>NC_134571.1:175008589-176208589 GCF_050947875.1 Dermacentor variabilis
CGTTGCACAAGCTATTGTGGTGAAAATGTTTGTTAAATTCCCTGCTCTCGCATGCGTTTTATCAAGTCGTGCCTCTTGCACGAAAAACCTCTGAATTAGTTTTAACCGCAGTGAACACTTCCTGTGTGAACCGTAAGAGTTTTCAACACAACTTGTGGAAGTGCGCCGCAATATTGTCATTTGCCCATTTGCCACAGTATTTTGCTCTTTCTGAACTTTCGTTTAATAAAAGATAGTTTCTACTTTTTTTGTCCCTGTGGTAAGTGTGATATTAATTGCAAGATTTCTGAGGACGCCTGGCGTTGCCAGGGAAACACGGAGCCAAGGCCAATAACCAACGAGATTTACAACCTCGACGGTAGGTAGGTGATCGTCGTTTGCCACCGGTGCAACTTGCAACACACTTCACAAGAACCGTAAGAGACAACGTTTACGGTTACCTAGGCCGCGGTACCATTATTGCATATAAGGATGCACTTTACCCGCGCCGCGAAGACGGTTTCCGCACGGCACAGCTTATAACTCTCCTTACTAAGAAATCTGTGCTTAACGCAATACATGCAAATTCACACAACATCTATGCCGTTCAAGTTTTTGAACGACTTCTCTTATCGGTCGACTGCAAACACATGCTCCTAGGTGGTCGTGTCAGAAGCCGAGACCGTACTGCTTTCCATGCCGCGATCAATTTACTCGTAATTGCAATCGGCGCATGACGACTGCAGCACAATTTTATTTGCCAAGCAAGAATCTCGGCGGGTTCGTCGTGCTACCAACATGATAATTTTTCCCTTGAACTGATCAAACTTTGTAGACAAAGAATGTTTTCATAGGAATGCAGTGTGCGATGGGTTATTCAGTTTGCATTTCCTACGTCTATACTCACAGTGTGTGAGTTGCTCACGTGCAGCAGGCTACGAGCAGCCGACGTATCCCGTTGTGGCCAAATGCAGAAGTAACAGTACACAACTCGACGCACCTGAAAACAGTTTATATTGAAGCTCTTGGTTCTTTCATACCAAGGAAGCCAAGCCACAGCCGCAGCATAAACAACCTTAAAAAATTAACGAAAATAACGCTGAGGGGGTCACAAAAATGTCGGGTAGTTGTTTGCGCTCTGTCGCCATAAAGCTTTACCAACAAACCCAACTATAACGCTTCTTCAGGATTTCCGTTGCATAGTTTAATGGCATTGCCCCATGAATCAGCACTTCTGCATTACATGCGAAGCTGATCTGGTGTCTCCAACACGACTCATATATGCACATTCAGCAATCTTACTCTTTAGTTTCTCTAATATCTTATCAATGGCCTACACAAGAGGTATAGGAAAGTACAGCCGTTTTTGCTTCCGTTATGAGCTGCTAAACATGCACGGCTTACAGAGTGTGCTTTCTTTGGAACTTCACCTACGGGGATTTGCAAATGGGCGTCACATGATATGTTCCTGAAAGGCGAGAACGTGGTCGTCTTACGCATGTAGCTATCTATCATAGAAGGTAAATAATTTAAGGGCATGAATCAAGCAGAAATTTAAACTGCCTTGGAAGAAATGCGTCTTCTCACTTTTTCTTTGTCCTCATCTGCGTCGGGCTATATGTATTTCTCGTAATAGATGAACAATAAGGAAGAATTTCGTGAAATATCTGATCTACTTATTACTAGCTAATACAGCACATATGTTGAGTGAAGGGCTCCAGGCACAAAAACTCGACATCCTTTTTTAGTTGGACCACTGTGGTGTTTTGCCCGCGGTATGAGATAAAAAGTCATAATCTTCAGAAGAATCCAACAAAAGTGCACAATCTTTATCGTGCAGGTCCACTTGCATGCATGCAAGACATAGTTGCAGAAAAAAAATGTACCCCGTTCGGAAGCACTGCTTGGCTTACATAAAACCCTACACATTTCGCGTCGCGTATAGAACCCGATTTCAAAACAATGGCAAACCAAGGCAACCGAACAAGGCAAAGGAATCAAGCCGGTGCGAGAGCCGACGCCAACTGAGGATACTACGAAACGACCGCTCTGGCTGACACCAGATGCTAGTACGAAAGCTGTGGTCGTACTTGTCCTCATGAAACCTGTTTCCCGTGCGCACGGAACTGAAGGGGCCCGTCTCATTGCCCTTCGCCTTTCCGCTTCTCATGGCTCGCGTGTTTAATCGGCCGCTCCGTGTTCGCTCTTTCAACTTTGGCTCTTGTGTCCTTCGCTTGCTTACGCCGCCAACGCTCGCCACAGGAACAGGTCATTGAGAGCGGCGACATAAACCTCAGGCTTATTTGAGCTGACGAAAAACACTCATATCCGTTGCCACATGCCTCTCAACGGAGGGCACGTTTCTCAACTTTTGCCTGAATACTGCTTGTGAGCGTGTTGAAGACGCATGAAATGCATTTTCACCACTTAGACCGGCTACAACTTTTCACCTAACCATCAATGCAAGACCTTTCTATTCACCTGCGCCTGATTCATGTAGTCAATATGTGTGTTTTGACTTCGTGGTGGGGGACGAAAACGGGCGCTTTCCACAGACGAAGAAGAAACGAAAAACTTTATGTAATATTTACAGATAGTGGATGACTGCTTAAAGGCAGCAGTGAGAGCGCATCAGAGCGACTGGGCGGCTGGAAGCGACTTTGTCTGCTCACAATTTGCCGGTTCGCCCTTAAATCCCTTTCGCGACCCCTCGTTGGCAGGAACCAGATTGAGCGAATTCTCGTCGGCAGGAACCAGGCGGGGCACGGTGATGACGTCGCCCGCGTCAAATTCTTGATTCGTCGCGGAAAAGTGGGAGCTTCCGTCACCTCGTGGTAGCCACGTGGTGCTCGTAGTATGGCAGAACCATGTGATGTATAAAATAAAGCAAAGTTTTTGTGTAGCTTATAACTAGAACGAAGATAGCTCTTATTTTCAAGTTGAGCATCGTAGACCACCCAAAGCACCAGTGTAGAATTTTAGCAATCTAGGCACCAAATCCAGCTCAAAAAATAAATGTAGCAAGTTAGCGCTCAGATTGAGCAAATCGCCTTACCATTATCGCGCGGTTTTGTAGACCAACTTCTCAACTAGCCAATTTTGTTTTGTTTTTCGTCATGTAACTAGAGTG
This sequence comes from Dermacentor variabilis, assembly GCF_050947875.1. Taxonomy (NCBI): domain Eukaryota; kingdom Metazoa; phylum Arthropoda; class Arachnida; order Ixodida; family Ixodidae; genus Dermacentor; species Dermacentor variabilis. The sequence goes on from NC_134571.1 coordinate 175,011,699, forward strand.
GGTCATTTTGAGCCCCTTTGTCCGTATACTTGCAGGAATGCTTCTGGAACCGGAGAAGGGGAACAGCAAGAGTGCTGCGCTGTCCCTGGCCAGGTTTCACGCAGACATGATGCCTTACCCGACCACGCCAACGGACACACGGGCGATAAAGCCCCTATTTTTAAGGAATCTGATCAATCGTCTGTGAAGATGTCGTATCGGAAGTGCAAAATATGTGGTAAACTGATAAAACAGGCTCGCAATCTAGCTGCACATTACCGCACGCATACATGCGAGAGACCATATAAGTGCAAAATATGTGATAAGTCGTTCGCGCATAAACAGACTCTCCATAACCCGCCGTGGTTGCTCAGTGGCTATGGTGTTGGGCTGCTGAGCACGAGGTCGCATTTCGATGGGGTCGAAATGCGAAAACACCCGTGTACTTAGATTTAGGTGCACGTTAAAGAACCCCAGGTGGTCAAAATTTCCGCAGTCCCCCACTACGGCGTGCCTCATAATCAGAAAGTGGTTTTGGCACGTAAATCCCCGTAATTAAAAAAAAAGACTCTCCAGAAACAGATTTACACAGTAGTGAAACCCCATATCTGCCAAAAATGTGCTAAACCATACAAAAGCAACACGGAACTTACCGTGCATATCAGATCGCATTGTAGCTGCAAACCTTTCGTTTACGAAATCTCCAATCTCTCCTTTAAGCACAACGAAAGTCTCAGAAATCACGACCAAAAAGTTCACGAGGTCAAAACATCGTACGAGTGCAAGCAGTGTGGATTTCGTTTCGCAAGTAAACGGGGCCTCGACGCACATCTGTGCCAGAATATTACCTGCGAATTATGTGAACATTCATTTAGAGATGCACTTGAATTGACTGCACACCTCGTGACAGGTACGAGTGGGCAGTCGTAACACTGCGGTTCGTGCGCGATTGAGGTAAGTTGCCCGCGGCTTTCGCATAAGAACGTAAGACTGAAGCCGTGAAGGAAAACAAAGCGGACATTCTCCCATGGGAGCGATAAACAAAACGCATCGTTGGCCGATACCATATTCTATCGACATTTAAATTGGCTGAGTAAAATGCACGATGTAAATGTTGCCATGTGGTATTTTAGAGATTACGCGACAAGACGTCGTCGCCGCAAGTATTTTGGGTGTCTCTAGGTCCAAAGAATGCTGCGCGTCCTTGTCAGCGGCCATTGTTTGCATAACTCCACGTGTTAGGTCGCGAACGTAGCTTTAGCAAACTTATTTTAACACAAACCCTAATACGGTGCAAGCTTGTATTTTGCGTAACTCGAGGAATTAAATGTCCGTAAAAGATTCTTGACTCCTAATTTTGTGAGAAATTGCTTTTGCAAGTGTTTGGACCGTGTAGGGCTGGTAAACCTGCTGTAAGGGAACTCTACTTCATGATTTTGCAGTATAGATAGAAGATAACATGTCTCATTAGGAAGGGTTTAAAAAATAGGCGCATTGTTTTCTTGTAAACTAAAACGTAATCTCTGCCAGTAATTAGGGTCTATAGACCCTTTTGCCTTCCAGACACAGCTTTACGACAGTATGTAGACACATTGTAAGCACGGGAAACGTTATTTCTTTTAACATTAGCTGTTTTAGTTCCATTCTTCACTCTGATATTCATACTGAATAACTTTGTTCGATACCATAGACTAAGCCGATGATAGTAGTGACACTTTATTATGTTTAAATCATGTGGAGCTTCACAACAGGAAGTTTTTTCACTACGAATATTTTATTGCTGTATCGACGTGGAACATCTGTCATTTTAAAGCGCAGTTCCATGTCCACTCTGAAGTCGTTCCCTTTTAATTGCACCCCACTCAAGTCACAGCTGGGAATATTTTAGCCTGGAGTGAAAAACTTATCCCTGCGAGCAATGACAGGACGATTGAGATACAGTTTATTAGTTTTATTATTGACCCCCGTACTTCTATAATTTTTCCAGTGAACGCGTTTCACCGAATAACACATCTTAAGTTAGAGCTCAGGCCATGAGGTACCAGCATGTACAAAAATTTCCGCAGCATTCTCGTAAATTCTATCTTTTCCTATCTTGTATTCCAGCCCTCTGTAATCAAATTGCACGCACAACGCGAATTCAGTAGTGCATTCAGGAAAACACGCGAGCGCCACTGATTACGCTGGAATCTTCCACGAAAAAAAGTTAGAATAGCCGTTAATACTCGTTAATCCCAAAGAATTTGTTCGACGATCGACTCAAGTGCTCGACACTATCTTTCTGCGCGATCGTAACTTGCGGTTATGATGTTACGTAACTTGCGGTTACGGTTCTGCCCCATCGTAACTTGCGGTACTTCACGGTTTTTGTTACTGTATTCAACGTCACTTTAACGTGACATCTCGTTGAGGTTCTTCCTTGGGACCTTATAAACCCTGCCAGCCGTAATAATAATGCTCACTTCATCATGGACCAGACAGCAAGAAACAGGTTACGACTGCTCATAGTGCACGGACGGCTTCTCGAGAAGACTATGAAGATCATGGCCCACACAGCAGCCACAGTGACAATCTCTGTTTTCCCTGCAGCGACAGATGCTGCAAAAGCCAAGGGCACTATTGATATTTATTCGTCGTCATCATAAGCCTGGCTGGCCCCACTGCAGGGCAAAGGCCTCTCTCATACTTCTCCAACTACCCCAGCCATGTGCTTATTGTGGCCATGTTTCCCCTGCAAACTTCTTAATCTCCTGCACACACCTAACTTTCTGCCACCCCCTGCAACGCTTCCCTTCTCTTGGAATCCAATCCGTAACACTTGATGACCATCGGTTATCTTTCCTCGTCATTACATGTCCTACCATGCCCATTTCTTTTGTTTGATTTCAACTAAGATGTCATTACCTCGCGTTTTTTCCCTCACTCAATCTGCTCTTTTGGTATACCCTAACGTTACACCCATCATTATTCTTTGCATAGCTCGTTGCATCGTCCTCAATTTAGTTAGAACACTTTTCGTGGGCCTCCATGTTTCTGCCCCGTAGGTTAGTACTTTTAAGACACAGCAGTTATGCACTTTTCTCTTGAGGGATAATGGTAAACTGCTGTTCATGATCTGAGAATGCCTGCCAAACGCACCCCAGCCCATTCTCATTCTTCTGATTATTTCAGTCTCATGATCCGGTTCCACGGTCTCTACATGCCGTAAGTAGGTGTATTCCCTTGCCAATTCCAGTGCCTCGCTACCTATCGTAAACTGCTGTTCTCTCCCGAGACTGTTAAACATCACTTTAGTTTTCTGCAGATTAATTTTTCGACCCACCCTACTGCTTTGCCTCTCCAGGTCAGTGAGCATACATTGCAATTGGCCCCCTGTGTTACTAAGCAAGGCAATATCATCAGCGAATCGCAAGTTACTAAGGTATTCTCCATTAACTCTTATCCCCAATCCTTCCCAATCCAGGTCTCTGAATACCTCCAGTAAACACGCTGTGAGTAGCATTACAGAGGTCGTATCTCCCTGCCTGACGCATTTCTTTATTGGGATTTTGTTACTTTACTTTGAAGGACTACGGTGGCTGTGGAGCCGCTATACATATCTTTTATAGTATTTTTACATATGGCTCGTCTACACCCTGATTCCGTAATGCCTCCATGACTGCTGAGGTTCCGACTGAATCAAATGCTTTCTCGTAATCAATGAAAACTATATATAAGGGTTGGTTATATTCTGCACATTTCTCTATATCCTGTTGATATTGTGAATATGGTTTATTGTTGAGTAGCCTTTACGAAATCCTGCCTGGTGCTTTGGTTGACAGAAGTGTTCCTGATTCTATTTGTGATTACCTTTGTAAGTACTTAGTAGGCAACGGACAGTAACCTGATCGGTCTATAATTTTTCAAGTCTTTGGTGTCCCCTTATGAATTAATATTATGTTGGTATTCTTCGTAGATTCCGGTACGCTCGAGGTCAACAAGCATTCCGTATACCGCGTGGCCAGGTTTTCTAAAACAATCTGCCCACCATCCTTCAACAAATCTGCTGTTACCTGATCCTCCCCAGCTACCTTCCGCCTTGCACAGCTCCGAAGGCTTTCTTTACTTCTTCTGGCGTTGCTTGTGGAATGTCAAATTCCTCTAGATTATTCTCTCTTCCATTATCATGGGGGTGCCACTGGTACAGTATAAATCTCTATAGAACTCCCCAGCCACTTCTACTGCCTCATCCAAATTAGTAATGATATTGCCGGCTTTGTCTCTTAACGCATACATCTGATTCTTGCCTATTCCTAGTTTCTTTTTCGCTGCTTTTTCGCGGCTTCCTCTGTTCCTGAGAGCATGTTCGGTTCTATCCATATAATACTGCCTTATGTCAGCTGTCTTAGCCTTGTTGATAAACTTGGAAAGTTCTGCCAGTTCTATTCTAGCTGTAGGGTTAGAGGCTTTCATACATTGACGTTTCGTAATCAGATCTTTCATCTTCTGCGATAGCTTACTGGTATCCTGTCTAACGAAGTTACCACCGACTTCTATTGCAAACTACTTAATGATACCCATAAGATTGTCGTTCATTGCTTCAACACTAAGGTCCTCTTCCTCAGTTAAAGCCGAATACCTGTTCTGTAGCTTGATTCGGAATTCCTCTATTTTCCCTCTTACTGCTAACTCATTGATCGGCTTCGTATGTACGACCTGCTTGCGCTCCCTCCTGAAGTCTAGGCTAATTCGAGTTCTTACCATCCTATGGTCACTGCAGCGCACCTTATTGTGCACGTCAAAATCTTGTATAATGCCAGGTTTAGCGCCGTGTATCAAGTCTATTTCATCTCTAGTCTCACCGTTCGGGCTCCTCCACGTCCACTTTCGGCTATCCCGCTTGCGGAAGTAGGTATTCATTATCCGCATATTACTCCGCTCTGCAAACACTACTTATAACTCTCCCCTGCTATTCCTATAGCCTATGCCATATTCCCCTACTAAGTTGTCTCCAGCATGATTCTTGCCTACCCTGGCATTGAAGTCGCCCATCAGTATAGTGTATTTTGCTTTGACTTCACTCGTTGCTTATTGCAGGTCTTCATAGAAGCTCCGGACTTCCTGGTCATCATGACTGGATGTTGGGGCGTAGGCTTGTACGACTTTCAATTTGTATTTGCTATAAAGTTTTATAACAAGACCCGCCACGCTCTCATTAATACTATAGAATTCATGTATGTTACCAGCTATATCCTTATTAATCAGGAATCCAACTCCTTGTTCTCGAGCCTCCGCTAATCCCCCGTAGCACAGGGCGTGCCCGCTTTTTAGCACTGTTTATGCTTCTTTTGTCCTCCTAACTTCACTAAGCCCTATTGTATCTCTATTTACTGCCCGCTAATTTCTCCAATGACACTGCTAGACTCGCCTGACTAGATAACGTTATAGCGGTAAGCGTTGCCAGGCTCAGATTCCAATGGTGGCCTTTCCGGTCCCAGAGATTTTTAGCACCGCCACTGATCTAGCGGAGATTATCTTTTGAAGATCCGGAAAGCTGGCTGAAAACATACGCAAGAATCGCCACGTTCAACAGTTGAAAGTTTGACAACCTGTGGTATAACTAACCCTCAATAGAAGACACCGCCAAGACGTAATTGCAGAAACTTGCATCCACCCTAACAACGTGCCAGCCGTTTCGCAGAGGCTTCTTGCAAACATTCACCCCGTCAATCCCGACATGCCTGAGAAGAAAACAGCCAAGATCATCGCGAAATTTCTAACAGAATCCACGGTCATCGTAATGGCGTTGAAAATGCGTAATCGGCAGCATAGGCACCTAGGCCTTTCGCCGTGTTGAAAAATGAAAGCACTAGTCTCCGACGATTCGCGAAAGACCACCAGAACCGTTTCACGCGGAGAACTGCGAGGTGTTCTCTTTGACACAGCCTGAAGTAGTCTTCATTGCTGACGTGGTGTGGAGGGAAATCCAGCAGTCACTTGGAGTTCATAAATTGCCACAACTCAAGCCAAGATTAATGGCCTACGTCACTGTTTTCGGCCGTTGGCGTCGCACATCGGGCGGCACACGACCACTGCCTGGTCTCCTGTCGCTGTGGTGAAGTCGGACAGGTTTGTTGCCGATGCCGATGCCGTGACATGGGACTACGAAATTTTGCCATAGAGAAAGATAAACGTAAAAAAGGGACACTCCCGTAGGGCCCTGCGGCATAGGCGCTGTACTGCCGCCAGTGTCCCATGCAGCTGGTCAGACCGCCAATTTTGTCTTCAGAGATTTAATAGACGTGGTTTATCTCTGTTTTAGTTTTGGTTTTGATAGCAATGCTTTCGATTTTGGTTACCTTAGCAGCTGAAAATGTTCAAGTACGCCGCCTATAGTGAAGCACATAAGTTTTAATAATTCATTTCCATGCATACCCGACATTTATACGTAATCTGCCTGCAGATCGCAACCTACTTTACTGCAAAAGCCGCCAAGCTTCTCTCAGAGCCTTAGCAAGGCTGGAATGGTTCATGCAGACTGAAAAACTCATGCAATCAGAGTTCCCATCTTTTCAATTCTCTTGCAGTTTTTAAGGTGTTTTTCTCAGTTGCATGCATTAGGAAGTAGTTGGTCCATTCAAAAACGTTTATTGTTTGCATAGGAAACTCAACAGAAAAATGCTAATTCACACGCTCGATAAACACAGACACAGAAATACGCAAACTACAAGAAGAATGTTTTATCCATGACAAGCAACGCGTCAAGTAAACGTCGAACTTGCAAACCAGTCCAGGCGCATGCAGCGTGCATATAAGGTCAGGCAAACATCCTTTGCACAGCGATCCTAAATGTGCATTACACTGCTCGAGCCACTTCAAATGAAACGTTTGTGTGATGGTACGTGTGAGGCACAGATAACAAACTCTTTGCTTTAAACTGAAGGTCTCGCCAGTGACTTTTGGAAAATTACACCTTGGAAGGAATAAATATGTTCTTTTAGAAAAGGCCAGTGCAAAAACAAACGGGTGGATGCACAGTAAATGCCTGCCACGGCTGTGATTGTATGCTACACGTGCAAAACACGCTGACCCAGCGTAACAAACGTCTTTATAATCATGTCCTTAACTCAAGAAACAGCAAAATTTCATCTGCATAGAAAACAACTTACCATACGAGCAAGGTGACGCAAGGAAAGCGTAGTGGGGTGCGCGTACCCAACGACAGATGACCGGCGCAGCATCAACGTCTCTATTTCTATAGATACAGGATGTGTAGACCTAAACCCGTAGACGCCTAATAAGCTGTCTACCTTTGAGGTGAAGGGGAAGGGGAAATCGCTACCCCGGCTGGCCGGTGGTCAGGTTCTCATCCGCTCGGCGCGAAACGGCACGAGGGTCTGCTCTTTACGTAGATATGTTTCAGTATGCTCTCGCCGTTAACTATACGCGTTTTGCAGAGAGGCGAACGACCAAGTGAAATTGCAGACTACTTGGCTGCAGTTCAGCGGAGACTCCATCGACATTGCCGTTCGCCATCGCCGGGGCACTGCCTCTTACTGCAGTGCCAACAGTACACTGGGTCAATCTGTGGCCGGTATGGGAGCCCATATGCGGTAAACTAAAAGCGGCAATCGATGGAAGTGCGCGGTTGCAGTTCGATGAAATGTCGAAGTTCCTCGACCACCGACGCCTGATCAGCGTGTCAACGGAACGACGACATGCTGCCGTTTCTACGAAGCTCCGCGGAGGAAACCATGCTGCCTCAGGAATAACTGACGACGCGACGTAACAGACGGACACTACGATGCAGCTATGATCCGACGCCTCGAAAAACCTAAGGCTGGACCATGAACTACCAACATCGACGTGCTTTTCTATGGCCACTTAGTCACCGCTTTATTGGACATGACGAAGCGGACCGCTCCTTCATGAGTCACCCGTTAACCGCGCAGTGGGGGGAAGTTATGACTACATGACAAGACCCCAATCCGAGCACCTGGATGTCACCCGACAAAGATGACTGGAAAGTGCACCTTGGTCGAACGCAAGCCTTCGGTGCCAACTGTGCGTACGTAGCCTGGGCTTACAACACGAAAATGAAAGAATCAATTCAGATCACGGCGTTCAAACTAGTCAAGCGAAAGGAACATAACTGCGGCTCTCAACGCCACGCTGCCACATTTCACCGCCGAAGAAACTTTTCACGACGCCAGCTTTCTGCGGTGCGCCAAAGAACCGCGACAACTGGCCCGTCTATAGGCATCAATGACCAGCCAAAGATGGATAGCCAACGCTAGAACCTTCGATGACGCTTTGTGGAATAGCACCGTGGCGACCGCGTTTGGGTTTGCACCCCTATAAGCTGACATGGACTGAGTGGAAAGCTACGGCGATGTTATTGCGCACTCGACGCGAAAATTCACTGAACATGCGCACGTAACTTCGATGTAGTGCCGGGGGCACGCAACCATAGTGGCGCCGCTCTGGCCCCTAAATCAGGCCCATAGTCAAGTCGAGTCAAGCTCAGGCCCGTAGCTAACGAACTCTGTAATTTCGTTATTTTCTTTCTTTACTACGCCATTTGTATTTCGCTCTCGTGTAGCGCTCATAGTAATCAGACCACACCTTTTGAGATGGGCGCAATGACACATGTACGGTTTATCTTTCTTCGGTGTACGCGTCTGGACCTTTAACAAATGCTAGGTTATCGATCGGCGCATGCCACGCTTGCATTCATCGGAACATTCCGGGTCGTCGTCGCCAACTTAATCTGCTGTCTGTCTTTTAGTGGAACTTTGCGTTATCAGATTGCATGGGTGACGAGAGCTGTGTTTTGCATTCTGTAAGGCGCTTGAGCACGTTCGATTACGCTGGAATCTTCGAGTAAACTTTTACGGAAACCGACGCACTTGAGTCGCAGATGAGTTTTCCGAAGATCGACGCATGTGCTCGGTGCTATCATTCAGCCCGAGTGAAACTTGTTTTCTGGGCACAATTTTGATCAATAAAGAGTTGGTTTCATGACTCTTGGTTCTCGCCACTGTGTTCTTCACGGTCACTGGAAAGTTAGCGGAAACGTACTCCAAAGTGAAACTCCTATCCAGGCGGAAGGTACCTGTGTTTTCTGGCATCGCTTTAGTTTCATATTTACTCTCTCTGCCAAATGAAGCGCGAACAGCGGAGCCCGTGTGCGAATCATAACTGAGTGAAATGTGGGCGCCGTTGGCTAGTCTTAATGCACTGGGCGAAGAGGCTCGCATTACACTGCGATATTTTCGCATCCGCTTTCTTTGATTTCCTGTTTTGTCACTTTGGAAGTAACGAGAAACAAAATGGAGGGCAAAATGCTGCAGTGAAGGGCCAGCATCATCGTCCGGTGAGGTCTTACCAGAAGTGTCCGCCTCTCAAAGCTGACGACTGGCAGACGGTGCACACTAAACTTTTGTGTTCCGCTCGGAAACACACTGCGCTGTTTGCATCTCATTCGGTGCCGATAGCATAATATTTCGGCATATTACGAGAAGGAATATAAGGGGGAAATGAATGAAAGGCAACTGTCTCTAGCAAAAATACGCACACACCCAGAATCTTTGCCTGAAACTGTTCCTCGCTAATTGAATAAAACAAATTACAAATATAATGAAATTGAAAGTGGATGAAAAAAAAACGACCTGCCGATAGGGGTGCAGGATCCCACGTTTTCGCAATGCACGTAGGATGCTCTACACTCTAAAAACAGTTGCACCCTTTGGGGTGTATATTTGTCCCACAACAGTAATCGTCATCCGTCTTGCCCGCGTTTCCTTTCTTTAACGCTGCCAGTCCGGTACTTCCCAGTCACGAACTCCATGCGCGTTATCAGTGTGACGCAGCGTTCTCGACAGGAAGGTAGCGAGTGCCGAGTTTTCAAGCAAGGAAACGCAAGCAAGGCAGATGACGATTATTGTTGTGGGACAAATATACACCGAAAAGGGTGCAAACTGTTTTTAGAGTGTATACATACGAGAAGTTTCGCTGATGGGGACGCCGGCGCAGGACGCCGACGCCGATACAGGATTTTCTTTTATACGTGCGGCGCCCCTAACGCTTTTGTGCTTAAATTTATCGTTCCGTTAACGAAATGCAACAGACGCAAGAGACCTGTGACCTGGGGCAATAAGGATTGCAGCAAGCCGTAAAAGAAACACAACGAAGCACTGGGCGTACTTCGTCGATACCCAAGCACGAAAAATTTTACCTGATCAAAAACGTAAGTCATACAGCACCCGACATGGTCCAGGCTGAAGAGCAAGTTGGCGAAAGTTTCGAACGTGAAGGTTTATCGCATTATATATCTTTTGTTGCTTCGCGGGTAGATCATTGTAATGGCAACTTTGGGTGTGGTGCGCTTTTTCTTGATAACCAATAAGTTTTTTTCACCTAGGTTTCTATAAACTGTGTTTAACACGCTTAGCAAGCATCATCATTGTGGCAAACATGTACACGGACGGTTATCAATAATTTTTCGAGTAATATAATATATAAATAAAATTATTTGCCAGTCAGTGTCGTGCATTGGGAAAAGTCTTGCGTAAACTGAGTTCAAAATTTACTTATGGGAATTGCGTAATTACGGGAACAATGTCCAGCTACGCTACCACTTGATATCATTGTTTATTGACAGATTTATTTAGAAAGCATTGAATATACTAAACACGGAAATAAAGGCCCTTCCGATTAGCATTTGGAGCATACATTCCTCTACGAAGGCTACACAAAGTCACGTATGTCGTTCCCGAAAAGTATGAGAAACCAAAAATAAAGCCCGTATCTGCTAGTAGCCATAAATAAATTACTTTAGGCAACGCGCAGAAACGCACGTAGGACAACAGAAGTGAACAAATACACAACGCTTCACTTCTGTTGTTCTGTATGCCTTTTTCGCGCTTTCCCTGAAGTTATACAGTACCAACTAGCACACTTGTCTCTTTTTTTGAAGAAATCAAATACTGCACTGCGTATGTATCACCTATTGAGCATTTGTGGGCTTTCTATGTGGCGTGAATGCATTGCGTATGCAGACTGCTACCCTTCTGAGAGACTGATTTTGCCCTTTCACTAAATCACCCTGTTGGCGAGACTTTTCGCTCTTGCTTACGCAACAAATACCCACATAATTTACCTCAATAAATTAACGTTGTCTGAGCCACTAGCGGGCTAACATCGCCTGGTGATGCTGAGTATAATGTATTTTCAACTGGCACAGCTACAGCAAATACACATAGCACACTGAGGCCTGCTTGGATTAGAACAAGCTCAAAAACCATCGACGTCATAACTTTCCGCTATTTTTCTCAGTATTCACTCGTGTTCGCAGCGACGGAAGCTTTTGTACCGCAAGCATTTTCACGAAGCAATGGAAGCAGAAGGTAATGGCAACTGTCCCTATGGTGATTCAAACCATGGCGAAACCAGGAGCATGATTCCGCTCACTCCGAGAGCACAGGGAAAATTGACTCGACTTACTTGTTGTGGCTACATACTCGCAACTGTTATAAAGGCTTCGAACTTGGTTCTTTTTCATCCATATTTGAATAAAGCTTGTAAAACACAAATCTATGAGGTGCTGAGTGGGCAACACCATATTTTGTTTAACGTCGGCACCACTCGTGGTGCTGGGTGTGAAACGCAGTATACGACTGTGGAGCAATATCTGTATCCAATCTCAAGGGTCTGACTGAGATACGACTACGCACGACGCCTGAGCATTCGCTACCGAAGAACAACAGCAAGTGCGAAGCAGTTGCCGTCCTGTATTCCTAGTGGTCAGCGAAGACAGCACTGGAATTTGTGGGCAACAAAACAAAGCGAGCGCAACTCGTCAGGTGATAAGAACTACCCGCTTCACTTCAACTGAGCCAGGGAATGCCACAGCAGTCAGCCGAATCGCATCCTCTGGTAATCAAAGAAAATTATGGGGTTTCACTTCGGAGACAACTTTCTCATTATGAGGCACGATTATGAGAACTCCTGAAGTTTAGAGCACCGGGGCTTCCTTAACGTTAACTGAAATGTAAGTACACGGGCGTTTTCGCATTTCGCACCCATCTAAATGCAGGCGCCATGGCATGGATTCGATGTCGCGATCTCGTGCTTTAGCAGACCAAAACTATAGATGTCGTAATCATACGCTAGTTAGGGCTAACTTAGTTTGTCTACCTCCTGCGTTTCCGCGAGCGCTTCCACGAGCAAAACTTTTTAAGAGCAACACTTCACTATGAGATGAGCATGAGAGAAAAGTAATGATATTACCTAATAAGGGTACTTTTTTTGTAATAAGTGACGTCTAGTCAGGCGATTTGCCGGACAGATATTACGAGTAATCGGTGTGACTCTGCCGGCGTTCAAAAATTTGTACGTTAGCCTCAAACTAGTGGCGCACTCAAACGCCGAGATTTTTCCAGATATGCCATATCATTTTATTCGAAATCCCGAAGTGACAAAAGTTTTATTAATTTCCGTTTTTCCTTCATATTTGTGCGCACGCGCGGTGGTTCAACAACACGCAGTCGACAATACCCGCCAGTTATAGGATATTGAAACATCAGGCATGGCTGAAGAAAGCAGCAACGAATACACGCCTCTTGACTTAAGCATGAAGGGTGAAGCAACACCGAGTACAAGCCCTTGCGGTACACAGGGCGCTTCATCTACTTTGGGCGCCTGCACAACGGGAGTTTCACCACTTTTCAATTTTTTCATTTAATACTGTTACCCTTAGACACGATCCACATAACAGGCTTTAAGATCTGTACTTTGTTCCCACCTAAAATGGGTCTCTTTGACAGCCAGCTTGTGCTTTGAAATCGGAGGCTTTCTAAGATCGACGCGTCGACGTAAGGGTGGTGCGAAAATATTGCCATGTTCTGCGCAAAGTTAACTGTTTATTGCTCAGGATAAGACTTTTCAGAAAATGAAGCGAACGTATACTTACAAAGGAAATATTTTTCATTGGTGTATAATTATTGCACAGCACACACGTGATGGGGTGCTATAGTTTGAAGTCCCGGGAACAATTCCAGATGGCACCACCGTATTTCTATGAAAGCCACTGTAAACAGGCTCTTGATTACATGCATTTAGGGGCTCGTTACAGAAACCCCAATGGTCAGAATTATTCCGCAGTTCCCCTAAATTTGGCAGGAGTTTGATCAGTTCATGGCTCTTACACAAAGAAAAACCTCGAAATTAGTTTTAACCGCAGTAAACAATTGCTGTGCCGCACCATAAATGTTTTCCAGACAACTCGTCAAAGTGCGCAATAATACTGTCATTTTCCAACTAACAAAACAGTGGGACCAAGTGGGCACTGAGAGCTTAAAGTATTGCTTTACTAAAAAGAAAGCCCCGTGCGTGAAAAGCCACTACTTTGTTTAAAACAAATTGTTCTTCCATTTGTCTGTGTTCCTTAAGGGCAATACATGCGCATTAGAGGAAAACACTCTTATTCCGCTTGGAGTTGTGTGGCTGAAGAAGGTACTTGTTCGTGTTTTTATTGTTTTTGAAAGCGTAAATTTAGATTACTTAGTTCTATTTTTTTTTCAAATAACAAACTGGGGTGAGTTAATACCACAGCGATAAAAAAGTGGGAAGTCATGGTATTCTACGGTACCCTTTACCATATGTGAACGAATGCTGGTACACGTCGCATTTCAGCTATTTTCTTGCTATGCATTGCATCAGTCTTAGGATATTTTTCATGCGTTCTCAGAAGAATCTTTGTCGTTCGAAAAATTATATATAGGCTCCAGCGAGTGACATAAATACTCCAATACTTGGCTAAGAGGCAGAAACCTGCTTGTATTCCTCAGAGATAGTCAATTAAGACCATAATTTCAAATATTACCTGAAATTTGATATATTCCTCATAGTTGCCTGACCCATGAGTCATGATTCTAATTGACGTGACAACGCCATATTCACCACGGCTTTGCCCAATCGCATCAGGGAGGCACAAATACTAATTATTCTAACATCAGCGCAGGTTTGCATCGTAATTGCAGTGTCATTGTAATACTTCAACCTGTTTTATTCATGCAAAAACATGTTCCACTGTTTAAGAGATGTTATTCCGAAATTATTGTTAGGATTCTGTCATTGCAGCAAATGGAGCAAGAATTTTGTAAACAAACTACATAGGACTCGTTGTAACTACTTCCACAGGTAAACTGACAGTATTTGTGCAAGTCAAGGCGCCGTTTCGTCTATGGTGGATGAGTGCTTTCCACCATGTATTGCCCCGAGTGTGCCGTTCGTCCTATGCCAGCCAACATGGCCGACATTTAATGTGAACGTAACATTGCGAGTAGTGCGTTTACAAAACCCGACTTTGCTTTTTCTGAACTTTGGTGTATTAAAACCTCATTTCACATTTTTCTTGTCACAGCTTGTACCCGTCTGTCCAATACTTCATTATTTATAGGATTTCTGACGACACCTTGCTGTACCAGAGGAACACGCAGCAACCGCCCATGACCGACGAGACTTGCAACGTCGACGGTACGTAGGCGATTGTCACTCGCCTTTACCACAAAGATGGCAGATAGCCCCTACGATTACCGTGGTAGCGGTATATTAATAGTGCATAAAGATGCACTTTACCAGCGCCGCCAATATGGTTTCCGCATGAGCTAGCTTATAGCTGTCCTTACTAAGAAATTTTTGGTTAACATATTATATGCAAATTCATAAGTAACCTATGCAATACAAGTTTTCAATGAATTTGTTCTTGAATCGGTGGGCTGGTGATGCACGTTCCTAGATTAAAGCAGAAGCCGAGACTGGTGCATTCTATGCAGTGATTAATTCACTTGTAAATGGAATCATCGCTTGACTTTTTTGTAATCTGATTAGCTTTCCTTGGTTACGTCAAGCATTATTCGTTCTGCCCGTATCTGCGCAACCTCTCTCGCAGACCTGGCGAAAGTTGCGACTTTAGCGGCAGGACTAAGTTGCCAATGCCAAACAATTAAAAATGAGTTCCTTAAATTGCGCCTGTGCTATCGTGCTGTATTTCATTCGAAGTCAAAATGAAACTAAAATCTTTAGTTTCGGTGGTTGGGAATCCGCGTATAATGTTCTCTGTGGCGTACCAAGGCATAGACACCAAGTCATGTGGGTGTTGTAGTGCCGTCAACATTCTTGGCGAACTCCACCCCACCCCATTTCATATTTTAAATAAAGGTGTATTCCACAATACGGTGTGTCCCTGCAGTTTTTATACTCTTTGCACTGGTGTCGATAGTCACCCTGAGGTGGTTATTGCCGTAACCTCTGCCTTTCAGGTCCTCTCGCGTATTCCTTTTCCTTTATTTTCACGCAATTTCTGCGAACTTAGGGAAAATGTGCCACTGCCTACAATACTTGCAGCGCTATCCACCCAGCCTACGCTTTTAACGTACTTAGGTGCTTTCCGTTGAACCTTTAATGGCATTTCCCCGTGAATTAATACTTCAATACTTCCGCAATTCGTTCTAGGCTAATGTACTGTCTACAACACAACTCTTACATATGCGCATTGAGCAAAGTTTTCTGAAAGTTGGCGAGGACATTGGCGAGGACAGCCGTTTTAGCGTTCGTAAAACAATGCTAAACATGCAGTGCTTGCAGCCGTTGCTTAAGAAATTAAGCTACAGAAATAACCAAAAGGGTATCGGATTTCCAGTTTCTTAAAAGGCGAGTAAGTCGTTGGAATGCGCACCCATCGGTAATAAAAGCACAATGAATTAAGGGCATACGTTGACAATCTGAAATACCTCGGTAGAAATGCGTCCTTTCAGTATGTCTTCCTCTCCGTCGGCCTATGTCTGCTGCTCGTAATGGATGAACAACAAGCAAGAAGTTGAGGCATCTAATGTGCTTATTACTTGGTAATACAGAATACAGTGGGTCAACGGTTTTACGCCCAAGAAAGCCGCATGTCTTTTTTTTTCATTTGGAGCACTGTCGTGTTCTGCCCGTGGTTTGAGATAAAACGTGATGAGCTTCAGAAGAATTCAACACTGCACAATCTTGATCGTGCTCGGCTTCCCTATTGCCAAGAAGCTCTTGCATGCATTCAAGACATTGTTGCAGAAAGAAAAAGCACCATGTATAGAAGCACAGCGGAAAAGTTCCCCTACAATTAAAAGCTTCTTGCCGTGCACCATAAGCACGAAATATTCATTTCCCGTGAATGGCTCCTGCACTACTGCACATCAGCATCTTTACTATACTTTTATGTCATACAGATGGCACTGGCAATGGCACCACAAGTTGCCAGCCGCTGGGGTCCATCACGAACATCGATAACGTAAGGCCCAGTACAAGCCGCGCTGGCATGGAGGAAGCATCAGCCAGTTCTGAAGACGGCGCCACGTAAGTTCACATTTAGAAAAGTTCCATTAAAAGGCAACTCGGAGACGACAAGGATGGCTACCAGTGTAACAATCATGCCCCTGCTAGGTAATTTCTGTTTGGGAGGGCTAGTTCTGATGGCTGAAACAGCTCCGCATCGGCAGTTTTGAGCGTTCGGCCGGTGCAGCAGGTCTTGACAAACTTAATGGTTCCAACAGCGCGACCGGAGATCACGCGGCACTGTGCACGCCCCATGCTGCAACCGCAAAGCTACACAAGATCGCCCGATTTTCCATGCTGTTAACACGCCGCAATGGGCGGTAGACCTCAAGGTTTGTAGCCTGCTTACTCACTCCTTGTTACGGAATACGTAAAGATTTTGAAGCAGAGGCGTTCATCGGAGCCGAGCCTCCCGAAATGCAACAGGGTTTTCCTGTTTTCCTGTAGAATTCCTGTATGAATTACGCTGGCTCTGACGCCCTTGCGCAAGAGATAAATGTTGCGATAAGTTAAATGGGAAATATCTGCTGTTGTTCAAACAATATTGTGTCCGAGTAAAAAAGAAGCTTTCGCTCAGGATCTATGATCTAAGCAGATTGGAAAAGAGAAATGATTGTGCTTGGCAACACACTGCACAAGTATTGAAGCTCGTGGCATTTAAAGAAATTTTATATCATAACTGAAGCACTTGCATTTTAGATTCCTCAAATAGTTCAGAAAATGTTGAGAAACTCAAGTAACAAAATTGTATCATTAAAACTCAGCCATGATAACACCCCCCCCCCCCCCGATTCAATATCAACTGCACCAAATAACACACTGAAAGCACTCAAAATTCAAAGCTCACACGGCGCTATGAAATTTTGTTTTATGGGTAGATCATTTGCCACTATTCGGACACATTGTATCGATATCAAAAAAATTGCAAAGAAATATAAAGGAAGTTGTCCGCTTGGGATGCTCCAAGAGATGTAGCGAATGTAACTGCGATATATTTTTTGTGTAGTTTACTTAGTCAATTCTACCCCGCATGGGCGTCTTCGTCGGCAGGCGTTTGTTGTGTTGCGACACCACGTAGCCGAGGACATGGGGGTTGGACTCTCCCGTGTCTAACCGTGCGCGGCTTTGCCGTGCCCAGGGAAAAGGGGATTCTGGGGCTTGAGCCGCGTTCAGGTGTTTGGATATTTACGGCCCCTCGATGGAGGCAACACACCTCTTTAACCTCTGCTTTACGTAGATGGCACCCCCGGAATGACCCACCCGGGGGAAATCGGTAGTTACCTTTTCCTGTCCCCCTCTCCATTCTGCGTCTTTCTCTCTTCCTCTCAATCTTTCCTGTCTTCTCCTCTCTTCTATTTACTTCCGACTTTCCTGGCAGCGAGGGTTAGCTTTGTGCGGGTGGCCAACCTTGGGTACTCCAGATTGGGTTATAGTAGCACCGTACATCTGACGAGGGCTTGTCTTACTCGGAATACTTGCTCCGTCCCCATGTTGGGCTCGGGGGTGGGTGGTTGGCGCTGCTGCAGAACTCAAGACCCCTATATGGCTTCTAGTAAACTACTTTCCACTGATCGCGCTCTAAAAAGAGAGCGCACTGATGCAACTTTTCAATTCTTTTTGAAAAAACAATCAAGAACACTTCGATAAGTACCAAGTAATCCACAGCGAAGACAACAAGAGCGTGCGTAAATTCTCCACCTTGATGGTGGCGAAATGCCTCGCAAACACTATAGGACCTGGCTACAAAGCCAGAGATGTCCAATGGAGACAAGTTCCTTTAATTGGAGGATAAAACTCAACATGATAAAAATAATGACTTGAAACGCAAAGGCGATGTAACAGTCACTGTGTCGGCACATCGAACCATGAACACGAACCATGGAGTAATCTCTGAAGACGACTTCTTGGACCTTAGTAACGAAGAGCTGCTTGAAGGTTTCCAGGACCAAAATGTAATCAAGGTAAGAAGAATCCTAATCCGCAGGAACAATAAACAACTTCCAACAAAGCAGATTGTACTAACCTATGGCACTAGTGTGCTGCCTAGTACATTGGATGCAGGCTATATCAAAGTATGTGTTAGGCCGTACATCCCAAATCTTCGACGGTGCTTTAAGCGCCAGAGGTATGGGCATAGATCTCAGACATGCTGAGGAAGGCAGACTTGCGCGAAATGCAGCTCGGACGATCATCGATCAGACACTTGTGACTTATCTCCACACTGCGTGAACTGTGATGGAAGCCTTCCAGCCTACTCCTGGACATGCCCTAAATGGAAGAAAGAAAAAGAAAAATTGCACCAAAAGTGAAAGAAAATATAACATTTCAGGAAGCAAGGAAACGTCTTTCGTACTTAGATCACACAAGTTTTTCTGAGGTGGCGCGACGAGGGGCAGCGTCGCAGAAGCCTTGGGAGTCTATCACAGTCACTGATAGCGGTCCGCTAATCACTGAGCCTGCCCCCTGGCAGCAGTAGCAAGTGCTGCTCTATCATCGAAGGTGGGCCTGCAGACTTCGGTTCCGCAGGTTGTAAAGCTAAACCGAACTCCATGGCTGGGACGGAAGTCTCAGCGCCTAGTTCACGATCTTCCAGCACCTCAGAGAAGGTCATAGAGGTTGATAGAAAAACCCAGGCGTCATCGACGCCGAAAAATCGGCGCTTTCAGGAGCGCGCTAGGAGGGATAAAATTCCTGTAACTGCTCTGAAAAAGGGGTCGGTAACCTGAACGGTTACCGTCCTTGTATACATATCTATCTATCTTTAACACGTGCTCTTGAACACAGAAAACAAAAATCTTCCTCGATATGGCAACACAAATAATTCAGTGGAATGCCAGGGGCCTATTTAAGAATCTAGATGATGTCCAAGATCTACTAGAGGCATATGAGCCACGACTCTTCTGTGTTAAAGAAATGCATTTAAAGTCGACATACAAAAACTTCTTAGGACAGTACACAATCTTCCGTAAAGATAGAAATAATGTTAATTCTTCTTCAGGTGGTGTAGAAATCATAGCCCAAACGTCAATACCACGCCAGCATTTATCACTCCTGAGTTCATTTGAAGCAGTGGCTGTTCGGGTTATATTGTTCAACCAATTTATAACTATTTGCTCCATACATATATCGCCTGATGAACGCTTTGACATAGCAGAATTTGAAAAGCTGATTCACCAGCTTCCCGATCCCTTTATAGTAATCGGAGACTTCAATGCTCACAGCACATTCTGGGGTGACTCAAGATGTGATGCGAGAGGACGGGCAATTGAAAAGTTCCTTCTTTCTTCTGAAGCCTGTCTAGTTAACAAGACAGAGCCAACTTTTTACAGTCCTACACACATCACGTATTCGTGTATAGACTTAGCCATAGGGTCAGTATCGCTTATTCCATACCTGGAATGGAGAGTTATTAGTAATCCATATGGCACAGATCCCTTCCCAACACTCGTACAAACAACAAAGTGGCGTGATGGAACAGCTTACCCCAAGAAGTCGAAACTTCATAGTGCAGACTGGTCGAAATTTAGAAACCTATGTATATTGTCCCTGGAAGATGTGAACCACCTAGGTGTAGAGGAACTGACCACTTACATCACGGAGCATATCCTCTGTTCCGCTAAAAACTGCATACCTCAGTCCTGCACAGATAAAGTCAATTCAAAACCATGGTGGAACAAAGACTGCGAAACAGCAAAGAAAAGCCATAACATAGCATGGAATAGATTTTCACACTACCCATCAACAGAAAATCTATTCAAATTTAAGCGGTGCAAAGCAAATGACCGCCGTTTCCTACGAATATCCAAAAGAGATAGTCGGACACGCTACGTATCTTCCATAAACTCATAAACCCATATTAGCGAAGTATATAAAGCGTACGTATACTAAAAGGACAACGTCCAAATCCTTTTCCTCTCATCCCTGGCTCTGGCGATACAATCGAAGATCAAGCAAAGAATCTTGGTGAGCACTTTCGGGGGCATCAAACTCCGAGAATTAAACCGAAATGTTCTTGCACATCAAAAAATAGCTGAAAATATTCCTATGCGTCCAAACAAGTTGTCATCAGGAGGATACATCAAACCACTAACCTTCCATGAACTCAGGCTTGCCCTAAGCCCTTGTGGCAGCTCGGCTCCAGGCTCTGACACAATAACTTATGAAAGAATCAACAATCTCCCTGGAGAGACCCTTACCTGCATCTTAGGTATATTCAAAAAGATTTTGGCAACTTGTCATATACCTTCATCTTGGAAGGAGGCAATAGTCCTGCCAATACAGAAACACTGCAAAGACCCTACCTTAGTTAACAATTACAGACCAATTGCACTCACTTGCTGTTTACTAAAAGTATTTGAAAAATTTTTTAACCGTCGTCTTGTGTTCTATTTAGAATATAACACTATCTTGGACCCTCACCAATCAGCCTACAGAAGAGCACGGTCTACAACCGATAATCTTGCTCTCCTTGAGTCATATATATGAGATGCATTTGTACATAGCCAATACTGTCTATTTGTATTCTTTGATCTTGAGAAGGCATATGATAATGCCTGGCGATACGGTATTCTGCAAGACCTCTCATCCTATGGAATTTGTGGTTCTATGCTGAACATCTTGCAAAATTACCTGTCTGAAAGGAAGTTCCGCGTAAGAATTGGCAATGCCCTACTAAAAAATCCTATTTGTTTTCAAACGGGTTTCATCAAATAGGGTTATGGAACGGGACCCCGTTTGATCCTGTTCAGTCCTGACCTGTTTAAATCCTGTTTATTCCTGTTTAAACCTGACCCGTTTAAATCCTGTTTAAACCTGACCCGTTTAAATCCTGTTTAATCCTGACCCGTTTAAATCCTGTTCAATCCTGACCCGTTTAATCCCGTCCTATCTAACCCAGACCTGTTTGCCCCTGTTCAGACCTATATTTTACTACATTCATACCAGGTCCTTTCAGAATGGATTGATGTTGCTTAATATAATTTACTCTTTAAACCTATTTTGTACACTTGTGTATTTGCGATCAGCATTGAAGAGAAGTAGATCTGCATTATGTTTGCAACAAGAATGCCACTTTCACATGAAGGTTTGCCTGGTACATTGCTTGATACGAAGATGAACACAATTTTCGGCATAAATTGATTAGCACTACCAACACTGATGTGATACATCATGAACAAGTTTTGTATGACCCACGAGTACGTTCTCTATGTTTGACCTACAAGAAAATGCACCCTGAAGAAGTCTGTACCTCATTTTCCTATTTACTACAAGTATGCAAATGTAATTCTTGCAAGTTTAGTATATGTTCGATCACTTGTACTCGTCCTTTTTGCTGTAATGGTTTGTTGACAAATCCACAGTAAAGCGTAATTTTGGGGTGAAAAATGTCAGGCAAAGTATTGGCATGTACTTGTAAGTGAAAAAGACACGTATATTTTACGTAGGTATTTCTGTACACCCACTTGAGCTTTCATTAAGCCTGAAGTCCTCCGGCTTAAGTAAAAGCATGTCATAAATGTCCCAAGCACTGTTTATTGGACCTTCTAACGGTATTTCGATGCATCCAGTCTGCCGAGAGAAAACCGCTGGAGTGGGTTGCTTGGGTGAGAGCGAGCAGGGCACCTGAAAAAGTAAAGCCAATAATTTATCTTGACTCATGCAACAGGTTGGCACATAGGCAAATTTGCCTATGTTCCCACAGATAAGAAAGGTTCAGCATTCCGGTCATAGGAGATAATGAATAAATCTTATTGAAAAATATGTGGTTTCATGCAATGCCTATGTTTCAAGGGAACATGGATTACTGTGGGAGAATAAGCTGTCATAATTAGCAGGCGATTGAAGCAAGTGTTATAGGAAAAAGATGGACACATCGTTTGATTTACAATAATTACTAGTATTGAAGCAACAGAATACAAACAAGAAATACCTTTAAAAACAACACCGACAGGTTGAGATAATAAATTATTCAGAAACTAAACCCTTCTGCCAGCAAAATACTGTAGTGTACTGGCTTTGACATTGCGCTGCTCAGGCAGAGGGCATGGGATTGAATCCCGGCCACAATGGCTGCATTTATATGGTAGAGAAATGCCAAAACCCCTATGTTAGGTCTATTGGGTACATGTTAAAGGAGACTAGGGATCCCGCCAACTTGAAGTTATAAAAACCGGAGTATATTTCGAGATAAGCAAACTCACAAAAGTGGAAGGCCCTGGCCATGCGAAGACCATATAAAGCCTTTTAAGGTAGGTGCCAGCAGCCGCAAAATTTCTTGTAAAAGCGAAATATAGCAGAAGCGTTATTTTTCCGTAGATCACTTTTGCGAGGTATTTTACAATTTGACACCCGACATGTTGGGCATCTACGGGCAACAGCAATTCTTGCACAGATCATAGCAAACACTGTTGCACCTAGGTATACATAGACACATAGGTATAGGTACAGTCACCGACTGATTTTCCGGACTCCGAAAATTCGAACATGATTACTCGGTCTGCTTCACGGCACCACCATTCTCCCCATGGACCATAATGTATAACAACTTCCGAAAGTTCGGACGCCTTGCAACCTCTCGTCTGATTTTTCGGACACTCCTTGAGCCAACTTGATCGAGAGCACCATGCACCGACTCTGACCGTTGCATGGTTCTACTTGCTGAACGCCATTTTTGTTTTGAACGGAGCCACCTTGCTGCCCCACGAAGTGGCGCTACTGCAAATCCCTGCTCATCATCATCGTTTCTGCCTGGTTTGTAGCTACAGCAGTTCCGGTCTCAGCTTAGTATGCCATGTTAAGACAATCCAGCAGCTGATTTGTTTGTTTCTTCGTGCACGACGCTGCGAGTAGGCCAGGTTTTTTGTTTGTGCAACTGATGTCGGCGTGACGATGTTTGACGAAGCAAGATGGGCCAATTCATTTCACTAATATCTAGAATAGCTACCTGTAAGCACCACCTACCTTTCAACAAGATTTGCAAAGCAAAAAACCTCATCCTGAAAAGTCTGCACATGAAGACATCGGTAGCATCATCAGCGTGGGGCCTCAAGATAATTCGGCAAGCCAGGAAATTACTGACAGCATGAGTGCAAGCATGCCAACAGGAAATCAGTGGCTGAATAATGCACCTTCTACCAATTGGTAGACAGTGCATTTTCGCAAAGCCCTAACTACAGCAGATCATTGTTCAGGAGTTCCCGAATGCACAACTCCATGCCATTTTCACGCCGACTCTAGGGAAGCACCTCTGCACAGTTGCAAGAAAAAAAGCTAGATGCCCCAAGAGAAATGAGCCCACTCAAGCCATCGAAGTTATGTTTACCTTGTCTTCCTACAACTACTCGAAACCTAGGACTGCTGTTTTGCACAAGGGAACAAACGTCAACATTGGTGCCTCGCCCAACACAAGTGGTCTGCGCCGTAGAAGGTGCCATCAGTCAGCCCACAGATGAGGCCCACATCAGTGCTGTCAGTGTGCTGTACAAATTGCAGAAGCACAGCCTACAAGCTTGTCTGCCTTAGTGTGATCGCACCAATGAACGAAAACCAACGAATCAAGTTTGTTTCGTGCCGAGAACAGTTGCCTCATGCTGGATTTTCCTACAATTCTTTCTAAGCACAGATAATGCTTGGTTTGTTGTGTAGGCATGTAAATAATGAAAAGGCCTGCATCACTATCTCTGAAAAAAATCATGTAACAAAGCTTGTACAGTACACAGGTGCAGTGTCTATCACATACCATTTCGTACAGTAGAGGCTACATCGGATAAACCGACCAATGTATAAATGACTGGCAGCGTGACGAAGCAAACTTGATGCGCGGGTCAGTTAGCAGTGGTAGTGCACTGCTCTCGGCGCACATGCACCTATGTTTGAAAGCTGCTTGATCGTGACAAAATATAAAGACAAAAGCGCTGGAGAGATATCTGATGCTTTTCTTATATGTATGACGAGGAACCTAGCACTAGCTCCCCATGCAGAGAATTACTAGACAGTGAGACTGCTTCTTATCATTGTAAAACAAGTGTCACGCTCACCATGTGATGCGTCCTTTTCGTTTCCGTGCGAACAGCATGTATTCAGATCTATTCTCCCCCTTTCACCTTTTGCACAATATCACTGTGCGAGCAATAATACTGAACTGTTAGTAGCAGTCTGTCAGGTTGCCTCCTTTCTTTCCTTGTGAATTGTGTGCTAAATAAGGCTTTTTTTGGTGAAAGAGTGCTAGTTTAACGCATAAACTAGCGCCATGGCACTTTGCAATAAAGGAGTTATAATTCTCTAAAAATATGTCCATGCAGAACAGTGCCAAAAGAACACCTTAAAGAAAGAACATGAGTGTATCTATCATAAAGACCAATCCTTGTCTTTTTTCCTTAACATAATTTTCAATACCGATATTGAAGTACAAGCTCACCATATTATATCACCTTGTCAAGGAAGCAAGGCACAATGGTGCCCAACTGTCGCGGGACCAACTTGGATGTGGAGATCAGCGCAGATCAGCAACATAGCATGGTCTGCTTACACTTCTTCTCCAGGTCCAGCCATACCTATAGCAGCTATAAAACAAGTGAGCTTAGAATCACAAGCGAAACAATATAAAAAGTGACACTGAACAAAGCAACTTTCGTTAAGCATAAATAGGATCGAAATGCTGACATTATGCCCATAAGTAACTTCACTTTGAGCAACAAAGCATCCAATTTAAGAAAGATAATATGTATGAGCTATCTATGTGAGAAAGATTAATCGAACGCCCTCTATTTGCCATACTCCTCCCCTTATGCATGGATGTCTCACTGACTGAGTGAGCTGGGCTGATCCCAGGTATAGTGTAATTAAAGGTTGTCACTTGGTGGGCCAATCCCGACACCATTGCATGACTTGTACAATAATTTTAATGTGTATTGTAATGCTGGCCATCCTGCAGGCACTGCAACATTATAGCACCCATAAGTCTAATGGTATTACCTGATAAGGTTAACTAATAAGTGTCCCCAGAAGCATAACTCGGCATGTATACTCGGTGGCCATTATTATTAGAGAAGCAACAGCAGAGGTGAAGCTTTATCCTGTGCCATATGCAAAATGGCCGAGCACGCCCAGCTTTTTGGTTACATTCTCACTTGTGACCACTGCAGCAGGCTGACTGACATGCGTAACCAGCAGTTTGTAGGACCACATTTTCATAACCTGCAATTTTTTTTACATCTGAAGAGATTAGCCTTAAGCTCCATGATGCGCTGCACTCGAGAAGCATTATAAACTGGCAACATTTAAATGCTATGCTGCATGGTTTGTTGCATGCTTTAGGAATTTACTTATTTATTATACACATAGCTCATAGGCTCCAGTTGGAGTATTGCATGAGGTGGCAAGAAAACATCATCATCAGCCTGGTTACGCCCACTGCAGGGCAAAGGCCTCTACCATACTTCTCCAACAAGCCCGGTCATGTACTAATTGTCACCATGCCGTCCCTGCAAACTTTTTAAGCTCATCCGCCCACCTAACTTTCTGCCGCCCCCTGCTACGCTTCCCTTCCCTTGGAATCCAGTCCGTAACCCTTAATGACCATCGGTTATCTTCCCTCCTCATTACATGTCCTGCCCATGCCCATTTCTTTTTCTTGATTTCAACTAAGATGTCATTAACTCGCGTTTGTTCCCTCACCCAATCTGCTCTTTTCTTATCCCTTAATGTTACACCTATCATTCTTCTCTCCATAGCTCGTTGCGTCGTCCTCAATTTGAGTAGAACCCTTTTCGTAAGCCTCCAGGTTTCTGCCCCGTAGAAACCTGGAGGCTTACAAATTCTGAACTAACAAGGAGAACATTCAACAAAACAAGTCAGACCAAAGAAGAAAAAATAACATACTCTCATAATGGGACTACGTATCTGGCAGCTAGCTTATAAAAAAGACAATTAGGAATGTTTTACTACTGGTAGCGCTTTAGGGGCAGGAATGTAGAATTCCAAGCTTCATACACTTTTAAGCCACCTTTCGTGGCTTTTTGTTTTGAAGTTCTATTCTCTGTACTATTATAGAAATGAATACCCCCCTCCAAAATAAAACGAAGAAAAACATGTAATGTACAGTAATGTAACACAATAATGTAATGCACAACAGTGAATACTTAGAAAAATGTAATTAAGAACATGGAGTCTGTGGGCACAGATGTTAGAACTCTACACGAAAGCATAATAATAAAGGTGGGCGAAGCATTTATGCTTTTGTCGGGCAACCTGCAGCAAGACATACAGGTAAAAGGATATGCATGCCTCACAACACAGTCCCTAAAAATATCTGTCACAATACAGTGAGTAGGTATATCATGCATATCTACAATAACCCCTAATTATATTTAACTCAGAGGGGGCTACCTATGTAACTTGATCAAACTGCAGGTGGGCCAAATTCTAAATATACGATTCAAGTAGACAGAAAATGGACGTTATGAAAATGTATCTACAGCAAAAGTGTTGTACATTATTGTTGTACATTATGTCATACCTGCCAACCTGTGAACATAATATTTTGTAAAAATGCTGCAGACACTAAATTCTTTGTTGGGGACATAGCACACATTATTTTAAAGCTTGCTCTCAGCACCCCCATTGTTGCATACACTCACACATTATTAATAAAGGGAAAATCACACATCTACCCGCTCGTAGCAATTGCTACAAAAGAAACCCGTACGGATTCCTCGAAAGGAAAGCCTCACATATGAAAAAAAGAAATCGTCCAGGTCTGGGAGTCAAACCCGGGACCACCGCCTTTCCGGGACAGCCGCTTTACAATCTAAGATAACCAGGCGGCTAGCAGATGGCCGGGCGAAGTCGAATTTGTCGACAACATGAAGCAAAGGCAAGGGTCTGACGTAATAGTTCTGCGGAAACGCGCAAGGTGTAGAGAAGTAATTAATAAAGGGGAAAAAAATATTACGTCAAACCCTTGCCTTTGCTTCGTGTTGTCAACTAATTCGACTTCGCCCTGGCATCTGCTAGCCACCTGGTTATCTCAGATGGTAGAGTGGCTGCCTCGGAAAGGCGGTAGTCCCGGGTTCGAGTCCCAGACCAGGACGAATTTTTCTTCAACTGTGCGGCTTTCCTTTTGAGGAACACATACGGGTTTCCTTTGTAGCAAATGGTGCGAGCGGGTGGACGTCTGATTTTCCCTTTATTAATTACTTCTCTCCACCTCGTGTGTTTGCGCAGAACTATTACGTCACACACACATTATCAACCATTATTTAACTTGTCGTGCAGCACAAAAAGCAGCAGCGAGCTTGAAACCAGTAACTGACAACATTGTTTTTTTTAGATTGCAGAGCTTTACGCTGCTTCAGGAATTTATCTGACGAAACTTCCCAAAAGCAAGTGCCCCTCTGATGTTCTCGTTAGAGATATTGCATTGCTAATAATAAAGCAGTACAAGTACCATTGCAATTAATTTTTTACATGCATTTTAACAATGTCATGCCGTCAATCTCTCAACAGCTTTAAAACATCTTAACCAACACAACTTCGTTGTCTTTCTAAAGTGACATTCATAAAATTGTAAAATGAGCCCACATTTGTAAACCCACGAAAAATTCAGGAGAGTTTCCAAACATGGATGATACCAACAAAATCTGCAGCTCGTGTAAGTGGCAGCAACTGCTTTGCACACACCTTGTCACAGCATGCACATCAGGTACTTTTCCGTGCTGTTGAGGCTGCAGAAGTGCCGCAGGTGCATATGTGGAGGTGCCTCTGGTTCACAAAATCTTGCCATCCCTAAACAATAATAAATGCTCAATTTATTGTAATCCCTGCTGAAACTGTAAACTTGTGATATAAAAAGATCACGTCATATTTTGATAAAAGTCTCATACAACCAGTTACATGAAGCTGCAACTGGTTGTGCAAATATCTGATTGTAACATCACAGGCGGTTAAATAACACGTAAATCGAACTGTAGCAAACATGAATCTACTATGAAAAGGTTCACACAAACGTACAGCTGTATAACGTGAAATGTGAATTGTACTATCAAAAAATTCCGTAGGACATGAAAAGCGTTCCAAAACCTAATTTGTTTATGCGGCGCAACAAAGCACTGCTCCCAAAGGACGATGCGCTCAAAATTACAACAGACCACCTCTATTTCTGGAGAGACAATACAGAAAAGAGAAAGATTTTTCCATTAAAAAGAAGCATTGCTTATGTAATTTCGGCTTCTCTGCAAGATCGGAACCCTTTACAAGTACACGAAAACACACAGGACACTAATACACGTCATCTGACGACACTCTATAAACAGAAGAATTTCCATACAAGCTAAAAATCTGGCCATGCGTCAACGAAGGAATCGGGTGCTATCTCGCGCAGCTGTTAGCTGTGAAGACCGACACATCGACGTACTACTTCTAGAAATGCCTATACCATTTCTCAATGAAAAATTATGTACACAAACAGTAACTTTCTTTCCTTGAATTTTTGTGCCCATTTAGATCAAAGAACCACCCGCGCTAGCGTGCTTCATAGGTGAAAGTAAATAAACCAGAGATAGAGCTGTTGGTAACATGAATACGTTTTAGGGCAATTTCCATGGAACTTTTTGCTAAATGTGCACTGCGACATGAAGAACAACCATTTGAAAAGCACATTTATAATTCTTGCTGCTTTACAAATCCGGATTCGGTTGTTGTACGGATCTTGCGATACGTACAACAACGCACACTTCACGAACCATAGACAGGAAGAATGCGCGCAAGCGCCGGACTTACCTTTCTCGGCGTACTCGGAAAACGCTCCTTTTAGTGTCACAGGTGCCGCGGAATCGACTGCACCAACGGTCCTTCCGGCGCACACACTGTTGAATTGCGGATCAACTACAGGACGTAAGAGCACAACTTTCACCAAATTCTTCCGTACAGTGCGATACGATGCGACAGTGCCAGAGGATGAGATCCTTTTCATGAGCCCGGAACAAAGGAAGCGCGAAGGGTCATATCTTCGGCATCGGCGCACCACACGAAGGATACTGCGGGCTACATTACGCGGTCCCAGGGGTTTTGTGATTCTCAATGCATACAAGATGCACCACAATTTTTCTCGGCACAGCGTACACACGATTAAACAACTACATCGGACGGCGTCAATACACAGCAAGCACTCACATGTAGCGACAAACTGAAGACGGCAAAATAATATCACCTGTAACTTTACCGGCGCTACCTGTGGTGCCATCTGTAGGCCGCCACCGAAAGCGACCGTGCTTTCGGTGATCTCATGGATGGTGACGGCGTCGTATATCGATGTTATGCGAGTCGTACAGCGTCTTGTACGACGTGTTTCAGCAACGTTGCTTTTAATAGAGAGGACAGCAATCTGCGTATACGCCGTATAGACGTCTCACCCACTTGAAAAACACAACAGGAAATTTTCAGTCTGTCGTATTTTGGGACGTCGTGACTGTCGTTCTGTTCTCTGTAGTGTGACGTCCTGTAGTCGAAAATTCTGTAGTTCCTGATAAATATTTGATTAAAAATTGACAGAGACCAATTTAAGGATATGTAAAATTATTAATACAAAAAAAAATAAAAAAAATAAAAGTAGACAAAAAAACCGCATCCGCTGGGAATCGAACTTCGGATCTACCGGTCCCGAGACAAGCATCTTACCACTGCACCACGCCGAACATAGTTGCTGTAGAATTGTTTAAGCTATGTCAAGAGTGTAAATCGCTGTCTGGGTTGCTGTTTACATTTACATTTTAAAAGCCAAGATGCGCTTTCACTTCACCGCGTCAACTGCCGCATCTCTAGATGAGCAAAAGTGTTGTTACCATCGACAGGTACATCGTGGAGTGCTAGACCATCGATTTTGCTGTAACGATATCCATATTTGATAAGAAATTCAGAAGTAGACAACGGTGACCGGGGACACTGAGGGTTGTTACTGCTAATTCCGACAGTTGGCTCTTGCTCTTTACACTTTTGAGCTCGCATATAATTCGTGTTCAATGCTATATAGCTACATAAACACTCGTGGGTGAGTCTTCATCCCGACAGAATACTGGCTTCTCACGGCAGCGCTGTACCAGATTAATGAGACCCGAGCGAGACAGCTTTTCACGCAACTTTGTGGAACAATCCAAAACTTCTTTTCCGCTTCGCATAAGCTTGTGCAATATTTCTGGGAATTAACTAATGTCTCAGTGTAACCGCACATGTAAGTCCACAGGCTTGTGGGCCCCATCTTACCAAATAAAACAAAGCGGATACGCAGCCATTCCCGCAGATGGTATGATTTTGATCAGCGGCCGATTTTGAGGAGGCCGGTAGGGCGTTGCGGGGGGGGGGGGGGGGGGGAGGGCTGGTGCCGCGTCGTCACGGCACAATTATAACAATTGGCCACGTCGACTTTAATACTGGTGTCGGTGCTATCAGTATTGCCGGCTTCAGAGAAGCACGATTGAATACCGCGCAAGAGAAAAGTACAGTGTACACCACCGATGCGAAGCTGACATGTTAATATAAAGGGCCGCGACCGAAGGTGCTTCTGTTGCGACTTCAGAACTCTTGGCCGTCGCGACCGAATGTTTCTGTTGCGACGTCATAATTGCTGTCGTAACGTCAGTAATGTCTGTCGCAACTACAGAAATGTTAGGAACATCTGTCGTACAACAGAAATTTCTGTGTTTGCAGCAGGAATTCCTGTTGTGTTTTTCAACTGGGCAGGACCGGGAATCGGATTGAAATTCGCAGCTAGCATATCGCAGTTTGGTCTGTGAATGTTCCGAGGTGGTCACGCAATTTCAGTAGAGCTTGATAATGGCCCCAATTCAGCACTAGGGGCTAAATTGTCAGGATGTCGAACAATAAAAAAGTTCCTCCCCAGTTCTATTCAAGCATTAAACTGGTATGCATGATGCCATCCAGTATGGTTGCCACAAAGCTCCAGATTAAACCAGCTTTTGTGACAAACAGGCGACCCTATATGGTGCCACTGCGTCCAGTATAAGCCAGTTTAGTTGCAAACAGGGCCCCTGTTAAGACCCATTTCTGCGTGAACTGGTCATGCCTATACCTGCTTGCATGCCAAACGGGACCCCGCTCAGACCTGTTCGTGTGTGAACTGGTCCTGTTTATACCTCTTTGCATGCCAAACGGGACCCCGTTCAGACCGGTTCGTGTGTAAACTGGTCCAGTTTATACCTGTTTGCATGCCAAACGGGACCCCGTTCAGACCGGTTCGTGTGTAAACTGGTCCAGTTTATACCTGTTTGCATGCCAAACGGGACCCCGTTCAAACCTGTTCATGTGTAAACTGGTCCTGTTTATACCTGTTTGTTGCTAAACAGGTCCCTGTTAGAACCAGTTTAAACCTGTATAACGCAGTTTGAATTTAAATAGGATTTTCCAATAGGGTGTACTATCGCGCACTTTTGTTCAAGATAACGGCGTATCACAGGGAGGAGTGCTAAGGTGGATCCTTTTCGTAATTAAAATGAACTCTCCCGGCTTTGCTATACCATTCATGGTGTCTTATTTTGTCTATGTGGACGACATCCCAGTGAGCTTTCAATTTTGCAATCTGTCCATATGTGATCGCCAGATACAGTTAAGTGTTAATTAGCTCGCGAAATGGGCCGACAAAAACGGGTTTAGAATCAGTGCAGAGAAGGCTACCTGTTAGCTGCTTTCCAGACGAAGAGGTGTATGTCCAGACCCATGCATTATGATCAATAGGAGAAGCCTGGAAATTGAAAAGGAGAAAAATTTCTGGGCGTAATCTTCGATAGTAAGCTAACCTTCATGCAGCATGTAAAACAGCTGATGCTAAAATGTCTTAAACCTTTGAACCTTTTAGAGATTTTCTCACCAGTCGTGGGGAACAGATAGCTATTGTCTCCTATATCTTTTTAAAGGCCTTTGTTGTCACGCATAGACTATGGATGTATTGTTCACCAGTCAGCTTCAAAGACAGCACTTAAGCTACTCGATCCTATCTATCACTTAGGTATCCGCCTAGCACTTGGTGCCTTTCGTACAAGCCCTGTCCAAAATCTCTATGAAGAGTCGGATCAGTGGCCACTGGATTATCAGCGCACATATCTCGGAGTAACCTATGCAATAAGTACGATGTCGCTAAAACGGCATCCATGCAATGCACTCATAAATTATCAGTCCGCAAACCAGTTGTATTTCAACCGGCCGTCTCACGCCCAGCCGTTCCCATTAGCAGTATAGTCTGTTGCGGAAAATCTTGCAATAGTTTTCACAGATCTGCAAGAAAGTGACTATGCTGAACCCATCCTACCTTGGGAGCAATGCCCAGTCACCTGTGACTTGTCCTTTCCAGAGCTTAACAAAAAGAGTTGTCCAACTGCGCTCATACAGCAACATTTCATGGCTTTTGAAGACATGTACAGATCTATTGCATTTTTCATTCATGCTTCAAAGTGTGCAAATTCGGTATCATGTGCAGCCCATGGCCCAAACTTCTCCAACGCAATCTCGCACAAGTTAACTTTCTTGACGTCATTTTATATCCTAACCAACGGATTGTGCCTCACAGGTGAGATATGGTCTGATGCACAAAAGTATGTCCGAGCTCTTGCTGTTCTTGCGTAAGCAAGAATTGTACAGATCTGGACTCAGACAATCCACAATTTATCATGGGTGCCTGTAACCATTGCATTTGAATCCTTATGCTTATCTTAAATATTTTAAAATTGATGCAGAAGTATTGATAGACATATCTTACGGATAGGGCTCTATACAGGTTTTATTTTAAAATGGAGTCCTAAACTCATAATTTCACATAACAAAACCACATGTCCTGGCGCTGTTTGGCCTGAGATGCCCTTGCGCCAATAACCTTACACCTTTATCATCATCAACTTTGTAAATTCTAAGCTCCTATTGTTTTTAAGCTTAGTGAGCAGATAATTTTTCCCACTTGCAAGCCTGAATAAAAGCTATGATGGATAATTTGCAGCAATTTAACTGCCTCTATCAAAAGAAATTCGAATATTTGATAGTTCTAATTTTTAATTAGATAATCCTGTCTCAATTAAGGCGTAAGATGTCCGGCGGGAGTCATTCCACCTACACATGTCAGAAATATCGCGAATAGTTTGCTCTTTGCGCAATTTCCATTTCTTAAATCGAGAGCCTCAAGTGGCTAGTTGCAATGGCTTATACCTGCCAAATATCGCCTCGAGTGAGAGGAAAATATCAAATCAAATCAAATCAAATGTTTTATTTCCAACAAACTTGTTGGGGGTCCTCCAGGCGAAAAGCTGCGACATACAGCTTGAATGTGCCTGAAGGCCCTCACATGGCAGCAGTACAAATGCAATATACAATGCAATGGGTTACATTTACAATAATTACAAAGATCACATTTCAAAAATTTCTTTACAAAAATATGCCCTAAGCTGTTTTCGAGTCAAGGTATTTGTCATAACAATTTCTTTCCCAAATTTATTAAACAGTGGAGGTAGCGTGTGTCTTAGCGACTGCATGAGGTAATTTGTACGCCTGTACGGTACTAACCACCTGTCTTTGCTGCGGGTACGCACATCACTTTTGTCATATCATTATGAGGAATGGCTCACACCCCTATAAGCAAGCAAGTAATGGCTGAATATGAACCAAGGAAAGAAACGAGCGAACGAACGAGCGACGGAAAGAATGAGAGCCAATGAAAACAAGAACAAAATTACCTTTAGGTATGCATTATGGTCCCGCATGTAACGTTGAGGAGGTCAACCTACAGTGCCAAACGTTTGCTTCAGACTGCATCTCACTGTCTGATCCGTCAGATCGTACAGCTTTACGCATTAGTACGTGTGCAGCAGGCTTTCTCTTCAGGTGTTAGTAGAGAATAACTTGCTGCTTGACCTCTCTGCTCTTCCTAGCATACAATCTGTCCTGAAAAATTCACCAACTATTACGATAGCCATACTGCGAAATTTGAGAGCAGCTGCGTACGTGTTTTTATTGTGGAATATATTCAGGCAAATATTTTGAGAGATACAGATAGCAGAGGTCAAGCGCGACGGCTTTTGCAAATGACTGATCGAAGGACCTAGTGAAATAGCTGGTGCTGTGCGGCTTCCATAAAACGCGCATAAAATGCGATTAAAAAACAATTGCAGATAAATACAATCGAATCAAGCAATTCGAACAAGTGAAAGCGAGAGCCGACACGAGCTGGTCATAGCACGAAATGAGCGCTCTGGCTGAGATCTGATGCTAGTACTAGTACTAGTAGTAGGGCGAGTCGGCATGAAACCAGTCCTCTGCGCTCATGTCACTGAAGGGGCAGCTATCATTGGTCGCGGCCTCTCGACCATTCAAGGCTCGCGTCTTCTGCCGCTCCGCGTTCACTCTTTCATCTTTCACTGCTGTGCTCGTTCGCTCTTTTAGGCCACCGACGCTTGCCGCAAGAATGGGTCAATAAGAGCAGCGCAATAAAACGGAGACGTATGTTAGCCGACGCAACACAGTCTTTCTCAATGCCAAATTTCGCACTACCGAAAGCACGCTTCTGCACTTTTGCCTGAATACTCCTTGTGAGCGTATTGAAGACGCAGTTGTATTTTGAATACTCAGACCGGCTAGTTTTTTAACTTACCATCACTGAGAGATATTTCTAATCTCCTTCACCTGTTTCATGTAGGATAGACAAGATGTATTAGATAATGCAAGGCTTCTGTTATGCTTGCCACTCGAACCAGGAAAGTACCTAATTTCCAGTTTAGCTTCACAGGCTACCGAAAGCCCCACCTTTCAATTTCTGCCAATCTAGTGCTCAAATCGAGCGCTAAATAACAGTGCAGCAACTTAGTGCTAAAATTGAGTCAGTGGCCTTACCATTAATATGCGATTTTTTCTGCCAAACAATCAATTGGGCAAAATGTTTTTGTCCACCCATAACAAGAATCAGCCATTTTGAGCCAATTTGCCCGTATCCTTGCAGGAATGCTACTGGAACCGGCGGAATGGAACAGCAAGACTCCTGCGGTGTCGGAGCAAGTGATCAATAGTCTGCCAAGAAGTCAAAACACAAATGTGAAACATGTGGTAAATTTTTCAGAAGGGCTGGCACTCTATCTGCACATTACCACACGCATACCGGCGAGAAACCATACAAATGTGAAATATGTGAGAAATCGTTCGCGCATAGTTCCACTTACCGTAATCATCAACGTATTCAAGCAGGTGTGAAACCCCATATCTGCCAAATATGTGCTAAACCATTCAAAAACAAAGCGGATCTTAAGTCATCTCAAATCACATAGTAACGATCGGCCTTTTGTTTGCGAAATATGTAATCTCTATTGTAAGAGCAGCTCAAATCTCAGCAGACACCACAGAAGAATTTACAAAGGCAAACTGGCGTAAGAGTGCAAGCAGTGTAGATTTCGTTCCACAAAGAAAGAAAATATCGACGCATATCTCTGCAAGACTATTAGGTGCCAGTTGTGCGACGATTCGTTTACAGATGCATCTCAACTGATTGAGCATCTCGTTACGCATACGAGTGGGCCGTCGTAACAGCGAGACCAGTGCCCAAGGGAAGTATATCGTCCACCGGTTTGGCACAGGAACACGACCATGAAGCCGTGCCGCAAATAACGCTGACATTCTCCCACAGGGGTGAGAAACTATACAGGAACGCAACGTGTTGAGAGACGGTCTTCTTTGGCGTTTAAACCTGCTGAGTGAAATGCAAGACGGAAATGATGCCGCTTGATTTTTCGAAATTGCATGACAAAACGTCGCCTCCAGCAGAATTTGGGGTGATTCAATGTGTTAAGTATACTGCAAGTCCTGGCTAGAGCTCACTGTTTGCAAAACTATGTTGTTCACTAACGCAGCTTTAGCAACCTCATTTCCAGACAAACCCTAAAGCGCTGCAAGTTTATGCTTGCTGTAACTAGAAGGTTGAATGCTCGCACAAGATTCTTGACACCTCGTTTAGTTTTGTTCAAACATTTTGCGAGTGTACTAGTAAACAAGGTTTTCCTAACCATCCTTTTAATGATTCTGCAGTGGGAGTAGAAAGGAGTACCTCACATGAGGAACCATTTCAAAAGGAGGCACTGTGTTGTCAACTATAAACTAATGTCCGCTAATAATTGAGGTCAGGCCTTGCTGCCTCTCAGAGACAGCTTTTACAGTATATAGACACAGGCATGGCAAAATTTATTTCTCTTACAAACTGTTCAATGCACGCAATGTTTTAGTTCTCTCTTTGGCCCTTGTATTCATACCGAAGATTTTTGTTCTTAATCATGCTGATGACAACAGCGAGACTGTATTAACTCAAATCATTTAGAGCTTAAGTGTATTTGTTGAACTAAAACATGTCATTAATTGTAGTATTGAGATGGAACCTGTGTCTGTTTTAAACCGCCTCTTTTGACTTGCGCTCCACTCTATTTACAGAAGTGAAATTTGTTTAGCTTGACGTGACAAACGAATCCCTTCGAGCAATGACAGGACGATTGAGATACAGAGATTGGTTATTTTATTGACCCGCGTCCTTCTATATCTTTTTCCTGTGAATGCGTTTCAACGAACAACACATGTTATGTTACAGCTCAGGGAATGAGGCACCAGCATGTATCAGAACATTCTATATTATTCTCGTCTATTCTATCTTTTCCTGTCTTGTAGTCGAGCCTTTTGTAATAAAATTACACGCGCTACGCTGATAGAGTTGTGTATTCTGGAAGACACGCGAGCACCAACGATTACGCTGGAACCTTGTGCAAATAATGTGAGAATAGCCGACGCTCCTTATTCGCAAATCATTTCTTCGACTATCGAACTCTGTTGCCGGCACTATCTTTGTGCCCGAATGTAACTTGCTTTGTTGGTTCCGGTTCGTCAATAAAGAGTCTTTCATGACCCACGGTTCTTCTGTGTTGTTCACCGTCTCAACAACATGACATATCGTAGAGGTGCTTCGTGGAGACTGAGTAAACTTTACCAGCAATGAAAATAACGTTGACGTCGTCATGGACGGGCGAGCTAGCCGCAGGCTATGACTACCGCCCGAATACGTACATATGCCCCAGAAGACTACGAAGATCGTGGCCGAGACAACTGCCACAGTCAATGTCCGTGTCACCTTCAGCGACGTTTGTTGCAAAAACCTAGGAAGCCACCGATCATTCGCGGATCGCTCTTTCGAGATCTGAAAAGCTGACCGAAGACCTACTCAAGAACCGGTATGTTTAACAATTGAAACTGTGAAAAGCTGTGGTTTCGCAGCTTACATTTTCTACGCCATTTCATTATTAGAACATTACAACAGTTCCACAGACATTCACAAGCGTCATGCTTAAGCAGCGGCGTGAAGTTCAATGAGAACACCGTGATCTTCAGGGCAGAAAGCAACTGTTAATTCTGGTACGTCGACTCGCACATGTGAGAGATGAAAGCGTTTTTCTTCATCTGTGGTTTTGAAGCAAGTGGTTTACGCCGGATGCATACGTAAACCGGCCAAGACCGTTATGAAATTCCTAACGGAAGCAACGCCCATCGAAATAAGATTGGAAAAGCGCACTCGAAGACATTGTAGCCTAGTTTTGTCACCTAGGTGAAAAATTCAGTTTCTAAGCTCCGACGAACTCCGAAAGACCACAAGAACAGTTGCACGCGAAGAAGTACTTAAGATGTTCTCTTCGACGCAGCATCAAGTAGCCCTAATTGTTAGCGTCGACTGAGAGGTGTTCCAGAAGCCATTCAATTTTACTGAACTGCAGCAGCTGAAGTCTGCAGTGATAGCCTACGTCAACGTCTTCCGACGCCTGAGTCTCTCCTCGCGCCCGCGCTTAGCGACTGCTCGCTCTGCGAAAATAGTGAAGAAGCGAGACACGGCAATTGCTTATGCCCATACCGTGGTATACTACTAAAAGTTCTTGCAGGCTTTGCGTACACAGCAAGACGAACGGCTCCATGAAATTGCTGACTGTTTGGCTGCAACTGAACGGAGACCCCGACTACTTTTTCGACCACCGTTGTCAAGGCACTGCCTCTCACTGCAGCGCCGAGGCTACACTGGGGCAAGACGTGGCCGATATGTGGGCCCGTATCAGATAGACTAAACACAGCAACCTACTGAGCTGCGGTTTCTGTTCACTGAAGTGCCCAAGGTCCTCCGCCGCCCCCAACGCAAGATCACTCTCCACTACGAAGAAACGACGTGCTGCAATTTGCTGCAATTTGCTGCTGCAGAACGATGCCTGACGAAGCCACGGTACAGTGGGTCAGTGCCATGGAGCCATGATCATACACCTCGAAATGAACCAATAGACTATGAACCAACAACACCGATGGTGTCGCCACGCAGTGGCCACTTTAGTGGGCAGAGGACCCGACTACTCCGTCATGAATCAATACTTAACCGCATCGTCGATGACAGTTATGACTACATGGCAAGGACCCCAAATCCGAGCAGCTGGAGGTCACCTAACAAGGACGACTGGAATAAGCACGTATGTTGAACCCAAGAGGTCCTACACACCCTTGTGTCGCTGAATCATCCTTCTATCGCAGTATCACAACAGCTTGCCCTCCTAACCATGAAACACCAGCCAAGAACGGTCAGACAACGCTACAATCTTCGGCGACGCTTCATCGAATACCACGCCGGTTACCATGATTGGGTTTGCACCCTTATAATCCAAGGTGCACTGAGGGAATAGCTACGTAATTCTGCACTCTACACGAAAATCAGCGAATGTGCGCATGGTCCGTAAGCTCGTAAAATGCCCGTAAGTAGTCGAACTTCCGCGCCAGTTAGCGGTTTTGCCGCAGCTAACGTACCCACTATGATTTCGTTGCTTTAATTTTCTTTATTATGTGTTCTTTCGGTCTTCGTTTTCGTTTTATCTTCTTGGGGTGAACGTGGTTCACCGCCCAAAAGTGTTAAGTTATCGCTCCGCGCACGACTTGATTGTATCGGAACCTTCTGGGTCATCCTTACTTTATTTGTCTGCTGTCTATGTTATAGTGGAACCTTGTGTAATCAGATTGCATGCGTGACAAGTATAGCGCTTCACATACTGTAGGCTCTTGAGCCTTTGCGACTAGTCTGAAATCTTCGACTAAACATTTATAAATAACCGACTCGCTTGAGCCGCAGATCAATTTTCCAACGATTGAAGCATGTTCTCGGTGATAGCATTATTCCCCAGTGTAACTTGTTTTGTAGCCATAGTTCAATAAAGAGTTGATTTCGACACTCGCGGTTCATGGTGCTGTGTTTTTCACCGTCACTTCAACAAGGAAATATCGACGATTACACTGCAAATTTGCGGAACTTTCGTCTACAATAAAAGAAAATTGTGCGTGACTGCTATCACAAACATCACAGACCAGCGAAGCTGAGGAAAGCTAAGGATAGCGAAAAATTGATGCCGTCTTCCTCTGTGGGAGGTTTTGGTTGGGATGGCGGGCCATTTCAGGTACCTGCCGCCACAGAAGCGATTTGTTGAGACGCCATATGCGTGGGTGTCGTATGCCAGATGCTGCACCGCCACCCCTTAGCTCTGATGCATGCTAGCTCCGATGTCGTGTGCCTGGTAGCTTTTTGAAATCCGCCGAAGCGATGATAATAGTGATGTAAAGAAAGGAAAACCGCTTCATTCTGCTACCCATGAAAGGGCACGGTGAAGCGTTAAACCAAACAAGCGCGTGTTTCTTTTTTTGTTTAAATCTGAGAGCAATGACGTCAGGCCAGCTTAGTCCTCGTGGCGCAGCTGCTTTTCCCTCGCTAGAATCCACCCATCCTCGCCTCATCGCTATGCTGCGCGAAGCTATCTTTTATCATCTGCTTTCACTCTCTCTCAGCAATCTCTCCCCCAGCTCAACGAAGCTGCGAACGTCAAGAGAAAACCAGCGAGGCGGTAACAGCTTCAATGCAAAAACCTCTCATCCAGGTGGATTGTATCTGTGTGGGCTCGCATTATTTTACTTGCCGATGTACTATCTGTATCAAACGAAACACGAGCAGTGGATCCCGTGACCGAAGCACAACTGAAGTTGCCATCGGATAGTTATCACCTCTGACATGCTCGCACATCCAGTTTTACTGGACTATGCGACGGTGCTTGCCCTATACGGCGATATTTTCGTATCTCTTCTCTTTGGTTTTTGTTTTCTCCCTTTGAAATTAAACAGGAACAAAGCACACGAGAAAATATCGCAATATAAGGCAAGCATCATCGCCTGGTGAGGCTGAAGGCCAATGTCAATTGCCCGGCCTCTGCATAGCTAGCCATCTGTGGCACTGGTTAAATCATCTTCTTCCATTCTATGAGAAAGCTGGGCGACTCCGGGACCGTCGGGCTACATCACCCTCATCTCCAGGTGAATCCAGAAACACGCACGAACAGCCTGCAAGCGCGGGCACTCAGCCAGTACACAACTTTTGCGCCGTTGGTGCCGAATAGCCGGCATCGTTCCCTTGATCGCCCAAAAACAAAAAAGAATTATCGGTGAAGAAAAAGGGTAGGGAACACAAACTTGAATTCTACTAGGACACGACGGACACATTCCTTCTTTTTGTACTACTATGGCGTTGCGCATAACGCATTACCATGCGTGAGGGCTAAGTAAAACTTTGATGATCTTACTAAACTGTTATTCGAACACAAGCTTAAGGTATTTTTGAGTCCAGGAGAGGCATTTAAACTCTGACCAAACAAACTTCCGGTGATCAGCCACCTGAAGATACCTTGACGACGGCATTGCCTCATTGGCTGGTATGACAATAATTGTGCAGACAAGTCTGTCACTTATACTCCACAACATAAAAGCCCCACGAATCAGTGTTGGTACAAGTAATTCGAAATGATAGTTTGGTGACAATTCCTTCTATTTACCTTCATTATAAATATGTATTAGCAATAATCATCTTATGGCTGGTGAGTGAATGCTGGTGGTGAATGCTCACCAATTTGTATCGAGACTCTCGGTGCGATGCCAAAGGTAAGCACATGGAACAAGTTCTTGTAATCTACGGTGAGTGATTAATAAAGAGGAGGCCATCTATTGTAATGCATCACATAATTATTATTGTTCTGTTGATTAGGCATTTGGCCTGCCTCCGCTTCTTCCCTACTTGGAAAGGAACTTTATAAAATCTTTTTAAGCAACGACCACTTCACACTAGCGTCTACTTTATTGCAGTAAAACGCCTGTCCTCGGCATATTCCTATGTTGAAGCTAGCTTCGGATAATTGGTAGTACTTAAAAAAAATCAACATGCCTTATTCTTCATTAGTTCAGCAAACTTAGCATAGACGACGCAATAACATACTTTAGTACTTTTATTACTGACGGCATAGAATAAGTGCAAGGGTGAGGAAATGAGGACTCAGAAGATAGGCGAGAAAAGCAAATCAAAGCATGGGGCACACTTCGTCGATACCGAAACACGCAAAATGGCGTCGAATTCAAGAAGGTAAGTCAAAGGACAGACCGACGCAAGGACAGGCTATAGAACAATCTGGGGCAGTTTCTCTCTAGCATAACGTCCTGCACAGAATAGATGCAAACCTGGTATGGGCTAACAAGTTTACAATGGCAGAAAACTCATCCGTAGACCCAATGAATGACTGAGGCAGGGGCCTAGAAGATCACGCATATACTCTTGGTAAACACCTCGAGCATGAGTTAGCTCTATGCCGAAAATTCAACCATTTTTAACCTCTCCTTAAGGTCTATTACAACTTCTCTAATCTTCGAAGAACACTTCTCTTGCCTCCAGCACACTCAATTTGCAGCGTTTTGAACTGGCTTACTTGTGCAAAAATAAACTAAGGCTTTTAAGTAATCGTTCGTACACCCTGCAATTGAATCATGGTGATAGAGAGAGAGAAATCTTTATTCAAAGTCTTGGCTTAGGCCAAGGGACACGGGTGGCCGGGATGCTAGCCCCACCGGAGCCTCCCTTCCTCAGCTGGCGGTCAGACCTTAAGTCTTCGCGGCGTCGTCGGTCAGCCGAACTAGCCAGGTGTGAAACTTTGGGCATTCGCCGAGAAGTATGTCAAAACTTTTTTACTTATTTCATCATTTTCTCTATTAGCTCACTTCACTGGTGCTGAGTACGAAACATAATTTACGACTATGATGGTATCACTCGCTAGGATAGCAACCTGGCTTCAGTGTCCACGGCGGGGCACGTGTTATTGATTCGTAGCGTGGGACACGGATAAACACAGAAACATGACTAAGGCGTCTCACATGTCCAAGGCAAAACCTTAACCCATTAAAGACCAGCGTCACCATATGGTCACGTTAGTCTGCACAGTGGATTTCAATTATTTAAGAATAACAAAACGGCACCAAAATCGCCTTCGACATGCCGTTAGACAGATGAGAGTTCCATCTAAGGATATCACGTGGCAGCAGGTGTCAATCGTTTTGTGGGAGTCCCTCGCAAGGGCGGGAATTAGCGCTGCTGTGCGAGTGGCGTCGCCATGCATCACTCCAAGGGGTAATGTTTGTTTTTCCATTATTTGTTTGAGCAATAGTCGGATATCCTTACCTCCATGTTGCTCTTTAAATATGTGACCTTCGATGAGCATTTATGAAAGATTAATGTTTGATTTTTCAATGAACGAGCGTGTTATCTAGCGCGTTGCCATATGGTCACGCTGGGCCTTTAGGCTAACTAACTTTTTATTTTTTTTAAACAGCATTCTCATCTCTTGCACGGCTACTGGCGCGTTCCCGCAGCAGTTATTTCTTATTTTAATTTCTGAATAGGTTGATGTTGGAATAAATAGCGAAGATACTCGAAGAAGACGATGACAACGTGTCAGTGATTTAAATCGACCCGCAAGAGGCTAGCACCTATTCGGATGAAGAGTCGGCCGATGAACACACAGGCGGGCTCATTGACAATCTAATAGGGATGCAGCTATGAGCCGGCGCTGAAACCGTTTTCTCTGACGGACGCCGCATTGGTGGATCCGACTCGGACGATGTCGACCCCGGCGGGCTATAGGTGGCGGAACATGAGAGGTTTCTTCTGCTGTAGTTGATGCGGCCATTCCTGCGAAATTATCCGCTGCTTCTAAGTGGATGAACGGTGATCTCCAGAAAATCCTTGGCATATTTCCCTACCCAAAACTTGGTGCTTACAGGGACTTTTCACCTGTTGAGTTGTTAGAAATCGTTTTTTAACGAAGCCGTCGTGGAGCTGCTAGTCGAACAAGCAAGAAAGTATGCGCTATTTTTCAACATGCCCGATCCGGAGGTTATCAACGAAGAATTAGGTTTTCTTGGAGT
This sequence comes from Dermacentor variabilis, assembly GCF_050947875.1. Classification (NCBI taxonomy): domain Eukaryota; kingdom Metazoa; phylum Arthropoda; class Arachnida; order Ixodida; family Ixodidae; genus Dermacentor; species Dermacentor variabilis. The sequence goes on from NC_134571.1 coordinate 175,055,349, forward strand.
ACTAGTTTTCTCCGGCTAAAACCGCTTGCCAGGGAAAAAGTGTTATTGGGACAGTGGCTTGGATATGCGCAACACGATGGCCTACAATGCTATGCGAAGAAATCGCTTCGTAGAGATAATGCTATCCCTGCACTGTGCGAAATGCAAGCCTAACGCTTAGTGACAAGTTAGCAAAGTTGTGTCCATTGATGGCACTATTGAAAGCAAGGTTTCTGGAACACTTTCAACCTGTGCGTCAACTGAGCTATGAAGAAAACATGAATGAGCATTATGGTCGTCAGGGCTGTAAACAGTTTATACGCGGAAAGCCTATGCACTTCGAGCAAAAAGTACAGTGCCTAAATGCCAAGAACGGATACCTTGTAAACCTCAAAGTGTATCAAGGCTAGCAGAGAATCCCAGAACATCTGAAAAATATGAAAAGTAATTCGGAAAAGCAGCGGCCCCACTTCTTCAAATGGTGGATGAACTCGCAGCAGAGACGCACGACGTTCCTTTCTTTTTCTATTTTGATAATTTATTCACAGGCATGCCGCTACTCAGGCATATCAAGGCGCAGGGCTTCGAAATCACGGGCACAGTGAAGCAAAACCGTGTTCCCAAAGAGTGCCTTATCGCTCGACCACAATTCGTCAAGCGCCAAACTCGCGGGCACGAAGAGCCCGTGCTGAGCGACAATGGGATACTTGTTGCCCGCTGGATGGACAATTCTGTAGTAACGATCGTAAGCACCATTCACGGCGTAGAGTCAATGTCATCTGCACAGAGGTACTCGTGTTCAGAAGAAGCAAATCAAGGTGGCCCGCAACAAACACTGTTGCTCAGTAGAAGTTTTATGGGAGGTACGGACCAGATGGATGCAAATGTAGGTGCCCATAGGATTGTAATCCGTGGCAAAAAGTGGTGGTGGCCGATTTTCACTTGACTTTGTAATGTATCTATCGGCAACGCTTGGGCGCTAAATGGTAGCACAGGGTTCAACATCACGCAGGCGGAATTCCGCGGGAAAACTGCACAAAGCTACCTGATGCGACGGGACAATAAGCAAAGAGGACCTGGTCAACGCAAAATCCCAAAGACTGGTGATGTCCTAACTGGTACACGGTAGGACCAAGTGGCCCACTTTGTTGCACTAATACCTAATGGCAAGAGGTGGAGGTGCGCATGAGATAATTGCAACAGCACAGTGCACACAATGCACAGAGTATGACGATGGCATGTGTATTCCATGGTTTAAACCATATCACACTAAATAAGTCCTTGACTATTCGCTACGTATGTTTTTGTGATGTTCCATGGCTTGAAATAAATGTTTTTCACTTCGCGTATTTTGCTGTAGCGTAAGGGCACAGTGTGACCATATGGTCACGGGCTATATTTCAAAAACTAATTAGGCAAAAGTAATAACTTTTTGCATGTGAATTATTAGTACAAAGGTAAGTTAATACACTAGATTAATTTCGAGATACCAAGAACAAAACGAAACCGGTCCCTAATGGGTTAAGCACAGGCCAAGTAGGCACTCATGTAGCCTAAACCACATCGAAAGACAGTTCAGGGTGAGCCCATCCAATTGTGGTCTTTTTGTTTTTAAACTGAAGCTTTTTAGGCGAACTATCCCGGACTTTGTTGTTGATTGTGGCTGCTGATGTGTTACCCAATAGGTGCGCGTTTCACGTCGTTTCGCATGCATGCGCTGTGCAGTTTCCATTGGGCGACAAACACAAGAATAAACCAAGAAAAAAAATAAGGCCACCTTACACCTGTAATTGGAGTCTTACACTTTATCCTGCACACACCTGTCCATACACAAAGCCAACATGTGTAATGGATGGGCGTAATTTCCTTTTCCTTTACTTATCTTTAACCGCTAGCAGGCACAGCATTGTGGACTGCTTCCGATCAAGATTTGATACCACCGAAAAAAACTAATCTTTAGCGAGGATAACTTTTACGGGCATCGCCGCGTACGCACGTGCACGGCGCCAAATACTTTCAAGTTCAAAGTTACAGCTTTCCGGAGGAATTTTGCTTAAATTTTCAATATAGAGAATTCAACGGAAAAACATGAATCTAAATAAAGCGACCCTATTTGAGGCACACGAAGTTGCAAAAGAAAGGAAAACTTAACTTGCGTTTACGTACTCGAGAGAACGCATGCTTTGTCTGAAAGCTAAGCTCTTCATGGAAAGGCCCATCATTTGACAACCAGGCGAAAGGCGTCATTGAGCCAGTAACAACGAAGTTTACTGGAAGGACAACGCTTACTACATGTGTATTTTGTTGCTTTTGCTTTTTTAAGATCAATCAACGTGAATATAGAGCACCTTGCTATACGACCCGAGAAAGGTTGTCCTTTGAGGAAACTCCGAAAGCTGTCTCAACAAAGAGGGCATTTACTGAGGCAATCGTTTAGTTCTTACCGAAAATCGGCCTCATAGAATATTGCTCGTTAAATATACCTGTAGGTTCATTTCTTGAGGCTGACGTAAAGAATTCCCGCGTGTAGTGAACTTCGATGCTCTATCAGCTCTGGTTGCCGCAAGAAATTCCTTCTCTTGATCGTGATAGGCATGCGCGTATTTTGAAGTTTTCCTTCCAACGGCAGCTGAGTATATCAACAATTAAACTTGTACCACAAGATATCGTTGAGAATGTGCTCCTGTCTACACGGTTCAGACATCTAGATTTTGCAATTCCGTTCAGGAGAGATTTTGATTGCCTAGTAGAATAATGTGGTGACGCAAACACATGAGAAACGTCCATTCCTTGCGCAGGACTTTTGCAATTCACGCCGCAGCGCCACGTGGATGATGATGCAACTTGACGGCAGGGCCTGTTGTACTAGAAGAAGGAAATCCTCGCAGCCGCAAGCCGTATTACTTTCTGGAGCGAAAACGGTGACCGCTGTAACATGGTGCCAGCTGGTCACATGTGCAGCAGCAACTACATGGTGGTTGTTGTAAATGAAATATTTTATTATATTGGAGCACCGCCGTTGTCGGTTCGGAGCACATATCGTTTACGTTCGGTAAATAATTTTCATTCCAGGGTGGCAAGAAGGGTCTGTGGTGACTGAGCCGCATGACAGCAAGCTGCCTCGGGGTGCTTACGCTTATGCTCCTCGAACATGGTTGGGTGCAAAAGATTTTAGGGATGGGGCATTTTGGCAAGAAACCGTCCATTAGAATTTCGTGATGGCTCCATGCACAATCCAAAACACACTGAAGCGAGCAGGAGCAATCCTGTGCTAACAGAGAGCACTGGCGTCACTTATACGTGCCTTGAAGTCAATTGTCGCTCGAATAGCTACACGCCCAGGGATAAAGCCAATGTTGACTTCACATGTGTTGTCTTCGCATTCACCGGCGTAATTTGGCCTAAAATATAGGGGAAAAGACTTTCTGATTCACCCTCCCAAAAACGTCGTCTTCGCTTTGGCTTATTCTATGTATTCACTACTTGCGCCACGACCGCCAATATCTCCCAGGGAAGACTTAGCACTTCTCCTGAAACAAAAAAACTGTAAAAAACACAAGTTCGTGCTTGCAGTTTCTGGCTGGGCTAGGCATTTACCTAAACTTGCTTTTACGATTCTGTGTCAATTCAGCACGGGTCACTGGGGCGCCTGTTTTGGTGTTAGAATATTAGCACTTTAACGTCGACATAGTGGCGCACTCTATCGTCTCTTTTTTTCCAGATTGGTTCTACGATTTCATTCGAGTTGCCCAAATGCCCGACGTTTTACTGGTTCTATCATCCTTGGCACAGACAGCGCAGCGCATGCGTGATCATTCAGCCACGTTCTGTCTCAGAATGACACTAGTGCTCCGGAGCGTCAGCATCAGGCATGACTGAACAAAGAAGCGGTGGACACACGCCTCGCGCGTTTGCCTTCTTGGACGAAGCAACCCCGGGTACCAGCCGTGAAGGCGGCGAAGGAGCCTCAGGCACTTGCGACGATTTACCTGCGTGAGTATTCCCGCTTGTGAAAGTTTTGTTGGATATTGCCAGCCGCAGAAACAACCTGGAATACAGACTTTAACACTTATACATGTGTTTCCACATAGAAGTGGGCGTTTTCGAGGACGACTTAGATTCAGCGTGGCTGCGGCTGTCTATGACCATGATAAAAAGAAGAGCCTCCTGTTTTTCGAATAAAGTGTCTATATATATATATATATATATATATATATATATATATATATATATATATATAATTTTTTTGTAACATCCACTTGGGGTCTCTTCTGTTTCAGTTACGACAGGGAGGGGACAAGACATTTAGAAGTGAATTTATTGTGGTTGCACGTACAACGCATGACATTATTTTAGGAATTGATTTCTTGCGTGAATGGGGGGCAACTTTGCATTGTGGATGTGGCGCCATTTCTCTTCGCCGCGACGTGCAAACTTCAATGACAGGCAATACCAGTGATGCCGCCGACGTTCACGCAGTGTCACAAGAAGTCTGTTTGCCACCTGAGACGGAAATGTTAGCACCTGTCAATAATTCTGGCCCTCGTACAGGTTCTTGCTGTGGTATAGCCGAGCCCGACTATAACAATGCGCTCAAGAAACATGTGATACTCCCTCGCGCCCTCGTTGTCACCACTGATGGTTGTATTCGTTTGTGGACAGGGAACGTTCCAACCCAAACCATAACATTGCTGCTAGGACTTAAACAGGGAAGTATTGACGAACAAGCCACTGCCAGCGTCGTAACGGTCGAAATGTAAACTGCCGAAAAGAAATCCAACCCCGATTCTAACCGTGATAACTCTACTGACTTTAAGCGCATGAATAACGTTGCTGTCTTCTAGTGAGCAGTGTCTGCTTGAAGGAATGCTCTCTCGCTCCGCCACATTGTTTGATTTTCCTCAAGGTCAACGAGCTTCCCATACACAACCGGCGTCTCGTATGAAACACCGCTTCCATACAGGGCAAGCGACGCCAATTTGTCAGAAACCCTATCGCGTTTCACCTTCAGAAAGAAAAGTCATTGCCGACCAGGTCGAAGAAAATGTTACAGAAAGGAGTGATCCAGGAATCATGTAGCTGTTGGGCTGCTCCTGTGATCCTAGTAAAAATAACTCATGGAGATTCTGTGTGGACTATCGCCGCCTAAACACCGTCACAAAGAAAGACGTGTCCCCCTACCGCGAATAGACGACGTCATGGACTGCTTCCACTCCGCGTCGTATTTCTCATCTGTTGATTTACGGACAGGATATTGGCAAATTCGCATGCACCCCTCAGAGAAGACACCCTTCGTGACACCTGACTGTCTCTTTGAGGTCAACCTTATGCCCTTTAGCTTATGCAGCCCTCCAGCGACATTCCAGTGATTTATGAATACCGTGCTCCGCGGACTCAAATGGGAAATTTGCATGTGCTGTTTAAACGACGTCATTATCTACGGCCGGACATTTCACGAGCACAATCAGCACCTGTCGGTCGCTCTTGATTGTATCCAGCAAGCTGGCCTTATTTGAAACTCGAAGAAATATCATTTCGGTGAGCGTCAAGCCCTCGTACTAGGCTTTCTGGTCGACAAAAACGGCATACGACCTGACCCTGAAAAGATAGTAGCGGTTCGCGACTTCCAACAGCCACACACGGTGAAAGATTTGAGAAGCGTTTTGGGCCTTTTTTCATATTTCCGGTGCTTGATCAAGAATTTCGCACAACTTCCCTCGCCCCTCACGTCACTCCGTCGCAAAGACACCTAATACTTGTGCACTGCAGACTGTGAGTCGGCGCTTCAACAGGTGAAATTTTTGTTGACTTCTGGACTCGTTCTACGGTATTTTGATCCAGAGGTGTCAAATGGAGCTGCATATTGACGCCAGCGGTGTGGTTGTTGGCGCTGTGCTAGTTCAGCTCCGTGGTGGCTGTGAGCATTTCATTGCCTACGCTATTCGTGCACTTACAAAAGCGGAGATAAACTACACCGTTTCTGAACTCGAGCGTCTAGCAGTCGTCTTCGCCATTCAGAAGTTCCGTCCATATCTACATGGCCACGCATTCACGATAGTCACAGACCATCATTCACTCTTTTGGCTCGTTGGGCTGCGTGACCCGTCAGGTGGGTTGGCCCACTGGGCTTTCCGCCTTCAAGAGTACAGCTTTTCCGGTAACTACAAGAGCGGGCGATGTCACACGGATGCTGACTGCATATCCGGTCTTCCTTTGCCGCACACTAAAGCGTAGGATAATGACTTCGATGACTACCTAGTTTCCAGACTGAGTACCTTCTGAGACTGAGTAACTTTCCAGACCTGAGTACCTTCGAGAGCGAGCAACCTTGCCACCCTACCTTGAAGCCTCTACGGGCTGCGAGTCAGCCAGCATGAACAACACCGTTTACTTTTCGTAATGGTTTTTTTTTATTCAGCATTGATTTAGACACAGTGAAGGTCTTGGATGGCAAGGCTAAAGGCAGTACATTTTCTGCCTGACTAAGGCCCTGTCACCCATACATTGCTCAACAGTGCGGTAGCATATAACATACAGATAGTATACACACATATCAATAGCGTGGATTAGACATACATAGCATACATTGCAAACATACGTGCATTAAATTCAACAATCACTATACAACTTTCCAAGCACAGATAGTTTAGGATCAACAGAGTAATATGAACACGAAAAAAACTTTATATATTTACAAGCACAAAATGAAACGCACTTAAAATAATTGTACGTAAAACACACAAAAACCAATTAGCACAATGTCAATCAGAAAGGGAAAGCAAATATTTTTTCATGGCACTTTTAAAGCAGTTTAATGATCTGAAGTTCTGCGCTATAGTGATCGTGTTAGGATGTGCATTTATGAAGGATGGGACTAAGTATGCTAGTTGTTTTCTACCGTAGTTCGTCCTGCAAAATGGAACTCTAATATGGTCATGCCTGAAATTGTATTGGGTGTAGCTTGAGAGGTGGTTTTGATAAAGAATCAGTGAATTTTTCACGAGTGCGCCTCGTATGTATATAGCGAGCTTAAGTTCGTACAGTTGATTAATTTTTAAAAGTGCATGCTTTGTGAAAAAAGGTGCCGTGTGATCGCGGGGTCCAAGGTTCTCAACACAGCGAACTGCTTGTTTTTGGAGACATATCAATCGATCCAAGTTCGATTGGAATGTAGTCCCCCATACCAACAGGCAATAACTAAGATGAGACTGAATTAAAGCATAATACAGACGGCGTTTCAACCAAGTAGGAACAAGGTATCTAATTTTACACAATATGCCTATTGACCTACAAATGCTAGAATGAATCTTCGTTACATGAGGTGTAAAACTCAGGTTCTCATCAAAAAGCACACCTAAAAATTTAAAAGCTGAAGTCCGCTCGATTACACAACTATTGAACTTTACACAAAAAGCATAGTCATCAGGCCTATTTCTAGGCCTAAAAACCACATATTTTGTTTTATTGACGTTTAACTGCAGGCGGTTTGCTGATAACCAAACTAAAAGTTGATCTAACCAATTATTAGCTGTAATTTCTAGCACTCGTAGACTGTCACCTGAGAAAAACAAACTTGTGTCGTCAGCATACAAGACTATGTCAGGAGTAAGCGGTATGTTTACAATATCGTTTACGTATAGAATAAAGAACAGGGGACCCAAAATTGACCCTTGAGGGACACAGAGTGCAATTTCTTTCTTGTGTGAACAAAACCCATTATAACACGTGTATTGCTGTCTGGTAGTGAAGTAATCTTGAATCAGTTTCAGGGCCACTCCGCGAACTCCGTAGTATGACAGTTTATTAAATAGGATAGTGTGTTCAATGGAGTCGAAAGCTTTTCTAATATCCAGGAAAAGACCAACCGTATATAGTTTGTTCTCGATGTTACTAAGGAGTTTTTCTTTGATCTTAACAAGTGCCATTTCAGTAGATCTGTGTTCACGGAAGCCAAACTGTTGGTCCACAAGGGCGTGGTTTTTATCTAGAAATTTAGTTAGTCTGCACTTTACGAGTCGTTCCAACACTTTTGAGAAAAGAGGTAGTATGGATATCGGTCTATAATTATTTAAATCAGCGACAGAGCTTCCCTTATGCAATAAGGGAAGCTCTGTCAATAATGTTTGCTCTGCCAAAACAATTACTTGGCTGATGGTGCTCTATCGCTTCTAGTTGTGCCCGAAAACCTGAGCCCTGCTGCCCTTCCTTCCATGCACGGCGATATCACGTCCGGGCACCTTGGCTACGACAGATTTTTCTGGCACTAGCTTTGAAAAACAACAAAACAGTATGTCGCCAGCTACACTGTTTGCCAGCGCCATAAGCAAACGGCGACGGCTCCAGCAGGCTATTTGCAACCAGTTAGGCCACCGACGTTACTCTTTGAAAAAGTCCGCACCGGCTTGCTTGGCCCGCTCTCAAAGATGTCATCTGGCTACCGCTGGATTAGAGTATGCGTAGATTACCTTATACGCTACGCGGAAACGCCGGCACTTCCATCTGCCTCTGCAACAGATGTCTCTTCGTTTTTGTTGCTTCACATCATACTCGTCACGGCGCTCCCCGTGTTGCCATCAGTGACCATGGAGGGCAATTCACCGCCGACGTCGTTGAAGAACTTTTACGGCTTTGTCATTCTGCATATCGTCATTCCACTCTTTAACACCCGCAAATAAATGGCCTCATGGAACGGACGAATCGAACCCTTGCCAACATGTTATCAATGTATGTCGCTACTGACCATAAGAATTGGGACGCCGTCTTACCTTTTGTAACGTGCGCGTACAATAGTGCCAAGCTCGAAGGTAATGGATATGCGCCGTTTTTTGTTTGCTGTACGCACGCGCTCCCGAGAGCTTTTTGGACACTATTCTACCTTTATCGTGCCAAGAAGATCCTTGCATCGCCCAAACTCTGTGTCGTGCTGAGGAAGCACGTCAACTGGCGCATCGTAGGACGTTCTCCTCACAAAGCAACAGCAAGATTCGCTATAATGTGCGGCATATCGCCGTCAGCTTTACTCCCGGTGATTGTTTGGTTGTAGAGAGCCGTTCGCAAAAAGGGATTGTACCGCAAGTTTCTCGCCACTTACAGCGGACCATTCGTTATACTCAGCCGCTTGAGTGGGGTGAACTATATAGTGGCCAAAGTTACCGCATGTAATCGGCGTTCACGTTCGACAGAACTTGTTCACGTGGCCAGACTAAAGCAGTACCATCACAGGTCACTTTAACTCGCTCAGCGAGGTTCGTCTGCCCCCGAGGAAAATGTCACAGCATTGCGCGACTAAAGCAGAGAAAGAAGAACTAGAGTGTGCGCGCGTGATCTCGCGGTACTCTGGGCGTCGCCTGTGGCTTCCTCGTGGACCTTGTCTCACGGTGTAAATATACATCATTCGTAACAAATAGAAGTTTGGTACGAATGATGTATATGTACAAATATATATATATATATATATATATATATATATATATATATATATATATATATTTATTTATTTATTTGACACGTGTACTTATCTTTATCGGGCAACCACGTTTCGCCGCCTAAGGAATGTAATCGCACAGCGTGGGACGCGCCCGCATGTATCCGAAGTTTCTGGAAAGTTATCGATGCTTCTATCCGCTGTCTGTTGTCACCGAACCTTATGTTAGCTGATTCCATCACCTGACGCGAACGGTGTAGAACTTTGTGGAAGGCACGCGGGTCCGAACGATTAGTCTGGAACATTTGACGACTGCTCTATAAAATCCGACGCGCTTGACCCACTGATCAGATTTTTCGACGATCGCCGACTGTGTTCGCCGCTCTCGTTGTGCTATAAGTGTAGCCTGTTTTGTGGGCACAGGTTCGACCAAAAAAATCTAGTTTTGCCTTTCACAGTATTGCTACTGTGGTCTTAACGTCACCACCACGTGACATCTGGTGGAGGTGCTTTACGTTCATGTACCGGACGCCCCCGACAAGCCGTAATCCAAGCCCGGACCGCCAAGACAAAACCAGCGCCGTTTTGGAACATCGAGCGAGCCGCCGGCTACAGCAGCTGCCCCCGGAGCACGGAATTCTACCAGAGACGACCAAGAAGACAGCCCCAATGACAGCCGGAGCAGCCCCAATAGTTCTGCAGCAGCCCAGAGAGCCACCGACGTTCCGCGGTTCCACATTTGAGGACCCGGAAAGCTGGCTGGAGAAGTATGAGAGGGTCGCTACGTTTAGCAGTTGGGACAGCGAAGAGAAGCTGCGGCATGTCTATTTCGCACTGGAAGACGACGCCAGGACCGGGTTCAAGAATCGAGAAGCCACCTTAACGACGTGGGACCTGTTCCGAAGCGGCTTCTTGCAAACGTTTACAAGCGTCGTGCCAAAAGAGCGAGCGCAAGCACTACTAGAAACCAGAGTGCAGCTGCCAAACGTGACGATCGCGATCGTCACTGCGGAGATAGCCCGTCTTTTCCGGCCTGCCGACCCGAAAATGTCAGAGGAGAAAAAAGTCCGCTTCCTGATGCGTGGCGTCAAGCAAGAACTTTTCGCCGGACTTATTCGTAACCCGCCGAAGACCATAGCTGAGATTTCTGCAGAGTCATCGACGATCGAGAAAACTCTGGAGATGCGCACACGGCAATACAAGCGCCAGGGGCTCACCCCGCAGTACGCCATCCAAGGACTGGATTTCGACGACCATCAGGAGAACATCAGGGCCATTGTGCACGAAGAACTGCGCAAGGTCCTGCCTTCGTCGCAGCCCCAAGTGGCTTCGATCGCCGACATCGTGAAAGAGGTGCACCGATCGCCTGGAGTTCCCTAGCTGCAACCACAATTACCGCAGCCCCAGCCAGAAGCGATGACATACGCCGCCGTCGCACGCCATCAAGGTCCCCCTCCGCGACCACGCCAGGGCCCTGCAACGACGCAATTCCGTCGTCCGCCGCCGCCACCGCCGCCAGCACGCCCACCCGTCGCCCAGCGCACCTACGCGAGGAAGACGGACATTTGGCGAGCCTCCGACCACCGCCCGCTCTGCTATCACTGCGGAGAAGCCGGCCATATGTATCGCCGATGCCCAGACCGGGAGATGGGACTGCGAGGTTTCGCCGTCAACGCTCCGCGCCCGCAGCAAAGTGAACGTCCTCGCGATATCGCCGGCTACCTCGCCGTAACTCAGCGGAGCTCTCAACGACTTTCGCGTTCGCCATCACCAGGCCGCTATCTCTCGCCTCAGCGCCGACCATACACTGCCCCAGCCCGGGCCGGTCAGCGAGCCCATATCCGGAAAACTAATAGCAGCAACCGATGGAGGTGCGGTTGCTTTTCGTCGAACTGACGAAGATCCTCCACCTCCGACGACGAAGAAACCATATCGACCACCTAATGACGACACCCCGCTGTCCCAACGAAGTCAGGCATCCATGACTACACTGACGAAAGACGACTTGACGACGCGACGTTCCAGCTTCAGTTCAACACGACGCAGCCGTGATCCGACACCAAGACCCAACTGCAACGCCGGACAAAGAACCACCGACCTCGACGTACTTCTCGACGGCCACGCAGTCACTGCGTTAGTCGACACAGGGGCCAATTACTCCGTAATGAGTGGACACATCGCCGCCTAGTTGAAGGTTAAGACTGCATGGGAGGGCCACCAAATTCGGACCGCTGGAGGACACCTCCTTACGCCTACTGGAATCTGCACGGCAAGGATAACCATTCATGACCGGACTTACCCTGCCACCTTCGTCATCCTCCAACAGTGTTCACGAGACGTCATTATCGGCATGGACTTCCTGAACCAACACGGTGCAATCATAGACCTGAAGTCAAAATCGATAACACTGTCGGAAAATCAAGCGATACCGCCGGAGAGTTTTCGTAGTCACCACGCCTTGAGTGTTCTCGAAGATCAAGTGAGCATTCCGCATCGCTCGAGCATTGTTAGTTCGGTCGGCACCGAAACACCCGCTGACGCAGAAGGCGTCATCGAAGGCGACCAACGTCTACTGATAGACCGTGAAATTTGCGTCGCAAGAGGGATCGCTCGACTCCACGGTGTGCAAGTGGGAGTGCTGCTGACAAACTTCAGCCAAGAGTTCAAGCATATCAACAAGGGCACGACAATCGCGTACATCGCGGAAATTCTGGTACATCGCGTTTGTCCTCTCGGATTCCGCTGCATCTACCCCGACGACGATGGTTCCCTAACCAGACTACGACATTAATCCAAGTCTCCCCGTGATTAAGCAGCAGCAGCTCAGACGTCCGCTCCGACGATACAAAGGCTGCTTTTCGATATCATCGAGGATTCGACAAACACCAGTCGCCAAGCATCGCATAATCACCGAGGAGTGCACTCGACCACTCCGCCAGAGCCCTTACCAAGTTTCGCCGCGAGAACGTGCAGCTATAAGAAAACAAGTCGACGAAATGCTGCGCAACGACATCATCCAGCCGTCGAAAAGCCCGTGGGCATCCCCTGTTGTCCTGGTAAAGAAAAAGGACCGAACCCTACGTTTCTGCGTCGATTATTGTCGCCTAAACAAGATCACGAAGAAGGATGTATACCCCCTCCCACTAATAGACAACGCATTGGATTGGCTCTGCAACGCTAAATACTTCTCGTCGATGGACCTCAAGTCTGGCTATTGGCAAATAGAAGTCGAAGAAAGAGATCGCGAAAAGACGGCCTTCATCACCACAGACGGCCTCTACGAGTTCAAGGTTATGCCATTCGGACTGTGCTCGGCGCCTGCAACGTTCCAGCGCGTCATGGACACGGCGTTAGCAGGATTGAAGTGGCAGAGCTGTCTCGTTTATTTGGATGACGTCGTCGTCTTCGCCGAAAATTTCCACGATCACCTCAGGCGGCTTGCGACAGTACTAGAGGCCATCAAGTCGTCAGGGCTTACTCAGAAGCCAGAAAAATGCCGCTTCGCTTATGATGAGCTTCTGTTCGTAGGCCACGTAATCAACAAATCTGGTGTCCGTTCAGACCCGTAAAAGACAGCTGCCATAGCACAGTTCCCGCAACGCATCAACAAGAAGGCAGTGCGTAGATTCCTTGGCATGTGTACCTACTACAGGCGCTTTGTCAGTCTTTTTACGCATCGCCGAGCCGTTGACACGTCTAACTAAATGTGATGTTGAGTTGAAGTGGGAAACACCGCAGGCCGACGCATTTAAAGAACACAAACGACGCATGCAGTCGCCGCCGGTACTTGCGCACTTCGTCGAGTACGCCGATACAGAAATCCATACTGACGCCAGTAGCCTAGACCTCGGTGCCGTTCTAGCCCAGAGGAGAAACGGAGTCGAACAGGTGACAGCTTACGCTAGCCGGCCGCTGTCAAAAGCGGAAGGCAACTATTCTACGACCGAAAAGGAATGCCTCGCCATCTTTTGGGCAACAGCTAAATTTCGCCCTTATCGTTATGACAGGTCATTCAAAGTCGTCAGTGACCAACACCCGTTGTGTTGGCTAGCGAATATAAAGGATCCTTCAGGACGACTGGCGCGGTGGAGCCTCAGACTACGAGAATACGTCACTGTAACCTACAAGTCCGGGCGAAAACACTCCGATGCCGATTGCCTATCACGCGCACCCATTGACCCGCCGCCGCAAGATGACGAGAATGACGACACCTTCCTTGGAATGATAAGCGCGGAAGACTTAGCTGAATAGCAACGGGCAGGCCCGGAGCCAAAAGGCCTCGTCGAATATTTGGAAGGGCACACCGACGTTGTCCCCAGGGCATTTAAGCGCGCATTATCTTCCTTCACGCTTCAAAACAATCTACTCGTGAAGAACACTTCTCACCAATCCGTGCAATGTACCTTCTTGTTGTCCCGTCAGGACTCCGTCCAGAAGAACTGCACGCCCTACTTGACGATCCGACCACTGGACACCTCGTATTTTCCCGGACACTATCGAGGATACAAGAAAAGTAATATTGGCCGCGCCTGACCGCCGACGTCGCCCGTTATGTCAGAACATGCAGAGACTGTCAGCGACACAAGACAGCGCCGACAAGGCCAGCAGGCCAGCACAGCTGATCAAACCTTCTTGTCGACCATTTCAGCAGATCGGGATGGATTTGTCGGGACCCTTTCCGACGTCAATAACCGGAAATAAGTGGATCGTCGTGGCTACGGACTACCTCACCCGCTTTGCTGAAACTAAAGCACTGCCGAAAGGTAGCGCAGCCGAAGTGGCGCAATTCTTGGTCGAAAACATCCTGATGCGACATGGCGCCCCAGAAGTCCTCATCACCGACAGAGGAACGGCCTTTACAGTGGAGCTCACCCAAGCCATTCTAAAATACAGTCAGACAAGGCTCAGGAGGACAACGGCCTACCACCTACAGACGAATGGTCTTACAGAGCGGCTGAATAAGACCCTCGCCGACATGCTAGCGATGTACGTCGACGTCACTCAAGACCTGGGATGCCGTCCTGCCGTATGTAACATTCTCTTACAACACGGCGGTGAAAAAAACACAGATCACGCCGTTCAAGCTGGTTTACGGCAGGAACCCGACGACGATGGTCGACGCCATGCTGCCGTACGCAACTGACGAGGAGAATCTCGACCTCACTGTTGCAATGAACTGTCTCGACCGAGGCAGTTCATTGCAACGGGAGTGCCGATGAGCCACGACTGCGTTTTCTCACTGCTGCCGATTCTGTACTGCCTCCCGGCCACGAGCAAGTCATAAGTCTCTCTTCTGCGGACATCACCAATGGCGACGTGTTCATCACTCCTTACGGTGGCTGTCTTGCCCGTGGGATTGTCTTCGCTTCCTGCCTGGTGCGGTTAAAAGAAAGCTCTGCGTGAATTATCGCTTTAAACGAGACTACTGTGACAATCCTCCTACCTCAAGGCTCCGCAGTGACCTGTTATGTGGATACCCAACCAGTCTCCCTGCTTCCACTTGCCGCCTCGCAAGCTCCTCGTCAACAGGAGAAATCTGCTTCATCTGCCCTTGCTTCCGTGACAAGTCCTGGCCTTACTGCTGCTCAAAGTGAAGCGTTGCTAAAATTGCTCACGAAGCACCAGGCCTCCTTTGATATAAATACTTCGTCACTCGGACAGACTTCTGTTGCCTTCCATCGTATCGACACCGATGGCCAGACTATTGTACGCCGTCGTCCCTACCGAGTCTCTTTGGCCAAACACAAAATCATCGAGGAGAACTTCGCTGATATGCTGAAAAGAAATGTAATACGTCCCTCCACCAGTTCCTGGTCATCACCCGTCGTTTTAGAGCATAAGAAGGATGGATCGGTACGATTTTGTGTTGACTACCGTGCGCTAAACAAGATCACCCGTAAGGATGTATATCCGATTCCTCGTATCAATGACGCCCTTGATTTGTTCCAAGGCACGCAATACTTTTCCAGCCTTGATCTTCGCTCCAGATATTGGCAAATTCCAATGCACGAAGCGGACAAAGAAAAGACAGCCTTTTTTCTCTAGATTGTCTTTACGAGTTTAATGTAATGCCTTTCGGTCTATGCAATGCTCCCGCCACATTTGAAAAAATGAGCGATACTATTCTTCGCGGCCTCAAGTGGAAAACTTGTCTATGTTACCTCGACGACATCTTCGTGTTTTCCTCGACTGTCACTGACCATCTGCAACGCTTAGATGAAGTGCTCACATGCCTTTCTAATGCCGAACTTCAACTAAACACGAGGAAGTGCCGTTTCGCTAGCACAACGATTAAAGTCCTGGGTCATCTCGTTAGCAAAGACGGCATGCAGCCCGAGCCGGATAAAATTTCCGCGGTGCTCAACATTCCACGCCCACTTCGTGCAAAAGAAGTGCGCAGCTTCATTAGACTCGCCTCATACTTTCGACGTTTTATCTGGAACTTTGTCCGCATAGCCTCGCCCCTCCACAAGCTCGTTGCTAGTTCCAGTTCCTTCGATTGGAACGATCAGTGTGAAGCCGCGTTCCAAGAACTCAAGCGCGCACTAACATCCCTACCTGTTCTTTGTCATTTTCATAACAAGGCGCCCACATTACTGCATACTGACGCCAGCGGTCAAGGAATTGGTGCCGTACTGCTGCAGCGCGACCACGAATTTTGCGAAAAGGTTGTTGCATATGCAAGCCGCACTCTCACTTCCGCGGAAAAGTACTCGATAACCGAACAAGGGTGTTTCGCTGTTGTCTGGTACATTCAGAAATTTTGTCCATATCTCCACGGTCGACATTTCACGGTTGTGACCGACCACCATGCCCTATGTTGGTTGTCGACGATCAAAAACTTGTCTGGGCGCCTTGGCCACTGGATACTCCGATTGCAAGCATATGATTTCGTTGTCATACATAAGTCCGCAAGGAAGCACCAAGATGCCGATGCTCTTTCACGATGCCCATTACCCCGATCATCGGAGCACATCGCATCACCTCGTGAAATAGGCCGCATAGAGGACGCTTCGTCTATACACCGATTTCTTCCTTGACTCCATCAAACCGCCCTTCAGTGCTTTCCACTCACCAGCGCGCCGATTGCTATTGCCGTGGTATCATCAATCGCCTTAGCGGTGTTTCATCTCAACCCAATGCCAGGCTACGGAAACAGCTCAAACTGTTCAAGTTTGAAAACGACGCGCCCTACCGGTACATTTTTTACCCGAAAGGCCTTCGATTGGTTCCCGTTCTACCGCGCTCTCTTCGCGCTGCAGTTCTGCAGGCCTCACACGATGACCGTACGTCAGGCCACTTGGGTTACCACAAAACACACGAGCGCATACGCAGCCGATTCTATTGGCCAGGCCTTTCCACGAGCATAACTAGATATGTTGCCTCGTACACGCTTTCCCAACACCGTAAGCGACCTACTACTGCTCCGGTCGGGACGCTACAACCACTTCCTTGTCCAGCAGAACCCTTCTCTGTCGTTGGCATCGACCTTTTCGGGCCAGTGCCACCTACTGCAGACGGCAACAGATGGATCGTTACTGCTGTTGACCATTTGACCCTGTACGCTGAAACACCCTCAATACGCTCAGGAGCTGCCTCATAAGTAGGGGCCTTCTTCCAGGCTGTCTACTTACGTCACTGGGCACCTCACGTTCTTCTGAGTGACCGAGGCAAGGCCTTTCTTTCAAGCACTCCTAATCAAGTTCTTCAAGCGTCCAACACCGTGCACAAGACAATGTCTAGCTACCACCCTCAAACCAACGGCCTAACAGAGCGATTTCATCGCACACTGTGCGACATGCTATCCATGCACATCTTCTGGGAAACAATAGATTTATTGACCACAGTGGTACAAATGGTTAAAATTCTTTAAAATACTCTCCGCATGCATCAATACACTCGCGGAGACGTGTCCGCCACGCCTGGAAGGCACCCTGAAAATCCTCACAAGAAAGGTCTCTCGGGAACTCTTTACCATGCTTTTCAATGTATTACATGGTCTCCTAATACTTTTCTTTCAGCGCTCTCTTCAGACGGGGAAAAGCCATGTCGGGACTGTAAGGGGGATGGGTGTCTCAAGGTAACACGATGAGTTGAAAGTTCGGCCCTGTGGTGCAAACTCAAAATAGACGGCTCCTAGGACGTCAAAGAAGATGATGAGCATTGCTTTGATGAAAGACTTCCTCATTAACGCTTGTTCGGTCGGGGGATGATTTTGTGCACCACTCGTTACTCAGACTTTTCAATTCTGTGTCGTACTCGGACATTCAGAATGCGTCTCCGATTACAATAGATTTAAAGTCCGGCTCATTTTGCATCTAATCCAAGAATTCTGGACAGCGCAACTCAAAGTTCTTTCAGATCTCCCATCAACCCTTTCGGCACAGGCTTCGTGCAGACCTTGCGCATTTGCAGATCCTCGGTGTATAGCCCACGTACCCCAAGTGTGGACATGTTTAAGGCAGAACCCTCGCCACATTTCTGGGCCGGTTTTACCGCGCTGCCATGAATAGTCGCGCCATATTACCATGCGCATTACTTTCATAAGGGACCCTACATGTGCCACAGCAGGTCAACAATTTCTGGGCATGTTTCGAAGACCTTATAATACCTCCTCTGAAACGCGACCCTTTGCTTTGTCTGTGTCCTCGTATACAAGGGCTATGCCTGCTGCTCGTAATATATGAACAAAAACTAACATCTTTGTGAAGCATCTGGTGCGTCTATTACAGCATGATGCAGCAAATATGTTGGGTCAAGGGTTGCGCACTCAAGGTATAGACATGTTCATTTTCCCTTCGAAAATTATCGTGTTCTGTCCGCGGTATGAGATGGAGCGTAATAATCTTCCGAAGAAGCCAACACTGAACAATCCTGATAGTGCTCAGCTTCCTCATTGCTACGAAGTTCTTGTATGCATTCAAGACCGAGTTTTCGAAAAAAAATAGCACCGCGCGCTCACAAACACTCTTCCACTAATCTACCACTAGCAGCTTCTTGCGTCGACCATAAAAAAGAAATGTTCCTTTCGCAAGGAATGGCCATTAACAGCTTCTACTACTAAATACCTTTTCTGTACTTTTGTGCAATACAGGTGTCTCGTACAGTCGTAGCACAAGTTACCTAAACCTGGGCTCCAGCAGCTACATCGATCACGCACAACCCAGCACAAGCCGCGCTGGCATGGTGGAAGCATCAGCCATATTAGAATACGGCACCAGGTAAGCCCATTTAAAGAAACGTTTCATTGCAAAGCAACTCGAAGACTACAAGGAATACTTACTTTGGTGTAACTATGCCTGCACCCTCTAAATGTTCAGGGGGAGACATAGCTCTAATGTCTGAAACAGGAACTGCGTCAGCAGTTTTCAGCATTCGGGAAGTGGCGCTCGACTTAACATACATTGTGCTTGCGAGAGAGTAATTCGACACGGACAGACCAGAAAGCATACGGTTTCCTACAATATACTTCAGAGTACTCAGTCGCTGCAATCGTTGAGCCACCATCGGAGTGATGTGAAATACATATATTTGTCTGACTATTTAGACGGTGTTGTGGGTCCGTTTATTAAGCTTTATCTGCCTCCATTGTCGTAAATTTTAGAGCAATATATACACTTTGAAGTGCGGAAGACGCTGCAAACATGTACAATCGCTACTAACGGAAACGACTGACCTTGTCGAGGTGCCCAAATCGAAACCGGCCGAGCGTGTGAACGCACTAGCTTGCCCGCGATAATTATTCAAAAGTCGTTACACATCGTTTGCCGATGCATGCGCCCGTGAAGTAAGTTTCAGTATCGCACCTCTGTGCTCACATAAGCAAGAATAAAATGAATAGAATTAAGTATGTTCTCATGAACGGAGGAAGCCTAGAAACAGTGAAGAAACTAGGAATAGGAAGAATCACATGTATGCATTAAGAGACAAAACCGGCAGGATCGTTACTATTATATTATACTGGCCAAGCTGGCATGATTAGAAACGACATGCATGGTAACACCACACGAGTTGAACCACACCATCATCATCATCAGCCTGGTTAGGCCCACTGCAGGGCAAAGGCCTCTCCCATACTTCTTCAGCTACCCCGGTCATGTATAATTGTGGCCACGTTGTCCCTGCCAACTTCTTAATGAGTCTCATTCGCCCACCTAACTTTCTGCCGCCCTCTGCTACGCTTCCCTTCCCTTGGAATCCATTCCGTAACTCTTAATGACCATCGGTTATCTTCCCTCCTCATTACGTGCCCTGCCCATGCCTATATCTTTTTCTTGATTTCAACAAAGATATCATTAACTCGCGTTTGTTCCCTCTACCCAATCTGCCCTTTTCTTATCCCTTCACGTTACACCTATCATTCTTCTTTCCATAGCTCGTTGCGTCGTCCTCAATTTAAGTAGAACCCTTTTCGTATGCCTCCAGGTTTCTGCCCCGTACGTGAGTACTGGTAAGACACAGCTGTTATAAACTTTTCTCTTGAGGAATAATGGCAATCTGCTGTTCATGATCTGAGAATGCCTGCCAAATGCACCCCAGCCCATTCTTATTCTTCTGATTATTTCAGTCTCATGATCTGGATCCGCAGTCACTACCTGTCCTAAGTAGATGTATTCCCTTACCACTTCCAGTGCCTTACTATCTATCGTAAACTGCTGTTCTCTTCCGAGACTATTAAACATTACTTTAGTTTTCTGCAGATTAATTTTTAGACCCACCCTTCGGCTTTGCCTCTCCAGGTCAGTGAGCATGCATTGCAGTTCGCCCCCTGAGTTACTAAGCAAGGCAATACCATCAGCGAATCGCAAGTTACTAAGGTATTCTCCATTAACTCTTATCCCCAATTCTTCCTAATCCAGGTCTCTGGATACCTCCTGTAAACACGCTGTGAATAGCGTTGGAGAGATCGTATCTCCCTGCCGGACGCCTTTCTTAATAGGGATTTTGTTGCTTTCTTTATGGAGGACTACGGTTGCTGTGGAGCCGCTATACCTATCGGTCAGTATTTTTACATACGGCTCGTCTACACCCTGATTCCGCAATGCCTCCATGACTGCTGAGGTTTCGACTGAATCAAACGCTTTCTCGTAATGAATGAAAGCTATATATAAAGGTTGGTTATATTCCGCACATTTTTCTATCACCTGATTGATAGTGTCAATATGGTCTATTGTTGAGTAGCCTTTATGGAATCCTGCCTGCTCTTTTGGTTGACGGAAGTCTAAGGTGTTCCTGATTCTATATGCGATTACCTTAGTAAATACTTTGTAGGCAAGGAACAGTAAGCAGATAGGTCTTTAATTTTTCAAGTCTTTGGCGACCGCTCGCTTATGGATTCGGATTATGTTAGCGTTTTTCCAAGATTCCGGCACGCTCGAAGTCATGAGGCATTGCGAATACAGGGTGGCCAGTTTCTCTAGAACAATCTGCCCACCATCCTTCAACAAATCTGCTGTTACCTTATCCTCCCCAGCTGCCTTCCCCCTTTGCATAGCTTCCAAGGCTTTCTTTACTTCTTCCCGCGTTAACTGTGGGATTTCGAATTCCTCTAGACTATTCTCTCTTCCATTATCACCGTCGGTGCCACTGGTACTGTATAAATCTCTATAGAACTCCTCAGCCACTTCAACTGTTTCATCCATATTAGTAATGATATTGCCGGCTTTGTCTCTTAACGCATACATCTGATTCTTGCCAACTCCTAGTTTCTTCTGCACTGCTTTTAGGCTTTCTCCGTTCGTGATAGCCTTGTTCAATTCTATCCACATCATACTTCCTTATGTCAGCTGTCTTAAGCTTGCTGAATAACTTCGAAATTTCTGCCAGCTCAATTCTAACTGCAGGGTTGGAGGCTTTCATACATTGGCGTTTCTTGATCAGATCTTTCGTCTCCTGCGATAGCTTAATGGTATCCTGTCTAACGGAGTTACCACCGACTTCTATTGCACACTCCTAGTGATGCCCACAAGATTGTCGTTCATTGTTTCAACGCTAAGGTGTTCTTCATGAGTTGAAGCTGAATACCTGTTCTGTAGCTTGGTCTGGAATTCCTCTATTTTTCCTCTTACCGCTAACTCATTTATCGGTTTCTTATGTACCAGTTTCTTCCGTTCTGTCCTCAGGTCTAGGCTAATTCGAGTTCTTACCATCCTATGGTCACTGCAGCGCACCTTGCCGAGCACGTCCACATCTTGTATGATGCCAGGGTTAGCGCCTAGTATGAAGTCTGTTTCATTTCTAGTCTCGCCGTTCGGGCTCCTCCCGGTCCACTTTCGGCTGTCCCGCTTGCGGAAGAAGGTATTCATTATCCGCATATTATTCTGTTCTGCTAACTCTACTAATAACTCTCCCCTGCTATTCCTAGTGCCTATGCCATATTCCACCACTGCCTTGTCTCCAGCCTGCTCCATGCCTACCTTGGCATTGAAGTCGCCCATCAGTATAGTGTATTTTGTTTTGACTTTACCCATAGCCGATTCCACGTCTTCATAGAAGCTTTCGACTTCCTGGTCATAATGACTGGATGTAGGGGCGTAGACCTGTACAACGTTCATTTTGTACCTCTTATTGAGTTTCACAAGGCCTGCAACCCTCTCGTTAGAGCTATAGAATTCCTGTATGTTACGAGCTATATTCCTATTAATCAGGAATCCGACTCCTTGTTCTCGTCTCTCTGCTAAACCCCGGTAGCACAGGACGCGCCCGCTTTTTCGCACTGTATATGCTTCTTTTGGCCGCCTAACTTCACTGAGCTCTATTATATCCCATTTACTGCCCTCTAATTCCTCCATTAGTACTGCTAGACTCGCCTCACTAGATTACGTTCTAGCGTTAAACGTTGCCAGGTTCATATTCCAATGGCGGCCTGTCCGGAGCCAGGGATTCTTAGCACCCTCTGCTGCGTCGCAGGTCTGACCGCCGCCGTGGTCAGTTGCTTCGCAGCTGCTGGGGACTGAGGGCTGTACGGTTGCATGACTCCTGTCAACAACGGTAACAAGAATAGATATAGGTACACAAGTAAACAGCAGATTACCGGAATAATACCGCACAATGTTTATCTGGAGCTTAGCGTAGATATTTCAAAAGAGAAACAGACAAGATAGAAGACGCGCTAGGCGCCGGCATTTTTGGTTCACTGGCCGTTCTTTTTTCTCAACTAACGGTGCAAAAGATGTCGTACCAGCAATGACTTGACTCAATGTTTGCAGACATAATTGACTGACTGAGAAAAATGCTGTCGGCCGTGGACAGAAGTCGGAGAGAAATACAGGTTATTTGTTTTTCATGAACGATGATTGCAATGAACGTTGTAATGCATATTTTCACGAGATATGAAGAAGCAAAAAAGGAAACCTCGTCGGCAGCATACTTCATTCATTGTGCGACAAAAACAGAAGTATTTGAGGCATTCGTGATGGCTGCGTACGGGGGAATAGAATATGTTCGCGTCGACAGCTCCATGCCTTTGGTGGGAACGGTGTATTCCGCCAATGCAAGTGGAATGTTAAATGACTGGATACAAATACTTAAGAAATATTTGAGCCCGGAAGTTTTTTCTCTTCCTGTTCAATATTGTTACGGGGATGTTTCGAGTATAGAAATACTATATTTACAATATATATACAAGCTGAGCCAGAGTAGTTAAGATGACTGACCATCAACAACACGCACCAGCCAGCCGTCTCCGATCTTCTTCGACCTCTCTTATTTCAGCCTTGCGTAACAGGACCCCTCGATGGCGACGCGCCGTCTCGGCGCATGGTAGGCGAAGCATTGCGAGCGAAGTGTGGCTTCAGCCGCGAAACGTGCACGACGTCAACAGGCGTCTGACATGAGGATGCATCAAGTGTAGCAGCAAAATCTCGTAATTTACGTCGCTAACTTGGCGCAGGATTTTATGAGACCCTGTGTATTAGAGAGAAGCTTCTGGGCGAGGACAACCCGACAGCATGGTGACGCGAGGAGCAACCAAGCACCTGGCGCGAACTTAACATCGCTATGGCAGTGGTCGTAACGCTCTTTTTGTATATGCTGCGAGGGTACCAAACGAGATTGGGCGACTTGACGTGCCATGCGAGCGCGATCGATGACTTCACGCGCCTACTCAGTTGCAACACGTGGCACAGAAGGGAGGATGGTGTCAAACGGCAATATGGGGTCGCGACCATACAAGAGATACGACGGCGAAAGTCCTTGCGGCGTAATGTCGGAACGAGTTATACGCGAACGTCACGTACGCTAGCGTGGCGTCACAGTTGCGGTGATCGTTGGAGACTTAATCCACAGAATCTCTGTGATTGTTAGGTTTAGACATTCCGTAACACCGTTCGTTTCTGCGTGGTAGGTGGTTGACAGCCTCTGCTCAGTGCCACAAATGGGGAGGAGGTCGTCGACAACTCGAGATAACAACGAGCGGCCGCGGTCTTTAAGTAACTGTCGAGGTGCACCGTGGTAGAGAATGACTTCGTGAAGGAGAAAATCGGCGACGTCAGTTGCGCGACTAGTCAGCAAGGCCTTTGCTATCGTGTAGCGTGTCACGTAATCAGTAGCGACAGCGATCCACTCATTCTCTCCAATCGTCGTAGGAAAAGGGCCAAGCAGGCCGAGGCCACCGCGAAACAATGGTTCTGAGGGAACTTTAATTGAATGGAGTCGTCCGACAGGTGCCAGAGGAGATTTATTCTGGCGCTGACACAATTCGCAAGTTGCGACATAACGTGGCACAACACGGTAGAGACCTGGCCAGAAGAAACTGTGTCATACGGGGTCGTATGTAGGCAAAGCACAAGGTGTACTGACGTCGGTGCATCGTGAAGTTGATAGAGAACGACGGATCGCAGATGACGAGGAAGGACAAGGAACACCTCGGGGCCGTCAGGGTTCATATTGCGGCGGTAGAGGATGCCGTCATGCTGCACGAAATGCGCCACGTGATGTCGGTGCAGCCAGATTGTGCTCCGGCGATGATGGACTGTAAGGATGCGTCGCGTTGTTGTTCAGCACGCATGTCGGTCCTGTCAGTCAAAGCCAGCACGCAGGTCACCTGATCATGAGAAACAAATCTCGAGCATCCACGGGGTGACTCTAGAGGCAGTCAGCGTCCTTGTGGAGGCGTCCAGTCTTGTAATGGACACTAAATGAAAATTCCTGGAGCCGCAAAGCCCAGCGACCAAGCCGTCCAGTCGGATCCCGAAGGGAAGACAGCCAGCAAAGTGCATGATGGTCTCTGACACCCGAAAACGTGCGGCCTACAAATATGGCTGGAGCTTGGCCACAGCCCAAACTAAAGCCAAGCACTCCCCCTCGCTGATGGAATAATTTCTTTCGTCAGGTGACAGCAGGCGGCTGGCGTAAGCTATCACGCACTCGGTACCATGCAGCTGGGCGAGAACAGCGCCTATGCCATGGCCGTTAGCGGCAGCGTGGACATCGGTCGATGCATGGTTGGATGAAAGTGGGCAAGTATGGGTCAGAAAACCGATGAGAGCGGCGAACGCGTGAGCCTGCTCCGGGCCGCACGAGAATGGTGTGTTCGTCATTACAAGGTCCCTCAAAGGCCGAGCAACGCCGGCGAAGATTTTGACGAAACGGCGAAAGTAAGAACACAGGCCGAAGAAGCAGCGCACGTGAGAAGCAGAACATGGCACAGGGAAACTGCGCACGGCGCGATTTTTTACAGGATCTGGTTGGACACTGCCTTCGTCAACGAGGTGTCCTAACGCTGTAATACCGAACTAACACTTCGAGGAGTTCAGTTGAAGGCTGGCTTTTCGGAAGACCGCTAGAATTGCAGCGAGTTGGGTATGGTGGCTGCCCGAACGTGGGAGAAAAAACAGTACCATCGTAAAGATTACAAAGACAGGTGGTCCATTTGTGGCCTCGCTGAAGAGAGTCCGCCATAGGTTCAAATGTCGCAAGAGCACTACATAGGCCAAATGGCATGACTTTGAACTGATATAAGCCATCGGGCGTAATGAAGGGCGCCTTTTCGCGGTCCATTTCATCAAATGAAATCTGCCAGTAGGCCGATCGAAGATTGATGGACGAGAAGTATTTAGCTTCGTGCAAGCAGTCCAATTTGTCATCGATGCGTGGTAGTGGGTAGACGTCTTTTCGCGTGATCTTGTTTAAGTGGCGATAATCCATGCAAAAACACCAGGTACCATCTCTATTTTTCACAAGCATGACAGGCGAAGCCCAAGGGCTGGCTGATGGCTCGATGATCCCTTTGCGGAGCATTTTGTCCACTTCTGTTTGGATGATTCGACGTTCAGCATGCAATACCCGATAGCGACGCAGACGAATAGGATTCGTGTCTCAGGGTTTATATGGCGGTGATCAACAGATGTTTGGCCTAAAGGCCTGTCGCCGAAATCAAATGACTGTAGGATTCAAGCAGGTGACGTATGTCCGTGGCCTGTGCAGAGGTGAGGTCAGGTGCAATCATTTTCGCGAAATCATCCGTTAAAGAACCAGAGCTGCGAGCTGCAATTGGCGCTAATAAGCCACTCTCGGCATTCAGACTTGCAATGTCACATTCGGAACCACTAGAAACGCTGGCCAAGAACATGTCGGCCGTAATAACTTGAGGGCACAGGCTGAAATTCAAAACGTATGCGTGAGAGCAACGTTCCAATTCAAAAGCACATCGATGATGGGGCGAAGCACATATTCACCGTAAGGAACCTGTGGCTGGGCAGTCAAATCTACGTAAGTAACTGCTTCGGATGTTACTCTCATCGTAAGCGAGCATAAGCACCCTGGGGCGGTGCTCGGAGCATCAGCGAGTTGAGGCATTTCAAACTGAAGAACGCCGGTCGCGCAGTCGACGAGAGCAGAATGAGTGGATAAAAAAGTCCAATCCAGCGATAACCTCGTGAGGGCAGTTGTCGATCACAGCAAAGAGAACTGAAGTAGGGTGGCAAGAACAACCAGCACGCCGCCGAGGGCCACACGAAGTACTCGGGTAGCTGCTGGGGTGAGGACCTTCTTTAAATGTCTACGTAGGCTAGCACTAATCACAGATGCGTGAGCTCCAATGTCGATGAGCGCTTGGACAGGTACACCGTCTATTTTAACGTCTATTACAGTTCTCCTTGTGGGCACAGACAGAGTATTTGCTGCGGTAGTAGGAAATGCCGCACCACCTCTGAGGGCTGCATTCATTATTTTTCCGAAAGGGTGCGGCCAAACGCCCCAGGAGACGAAAGGCGACGTCGCTGCGGCGAACGGGAAAATGTACGACGTGTTTGTGATGAACGAGACTGGTGTCCACGCGGCGATAGTGAGCGACTGTACCACGTGTTCCTATCAGAGTTGTCGGCGCTGTTAGACTCGGCGGTGGGCGAAACATGCGGGCATTTGCATCAAAACGGCTCAGGTTGGTCGGCGTGTGAGGTGTCGAAGGCCACGGGTTGCGACAGTATTGGGTCACATGACCAGTGCGGCGACAGGTGGAACAGATTGGCTGGTCGTCCACAGTTCTCCACTAAGTCGGGTTGCGATAACGCGGAGAGAAGCCTCGGAGTGGAGCGAAAATAGTAGAGGGCGTTCGTTAGGTCTGGAAAGGGCGACAACACATACAGATTGTAAACCAACGTTTTCTAGTTCTTGGCGAACGATGGCTTCTACGATAGGAACGGGAAAAGCGGTAGTATCAGGGCTACGCCAACGCAAAGCTGCGGGCGTCATCGCATCCAGTACCCGTCGAACGATTCGCACCACGTCATCTAATGGTTAGGCAAGCTGCTGCGCGGTTTGATATTCACAGGTCGACGTTGCGGCAGGATTGGGAAGTCTGGCGAATGGGTGCAAGGAGCGTCGGCCTTCGGCCTGCCCCAATTGTCGGCACTCTTTAATGATAGCAGCAGATGTAGAACAGCTTTTGCACATGATCAGAATAAACGCGTCGTCAGCAATGCCCTTAAGCGCGTGCCCGACCTTCTCAGCTTCTGTGATGTCGTATTCGGCTTTACGACAAAGTACCAGCACGTCCTGGATGTACGAAACATAGGACTCCGTGGCGGTTTGCGCACGGGAGGCCAGTTCCTGCTTTGCAGCAATTTTACGGCCGGCTGGTTTGTCAAACAACTCTGCCAACTTATGTTTGCATCGGTCCCAGCTGGTTAGCTCCTCTTCCTGGTTTTCTTACCACACCTTCTCTTGCCTGTTAGGTAGAACAGGTTAGCTAGCATTAGCGTTGGGTCCCATCTGTTGATTCCACTCACGCGTTCGTACATAGCCGCCCACACTTTGGCGTCGGCGCTATCGGACCCGCAGAAAGTTCAAGGACCCTTGAGTTGCAAAATCACAACCGAAGGTGAGAGCGATGTAGCTAGCGACGGTGATGTTGTAGGCGGCATCGACGTTGATCCTGCGTGCTCACCGTCATTCATCGTGCGGATGGTGATGCGACGTCCTCAGCGGAGCTTCGCTTCCAGCCGTGGCACCCCGCACGTCCCACCAACATCTTATGGGAATGTTGCCAGTATAGAAAACCATATTTACAATATATATACAGGCTGAGTCAGAGCAATTACGATGTCTGACCACTAACAACACGCAGCAGCCAGCCGTCTCCAATCTTCTTCGTACTCTACCTTCCTTCAGCCTTCCTTAACAATATGTAGGGATTGAGCTACGACGTATGATATCCGATGGGGAGTCAATCCACCTTATCTTCTCAGGAATACCACGAATAGTGCGCCTTTGTATCATTTCCAATTATTAGGAAGAAACCCTTAAGTGGCCCGTTTCAATGGCTCCTACCGTGAAAAAGCGGCCTTAGTTCAGACATAAAAAATATCAGGAATGGCATATATCCCGTAAACAATTAAAGATGCAATGGCTAATAAACAACGAAGATAGAAAAGAAAGAAATAAGGAACGAAAGTAGGAAAAAACAGCCGAACAAAAAGAACGAACGAAAGAAAGACAGAACGACAGAAGGAACGAAAGAACCTTTATGTATTGCATTAGTTTCAGGCATGTTTGCTTGAAGAGATCGTCCTACAGCGTCATACGTTTACTTCACACGGCGGCTCGTTATGTCTTGCAAGAAGGCTGATCCCTCCGATCGCATACCTGAATGCACTAACACGGGTGCAGCAAGCTTTCGCCTTCACATGTTAGAGTAGTGTATCATGCTGCAGTACTTTTCTTACTCTTCTTCAAATAAAAGGCGTCTTAAAAATGTAGACGCCTTTTAGCTGATGAAAAACAGTCATTTTCAATGCCGAATGTCACTTCCAGGGAAACATTTCGGAAGATTTCCCTGAATGCTGGCTTTGAGCGTGTTGAAGACGCTCGTGTATTTTAAAAATGTTGACCGGCTAAGTTTCTTGACCAAGCATCACTGCTGAACATTTCTCCTCACCTGCACTTATTTTATCTAGGCTATGCATGATGTATGAAGTGAAGCATGGTTTTGGTATTGCTCACAACTTCAATGAAAATTATTCCTATGTTCCATTTTAGCTAGCCAGACCATCAAAATCAGCAATGTTCAATTTATGCCAGCCAAGCGCCCTAAATGAGCCCCAAGTTTAAATACAGCAAGTTCGCGCTTAGGTTCAGCAAGTCACCTTACCATTAAGAGACGATTATGTTTGTCAACATCTGAATTGGCAAAAAGAGTTTTTGTTCTCCCCTAACAAGAGTCGTGCATATTGAACTATTTGTCCGTCTCCTTACGGGAATGCTACTGGAATGGGAGGAAGGGGACAGCAAGACTTGTGAGTTATCTCTGGCAATGTTTCGAGCAGTGCGGTTGCTTTACACGGGCACGCCAACCAACTCACTGGCGACACCGCCCACATTTGCAGACAGTCTCATCAATCGTGTGTGAAGAAGTCAAAGTTTGTAGAACATTGCCGCACCCATACTGCCACAAACCACAAATGCGAAAGCTGTCATAAACTGTTCCACC
The DNA here is from genome assembly GCF_050947875.1 of Dermacentor variabilis. NCBI lineage: Eukaryota > Metazoa > Arthropoda > Arachnida > Ixodida > Ixodidae > Dermacentor > Dermacentor variabilis. Next base: position 175,084,679 of record NC_134571.1, read on the forward strand.
GGTGATCTTCTAGTTCGACATTACCACAGACACAGAAATGAGACAGTACAACTGCGAAATATACCTAAATAAAAATATACCGAAATATACCGAAAAGTACCTAAATATCCATAAACGCATCCATACAGACGAGAAACCATATAAATGCCATATATGTGACAAATCGTTCCGGGATTCTGGTTCTGCATACAAACATAAGCGCACGCATACAGGCGAGAAACCCTACACTTGCGAAGCATGTGATAAATAATTCGCGGACATGTCGAATCTTCGTTCACAACAGCTCACTCACACTGACGAGAAGCTCCATGTCTGTCAGAAGTGCACTAAACCATTCAAAACCAAGCGAAATCTCACACGTCTTCTCAAGTCGCATAGTAGGGACACAGCTTTCGTTTGCGAAATATGTCATCTATCCTTTCTTAACAATTCAGGTCTGCGTCATCACCGCCAAAGCATGCACGGGGATAAAACCCTGGCTGAGTCATATCATTTCGCAGACAAAGAAAACCTTGATGGATACCTGTGCCAGAGAAATACATGCTACTTATGTGGATATTCCTTTGAAGACGACGTTCAACTGATTACACACCTCGTTACGCATATGGATGAGCAGCGCTAATAGTCTGACTAGTGCGCAAGTTCGGTAAATGGCCCCCGGCTTTCACACAACAACGCCAGAGCGAAGTCGTGCCGAGAAACAACGCTGACATTCTCTCACAGGCGGGAGCAATTACCTAAACACATCATGTGCAAAGACCGGCTTCTTTGGACATTTGACATGGCTGAGTAAAAAGCGGGTTTTAAAAAAATACGAGGCGAGACGTCGCCGCCAGAAGAATTCGTCGTTCAATGTCGAAGTACAGTGCAGGTCCTGCTCAGTGCTCAGTGTTTGCAGAAGTGTGGTGTTCGCGAGCATAGCTTTAGGAAACGAATTTCAAGACAAACCCTGGTAGGGAGTGTGTCTGTTTTGTGTAACTAGTAGGTTGAAATGTCCGAACATTATTCTTGGCACCTCGTTTAGTTAGAGAAGTGCTTTGTGGAACCGTCTTTGCAGTGTACTAGAAAACTAATTTTAATTATACATCCTATTGGTGGTTCCGTTTTAAGCGAAAAACACACGTATCATTAAGAACCATTTAAAAAGTGAAGACCGTTTTCTTTTAACTCAAAAGCAATCTGTGCCAGTATCTCAGGTTCTTAAGCCCTGTTGCCTTCAACAGACAATACTGGTAGGGGCTTTTACTAAAATATAGTGCCACATTGTATGCATACGAAAATTTATTTACCGTAAATTTCTTTCAATGCATTGAATAATTTGGTTTTCTTCGCCTGTTGTCTGCTCACCGAAAATACTTCTTCACTACCAGAAACTAAAGTGATGACAGTAGTGAGATGTTTAAATTCAAATGGTTTGGAGCTTCCCTATATGATATGCTCTCCATGTACGAAATTTTAGTTCTTATTTTATCCTGGTAGAACGTCTGTCAGTTTTAAGGGGAAATTTTTATTCACTCGAAAGTCACATGTTTTGACTCCGCCCGCACTCTAGGTAAATGCTGTAAAATCTTAGTCTGATGTGACAAACGCATGCGTGCGACGAATGACAAGTCAAGCAAGATAGAGTTCTTATGCGTATTGATGACATTGATATATGCGTATATTATGCGTATTATGCGTACTTGTATATCTCTCCACTTTGAACCCTTTTCAACTGTTCACAAATCTTCAGTTACTGCTCAGTGCATGACGCGCCTTCATGCATAAGAGAATTCTCAAACATTCTCGTCGATTCTTTCTCGTGGCCTCTTGTAATGAAATTGTACGCGCGACGCCAATAGAGATGGGCGTCATCTGCGATGGCGGTGCAATCTTCGATAAATCACGTGGGAATAGCCGACGCTGATTAGGCACAAACCACGTTTTGGACGATTGGCGCATGTGCACGCCACTATCCTACTGCCCGAGTATAACTTGTTTTGTTAGTTCCGTTACGCCAAATAAAAAGTATCTCGTGACTCAAAGGAGACGCCGCTAGGGGGCCGAGCCGACAAGACATGGGCTCCGAAAACTTTCCCTGATTGTGGCGGAAAAAGGCAGTTCTCGAGTCTAGAACTACCACATCTCACACAGGAAGGTCGACGGACTACGAAGACATCGGGATTATCCCAGGTGGGCGATTTTTGAGCCACAAAGGCAGTTTTAATACACTGCCACGCCGGTGGCCTGGCTAACCCTAAACTAGCTGGGTCTACGACGCCACTGTTCCCACCACTTCGGCGGGAACGCCGCCTGTCTCGGGTGCGGTCGGGCCCCCGCTTCGCCACGAGACGCGAGGATGGACGTCGTAGAAGTGGAAGGGGAGACAATTTCCCCGGAAGAATATGACGACCAGGGCTGGATTGCGGCTCACGAACGCCGCAGTAACGCCAATAGACGCCCAGACCTCGATGAACGATCCAAGAACATCGGAGACTCGCCGGTTTCAACGGCGTGGAAAACCACGAACGCACGAATTCTACAGCGACCAATGGCCCCGAGGCAACCGCAGCTACCGGAGGATGACTACAAGGTCGTGATCCGCCCGAGAGGTGGGCTCGACATGGCGCAACAACGCATTGCCTACATAAAGGATGGCGTTCTGCTGGCAGCCGCATTGACACCAGAAAATGCCGGAGAAGATACGCTACGCATCAATCCAAGACAAAACACCATGATCATGAGCACGCCGAAACTGGAGAATGCGAAACGCTACAGCAAAATACGGGAAATCCAACTTGGATCGAACACCTACAGTACGGCCGCTTACATTACTGCGCCGGAGAACACCTCCAAGGGAGTCATACACGGTATACCAGAATACGACACGCCTGAAAACGTTGAAAAAAGCGTGGTGAACTGCAGAAACCCGACTATACTACACGCAAGACGCATGGGACGCACCGATTCGGTTGTGATAGTATTTGAAGGAACGTACGTACCACACTACGTGTACGACCGTGGAGCTGAATACCGATGCCTACTATATCGTAAGCAGTACGAAACATGTACCACCTGTGGCCGCCTCGGCCACCGAGCGGATGTCTGCCCGACACCGAACAGCAAGAAATGTCGCGGGTGCGGAACTCTCAATCCAGCCGAAGATCATCAGTGCGAGCCAAGATGCTTCATGTGTGGGAAGGGACACCTCACAGGAGACAAAAAGTGCCGTGAACGGTTCAAGATCCCATATCTCCTCAGAAAGAGGCAGTGGAAACAACAACAACAACAACGGAATGAACATCCACCGAAGAAAGCTATGGCGGACAATCGCCCAAGTCGGTCCAGGGAGCGGTCGGGCAGCACCGAATCGCACAAGGGATCGATATGGACCAACAGCCACGGCAGCAGACACCGCGACAGGAGCCGCTCTAGCTCCTTCCCAAGACTCCCCGGTGGAGGCGGTGGCGGCCACTCCAACTCCAAGTCCCGGTCCAGGTCCCGGCCCAGGTCTGAATCGAGATCGAGAGGATCCCCACTACGCGGAACCCCGGAGGGCTCTGGCGGGTACGACGGCAACAAAACGCAGGTGAGCTGGGCAGACACGGTCTCCGGCGCTGTTTCTCCGTCTAATATAACACCTAAAATAGAAGGGTCCGCCCTGGAGCAGGAAATGATCCAAATTAGAAAATTACTAGCGCTAATTACTCGTGAAAATGCTAAGCAGAGGGAGGAAATTCAACAATTAAAGCAAGAAAACGCTAGGCTTCAGCAGAATAGGACACACGAGCCAAGTCACACGCCTACCGCCAGTACGGCACAGACGCCTAGCCGCGAGTCAACGCCCGCTCTCGCGCAAATGACAGGGACGCCGCCCCACAAAAGAAAAGCCGAAGACGCGCCAGACGCGCAAAGCAGCGTCTCAACGCAGTTAGAAAATCAAGTAGAGGGAATGTTTGTGGAGTTAACCAAGACGCTACAACAATTCGCCGGGTTACAAGCACAGTTCGTGGAAATTATACAAAGAATAGAAGGCATTGAAACCCGATTAACAGTTGTTGAAAACGCGCAAAAGGACTTGAGGCCTGCTGGAGTGGGACCGGTAAAAGCGACCACCAAACCATATCATCGACCCGTAGTGACAGAAACCAGTAAAGTCACCGGGGAGAATCAAACAATTAAACATGCCTCCGCGTAATAAATACATAATATGGCAATGGAACTGTCGCGGGTATCGCCGGAAACGGGGACACCTGCAGCAGTTCCTAAGTAGCAAGGAGGCCCCAGACGTCATCGCCCTGCAAGAAACGGGGGGACTGGCTAAATTATCCGGTTACAAAGCATACGGTGCTTCCGACGAGAAGGCGTCTGTTACAACTCTCGTACATAGAAACCTTACGGTCATAGAACACACCACTGGCGTGACCGGTGTAGACCACGTCCTGCTTGAAATCATTCCCATGCGCAAGGGAGAAGGAAGCCTTTTCATCTTAAATGTATACAGTAGCCCTCGACACAAGATGAGATTCGGCCCACTTTTTCGTAAATCTTTAAATTTAGCAGAAAGAAATGCAATGGTAATTGTAGGGGACTTTAATGCACCCCACGCGGCTTGGGGATACCGTTTGGAGAGCGTCAAGGGTCGTAATCTATGGCTAGACGCTCAGAAGGAGGGTCTCACTCTCATAACGGATCCACAGGCGCCCACTAGAATGGGTAACGGTGTCAGCAATGACACCACACCAGACCTAACTTTTACAAAGAACACACCTGATGCAAATGGACTTCATTGTAGCAACAACTGTACACGCAGGCCCATCACGAAAGAAAGGCAGAAAAAGAACAATTGTCGAATGGGACTCCTTCCGCAAAATCAGGGAGGAGGAAGCTGATGAAGTCATACATGACATCGATATTTGGACTAAAAGCTTCATCAAAGTGTTATACGAGCCACTAAGACTATTCCGGAAAAAGCAGGGATAGAGGAGGCGGACAGCAAACTCCTACATATGTGGGAGGCAAAAAGCAGTATGCAGAAACGCTGGAAGCAGCAAAATCTTAATAGAAACCTGAGAAGGAAAATCGCCATGCTCAATAAGGAAATAGAGGACTATGCGAATAGATTAAGCCGTCAAAATTGGGAGGCCACGTGCAACTCCATGGAGAGACAGATAGGGCTACCTAAAGCCTGGAATCTTCTGCGTTATCTTTTAGACCCGGAAAACAGCAAGTCCACACAACGACACTGCCTGTACAAAATAATTCACAGATACAAAGGCACGGAAGAAGAACTTTTACAGGAACTACAAAGTCTATACGTAGGAAATACAACCAAAGAACAACAACATCCGTATACTGGTAAGGAAAACCCGTATCTTGACAGCCCCATAACCGAGGCTGAAGTTCGAGCGGAACTCATCAGGCTCAACACGAAATCCACGCCAGGCCCGGATGGAATCACCAACAAGATCCTGAGAAATCTCTATGATGAATCTATCTCGGCCCTCACCAAGTATATTAATACCTGCTGGGAACAGGGCAATATTCCACGTCAATGGAAAACCGCCCGGGTTATAATGATTCCAAAGCCGGGAAAGAAACTTCAACTTGAGAATCTCAGGCCTATATCGTTAACGTCGTGTGCTGGCAAGCTCATGGAGCACGTCATCCTCACACGTCTAACTAATTACATGGAAGATAACGGCCTTTTCCCGCACACCATGATTGGATTTAGACCAAAACTGTCTACACAAGATATTATGTTTCAAATCAAACACCAAATAATAGACGCGGGACCTCAAACACTAGATACAAAAGCTATCCTTGGTCTTGATCTTACGAAGGCCTTTGATAATATCAACCACAGGGCTATTTTAGAAAACTTGCAAGGCCTAGGAGTGGGCCAACGAACCCACGCGTATGTTAGACTTCCTCTCTGACCGTGTTGCGCAAATCACAATCGGTGAAGTGAAATCCAAAGAGATAAAACTCGGAAGCCGGGGCACACCGCAAGGATCAGTCTTATCTCCCTTTCTTTTCAATGTAGCTATGATTGGCCTGCCAGCAGAACTAGAAAATATAGAAGGATTACAGCATAGCCTGTACGCCGATGATATCACCCTTTGGGTAACAGGTGGAAGTGATGGGCAGATTGAGGAAATCCTCCAAACAGCCGTACATACAGTTGAGAAATATGTTGTGGATAAAGGATTGAGATGCTCGCCGCAAAAATCAGAATTACTTCTATACCGACCGACACGGAGGGACCGTAAGAGTTCTACGGAAAAACCAAACATCACGCTTTTTGTAAATGGCAACCAAATACCTATTGTCGACAGCATTAGAGTCCTCGGACTCCACGTATCAGCTAACGGTCACAACGGGGAAACAATCAGAATACTAGAAAACAGCGCACAACAAACAATGAGACTAATTAAGAGAATAGCTAATCGCCATTATGGGATGAAAGAGAACAATCTGGTACGACTAGTCCAGGCTTTTGTCATCAGCCGCATAGTATATGTAACCCCTTACCTAAATCTCCAAATAGCAGAAAAGACAAAAATCGACGGCATCATTAGACGATCATTCAAACAAGCCATAGGTTTGCCGATAAACACATCAAATGACAGGCTCCTTGCCTTAGGTGTCCACAACACGCTCGAAGAACTCATAGAAGCCCATACGATAGCGCAATATGAAAGACTCTCACAAACACCTACTGGCAGACACATACTTAACAAGCTTAGAGTAACATACGCATCACAGTATGGCACTAAAGTAGACATTCCCCACGACATAAGGAAGCAGCTTATTATCCCACCGCTACCCAAAAACATGCATCCCGAACACCACAGGGAAAGGCGGGAGGAAAGGGCAAGGGCTATACAGAGGAGATTCCAACGCTCTCAGGACGTGGTGTACGTCGACGCGGCAGAGTACACGACTACTCAGAATATGTGTATCGTTGCAGTGAACTCGGAAGGTGAGCGTAAGGTCAGCGGATCTATTAAAACTAACAGAGCCGAGGTGGCTGAGGAATCGGCCATTGCTTTCGTAATGGCTTCCACACTGGCCACGATAATAGTCAGTGATTCTAAAACCGCCATTTTAAATTACGCAAAGGGACGCATCTCGCCGGAATCACAACGTATCCTGGAAAACTTTCGCGGTGAGCGGGTTGTCCATATCATCTGGGCGCCTGCGCACTCCTCTCTCCCCGGCAATGAGGCGGCCGACACCGTGGCTCGAGGACTCACAAACCGAGCCACCGGGGCGCCGCGGTTGGGGCTGATAGGGGACCGGATGGTTGGCTATAGGGAGATAACTAATCATTACAGATTGGGGAGGGTGCGTTTTCCTCCCGCACACCCATCACTGAATAAGCAGCAGGCGGTGGCATGGCGCCTCCTTCAAACAAATACATATCCGAATCCGGTGACTTACAATCATTATTACCCAGACCAATATTCGGCCAATTGTAAACTTTGTCAAGAAAGGGCGGACCTGGATCACATTATCTGGGCCTGCCCTCGGGCGCCCCGACAGGGCCAAAAAATTCAGGATGGGAAGCAGTGGGAGACCGTGTTGCTCAGCTCGGCCCCCGAAGACCAACTTTTGGCTGTCCAGCAGGCCGAGGATGCCGCTAGAGCTCAAGGGCTTCTGGCTGCCATCTAGGCGGGGTTGGCCCCCCCCACGAATCTGCCGGCTATATAAATAAAAGTTATTTCTCTCTCTCTCTCTCGTGACTCAAAGTTCTTGCTACAGTGATGTTCACCGTTAGAACAGCGTGATATCTTGTAGAGGTGCTTCGTTGTGATCCCATATACCCTGCAAACTCAAATGACACCAGCAACCAGAAACTTACCCACCCCCAATGGGCACCCTATAGACGCAACACTAATTTATAGGACATTCTTGTACATGCCCAATTGAGGACAATGTCGAAGCCAACATCCGGTGCCTCTGGCCGCCCCAGGAACTCTACATGCAAACATATTGTATCTAACATAAACGCAAATGGTACAGCGTTGGAGTATCTCCCCAAGGTAGCTTAGTATTTCGCCTTCACGTCAAGCAACGTAGTCTACTGTCTAGAATGTGCGAATTGTGACGTGCAATACATACGAGACTAGACAACCAGTTCGTACAAGACTCGACGGCCATCGCGCAGATACAAAACAATTTATATAAAGCAGTAGCCAACCACGTGAATGAACCTGTCCATACATTCATTGAATCCAGAATCTATATATAACAAACGTATTTCCGTTCAACTTATCATAGTAAGTATGCCGAATCACCCCTCACAAAAGTTTAAATGTCTACCCTGGACAGGAATAAATTCGGCACGTGGCAGCTTAGAATAGCTAAAAGCCGCAACTTGCACAATAAATTCTTAAATCATTAAATGCATAACACGCGCCATGCCACCACATAACCTCGATTCTTAATACCACATATTTGTCCGTTTCCATTTCTTCCTTGCTTCTCCCTTACAAATCAATTTCATATTCTATTCATCTCTAATTCGCATATAAGAACCATTCGAGCGGTTTTCCCATGTGCACCTGCCCCCTCTCAATTTTTCTGCGGTGACTCAATTTGTGCCTCGGTTTCTGTTCCTTTTATTGCGAAAGCAATACTGCTCGCACTTTCGGCCCATCGGTGGTCGTGGCGCCTCCTTACACAGCTGCGCGTCACGTGACCGTGTGACGTCACGCCAGACCGAGAGAAGAGGCCCCAGCTCGCGACATCGATGGTGGAGGCGAAGCCTTGCGCGCCGCTGCTGCGGCGCTATCCAGAGAGGGCGCTCGCTGGTGTGATGTCACGCCAGACCGAGAGACGGGTGCCCAGCTCGCGGCATCGATGGTGGAGGCGAAGCCTTGCGCGCCGCTGGTGCGGCGCTACCGAGAGAGGGCGCTCGCTGGTGTGACGTCACGCTATGACTATAAATGGGGCTACAGCTCGGCTCCTCGCAGGGGTCGGTGCGCTGCCTTGCGCTATGTCGGATGATGTATAGTCATAAGTTTAACAAAGGGCAACCATGTCCACACCATCAGCCGAACCAAGGCGCAGCCAAGGGTATTGCTTTCGCAATCTTCCAGGCTTAACCAAGCTAAGTCTTCAGCCATTTTTATTCATTCCCGCTCTTTCTTTTCATCTTTCCTTTTTTTAATTTTTATAGACTCGCGGACACATTCCAAAGTCCCAGACACCAGAATACCTTTTTCGACACGTCGACCACGACCACATAGGTTCGTGCCAATTAGTATAACGCCGTGACAACGCCTACACAGAAGTAGTGAAGCTAATCCTATGAATAACCGAGCCGATACCTTCCAAATGCCGCGTCCGTTGCCGCCAAAATGTCGGTCGCCAACTTAACACCTCCAAAATTACCCAATGCACTGCTGCGATATCGTTACAGATCGTGCCTGCAGTGTGCTTTTTACCCTTCCTCACGCAACAAAAACAGACATGATTGCCGCCATGGAATAATGGATGAATGAAAAGCTGTATTTAGTGCGAATTTCTCGCGCATGCGCCGGTAGGAAGTTACTAAGGACTGTCTGAGCCATAAGCTGGTTCAAATCGCGTATTGATGCTTACTGTGCTATATTTCTAATGGAGCATCGAGAAGCAGCTGCCATTAAAATGGCACGCCACAGCCAGCACGATGTACAAGAATAGCTTCAAACGACCAACGTCTCATCCTCCCTCAATTTTTTCGGACAATTCAGTCTTGTTATATGTGGTGGCAATTCTTTTATGCCGCCACCATTTTGATGGTGGCGGTAGTAGGTAGCCGCGAGTAAATCGCGGCTCTCCCACTTGTAATTCCAACGACGGCGAGAACAGCGGGCTTGAATTCGCACACGACGAGAACACCAAGGTGTATGTAAACTGGTTAGCGAAGTTTCTATAGCAGCCCACACGTCAAGAAAACGGCGGGTCGTTGAAACCGTCATCTGCGTATAGGGGGGGGGGGGGTGTAGGGGTGGAGGGCGGGGGACAACTCGGAGCAAGCAAAAATAAAAGGTGACGTAACATCCAAAAATTGCCATGACGACAATATGTCGTGCTGTTTGGAGCTAATGTTTGAAGCATCTGACTTTTCGACCGCTACGCAAGCAGGTTTTTTTTTTTTGAGGCTGAGGCGAGCTTCGAATTCACCTCAACTGAAGCGCCAGCGGAGCATTAAACTATGAGAGTGGCGTTTGTCATGATGTGAACATAATTTGGTTGTTGTCAGCAATTGCTCCAGTCAATTAATTAGGAAGGAGAGCGAATAGGCTCGAAATGAATGGCAGCGTCACAGAGGTTTCAAAATCAACTTCACTTTTTATCGTCTACAACAATGCAACCAATATATTTGACCAAACAAAACATATTTCACTGGATGAAAAGTACTATGGCCAGCACACTGTCGTAATGTATGGCACCATATCAGAAATGTTCTCACATAATTATTCACAATTCTGTGCGACAGCATTCACATTCATATCCAACCGTCATCAGACAAGACAACATTGTTTAGAAAACATTCGACTTACTAATTTTGCTGCACTTAGTAAATTCTGTGCCTGTGTTACTGAGAGTGAACGAACATAACGCTAAGTTTCTTCGGGGAACGTTCATCATTTATCACGAGCAATAAAACAGCGCTAAACGACGGGACCAGCGAAGGGACACAGACAACAGCCCTTCGCTCGCACCGCCGTTTAGCGCGGTTTTTATTGCTCGTAATCATGAACCAACCGGCCCAAATGCCTACTCTTTTGCATCATTTATCGTCACGACAAGAAAGAGCGCGTCGCATGCCGCAGCGCGAACTTGCACGATAATAAAGCCTCCATCGTAGCTTTCGCCAATGAATGCCGCGCCTTAGATCACGCACAATTTATTGTAAAACGCACGCTACACTTTGAAGAAACAGGCAAGGAAATATATAAACATCTTGTATGAAACCGTTGTGTTCGAGAGAGCGACGGCATTCAGCACGACTTAATAGCTGCTTTGCACAGTCCTGCCATGTCTTGCACCAGAATCACGGATTGATAGGTGTCCTCAGCAAAGACATATTAAATTGTGAAATAAAAGCGAATTTCCAGTTGTTCTACTACAGCAAAAATAGTAGATACGCAAAAGTAAGACAGTATTCTGCTTCAAAATATTCTATTCTTAATGTTTTGACAAATGAAGCTTAAATTACTCAGTTCTAAATCGTTTTCTTTTTCAAAGAGCACAGTGGGGCGACCTTGTGCCACACCGATAAATCTGTGGAAAGTTGTGGTATTCTACCGAACATCTTACCATTTGTGAACAAATACAGTAACACGTCGGATTTCAGCTGTTTTCCTGCTAAGCGTTGTGTCGTTATTAGGATATTTTTCATGCCGTTCTCCAAATAAACTTTATTGTTTTAATAATTATGAAGTCAGACCGGGCGAGTGACATAGAAGCAATCTTAGCATCGCTTTAAAACAAATATTTTTGAACACCATTCTAGTTCATCATGATTTCATTCTAACTCGTAATTTTTTTCCCAAGTATTCAAATTCTTCCTTGGCACAGAGACAGAACTCTGCTTGTATTCTTGAGAACAAGTCTTTGAGCCCATGACTTCAAATAATTCAAATAATACGACGTATTCCTCATAGCTGCCGAATCCGTTAGTCATCATTGCAATCAGCGTGAAAACGTCATATTCACCACAGGGATGCCGAATGACGTCAGGCGGGTACCAATGCTATTTTTCAAATATTAGCGCAGGTTTGCGTCATAATTGCAGAAACCATCTGCGCAGTGTCGTTGTTATACTTCAACCTGATTTATTGATGCAAAGAATATGTTCAATGCATCAAGATTTTATTCCGAAATTATTGTTAGCATTCTGTCAATGCGCCAGAGGAGCAAACTACATAGGACCCGTTATAAGTACTCCAACAGTTAAACTGACAATGTTCGTGCAAGCGAAGGTGCCGTTTCGACTATGGTGGACGAGCGCTGTGCAAAATATAGTGCCCCGACTGTGCCGTTCGTCCTATGCCAGCCAGCATAGTCAGTCTTTTATGAGAACGAACTATTGCAAGTACCGCGATAACAAAACACTATTTTACTTGTTAACATTGTTTTAATAAAACATAAATTGAACCATTTTTGTGGCAGATAGTACCTGTCTGACTATTACTTTAATAATTGCAGCATTCCTGATGACGCCTGGAAGTACCAGTGGAACACAAAGCCCACGCGGATAACCGACGGAACTTACAACATCGACGGTACGTAGGCGATGGTCATTTGCCAAAGGTGGAACTTGCGAAGGCAGTTCACAACAAACATAGGAGATAGCCCCTACGGTTACCGGAGCAACGGTACATTTATTGGGTATAAGGATGCACTTTACCAGCACCATCAAGACGGTTTCCGCATGAGCCAGTTTATAACTGTCCTTGTTGAGAAATTTGCGTTTTTCTGAATAGATGCAAATTGATACATAACTTATGGAGTAGAAGCTTTTGAATGAATAGATTCTTGTATCGGTTGTCAGGTAAAGGACGCTCCTAAATTATAAGGGCAGAAGCCGAGACGGCATTCCACGCCGCAATTCATTCGCAAATGGAATCATCGCTTGACCATTGGTCTACAATTTTTATTGGCCAAGCAGAACCTCAGTGGGTTCATCCTCCTAACATCGTTATAATGTTTTCCTCAAACCGATCAAGCTGGTTGACAAAGCAAGTGCTTTGATGCGAATGCAGATTAAGATGTAAAATTAGGACGGCGTTTGAGATTTCTTTTAAAGGAGGGTCGTAACTGTACTGCTACGTTTTCGGCCCAGTGCGATAATTGCTCCCGTGCAGCAGGTTTGGAGCAGCCAACTTATCCCGTTGCGGCCCGACTGCAGAACCCACAGCGTACAAGTTCGGGCAGCACAAAATAGTTTACATGTAAGCTCTTGGTTACTTCATACCAAGCAAGCCAAGTCACAGCCGCAGCATAAGCAGCCTTAACAAATTAATGAAAATGTAAGACAAGGAGACACAAAGTAGTTGGCTAGTTGTTTGCTCTCTGTTTCCTTGAGCCTTTACCAAATAACCCGATTATACGCTTCTGAAACAAGATTATTCGTGTTGACAGAGTAACAATCTGAATACCCAACGATTTCCAATGGGTATGCCACTACTTCAAAAGTGTAACGCTTTGTGAACAAGAAAATCTACGCCATGCTCAAACACCCACCTTCCAAACTGAATGTTCGTTTTTAAGGCGATTAGCATTCCTTCCATACATGACGCATCATTCGTTCTGCCAATATCTACGCAACCACTTTCTCAGGCCTGACGAACGTTGCGGCTTTAACGGTTCGACTAAAAAAAATTGACGAAGCCTGACAATGAAGATTACTTTCTTAAATTACGCTTCTGCAATAACGCTGGTTCCTTCGATGTCAAAAATGATGAAACTCAAATTTTTAGTTCCGGTCGTTCGGAACCCGCGTTTGATCTTTTCTGTGACGTACGAAGGCGCAGAGACTCGGGCATGTGGGTGTAACAATGCCATAAACATTCTTATCCAACTCCGTCCACAAACTTCATGTTCTAAATAAAGGTCTATTCAACAATGCGGCGTGTCCCTGCAGTTTTAATGCTAATTGCAGTAGCGTCGATCATCAGCCTGAGGAAGTCTCTGCTTTATTTTCCGCTTTTTCCTACTCTCGCATTTTCCTTTCATTTTCACGCGATTTCTCCAGTTCTAGGGAACATGTGCGCATCTATAATCCTTGCAACGCTATCCATGCAGTTCACACTTTAACGCGCTTTGACGCTTTCCGTTGCATAGTTCAGTGGCATTGCCCCGTGAATTAACACTTCAGCATTTCTTTCCAAGCTGATCTGGTATCCGCAATATGATTCTCAGATATGGGCATTGAGCAATCTTTTTGGTAGTTGTCCTATAATCTGTTGATGGCCTGCACAGGAGCATTGTCGAGGACACCCGTTTTGGCGTTCCTAATGAGCTGCTAAACATGCAGTGCTTACGGCCGGTGCTTAGGAACTTGAGCTACCGGAGTCACGAAATAGGTTTGGGATAATCAGTTTCTTAGACGCGAGTACGTCGTTGGATGACGCACCTATCTGTCATAGAAGTTTAATAAATAATGGGCAAACATCAAACAAAAATTTTAAATCCCTCGGTAGAAATGCCTCTTCTAACTTTGTCGTCGTCTGCGTCTGGCTATGTCTGCTGCTCGTAATAGATGAACAATGAGCAAGAACTTCGTAAGGCATCTAATCTGCTTGTTACTGGATAATATAGCAAATATATTGGGCCAGCGGTTCCATGCACGAAAATCGACGTGTCGTTTTTCACTTTGAGCACTGTCGTGGTAATGCTCGTGGTTTGAGAGAAAACGTGATAATCTTCAGAAGAATCCAATAGTGCACAATCTTGATCGTGCTCGACTTTCTCATCGCCACGAAGTTCTTGCATGAATTCAAGAATGTTGCAGACAGAAAAGGCACCGCTTACCGACGCACAACAGTAAAGTTTCCCTACCACTAAACGTTTCTTGCCTTGCACAATGAGCATTAAATACGATTTCCCATGAATTGGCTCATCATAACTGCGAATGAACACTTTTACTATACTTTTGTCATACAGGTGTCACTGACAACGGGAGCACAAGTTACCAGCCCCTGGAGTCTATCAGGAAAATCGAGAAGGCAATGCACAGCACAAGTCGTGCTGGCATGGAGGAAGCATCAGCCAAGTTTGAAGACGATGCCGCGTAAGTTCGCATTTACAAAAGTTCCATTAAAAAGCGACTCAGAGAAGCTACGGATGGTTACCTGGTATAACAATGTCTCTACTAGGTAATTTCTCCTTTGAAGGGCTAGTTCTGATGGCTGAAACAGGTACTGCATCAGCAGTTTAGAGCGTCCGGTCGACACAGCCTGCCTTGCCAAACTTCTTGGTTCCAACAACGCGACAGGACACCAGTGTCCGGTGCGCACCCACACCTCATGCCGCAACCGCGAAGCCAAACTCGCCCGATTTCCATCCTGTTAACACGCCACAATGTGCCGTACCTTTGCAGGCAGGTCTGTAGCCTGCTTACTCACTCCCAATTACGGAATATGTAAAGATTGTGAAGGAGAGACGCTCATCGGAGCCGAGGCTCAGGAAATAAAACAGGCTTTTCCTGTTTTCCTGTGAAATTCGTTCAAGAATTGCGCTGGGACTTACGCACGTGTGCAGGGGATACATGTTGCGATGACCTAAATAACAATTAAGAGCCGCTGTTCAGCAATATGGCGTCGGCGTAAAAGAGAAGCCTTAGCTGAGGATCTACTACCTAAATACTTTGGAAAAGAGAAATGAATGTGCCTGACAACACACTGTTCGAGTAATGAAGCTTGTGGATTTAAAGACATGTGATCTTACCGTAACTGAAGCACTTGTATTTTAGATTCGTCAAATACTTAAGAAAACGTTGAGAAACTCAAGTTGCAAAATTACGTCATTATAACTAATATAAGAAATATAACAATGGAAGAAAATTTAACAGCAATACATATGTTCTTCTTGTAATTCAGTTTTGTAAATTCTAAGCTTCTATTCTTTTTAAACTTAGCAATTTCCTCATTTTCCCCAGTTGCAAGCCTAAATAAGAGTTGTTAAAAACATTAAATTATGGAGTTTTACGTGGCAAAACCACTTTGTGATTATGAGGCACGCCGTAGTGGAGGACTCCGGAAATTTTGACCACCTGGGGTTCTTTAACGTACACCTAAATCTAAGTACACAGGTGTTTTCGTATGTCACCCCCATCGAAATGTCGCCGCCGTGGCCGGGATACGATCCCGCGACCTGGTGCTCAGCAGCCTGACACCATAGCCACTGAGGAACCACGGCGGGTATAAAAGTTGTGATGGATACCCTTGCCGGAATTTATTTGGCTCAATGAAAAGAAATTTGATTCTTTGTTTTTTCTGATTTTATTATTAAATTATCTGTTCTCAATGGCGTCAAGCTGGCACGATTAGAAACTAGGTACAAGGTAGCACCAGACGACCCGAACCAAACCATAACAATGCATGAGCCATGTGAACAAACGCAACAAGAATAAATACATTTATGCAAGCAAAGAGCACATTACCACAAGAATATCTACCAATCTTCGTCTAGTGCTTAGCGCAGGCATTTCAAAAGAGAAACAGGCTGTAGAAAAGACATACACTGAATGCGCTGTCTCTGCTCTACTGCCTGTTGTATTTTTCTACACTAAACTTTAGAAAACATGTCGTACCAGCAACGTCTTAACTAAACGCATGCAGTGTTCATAAACTTACCGAGAAAAACAAAAGAAAATACTAACTTTTTTGGCAGCATAAAACATCCAGTCTACATGAAAACACTGAAGTATTTGTCGTATCTCTTCCTGTTGAGTATGGGGGAATAGATTAGGTTGTAGTTTGCTCGATGCCTTCCGCAGGAACGGTGTGCAGTTCGAGTGTGAGTCAAATGTTAAATGACTTCATACAAACGCTGCAGGAAAACATGAACGCGCCAGTTTTTCTTATTATTCGATAAGTAAAGCTTGAGTTAAAACGTATGGTGTCCGACGGCGAGTCCACTTACACGTGTCAGAAATAGCGCGAATAGTTTGCCTTGGTGCTATTTCCATTTCTTAAAGCGAGAGCCTCAAGTGGCTAGTTGCAATGGCTTATACCCACAAAAAGCGGCTCTAGTTCAGTGAGTGAAAAATATCATCATCAGAAATGGTTAACACCCCCATAAGCAAGCATGGATGTAATAGCTGAATATGAACGATGGAAATAAATAAGCATCGGACGAACGAGCCACGGAAAAAAAGAAAGCCAATGAAAACAACTAAATTACCTTCAGGTATGCATTAGTTTCTCGCGTGTGACGCTGAGGAGGTCAACCTACAGTTCCAAACGTTTACTGCGAACTGCGGCTCATTATGCCTCAGATCCTACAAATTTACCCGTCAGATCCTACAAATTTAGCCATTAGCACGTATGCAGCAGGCTTTCATCGTCAGGTGTTTGTAGAGTATTACATGCTACAGAACTTTATCATTCTACCTAGCATACAATCCGTCCTGAAAAATTCACCACTCATTAGGATAGCTCGTAATGCGAAATTTGAGAGCAGCTGTGTACGTGGGACTTGGCGATATAGGGAGGAAAAGATTTTAAGAGAAACGTAGCCGACGTCACGCGCCACGGCTTTTGTAAATGACTAATCGAGGCCACCAGTGTAATGGCTCCTGCTGCTTGGCTTCCATAAAATCCTAAACAATTCGATTGCGCATAAAATCTGATTGGAAAACAATCGAACACCAAGACAACCAATCCTAGCTATTAAAGCAAGTGAAAGCGCAACCCGACACGGGCTGATCATAGCACGAAATGGGCGCTCTGGCTGAGACCAGATGCTATTACGAACCGAGCGGTCGGGCGGCTCCGCATGAAACCAGTTTTCCTCGCTCATGTCACTGAAGGGGCAGCGCTCATTGGTCTCCGCCTCTGGAGTGTTGAAGGCTCGCGTTTTCTGGCTCTCCGCGTTCGCTCTTTCATCTTTCGCTCTTGTGTTCGTACGGTCTATTGCGCCACCGACGCTCGCCGCAAGAGCGGGTCATAACGAGCTGCGCCATAAAACGGACACGTATTTTAGCAGACGCAAACAGTCTTTCTCAATGCCAAATGTCTCCCTTCCGAGGGCATGTTCCTGGACTTCTGCCTGAATTTTCCTTGTGAGCGTGTTTAAGACGTAGTTGTATTTTTCATACGCAGACCAGCTAGTTTAACTTACCATCACTAACAGACATTTTTACTCTCCTGCACCTGTTTCCTGTAGAATGTGCATGATGTATTAGATAATGCAAGGCTTCTGTTATGCTTGCATCTCGAACGAGGAAAGTTCTTAATTTCCTGTTCAGCATCACAGGCCACCAAAAGCACCACTGTTCAGTTTCTGCCAATGTAGAGCTCAAATGACCACTGTTCAGTTTCTCCCAATCTAGAGCGCAAATGGAGCGCTAAATACCAATGCAGCAACTTAGCGCTAAAATTCAGCCAGTCGCCTTAACATTACCGAGCGATTTAAACTTGTCAAACTCTCGATGGGTAAAAATCTGTTTTTGTCGTCCCATAAGAAGGGTCGGCCATTTAGAGTTAATTTTTTCATATTCTTGCAGGAATGCTACTGGAACCGGAGGAACCGAGCAGCGAGAGTGCTGCGGTGTCAGTGGAAAGGTTTCCAGCAGACGGGACCCCTCACACGGGCAACCCAACAATCACGCGGACGGCACAGCCCCCATGTTCAGAGCACATGATTGATTGTCTGTCAAGAAGTCGAACCACAAATGCGAAACATGTGGTAAATTGTTTTGCAGGGCTGATTACCTAACTTTACATTACCGCACGCATACACGCGAGAGGCCCTACAAATGCGAAATATGTCATAAATCGTTCGCGCATAGCACGACTTTGCATAAGCATAAACAGATTCACACAGGAGTGAAACCCCATATCTGCCATATATGTACTAAACCATTCAAAAACAAAGATGACCTCAAGAATCATCTCAAATCCCACAGTACCGACAGACCTTACATTTGCGACATATGTTATGCCGCCTTTAAGTACAACTCAACTTTCAGAAGACACCGCAAAAGAATTCACGAGGGTAAAATGCCGTATGAGTAAAATGCATTTAGTGCAAGCAGTGTGGATTTCGGTTCGCAAAGAAAGAAAACGTCGACGCACATCTCTGCCAGAATAGCAGGGGCCAATTGTGTGGAGATCCGTTTAGAGATTCAGTTCAACTGATTGCACATCTCATGACGCATACTGGTGGGCAGTCATAACAGTCATAACAAGCGCAGTTAATTGCTCACGTGTGTCCCATAGGAACGTGACCGTGAAGCCGTGCAGAAAGAAACTCACCCCTGACATTCTCACGCAGGGATAATGAATAAGCCGAACGCATCCTGCGGAGAGACGGGCTCCTATTGACGTTTAAAACTGCTGTGTGAAATGCGAGACGTAAAGGATGCCACTTGATTTTTTTAAATTACGAGACAAAACGTCGTCTCCAGCAGATTTTAGGATGCTTGAATGTGGAAGTGTACTGCATGTCCTGGCTAGAGCGCATTGTTTCCAGAACTATGTTGTTCCCCGACGTTCCTTTAGCGAACTCATTTCTAGACAAACCCTAATGGGCTGCATGTTCGTTTACTGTGTCAATACAAGTTTGAAATGTTCGCACAAGTTGCTTCACAACTCGTTTAGTTTAGTGTAAGCGTTTTGACAGTGGACTAGAAAACAAGATTCTAGTAGCCATCCATTTAATTATTCTGCAGTGCGAATAGAAGGGAGCACCTCTCATTAGGAACTATCTTTAAAGTAGGCACTTTTTCTTGTCAAGTAAAAAAATATCTGCCAGTAATTGAGGTGCTTAGGCCTTGCTACCTTCCAGAGACGCACGCGACAATATATTGACATAACCATGCCGAAATTTATTTCCCTTACAAACTGTTCAATGCACGTAATGTTTGGTTCTACCCTTAACTCTCGTATTCATACAGAAGATTCTTGTTGTTTATCATGCTGATAACAAGAGTGAGACTCGAAATGATCTGGAACTTCACCATATATGTTCTCCCAATGTGAATATTCTATTGAGGTGGAAGGTCTGTCAGCCTTAAAGTGCAGTTTCTGATTCATTCGGAAGTCCTCTTTTCTTACTTGCATTCCACTCTGGTTACAGCTGTGGAATTTTTTAGCCTGTTGTGACAAACTTATTCTTGCGAGTAAAATGCAGTTTTTAGTTATAATATTGGCGCGCCGTGTTTTATGTCTTCTTGCTGTGAGCGCGTTTCACCGGCTAACAAATCTTAATTCACTGCTCATTGTATGACGCTCCTGCATGCATCTGAACATTCTCCAAAATTCTCGTCGATTCTATGTTTTTCTATCTTTATTGTTGTCCAACTTTTCGTTATCAAGTTGCACGCGCAACGCGAATACGGTTGTGCATTCTGGAAGACACGCGAGCACCGACGAATCCGCTGGAATCTTCTACGAACCAAATGTCAACAGCCGACACTAATTAATCGCAAATAATTTGTTCGGCGATCGACTCATGTGCCTGGCACTACATTTCTGCCCGCACGTAACTTGCTTAGTGAGTGCGGGTTCGCCCAATAAAGAGTGTTTTGTGACTCACAGCCATTGTTACTGCATCGATCCCCATCGCTACAACATGACATCTCGTAGAGGTGCTTCGTGGTGACCGAATAAACCCTACCAGCCGTGAAAATAACATGAACGTTGTCATGGGCGAGCGAGCTCGGCGCAGGCTACAACAGCCCGAGTACGGACGTCTGCCTTAGTAGACTAGCAAGATCATGGCCCAGGAAACTGCCACAGGGAGAGTGCCGGCGTCACCCGCAGCAACCTGTGCTGCAAAAGCCAAGGAAGCAAACCGATCATCCCCGGATTGCCGTTTGGACATCTGGAAATCTGGCCAGAAACCTGCGGGAGAACCGCTACGTTTAACAATTGAATCTGTGATGAGCTGCGGTTTCACAGTTTCGCAGCGGATTTCTGCAAACATTCATGATCGTCATGCCCAAGGAGCGGGCCGAAGTTGAAAAGGAATGCCGAATGAGAACACCGTGACCTTCAGGGCAGAAATTCAGCCAAGCCGACCCGCGCAAGTCCGAGAGGAAAGCGTTCTTCCTCATCCGCGGTTTGAAGCATGTGGTTTACACTGATTGATACGTAGGCCAGCCAAGACCATTTCAAAATTCCTAACGGGAGCCATGGGCATTGCAAAGACGTTGGAAAAGCGCATTCAGCAACATATCGCCTGGTGTTTTCGCCGAGCTGAAAAATTCACGGTATAGGCTCTGACTAACTACGAAAGACCACCATAACAGTTCACGCGAAGAACTACTTAATATGTTCGGTTCGACGCAGTCTAAGGTAGCCTTAATTGCTGATGTCGTCTGAAAGGAGATCCAGCAGGCATTCGCAGTCCCTGAATTGCCGCATCTGAAGCCTAGAGTGATGGCCTACGTCACTGTCTTCAGCCGTCTGCGTCTCCCATCGCGCCCGCACCTGATGGGTCTTCGCTCGGCTGCCACTGAGAACCCGGAC
Source organism: Dermacentor variabilis (assembly GCF_050947875.1). Classification (NCBI taxonomy): domain Eukaryota; kingdom Metazoa; phylum Arthropoda; class Arachnida; order Ixodida; family Ixodidae; genus Dermacentor; species Dermacentor variabilis. The sequence continues at coordinate 175,105,858 of NC_134571.1, forward strand.
ACCTCCACTGCTTATCCTTACCATGAGATAATAGAATGTGTTGCCGTGAACTGTATGCGTTCACAGCAAGATGAACGACCCCGTGAAATTGCCGACTGTTTGGCTGCAACTGAATGGTGAAACCGACGACTGTGCCGATCGCCGTCACCGCGGCACTGCCTCTCAGTGAAGCGCCCTGAGCACAATGGGCCAATTCGTGACTGATATGTGGGTCCATATCTGGTAAACTAAACACCGCCACCTATGGAGGTGCGGTTGCTGTTCATTGAAGTACCCAAGGTCCTCCGCGGCCAGCGCAAGATCAGTCTCCAGGAGGAAAGAACGACATGCTGCAATTTCGACGAAGCTCCGAAAAAGAAACCATGCGGCCTCAAGGATACCCGACGACACTGTGTAAAAGTGTAACAGTGTAATGCAGCCACGATCCGACACTGCGGATTACCTAAGCGCATGAACCACCAACATCGATGCTGTCGTTGCGCAATCGCCGCTTTATTGGACACAGGTCCCGACAACTCCGTTTTGAACGAATCCTTAACAGCGCAGTCGATGACAGTCAAATGAATGGAAAGGACCCCAAATCTGGGAAGCTGGAGGTCATGTGACAAGGACGACTGGAATCAGCCCGTACGTCGAACACAAGATGTGTTAAGGCACCCTTGCGTTCCAGAATCATCCTTGTTTCGCAGGATCACAACTCGCCCACCTACGCATCAACCAGCAGCCAAGGACGGTCAGACAACGCTTCGTCGTACACTAGGTCGGCGACGATGTTTGAGTTTGCATCCCTATAAGCCGATGCATACTGACTTAAAAGCTACGTTATTTCGAACTCTACACGAAAATGCCGTGACTGTGCGCATGCTTTTCCACATAGAGCCCGGCGGGACGCAATCACAGCGGCGCCACTCATGCCACTCATGAGTCAGTGTTGTGCACCTTAGGCGGTTTTAGCATAGCTAACCAACTATAATTTCGTTGCTTTGCTAAACTTCTTTTGTACGTGTTCTCATTGTTTTCGCACGATACTTTTTAGGATGGGCGCATTGACACGTGTTTTTTACCTTCTTCCGGTGAACACGTTTCAGCGCCTAACAAGTGTTAAATTATCGCTCCGCGGCAAGACGTGGTTGCATCTATCAGAACATTCTCGGTCATCCTCACTCATTTTATATTCTGTCTATGTTGTAGTGGAACCTTCTGTAATCAGTTTGCATGGGTGACGAGGATTCTGTGAAACATTCTGCGAGGCGCTTGAGCTCATGCGGTTAGTCAGGAATCTTCGACTGAAGATTTATATATAACTGACTCGCTTGACCCGCAGATGAGTTTTTCTATGGTTGAAGCATGTGCTCACGGCTATCATTCAGCCCGAGTGTAACTTGTTTTGTCGGCGAAGTTTCGCACAATAAAGGGTTGTTTTCATGACTCGTGGTTCATGCTACTGTGTTTTGCATCGTCACTGCAACGTCAAAATATCGACGAATAAACCGCGTCTCAGTTGAACTTTTGTTGGCAGTGTCGGCTCTGCTTTCGCAAACACCAGAGAGCAGCGGAGGTGAGGGACGTTGAGGGTGCAGAAAATTTCTTGCAGTCTTTCAATGTGGGAGGTTTCGGTCGGGACTGCGCGCCAACGCAGGCGCCCGCCGCAGCAGAAGCGGTTTGTCGAAACGCCATATGTGTGGATGTCGTCAGCGAGACGCTGCACCGACGCGACGCGGCGGCAACCGTCACACCTTCGCTCTGATGCAAGCGTAAGCCCAGTCTTCATGGAACTTCAGATCAATAGTAAAAAAACTTATCGAAGTGGATGGTATCTGCATTCACTCGCATTACATCACTCCCAGATGTACCATCTGCATCAAATGAAACACGAGCAGCGGATCTCGTGACCGAAGCACAAATGAAGCTACTGTGGGCGCCGTCAGCTAGTGATCACCATTGACAGCTCGCACATCCGGTTTTACTGCACTATGCGATAATCCTCGCCCTATGCTTCGATATTCTCCAATAGTTTCCTTTATTTGTGTTTTCTGCCTTTGAAAATACAGAGAAACAAAACAGAAGAAAAAATATCGCAGTAGAGGGCGAGCATCATCGACCGTTGAGGTCAAACCAGACGTGTCCGCCTTTCAATGATAACGAAGGGCAGATGAAAAAGCACTTCGCTGTTCGCGTCTCATTTGGCGCCGACTGCAGAATAATTTAGCGCATTGTGACAACAGAAAATATGGGCAGTGGAAGACAACAAAGCCGAGAGAGGTGGTTACGTAGGTTTTTTAGTTGCCTATACCCTACACACGGAGATGCGGAAAGCATCTTCAATGTCATTTTAACGCAGGAAACGTGACTTTGCTTTCCTATGTGAGTCCTTATGTTTCTGTTGGGAGACGTTCATATCAAGTAAAACATTTTTGATGCTACAGTTAATTCACGCATAATTTCACGTTTAACGATTTTTCTGCTCAGCCCGCGCTTCCCACGTCCGCAAGTTATGATGACCGCCATCGTAAACCGAAACCTTTTATTGCTGAAATATATAAGGTCATGTCACCTCCCAGGAATAACTACATAGGTTGGACACTGCAACACGGAAGTGCGTGTGAGGCCCAGTCGACATTGCTTGTCGACTGGGCCTCACTGGCTAGGTTACTTGAGAGCAGCACAAAAATATGCTCTAACGAACATGTCAGTAATGTTAATCGTGTCCTAAAATAAAGGAAAGCAGGCGTTCCCAGACATGTGCTTTCCAGTTGCGCGATATACGACACAGGTGGTTAGCAGATCGTCAGTTCCTAAAAAATGGCGGTGCGCATGTTCAAGAAATATCTCTAAGTGTAAAAAAAAAAAAAAGAACCGTCAGAAAATATGGAGTTTCGTTCGTCGGCAAATCACGTAGAGCGTCCACGAGGGGGAGCAGTGCCTGAGACGCCTTGCAAAGCTGGAATCATGAAGAGCCAAAGGACACGCAGTCCTCGCATCTCGGTAGCAGAAGAACTAGAAAAAGTATTCCATTACATTAGTTTGACGCTTAATGCTCTTTCTGCCCTGTATACACGATGGTGCAGTCTCCACATGGTGGCCTCAACAGGTGCTCATTGGTCAGCATGGTTTTAGGTATGTCGTGGCCCCAAGCACTCCAGCACATGGGGGTACGACCCTTCGTTCCTCCAACGTGCGAGGCTTAGCCGTGTCCGAAGGAAAGACGATTAGGACCGTTGAGCCCATGCTGAGGTGCCAGGGCCTTTTAAGGCCCCTCGAAGGAGGCACCCCACGTTACTGCCTTGGATGTTTCGTTTACCCCGAGTGAACCATCTGGAGAAATTCGGCTTTCGCATTTTCCTCTCCCCTTCTTCGAGTGTTTTTTATCTGGCGTCATTTCTTTCTCGGATGACACCTCCACTCTTCGCATTTGTTTGTACGACTCGCGTATGCATCCTTAAATGTTAAGTCCTGCAACGTCTCATAGTTAGGCTCGGCGGCTGTCATTGCAATCTAAACAAAACACACACGCTATGAAAGCCCGATCGCTTCCTTCAGTACCTAATTGTAACGCACCAAGAAAGTTCACATACGGATGGAGGCTTACCAACTCCTTCAGTCGACAGAAGTACTTTCCGCTGTTTCCATGTAGCAACCTACGAGACAACTGAAAACTAAGCTAGAATACCATCTCCTTATGCTGCTGGCAATTATTTGACTGACACCCTAGACGTTGGCTATAACGTCATAAACATTGTCAGCGGAGACCACCTGCTCGAGCATCGTTACAAATATCGGTACGAAGAGCCAACCAATATGGCGAAATTGGAAGTATTCCAATCACCGTTATACTCCACTTATTCACGAGGAGTAATATCCGAGGTCGATCTTATCAATAATTACCGCAACAGAGCTCTTCGAGGACTGAAAAGAACGAAAGGGAATAATGTATGGAGCATCAATATCGGCTGTTGAGGCTCTGTCCCCAACACAGAGAATCACACATCCGGTGTGATGCTCTCGTGGAAATAAAAATAAATGCCCACGCTGCTTCTCATACTGACCTTTCCATGTAGCGATCTGCGACAGACCATAGAAGAGAGATACGCTTGAAAATTGTAAGGCCTTGCATTCCAAGCACGCGATGATGTTTATAATGTCAAATGCATGACCAAGATCCACATAGCTCCAGTGGCCAGCTTACCTGCGCAAAACGTGGTGTGCAAGGTCACCACTCCGACGAGTGTGGTGCCACAACCCACTGCAAGAAGTAAACTGCGATGGAGACCACACTGCATACTCACGATCATGGGGCAACTGGAAATAAAAAGGAAAAAAAAGTCGTCGCCCTAGGAGTCAAACAGAATATCTTCAAGAAAGCCCGTATTATAGGAAGGTGTTCAGTATTGTTCCCTTCACTGTGGCAAAAACGGAAACAGATTATCGGTCACAGCTAAGTACCGTGAACAAAAACTTCAATTTATCCCATGTCATGCAACGATTTGCTTTTATTAGTACTACGTGATTACGGATATTATAATCAAATCGAGAGGACTAATTTACAACCTTCATGAAGCTACAAAAAATATTATTTTGTTCAAGTCTACGTCATTGTGAGTCCAGGAGAGGCATTTAAACTCGTAGCAGTCAAACTTCTTGGGGTGACAGGCCATCGTCTGAAAACACCGTGACGGTGTTGCATCATTCTGGGGGTGAGGCTCAATTTTAGACAAGTGTAACACCGACCATCTACAACTTAAAATGCTCCTCGAGACAGTGCCCGTGTGAATTATTTAGATTGATAGATTGGTTACAATTTCTTCTTCACATTCAATCTAATTGAGTATTAATAACACTTGAATTTTATTTTTGGCTAGTTGAATGATCAACGATTCGTGGGATGGTTTTCCGAGCGATGTAACAGACCGGCTCGATTAGCATGCCCTTGTAACCTAAGGTGCGTCCTTATTGGATAAGGTGGCCACCTATTGCAGTATATCCCACATTTCATACTCCTCCATTATTTAGCAGTTTTCAAGCTCCTCTCCTCCTCAACTTGGAATGGAATGTTACTTTGTTCCTTGAGAAATGACCACTTGACAGAAACATATACTTGATGGTGCAATACGCCTCTTTTCCACATGTCCCTATCTTGGAGCTAAGTTCGGTCGATTAGTTGCATTTTCATGCGAAAGCATTAAAATGTCTATAAATCCAAAAGTCACATCACATGCATGCGTCGACAAATCAGGGAAAGCGAAGGAAACACCTACTTGCCTGTTGTTGCGCCACGCGTTACGTGAGAGGAGAAGGCACGGTTGCAAAGCCACGTCACCGTCGCTCTCGGGTGCCTCATTACCCAGCGCATTGCTTGGCCGCGCAAGCTATCGCCTTCATATTAACTAGGCCTCAGTAATCGCTATAAAGAATTTAGGATTGTGTGGTACAGCACGAAGCAGGGACAAAGGACGCAAGAAAAATGAGGACAAGCTCTTGCGTTTTCTTGCGTCCTTTGTCCCTGCTTCGCGCAGTACCACACAATCTAAAATGGAAAACCAACTAAATTACTATGTGAATAACGGAAGATTTTTGAAGGGAAAAACTTTTGAGGTAGTGAGTTTCAAGACTACGACCCCACACTTGGAAGCAGGGTGTCTTACAAACAGGGCTAAATTAGCGTCTCGTACATTGCAGACCTGTGCAATGAGATTTGTGACCTGTGGCTAGTTGACCCGAAATATCCATTCACGAAAGCGGTGACGTCCAAATTGCCACATCTTGCTCGGCAGTGTCCCCATCACAATCTACGGCACTCAAAGAGCGTACCAAGACGTCACAGGTTGAAGTACACTTGCATTGTGATATCCGAGAAGCGTCTGGTAAACGTATAAACGCACTTTCTTGCCGGGGAGGAGTTCATAACTAGAAGGCTCACTCAAAGGCGTTGAATTGGACACTAATGATTTTTCATTAAGAACTCGCAAAAAGTGCTTAAGTAATCTCAGATTTTTAAAGAATCGCCATAGTTAACGCGATATTATATATGCGTGCTTAATATAGGAAACGCAGTAGCATACTATCGCGCTTTTATTATTGTTCCGGCAATAACTTGCAGGATGCTTAAGCTTTGTCTGAGTGGAAAGCGATAACATTCAAAGATGCACAAACGTTTCTCAGCTTCCCGGCAGGCGCAGAATATATCACCATATTATTTACCGACAGACTCTGGTGCCGAACGCTATGAACGAAGGAGAGCTCTCTGGTAGAAGCGCGGCCTCGTGCGCGCGCCGGTCGGGGAGATAGTGCACAGCCGCACAGAAACAACAGTATTTCGGAAGCACTCAAGAAAGAAGCGACTGTATTTTTTTACTAAAGAGCTCTTTGTTCCATTCATCGAGGCCAGAAGGCCCCGTTTTCTTCGAGAGACAGGACTTGCAGATGCTTTTAAAGTATACCGTCCTATTTTGCGCGTTAAAAAATTTATTTCCTTTAAATATTCTTTCAAACATTGGCTGCTTATGTTTTTTCTTTGGCTCCTTTATCCATACCAAAGATCTTCGTTCTGTGCCTGAGTCGATAACCTAAGCTGACGACAGTAAAGAGAGTATATTAGATTCAAATGTTTGCACCTTCACAATACAATATGAAATCCCTCTACAAAAATTTCTAACCGTTCTTCTTTTATTGTGGTGGATCAGCTGTCAATTTGAAACAAAAATTTTTAGCCGTTTGGAAGTAGTCCATTGGTACTCGCACTGCTCTAGTTGCAGCTGTCGAATATTTGTAGCCTGATGTGACAAAGTTATCGGTGCCACCATTGATATGACAATTAAGGTTTGACATGACAAGTAAGTTTCTTGGTACGTTGTCGTGCGTACTTGTTTTTTTTCCTGTGAACGCGTTTATCGGCTAAGGAATGTTTAGTTGCCGATCAGCGCATGACGCGCCGGCATTTATCAGGACATACTACGTCGTTCTCGCCAATTCAATCTTTTGACTGTGTCGTAGCCAAACCAATTGTTTTCAAATATCACGCGTGATGCGAAGAGAGTTGTGCATATTGAAAAAGGCGAGCGCCAGCGATTACGCTGGAATCTTCAACAATATCGGACGCTCGTTAGTCGCAAATCTCTTCTTGGACGGTAGGCGCATTTTAAGGATCTATCTTTCTGCCTTAGTGTAATTTGTATTGTGGGTTCCCGTTCGCGAAATGCGAAGTTTGGTGATTCACAGTTCTTGCCACTGTGTTGTTCATCATCACCTCAACGTCACATCGAGAGGTGCTTCGTTCTGACAGGATACACCGCGCAAGCCGAGAAAACGGTGTAAATGTCGTCATGGGCCTGCAGGCTATCTGCAACCTATGACTACCGAAAGAGTGCGGATGTGTGCCCGAGAAAATTAGGAAGGTCATGGCACAATGAGCAGTCCCAGTGACCGTCCCCGTCTCACCTACAAGGGTCACGCTGTAACAGCCCAGGGAGCCACCGATGTTCCTCACATCATCGTTCAATGATCCCGAAAGCTGGATTGAAAGCTTTGCAAGATTCAACACTTTTAACAATTAACAGTGTGACAAGCCGCGGCTTGACTATTTCTAACTAGAAGACACCGCAGGTCGTGATTCGAGCACCGAGAGCCCTGCTTAACAACATGGGAGCAGTTTGCCAGCGGCGTCCTTCAAAGATTCACGACCGTTGTGCGAAAGAAGGGAGCAGAGGTTCTGCTAGAACCCGTGTGCAGCTACCGAATGAGATCCTCGCGATCTTCGCGATGTTCAACTACGTCAACCTGGACATGTCTGAGAACACAGTGTGCTTATTCATGCCCAGTTGGAGGCAAGAGTTTGACGCCGGATTGATTCGTAAACCGGCCGGACGAGACTGTCGCAACATTTCTAACAGAAGCCACGGGCATCGATAAGAAGCTGGAGAAGCGCACTCGGCAACATGGCCGGCTAGTTTTTTTTCGCCGAAGTGAAAAAATCAGACACTAGTCTCCGACAGGCTCCGGAAGACCATCTGAGCTGTTGTAGGCCAAGAAATTTGTAGGATGCCCTTTTTGACTCAGCCTCAAGTATAGTTAATTGCTGGTATCGTATTAGAGATCAGGCAGCCATTCGGAGTCCCTAAATTGCCGCAGCTCAAGGTGGGAGTAATGGTTTACATCACTGTCTTCCTCCGTTTCCGTCCCCCTCTGCGTCAGCACCCGACCACTACCCGATCGCTACCACTACGGAGAAGTCGGCCCCGTTTATCTCCTATGCCTATACAGTGAGTTGGGACTATCAGGTTTCCGCACCAACCCTGAGTCCACAGCAAGGTGAACGACCCCCTGAACTCGCTGACTGCAACTCGTGGAGATTCCGACGGCTTTGCCGATCACCGTCGCCAAGGCACTACCTCTCACTGCAACTCCCACAGTACACTGGCCCAAACTGTGGCCGGTCTCGGAGCCCATACGCGTAAAACTAACGCAGCCAGCGACGGCGGTGCAATTACTCTTCACTGAAGTGCCCAACATTATCCGCGGCGGTGCAGGATCAATATCCACGATGTAGCAGCTACATACTGCCATTTCGCCGAAGCTCCGAAGGAAAAACCACGCCACCTAGATAACACGTCATGACGGCACGTAACACTAGGGCAACGCCGTGCAGTCATGATCCGACGCCGCAACATAATTAACACAAGACCAAGAACCAGCAGCCGAGTATTCCGTCATGAGTGAATCCTTCACCCCAGAGTCAGAGAAAGTTATGCCTGCATGGGAAGGCTCCGAAATCCGGTTGCTCGAGGCCACCTGACAACGTGCACTGGAATGTGCACAGACGTCGAGCACATGTGGCTTACCAATCTTCGGTATACGTAACCTTAGCTTCCAACACCGCAGTGCAAGAAACAATTCAGATCCCGATGTTCAAGAAGGTTCACTGAAGGAACGCAACGGTGCCTCTCAACGTCCTGCGACCGAACGTCAGCGCAGAAAATAATCACTTCGACGCCATCTTTCTGAAGTACGTCGAAAAAGCAGTGCAAGTGGTCTGCCTACATATTAGGCGCGAGCCAAGGACCAACAGATGACGCCACAATCTTCTGTGACGCTATATGATATGCCAGCTCGGTGACCATGTAGGGTGTGGACCCCAATACGACGACGGGAACTCGCTGAAAAGCTCGAGGCGTTCATTTCAGTGATAGCCAGTCGTTTACGCGCAGGTGCGAGTACGAGCGGGCGCGACCGAGAAAATCTGGGGGCTTTTGCTCCTTGAACTGATGAAAAAATGTACGCCAGGGATATGCAGTTTCATTCGTCGGCAAACCATCTAAAGCGAACCCGAGGTGGAGCATTGGCTGAACACGTCTTGGAACGCTAGAATTACGAAGAGCATCACCAAGGGTCATGCGGTGGTTGCATCTCGACACTAATCAACAACAATAGAAATATTTACATTAATTTAGCGTGACGTTTAATGTGATTCCGCTGTGTGTACAGGATGCTTCAGTTTCCGCACAGTTGTCCCCGTAGGTGCTTATCTCTAGGCAGGTGTTTGGTGTGCCGCGACAGCAAGGACTCCAGCACATGGGAATCCGACCCTTCGGTGCCTCATCATGCGAGACTTAACCGTGTTCTGAGGAAAGACGATCAAGACCGCTGAGCCCATGCGGGGGTGCCAGGGCCTTTGAAGGCCCTTCGTCGAAGGCACCGCACGATTTCGTCTTAGATTTCACGTATACCGCGACTGAACCATCCGGGAAAATTCGGCGTACGCATTTTCCTGTCCTCGCCTTCGTTTGGCATTTGTTTCTGTTTTTTTCTGACTTCTTCCCTTTTTCTCATGCCACCTCCTCCCTTCATATCTGTTTTGTACTATTAAGGAGAGTTCATTTGCCATCATGTATTGTACCCTGCCTTGGGCATACTTATTCGAGTTACAGTACCAATGCAATGCTCCCGTACACATACTTACATGGGAAATCCTGCAGCGTCCCGTAGTTATACTGGCTGCTATTGCAATCGAAGGAAAATGCAGGGCTATGCAAACCCTACCTTTCTTTCATTAACTCGTCTCCGAAAATATGCGACTTAACGATGAAGGCTTACCAACTCCTTCACACGACCGAAAGGCTTTCTGCCGTTTCCGTGTAGCACACTTCAAGCTGAATGACAACCAAGCGAGAACACTTTCTCCTATTCTTGCTTGCAATTCTTTGACTGGCACCCTGGGCGTCCGCTACCAGGGGCTAAACATGGTCAGTGAAGACCGCCTGCTCGATGTTTCTGACAAACAGCAATACTAAAAGCCAACCAGGCTTGTGAAATTTGGAAATATTGTAATCACCGTCATGCCCACTGATCAATGAATAGAGCGCGCGGGGGAATCTCTGGTGCCCATCACGTTGACAATGACTGAAACACAGCTTTTCGAGGACTGGAAACAACAGAAGGTGGCCAATGCACCGCACGTCAACAAAGGTGTGACCAATCTAAAAGAAATGCCCACTTAGCTTTCCATAGTGAGCTTTTCATCCAGCGTTCTGCCAGAGACAATACAAACGGATATACCAAGATAAATATAAGGCCCTGGACTCCAAACACGCGACGATGTATCATAGGTCAAATGTATGAGCATGGCGCATACAGTTGCAGTGGACAGCTCACCTGTGCAGAAGGCGGTGTCCAAGGCCAGCACTGAGACCACTGTGCTGACCACCCCATTACAAGACTTCAACCGGGATGAAGACCACACTGCATATTCACGATCATGTGCAAACTAGAAAAAAAGGAAAAAGAAGTCGTCGCCCTAAGAATAAAACAAGCTGTATTTAGGAACGCCCTTATAAGGTGCTTGGTTTGGTTCACTTGACCACAAGAAAAAAATACATCGGTCAAGGTAAACTAAAGTGAACACGAACCCCAACTCCTCCCTGATGCATAGGACACATTTATTTTAATAGCACTACTATAGGGTTACGGATAATGTATTCAAAGCGAGAGTACTGATTCGCAGCCTTCTTCAACTTACCAGGACTACTGTTTTTCTTTAGGCCTAAAGTGTTTCAAGTCCAGGAGATGCATTCCAACTCCGAGCAATAAAGCTTCCTACTGTTATATGTCATCTTTCTAAGACACCATGACAACGGTGTTGTTTCGTTTTATAGAGAAGTATCTCACTTATCATGTACAACTTAAAAGCTCCTCGAAACATCGTCTATAAGTGTAATACAGATTGATAGATTGGTTGCAACTGGTTCTCTTTACATTCAATTACATTACATGTTAATAAACATAGGAATTCATGGCTGGCGAGTTCAACGATCAACAATTTGGGGGGGGGGGGGAGGGAGCCTCGGGTGCGATGTGACAGCTCGTCTCATGGGAGACGTTCTTGTGATTTGCGCTGAGTGCTTATTAAATGAGGAGGAGGCCACCTACTACAATGTGTCACGCAATTCATATTCTTCTATTTATTTACTGATTGGGAAGCCGCTCTTCTCCCCAACTTGGAATGGAATGTTAATACATTCCTTTAGAAATGATCACTTCCCAGTAGCACTTACATCAATGCTGCAATTCGCCTTTTTTCCGCTTATCCCTGTGTCGAAGATAGCTTCGGCAGACTGGTCGCATTTGTTGCGAAAGCATCAAATGGATCATTGATAAAAAAAGCCGATGTTTGTAAAAGGGAAACAACCCCTAAATTCCGATTCACTGTGGCGCCACATCGCGTGCGCACCCCGACGAAGCAGATAGGGCGAGGGAAACACCTGCTGGCGCACTAAGTGTTGCGTGAGGGGAGAGGTCGCCGTGCGACGCCTCGTCACCCTCGCTCTCGGGTGCCTCCTTTCCCCGCGGGCCAGGTAAAGCGGGCCAGGTAAAGCCCGCGCAAGCTCTCGTCTACGTCCGAAGTACGCCTCTGGAATCGTTATTAAGAAATAATTGTATAAATTACAGAAAATAAAGTTGTCAGGAAACACTTTTCAAGCAGTGAGTTTCAAACCTGCGATCGCTGCCTCAGAATGCGAGGTTCTTAGCCACAGGGCTAAACCAGCGCCCCCTAGATATTTGGAACGTCTCCTTGGACCGAAATCCACATTGCCACGCCCGGCGTGACGGAAACGGTGACGACAAAATCACCACAGCTTGAATTGTGATTATGCTAAGATAGAGACGGAGCCCCCCGATCTGCACATGAAAGTGGTAAACGTGTCTTGATTCCGTTTTCACGAACAGACGCTACGGCTGGGCTGCGACTGATGTCCCGTGAATGTACTTTGCCTCTGTGGGACTCGAACGGTTTCACCATGTGTCGTTTGCGTTCGTTGTCTCCGGATATACGGATGCACCTACCACCTCGGTTACCACGACGTGAACAGACCATGCTGTACCGTCTGTGGCAAGGCGTTGCATTTTCGAACCCGTATGCTTTCCTTATTGGAATGGCCAACAGCCCCACTTGCGCCACATGCAACATCGATGAGACGCTCGCACATAGATGTGTCTGCTCGCGATATAGTGCTCAGAGACAAGTGCTTTGCAGAGTACTGGACCAGTTGGACAATCGTCCACTCTCATAACTGAAAGCTTTAGGTGAGTACTCCCACCAAACATTCACGCTAAAGCCCTTACTCGCGTTATTAAGGTTCATGCGGTGTGCGGGGCTTCACGAAGGACTGTAAGAACGCCGCCCCGTGCCGCTCTGTAGTGTACACGGTTTCGTTGTGCTCGTCTCTATTTCTTTCTATCTCCCCCTTCCGCTCTCTTTCTCTTTTTATCCCTCCTTCAGCCTTCCCCCCGGGCTGGGTAGCCAACCGGAACTGCCTCTGGTTAACCTCCCTGCCTTTCTATACATCATTTTTTCTCTCTCTCTCTCTCTCTAAGCTAACTGTTCCGTTTAATTTTTTCCAGCCGTGCCATAAAGTGAGCGACATTTAAAAAAAATACCACGAGGCTTCCGGCTAACGCGCCGCGCTTTTAGTTCCCTCAGTGTAGCAAGCATGTGACGCCCCCTCAGGCGTATTGTTCGTTCGCCGCCAGGCTCGGTGGCCTTGGAAGCTCGGCAGGCAACATCGGTCACCGCACCGCAATAAACACCGACGAGCACGACTGCTCGGCGGTCAGTCATCGTTCGGCACCACCACGCTGCGGAGCGTCCGTTTAACGGAAGGTGCCTCGAGCCCTCCCTTGTTCACGAACCCGGGTGGATCGTGACACTCAGATGTCAGTTGAACAAATTTGAAAAGGCTGCTCCGCGCACAGAGGTCGATTAAACATGCTGACAGTGACTGGGATGCACATTAAGTCATGTGCGGGGCGTACGGTTTTACGAAAGAAATTCTTCAACTAAAAAGCGGCCACCACGTGTGAATGCAATGTGGAAATGAAGGCAGCATTTGACGCAGCACCGGCATTTTTTTTTCTTTGTAGACCAATAAAGAAACACGATAAAGTGTATTTAGCGACGTAGATAAAAACCATGCTGCGTCCGTTCTATCGCAGTGCTACACAGCCCCCTACAGCCTGTTCAATTGAACTCTGTGCGTGGACCGACCTTTGATAATTCGTTGCACTTACATTTGGGGGCACTAAAAGTGTGGTGCGTCCACCGTCAGTCACGTGGTATTTCTTAAAACTTCGCGCCCTCTAATGAAAGGCTGGAAAAAAATTAAACAGAGCAGTTATTTTAGCATAGACCAAATAATATGATGTTTCCGAACAAGCGCTACTACTGTTGTGTTGATGAAATTTCGCTAGAGTTAATAGTTAAACAGTTAATTAAGCAAACTTTCTGAATGAACCAGCTGGGCGGATTGAAAAAAGGATATTAGGACGTGATCCATACGACTCAGAACAATGCTGCGACAATTCGACACCCCTATAGAGCCTATGTTTCATTTTTTAATACTTGGTCCAAGTTAGATGAAACATCCTAAATAAGCGAGCTTAGGATAGACGAGGTGGCAGCATATTTTAGCGCTTTCAATATTGAAGCAGCAGAAACTTGGAGGTCGCTTAAGCTTCGCCTTCAAGAGTGGAACGCCGTAGCTTTGAAATATCCCTGACGGCTTCTCACGCTTCCAGGCAATGAAATTAGGTATCGTTCTGCAAGAAACTTATTCTGGTCCGGAGGCTAGCAGTGTTAGATGATTTTAATGCGCCGAACAGTCAATGGTGACCAATTGAACGTGGAGCCAGCAGAGAAAGGAAAAAAAATGCTATGACAAACATACACACTGGCTAAGCAACAAGTGCGGAAGTGTACGGAACATCGTCTCCGCGCGTCCAAGCTACTCAATACTGCAACGAACTTGAAAGACCTGGAACAAGCTGCGTCCGCTTTCAGAGAAGGACCTCGGGTACTGAACATTTATGTTTGCACGTTCAGTCGGCTTGTGTCCGTTATATGTATATTCGCTAATTGCGCCGCGACTGCGATTATCTCGCCCGGAAGCCATTGTTCTCCACTTAAAAAAATGAAGAATAACAAACGCTTCATGTCTACGGTTCATGGCGAGCCGAGGGGTTTAATTAAACTTAGCTTGATGGCTTGGTCTAAATGTAGTAAATATAGTAAATATATTTTGCACAATTGGGGCACCTCTTCTAGATTTCGAATATAGGCACATTACCGTCGACATAGTGGCGCACTCTATGGTCTTTTTCTTTTTCAGATTGGCTTTACGGCTTCATTCGAGTTGCCCCCATGACCAACGTCTTATTGGTTTCATTTCATCACTGACAATGACTGAGCATGCGCGATCATTCAACAACGTTCTGTCTCAGAAAACGCTAGTGCTCCAGAGCGTCAGCATCAGGCATGACTGAAGAAAGAAACGGTGGACGCATGCCTCATGCATTTACCTTCAGAGACGAAGCAACGCATATTACAAACCATAATGACGCCAAGGGTGCTTCAGCCATATGCGACAATTACACTACGTGAGTATTGGCGCTTGAACGTTTCATTGCATATTGTCACCCGTAAAAACAACCTGGAACACATACTTCGATAGTTAAAGATTTACGCCTGCAAAGTAAACGTTTTCAACGGCAACTTATAGGCAGCCCAGCTGCGGCTGTTTATGGTCATGGTAACGACAAGTCGCATTGCAGGATGTAGATATTTTTATCGAAGTATGTATTTTTCGCCTGCGTGCGTTGTCACCGCACCCCAGACCTGTAGCAGTAACCCAGTGGCTGCGATGTTGCGCTGCTGAGCTCGACATCACGGATAACGTTCAAGGCACGCTGGTCTATCACCAGTGATTGTGAAGTACATTACGGCTCGGATGCTTGGATTTACGTGCACATTACAGAAACCAAGGCGGTGAAATTTAATTGTAAGATCCCTCCAAGACGCAGTCATGACCAGGTGTTGGTTTTTGAAAGGGAAACACCAGGATATAAATAATTACAACGGCACCTCACATTTGCTTTGGCGGTCGACTGAGCATTCTCCAGGAGGCTGACTAAATAGTGCAAATAAAGCACAATTTGCTGAAAACTGAAGAAATGTGTAATCCAGTGGGTACGCTTCTTACGGAATTGATGTTGCTTGTTTTTCAGAAAATTTAACTGTTGAGCATGAAGAAAAACGCGTTTTGGCTTTGAAATGAACTCTGCGTTTATTTTTACGGCATGTGTAGATTAATCGGAAAGTACTACCTGGACACCGCGACGGCGGCGTCATTTTGGCGCAACTGCGAACAATCGCGTCGGCAGAGTGTGCAAATCTAATCGTCAGGTTGCGAAAACAGTTGCTGACCGGAAATCTTAAGAATGTGGTCCCATACTTGAGAGCTGTTTCCGACGTCACTCGGGGACCGATTCGGCCGACTGTCGCCGCCCCTGTCGTAAAGCTAACCTGACGTAGCTTAAACTTGCCTAACCTTGCCGGACCTAACGCATAACCTTAAGCTTTCGTGCACCTTTCACGCGCATTGCTCGTAGCGATGTCGTAGCGTCACATGTAGGGCAAGCTATTTCCTATTCATTGGCATCACGTCTTAGAGTAAAACATACGTATGAATGCTTCGTCACTTTGTGGTGTCGTTTAAGTACTGAAAATGCTTGTTAGACAGAAAACACGCCTTTGTGCAAGCTGACACAGTTGCCACTAACAGTTACCATTTAGTAGTTTCTTTCAGGGAAGCATTTTGTTTGTTCGTGTATATTTAAATGTATGTTCTTTTACCAGCGTCCGTCAGGACAACCGCATGAAGACAGCTGAAGTAAACTATTGTCAGGAGGTTGTAACTCGCTGAGTTTGACTGAACAAGTTGAAGAACCATAAAACCCGCGTCGCAAACACCGCGCCATGGGAATTTAGATAAACACTCAAAGGCAAAGCAACACAGCATGTTAGGGGGGCGTGTAGTAGCAGGTGAATTTTACGTGCGCGCCTTCAATAGCTGCTTTGCATTGGATTTGATATCTGCATTACCACCCCTTTTTATAGCGGGCACGGTAACGAAGCCATTTATAGTTAATTATAAAGTACATTGGTTTCCTTTTGTTTCGTAGTTGCAAGTGCTTAATAGATATCAGGAATTTAATTTTTGTTGAAATAAATGAAACAGTGAGTCTTTTTTACTTAAAGCAACAGCTACTCAGATTTAAGCGCACGTTAAAGAACCCTAGGGGGTCAAAATTACCGGAGACCCCAATACGCGTGCCTCATAATCAGAAAGTTGTTTTGGCTCGTTAAACCCCATAATTTATTTATTTTTTGCTTAAGAATGGTTTTCCTTTCTGAATCATTGTTCCATCTTTACACAGCCGCGCTTCAGTCGCTATTGCCCTGAGGGGGACAATCTTTTCTGGACGACATTTCTTGAGAAGCTTCGGGACCCATTTGGATCGACCTTGCAAACAACACATGGGGTCATAGAAGCGCCGACGACTGCTAGTCGGGAGGATGTGTTCGTTAGTGCGCCATCTGTTGAGCTTTCAGTTTATTATTCTTTCAAGACATATAACAGGTTGTTAATAGCCTACATGCGAGGGTCCCAAAGGTAAACGACTGCAGCGGGATGTTCGGTTAACAAGAAGATTGGTACAAAATAATTAATTATAACAGTAGTGTAAAATTATGCAATATATTAGTAAATAAAAAGTGAACGAAGTAGTGAAAGGGAATACATTCAATTTTTATACAAGGATTCATACAGGAAAAAAAATTGCACGTTACCAATTTATATTCCGATAACCAATTTAGTAATGAAGTACACAAGTAATATACAAAGTAAGTTAATCAGGAACAAGTCATATAAAATGAAATTAACTTCACATTTGAATGCATGCAAAGATGATGATGATTTAAGAGCGTGGGTAAGTCATTCCGCAGTTGAATTGCTGAGAAGCAGGAAGTCATATTGCCATAATTCATGTTACATTTAGGTAAATGAAAATTATGATTATGGGCAAACCTTGTGCTATTGGTATTTGTGAAGAACCTAGAGGCTGTTGATTGGAACGCGAGCTCTTTGTTAAGTAATTTAAGTAGAGTGATAAACAAATGGAATTTCAACAGGCTACATACAAGAAGAATGAAGTTAACCTGAAGGAGCGGAGCAGCATTAGAGTAAGAAGAATTGCTGGTAATAATGCGATTGACCTGGTTCTGAGGAAGAATGGGATTACCTTAACCACATGCAATGAGCGGCTCGTAGGGGGGGGGGGGGCATTGCGGTGCAGAATAATCTAATTATCTTGCCACTTGGTACTTTCCTAACTTGCTTCTAGCATCGTTTGTGGTTTTCTTATATTTTCTTATTGATATCATGGATATTCAAGCTGCGGAAATGCGCATTCTCAAGGCACTTGTTTGTGTCCTGCAGATGGGCCTGATGTTGGCAAAATAAAAGATTATGGATGTCAGCACTTCGTCTACGTCTGTCTAACTGTGCCTGTGTATTTGCGTGTTTTGTGCAGTAATGGCAAAACTGGAATACCAACATGTCGGAACTTATATTAATTCAATTTATAATTATTTACGGTACTCCTTACCATTTGCGAACAATTTCGAAAGCACGTCCCGAACAGTTAGCCTTTCTGGGCCTCCTATCTTCAACTGCGTCTCCTTCATGCCACGATAATAATAAACTGGGTCTTTCGGAGAGACACCTGCGGGTGATAAATGTGAAAAAATTTAGCGTCTTCTTTAACGACATATTTATGCGCTGCATAGGCTTCGTTTCGTACGACTTCGTCGTTCTGTGCTCAGACGTTCAAAATTAGACTTGCCTAAGACACAACCGTTGGTTCAGTATTCTTCAGTGGAAGCCATTTTTGCCCGTAACTTCAAATATTATTTCATGTAAGCTACAGTGTTTTCAACACAGATGCGGAATCCGTCAGTTCTTGAATCCATATTGAAAACCCTAATGCCACCATCATCATCATCATCAGCCTAGTTACGCCCACTGCAGGGCAAAGGCCTCTCCCATATTTCTCCAACAACCCCGGTCATGTACTAATTGTGGCCATGCCGTCCCTGCAAACTTTTTAATCTCATCCGCCCACCTAACTTTCTGCCGCCCCCTGCTACGCTTCCCTTCCCTTGGGATCCAGTCCGTAACCCTTAATGACCATCGGTTATCTTCCCTCCTCATTACATGTCCTGCCCATGCCCATTTCTTTTTCTTGATTTCAACTAAGATGTCATTAACTCGCGTTTGTTCCCTCACCCAATCTGCTCTTTTCTTATCCCTTAACGTTACACCTATCATTCTTCTTTCCATAGCTCGTTGTGTCGTCCTCAATTTGAGTAGAACCCTTTTCGTAAGCCTCCAGGTTTCTGCCCCGTAGGTGAGTACTGGTAAGACACAGCTATTATATACTTTTCTCTTGAGGGATAATGGCAACCTGCTGTTCATGATTTGGGAATGCCTGCCAAACGCACCCCAGCCCATTCTTATTCTTCTGATTATTTCCGTCTCATGATCCGGATCCGCCGTCACTACCTGCCCTAAGTAGATGTATTCCCTTACGACTTCCAGTGCCTCGCTGCCTATTGTAAATTGCTGTTCTCTCCCGAGACTGTTAAGCATTACTTTAGTTTTCTGCATATTAATTTTTAGACCCACTCTTCTGCTTTGCCTCTCCAGGTCAGTGAGCATGCATTGCAATTGATCCCCTGAGTTACTAAGCAAGGCAATATCATCAGCGAATCGCAAGTTACTAAGGTATTCTCCATTAACTTTTATCCCCAATTTTTCCCAATCTAGGTCTTTGAATACCTCCTGTAAACACGCTGTGAATAGCATTGGAGATATCGTATCTCCCTGCCTGACGCCTTTCTTTATTGGGATTTTGTTGCTTGCTTTATGGAGGACTACGGTGGCTGTCGAGCCGCTATAGATATCTTCCAGTATTTTCACATATGGCTCATCTACACCCTGATTCCGTAATGCCTCCATGACTGCTGAGGTTTCGACTGAATCAAACGCTTTCTCGTAATCAATGAAAGCTATATATAAGGGTTGGTTATATTCTGCACATTTCTCTATCACTTGATTGATAGTGTGAATATGGTCTATTGTTGAGTAGCCTTTACGGAATCCTGCCTGGTCCTTTGGTTGACAGAAGTCTAAGGTGTTCCTGATTCTATTTGCAATTAGCTTAGTAAATAGTTTGTAGGCAACGGACAGTAAGCTGATTGGTCTATAATTTTTCAAGTCTTTGGCATCCCCTTTCTTATGGATTAGGATTAGGTTAGCGTTCTTCCAAGATTCCGGTACGCTCGAGGTCATGAGGCATTGCGTATACAGGGTGGCCAGTTTCTCTAGCACAATCTGTCCACCATCCTTCAACAAATCTGCTGTTACCTGATCCTCCCCAGCTGCCTTCCCCCTTTGCATATCTCCTAAGGCTTCTATCTAGGCTTCTATCTCCTATCTCCTAAGGCTGCCACCAAGCTGATAGCAAATCCCAACACGCACGTGCGAAACAGCCTCTCCTTTCCGGACAGTTCGCGCTACCCTTTCCTTTAAGCCTTAACCCATTTTGTTAAGGGATGGGTTAAAACTGTTCCTTGCAGCCTAGTAGGAATTATGGTGCTAATTGTGACCCATGAGTTATTTACGCTGTGACAAATGGAGAACGCTACTTATGTAGTTAACTACAAACCCGTAATCAGACCCGTTGTAGGTGAACCAAAAGCGTTGACACTCTTCGAGCTTGTCAATGAGGCGTTTCTACTAAGGTCGATCAGCTCCATGCTCCAGACGTAGCGCCGAGTGGGCCGTTCACCCAACGCCAGTCGGTGAGTGAGCGTTGAGATAAAAGGAAACATTACAGGTATCACGTTCGTTAACAAAATACCAATTTCGTTATGCCAAATTTTGTTTTGACGAAACATTCTTCAGATATTTTCTGTCATACCTGGAAGTGAAGAGTCTGACTCCAATACATATGTACAATTCCAGGATTTGTGACGACTCCTTCGATGACCTATGGAACGCGTTGAACAGCCAGACCGATGCCACTGACAACGGTATGTACGACATGGCCTCAGACTGTGGTAGCACTTGCGAAGACGCTTAACAACACACAGAGGAAATAACATTAACAACTATCACGAACGCGGTGCACTTACTGCTAATAAGGACACCTTACCAGCGTCACGATGTCGGTTTCTGCTTCTGCAGCCTTAGTGTGAAATGCATGAAGATTAATCGGAGAGAAGGCGAGTGCTACTGCCGACACTCTCCTCCTCACCCTCCAATAGCATCCGTAACCAGCATTCCTTCCTCGCCCTCTCCCACAAAGGAGCCGAGGGCCTACGTGATGTTAACAAGACGAGCCCCGCATTCATATCATCATCATCGTCATCCTTGTTACTCCCCCTGCAGGGCAAAGGCCTCTCCCATACTTATCCAACTAACCCGGTTATATACTAATTGTGGCCATGTTGTCCCTGCAAACTTCGTCATCTCATCCGCCCACCTAACATTCTGCTGCCCCCTGCTACGCTTCCCTTCCCTTGGAATCCAGTCCGGAACCCTTAATGACCATCGGTTATCGTCCGTTCTCATTACATTTCACTCCTATGTCCATTTCTTTTTCGTGATTTCAACTAAGATGTCATTAACTCGCGTTCGTTCCCTCACCCAATCTGCTCTTTTCTTATCCCTTAACTTTACACCCATCATCCTTCTTTCCATAGCTCGAGGGGTCGTCCTCAATTTCAGTAGAAACCTTTTCGTAAGCGTCCAGGTTTCTTCCTGGTACGTGAGTACTGGTAAGACACAGCTGGGGGGCGGGGGGGTCATACACTTTTCTCTTGAGGAATAATGCAACCTGCTGTTCATGAACTGAGAATGCCTGCCAAACGCACCCCAGCCCATTCTTATTCTTCTGATTTTTTCATTCTCATGATCCGGATCCGCGGTCCTAAGTAGATGTATTGCCTTACCACTTCCAGTGCCTCGCAACCTATCGTAAACTGCTGTTCTCTTCCGAGACTGTTAAACGTTACTTTAGTTTTCTGCAGAATAATTTTTAGACCCACCCTTCTGATTTGCCTCTCCAGGTCAGCGAGCATGCATTTCAATTTGTTCCCGCAGTTACTGAGCAAGGCAATATCATCAGCGAATCATAAGTTACTAAGGTGTTCTCCATCAACTCTTATCCCCAATTCTACCCAATCCAGATCTCTGAATACCTCCTGTAAAGATGCTGTGAATAGCACTGAAGAGATCGTATCTCCCTGCCTGACGCCTTTCTTTATTAGGATTTTGTTGCTTTCTTTATGGAGGACTATGGTGGCTGTGGAGCCGCTATAGATATCTTTTAGTATCTTTACATACGGCTCGTCTACACCCTGATTCCGTAATGCCTTCATCACTCCTGAGGTTTCGACTGAATCAAACGATTTCTCGTAATCAATCAAAGCTATATATAAGGGTTGGTTATGCTCCGCACATTTCTCTTTTAGCTGAGTGATAGTGTGAATATGGTCTATTGTTGAGTAGCCCTTACGGAATCCTGCCTTGTCCTTTGCTTGACAGGAGCCTAAGATGTTCCTGATTCTATTTGCGATTAGCTTAGTAAATACTTTGTAGGAAACTGACAGTAAGTTGATCGGTCTATCATTTTTCAAGTTTTTGGCGCGCCCTTTCTTATGGATTAGGACTATGTTAGTGTTCTTCCAATATTCCGGTACGCCCAAATTCATGATGCATTGCGTATACAGGGTGGCCAGTTTTTCTAGAACAATCTGCCCGCCATCGTTCAACAAATCTGCTGTTACCTAATCATCCGCAGCTGCCTTCCCCCTTCTCCCAAGGCTTTCTTTACTTATTCCGGCGTTACTTGTGGGATTTCAGATTCTTCTAGGCTATTATCTCTTTCGTTATCGTTGTGGGCGCCATTGGTACTGTATAAAGCTCTATAGAACTCCTCAGCCATTTGAACTACCTCATCCATATTAGTAAAGCTATTGCGGGCTTTCGACCACCTGGGGTTCTTTAACGTGCACCTAAATCTAAGTACACGGGTGTTTTCGCATTTCGCCCCCATCAAAATGCGGCCGCCGTTGCCAGGATTCAATCCCGCGACCTCGTGCCTATTCCTGGTTTCTTCTTTACTGCTTTTAAGCTTCCTTCGTTCCTGAGAGCAAGTTCAATTCTATCCATATTATACTTTATTATGTCAGCTGTGTTACGTTTCTAGATTAACTTAAAAAAAATTAAAATATGGGGTTTAACGTGCCACCGCTTTCTGATAATGCGGCACGCCTTAGTGGGGGACTCCGAAAATTTCGACCACCTGGGGTTCTTTAACGTGCACCTAAATCTAAGTACACGGGTGTTTTCGCATTTCGCCCCCATCAAAATGCGGCCGCCGTTGCCAGGATTCAATCCCGCGACCTCGTGCTCAGCAGCCCAACACCATAGCCACTGAGCAACCATGGCGGGTGTAGGTTAACTTCGAAAGTGTTGCCAGTTCTATTATAGCTGTAGTGTTAGAGGCTTTCATTGACGTTTCTTGATCAAATGTTTCGTCTCCTGCGATAGCTTATTGGCATACTGCCTAATGGAGTTAGCGCCTGATTTTATTGCACAATCCTAATGATGCCCATAAGTTTATCGTTCATATCTTCAACACTAAGGTCTTCTTCCTGAGTTAAAGGTGAATACCTGTTCTGTAGCTTGATCCGGAATTCCTCTAATTTCCCTCTTACACCTAACTCATTGATCAGCTTCTTATGTACCAGTTTCTTCCGTTCCCTCCTCAAGTGTAGGCTAATTCCAGGTCGTACGATCCTATGGTCACTGCAGCGCACCTTGCCGAGCAAGTCCACACCTTGTATGATGCCAGGGTTAGCGCAGAGTATGCAGTCTATTTCGTTGCTTTTCTCACCATTTCTCACCATTCATGCTGTGTATATATATATATATATATATATATATATATATATATATATATATATATATATATATATATTGCCCCACGGCATCTCTCGTTGCGTGTTTCTTCTTTGGATGATCGAACGAATTCGCGTGTTATGGGCGGTGCCGTTCCATGTAGTTGGTATTGCACAGAGATGTATTTTGTGAGAGCCTGACCTGGACTGGCCATCTCAACGCGCGGGTCCTTCAAGAGGATGGGCACAACTGTTTTGCAACTGTTTGCAACAATACAAATTGCCCCTGTTTCCTTGGACTCAGTCCTTTGATAATTTGGAGACACGGTTGCCACCACTTCATTTGCTAACCACGCTTGTGTTTACAACAGCCACACTTGGTGAGTCTCGCAGCTTGAAGGAAAAACGGCCACATCAATCTTCCTACTCACACAGCTTACTTAATCTTACATATCAATTTTAGACATCAATCTTACATACGCGCAGTGGGCGACCTATCATAAACAAATTCATAGGTATCGAAAGCGTGCAGAGGGATGGGCAGGATTAAAGCCGTTTTGTTTGTAGTGATCTGTTCAAAATTCATCGCTCACTGTGTGCTTTCTCAGAAATTTGAGATACAGAAGTCGGTAAATATATGCATCGGATAGCCAGGCTCCATGAGGCTAGCCCACTTTTTGTTGAAGCAGGCGTCTGTCCCGTCAAGAAAATTATAATTACTTTTTAAACCTGTCCGGCCCCCATTTGCTTTGTCCATGAGCGGAAGAGCCTACGGCTACTTATAATCACTTGAACAGGCCACGTTATTATTGGCGCCATCCGTCCGCTGTTTGCGAAAGATCTTTGAATTTCAAAAGGAAGCTTTATGACGGGGCCATTTCAGATTTTTCTTTTCAAATGCATCTTAAATGCAAGGATACTTTTTGAAGCCACTCTTAAAATGACATGAACGTTGCTCGTTGCATTTGAGAAATTCACATTTCTTTAGGTCTGGGCAGGGAATTCATTTTTAAGGCCTCATTGCTATGCGACAATTGCCGGAAATTGGCAACTTTCAAAAAACATGAAGCACAACGTCTGCAGTTTAGTATCTGTCCTCCCAAGGGAGATATCACAGTTACGGAAACTGCGTGTGTTAGAACATATAAAGAGGCCAAGTTTAATTAATAAATTTAGAAGTAAAAAACATTACAAAAATGTTTACGTGCGTTTTCCAAATGTAATAGGCACCATATTGTGGTATTTTCCAGAGCGAAGCATATCATTTTTGTCTAAGTTAGATATATTAGAAAATGAAGTTTCCAGAATGGTGATATCGTTTCTTACAGAAGTACAAGCTTGATAGCGTTTTCTTCTTAATTTTGCCGCGTTCAATATTTTTATACGCACGTTCACAGGCTAAGTAAAATGTTAGTTTGCCGCAGTCTAAACATTTTGTCATTTTCTTTCCAATTCAATAAGTGCTACCAATGTTGGTGCAGGAAGGCGGCCGAGAAAAATTATATCTCTGTTCCCCCATATTTGGACAGGATCCACTGAGCTAAAGTTTCGTTTTCTGCACCACAAACTTAGAGGCTTTAGAATAACAATAACGCGCCCTTATGTGTTAGGGAAAGTTTGGTGTGGGCGAAATACTGCTTATTATATTTATACCTTCCCCTTCCACGTATGGGAAGCATGGAGTTTACTTAATACTGCGAATTAGAGCCAGACATGGCTCTTGTAGTACATTAAAGAAAGCGTCCTGTCGCTTTTCGCTTAGAACACTATCGTGTTCTGTTGTGCTGTATTCAGTAGAGAGTATTTATTTCTAGAAAAATTCAAGATCACACAAATTCACTACGAAGCCCTTGCTTGCATTTAAGGCTGAGATTCGAGAGGAAAAAAAAGACCGTATGCCGAACACTGCATCCAGACTTCCCCACCACTAAAGCGCAAGTCAAAAGTTTTGCATGCCATTATTTCTTAGCGCGAAATTTTTGTCCTTTACGAATGACCTCTGTACAGCAGTGACTGAACGCCTCTGCCGTTCTGTCTGAACTACAGATGTCGCTCACGGCGGATGCACCGGTTACCCGAATGCGGTATCCAGCAGTAGCGCCGATCACGGCTGGCCCAGTACAAGCAGCCCTAGTATGGAGAAAGCACCGTCCATTCCGGAAGACATGGCGAGGTAAGCCCACGTTTCGAAATGTTTCTTTACATGAAGCAACCCAAAGACGGCGCGAAATGCTGCGAGGGTGGCATTATGACTGCCCTCACTAACTTGTTCTGAGGACGAAACGAGCGCTGATGCCTGCAGCGCGCATCATCTCAGCACTGCCCCCCAGAGCATCAGCCCACCGCTCAGCTGGCCGGCTGCGGTTGGAGGGCGTCCAGATCCCATGGAACTAGGCAGTCACCTACCTGGGGCTGCGCATTGACCATCGGCTCAACTGGCTGCCGGCTACCAAGGCCCTGTGCACCCAGGCGCTTCGGGTCCGCAAGGCTATCTCACAGCTCCTTGCCCGTGGACAGGGCTGTACCACCAGGTGGGCCCTGCAACTATTTGAAGCTGCAGTCACTTCATTTCGCCCACCCCGCCTGCGGAAACTGGAGCTGCAGCATCGGTCAGCAATGTGGCTCTGTCTTGGCGTTCCCCCAACCTCAAAAGTGGCCGCCACTTTGACTGAGGCAGGTGCCTTGCCCCTGTCATTACTCTTCCTACAACAGGCGCTACGACACATTGATCACCTACACCATGCCGCAGATGGTCAAGCACTCCTGACCCGCCTACGCTCTCGGCCAGCATCACACATGGGACGGCTGTGTGGCCTCTACAAGGAGGTCATAGAGGACACGCCTGCAAACGCTGTACAGCCTCGCCCACCACATCTACCACCAATCCCTATCTCGACGGAGCTGCCTGCTGTCTCAAAGAACCGTTCCCCAACATGTGCCCTACAGCAGACGGCAGCCTCTCTCCTCCAAGAGAGACTCGGGGACCACCTTCACATCTTCGTCGATGGATCTGTGATACCGGATACTGGCTCATTAACAGCAGCCTGTGTTGCATCGGCCCTAAGCTGTGCCGTCTCCCGGGGCACGCAAGTTCTACCGCAGCAGAGTTAGCAGGACTCCACCTTGCTGTGAACCTACTTGCAGAGGAGCTACCAGCGACCCCGGCAGCCATCTTCTGCGACTCCAAGGTGGCGATGTTCTGCCTGCAGAACCCTGACAGGGCTAGCCTTGGGGCAGCACTGCTCTCTTCAAGACTGACGGCCCTTCAGGGCGCAGGATGCTCAGTATCTCTGCATTATCTACCGGCACACGTGGGGATCTCGGGCAATGAAGAGGCGGACACTCTGGCAAAAAGTGCCCACCACTCAAGCGTCCCCCTCTGCCCTGCAGTAACGGCCGCAGACTTCTCGAGACACAGGCTGCGCCGGCACATCATCGCCTGCCACCCGGACAAATGGGTATCCCTGGGCCGGCCTCCACGGCCTTTTCCACAGCACGGCCTCCTACGAAGGGATGCCTCGTTGCTGCTCCGACTGCGACTTGGCTGCTACTGGACGGCAGCCCGCCGGCACAGCCTTGGGAAAGTCACCTCGCCAGCCTGTGCCTCCTGTGGTGAACCCGAAACTCTGGAGCACCTCCTGATGGCCTGCCCTGCTCACCTACAGCACCGCGGCCGACTTCTGCAAGAGTTCCACCGCCTTGGGCTCCCAAGTTCACGAGAGGAAGATATCCTCTTCCTCTGTCGTAATCAGCTACCAGCCTTCCTAAGTGTCGTCGAGTACTTCGACTCGTCGGGGCTCTCGCCGAGACTATAGGACATCTCTACAAAGACGGAGGCCTCACGGCCATCCCGCCACCTCGGGCTTCCTGATGGGCCACTACTTCGCTTCCATCTCTACGACCCTCTACCTTTCTCCCTCCTACCCTTTCTCTCTGTTAGCCCCACCCCCTCTACCCTACTGGCGCTGAGCCGTGCTCCAGCATGGGTTGCAGAAAATAGCGCTAGCCTTTTCTCCTTCCCCACAAGAACCACTTCTCTCAGCTATTGTCCAGTGCCTGCAGCCCCTCAGAGGCGTCTGCGTCAGCATGCCTTTCGTGTTTAACGACACCACGGACATGAACGCATGGGGTGAGACCCTCCCACGTGAAGCCGTGCGTGGATTAGCAGTGTCCTGGCAAAATGGGACCTAGTAGGTTGAGTCAATGCAGTGTGTTTGGACCCTTGTGGCGCCTCGGTGGAGGTAACACACCTCGGCTTCAAATCAGTAATCTCCTTTTACTGTCCCCCTCTCCAACCTTTTTTTCTTATACATTTTACATCTTTCCTGTTCTCAATCTTTTTATCAGGTTATGTTAAAAAATCTTGTTTGTCGTAACCACCCTTGGTTATGCATATTGGTTTCTAGCTGAACTGTAGGACGGGTTCACAGAGATCATCGTCCTGTCACGTCTTCTCATATCTCTCCTGAATGCAGGCATACACCTATGGCAGAAAAACTTACCCTACTTCCCTGTGACCCTCTGAAAACAGGGCGCATCGATGATGTTTTTCAGTTCTTCGGCAACCGAAAGGAAAACGTTCCCAGATATCATGTAGTGCGCAGTGACAAGACATAAAAGGCAGTCTGAATGGTTTCACCTTTCCTGTACCACATCTCTCAAACTCCTTAGGGCGAGGATATAAATTCAAGAAGATGGCTAGCAGTGATCTTCTGACCAAGATAGAGCGAGCAAATATGTCCTTGGTATGCACGGGCTTCCCGCTCAGCCAGTGTTGTAGGTAGCCTGATTTGTGCTTCGGAAATCACGGGTAAAAGTGAGTGGCATCAAAGAACGTTCGCTTTGGGACAAGTACCTGTAGTCTCCTTTGCCGGTTCTCCTCACAAAGCCCTCGTTGTGACCGAGTGTGTTCGTAGTTGTTGGGTCAAGTATTGCTCGCGTTTTGGCCCACATGACACAATAAGTGTCTGATTAAGAAGCGAATCATGATTGGAATATGTGATCTAATTACCTTGCTATATACGTAATAGCTGCGCACTTCATCTCGGCAAAATACTTTTTTTTGATCTCGAACCAGGCAGTATAGTGCATCGGATCAAAATATCTGTGTACATGGTCATTTCAGGGAGCAAACATTTCAAGGAGACTTGCCCTCATGAGTTGCGTTCCCTTGTCGAAACGTTGGCTTCAGCCTCAATCTTCGTTCTACCGCTGTTAACCATATCAGGCTTAGTGTTCATGTGGATATCTGTCTTGTGTTGTAGAATTGCTGAGAGCACCTGGGTTCACCTATGGAACACGCAGTGCTACCCGATTCTAGGCTCACCAACCGTCCAGGGTAAGTGGGAGTATGTTTTTTCGGCAGCTAGTATACCACGCCTCGACTTTCAGGTGATTTAGGAAGCTCAAGCTTTTGTATACGACACATTTAAACAGCATTGCCACATTGTCAGGTGCATGGTTCCCCGCCATTCAATCTGCGCTGCACATTCTTCATGGTTTCGTATTGACAAAGTTAAACTCTTTTCACATGCACTTAGGTGCACCTGTGACAATATCTGGCAGGTTAATCGCTGCGTCGATGAAGCTACTCGCACGTGTACGATTATGTACTTGTCGCGAAGATGGCTAGGCAGATTATCAGCGAAAAATTACTGACACGAATTTAACCTGCAAGAAAGTAACATTTCTATTTAGGTAGATGTGGGAGAAAAGAAGGCAGAATGTAACATGCGTCAGAAGACATTTTTTTCTGGCAGTACGAGAGGTGGTAATCATAACTTAGTAGTTGCAGTTTGCTGATCAAGATATCGCGTCGGCTTCGCGTGGGAAAAAGAAACAGGTGTAAAGCTCTTAAAACTGTCCTTAGCAGAAACCATTTTTCTTGGGGATGTGCATTGAAGTGGATAAATGCATGACAAATTCAACGGGGCGGCGCTTCTTGTCCTAGCTTTACCCTGTACAGAAAAGTGCTGCAAGGTAGCAGCAATTCAATGAAACTGAGAACAAAACACGCGTACAAAAACAGCGCATAGCATTAAATGTACTATCGGGGTGAAACGAACCGCGGACAGAAATGCGTATACGGGATAGTGCGCACTGTGCCGTCATCACCATTGAGAGGAACAGATATCCGGCTTGACCGAATGCGCGATGATGCTCCCCCTATGCTGCGATATTTTCGTTCCTCTTCTGGTTATCTTTCATTTCAAAGCGAGAAAGATTGACGGCGCAGTAACGATGGCGGCGCAATCCATAGCACAGGCACCACTGTTGGCGTTTCATTTGACACCCATATAGCGCATACCGCTTCGCGGCAGTGTGCGGTAAAACTCCCTCTATGCTTCAATATTCTAGCCCCTCTTATTTTTTCCCTTTTTGCTTTCTCGCTTTCAAATAAGAGAACCAGAGAATTAACGACAAGATTGCAGTATGGAGTGAGTAGCAATACGCAGTGCTGTCAAACCTGATGCATGCGCCTTTCAATCGTAATGACTGAATGGCGCACGCTACACCGTTTGTTATGATTAGGCCGTGCTCTCCGCTGTTCGCGCATGGCATAGCGCTGGTTGTAGTTGTCATGACAGACATATAATTTGTCCTAATCTGTTTCGCGACGCCGGTAAAATATTGAGTTCCGGATCCACAACAAAGCTATAAATCTACCATGAGTGCCACATCGTATGATTCGAAACAACGAATCATCTTATCATACTCCGCGCGCACTTTGCTACCAGTTTGTTTGTTTGTGCATGTAAGAAGAATTAAACGATGGTGAAAGTTGAGGCGCTGGAAGGTCGATGCCTCCAACTATAATGTTTCAGGCAAAGAAAAATCTAAAATATCTTTTTTTTAGAAAGAGAACGAACTAGAAAATTTTGACAGCGTAATTTTTCATGCACGAAGAAATCAAAGGAGTTAGAGAGACGAATAATGTACGTAAGTATCTCTGCGTAAAACTACCGCTGATATTTTGGTCATACATTCGAATTACTCAAATAGTATTTAATAATCTTGTGACCCTTCCTCACTAATCTGAGTAGTCTTTGGGTGGCCCAGGCAATCTTAAGCTTGAATCAATTTCACCCTCTCATGAAGTTTTCAGTACATTAACTATACATATTCTCATACAGCAAAAAAGAAACCGCTTTTGACAATAACCACAGCTGGGAGTCAATATGATGCTCCGGTTTAAATAAGCAGTTGTGCTCTCCTGCGCAAACTTGTAACTTCGTATCGTACCAATATGTCTGCCATTTTGTACACTAAGCCCAGTCGAAGGTTCGCCCATGGTAGTATGAAAATAATGTGGCTTTCAAACCAACCAATCTTGTTGACAAACTTGGTGCCTTGCTGCGTACATAGACGTTGAGGTGTGGTTTGGGAATTGCCCTTCGTCCACGGTTCAGTTGTTGGTCTCATCTCGACTCTTCTTGCTTTCGTTAAGTCATTTTATTACTTAACATGCTTTTCCTCATTCTGCAGTCGGTGAGAAACGAAGAATAAAGTCCAAGCTCCACCCACAAAAATGTAGTTCACCTTCCCTTCCCCTCTGAAAGATAACCAGGCGAGCTGGAATCCACTCACCGCATAATGACTTCGCTCTGCTAATGTATGCTAACAGAAATGCCAAGATAGCAGAACAACAAAAGCTTACTGTTTCAAGCAAAAATATTACCTCTGGCTGAGCGCTGAGGTCAAGACGTTCAGGTTTCGGTTCAGGTTTGCTTTGACTTGGCGGCAGATAAGTATTTGAGTAGGTATAAGCAGGACAGGTAGTACGTTCTTGTCTCGCGCCATTTAAGCCAAACAAAATAATTGCGTCACAGACAGTCGACTCAAACATCTGCCTTCGAGCACAGCAGCCCAGTGGCCCATTTGACCATGATTTATACGAGAAAAAAATTATACCGCGACCGTACGCATACGTATATCCTTCAAAATCCACCGAGCTCTTTGAAACGTGTAGTGCGTGCTTCACGTACTGGTTTCTCCTCTTATTTGTTCTCGAGAGATCGCGTGTTCAGGCGAGTTTAGACTGTACAAACTCAGTGATTTCGTAGTAGCAGCTGACGTTTCGCACAAACTATGCGACCTTGTACCGATTTTTTAATCGGTCCAGGTCAAACAGGTTCGAATATTTCAGTGCTTGAGCACAAGCGACGGCATCGTTTTACCATAGTCCGAAAGATAAAAACATAAATATACACTGTATAAGATTGCATAATGCTTAGTGCAGATTATTTGATACGTGTTTCTCTCGGTAAAGGGCCGTTGAGTACTTCCGCAGAACCCAATTGTGATCTTCCGGCGAAGAAGACAGGAGAGACAAGAACAGGAGGGGAGGAGGAAGAAGAGTGATCAAGATGGATACCTGTAAATAAATGAGTGTATTTTAACTTGTACTTTATATTTGGCGCCACCTACCATGTGGCTTGAAGTAACGTTGGCAAGAAGAACAGATGGGCACACGACAGTGAAGACCTACCAGCTTGATTGCGAAGATCCAGTGCTTCTTCAGGAATCAGCGACTTCATCGGAACTGCTTCGAATCACCACTGAGAAGAGTCAACTGAACGAAGCGGCCCTCGTTGAGAAGGATGTGGTAAGAATCGATGCTTCTAAGTCTGAATTTGAGGTTATGTTTCTGGGACATTCAAGGATAGATTCCAAGAACGAGACTGAGCACACGAATGACGCCTTGTGGCAAGCGCTGTTTCAGCAGCAGACCACGCCGTTTGAGCAGCAGCGACTGATTTTCGAAGAATTTAGCGACTCACTAAGAGCACAGAAACCACATCAAGAAGAGTTCAAGCCCGATAGTTTCGATGGGGTGTCCAATGCCGCCAACTTGTGGCTCAGACTTTATGAATACGCATGTGCGCAAAACCACTGGACGCCATTGGACGAGAAGGTGTGTAACATGCGCCGTTTTTATCAGGCAATGCCATAAAATGATGGGACATGCGAATCGCAAGTCAAAGCCGTGATTCATGGCACAAGTGGAAAGATCGTTTTCTTTCTGCTTTTGAGCGAAATCCGGATGACAGATGGGACGACGCAATAGCTTTCAAACACAGAGAAGGGACAGCCATGGATTATTTTTTCGAGAAAAGGCGTTTACTCTACATTGGCGACCATAATCTACCGGACTCAGCAATCCTTCCCCTGATAATTCAAGGCATGACTAACGAATCGCAAAGAGAAGTTTGTGTACACCGTCCAACCTCCGCGGATAACTTACTTGCTTGCCCTAAGTATGTGTCCAGTGATTTTCTGATTGACGGTCCCATCAGAAGGCATAGTACTCTACCACTGAGCATTGACGCACGTGGCGAAACGGTAGAATACTTTAATACAGAGTCCGACCAATGTGAAACGATGGAATATGTATACCTTCTGAAGTCAAATCTCTTATTTCTTAAAATGATGGTAAATGGAAAACGTCGGCACTCCCTGGTTGATACTGGAGCATCTGTAAGCCTGGTAAAGCAGCAAATTGTTCAACCGAGCAAGGCGTATGAAGGAAGAATAGTTAGTGTTCAAAGCTATGATGGAAAAACTAGAAGGTTGCAACACTGGGCAGAAGTAGAAGTTGAATTTGGTGGACATCACCTGGGTGTTGACTTCCTGTTTATTTTATCTAGACTTGATATGAAGCGATTGAAGATGAATATTTCTTGGAAAGACGAAGTGACTATTGACGGATCATTTAAGCCTAATTTGTGTGGAATTGAAAATTCACGTCGGAGAGTTAGAAATGCTGATGACATACGGACAAATTTTCCCGAACATATTTATGTTGAGACGTACCCGCCAGCAGCAGATGTCTTCGAGGTACCGTTTAAGCTTCGTGACGTCACAGTAGTGCGTAAAAAGCCGTACAGTCTCACTCACGAGAAAATGACCTGGCTACAGGCCGAACTGCAGCAAATGCTAAATGCCGGTATTATAAGGCCATCAAAACCCACTTTCGCGTCACCAATCACCAAAGTACCGAAAGACGATGGCTCATTTCGCCTTTGCACAGATTACCGGCAGATAAACGGCCAGACTGATTTGTTTCCTTTTCCCAGGCCCCGAATAGACGAGATCATCAATGAAACTGGTGGACCAAATTTTTTCTCTCGGATCGACCTCTGTAAAGTGTACTGGCAGGTGCCACTACAAGAAGATTACAAGCAGTACACTGCTTTTGTAACACCTTTCGATGTGTACGAGTACAACCACTTACCATTCGGTTGGAAGAATTCTGGAGCTTGGTTTCAGAAAATGATGAAAGGTATTCTTGATGAGTTCCTGGGAAAGTTTTGTAACGTATACATTGACGACATCATCATATACTCACGTACAAGAGAAGAACATGAAAAACACCTTTCGTGCGTGTTAGAAGCCCTCAGCAAGTCAAAGTTTAAGATTAACAAGGACAAGAGTGAATTTTTTCAGACGAATGTTCTCTTTCTGGGAAGAGTTTTTGACGGCAAAGCTAAAACTAGAAAAGAGGAGTCTATACAAAGGATGAAGAAGCTCGTCAAGCCATATGACCTACACTCACTCCGTGTTTTCCTCGGTCTCACAGGTCATTTTCGTGCGTTCATTAAGGATTACGCTGCAAAGAACATCTGATGCCTCACCAAGCTGACGCAAAACGATGTGCCATTTATCTGGAGTGAATAGTGCGAGAAAGCGTACGAGTACCTTGTTGAAGCTATATCGTCGGATCCTGTGCTTGTGCTACCTGACTTCAACAAGCCTTTCGAGCTGTACACGGACGCTTCACAATATAGTACAGGGGCCGTTCTATATAAACGAGACGCAAAGAAACAGCAAGGACGCCAACTCAAGGTGATTGGCTATTATTCTTCTACGTTCTCAAAAGCTCAAGAACATTATACGACCACAGAAAAAGAGGCTATGGCTGTTGTGATGGCACTCCGATATTTCAGAAGCTACATAGAGGGTCGTCATTTCCGGCTTTTCACTGACAACCGAGCGCTAACCTACCTCTTGGGATTAACCCAGCCTAAGGCCAGGGTGGCGCGTTGGATCAGTGAAATAAAACAGTTCACTTTCGATGTAAGCCATCGATCTGGTGATAAGCTTCCTGATGCAGATGCTCTTTCCAGGCTTCACATCACAGAAGTGAGAACATCTGATCATGAACGCTTTTACAGCTTGTGGGAAGGCACCGAAGACCTGACTTGCAATAATGGCAAATTTTGTGTGCCAGGAACTCTGGTGGAAAAGGTTTTTGAAACTGTACCATGACAGCTCAGAGTCAGGAGGGCATGATGGATTCTGGAAAACTTATTGGAAGATAAAAAGTCGATTCATCTGGAAAAATATGAAGAAAGATATCAAAAACTACGTGAAAACTTGTCACCAGTGCCAAATTAACAAGGCCAAGTATCGTCCACGAGGGAATCAAATGGTCATCGCTAATCATTCCCAAGTATCATTTGAAGTAATTCATCTAGATTATGCCGAAATAAAAAAGCGAGGACAGGGAGTCAGTAAGACCCAAGCATTCCTTGTCGCAATAGATGAATGCACACGCATGGCAGCTGCAAAGCCAATTCTGTTTTGACGTTACTGGATCGGAATATGTCCGAGAACACCAAGGTAGTGGTCTCTGACAACGGGCCAGCTTTCCGCAGTAAGAAGCTTCTAGAATGGGCCCGTGATAGAGGAATTGCCCTGAGATTTGCCACACCCTACCAACCAGAAGGAAACGGCCTAGCTGAGAGGCTCATTCGGGATTTGAAAACATTCATCGCAATTTACCATGATTTCCGTGGAGGATGGAAGTGTGCCTTGGAAGCAGCAGTCAGGCACCACAATCATTCTCATACCATGGGATTAGGATGCACGCCTAACTTTGCTGTATCAGGCGAAGCAACTTGGCTACCGGCAGACTACGACCTTGGAATCGTTGGGAAAGTAGATCTGCAGGAACGGCGCAAGACAGAAGAGGAGCTTGCACGCTACAGATCAACCATGAAGAGACATTCGATCTGCGACATAGCTCGAAGATGCCTGTAATAGAGCCTGGAGATAGTTTGACCGGAGGACTTTAGATGGACCGAAGTCCAGATCTTCTGGGCCCTACACAGTGATAAAGACCATCAAGCAACAAGGAATTTTCAAATCGCTACACTATTTGGGACCGGAAGGAAAAACTGAAATAGCAATAGTGGGAAATAACATACCCCATCATCCCAGGAGGGATTGAAACCGAAGTCCGGGAGGATGTGATGTTCCGGCGAAGAAGGCAGAAGAGACAAGAACAGGAGGGGAGGAGGAAGTGAAGGAAGTGATGAAGATGGATACCTGTAAATAAATGAGTGCATTTTAACTCGTACTTTATACCAATAATCGGAATTGATAAAATGTGGTCGAATGACTGCAGAAATCATGCAGATGAACCCCCCGATTGTCTTCAATGTGGTCGTTCTGCTGATTTCGTCACGCACTCAACCACTCCATTTAGGGGAAATGTAAGTTTTCGTGCAGCCCCAAACAATGCCAGGTAGTCAGGTACCGGCAAAATCTTTTGCGTCATGTGGATTCGTGCAGTGGGATGTATTTCCGAGAATTTTTAAGCAGATAAAATGGCCACTGGGAATCTGAAGGCAGCCATGAATCCGTCCTTGACATGACCAGACGCCCCAAGCCAAGCCAAAGCTTCGAAAGGAAAAATTTTGCTCT
Source organism: Dermacentor variabilis (assembly GCF_050947875.1). Lineage (NCBI taxonomy): Eukaryota > Metazoa > Arthropoda > Arachnida > Ixodida > Ixodidae > Dermacentor > Dermacentor variabilis. Next base: position 175,141,919 of record NC_134571.1, read on the forward strand.
ACCCGCGTATAGAAGAGGTATACAAAAACATATATGCGGGATTCTCTGAATGGGAGCATTGCAGCAGATTTAAACATAGTTTTTTTTACAGCATGTAATTCTCTGAATGGGTGCTTTGCAGTAGATTAAAAAAATCGTTTTTTTTTCACAGCATGTAGTATAAGCGCTAATTTTTCTTCGCCAGGATGATGACAATTTACTTTCATGGAGTTTTCTCTGCCAAAAGGGGTCTGCTCATATGTCATATGGCGCATTTCTGAAGGTAGAAGGTGGAGGTTTTACTTTAAATTCACCCTCGGCCTAAGCCACAGTCAATACTCCTCCGAAAAACTTTTGCATTTAGCAAGAAAAAGACAGCGAGATTGAGCGGCCAATACGAGTGGAACAAATTACGACAGAACCATGAGGTTTCTCCATCGTGAAACTTTTCATTAACAGCAGCAAAATAGTACGTAGCGATTGGTCCATGCCTGCTTGTTCCAGCTTCTTGTATGACAAGCCACACCGATGGCTCACGCGGAATAGCGTATCAAAGAGCCAATATATTATCAAAACAGAAGAAGCAAGCAAAGAAAAAAATCTGGCTTTGCAAGGTCAACCAAGCTCTAGTATAGCCATAAAATACCAAGGAATAAAACAGTGAAAGACCCCCAAAACGCAAACTTGTCTTTTTCGCATCATAATGTTCTGGCTTCCGGCTTTTCTTGCTTTCATTTAGAGTATCACTTCAGACTGCAGCAGTGCTGTCAGAGTTTATTAGCATCGAGGCTCTCCGAAAACTTCTTGCATCCGAAGCATTTCTAGCACGGAATGTCGCGCAGTGGGGAATAAGGACCTCTGATTTCAGAACACGCAGAGAAGACAGAAAACGGAAGCACCGACTACACGCTTCCGGTCTACAGCACCAGCGGGAGCAGCGGCGGTGAAGTGGCCAGTACAAGCAACGCGGGCATGGACGAAGCGTCGGGCATTTCGGTGAACGATACTAGGTGAGTCAAACTTCTGTAAGAATTCCTTTCACTAGAGCAACTCACTGGGACGACGCGGAACGCTGTCTATAGTTCGGTTATTCTTGCATCGACGAATTCGTGCGAGGGACTGAAGTTCTGATGCCTGAAACTCCGAATATCAGGTGTTGTTCTCACAATACGGTGCTGGCATAAACAAGAAGCTTTAGCTCAGTCTCTACGAGATAGGTAGTACCTGCGAATAGAGGACCCGTCTTCCTCTGCAACCACCGCATCAACATTGGATAAGCTTATAGCCCTTAAAAATGTGATAACATTGTGATGGAAGAAATCGCGCTTTCGATATACGCGACATATACTCAAGAAAAAATTGAGCCAACGATGCATCGAAATCACAACGGTTTTTCAGCTTTGAAAAATTTTATGATTCTCTAAACTGCTTCTAATAGCACACCTAAAGTGCGCGAAACTGATGTATTACACAGCACTCTGAAATACCCTATTTTATGACGAGATCCTTAGAAATCCTCGCCCACATGATAATGATATCACCCTTCTTTGGTTAAAAATTTGGCGATTTCTATACTTCTGCAAGTTCAAAACCTAAACCGAAATTCTGATTAATACTTTTCTTGGTATATAACTCTTTCAATAAAATGCAATTAATTTTGTTTGAAAGCATGTGAAATATAATAATGAACTTTGTTCCTGAGCCTGGATGGGTTGTCTGAAAACGTTACTGCCGTTGCTGTGGCCAGTTATTCACTTGCCCTTAATTTTATTCAATCATTTTTGTGTGTGTGATCTATTCACCCAGTTCTAATTTACTTATTACTAACCCGGTCCAGATACCGGTGAAGCTGGTATTAGAAAAGACTTAGAAAGTAAACTACGTAAGTTCAACCGCAGTACAACATTTCGTCAGCCATATGAAACACAATAACAATAATAAATAGAGGGAAACCAATCAATATCTGCTTAACGGCACAATAACGAACATAGTTCACCTTCAGCTTAGTGTACCTGTTTTGAATTATTATTATTATTATTATTATTATTATTATTATTATTATTATTATTATTATTATTATTATTATTATTATTATTATTATTATTATTATTATTATTATTATTATTATTATTATTATTATTATTTGTTGTGAAGCTATATACACAATTAACAGGAAAGGGAAAGTGAGGAGCAGGCTGGCAAATGCCACCGGAAGGGGCACAACGCCTGCCTACCCGTCAGAAGGGAGGTGACAGCAACACAGAAATGGAAGATAGGAAGGAGGGGAGGAAAGAGGAAAGGAAGAGCAAGAGGACAAGTCTAAAGACTAAAATTGAACACAGTACAGATCACACACAGTAGGGCCGGTCACTGAAGGTCACGCTACTACAGCATGTCAAATAGAATAGTTTCGACGCTACAAACTTGAACCTAAGTTACTTAACTCTAGAAAAGTAAGTAGAGCGCTATGAGCCTGATCACGTTTAGACGCACGACCACTGGGGTATAAACATTCGTCGAGTGTCGTACACCGCAGGCCAAGGAGATGATAGTTTCCCACTAGCGACATGCGCTGCGCACTGAAAGCGGTACCCTCAAATATAAGGTGCTGAAGTGTCTCGCAGTAGCCACAAGACGTACACAATGGACAGGCCACACGTACTTGTCTGTATAAACGAGCGGGAACGTTCACGCAGCCAACCCTCAGCTTGAGTAGTTGTGCTTTAGCGCAACGAGGCAAGCCTCGACCGAAAACACGGGGCGGGGACGTTCCATTAGCGACGCGCTGGTCTGGATGCTGCTTGAGTAGGTGACGACGAATCAGAAGACGAGCGTCATCAAGCTTGCACAAAATTTCTGGGCAGTCAGTTGTTATGAGCGCAAGTTGAAGCGAGCCAATGAGCCTCTTCCTTTCCGGCGATTCATACGTGGGAAGGTATCCATTGACCAACGAGATATACCCCACGTGATTAAATTTTGCTCGTAGAGTCAGTAATGCTTCGCACAAGTGGACAATCAATCTCACTGCGTTGTAACCTGCTCAGGGCAGCACGGCAGTCCGAAAGATGGCACCCTTCGATGTAGTTAACTCCTCTTATACGTATTTTAGTGCAACATTAAGCACTACAAGCTCCGCAGTGTTGTTGACGAAGTTGGATGAGGTATTTGAAAGATACGCCGCACTTGACTTGTAGGGTAGAAAAAAGCTGCACAAGCGCCTTGACCGTCGCAGTGTACAGATGCATATGTTAATACTTGAAGATAATCTGGAAACTTTTCGAACATCTGAGACTGAGCCAATTGGAATGTTGCCGAAACAGGCATGTCAGAATTTTTGTGCTTGTCAGGGATTGTAAGGTAAAGGGGGAATACATCTTTCGTGATATCTTTTGGAGGCGGAGGCGTAACTGAAGCAGCATGTTCAGATATGTCAGCGATATTCATAAATAATGCCTCCATTTTTCTCATGTGAGATAACGGGCAGTGAATGAGACGATCAAGGAGCGATTGACCATTCGATGCGCGGTGCAGACGCTCAATATGATATAGAGCTCTCCGGTCTGCTTGTAGACTCCGGGGTAACTGATACGCTTCAGTGAGTAATGAAATACATTACGCCTCACGAGGTAATCCAAGCATTAGTCGAAGGGCAACGCGATGATCTCGCTCCAGTTTGGCCACCAAACTAGGTGGTGTATTCAGGACTGGTAATGCTTACATCATGCCTGAGAGCAACAGACTGGATAAGACGCATGCATTAGGTACTTGTGTATGTATCTTATCATGCCCGTTTTTTTTAATTGCTGCTCGAAACGGTAGAAAAGGAGTCGTGCAAACAATGCCGAAACTCAATACTTGCCAGGTTCATAAGTTTGCGGAGAAAAACTTCACGGCCACAAAATCAAAAGTACGAGAGAAATACAGCCTACTTATGTTACATTTGCGAAGGTTCCAATGAGCTTTCTAATCTACATCTTTACAAGGAGATAAAAAAACTCCTCAGAAAGGATATTTAAGCAATTGTGCATGCAAACTGATGAATTTAACGTATTTCTACTCACTGCATATGAAGCAATAGATTATGGGCATGTCGTTTGATCGATGCCTTCGGCAAGAGCGCGTTAATGTTCGAATGCATTTCATATGATAAACGGCTTGATATAATGACTGTAGAAACATTTGAACCCGGAAGTTCTTCATATACGATGTATAGAGATTGAGTTATGACATATTGTGTCCACCGTGAAGTCAGACCACCTAAATTTGTCAGAGGCAACGTGAATAGCATAGTGAACATTTGAAGCATTTCCAATTATATCACGGTTCGTAACGCACAAGGGCTCATCAAAAACACAGACCTGTTTTAGTTCAGGCAATACAGTCTCTCAATGCCTAATGTCTCATTTCCGAGGGCACATTTCTGAACTTTTGCGTGAACACTCCTTGTTAGCCTGTTCAAGATGCAAAAGTATTTTTATTGCTTAGGGCGTGCAAGTTTCATAACTAATCATCATTTACAGATAGTACTACTCGCCTGCACCGGGTATATAAAGAATATAAATGATGTATTAAAAACACTTTTGTACTACTTGCCACTCGAACGAAGGTAGTTTAGTTTTCGAGTTTACCAGGACAGGCCTCCAAAAGCACCAGTGTTCCATTTTTTCCATTGAAGAGGCCAAAACCAGCACTAAATAGAAATTTAGCAAGTTAGCGTTCAGGTTGTGCAAGTAGCCTTGCGATAAACGGGTGATTTAGTTTGTCAAAATCCCCGTTAGCCAACATGTGTTAAGGTCGCCCCGGAATAAGAGTCGGCCAGTTTGAGCTGCTTTGTCCGTCTATTTGCAGGAATGCTACTGGAACGGGAGGAAGAGAACAGCAAGTGTCCTGCGATGTCTGCGGCAATGTTTACAGCAGACGGGATGCCTTACACGGGCGCGCCAACGAACACACGGACGACACAGCTTACATTTGCAAAGCATGTGATCAATCGTCTGTTAAGGGGTCTAAGTTCGTAGAACATTGCCTGAAGCGTACAGGTGGGAACCACAAATGCAAAACATGTGGTAAATTCTTCCGCCGGGCTGATCATCTAGCTGTACATAGCCGGACGCATACAGGCGAGAAACCTTACAAATGCCAAATATGTGACAAAACTTTCCGGCAGTCTCAGCATCGAGGTAACCATGAACGTAGACATGTAGATGAGAAACCCTTCAAATGCCAGATATGTCATAAATTGTTCCGGCTATCTAGTGATCTGGATATCCATAAGCGCACGCATACAGGCGAGAAACGCTATAAATGCAGAACATGTGGTAAATCGTTCACGCACCACTCGAATTTTTATAGACATCGATGGACTCACTCAGATGAGAAACCACCATGTCTGGGAAAAATGTACCAAACGACACAGAAGCAAACAAGCTGCACTCAACAGACGTCTCAACTGGCGATGTGGTGACGGCGGTTTCGTTCGCGAAATATGTGATCGATCCAACTAAGGCCTCAGTCATCGCCGTCGAAGAATGCACGAGACTGAAATGCAGTATCAGTGTAGGCAGTTGCGGCTTTTGTTTTCCAGAGAAAGAAACACTCAACGTACATCTGTGCCAGAAAATTGCATGCCACTTATTGTGGAGATTCATTTGGAGACACGGCTCAACTGATGAGACCCTTCGTAAGGCATACAGGTGGGCAGTCATAACAGTGTGATCGGTGCGCAAGTAAATCCCCCACGACTTGTGCGTAGGAACGTTAGAGTGAAGCCATGCAGGAAAACAACGCTGACATTCCATTCTCCCATAGGAGTAGGGAGAAACTAACTAAATGCATCGTGCGCAGAGAGCGACTTCTTACGCCACTTAACACGGCTGAGTGAAATGCGCGAGGTAAACGACGCCATCTGGTTTTTTGAAATTACGAGACAAGACGTCGCCGCCAGAAGTGTTTGGCGTGCTTCAATGTTCAAGTACATTGCAGATCCTGGCCAGCGCTCACTTGCTCGCAGAACTGCGTTGTTCGCCAGCGTAGCTTTATCAAACTCATTTCAAGACAAAGCTTAATGGGCTGCAAGCTTCTGCTTTATGAAACTAGACGGTTGAACTGAAAACATGAGCTCCTTGATCCCTCGTTTAATTAGAGGAACTATTTCTGCAAACGTTTTGACAGTGCACTGGTAAACAAGCTTTGATCAGACTTCATAGCGACTTGTCAGAATTCAAGGCAACGTCACTCATTAGGAAGCATCTGAAAAAGGAGGCACTGAATTCTTGTCAACTAGTAATTTCTGCCACTAATCGAGGTCCGACGGCCCTGTTGCCTTCCATAGACAGGACTTGCAGATGCTTTTACAATATACTGTCACGTTGTACCCGTAGTAAAATTTATTTCCTTCTAATTTTGTTGAATATTGACTATTAATGTTGTCTTTTTGGCTCTTGTATTCATATAGAAATCTTGGGTCTGTATGTTAAACTAAGCTGATGACAGAATTGTGACTATTAAATTCAAATAGTTCGGTGCTTCACTATATGATATTTGCTCCCACTACAAAGATTTTAGTTCTTGATTTGTTTTGCTTGAACATGTGTTATTTTTAAGGGGCAGTTCTTTTATCTACTCGGACGTTGTCTGCTTTGACTTGCCGTGCTCTAATATTACAGCTTTAGAAACTTTTTAGTCTGATGTGACAAACGTATTTGAACGAGCAATGACAAGTGAGGTACAGTTTTTAGTTGTACTACTGACACGCGTACTTATGTGTTTTTCCTGGGAACGCGTTTCACCAGATAACAAATGTTTAGTTACCGCTCAGCGCACGACGCACCTACATGTCTCTGAACATTCTCAATCCTCTTCACCAATTCTATCTTTTGTCTATGGTATGGATAAACATTTTCTATTCATATACCACGCGCGAGCACAAGCAATTATGGTGGAATTTTCGATGAGGTCATTCTTAAAATATCAACACTTACCTCGAACAAAACTGCATTTTATGTCAGGTTCAGCATGGTTTTCGCAAAGGCTTATCCACAGTCACTCAACTAATCGGATCTCCAGTGGCCTAGACAACCAAAACCAAACCAATCTTCCTCAATTTTTCAAACGCATTTGATTGCGTTTCACGTCAGAAACGCATGCTAAAATTTGAGCGCACTTTCGAGAAGGAACTAATTGGCTAAAGCATCAATACTACTTAACTAACCGGACACAATTCGTGCAGTTTAGCCATTCGAATTCTAAACTAACTCAGGTTACCTTTGGTGTGCCCAAAGGCAACGTTCTAGCACCTATACTATATTTAGTTCATGTTTATGACTAGCTCACTGACATTCACGTCAAAATAACTCTTCGCTGATGATTGTAGACTGTATAAAGGAATTACTTCGCCAGATGACCATGTAATTCTTAACAGTGCACTGAGATTAGTATCTGTGTGTTGTACGAAGTGGCAAGTGACTCTCAAATTATACCATCTGTTCTTTTGAGAGTAACACGAAAACACCTTGTATAGGAGTTCCCTTACACTATAAATGATGACCCCATAACAGTCACAGAGCACGAGTATCTCAGTCAAACGCTAACGCCTGACTTTAGCTGAAACTCCCGAGTTAATCACATTACTTCAACGGTGCAAAGTCGACTTTTGTTTCTTAAGCGGCACCTACGCCAAACACCGCGCGAAATTAAATTACTATCTTTCAATGCACTCGTGAGATCAACCCTAGAATACGCTATCTCAGCTTGGTTTCCGTCGACCAAACAATAAAATTAACGTGATAGAGTGCAAAGAAAAACAATCGGATTCTTCTTCACCAAATGTGGACTTACATATTCTCAAAGTGTTCTACTAAAGATTGCAGGAATACTCAAAATAGAAAATGAAACCACACTCGCACGGTTAACATTACTGCACCAGTTAATTCGTAAGTTAAACGTTTATAGTTCCAAGTGCTTTACCATTGCAAACACCTCAATAACACTACTTAAAAATTCGTACACCCTACAGTAATATTGTTTTCAAACTGACTGTTTTATATAGTTTTTTTTTCTCTAGCCATGAGGCAGTGGAGTGGTTTACCTCCCTTTATCACAAGTAGTTTGTTGCTTACGTATTTTTCGTCACTTCAAAGCAACTTACTGGGTTCTCAGCTATGAAATTTAATTTTTGCGTGGCTTCTTCATTTGATGATACTGTGCTCAATTGCTAGCCTTGATTCCAACGTTTTTGTAGATACTGCTAGAATGGATCGATATAATTATTTAACCCTTTATATTTCGCACTTTAATGATGCTAATTAATATACGTTTGCTATTCAGATTATATATTCCTATCTCGTATTTTCTTACATTTTTACGACGACGTTACGATGTTTATTGTTTGACATTTCTCCCCTCCTGCAATAAGCCCTTATGGGATTGGCAGAATGTTCTAAAGGAAGAAAGCATGACGTGATAATCAGTCCGACGCTCGTTAGCCGCAAATCACTTTTTGAACAATCGACGCCTGTGATCGGCACTATCTTTCTGCCCGAGTGTAGCGTGTCTCCTGGTTCACGTCCACCCAATAATAAAGATTGTCATGTCTAACTTTTCTTGGTATTGTATCGTTCCTCGTCACCACAACGTCACGTCTTCGTAGAGGGGCTTCGTTTTGACCGCACACACCCCCTGAAGTCGCGAAGACGGCGTAAGCGTCGTAGTGGGTTGGGGATGTAAAGCCGCACGCCGGCTCAGTCTGTCGCCAAAGAATAGGGACGTCTGCCCGAGAAGAGTAGGAAGATCACTGCGCGAGCCCAGGTTAGACCGCACTGTGCGGAGACGCTCACGCCGGGTCGTAGCTGAGTATTCATTGCTCTAACCGATCATCCGAGAAGCTGCCGATAGGATTATAGCGAAGAAAAAGTGGTGCTTCTCTGGCGCGAAGGAAGTTGACATTCTTCCGCAAGAAGGACGGTTTGGTCAACAGGCCAGTAGCGTTCAACAACCTTAAAGTACTTGATCGTCAATGGTGATCAATTGTTCGCACAGTCAACAAATACCGATGAAAAACATGCACACTGGCAAAGAAATGAGGGAAAGGACGCAACAACATCGCCACCGCGCGATCATGCTGCCCTCGACTGCAACGCCCCTTCAAAGACATTAACAAACTGCCTCCCGTTTCATAGGAGAAGCTCCGGAACTGAATATGTATGTACAAGGGCGAATCGGAAAGTCCCTTCCCCTATATATTATGAGCTAAAATAAGGTACATAAAGGTAATTACAAGTATAAACGTAGCATTGTGCACACCATACACTATTTTTCTATATATAGTCCCCACAGCAGTTCCGACATTTGTGTAATCGCAGCACCATATTTGAGAAGCCTCTGTCGTCAGGAAGCGACGCACGCGGCCTCCCTGAACGCTCATTCTCATGCAAGCCTTCGCTTCCCTTGTGCGAAATCTCAACACCGCCACCTCATAATTCTCAAAGCGAGACACGTTTCCACATGTGTGGTCTGCACTTCCCTGTGGATTTCGTCGGGCGTTCGTCCTTTGCCTTATACAAGACGAATTATACTTTCCTGGACGTACTCCGTCGACGTGTGAAGCACAACCGCCATCTTCAACGACTGACAGCAGCGCTGTGCCGCGGAGCTACCAGCAGATTAAGGTTGGACCGGTACAAAAAAGGTTTACCATTGGGAACAGATGTGTTCACTTTGCATTCACAGCCGTCATTTGGCTTAAAAAATAGAGGAAAGGACTTCCTGATTCGCCCTCGTATAAACGTTGCGTCGGCTTCTGTTCTTTCAATGTATTCACTAATTGCACCACCACTGCCATTATCTCCCGGGGAAGCCTTAGCACTTCTGCTGAAAGAAAGAAACAGCAATAAACACATGTCCGCGTCTACAGTTTTTCGCAGGGCGAGGGGTTTACCTAAATTTGTTTTGATCATTTGATGTCAGTACAGCACTCGTCACTGGGGCACCTCTTCTGGTGTTCGAATATCAGCACTTTAGCGTCGACATAGTGGCTCACTCCGTCGTCTGTTCTTTCCAGATGCACTTTATGATTTCATTCGAGTTGCCCAAATACCCAGCGCTTTATTGGTTCCCTTTCATCCTTGGCACAGACTGCGCATGCGCGAACATTAAACAGCGTTCTGTCTCAGAAAGACGCTAGGACTCGAGAGCGCCAGCATCAGACATAAGGGAACAACGAAACGAAGCAACCCCCGGTACAAGCCGTGAAGGCGGCGAGTGTGCTTTAGGCACTTCCGACGATTACACTACGTGAGTATGCCCGCTTGTGAAATTATCGTTGGATATTGTCCGCCGCAGAAACAACCTGGAATACAGACTTTAACAGCTATACATTTGTTCCCACATCGAAGTGGGCGTTTTCGATGACAACTTAAGGCAGCGTAACTGCGGCGGTTTACAGTCATGGTAAAGAAGAGAAGTGGTTCCACAGGCGGCAAATTTTGTTAACAAAGTGTATATGTGTATATTCAGATTGCGTTTAATATCAGCATCGCACACTTGCAGCAGTAGCCCATTGCCTGGGATGTTACGCTGCTTAGCTCGACATCACGGGTACTGTTCCAACACAATGGTCTTTCAGCAGTCATTGTGATATGTAAATAACGCATCGATACTTTCATTTAGGTCACACTACAGAAACTTGGGTGGTTAAATTTAATTCCGAGATCTTTTCGATACGCTGTCATAGCGTGATCGGGGTTTTGAAATGTGCAACACAAGGATATAAATAAATAGAAGAGTACGTCACACTTGCTTTGGCGGTCGAGTGAGTATACTTCAGGAGGCTCCCGAAAGAGCACAGAAAATGTACAATTTGCTCCGAATGCCCCAAAAACATGTGTGACCATGTGAGGACATTTACATAGAATTTTTTGCGGTTACGTGCTTTTCAAGAAACACAAGATGAGCGATTGAAGAAAAACGCTATACAAGTTTGGAATGAACGCTGTGCTTATTTTTACGGCATGTTTGGGTCAATCGGAAGGTACCACCTGGGTGCCCTGATGGGTGCGGCATTTTGGCGCAACCGCAAACAGCCGTGTTGACAGAGTGTGCGAACGCAATCGTGAAATGGCAAGAACAGTTGCCGACCGCAAATATTAAGAAGCGGGGTCGCAGTCTAGCAGAGCTTTTGCGGACGTGGTTGGGTGACCGATTCGACCGAGTGGCAAGGCCCCTGTGCGAGAGCCAATCTGACGTGGCCTAACTAACCCTAACATAACGTTGCCTCACCTAAAGCGTAGTTGCAAGCCCTCGGGTGCTGTTCACGCACGCCGCTCATGGCGCGGCTGTCATGACGCAATGTGTATGACTAGCGCTTTCCAGTTGACTCGCATGACGTCACAGAGCTATACAGACGTAGTCTAGAATGAGCGCCTCTGAGGGGATGGCAGTACACAATTATCTCGTAATCATGCAACTTAGCACTTCCTTACCATGGTTCTAATCATTTGTTGCTGTCACATATTTCTTGCTGCATGTCGCGATATAAGAAATCGCGCAATAGTTTGCCGTTCTCCCTATGCCAGCTAGGGAGTGTTCATATTGATAAAACTACTCCTTACAGGTATTATCTTCATCAACGAAAGAGCAGTTTCCTTGCTGCAAATTCTGTTTTCCGAAAACATTCTTCAGATGTCTTCTGCTGTTCCTGAAAGCACAGAGGCGAATGCGTCTACTTATGCCTGATCCTAGGATTTGTGACAGATACATCAATGACTCGTGGAAGGCGTCGAACAGCCAGACCGATGCAACTGACATCAATGGTATGTACGGCATGGCGTTTAACCATCGATACCACTCGCGAAGATCGTTAAAAAACCCCAGAGGAGGCAGCAATTCAATCGCACATGACGGCGGTGCATTTACTGGTCATGCGGACACCTTGCTAGCGTCACCATGTCGGTTGCTGCTTAAGCAGCCAACGTTAAGCTCATGCAGATGAATTGAGTGCTTTTAGAGAGAACACTAGGCACATACTACATGACTCAAATTTCGAATGAATTCATTTACCACGCGATGAATTCATTCGTAAAGGCAATCGACGCTTCTCGATTTGTCTTGGATTTCATGATGGAATCGGAACAGAGTAACAAGATTTGCAATGCGTAGCAAGCCAACTGCAAGTTCTATTTTTCCCGTTAAATGTTTGATAGAACATCTTGCCATTAAAGGGCCCCTTGCCAGGCGCCAATGCAAATTTCATTTATACACTGAGAATCGCCAAGGCGCCGTCAAGGGAGCGTTTTGGTAATAAATTTTTTAGGGGCATTCATTATGGGAGAGGATATATGACACCGAGCTGTCTTGCTACCGGGACATATGCAAGGGCCAGTTACTAAGGAAACTCTCCCCCTCTGCCTCGAATGCCGTCCTCAAGCGGCGTTGCTTGCTTGCCTTCTCCCCTACAGGAGAAAAGGCCCTACGTCATGTCAACGTGATAAGCCCCGCCTCCATTCTTTATTTCGATATGTTTTCGAAGTACGGCACATCTGTTTCTGCTCATTCCGTGATGGGATGATCAACCAAATGCCCGTGCAGTGGTTGGTGGCGTTGCAAGCTGTTCGCATTGCACAGATGCATTTGTTCGTGGAACTATGACCGGCTCTCCCAAAGCGCGGCTCCTTCCAGAGGAAGGCCACGTGGCCTATTGTTGAAAATACAGACGCTTATATGTTAGGTACGCGGTAGCCACCACTCAATTTACGAGCCACGCTTGTGTATTTACAACAGCCAAACCTGTTAGGGAACCTTTAAGACGACTCTCTGGCTACCTTACGGAAAACCAGACACGCCTTATTAGCATTCTGGAAAACATGGGGTCATTATATTTAACGCAACGTGACGGGATTATTGGTGTTATATTGTTCAACTATACTGCCTTTTGAACTTGTAATTCTGCACGCCTATCTTGTCAGATTCAGGGAAGACCTCCCTCACATATGCGCATTAGGCGGCCTATCTTAATGGGTGTGATAGGTGTCGAAGGCGTGCAGAGGATCAGTCATTTTTTGTTTATAATTATTTACTAAACATGCACTGCTCACTCTAAATGCATTGCTAGGAACTTCAGTACAGACGTCTGTAAATATACGCATCGGATAGCCAGGCTCTTAGAGAATAGTCCACTATCCGTTGAAGGTTACATCTGTCACATCAAGACAAGATCTTTCTGAATATTCTTGAAACTTGAATGCAGTTTTTACCCTTGTACTGCCGCCTTTTCGTTTTTAAACGACCGATCAGCCTGCCTACACGAATAGAATCTATGGTAACACTCCTAAAGCCTTGCATTTGAAGAAAGGCTTGTTTTTCGAGCTGTTCCTTAAAGTGCGTAATTGGATGATGAGTTGAACTCGGCTGCGCATCTAGTTCTTACAATAGACTATATGAGAAAAAATCCTGCAAAATATTCCTTATAATCGGATGGAATGTAGAAATGGCAGACGAGGACGAAGACAACTGTGCATAACTGCATAACGCTATTATTTAGCTCAGATTGCGTCACAGTATGGCATCGACTCGGTAACGCCCATTGAGTACCTCAGCAGAACCCAATAACTCCCTCGTAGAAATTCGTGTCAAATGGTTGCAGTATTCGTGCGGTTGCTACCATACGATCGGCTTTTATGTGCTGGCCTTGTGGCTTTCGTCACACACTCAACTACTCCATTTACTCCTACACATAAGTTTTCGCGCAACTCCAAACACTGCCAGGTAGCCAGGTTAGGTGAGTTCGTGCAGTGCGTGGTATTGGTATAATTTCTTCTGTAGATAAAAAAAGGATGCAAATACCGTCTTCGACATGTCCAGGTGTCTGAAGCGAAGCAGAATTTCTTCACGGAAGAATTGTCCTGCACCCGCGTATACCACAGATCTGCGGGAAAAAAACTAGGCGGGTTTCTGCGAACCAAAGCTTTGGAGTTTACAAAAATCGTTTTTTAACAGTATTTCGGATGAGGACAAGTTTTACTTGGCCTGGCGGATGACAATTTTCTCTTTCATGAACCTTTCCCTGCCTTTCGAGGTAAACGCATATGTTATAAGGCAGATCTTGTGCGAGTGCTCTGGAAGGCAAAAGATGGAGAGCTTAAGTTCGCGTCTGCCTCAGCCACAGCCTATGATCTTCCGAAAAACTTTCCCATTTAGTGAGAGAAACTGAAAATGAGCAGCCAATACGAATCCAATAAGTTACAATAGAACCATGCTGTTTTCCCGTCGTTAAACTTCAGTAACAGCCAACAGTAGCATGTAGCCATTGGTGCATACATGCGTGTTCAATCTTTTTGTGTGACTAGCCAAAACAATGGTTGCCGCCTAGTAGCCTGTCGCAGAGATAATGCTTTACCCAAACACCAAAAGCAAGCAAACCTAGATCAGGCTTTGTTAGATCAGCCATGCTCTAGTCTAGGCATCACAGACCAAGGAATAAAACAATAAACTCCCAATAAGGATACTTGTCTTTTTCGCAGCGTCACGTTGTGCCTTCCGGGTTTTCTTGCTTGCATTTAGAGACGCACTCCAGACGGAAGCAGTGCTGTTAGGATTTATTAGCGTCAAGACTCTAGGAAAACTTATTGCTCCCCTCGCGTGCCTAGCAGGGAACGTTACAGTGTGGATCCAGCAACTCTGACTTCAGGTTATACGCGCAACACAGAAACCCGAAGCACCGGTTTTACACTTCCAGTCTACAGCAGCGGCGGCAGCAACGATGCAGTAGTCAGTACAAGCCACGCGGGCACGATGGGAAGCATCGGGCATTCCGGAAAACGATGCTCGGTGAGCCAAACTTCTGTAAGAATTTCGTTGAATAGAGCAACTAATTGAGACGACACGAAACGCCGTCTACGGCTTTTATGCTTGCACTGACAAACTTGTGCGAGAGATGGAAGTTCTGATGCCTGAAGCTCCAAGTATCAGCTGTTGTTCTTACAACACGGCGCTTCAACAGGAAGCTTTATGGGGGGATATGCTACCTAGGTTGTAAATGCTAAAGAAGAAACCATCTTGCTCTGCAACCACCGCAACAACGTTGGTAGAGTTTGTGGCGTTTTAAAAAACAGATGTCATAATATTTAAATCAAGCAATTCCATTTTCGATTTGTTAAAAAAATTGAGGAACACAAGTATGAAAAAACAACCGAATCGAGCTTTAAAGAATGCCAAGATAATTGAAACTGCGCCTAATGTCACATATAAGGTGCCCGAAATTTGTTTTAGACAGCACTCTAAAATAACCTATATTATGAGTAGATACTTTGGAAATCCTCGCATAAATGATAACTACTTGACCCGTTTATATTAAGATTGGCAATTTGAGAATTTTGTCAAGTTTAGAACTAAAGCCAAAATTCTGATTCACACAATTCTTGGAACCTAACTGTGTCAATCAAATGAAATAAATTTCAAATGAATTCATATGGAAGAAAATAAAGAAATGTGTTCCTTAGCCTTGACGCGTTGTCTTCGAACGATACTGCGGCTGTTGTGGCCAGTTATTCACTTTACCAACATTTCATTCATTATTTATGTCTTCATTTTGTTTATATTTTAATAATTTTCCCACGAAGTTCTAACTTAAGGGCATAATCCAGTCTAGATACCGACCAAGCTGGAATGATTGGAAAAGACGCACAATGTAAACCACGTGAGTTGAGCCGCACAATAAATTGCATTAGCTATGTGAACAACAACAATAACAAATATAAGTGTAGAAATAATAGCACAGTACCGACACAATAGCGAGCTATGTTCGCCTAGTGCTTAGCGCAGATATTTCAAAAGAGCAACAGACACTAAAGAATACATACATTGGATGCGCGTGTATCTGCCCCGAGCAACACGTCTATGCGCCTGAAGGATTCTGCAAGCGAACGTCTCTCTTTGAAAGGGGACTAATCCTCACAAGTTCCACCCTCTTGTCGAAAAAGTGGCTATAGCGACAATGTTCAGCCACCTTTGTTTGCCACTGCAGGCCGCCGTGTTCATGTGCATATCTTTCTTGCATTTTAGAATTCCTGACGCCACCGGCACTGAGCCATGGACTATGCAGTACTACAAGGCTTGTGGCACAACTACAGTCTACGGTAGGTGTGGGAAAATTTTCTGCCGCTGGTATACCACGCCTCACCTTGCAGGTGACTCAGCAATCCGTCTGCAATCGTATACGACGCATTTGTAGAATATCGTCGCTGGCTCAAGGTTGCACGTTTCTGCAGCTGTGAATCTGCGCTCTACATTCTGCATAGTTTCATATACAAGAAAGGTAACTGTTGTCTCGTGAACTTAGGCTCACGGTTGAGATAATGTGAAGGGTGAATTGCTGCGGCGATAACTTTACTCGCACACGTACGGCCCTGTACTCCTGCTTAGGATAGTTTACGGATTATCCGTGGGCAATCTCTGACGTATAATTAGGAGGGGTACGAAAGCAATACGTGCACTTATGTAGAGGATGGTACAAAAAGAGGCACAATGCAACAAGCGCCAGGAGACATTTTCTGGCTATGCGAGGGGTGTTAGCCACAGCTGCGTAGCAAGGATTATCAGTTTGCTAACGTGTCGACGTCCCTAAAAAACAGCAGCAAGGCGCCTAAACCTTTCCCATTAGAAGCAACGTTTCTTTCTTGAGGCTGCTCATTGTTGATTGAAATATTTAACTGCATGACGAATTCAACGGCGCTGCGCTTCTTGTGCATACCACGAACTTCGCAGCAGTGCTACAATGTAGTCTCAAATATTAACGTGATAGCCTTAGCGGCCAAGTGTCGCAGAAAATGCGCCGTCGGCGTCGGCGGAGTTGTCTGTGAGCCTAAATTCCCGTATACACATAGGTGCCTCTCTGTTCAAACAGAACTGCTTGTTGGCCTAGTTGGTGCTTGATAAAAGACATGTTTTTCGCCGCAAGTTAAAACGCTCACAAAAGTTAAACACACATATACACATAGACACAAACGCATGCCGGCCGTGTTGTCTGTCTTACTTTTGAGCGTGTTTTAACTTGCGGCAAAAACATGTATTTTAACATATAGATAGCTGTGCATGTGACGCCTTGATATATTGCATGTGGTATATGCAGGTTATATTGCCGCCCCATCCTATCACTGAACATACTCAAACCTTGTGTTACATACTTTACAAAGTTGTGCCCCGGAACTTTGAGAATGACAGCCCACAAACAAATACCACGAAAAAAAAACACCGTCAACGCATGCTTTTTTTGTCATATCTGCTAAGACTGAACGACTAAAGAGCGAAACAATAACGCAAGCTTGATAATTAGGTTTTCTTCTTTCAGGCGCGGATCTTTGCAACCTCCGAGATCGGATCACGCAATAGGAGTGTATGACGAACATAAATGATCGGGCATGACATGAATATCGTGATATTTGTCTAATGTAAGTCATCAAACCGCGGCCTACGGCTGGGTGCTCTCATTATCGTTTGCTTAACTTGGTAGGTACCCAAATTTGGCGTAGTATGACAGAGTGTATGATGAACATAATTGATAGGTCATGACATGAATGTCATGATATGCGTGTCATTTAGGTCATCAAAAAGCCGCCTACAGTATGGTGCTCTCAATGTCGTTTCATTAACCTGAGAGGCACCCCGCAAACTGCTTCGCATAACAACGATTCCCACAGGGCTTTGGCTCTGCAAACGCTTTAATATCTGATAGTCGATCGATGGCCTACGCAGAGATCTAGAGGATGACAGACATTTGCAGCATGAAATACATGCAGCCCACGTTGTCGGCAACCTTCAAGAGAATCTTGGCCTGGCTACAAACCCGATATCCACGAATTCAAGAGGAGAATGGGACGTGAAGGGCGAGAACCAAAACGACAACAAATGGGCATCGTTGCGATAGAAATACGAGATCATCCGGCAACAAGTGATAGCGTAAGACTATACAGTCTCCGGCTTCGAACTCCTTGTACAGGAGCGCATTACATAGGCTGGTTACTGCCCAAAGAAATTAAAAAGGTTATTGCTTCCGATTGAACTGGTAGCAAGCAGCAGAAATCCCCAATGAACGGGGTATACATGCCAGTCTCGAACCGGAGGGCGATTACAGGTGGCCCTCCTCCGCCACCACCTCGCCGATCAACTATCGGGTGTTTGGCCGCCCGTGTCCAAGGACTCGAGGTCGTCACCTAGGCTGGGGTGCAGTGGCTAGCTAGGGTGCCTAATCTTGCTCTTATTTCTTACTATGACTTGCTCGCAACATCACTCAAGCTGTAATTACTTCTACGCTGAAGTTTAATTTGTCATTTATAATGGCGGCGCTTAAAAGGCAAATACAGTGCACCATACACTTGATTATGATTTTCGCTGCTCAGATAGGGTTGGCTGTGCTCTTTTCAAGGCTAGCGGTCCGTGAGTTATGCGGCGCGGATTTTGCGCCGTCTCCTTCGAGAGATGGCACGACGCTGTGTGGCCAGGCCGGCAGCGTTCGGCGAGCCGCGGATGGGTCTGAGTGTTAGGATAGTTGTAAGCGCCATAATTACTTCTACCTTGCTTCTTTTCTGGAAGCCATTGCATGCTTTCATCTGGTGTAGATTTCAGGAAAATCAGCATTTCCTTTCCGTGATGGTCTCCTAAACATGCATTGCTTTCAGCCTGTACCTTTAATAACTTCATCTACGCGGGTCCCCAAATGCGATTCGCATAACCCGTTTTTGAAATGCGAATAAGTCCTTGGCTCATGCATGTACAGGGTCCATTGTGAAAGTAATGCGCATTTTCTGGGAAAAATAGATTTATAGACCGGACCAACACAAAAGGTTATAATTAAAAAAAAGATTTCCCCCTGCATCAATACACTTGCAGAGGCGTGTCTGCCACGCCTGGAAGGCACCCTGGAAATCCACGACGGAAATATCTCAGGAACGCTCGAACATGCTTCGGGAAGTTTTCCGCAGTCTCCCAATTTCCTTTCAGTGCTCTCTTCCGTAAGGGAAACAAGAAAGGTCGTACGGAGCTAAGTCGGGACTGTAAGGGGACTTGCGACCACCGGAGTGTAGCTCCGTTCCAGGAGGTTGGTAACAATGAAGGACGTGTCGCTGGGGGCATTTTCATGGCGGAGCTTGCCCGTGTCATTGATATCAGCCCTCACGCGCCCGACGCAGTGTTTCAATCTCTTCAGCACCTCCAGGTGAAAGGCTCATTTGAGTTTCTCCTTGTGGTACAAACTAAAGATGAACGATTCCTCGGGCGTGAAAGACAATGAGCATCATTTTGACGCGAGGCTCGCTCATTCGCGCTTTCTTGCGGAAGGGGGATGATTTTGTGTGTCACTCGCTGCTCTGTCTTTTCCATTCTGGGTCTTACTCGAACATTCAGGATTTGTCTCCGGCTACGACAGAATTAAGAAAGTCTGGCTCATTTTGAATCCAATCGAACAATTCTTGACATCTCATAGCTCGAAGTTCTTCCTGATCTTCCATCAACACTTTCGGCACAAGCTTCCTGCAGACCTCGCACATTTGCAGATCCTCTGTCTATATGCCTTATACCGAAAATGTTGCCTTCACAAGTCAGAACTCCTGCGCCATTTCGCGACCGGTTTTGCCGCACTGCCATTGATAGTCGCGTCATAATAATATCACGCGTATTACTTTCATATTGGATTGTGCATGTATCATAGCAGGACAAGAATTTCTGGGCATGTTTTGAAGAATTTATACTGCGTCGTCTGAAACCTGTCCAGTCCCTCTTTCTTTGTCCTCGTCTATTCGGGCTATGTCTGCTGCTCGCGATAGATGAACGAAAAGCAAGAACTTCGTGAAGCATCGAATGCGCCGATTCTGGTTGATGCAGAAAATATATTGGGGGAAGGGTAGCGCCCTCAAGATATCGACATGTTCATTTTCGCTTCGAAAGGTATCGCATTCTGTCCGCGGTACGAGATGGAGCGTAATAATCTTCTGAAGAAGCCAACATTGAACAATCTTGATAGTGCTCAGTTTCCTCATTGCTATGAACTTGTATGCATTCAAGACCGAGTTTCAGAAAGAAAAAAGCACCGCGTACGCAAACACTGTAAAACGGTTCCGCTACCGCTAAAAGCTTCTTGCCTCGACCATAACAAAAAGAAATGTTCAGTCAATATGGATTGCCGTTGCATTGCCACGAATAAACGCCTTTTATGTTCTTTCATGCCATAGAGATGTCTCGTACAGTCGTGGAACTATTTACCTGCACCTGGGGTCCAGCAGGAGCATCGATCACACACAGCCCAGCACAAACCGCGCTGGCATGGTGGAAGCACCAGCCATTTTCAAATATGGCGTCACGTAAGCCCGTATAGAGAAACGTTTCATTGCAAAACAACTCGTAGACTACAGGGTATTCTTACCGTGGTGCCACTCTGCCTGCAAACTCTAAATGTTCAAGAGGAGGGGTCGCTCTGATGTGTGAAACAGGAGCTGCTTCAGCAATTTTAAGCACTCCGCAGGCGGAGCTGGCGTTTACTCAAAATTGCAACTGAGCGACTCGACCAAGGACAGAGCAAAAAGCGTAGGGTTTCCCACAATATACTTGAGAGTACTAGGGCGCTGCAATCGTTGAGCCACTATGGGAATTATTGAAGTACGTAGATTTGTCTGATCATTCATACGTTGTTGTTGATTCGTTGATTATGCTTTGTCTGCCTCCATTGTCAGAGGAATATAAGCATTTGGAAGTGTGGAAAGAACAGCGAACACGTACAATTACTGCTACTGGCAATAACTGAGCTTTTCGAGGGGACCAAAACGTTTTCCAGTTAAGTTATGTGCCTTTAAGGAAACATTCAGAAACTAAACTGTCATAACTACAACCTTAATGCAGCAATAAAGACAATGCAACGATTCTGTACGCTGCACCCAAGTGCAAACAATTTGTGTTACAAAACACTCTGAAATGTATTATATTTGGAATATATCCCTTAGAAATCCTTCCAGATATATACTTGAAGCGTTTAGTTAATAAGCGAGTCATTATTGGAATATACATTTTCTATAATTCTACGAGCCTCACACTTGTTAGTTGTTCTAATATCATAGCTGACATGTAAAAGCCTCGTCTTTCGGAGTAGACTAAGTCGGTTTTCGCACAAGATGTTTCTCATTTTGATTTTATAGCTCGCAGTATATCGCCTACGAGCAACATGCCTGTGTTCCTGAAGCATTCTGGAGGGTAACGTTTCCACAATGGGACTTGTTCTCGTGAGTTGCGTCCCCATCTTGGAACGTGTGCGTCAGCGACAATATTTCTATTGCCAATGTTAACCACCTCGGGTCTTAGTGTTCACGTGAATATCTGTCTCCTGTTCTAGAATTCCTGAAAGCACCGGTGTTGGCCAATTGAACACGCCGTGCCACCCGGCCTTAGGCAGGGGGGTACTGCGTCAGCTTTATTAATTGACAGCTTAACAGACAGCTTAATCGATGCATCAATACAGCTACTCACGAATGCACGCTTCTGTACAAGTCGCGATGATGGTTGGAAGATTATCCGTGGGAAATTACTGACGTTCATTTAACCAGTGTAAGAAATTATTTGCGTTTAAATAGGTGGGTAGGTTTCTTACGTAGGTTTCACTAAGAAATGCAGCCAATACAACATCGGTGAACTTAATTACAACTTTTATGGATGTCAAAATTGTAAATTTTTTGTTCTGTTCTTCTTTCACTTAGCGATTTCAGAATTTTTACATGAAAAAACAAATAAAGATTATGATTTATGCAGTTGCCGGAATTGAAGTATTTCAATCAGATGAAACAATTTCTTTAAATGTGCGGGGAATCCAACCACACAATATGTTCTTACACCTACACGTGTTCTCTGAAAACAATACTGCCTCTGTCGTGGTCTGTTTATCGCCTTGCCTATAAATTATTTGTTTGTTTCTTTATTTATTTATTTTCTTACTTACTTACGTAGCTTTAATTTGCTTTTTACATAATCCGATCTCGATACCGGCCAAGCTGGCATGATTTCAAAAGATTCACAAATTAACACGATAGGATAAACAGTACATTAGCAGAACAATCGCTAACAATGTTCATCTAGTGCTTAGCGCAGGCATTTCAAACAAGCAACAGACAAGATGGAAAGCAAACAATGGGCGCGGACATCTCTGCTTTACTCTCTCCCCTAAACAGCACAAAAAATATTGTACCAACAATGACTTTACTCAACGTTTCCAAACTTCATTAACGTAACTAGAAAAATGCTTCCCACCATGGACAGAAGATAGAAATACAGGTTATTTATATTACATCAACGTAGGCTGCACCGAACGCTGTAATCCATATTTTCACAAGGAGAAGAAGCAGAAAACAAACTTCCTCGGCGGCATATTTCATCGACTGTGCGTGAAAACACTGAATGATATGAGACATTTATGCTCGCTGCGTATGGAGGAATATATTATCCGCATGTGGTCTGCTCGATGCCTTCGGCAGGAATGGTTTAATGTTCAAATGCGAGTCGAATGTTGAGTTACCTGATAACAAAGACAGCAGAAAAATGTGAACCTGGAATTTTGTTCTTCGTGTTCGACCGGTAGAGATCGTGTTGTGACATAAAATGGCCTTCCGGGAGTCAGTCCATCTGTATACTTGTCAGC
This sequence comes from Dermacentor variabilis, assembly GCF_050947875.1. Classification (NCBI taxonomy): domain Eukaryota; kingdom Metazoa; phylum Arthropoda; class Arachnida; order Ixodida; family Ixodidae; genus Dermacentor; species Dermacentor variabilis. The sequence goes on from NC_134571.1 coordinate 175,164,558, forward strand.
AACGTGAATATTGTGCCTTTGCGCCATTTTCAATTATGAAGGCGAAAGCCTTGGTGGGCTCCATGCAACGGATCCTACCCGGTAAAAGCGGGTCTTGCGTACAGACAAAAGATGCCATCATAAGGAATGGATTCATGGTAAAGTCGGTTCCGAGCTTAAAGCAATGATGGCGACATTGCAAGAAAGTGTAAATCAGATCATTAGTAGACTGGAGCGGATAGAAGAACGGGAAGATATCACGGATCAGAGATTACGCAAAATTGAAATATATCTAAACGAGACAGTGGTCCCTGTTATGGAGCGGGAGTGCACTCGGCCGCTAGCCCAACAGGGTAAGTCGCCGAGTGGACTTGAGCTCAAAACTACTTCACCAAATTTCCGTGGTCAAGATGGCTCTATTAAATAGTTCATTTAGTATTTGGCAGTGGAATTGTAGGGGGTTCAATCATAAGAAGGCGTCTCTGCAGCAGTTTGTTAGAACGCATGGTGTCAAGCCTCAAGTTAGCATGTTACAGGAAACACTGACGTCTAACGTGACCTTAACGAATTTCAAAGCGGAAGTTAAGGATAATGAACAGGGCAGAGGACTCGCTACTCTCATTAATAGGAGGTTGGCGTATATAAGACATGATCTTCACATGGCAGATTGCAAGATCGAATATATTATGGTGGAAGTAATCTTAGGTCGGCAAAGGTCATGTCAGAGGAGCGTTTACCTGCTTAACCTGTACAGTAGCCCCCGGGACACGAAGCAGAGTTTCAAATCTCTCTTGACCAAGGCAACCAATCTGGCTAAGGATGCACCGTTGCTTATTGGAGGGGACTTCAATGCACCATATCATGTGTGGAAGTATGTTTATAGCACTATTAAGGGGGAGAGACTATGGCAGCAGGCACTAGACTTGAATTTAACTCTGATTACAGACCCCTCGTATCCCACAAGATGTGGCACGTCGACATGTAGAGATTCGACACCTGATCTCACTTTTGTTCGGGGGGTGGTGGATTCGTCCTGGTCCAATTCTAATAAAGATTTTGGTAGCGATCATTACATACTTATGATTACTTTGGCAGTGGCTAATAAAAAGGAGCGCACATTCAGGATGGTTGACTGGGATGCATTTAGGAAAAGAAGAGCGCAGAGAATCGATGATGAAGGAAATGAGTTGACCTTGGAACAGTGGACTAGTCAGCTTAAAAGTGACGTTGAGGCGTCCACTAAAGAGGTTCAGACCGATATTGACAAGGAACACATGGATAGTCGCCTGGCACATTTGTTGGAAGCAAAGCAGTCGATGTTAGCGAGATGGAAGGGTCAGAGATTAAATAGAAGGCTTAGAAAGCGTATAGCAGTGGTTAATCAGGAAATTCAAGACCATTGTCGGGTACTGTGCAAGCAGCAATGGGATGAAGTGTGCAATTCTATTGATGGTCGCATTAAGAGGGGAGGCGCATGGAGTTTGCTCAGACATTTACTCGATGAGACAAACACTAAGTCTAATCAGAGGACTGTGATAGGTAAGCTGGTCCATCAGGCGTGTCGGGACTCCACGGAGCAGGAGTTGCTAAAGGATTTGGCTCAGAGATACCTTCCTTTGGAGACCTGGCACGATACACCTGCTATGGTTTTGGAATATAGTGGAGACGAAAATGCAGCTATGGACGCGGAATTTACTGAAAGTGATATCAGGATGGCGCTGCAGAATCTTAATGGTCGATCGGCATCAGGGCCGGATGGCATTACGAATAAAATGCTACGGAATTTAGACGATGGGTCAATTGAGTTCCTTACGCGGCAGATCAATTGCCTATGGAAGGAAGGCTCTTTCCCGGAAGAGTGGAAACTGGCAACTACTGTTCTGATACCCAAACCGGGCAAGGCCATAGGGCTTGAAAATCTCAGACCCATTTCCCTGATGTCGTGTTTGGGAAAAGTCGCTGAGCATGCCATTTTAAATAGGCTAACGCGTTATGTTGAGGGCAATGGGGTCTTTCCGCATTCGATGATAGGATTTCGGCCCGGCCTCTCGACTCAGGATGCTATGATCAGGATTAAGCATCAGATCCTTGACCGGCGAACAAGGGATACTAAGGCACTAATTGGACTTGATGTGGAAAAAGCTTTCGATAAAATCTGACATTCTTTCATTCTACGGGTGCTATCGGACTTGAATATGGGGCAGCGGCTTTTCAATTTTGTCAAGGCTTTCCTTAAGGATAGAAAGACATGTCTCAGGTTTGGGGAGATAAAATCGGAAGTCGTTAAATTGGGTTGCTGTGGTACTCCGCAGGGATCCGTACTCTCGCCTATGTTATTCAATCTGGCGATGTCGAAGTTGGCTAATAGACTGGACACTGTCCAGGATATTGGCTATTCTATCTACGCGGATGACATTACTATATGGAGTGTCGGTGGTAGTGATGGAGAGCTTGAGGCTAGGCTGCAGCAGGTGGTAACGCTTACGGAGGAGTGCCTGGGTCTCATGGGGCTCAAGTGCTCCACTAAAAAGTCGGAGTTGTTGATCTTCAAATCTAAGAAGCTAGGTCGTAGGCCGAGGGGTTGGGTACCGGAAGTTGAGCCTTGCATTAGAATTCATACTGGGGAAGGGTCGGCGATACCCAAAGTTGAAGCAATCAGGGTCCTGGGTTTTGTACTTGAAGCGAACGGATCGAACATTAGAACCATTCAGCGTATTACCAAGAAAACGGAGGAGGCCATAAGACTTATAAGAAGGATCTCTAATAGGCATAGGGGTTAGGAGAAGAAGGTGCGATGCGCTTAGTTCACGCATTTATTATGTGTCATTTCTCGTATGTGGCAGCTATGCTAAATTGGAATAGGGGGGGAGAAAAATAAATTGGAAGCATTAATCAGAAAAGCCATCAAGGCTGCGCTTCGTCTGCCTATGACTACGTCAAACGATATGTTGTTACGACTGGGTTTGCATAATACTTTAGATGAAATTGCTGAGGCTCAACGTACCGCACAGAGGGAGCGGTTGCTAGGTACACCAGCGGGTAGGTATATATTACAGTCAATTGAAGAATCGGTGGCTGTGTCGCACGATAGGACGCCCCTACACGAGTTGAACGTGAACCTTAGGGCAAATATCATGGTTCGCCCATTTCCGCGGAATGTGCACCCCGTGCACAATGTAGGGAGGCGGGTCGCGAGAGCTAGGGCTTTGTTGCGAGAGTCAAAGGATCAGGAGGAGGAGTCTGCGTTTGTTGACGCCGCATGGATTCGTGGTAAAAATGCTTATTCGGTGGTGGTAGTAGATGGCAAAGGGAGCGTTAGAAATGCTGCTTCCATTTAAACCAAAGACCCGGGGGTTGCTGAACAGGTGGCTATTGCTCTAGCACTAATTGATTCTAGAAGAGTTTTGGTGTTTAGCGACTCGCGATCTGCGATTACAGCCTTCTCGAGAGGACTTGTTGCGGAACCGGCTAACAGACTGTTGCAGGGTAGGGATATCACTTCGCATACCGTTACTTGGTTCCCGGCGCACATGGGGACAGTGGAGGGAGCCCCGCGTAACCTCAACGAGGTGGCGCACAGGGAGGCACGAGGATTAGTGTGCCGTGTACTCCCTGAAGGGGCTGGATCTCCCGCTCCTGAGTACAGGGACCAACTGTTAACCTACAATGAAATCGCCAAGCACTATTACTTAGGGCGCAGGGCATTCCCGTTGCCACATCCTAAATTAAGTAGGCCGCAGGCGGTTACATTAAGGCTTCTGCAGACACGGACGTACCCTAACCCGGTCATCATGAATAAAATTAATCCGGACTGCGGGGTTTCAGTCTATTGTAGTCAGTGTGGGGGTTTGCTCGATTTACAACACATGCTGTGGCGCTGCGTGGCGTTGGCCGGTGATGGTTCTCGAGGTGAACAGTGGTGGCAGCGAATGCTGCACAGTGAAGTGCTGGCGGACCAACTCAGGGCTGTCCAGAGGGCCCGTGTGCTGGCAGAGGGGCTCGGCCTCTCTGTACCGACGTGGGAGCGGCCCGCATCAGTCCCAGACTGATCCCTCAGGACCTAAATAAAGTTCTTCATACCATACCATAAGGAATGGCTCATACCCCTTAAACAAGCAATGATGTAATGGCTGATTACGAAAGAAAAGACGAAGGAAAGGGGGAAAGAACGAAAGGACCTTTAGGTATTGCAGTAGGTTCAATCATCTGGGGTTGGGGGGGGCGGGGGGGTCGATCTACTGCGTCATACGTTTACTTCACAGTGCGGCTCGTTACGTTTTGAAAGAAGTCTGACCCCTCCCATCGCATAACTTAATGCACGACCACGTGAACAGAAAGCTCTCTCCTTCCCCTGTTACAGAAGTGTAAGATGCTGCCGAAATTTTTTACCCTTCCAGATATACAGTTCGTCCTAAAAACATAGATGAATTTTAGCTGATGCAGAATGGGCTTTTTCAATGTCGAATGTCTCACTTCCGAGAAACATTTCAGGACTTTCCGCCTGAAAACCCCTTGTGAGCGTGGTAAATGCGCACATGTATTGTAAATTTATAAACATGCTGTGTTTCTCCTTTAAAACTCGTTGCCAGACATTTCTGCTCACCTGCACTTGTTTTAGATAGGCTATACACGATGTATAACGGCAAGCATTTTTCGTCTTGCCTGCAACTCTGACGTAGACGATTCTTTCGAAGTTTATCAACAAAGACCATCAAAAGCAGCAGCGTTTAATTTACGCCAAAACAGAGCCCAAATAGAGCACCAAGATCATATGCAGCAAGTTAGAAATCAGGTTCAGGTTGTCTCCTTAGCAATGCCGCCCGATTTATTTTGTCAACTTCTCAATTGTATATGCATTTTTCTTCTTCGCTAACAAGAGTCGGCTATTTTCAGCTCCTTTGTCCGTCTGCTTGCAGGAATGCTACTGGAACCGGAGGAAGGGGACATAAAGAGCTGTCCGCTGCCTCTGGCAATGTTTCCTGCAAGCGGGATGCCTTACACGGGCACGACAACCAACACACAGGCGACACAGCCCACATTTTTAAACCACGCGATCAATCATCTGTGAAGCAGTCGACGCTTGTAGAGGGCTCCCGCAAACGTACTGCCGAAAACCACAAAGGCGAAAGCTGCGGTAAAATGTTTCGCCGCTCTGATCACCTAAATATCCATAGGCGCACGCATACAAACGAGAGACCCTTCAGATGCGAAATATGCGATCAATCGTTTCGGCGTTCTGATAACCTAAGTAGCCATAAACGCATACATACTGAGGAGAAACACTACAGATGCGAAATATGTGAGAATTCGTTCCGGCACAAATGTAATATAAATGTCCATATGCGCACGCATACGGACGAGAAACACTACACTTGCGAAACCTGTGGCAAATTGTTTCGCCATTCTCATCATCTAGATGTCCATAAACGCACGCATACAGACGAGACCCTACAAATGCCAAATATGTGACAAATCCTTCTGGCATCATAGTAGTCTATATGTCCATATGCGAGCGCGTACTGGCGAGAAAGCCTAGAGTTGCGAAACATGTGACAAATCATTCATGCGGATGACGGATCTCCATAGACACCAGCACACTGACACGGACGTGAGACCCCATGTCTGCCATAAATTTACTGCACCATTCAAAACGAAACATCTCAAGCGTCATCTCAACTTGTATTGTAGCGAAGGAGCTTTCGTTTGCGAAATACGGGATGAATCCTTTATAGACAACTCACGTCTCAGTCATCACCGACAAAGGGTGCACAGGGATAAAGCACTGTCTGAAAGATTTTGTTTCACAGAGAAAGAAAGCCTTCACCGACACTTGTGCCAGAATAATACGTGGTACTTATGCGTAGATTCATTTGAAGACTCGGTTCAACTGAATACACACCTCGTAACGCCTAGGGGTGTGGATCCGTAATATTCTGACTAGCGCGGAAGGTAGATAAATCACCTGCGGCATTTCTATAACAACGTGAGTGAAACCATGCAGGGAAACAACACTGACAATCTTTGACAGGAGCCAGCAACCAACTAAACCCATCGTATGCAGACAGTGGCTTCTCTTCGTATTTAAAAGCGTGGATTAAAATGCTCGTTTCTTGAACTCAGTAGACGAGACATTGTCGCCACAAGTATTTATCGCGCTTCAATGTCGAAGTACAGTGCAGCTCCTGGACAGCGCTGTCTGTCTGCAGAACTATGTTCGCGAACGTAGCTTTAGCAAACTCTTTTCAAGACAAACCCTGCTGGGCAGCAAGTATTTGTTTATGTAAGTACAAGGCGGAAGTGTTCGCACAAGATCCTTGACAACTTATTTAGTTCGAGAAGTGCATTCGGCGATCGTTTTGGATTAACTATCCTTTTACTGGCTCTGTTCTGTGAATAGAAGGCACCACCTCTCATTAGGAAGCATTTAAAAATTAAGGACTCTTTTGTTTTGTCAACTGAACAGTAATCTGATATTATTTGATGTCCTTGAGCCCTGCTGCCTTCTACCGACAACACTTGCAGGAGCTTTTGCGAAAGTGTATAGCCACACTGCATAGATAGATAAATTTATTTCCCTAGGTGTTTTTCTCAATGCTTTCAATATTTTTATTTTCTCTTTGCCTCATATATTCTTACCGAAGATATTTGTTCTATACCATAACGAAAGCTGATGACAGTAGTGAGACTACAAAATTCAAATAATTTGGAGCTTCACTATGTGATATGTTCTCCTTCTATAAAATTTTTAGTTATTCTTGTTTTATTGTGGTAGATCTTCTGCCAGTTTTAAATGACAGATTTTATCCCAAAAAAAGTCGAATGTTTTGACTAGGCCTTCGCTTTACTTACAGCTGAAAAATCTTCTTATACTTATATGACAAACGCATCCGTGCGAACAATGACATAACAAGCAAGATTCGGGTTTTTTGCATATTGGCGCGCGTACTTGTATATCTGTTTACTTAGAACACGTTTGAACTGCTAGCAAATGTTCAGTTAGTGCTCAGCGCATGAGACGCCTGCATGTATCAGAACGTTCTCAAACGTTCCCGGTGGTTGTATATTTTGCCTACATTGTAGTCGAATCTTTTGCGATCAAGTTGTACGTGCGACGCGAATGAATATACGCATTCTAAAAGGCGTGCAAGCTCCAGTGATGACGATGGAACCTTCCACGAATCACGTGGAAATAGCCGACGCTCATTTAACACTAACCACGTCTTGGATGATCGACAGATGTGTCGGACACCATCTTTCTGCCTGAGTATAACTTGTTTTGTCAGTTCGGTCTCACCCAATAAAGAGTATTTTGTCACCTAATGTTCTTGCTACAGCGTTGCCTTTTGCAAAATGATCTTAGTACCTGAAGAAATTCTCTATGCTTCTTATAGACGACTTTGCCTTTCTATAGATTTGGTATTTTGGTTACAAAGTGTTCAGACTGTCTATAGACGAAAGTCAACAAGGTTTCTATTTAGTTTTGTCTACTCGCACTCTATCCCATTATATCTGATTTCATACTCGCATTTTGCCCCATACATTGCCTCCACACTCTGTCGCCACCTTAACATCTGCAAATTTACCCGACGCACTATCGCTACCCCACACAAGTCATTCGTTCAACTCGTTTCTTTTTGTTACTCGCGCGCTGACCGCTTGACCAGCTTTTCTAACACCAAAAACGCGTGCAGCTTACGACACCCATGGCTTCTGCTCTGCTTCTCTTAAGGTTCCCTAACCTCTCCGTCCCCCAACACCATCCAGCGTCCTTTTTCTTCTTGCTTCCCTTTTTTTCTTCTATCTTCTCATTCTTATACTCTCGTCCCGTCGTCTTAGAAATCAAACCACAGCGCTCATTTATTTTTCATCACCTGCCTTTACAGCCAGCTACCACCGACAGCGACCACCAGTGACATCACCCAACTAACCTGTTAAAATAATTGCAAACAATGAGAAAACCGCCTTTGACGAAGAAGGGCGCTCCTTTTTGAAACGTTGGCGAACCTTTCTGAGATATCTTATCCTTGTGTACCTTTATACGACACTCTGTATTTGTCAAATAACTTTTACAAGCACACTCTTCGCAGCAGCCATGCCTGTTAACACTGCCTCTTGAATCAAAAACGTTGTCTTCGTGTCAAAAAATAGAAAGACAATACTCTAAACCACTAGTTCCATGCTCGAATATTCGGTGGCAGCAAGTAAGCTTTAAAGCAACTTTTTTCTCAAGTATTCACATTATTTTTGAGTGGTCCTTGGTTGTCCATATCGTGCTAGGAATTTGGTTTTAAAGACGGCCAGCGCCAATACATCCCCACAAACTGCCTGGTAAGCTCAACATAACAAGTAACGAATAAACAATAGTTTCATACAATAACTACTATAGGGAACCCTGGCGCTAGCGTTCACGGCAGATGCAATGGCGGTGGTCCAGCCAGCAGGGGAATTATGGAAAGTCCATGGATTTCCCTCGACTTCGTCCTTCTGGCTTCAAACGACTTCGTCACGGACGCACGCATCAACATGAATTTATCCCGGGCAACCTAGTGCCTTAAGACCCCTGTCGCGTTTCAATTTGGCCACATCGACCACTGCAATTACTAGCAATTGTGCCCGTTCGCAGCGTCACCTCCACTTAAAAAAACATAGATTACTCTAAAATTTACAATAATAAATCCATGCAAACGGCAATCAACGAATCCACAAGAACGTCTGAATCCAAAAGCACGATGATCAGACAGATCCATGTGCTTTGCATCATTCCTATGACGGCTCAACGATTGCAGCGCCAGAGTTCCCTGTAGTATTTTGTAGGAAACACGGTGGAATAAACCCAGCTTGTTTCACTGTGTGAGCGAACGTACGTATGGCAATTTTGAAAACTTCTTGCTTCTTCTTCCGAAGTCGAGGCGCGTGAATCAACATGCAACTCACGGCAAGACAATGCGTGTTCTTTTGCAAAAAGCGGGGATCCGCACCTGTATTTCTCTGGAAGTATACCAACCGACTTCTGTAGGCCAAGAAATTTTAGCAAAAAAAAAACGTATTTTTTTTTCTGATGTTAGTCCAAATGGCTAACATCGGTGTAGGAGCACACAAGCCGTGAATTGCTTTCACGTAACTGTGGTAACGCATGCACCAAAGTTTCTCAGGGCGTGGAAAAGATGGTTCCTTCTTGCTTTAACTGTGGCCTGTCTGTGTTTAAGGATCCTTCTTCAATTTACTTTTAGGAATGTTGCAGCAACCAGGGAAAGCCGAGGAGACCAGTGATGGGTCTGCAACCTGCTCAGCGGCGTTTGCGTCCGTTAATTTAATTTGCAAATGCGTCGTGTCATGTGCTTCGACAAGAGGACTTACATAGGCGAGCAATGCGATGCATCGTTCGACTCGCGCGTGACAACACTCATCGCACATGCCACAACAGCGTCTGACGCTTGCAAAGAATGTTCGAAATCTTAAGCTTGCATATTGCTAAGAGACCATATCGGTGCCGGGAGTGTGGCTCTTATTTCGACGGGAAAGATAGCCTTTAGACGGACATTCCAGCGTGAAGCGTCGTAACTGTATGTACTGCACTGCTGACTTTCTTGTTAACCATGCACCGAGTGCAGATCTTTTTTGAGCAGAAAATAGAAAGGCGGCTACGTTATCATTGATGTGTCGAGAAAATCTCTCGTCCATAGTTACCGCAGAACTTACGACAACGCGAAAAAAGCAATCACGGATTCCGTAGCACTCCTGAATTTTAATGCGAAGCATTCCTCTTAAGTGTAGCGCAGTTTTTTCCTATCATCTTCCTAACCGTTCTCGTGGGCAAAGCCACACCTCCCAAATATAACGAAAAGACTGCTTGCCTTTTGCGTGGGTTGTCACAAGCGTCACTTTTCGCAGCGCGCAGTAAGTATAGGCGGCGGGCCGCCGATTTGGGAACACACATTTTTAGGATCGTGACATGTACCTCCAGCCTACATTTAAAGGGATTCACTGATTCACTGATTCGCCCGTGAGCGCCGAAAACGCCCTGCAGGAAAGCCAACTTACACATCTGTGTGGAACACTACGGGTTACATTCGCAGTACTGCACCAGCGTCGACTGGCCGGCCGGTCAGTGCCTGATAATGACGCGAAGCGACGAGCGCTCAACTAGAGTGGCGACTGTATGCATCGTTTGAGTTCTTCCAATGCGTCGGCCTGGGGCGTTTCCCACTTGAACTCAACATCATAGACGTGTTAACGGCTCAGCGATGCGTGAAATATCCTTGACACAGCACCTGTAGTAGGCACACATGCCATGGAATCTACGCACTGCCTTCTTGTCGGTGGGTTGCGCGAAATGTCCGAGGGCAGCTGTATTTTGCATGTCTGGGCGGACACCAGATTTTCTGATTTCATGGCCTAGGGATAGAAGCTCATCGTTAGCGAAGCGGCACATTTCCGGCTTCAGAGTGAGCCCTGATAGCTTGATTGCCTCTAGTACTGTCGCAAGCCACCTGAGGTGATCGTCGAAATTTCCGGCGAAAACGACAACGTGTCTAAGTAAACGAGAGAGGTCTGCCACTTCAATCCTGCCAAAACTGTGTCCATCACGCGATGGAACGTTGCAGGTGCCGAGCACAGTCCGAATATCTTGAACTCGTAGAGGCCGTCTGGGATGATGAAGGCGGTCTTTTCGCGATCTCTCTCGTCGACTTCTATTTGCCACTAGCCAGACTTGAGGTCCATCGACGAGATGTATTTAGCGTTGCAGAGCCGATCCAATGCGTCGTCTATTCGTGGGAGGGCGTATACGTCCTTCTTCGTAATCTTGTTCAGACGACAGTAATCGACGCAGAGACGTAGGGTTCCGTCCTTTTTCTTCACCCAGTCTACAGGAGATGCCCACGGGCTTTTGGATGGCTGGATGATGTCGTCGCGCAGCATTTCGTCGACTTGGTGCCTTATAGCTTCACATTCTCGCGCCGAAAGTCGGTAATGGCTCTGGCGGAGCGGTCGAGTGCACTCTTCGGTTAATATGCGATGCTTTGCGACTGGTGTTCGTGGAATCCTTGACGTCGAAAAGCACTCTTTGTATCGTCGAAGCAGACTTCTGAGTTGTTGCTGCTTAATCACGGGTAGAATTTGATTTATGTCGAAGTCTGGCTCGGGGAACTATGGTCGTCGGGGAGGATGCGGCAGAATCCGAGAGGACAAACGCATTGCTGGTTTCCAGAATTTCCTCGATGTATGCGATCGTCGTGCCCGTCTTGATCTGCTTGAACTTCTGGCTGAAGTTTGTCAGCAACACTTTCGTGTTTCCTCCGTGCAGTCGGGCGATCTCTCTTGCGACGAAAATTTCACGTTGGAGCAGTAGACGTTCGTCGTCTTCGATGACGCCTTCTACGGCAGTGGGTGTTTCGGTGCCGACCGAAATAACAATGCTGCAGCGAGGCGGGATGCTCACTTGATCTTCGAGCACACTCAAGGCGCGGTGACTAGAAAGGCTCTCCGGCTGTATCGCATGATCTTCTGACAGCGTTATTGACTTCGACTTCAGGTCGATGATTGCGTCGTGTTGGTTCAGGAAGTCCACGCCGAGAATGACGTCTCGTGAACACTGTTCGAGGATCACGAAGGTGGCAGGGTAAGTCCGATCGTGAATGATAATTCTTGCCGTACACATTCCAGTCGGCGTTATGTCGTGTCCTCCAGCGGAGCGAACTTGAGGGCCTTCCCATGTAGTCTTAGCCTTCTTCAACTGGGCAGTGAGGTGTCCACTCATGACGGAGTAATCTGCCTCAGTGTCGGCTAAAGCGATGACTTCGTGGCCATCGAGAAAGCACGTCGAAGTCCGTGGTTCTTTGTCTTGCATTACAGTTCGGTCTTGGCGTCGGATCACGGCTGCATCGCGTTGACCTGTGGCTGGTATGTGACTTCGTCAGGTTGTCTTTCATCGTCGTATTCTTTGCTTCCAGACTTCGTCGGGACGGCGGCGTGTCGTTCTGTCGTCGAAGTAGTTTCTTCGGCGTCTCCGTCGGCGGCGGAGGATTTTCGTCAGTTCGACGAACAGCAACCGCACCTTCATCGGTTGCGGCTTTTAGCTTTCCGGTTATGGGCTCGCTGACCGCCACCGGGCTGGGCCAGTGTATGGTCGGCGCTGCGGCGACAGGTAGCGGCCTGGTGATGGCGAACGGGACGGTCGGCGAGAGCTCCAGTGAGTAGCGGCGAGGTTGTAGGCGATATCGCGAGGGCATTTCCCTTGCTGCGGGCGCGGAGCGTTGACGGCGAACTCTCGCAGTCCCATCTCCCGGTACGGGCATCGTCGGTAGACGTGACTCTCTTCTCCGCTGTGGTAGCAGAGCGGGCGTGGTCAGGAGCGCGCCAAACGTCTGTCTGACTCGGATAACTGCGTTGAGCGACGGGTGGGCATGCTGGCGGTGGTGGTCGACGGAATTGCAGCGTTAAAGGCCCTGGCACGGTCGTGGAGGGGGACCTTGACGGCGGGCGACGGCGGCGTTGGTCATCGCTTTTGGCTGGGGCTACGATTATGGTTGCACCTCGCGAACTCCGAGCGATCGCTGGACTTCTTATTTGACAATTTCGGCGATAGAGGCCACTTGAGGTTGCGATGAAGCGAAGATCTCCTAAAGCTCCTCTCGTGCGACTACCCTAATGGCCTCGCGCAGGTCGTTGGCGGCCAGTGATTCGGCGTGGTTTGTTGGCTTGGATCGGCGGTAGAATTGCCGGTTGCGCATTTCCATTGTCTTCTCGATGCTCGTCGCCTCACGAAGAAACTCGTCGATGGTCTTCGGTGGGCTTCTTACAAGTCCGGCGAAAAGTTCCTCCTTTACACCACGCATCAGTAGGCGGACTTTCTTCTCCTCGGACATTTCCGGGTCGCCGTGGCGGAACAGACAGCTCATTTCCTCAGTGAAGATTGCGATCGTCTCATTCGGCAGGTGCGCTCTGGTCTCCAATATGGCTCTTTTCGCACGACGCTTGTAAATGTTTGCAGGAAGCCGCTTCGGAACAGGTCCCGCGTCGTCGAGTTGGCTTCTCGATTCTCGAAGCACGTCCTGGCGACGTCCTTCAATGCGAAATAGACATGTCGCAGCTTGTCGTCGTTTTCCCAGTGTTAAACATAGCGACCCTCTCATACGTCTCCAGCCAGCTTTCCGGGTTCTGAAATGTGGAACCGCGGAACGTCGGTGGTTGGGCTGCTGAAGAGTTATTGGGGCTGCTGCGGCTGCTATTGCGGATGTCTTCTTGGTCCTTTCTAGACGATCTTCTTGGACTGTCTTTTGTCGTATCTGGTAGAAGATCTGGTATATATATATATATATATATATATATATATATATATATATATATATATATATATATATATATATATATATATATATATATGGTAGAATATCTGGTTCCGGGGGCAGCTGCCTTTGCGGTCCGGACTTGGATTACGGCCTATCGGGGGCGTCCGGTACATGAACGTAAAGCACCTCCAACAGATGTCACGTGGTGGTGACGTTGAAGAACACAGTAGCAATACTGTGAACGACAAAAGCAACTTTTATTGGGCCAACCTGCACCCACAAAACAGGCTACACTTATAGCACAACGATAGCGGCGAACACGGTCGGCGACCGTCGAAAATCTGATCGACGGGACAAGCGCGTCCGCTTTTATACATCAATCGACGAATGCTCCAGACTAATCGCTGGGACCCGCGTGTCTTCAACATAGTTCTACACTATTCGCGTCGCGCGCACATGCAATCAGATTACACGAAGTTCGGCGACAGACAGCGGATGGAACCATCGATAACATTCCATAAGCTTCCTATACATGCAGGCGCGTCCTGCGCTGCGTCATAACATTTGTTAAGCAGTGAAACGTGGTCACCCGGGAAAGATAAACATGTACACGTGTCAATACGAATGCAGAGTGTGATGTGGAATTGGGGTGGTGTTTCAGACGTCTTTACCTGAGGGTCGTAACGGTGCTGTTATGTGCTAGGCATATAGAAATGACAAAGCTTCTTGCCTCGCACCTTCTATCAAAACGATATATTCTTTTCATATGAATTGCCCTTGCACCGCGGCCAATTAGCACCTTCGGCGTGCTTTTGTATCGCACAGGTGTCACTGACAACGGTGGCACAAGCTACCTCCCACTGTCTTCCCGCAGCAGCATTGATCACACAAGGCCCAGCACAAGCCGCCCAGGCATGTTCCAAGCGTCACCCAATATAGAAGGTGGCACCACGTGAGGGCATATTTAGATAACGTCATTGCAAACGAACACAGAGACAAGGATTCCTACCCGCTGAACAATCATGTCTGTACTCACGAATTTTTTTCCGGGGAGGGCTAGCTCAGATGCGAGCAGTCACTGCATCAGCAATTTTGTGCGTATGGTATGCGCAGCTGGACTTAACGTACGTACTAGTTGCAAGAACGCGATTGGACAAGGACAAAGTAAAAAAAGGTAGTATTGCACTCCTGTTATGCGTGAAGGCACAATTTCAGGTTGGCTACCTTGATTACTCAATCCCCCTTGGGGAATGTATGAACATAGTGAGGAGCAAGATGTTCATCTAAAAGAAAGCACGTAAAACGAAACACAGGATCTCTAAGTTTACCGAGGCGGTGTAGCGTGGGTGCGCAGGCAACAAGAAAAGTGGACGAAGATAATTCTAACTTCCACACTACGGCTTGCCTCATAGTCGGATCGTGAGTTTGGTACATAAAACGGCAGGATTCTGTTCTTTATATGTTAAATAGTTTCACCTCCATCAAATGTTTGAGAAGGTACTAAGTTATGCAGTTGCTGAGCCTCATATAAGGCAGAAAAATAACATGAAATGTGTCAAAATGCCAAGTAATATATTTCGTAATCGTACCATTTTTTTCTGGTAAAAGGCCTTCCCTATCATTAATGATCTCAAAGTACATATGCTTTTAAATTTAGCCTCCCGTGCAGAGAATGCTGGCGTCTATGTATGCAATGGCTTCCGGCTCCCGTCATCTGTGCTACGAAAATCATGTGTAACGGGGCTGCAATGTTCGTTATAGGTCAAACACCTGTAATCTGCCGGTCCTCCCCATAATGCAATCTTATTGATCGTGTACATTGTAGGTCATATTTTCTTATTTTATTATTTCACTTTATTATAGTTCTAATATCATGCTATAGATGTAAAAGTTCCCACCCTCCATATTAGTCCAAGACCTTTTTCATTTAGAACTCCGCGATAGCAGTATATTGCCTCAATGCAATACGTCTGTTTGCCTGAGGGATTCTGGTCGCAAACGTTTCCACAAGGGCACTTGTCCTCGTCAGTTGCGACCCTTCAGTAAACATCGACTTGGACTGCAATATTTGTTGTACCACTGTTCATCAGCTCACGTCTTACTTTTCAAGTGCATATTTGTCTTGATTTGCGGAATACCAGGGACTACCAGTGCTGACCAATGGAACACGCAGTACCACCCGATTGACGGCGCATACGGCGCCGGCGTCTCCGGTAGGTGCGGGAATGTTTTCAGCCGTTAGTATACCACACCTCGCCTTCAGGATATTTGAGGAATCTAGCGTTTGCTGTCGAGCAGCACGCATTTAAGCAGCATGACTGAATGAATTTTGGGGTTTTACCTGTCAAAACCACAATTTCATCATGATGCACGCCGCCGTCGGGGGCTTCGGAGTAATTTTGACCACGAGGGGACGTTTTCAGTGCCCTCAATGTGAAACAGCATTGCCGCTGGCTCATGTATTTAAGGAAATGTCGTTCGTGTACCTCTTAGTTATTCGCTTGAGCTTAACATTTCTTGCTTCCGTTAAGTCATTTTATTGCTAAGAATTCTTTGCCGCATTCGATAGTCGGTGACAACCTAAGAATGGAGTGCAAGATCCGCCCGCAAGACGCAAGTACAACCACCTTTGCGCTCTGAAAGCCAAGATGGCTGGGATCCTCTCGCACCTTACTGAACTTGCCGTGCTAATGAAAATGCGAATGTAATCGAAGGTATCACAGATTAAATTTCCCAAGACGTTCAGGTTTCGACATATCACCAATGGTACAGTGACTTATGTACAGTGAAAATCGCTATTTCAACCGCGCAATGGTGTTTGATGTCATGGAAGTAAGCCAACCGAAGTGGATGGCGCATTCATGAAACTTCTGTTTGGGCTTGACTGCGTACATATAACAGTTTATGCTTGGTTTGATTAAACTTGTGTTTGAACTTGACTGCGTACATAAAACCGTTTGCGCTGGGTTCGTAGTCGACTATAAGCACTTTGCGTTAGAAAGGTTAGTGGGTAGGCAGGCAGGATATGTACGCTCTTATCTAGCGTTGTTTAAATGAAAATGATTGCGTCCACGATGACATAACCGCTACAGCGGTGTCGGACACAGCAGCCCTGCACTGTAGCCATAACACCACAATTAAACAAAAGAGAAAATGATCTTTCCAAAAGCTTCCGGATTAAGTGAGGAAATCTTTGATAATTAGCATTCATTATCGTTGAGTCACCGCCATTACATTTTCCATAGCACGACGCTAGTATATGGCAATTCGTCCCTGCAGGCATATTATATTTGGTTGTATCAGATGCATCGCCGACGTTTCATGCCGAGTACATTATCACAGAGCGATTTCATTATCGAAGCGCGACATGAAGCGAGGAAACAAGCAACAGGCATTTCAATATCAACCAAGCGCCGGTTTAGGCAGAAATAACCCCGTAATAAAACATTGAACCACTCCCAAAACGCATATCTGTCTTCTTCGTCCAAACTATGTTGTGTTTTCAGGCGCTGGCTGCTTAAGCTTTCAGGATCACTTCAGACGACAGCAGAGCTGTCAGAGTTTCCTCTTGATTCCTGCGTGTTCATATTGCCACGACGCCATCTGTGCCCAACCACGCTGACGACGAGAACGACGACCTCGTGTGTGCAAGCGAGCGTGCTAGAGAAGAAGAAGCTAAAACTGAACGCTTGTTCTAATTGTCTAGATTAAAATAACGCTCTCTGCTCTTGTCTCAAGTGAGCCGTGACACTGGTGGAGGTGCTGGGTATCGCATCATCGCCTAATGATAGGGACGACTCCTGCGAGTAGCCCTGCGGCCAGCCCTTCAAGACATCATCCACGCGTCGAGACACCTGTGCACCGTGCAAGCCGCCGCCTGCAAGGTCTGTGCCCGGAATTTGGTCTCTTGCAACGAACTTCGTCAGCGACCTCAACGACTCAGGAAATGGCGATTGCAAGCCCAACACAGGTGACTATCCAAAACCATCTAGTCCCCTCAAGCTTCCACGGTGACACGTACGAAGACGCCGAAGACTGGCTGGACCAGTACGAACGCGTAGCTAAGGTCAATCAGTGGCGTCCGGACCAGAAGCTTTCCAATGTGTACTTCGCTCTTGAAGGTAGCGCAAGGACGTGGTTCCAAAACCGCGAGCCACATTTGACAACGTGGGACGAATTTTGCCGTCGGCTACTTGACACCTTCGGAAGCACTGATCGCCGAGATAATGCACAACGACTTCTCGAGTTGCGAATTCAGAAGCCCAATGAAAGTGTCTCCATGTTTGCCGAGGACATGTCTCGTTTGTTTCGTCGCGCGGATCCCAACATGCCGGATTCGAAGAAGCTAAGCCATCTCATGCGCGGCGTCAAAGAACAGCTATTCGCTGGTCTCGTGCGGAACCCGCCTACAACAGTGGAAGAATTCATTAAGGAAGCCACAGCAATCGAGCGGGCGCTCCAGCAGCGTTGTCGGCAATACGAACGCCTGACTAACGATGCGCCTGCAGGAGCCGCAGTACTCACAGTGACAGACGAGACCTCGCTGCGTCAACTGATAAGAGACATTGTGCGCGAGGAGATTGCGAAGGAAACTGTGACACCGAAGGAGTTTACTGTTGCTTCGGTCGCTGAAGTTGTTCGCCAAGAAATTCGGCAAGCATTAGCACCTCCTGAGCCGCTCCCTGAACCTTGTCCCGAGACGCGCTTCGAGCCACGCGCATATAGCTACGCAGACGCTGTCCGTCGCCCGCTTTCTACCATGCCGGTACAGCAGTACCACCAGCGGCCACCTATTGCTGCCTGGATACAGAGGGAGCATTTCAGGCGACCCCAGCCTCGCAGGACCGACGTATGGCGCACTGCTGATCGCCGACCATTGTGTTTTCACTGTGGCGAACCAGGGCACATTTATCGTTTTTGCCCTCATCGCCAGCGTGGCATCCATGACATGTCACCTGCCACTCCGCGCCAGTTTCCAGAGAGACATCCACGCTTCGACGACAGTGTCAGTCAGGAACAAGGCAGCTCAGCTAATCTGCGGTCGCGCTCGCCGTCTCCATTACGTTATTCTTCGCCGAACCGTCGCAGTTTCGCCGACGTTGTACGAGGCCGCTCTCCAAGCCCACGGCGGGGAAACTGAAATCAGCGACCTCCGGGGGGAAGGTTGCAAGTCGTCGAACCGCCGAAAATCCCCCATTATTACTGAGAAACGAGCAGAGCAACCCAGAGAAACGGGACGCCGACGAATTTGTAAGTGCCACCTACGAAACCTGCCGGACTATTACATCCCGTTCAAGTGCCGGAAACACCGTTTGCACAAATTGGGATGGACCTTTTGGGCCCATTCCCAATATCAACTGCAGGAAATAAGTGGATCATAGTTGCGACAGATTACCTTACGCGTTATGCAGAAACCAAAGCACTTCCGAGCAGCACAGCAGCCGAAGCCGCGCAGTTGTTCATCGAAAACGTCGTCCTTAGGCACGGTGCTCCAGCGGTCATCGTAACCGACAGGGGAACCACATTCACGGCTGAACTTTTGCGAACTGTACTCACGCTCAGTGGCACAGCACACAGAAGGACGACAGCTTATCACCCGCAAAGCAATGGACTTACGGAGAGCCTCAACAAGACTCTCGCAGACATGTTGTGCATGTATGTCGATGTGGAACACAAGAACTGGGACCAAATATTACCATACGTAACGTTTGCTTACAATACGGCTCGGCAAGAAACAACAAGAATGACGCCATTCAGTCTCCTCCACGGTCGAGAAGTGACTACAATGCTGGATGCTATGCTTCCTCATGATTCCAGCGATTCCGAGAATAACGCCGCAGATTTTACAGAGCGCGCCGAAGAAGCAAGACAGCTCGCACGCGTTCGCATAACTAGCCAGCTAGACCGTGATGCGCGACGTTACAATCAACGCCATCGATGCGTCGTTTACCAGCCCGGCCAAAGAGTCTGGATTTGGGCTCCAGTACGCCGCCGCGGCCTCGCGGAGAAACTTCTGCGCCGATACTTCGGACCGTACAAGGTTCTACGACGCCTTAGCGACGTCAACTATGAAGTCATTCCTGACAGCCAATCCTGCTCGAGGCGCCGTCTGGACCTGCCTGAGACTGTGCACGTGGTGCGCATGAAACCTTATTTGGCTGAATGACATGGACACTTGCTGGTGGGCTGGACACCGGGTGCTACCCGCCAAGCATCGGGACGATGCTCCTTCTGAAGGGGGGCAAATGCCACGACGCCATCTGTGCCCAACCACGCTGACGACGAGAACGACGACCTCGTGTGTGCAAGCGAGCGTGCTAGAGAAGAAGAAGCTAAAACTGAACGCTTGTTCTAATTGTCTAGATTAAAATAACGCTCTCTGCTCTTGTCTCAAGTGAGCCGTGACAATATTACGGAATGCTCCGGCCTCGCGACTTCTCGCAAAGTAGGAAATTGGCCCCTCTGATATCAGGGCATACAGAGAATCCTGAAAATACAAGCACCGGTTTCCCATTGCCGGTCTTCAGCAGCAGCTGTGGCAGCAGCGATGACGCAGTGGCTAGCACTAGCTACGCAGACATGGAGGAAGCATCGTGTGCATTGGGAAACAACGCTAGGTGAGCCGAACTTTTCCAAGAACTCCTTTCGATAGAGCAACTCACTGAGATTACAGGGAATTCTGTATATGGCTCATTTATGCTTACACTGAAGAACTTTTGCGAGGGATTGAAGTTCAGACCGTACAAATGCCATATATCAGCTGTTGTTCACACAGTATGACGCTGGCTTAAACAGGAAGCTTTAGCTCAGGATCTACTAACTAGGTACATGAGAAAGGAGAAATCAGTTTTTTTTTTTGGCAACACACTGCAGCAGCATTGGTAAAATAGTGGCACTTAAAAAAAATTTCGCTATTTGTGTACTTCGAGCAGTTCCATTTTTGTTTGATGTCACACTCAAGCAGAAAGTGAGAAACACAAGCATCAAAATTACCCTTTCAAATCGGCAATCAAACCAATGCGAGGATTCTATCAACTACACTACATAACAAAGGTAAAGTGCACTAAATAAGTGTGTAAGACAGCACTCTCAAATATGCTATTTCATGAGTATATATTTTGGAAATCCTTGTTCACGTAGTAACAATTTCACGCAAAGTGAAAAAGTATTGCAAACAATGTTGGCCACTGAGCAATCTTCAAGTGATGCAGCTAATAGGACTTCACAAGGTATATTTTTTGCGAAGTTAAATTTGTGCATTATGTGAATCTGTTTTTTTTTAAGGTTACCGATTTGAGAATTTTTCCATGGAATAAAACAAGTCAACATTATGATTGGTAGAGTTGACGAAATTTATATGTTTCAATCAAATGAAATTTTCATTGCAATCCCCGCGCGAAGCAATAAAGAATTCTGCACTTAGATCTACATGCGTTTTCCAAAAACATCACTTTCACTGTCGTGGCAGGCTAACAAGTTGTCACAATGTTTATTTATTTATTTATTTATTTATTTAGCAAGCCGTAAGTTGTTTATAAGATTATATGCTCTCCATAATAGCTAAGCTGGCATGATTAGAAACTACGTGCTTGTTAACACAACACGAGTTGAACCACACCATAAGGTTGTATGACTCGTGTTAACAACGGTAACAGGAAGCAATATACGTAAACAAATAAACATATTACCGCAACAATAGCGCAGAATGTTCATCTAGAGCTTAGCGTAAATATTTCTATAGAGGAACAGGCAAGAGGGAAGATACACTAAGAGCAGGCATCTTTGCTCTACAGCCCGTTTTATTTTTTTCTTCCCTAAACGGTACGAAAGGTGTCGTACCAACAATGACTTGACTCAAAGCTTGCAGGCATAATTAACGGACCGAGAAAAATGCTCTCTCTCATGGACAAAACTAAGAGAGAAATACAGGTTATTTGACATTAAAGTTAGTTGTAAAGAACAATGTAATGCATATTTGCCCAACGATATAAAGAAGCAAAAAGGGACACTTCTTCGCTGGCATATTTCATCCATTGTGCGTCAAAAAAACTGAAGTATTTGAGGCATCGGTGATTGCTGCACACTGGGGAAGACGTTATCTACGCGTCAGCAGCTCCATGCATTAAACAGCAACGGTGTAAAGACCGAATACGAGTGCAGTGTTAAATGACTTGATACAAAGACTGGAGAAATATTTGAACCCGCAAATTTTTGCTTCCTATTCGATACGTATTGATTGAGCTATGAAGTACGATATCCGATGGGAAATTAATCCACCTATCCTCAGAAAAAGCCCGAATAGTGCGCCTTTGCAGAACGACAGAACAAAGAAAACAAGAACAAAAACAGAAAGAAAGGCAGAAAGAACGAATTGCAGAAAGCAGAACGACAGAACAAAGAAAACAAGAACAAAAAAAGAAAGGCAGAAAGAAAGAATTGCAGAAAGAGCGAAAGAACCTTCAGGTATTGCATAACGTTCAAGCATGCGTGGTTGAAAAGGTGGACCTACTGCGCGATACGTTTTCTCACACAGCGGCTCGTTATGTCTTGCAAGAAGGCTGATCCCTCCGATCCCATTCATTAATGCACTACCACGGGTGCAGCAAGCTTCCGCCTTCACATGTTAGAGAAGTGTATCATGCTGCAGAACTTTTTTTTACTCTTAAAATGAAAGGCCTCGTAAAAAAGTAGACGCGTTTTAGCTGATGCAAAACAGTAATTTTCCGTGCCGAATGTGAGACTTCAAGGGGTACATTTCAGGAGTTCTTCCTGAATGCTCCTTTTGAGCATGTTGAAGGTACACGTCTATTTTGAATGTCAAGAGCGGCTTAGTTTCTTATCTAACATTCACTGCCAGACATTTCCGCTCACCTCTACCTGTTTCGTGTATGTTATGCATGATGCGATAAGTAAAGCATGGTTTTGTATAGCTTGCAACTCGAACGAAGATGGTTCTCATCTTCAACTTTAGCAACACCAACAACGAAAACATCAGTGTTCAATTTCTGCCAATCAACAGCGCAGAATGAGAGCTAAGTTTAAATGCAGCACGTTAGCAGGTAAGTACAGCAAGTCGCTTTACCATTAACGCGCGATTTATTTTGTTAACCTCTATGTTGCCAAACTTTCTTTTTCTCCTCCCGTAACAAGAATCGGCCATTTTGAGCTCCTTTGTTCGTCTAGTTGCAGGAATGCTACTGGAACCGGAAGAAGAGAACTGCAAGAGTTGTGCGGTGTCTCTGGAAATGTTCCCAACGGAAGGAATGCCTTACACGGGTATCCTTTCAAACACACGGGTGACACAGCCCAATTTTGTAAAGCACGTGACCGATGTTCTGTGAATCAGTCGAAGTTTGAGGAACGTCGCCGCAACCGTGCTGCCAAAAACCACAAATGCAAAAGTTGTGGTAAACTGTTCAACCGGGCTGATCTTCTTGTTCGACGTTACTGCACGCACACAGACAGACCCTACAAATGCGAAATATGTGATAAATCGTGTCGGCGTTCTGATCATCTACATGTCCATAAGCGTACGCACACAGACGAGAGGCCCTACAAATGCGAAATGTGCGATAAATCATTCTCGGACCCATCGACTCTTCGTAAACACCAGTTCACTCACACTGACGAGAGACCCCAAGTCTGCCACAAATGTACTAAAGCATTCAAAAGCAAATAAGCTCTCAAACGTCATCGCAGCTTGAATTGTAGATACCGAGCTTTCGTTTGCGATGCACGTAATCTATCCTTTATGGATAACTCAGGTCTCAGTCATCACCGTCAAAGTATGCATGGGAATAAAACACCGTTTAAAAGTACTCATTGTGGATTTCTTTTCGCTGAGAAAGAAACCCTGGATGAGCATTTGTGTCAGAGTAATAAGTTCTACTTATGTGAAAATTCATATAAAGACGAAGTTCAACTGATCACACACCCCGTCACGTATAGGGGTGAGCAGCCGTAATATTCTCACTAGTACGCAAGGTAGGTAAATCACCCGCGGCGTTCGCACAATAACGCCAGTGTGAGACTCTGCAGAGAAACAACGGTAACATTCTTTCATAGGCGTGAACAATTACCTGATCCCATCATGTGCAGAGACCGGCTTCTTTTGACATTTGAAACGGCTAAGTAAAATGCTGCTTCCTTAGAAATTACGAGACAAGAAGTCGTCGCCAGAATTTTGTCGTTCTTGAATCTCGAAGTACAGTGAAGGTCCTGTTCAACGCTCACTGTTTGAAGAAGTAAGTTCTTCACGAACATAGCTTTAGGAAACTGACTTCAAGACAAACCTTGATGGGCTGTGAGTGCATGTTTTGCGCAACTAGAAGATTGAAATGTCCGTAGATGATTCTTGACAGCTCGTTTAAATAGAGAAGTGCTTTGTGGAACTGTTTTTTTTTTTTGCCGTGTACTACAAAATTACTGTTAATTAAGCATCCTATTGGTGTTTCTGTTTCAATAGAAGAAAACACGTATCATTAGGAACCATTTAAAAAGTAGGGACAGTTTTTTTATTAACTCAAAAGCAATCTCTGCCATTATTTTAGGTCCTTCAGCCAGGTTGCCTTCGACAGACAATACTTTAGGGGCTTTTACGAAAACATACAGCCACACTGTATGCATAGGAACATTTATTTCCTGTAAAGTTTTTTCAATGCATTGAATATTTTGGTTCTCTTTGGCTCTTGTATGCTTACCGAAGTATTTGTTCACTATAAACTAAGCTGATGACACTAGTCAGACTTTTAAATTCAAGTGGCTTGGAGCTTCCCTATACGATATGCACTCCATGTACAAAATCTTTAGATATTGTTTTATCCTGGTAGAACCTCTGTCAGTTTTAAGGGGCAGTTTTTAATCACTCGGAAGTCGCATGTTCTGACTCGGCCTGCTCGCTAGTTAAAGCTGTAAAGTCTTAGTCTCATGTGACAAACGCCTCCGTGCGAGGACATGTCAAGTAAGATGCAGTTCTTATGCGTCTTGACACGCGTACTTGCATATCTGTTTACGCTGAACCCGTTTAAACCGCTAACAAATCTTAAGTTACTGCTCAGTGCATGACGAGCCTTCCTGTGTAAGAACATTCTCGAACTTTAACGTCGATCATTTTTGATGACCTTTTGTAATGATACTGTACGCGCGACCCCAATAAAGATGTGCATCGTTAGAGGCGTGCGAGCACCAGCGATGACCGTGCAATATTCGACGAATCACGTGGGAAAAGCCGACGCTTATTAGGCACAAACCACGTTTTGGACGATCGGCGCATGTACCCGGCACTGGCCTTCAGCCCGAGTATCACCTGTTTTGTTAGTTCCGTTACACCAAATAAAACGTATTTCGTGACTCAAAGTTCTTGCTACTGTGTTGTTCGCCGTTACAACAACGTGATATCTCGTAGAGCTGCTTCATACTGACCGTATACACCTTGCAATCCGTGAGTACACCTTGAAAGCTCAATTCACACCAGCAACTAGACACTTACCCCTCCCCCCGGGTACCCTATAGACGCAACAATAATATCAAGGATATTCATGTATATGGCAGAATAAGGACAAGGACGAAGACAACATCCGGTGCCTGTGAACGCCCCAGCAGCTTTATATGCAAACATATCGAATGCAACAAAATTGTAAGAAATTGTAACAAACTAACAGCCAGCAAAAATTAAAATTAAAAAGTGACGTCACATCCGAAAATGGCAGTGACATAAATATCTTCCGCTGCTTCGAGCGAATGTTTGAATTCCTTAAACGTCTAACATTTCGACCGCTATGCCAGCAGTTACTTTTCTTTTGAGGCTCAAGCAGGCTTGGCATTCGCCTCAACTGAAGCGCCAGCGGATTATTAAACTATGAGAGCGGCGTATGTCCTAATGTGAACTAAATTAGGCTGCTATTGACGGCAATTGCTCTAGTAGGTTGCTTATAAGGTGAGCAAATAGGATGGAAGTAAATGGCAGTATCACAAAGGTTTCAAAAGCAACTTTTCTTTTATTCCAGAATCAGGTAACCAATATAATTAACGTAGCCAAACATATTCCGATGGCTGAAACGTGCTTTGACCAGCCCAGAGTCATAATGCGTAGCAACATATACCAAATATTTTCACAGGATTCGCAATTCCGTGCGACACCATCCATATTGATATCCAACAATTATCAGACAAGACAGCATAGTTTGGAAAACATTCGACTTACTAGTTTTGCTGCGCCTCGTCCACTCTGTGGCTGTGCTACGGAAAGTGATCGAACACAACGCGACGTTTCCTCGCGGAGCGTCCACCATTTATCGTTACGACGACGCACAGCGCGCCGGATGCCGCAGCGCGAATTTTCCCGATAACATAAAGCCTCCACTCACACCTTTCCCCTATGAACGCCATGCGTTCGGTCACGCAAAAATTAAAGTGACGCGCACGTGACACTTTTAAGAAACACGCAAGGAAATATAAAAAAAAATCTTGAATGAAACCGCCGCGTTCAAGTGAGCAACGCCATTCAGCAAGACCTAATAGCTGCTTTGCGCAGTCATGTCTAGTCTTGCGCCAGATTAATGGGTTTATAGGTGTCACCAACAAAGAATTAATAAATTGCGAAATGCAAAGAAATTACCCGTTGTTTTTTGTACACCAAAATATTTGAAACGGATTATTTACTCGTATGTTACTTTCGGACCATCATGTACAGATTTTCCGTGGACGCAGGCAAAAAGGCAAATAAATGCCTGAGAAAGCGTCAGCTGTACAATTAAAAAGTTTTGAACTTTTTCACATAGGTTTTCTAATTTAAGGGTGTGTGCCTCGCACGCCCTGGATCGAATTGAATGGCATTCTTGGGCTTTACGTACCGCAACCGTGATTTTATTACGAGGCATGCCGTAGTGTGGGACTGCAGATTAATTTTGACCGCCAGGGGATATTTATGTTCCCCCAAAGTTTTTCGGACGGATAGACGGACGGGCGGATAGATAGGCAGATAATTACCCAAGTTTAGATACGAAATTGTGGTTTTTGTATAGCCAACAACATATGTAGGGATCATACCCGTTTAAGTACTCTACAGTTAAGCTGGAAGGGCTCGTGCAAGTCAAGGTGCCGTTTCCAGTTTATTAGATGAGTGCCCTGCACCAGATATTGCCCCGAGTGCAATATTCGTTCTAGGCTAGCCAGTATTTGTGTCTTTAGTGAGAACGAAACATTGCAAGAAGCGCGCTTAACCAAGCACTACTTTCGTTTTTCCCTACTTTCTTTCATTAAAACATAATTTCAGCTCTCTTGTCACAGTTCCAAGTGTCAAAGACCAATACCTTCATTAACTGAAGGATTTTGACGACGCCAGGTGTTACCAGTGGACCACGCAGCACAGGTTATAGCCGCCGACAATTACAACGTCGACCGTACGTAGCTGACGGCCATTCACCTTTACATCAAACAAACTTGGCAGAAAGACCGCACTTCTACCGTGGCAGTGGTGCCTTTATTGTGCAAAAAGTGTTCTTAACCAGGGCCGTCAAGTATGTTTCCGCACTCGCCGCCTTATTACTGTCCTTAGTAAGAAATTTATTCAGATATGAATGCACACAAATTCATGCCTAATTTATGCAGTTGAAGGTTTCGAATGAGTTTGTTATCATATCAGTGAAATGCGAAAGTACGCTCCTAGGTGATCGGCTCAGAAGCCGAGACCGTACATTTCATGCACCGAATAATTCACTCGTAGTTGAAATGAGCGTTCGAGGATTGTTCTACAATTTTATTTGCCAAGCAAAATCTCGGTGCGTACATCGTGGTAAAACCACGAAAATTTTTCTCTTAAGTCGATGAAACATTGTTCACAAAGATGACGTTTTCATAGCCACCGTGGTTGCTTAGTGGATTTGCCAATGATCGGCTAAGCACGAGGTCGCGGGATCGAATCCCGGTTGCTGCGGCCGCACCTCGATGGTACCGTGCACTGGGGACACGTTAAAAAGCTCCAGTTGGCTTAAAACAATCTCATGGCTTTGGAACCTACTTATTACAACAGAATTTCATTACAACTACGATTTGATCTGAATATATAGGAATGTGTGCACTTAGGGAGGCGCTCAGATGTTTATACCGGAGCGTCGTAACAGTGCTGTCATGTCTTCTATGTATGTATGTATCCGTTCTATGTGTCCAATAATCGCGCCACAACTGCCAACATCTCCCTGGGAAGCCTTAGCACTTCTGCTCAAAGAAAGAAACAGTGTTAAACACATGTTTCTGTACACGGTTTTTTGGCTGGGTGAGGGCTTTACTTGAAGTTGCTTTTATGATTTGGTGTCAATATAACACGGGTCAGTGGGGCGCCTCTTCTAGTGTTCGAATATCAGCACTTTAGCGTCGGCACACTGGCACACTCTATTCGCTGTTTTTTTTTTTATTTAGATGGGCATTACGATTTCATGCGAACCAATAACCCAACGAGTTATTGGTTCCCTTTCATCCTTGGCACAGACTGCGCATGCGCGAACATTAAACAGCGTTCTGTCTCAGAAAGGCACTAGTACTCGAGATCGTCAGCATCAGGCATGACTGAACAAAGGAACGATGGACACACGCCTCCCGCGTTTACCTTCATCGACGAAGCCACCCCGGGTACAAGCCGTGAAGGCGGCGAAGATGCTTCAGGAACTTCGGATGATTACACTACGTGAGTATTTCCGTTCGTGAAATTCTCGTTGGATATTGTCCGCCGCAAGAACAACCTGGAATAAAGGCTTTAACCGCTATACATTTGTTCCCACATCGAAGTGGGCGTTTTCGAGGACAGCTTACAGGCAGCGTAACTGCGGCTGTTTATGGTCATGGTAAAGAGAAATGCCTCCACAGGGTTGCAAATGTTTTTAACAGAGTGCATATGTATATATTAAGATTGCGTTTGATCACCGTATCGCATACTTGTAGCAGTAGCCCATTGTCTGGGATGTTACGCTGCTTAGCTCGAAATCACGGGTAATGTTCCAGGCACGATGGTCTTTCACCAGTGAATGTTAAATGCAAGAACGGATGGATACTTTCATTTATGTGCCCATTACAGAAACCCAGGTTCAACCCCAAGATCCCTCCAAGACGCTAGATCGGGGTTTCGAAATGTGAAAGAGGACATAAATAAAAAAACAGTACGCCACCCTTTCTTACGCGTTCGAGTGAGCACACTTCAGTAGGCTCACAAAAGAAGGCAGGAATTGTACACTTTGCTCAAAGCGAAAAAAAATCTGTGACCAAGTGAGCCCATTCCTTTTCCCATTTTTCCTGTTACGTGTTTTTCAGGACATACAAAAGGTGCCACTTGAAGAAAAACACCCTACGGCTTTGAAATGAACGCTGTGTTTAATTTTTCGGAATGTTCGGAACAATTGGAAATTACCACCAGGGCGCCCCGATGCCCACGTCATTTTGGCGCAACTGCGAACAGCCGCGTTGACAGAGTGGGCGAACGTAATCGCGAAATGGCGAGAACAGTTGCCGACCGCCAATATTAAGAAGCGTGGTCGCAGTCTAGCAGAGCTGTTGCGGACTTGGTGGGGCGACCGATTCGACCGAGTAGCTAGGCTACGGGAGCTAATCTGACGTGGCCTAGCTAACCCTAACATAACGTTGCCTCACCTAAAGCGTAGTTCCAAGCTCTCGCTCGCTGTTCACGCACACCGCTCTTGGCGCGGCAGTCATGTCGCAATCTTTATGACCAGCGCTTTCCAGTTGACTCGCATGACGCCGTAGAGCTATACGCACATAGACTAAAATGAGCGCCTAGGAGGGGCTGGAAGTACACAATTATCTCGTAATCTTGCAACTTAGCACTTTTTTACCCTGGTTCTAGCATCATTTGTTGCTCTCACACATTTCTTGCTTGATGTCGGGATTTAAGAAATTGCGCAATTTAATAGTGTGCCTTTCTCCCTATGCCAGCCAGCAAGCTATCATTTTGATAAAATTATTCTTTACAGGTGTTAACTTCATTAACAAAAGTGCAGCTTCCTTGCTTCGAATTCTGCTTTCCCAAAACATTCTTCAGATGTCTTCTACTCTACCTGGAAGCACAAAGTCAAAGGCCAATATGTATGCCTGATCCTACGATTTGTGACGAATACATCGATGACGTGTGGAAGGCGTTGAACAGTCGGAACCATGCCACTGACGTCAAAGGTATGTATGGCATGGCCTTTAACCATCAATACCACCAACGAAGATGCTTAATAACCCACCCAGGAGGCAGCATTTCAATCGATCATAACGGCGGTACATTTATTGGATATACGGACACCTTATTAACGTCAGCGCGTGTCTGTTGCAGTTTATGCAGTCAGCGTGAAATTCATACCGATCATTTGAGTGCTTATAAAGACAACACTACGCATATTCTACGTGCCTCAAGTATAGAATGAATATATTTTCAACGCAATGAATTCATTCGTAATATCAATCGAAGCTTCTCGATTTGTCTTGGTTTCGTGTTGGAATGGGGTCCGAGTACCAAGCTTTGCAATGCTCAGCAAGCCAAACGCGTGTTTCATTTTTCGTGTTCGATGCTTGCTACAGGAGCCTGTCGTATAAGGGCCCTTTGCCGGCCGCCACTACAAATTCAATTTATACGCTGGGAATTGCCAAGGCGCAGTGAAAAGAGCGTTTCGGTAAGAGAATTTTTCAAGTGCATTCATTGTGGGAGACGATAGATGACATCGAGCTGTCTTGCTACTGTGCCATATGCCGGCGAGTGTCACTTTCCACAGACACTCTCCCCCTCTGCCTCGAATGCCGTCCTCAAGCGGCGTTCCTTCCTTGCCTTCTCTCCTAGAGGAGCAAAGGCCCTGCGTCACGTTAACGTGACGAGGTCCGCCTCCATGTTTTATTTCGATTTGTTTTTGTCGTATGGCACGTCTGTTGGTGCCCATTTCGTCGTTGGATGATCAACCAAATGCCCGTGCAGTGGTCGGTGCCTTTGCAAGATGTTCGAATTGCACAGATGAATTTGTTCCTTGGGAATTTGCGACCTTGACCGGCTCTCTCAAAGCGCGGCTCCTTCCAGAGGAAGAGCACGTGGCCTACTGCTGAAACTTGCAACTGTGCCTGCCACGCTGCCGCCTATACGGTGGCGACGCGGTAGCCACCACCTAATTTAGGAGCCGCGCTTTTGTATTTACAACAGCCAGACCTGGTGAGGAGACCTTTAAGACGACTCTCTGTCTACCTTACGGAAAACCAGCCACGCCTTATTAGTATTCTGGAAAACATGCAGTCGTTGTATTTAACGCAGCGAGTCGCGATTGCTGCTATTGCATAGCTTAATGACGCTGCCTCATGCACTTGTAATTCTGCACGTCTCTCCCATCTTACCAGATGCCTGCAACACAACCCTCAGCATTAGCGCATTCGGCAACCTATTTTAATCAGTGTGACAGGTATCGAAGGCGTGCAGAGCATGGCAGCGATTTTTTATAATGTTTGTTAAACATGCACTGCTAACTGTAAATACATTCTTAGGAACTTCAGCTACAGACATATGTATATGTATGCATCATATGGCCAGGCTTTTAGGGGCTAGCCCAATATCCGTGGAAGCTTGCATCTGCCACGTCTAGATAAGATTTTCCTGAGTATTCTTGGAGCTTGAATGCTGTTTGGTGCTAATGCTGTCGCCTGTCTTTTGTACATGGCCCGATTAGGCTGTCTGCGGCTAGCGATGAATAGGCGATATGCAGAACCTGCAGCTGCACTTTTGCACACAGCTCGTTCACCTATATAAGTTAGTGGATATCGGAGTATAATAGTAATGAAAGTGTCAACATGCGAGTTCGTAACATTATCAGGCAGTCATTCTTTCGGTACACCACCCAAGCTTTCAAAACAATATTCTTTTGAATAGGAAGCTTCGTTAAAAACTTCTGTCTGGGCGAGTTGGTGCATACTTGACATAAAAATTTTACAGCGCAATCACATGCAACCACAAAGTGTGAAGGACGGGACACAAGCACTTGTCTCGTCCTTCATACTTTGTGGTTGCATGTGATTGCGCTGTAACAATTTTTATGTCAAGGAAGCTTCGGCTCGGGGTCAATTCAGATTTTCATACTGAACCTGTAAAATGCAGGAGTGCTTGAGGAACGGCTCTTAGACTGACATGAACGATGTTCGTTGCAATTCAGAATGTTCTAGTGACCGTAGGCAGGGAGTTACATATTTAGGGCATTGATGGTATGCCAAAATTCCCGGAAATTGGCAACTTTCTAAAAATTTGAAGCACAATGTCTGCAATTTAGTAACTCTACTCCTAAAACAAATATCGCAGTCTTTTAACCGCATGGTTTAGAATATCTAAAGCGGTCAAGATTGATTTATGAATTTGCAATTTACTGAAACGACAAATCTTTCCGAACGTTTTTCAGAAGTCCTAGCTACAACAATGTGGTAAATTTCAGACCACTGAGTATCATCTCCGTGGATTTACGGGTATTAGTAAACGTTCTTTTCAGAATTATGGCATAGTTTTTATAGCTCAATTACAGACTTGTAAGCTTGATATTGTTTTATTTATAAATTTTGTCGCAATCAATACTTTTTAAAAGGGCGTTCACAGCTTGATCATTAAGTTCGTTTACGGCAGTCACAAGATTTCATCATTTTCTTTCACATTCGATAACCTCCATCAAAATTGGTGCAAGTGTGACATAGACTATATCCCAAGTGCTTAGACAGAAGCCTCCGTGCTGAAGTTTCCTTTTGCGCTTTGCTAAGCAGCTTTACAATAACGAGAACACGTCCTTCTTGGTAAAGGCAAGTGTGGTGAGTGCCAAACTCTGCTTATTGAATTTATTGTGCTTCATTGCGACCTTAATGAAGCATGGAACACACTTGTTGCTGGAAATTAGAACCAAAAATTTGACCTTTGTAGCGCACTAAAACATAGTGACCTGTCGTCTTTTCCTCAGAACATGGTGCGTGTTCTATCGTGGTGTCGGAATGCCAGCGCATTTATTTTTATAAAAAGAAATCTACATTCTGTAGATTTGAGTCACCTTGTCCCTGTCGGCCATACGAATCTCTTGCTTGCACTTGGCACCTAACTTCTCATTTTTGAAATAAAGAGAACTGCATACGCAAACACAGCCGCCAGCTTTCCCTAGCACTAAAGCCCAACTGAAAGGTTTTCATGCCACCATTTCTCAGTGCGAAATTTCCTTGCTCTTTTAATTACCTTTGCACAGCGGCGAGTGAACACCTCTGCCCTTTTTTCGGGCCATGCAGATGCCACTGACATGGGAAGCACCAATTACACGCCTGCAATTACCGCCGCCAGGACCGATCACGCCAGGCCTAGTACGAGCCGCGCTGGCATCGAGAAAGTGTCGTCTACTACGAAAGACATCGCGAGGTGAGAAAACACTGCAAAATATTTCTTGACATAAAGCAACCTAGCCACTTGGGGAACTGTGACAGCGACCGTAACGCTCACTCCAGATCTTATCCCGCATGATAAATATAAAAATAGATCATACCTATAAAAGCAAAAGGAAAAAAAGATCTGCTTCCAAGACGCCTGATAACGCTTTAAGGACGCCTGATAACGCTTTAAGGACGCCTGATGACGCTTTAAGGACGCCTGATGACGCTTTAAGGACGCCTGATGACGCTTTAAGGACGCCTGATGACGCTTCAAGGACGCCTGATGACACTTTAAGGAGACCAGATGACACGGCAAAGACTCCTGAAGACGCTCAAAGGATGCGCGGAGACGCTTAGGAGAAGCATGGAGACTTTTCACCGACGCGCGGTGACTTTTAGCAGACGCGCGGTGACTTTTAGCAGACGCGCGGTGACTTTTAGCAGACGCGCGGTGACTTTTAGCAGACGCGCGGTGACTTTTAGCAGACGCGCGGTGACGTTTAGCAGACGCGCGGTGACGTTTAGCAGACGCGCGGTGACGTTTCGCAGACGCGCGGTGACGTTTCGCAGACGCGCGGTGACGTTTCGCAGACGCGCGGTGACGTTTCGCAGACGCGCGGTGACGTTTCGCAGACGCGCGGTGACGTTTCGCAGACGCGCGGTGACGTTTCGCAGACGCGCGGTGACGTTTTGCAGACGCGCGGTGACGTTTTGCAGACGCGCGGTGACGTTTTGCAGACGCGCGGTGACGTTTTGCAGACGCGCGGTGACGTTTTGCAGACGCGCGGTGACGTTTTGCAGACGCGCGGTGACGTTTTGCAGACGCGCGGTGACGTTTTGCAGACGCGCGGTGACGTTTTGCGGACGCGCGGTGACGTTTTGAAGGACGCGCGGTGACGTTTTGAAGGACGCGCGGTGACGTTTTGAAGGACGCGCGGTGACGTTTTGAAGGACGCGCGGTGACGTTTTGAAGGACGCGCGGTGACGTTTTGAAGGACGCGCGGTGACGTTTTGAAGGACGCGCGGTGACGTCTGAAGGACGCGCGGTGACGTCTGAAGGACGCGCGGTGACGTCTGAAGGACGCGCGGTGACGTCTGAAGGACGCGCGGTGACGTCTGAAGGACGCGCGGTGACTTTCGAGGGACGCTTCAGGGAGGCGCGTAGCCGCTTCTCGTTTCTGCATAATATGGGGTATTCCGACGCGGCGTGTAAACGGGCAGTGCTGCAGCAGATTCGTCGACGAAGAGTGTGGCCAATGTTGGGCAACCAGCCCCTTCGACGGGTGCAGCCAGCGTTGCTCCGCCATGCAAGAAGAGTTCATCGACTTCTAGGTTCGTTGTATTTACAGATACTGTCACTCAAGGCGAGGCATTGCCAAAGCACCGCTTGCAAGAAGGGCACTGAACACGATTCCTAGTCAAACGGCGCCACCGTTTCTCTTGCGGTCGTGTAAGCCACACTAACTATGCGTCATATGGAACGAAAAAGAATTTGCAAGCTAAGTTAGCTGTCTTATATTTCACACCCAGCACAAACGTCTTCTGCTATATGTTCTGCAGATGAATGTAAGGGTGCAATCCAGATTATGTCAAAGAAGTAATTAAAAACGTAGGCCAAAAGTGATCTGACCCGCCGTGGTTGCGTAGTGACTATAGTGTTCGGCAGCTAAGCACAAGGTCGTGTGATTAATCTCCGACGACGGCGGTCGCATTTCGATGGGGGTAATCTGCGAAAATACTTGAGTACTTTGATTTAGGTGCACAATAATGAGGCCCTGATAACCCAATTATGCCGCAATCTCGCACTGCGACGTGCCTCATAAACAGATCGTGGTTTTAGCGCGTAAAACCCCATAACTCAGCAATTTTTAACTGTTATGTGTTGTGGAAACACACTTAGTAACTACACACACTCTCATAGACAACGTTGTTCTTAACAAAAGACCGCGACGATGGTCTCACCTCGTCGGGTGGTCTGGCTATAGCAGTAGAAGAATGGGTTCCTTGCCGTCAATTACAACTTCCAATGACCTTTGAAGCAGAACCTGTTGGAGCACTGCTGCCCGATAAGCTGGTGACAATCATTTCCGTTTGCATCCCTACCTACCATCAACTTCAAGGAACAGTTTCCGAGCCTTATGATGAACTTCCCTAAATCTATATTGTCTTGCGAGATGTAAATGCGCATAGTCCCCTTTGGGGACATTCTCGTTGTAAATCTCGCTGTAATTGTTTCTGCTGTGGACGCCTGTTTATTATTAACGAGCCAAAATTCAACTTCAGATAAAGCATCATCCTCGATAGACATAAGCATAGTATCATGCACAGTCCTGCCCTACCTAGAGTGAAAAGTCTTAAAGAATCTGTGAGAAGACTGTTCCGAGAACTGATCAGACTACGTAGGCAATAATAAAACACCTTCACCCTGATACAGAAATTGCTCTGTGGCACCGTTGGAACACCATGTGGGCAACAATATACATTTCCTTAGCATGGAAAGAGGTTATTTATATGCCCATCTTGAAGCATGGTAAAGATACATCTTCTATTTCAAGTTACTGGCCTATGGCGTTAAGAAGCTGCTTGTGTACGCTATTTCAAAAAAACGATCAAACGTGGGAAATTACTTTCTTAAATGAAACCAATTGCTTGACCTTTATCAAAGATGATTTAGGTGACCACCTCGTGCGGATTCAGGCTTACATCCGGGAAGCTTTTGTCTAAAAGGAGTTCTTTCTGCCAGTGTTCCTTGATATCTAAACGCTTGACACACCACCTGGCCCCACGGAAATTTGCGATATTCCTCTGAAATGGGTATTCGAGGCAACAAGCTTAACGTAGGAGAAAGTTATTTACTGAGCTGGCAATGCTCTGTCGCTGCGATTATTCCAGGAGACGGGGTTACAAGAGGCTCGAGCACTTATTTATACCATTTTTATTGCAAAAAGTATTTTCGTACGATCAGTTACTCCGCAACGTTTGTTTTATTCCGCTTGTGTTGATGATGAGCAGATTGAATTAAAATGAAGTAACCTCGCGATCTACGAAAGGGAAGTTCAAATTGGCTTGAACAAAGCGTCGACAGAGTTACAGGAGAATTTATTTAAATTACATTTCTTAAAAGCTTGACCCTGCTTTTTTTTCAAAAAATAGAGGCGTGATCCAAGACCCCATATTGATGTGCATGTACAATACGTACCAGTGAAAAAAAAGAGCACAAAATTTTAAGGCATCATTTTAGGCACGAAGTTAGCCTTCACTACACGCCTGGGAGAGTCAGAGAAAATTAAAAATTGATAGACAGGAAAGTCACCCACATTTAGTCAAGTTTGATAACCTGAACTGGACGAAGGGAAGAAGGGATGGAAATATAAAAGTCTACTGTAGATATCGCCGACCTAGAAAAGTTCTCTGCTCTATATCACATATAGTCACTTAGTCCTGAAGTACCTTAAAAACAAATGCCAAAATGCAATAAACATTCTTAAAATTATGTCACAAACAACGTGGGGCAGTGGCGGGAAGTGCCTCAAACTTCTACAGGAGCCTCATTGGAACACGCTTCGATTACGATGCCTAGAGTGTCAGTGTGCTGGATCCTGCCAATCACCTAGCCATCCCGCTGACCCATTGTAAGTACTTTAACAGTTAAGCGGACAGTGTTCGAGCAAATCAAGATACTCTTCTGAATATAGCGGATGAGTGCCCTGCATCAGACATTGCCCTGAATGTGTTGTGCGTCCTATGCCAGCCAGTGCAGTGTGTCATTAGTGAGACCAAAACATTGCAAGTGGCGCGTTTACCAAACAGAACTTTGCTTTTCGGAACTTGCTTTTTATAAATGATAATTTCAACTTTCTGTAGCAGCTCTAAGTATCTCATACCAATCTGTTTATTATTTGCAGCAGTTCTGATGATGCCTGGCGTTACCAGTGGAACACGCAGCAGAGGCCAATAACCGACCAGACTTACAAACTGGACGGTACGTTGGCGATCGTCATTCGCCTTTACAACAAATACGGGAGAGATGCCCCAAGTCTACCGTGGTAGTGGTGCATTTATTGTGCGTAAAGACGCGCTTCTCTAAAGCCGCCAAGACGGCTTCCGCAGGAGCCGCCTTATCACTCCCCTTAGAAATTTGTGCAGATGCGGGCAAATACACACAAACTATGTAGTTGAACTTTAGAATGAATTTATTCTCACATCAGTGAAGTAGCAAAGGCACCCTCCCAGGTGATCGAGGCAGAAGCCGAGACGGTACATTCTACGCAGTCATCAATTGAGCCATAATTGGAATCGGTGCTTCACCATTGGTGAATAAGTTTATTTGTCAAGCAGAATGTGCGTGTTCGTCGTGCTGCCACGATAATAATTTTTCTCTTAAACCGATCTAACTTTGTTGACAAAGATAATGCTTAGATACCCACCATGGTTGCTTAGTGACTTTGCCATTGCGCTGCTAAGCACAACATCGAGGGGTAAAATGGCGGTTGTGGCGGCTGCATTTCGATCGGGGCGAAATGCAAAAGAAAAACCTGTGTTCAGTACGTGCGCCCACGTTAAGGGGCCCCAGGTTACCAAATTATTCCGAACGTTACGGCACTTAAAGCCGCAGAATTGCAGTTTGATGATGTATTGAAGCGAATGCAGAGTAAGATGTGCGCTTAGGGCGAAGTTTCAGATGGCTGTACCGGAGGATCGGAACGGTACTACATGAGAAAATTGCTCAAGTGTTGCATGCTATAAAGAGCCGACGTATGCCGCTACGGCTGCCTGCAAAAATCACGCCATATCCTTTGGGGCTACCCATGAAAGTTTATATTGAAGCAACAACGGCACGTACAACTTTTTAATTTTAACGAAAATGTCGTGCAATGAGATACAAAATTGTGGGCAAATTGCTTACGCTCTGAGACCGTGAATCTACCAGAATTAACCCAACTATGCTCTTCTCAAACTTTAACAATCTCTAAAGAAATGCCCATATTAACAAGCACAGATAGAGGCGGCCTCCTATAAGTGTACCACTGCCTCTAACTTGTAGCGCTTTGGTAACAAGAAATTCCTCGACATGAAGACACAACTGCTTTCCAAACTAAATACTTTCTCTTTTTTGAAAGGTGATTAGCATTGTTTGCTTACTTCAATCATTTTTTGTTCTTCCAGTATCTGGGGAACTTCCTTCACTGCTGTGACTGATATTAATTGAAAGTTTAAAGGTGCTACTCAAATTTCGAAAATGAATCTGCCTAAAATATTCCCGTGTGCAAGAACATTAAAGTTCATTAAAATTCAGAGATGCTAAAACTGAAATCTTTAGTAACGACGGTTGGCAAGCCGGTATTTATGCCTTCTGCTGCACAGTTGAGTGTCATTGCCTCGGAAATTAATAATTTGTGACTTTCCAAGCTACTATGATGATTGCAACACGATTCTTACATATGCGCATCGTGTAATCTTTTAAATGCAAAGCATTTTTGTTCAAATTTTGATACTCCATCTGTCTGTCTGTAGTCTGTCTGTCTGTCTTGGCGGTCTCACGGTCGTTTTGTTAACTTGGTATGTACCCAAATAAGCATAGCATGACAAGAACGTATGAGCAACATCAATGATAGTGCATAATATGTTTATCATGACATGAGTGTCATGTAGGTCATTAAACAGCCTCCCAGATCTTGGTGATCTCGTGGTCGTTTCGTTCACTTGGTATCTACCACAATTGGCATAGTATGGCAAGACTGTATGACGAACATAAATAACCGGTAATGACATGAAGGTCATGATATGCGTGTCATGTAGGTCATCAAACAGCTGCAAACGTTTTCGTGTGTACCAAAATTAGCATGGTATGACAAGAGCGTATAAGGAACATAAAAACTCAGTGCCCTTCCACTCCGTGAAGAAGGATGAGCAAGGGAGCTGTGTATGTGGGCCCCTTACTGGCGAACTGCACCTCTGTCGCGGGTCGACCCGGTATTGCACTTTCTTCGGGATCGGCTCACGTATGGAGAGTGCTTAACGCCTGCTTCAACTCCACCGTGGGACTGCGCGGTTTGCACAAACATCGGGACCGGCCGACGTCTGGGCAGTTCTCAGCGCCGCTTGCCTCACCTCCGCTGTGGGTCTTAGGGATTTTGTGTCTACACACGGACACGATCCTGGAAGAACTAGCGCTTAACAGTTCTGCTGTAAGCGATTGGTCATGTAATGAGTGAATTTCATGATATGCTTGTCACGTAGGTCATCAAACGTCCGCCTACATCTTGGTGCTCTCACGGTACTTTAATTAACTTGGTAGTCTCCCCGCACACTGCTTCGCATAACGATTCCCTACCCGCCGTGGTTGCTCAGTGACTAAGATGTTGGGCTGCTGAGCATGAGGTAGCGAGATCGAAACCCGGCCACGTGGGCTGCATTTTGATGAGGGCGAAATGCGAAAACACCCATGTACTTAGATTTAGGTGCACGTTAAAGAACCCCAGGTGGTCGAAATTTCCGGAGTCTTCCACTACGGCGTGTCTCATAAAGAGAAAGTGCTTTTGGCACGTAAACCCTATTATTTAATATTGATTCCCACAGGGCATGAAATCTGCCGGATTTTTAATGTTGTCTGATAGCCTATCGAGGCTTACACAGGAATGTAGGGGATAACAACCGTTGGAAGCCTGGAATACCTGTAGATCACGTTGTCGGCAACCTTCGAGAGACTTTGAGCAAAACTCCGGAGCCGTTATCCAGGAAATCAAGTCTAGAATGTGAGGTGAATGAGGCGAGAACAAAAGAGAACGAATGCGCATCGTTGGGAGAGCAAAACGATATCATCCGAGAACCAGTCAAAACATAAGGAAAATGCAGTCTCCGGCGCCCAACTCGTTGTACGGGGCCGCAATGATAGGGTAGTTACTGCCCAAACAAGTCAGAAAAAATATCACTACCGATTTGCACCGGTAGCGATATGCACCGGTAGCGGTACCGATGAAAGGGGTACGCCTGCCACTCTCGGACAACTGGGCTCGATGGGAGGTGGCCCTTCTGAGCAATGACCTCGCCGATCAACTGTGGGACGTTGGGCAGAACGAGGAAGCCGCCCTTGTCCAAGGATTTCAGGTCGTCACCTAGGCTGGGGTACTGCGGCTAGCTGGTGTACTTATGGCCCCAGGCCATCAAAATTGCCTGCTTTTATGAATGAAGTTTTCGCACGCACACTCCGGTTGTTTACTATTGGTTGCTCACAGCATCACTCAAGCTGTAATTTCTTCTACGCTGAAGTTTGATTGGTCAGTTCCAATAGCGGCGTTCAAAAGGTAAATACAGCGCACGATACAACTGACTCATTTCGGCGCTGAGATATGCTTACCTGTGCTCTTTTCAATGCCAGCGGTCTGTGAGTGACGGGGCGCGGATTTGGCACCACCTACAAGAGATGGCGCAACGCTGCGTGGCCAGGCCGGCAGCCTCTGGCGAGCCGTGGATGGTTAAGAGGGTTAAGATTGTTGCGAGTATGCGTCATAATTATTTCAGCCATGCTTCTTTTCTGGAAGCCACTTCATACTGGCATGTACTCGAGATTCCAAGAGAATCAGCATTTTTCTTCTTCTAATGAGCTCCTAAGCATGCATTGGTTCTAGCTTGTGCTTGCTTATGAACTTCATCTACAGGAATCCTTACATGGTATTCGGATAACCGGCTTCTGGGATGCGAGTACGTCGTTGGCTGACGAATGTAAGAATGATAGCGGGTCGACAATTACTGGAAAGGCTTCGAAGAAAAAATTATAATACCTCGTTTAAAATATGTCCTCTCATTTTTTTTGTCCTCGTTTACAACAGGCTGTCTGCTGCTCGTAATAGGTGAAAAAAGCAAGAACTTTGTGAAAGCGTCTGATGCGCCTGTTACTAGATGATGCAGCAAATATATTGCGTCGAGGGTAGCGCGCTGAAGAAACGGACATGTTCATTTTCGCATCGAACGCTGTTCTGTTCAGCCCGCGGTATGTGTTGGAGCGCAGTTATCTTCCGAAGAAGCCAACATTGCCCAGTCTTGACACTGTTCAGCTCCCTCATCGCCACGAAGTTCTTGTATGCATCCAAGACAGAGTTTTAGAAAGTGCACCGCATACTCAGGCACTGCAATAGGATTCCTTTACCACTAATAGCTTTTGCCTCGACCATAAAAAGTTCCTTTTTATGCATTCTCCTTGCACAGCTGCGAATTAACACTTCTTTAGTATTTTCATGCCATACAGGTGTCTCTTCAAGCGGTAGCCATAGTCACCTGCACCTGGGGCCCACTAGGAGCATCGATCACACAAAGCCCAGCACGAGCCACGCTGGAATGGTGGAAGCATCAGCAAGCTTACTACACGGAGCCAGGTTAGCCGACATTAACACTTTCATTGCTAAACAACTCGGAGACTACAGGGAATGCTTACCGGAGTGCAACTATGCCTGCCCCCTTTAAATGTTCAAAGGGAGGGCTAGCTCTGACGTCTCAAAACAGGAACTGCACAAGCAGTTTTGAGCATTCGGCAGGCGGAGCTGGCGTTATCATATTTCCTGGTTGCAAGAGGGTGACTCGACACGGAGAGAGCAGAAAGCATAGGGTGTCCTACAATAGACTTGAGTGGCGCTGCAATCTTTGAGCCATAATGCAAATGATTGAAACTACATAGATTTGTCTAATTATTCAGACGTAGTTCTGCATCCGTTTATTAAGCTTCCTGTGCCTTCATTTTCATAAATTTCAGAGCAATCTATACGCTTTGAACCGCGGAAGACGCTGCAAACACGTACAATCGCTACTAATGGAAACGACTGAGCTTGTCGAGGTGGCCAAATCGAAAGCCTCCGAGCGTCTGAATGCACTGGCTTGCCCGCGATAATTACATAAGGTCGTTTCACATCGGTTGTTGATGCCTCCCTCCTTGGCGCAATAGATTCAATATCGGACCTCTGTGCTTGGAAGTCCTGTGTACAAATCCTCCTGTCGTACAATTTTATTATTATTTATAGTAGGTGTTACGCCGCGCACTGTTGAAAGTAACTAGTTTGCAAAGTGGCGAAGCCGTTCGAAGCCGTTTCGCGCCATTACGGAGTCATGGATCCCATAAGAACCAAAACCTCTTTATATTTGTCATTTGGCATAATTAAAATAAAATCATCTCAAATTTTGTGAGCAATTTGTTATCTAAATTTTTTCTTTCCCTATGTAGGCAGAAATGAATGTGGTCTAAGTAGATTGTGCAGGCAGGCGTACGCTTATAGTTATTTTTTTTCACCAGAACAGAAAGAAAACACATCTAGAAGTAAATAAAAAGTTTAAAATACTCAAAGCTCATTTTAGCACGCATGACCAAGTGAAGCAATGTATGTGAGTTGCCCCGCTTGAAACCATCGCTAATATTTTGAGCACATCTCCAAATTATTAAGAAAAGTCTGAAATTATATAGTGACCCTTGTCCTTTGAAGTGGCACAGGTACTATTCGGCTCTAATCTACGTTTTT
Source organism: Dermacentor variabilis (assembly GCF_050947875.1). NCBI lineage: Eukaryota > Metazoa > Arthropoda > Arachnida > Ixodida > Ixodidae > Dermacentor > Dermacentor variabilis. Next base: position 175,206,739 of record NC_134571.1, read on the forward strand.
ATGTGCTTCAGTTTGTCACCTCTATTATGTAATCTACGATTAAGAAGTGTGCAGGCATGGCATGGCCACAATTAGTACATGACCGGGGTTGTTGGAGAAGTATGGGAGAGGCCTTTGCCCTGCAGTGGGCGTAACCAGGCTGATGATGATGATGATGATTATGTAATGTGTGAAACACCGACATTAACTTTAATGCTATCATGCAGTCTCCAGTACATCAGCTTCAAAGTATCAAACAGCGATGAAAAAAAATCTTCCTTAACAAGAATCATCATCGGGAGTCACTATAATTCTCTGGTTTAAATCTTCAATTGTGTACCTTGGTGGCTTGAAAGTTTCTTTGTGAATTCCAGGCAGAGTTCCAGAAGCTTCGTCCATGTGGCACCGAAATATTGCGGCTTTCAAGGCAAACGATCTTGGTTGACAGAGCACGTTTTCTATTCCGAATGTAGAGGATATAGTGTCATTGAGGAATGGCCATTCGTGCATGTTTTCGTTATTCGTTTGTTTTAAACATTTCTTGCTTCTGGTAATCATATATTGCTAAGAATTCTTGGCCTGCTTCCATAGCCCGTCACAACCCGACAATAGTGCAAACTCGACCAACAAAGACGCAGTGCGTCTGCAGATGACCTCTGAAATAGAACCAAGCAACTTTGATAGCGCTCAGAGCTTAATTAGTCTGCTCTGCTAACGAAAACGTAAAGCTAATCGAGGAACAAAAGCTACTACCTTTGGCTGAGCACTGATATCAGGACCTCTCATCAAAATTAACAGATCCACCAGGATACATTGTACCAACTTTGGCACAGCTACTTATGTGCAAAGAGTTGTTGTGAACTTGGAGCGCCTTTCACGTCACGGAAAGAAGCGAAGTTAATTGGATGGCGAGCCCATGGAATTTTTGTTTGAGTTGAACAGCGTACATATTACCGTTTATTCTTTGGTTGTGGTAGACTATAAGAACATTGTCGTAGGTAGGTGTGTGGGTAGGTAAGCAGGATACGTAGGTTCTTGTCCGGCGTCATTTTCGCAATCGCACCTCTGCCGTCGAGTACAGCAGCCTGGTCGTCGGGCCATCAGACCAACTCTTTTTTTCTGAAAAATCAACCGCCATCCCAAGACTACTTTTATAGCGGAAAACCCGCCTAGATCTTTGAAACGTAAGGCGCGTGCGTCACGTGCCAGTTTCTCGACTTCTTGATTCTCGAAAGCTGAGGTGTTTCGGCGCTTTGAGATTGCATTTCTCAGGGATTGGCCCATGTTCCTCGGTAATTTCGTCATTGCAGCTCACGCTTTGTACAAACTGCGACATTGTGCCGGTTTCATTATCGGCACAGGTAGAACAGATTTGACTGTTCTAGTGGCCGAGTACAAATGACTTCACCGTTTTCCATAAACCTCATAAAAAGAAACACAAATACACGCTACATATGATTGTATAACGCTAGCAGTTACGCACATTACGTTTTAATACAAGTTTCTCTCTGTAACTCCCGTTGAGTACCTTTGCACTATGCATTAACCTTGTGCATAAATTCGGGTGAAGCGGATCCAGTAATCTGGACCGCCTGAGGTTCTTTAACGTGCAGCTAAATCTAAGTACACGGGTTGTTTTTGCATTTCGCCCCCATAGAAATGCGACCGCCGTGGCGAAGATTCGGTACGGCGGACTCTGAAGGTAAGGTCTGTCGTACAAAAAATTCTGTTTCCACCAATTCGCATAAGCAAAAATTTTATACCGTAAACATTTCCATGCTTACCTATCGAGAAAAACCGTCAATCCGTCCCTCCATCAGTCCGGCCCTAATTGCCTTTCGTGCTGTCTCTTGTTTCAGCGCTAACAAAGTGATCAGCACACAGTGGTCACGGAGCTCTCAGCGCACGCCGCACTCAGCAACGTTCGCAGATCACTTTCAAGGTATGGCCCAGTGTGTCTCTTAAACGATCAGTAAGCGGCGAGAACACAGCGTGCGAAGCTATCAGCAGTCGGCACTCTTTGTCGACATCGCAGATTACTTTCAAGCACGGTCTCCATGACCGTGCATCCCGCCATGTAAGTCTCGTGACTATTCACAACGGCTGGACGCGGATGGATAAGGCGATAAAGAGCGATAACAATTTTAGTGATTGGAACGTCATCAGTGCACCTGGTGGCACCACCTACACTACTTCGCTTGCGTCATCGATGCTCTTTGCGGCACCGTCTGCACCAGTTCCTGTCGCTGCAGAACTGTCATTTCTATTCGCCGGATCAAGTTTCATAACAATAATAATGACACCAGGCTGCGTGGATATGAAGAAGTGGCAAAATGCTTACGCACACTGGGATAGCTCCCAGAGGAGTTTCTTCCTGACTTTTCTTGTCCAGGCGCATAATAACTTCCTCTTTCGTTAACGTTTCACCGCTTCCCGGGGTTAATTGATTTTCTTAAACCAACCATTATCCTAGCGATTTGAAATGTAGATGATCGACAGCTTACACTCATTTCACTTCTGCCTTAGAGAAAATGATCTTCCGAAAAGCTTGCGCATTAGGTGAGAAAATCTTTGAGAATGACTAGCTGATACGAGTACGATTCAACAGGACAGAACATTGCGGGCTCACCATCATGAACATGTCATGGAAATGGTTGGATGTCATGCATCATTGACGTCTTACGTAGAGCGGCTTATCACAGAGCCATTCCATTATTAGTGTGCGAAAAGAAGCGAGCAAATAAAAATCAAGCATTGCAAGATCAACCAAGCTCCCGTTTAGGCAGAAAGCACCCAGAAATCAACAAATACCTTTCAAAACACGTTTATCTTCTTCGTTCGCACTACGTTGTGTTTTCAGGATTTTGTTGCTTAAACTTTCAGAATCACTTATGAGGACAGCAGTCCTGTCAGGGTTTATTCTTGTTTCCTGCGCGTTCTCATCACAGAACGCAGCAGCCTCGTGACTTGTCACACGGTGGACAATTGGCACATCTGCTTTCAGGGCACACAGACAAAACTGGAAACGGAAACGCCGGTTTCACACTGCCGGTTCACAGCAGCAACAGTGGCTGTGAAAGCACTGACGCAGTGGCCAGCACAAGCCACGTGGGCATGCGGGAAGCATCGGGCATATTGGGAAACGAAACTAGGTGAGACAAACATTTGCAACAACTCCTTTTCAAAGAGGAACTCAATGAGACGACAGGGAATTCCGTCTATGGCTCAATTATGCTTACGCTGACGAACTCTTGCGAGGGAGTTAAGTTCTGACCATTCAAGTGCCAAATGTCAACTGCTGTTCACACAGTATGGCACTGGAGCAAACAGGACATTTTAGCTCAGGATCTACTACGCAGGCACATGGGCAACGAGAAATCAGTTTTCTCGGCAACGCGCTGCACGAACATTGGGGAAGCTTGTGGCATTTAAAAAATGTCCTATTACCATGGTTCGAGAAATGACATTTTTGATTCATGTGATATACTCCGGAATAAAGTGAGAAACTCAAGCATCAGAATTACAACTTTATAACACGAAAATAAAAGCAACGTAATGGTTCTATCAAACGCCACGAATACCTCATGTAACGTGCACAAAATATCTGTTTAACACAGCACTCTCAAATATGCTTTTTTATGAGTAGATACGTTGGAAATAATTGCACAAGCTTTAACAATTTCAGGCAACTGCAAAGGGTTGTAAAAAAAAGTTGTCCCCTCTGGATTCTCCAAGATATGCAGCTAATACAACTTCGGTGAAGTTAAATACCCCTTTATGGACGTTGTATTTGTAAACTTTATGCTTGTGTTCTTTTATCACTTTTATTTGACAAATACACATAAGAAAACTATGATTTATACAGTTGCTGGAATTTCAATATTTGAAATAAATGAAACAATTTTATTAGAATATGCGCCCGAAACAGTCAAGAATTATGTTCTTAGACCTGCACGTGTTCTCAGAAAACGATACTGCCTCTGTCGTGGCCTATTAATCACCTTCCCTATTATTTATTTATTTATTTATTTATTTATTTATTTATTTATTTATTTATTACTTCCTTATATAGCTCTAATTTGTTCATTACATAATCCGGTAGCGATACCAGCCAAGCTGGTATGATTTGAAAAGATCTAAAAGTTAACACGAGAGGAATTGAACCACGCCGTAACATTGCATGGCTCACCTGAGCAACAGTAACAAGTATAGGTATAGGTAAACAAGTAAACAGCACATTAGTACAATAGCGAACAATGTTCATCTTGTGCTTAGCGCAGGCATTTGAAAAGACCAACAAATAAGATGGAAAGCAAACACTGGGCGCGGACATCTCTGCTCTACAGCCCATTTTATTTAATTTTTCTCCTATAGATGGTAGAAAAGATGTCGTACCAACAATGACTTAACTCAACGCTTGCAAACTTCGTTAACTCGCTGATGAGAAAAAGGCTCTCGAGCATGGACAGAAGAGAGAAATACAGGTTATTTATATTACATCAACGTAGATTGCACTGAACGCTGTAATTTATATTTTCACAACGAGATGAAGGAGCAGGAAACAAACTTCCTCAGCAGCATATTTCATCGACTGTGCGTGAAAACACTGAACAATATGAGGCATTTGTGCTCGCTGCGTATGAAGGGAATAGATTATCTGCACATCGGCTGCTCAATGCCTTCATCACGAATGATCTAATGGTCGAATGAGAGTGGAATGCTAAATTACTTCATAAAAAGACATCAGAATAACTTGAACCAGGAATCTTGTTCTTCGTGTTCGACAGGCAGAGATTCAGTTATGGCTTAAAATGTCCGTTGGGTAGTCAGTCCACCTACATACTTGTCAGGAATAACGTTAATAGCGCGCCTTTGCGCCATTTTCAATTACTAAGGCGCAAGCCTTAAGTAGCTGTATGTAATGGTTCCTACCCGGAAAAAGCGGCTCTAGTGCACAGCCAAAAGATATCATCATAAGGAATGGCTCATGCCCCGTAAACAAGCAATGACGTAATGGCTGATATGAATGAACAAACGAAAGAAAGCACGAAGGAAGGAAAGAGAAAGAGCGAAGGAAAGAAAGAACGAAAGGACCTTTAGGTATTGCATTAGGTTCTAGCATGTGTGGTTTAGGGCGTCGATCTACTGCGTCATACGTTTAATTCACAGTGCGACTTGCTACGTTTTAACAAGTCTGACCCCTCCGATAACATAACTTAGTGCCCTATCACGTGGGCAGCAAGCTTTCGCCTTCATGTGTTCAGAAGTGTAACTTGCTGCCGAACTTTTTTACTCTTGCTAATATACAAGGCCTTCTAAAAACGTAGAAGCATTTTAACTGATGCAGAATAGGCTTTTTCAATGTCGAATGTCTCACTTGCGAGAAACATTTTAGGACTTTTTGCCTGAGAGTTCCGTGTGAGTGTGTTAAATACGCACATGTATTTTGAATATATAAACCAGTTATGTTCGTTCATTAGAACTCGCTGCAAGACATTTCCGCTTACCAGCACTTCTTTTAGATAGGCTATACATGATGAATTAGGGCAAGCTTATTTCATATTGCTTGTAACTCTAACGAAGATGTTTCTTTTTTTTTCAAATTTAGAAACAAAGATCATCAAAAGCAGCAGCGTTCAGTTTATGCCAAACTAGAGCCCAACTCTAGCGCCAAGATTAAATGCAGCAAGTTAGCGCTCGGCTTCAGCTAGTCGCCTTGGCAATAAAGCGCGATTTAATTTGTCAACCTCTCAATTGGCAAAATGTGTTTTTGTTCTCCCATAAAAGAGCCGGTTATATTGAGCTCCTTTGTCCGTGTACTTGCAGGAATGCTACTGGGACCGTAGGAAGGGAACAGCAAGAGTTGTGCGGTGTCTGTGGCAATATGTCGTGTAGGCGGGATGCCTTACGCTGGCACGACAACCAACACACGGGCGACACAGCCCACATTTGCAAAGCATGGGATCAATCGTCTGTGAAGATGTCTAAGTTTGTAGAACACTGCCGCACCCGTACTGTCGAAGACAACAAATGCGAAAACTGCGGTGAATTGTTCCACCTGGCTGATCACCAAGATGTCCATAAGCGCATACGTACAGAAGAGAGACCGTACAAATGCCATATATGAGAGAAATCATTCCGGCATCCTAGTTCTGTAGACATCCATACTCGTGCGCATACAAGCGAGAAACCGTACACTTGCGAAACGGGTGGTAAATCGTTTCGGCGCTCTGATTACCTAGGTGTTCATAAACGCTTGCATACAGACGAGAGACGCTACAAATGCAAAATATGTGACGAATGTTTCCGGTATAAGAAAAGTCGACACCTCCATGTGTGCGCGCATACTGGCAAGAGGCCCCACTTTTGCGAAACATGTGGTAAATCATTCATGCGGATGACGGATCTCCGTACGCACTTATTCACTCATACGGATGAGAGACCCCATGTCTGTCATAAATGTAGTAAATCATTCAAATTGAAACGCTGTCTCAGGCATCATCTCAAGTTGTATTGTAGCGAAGGAGCTTTCGTTTGCGAAACATGTGATGAATCCTTTATAGACACCTCACGTCTCAGTCATCACCGCCGTAGAGGGCACGGGGATAAAACACTGAGTGATTTCGTTTCGCAGTGAAAGAATCCTTGTCGGACACCTGTGCCAGATTTTTACCTGCTACATATGTGTAGATTCATTTGAAGACGCTGTTCGACTGAATACACACCTCGTGACGCCTAGGGCTGTGCATCCTTAATATTCTGAGTAGTGCGCATGTTAGACAGATCGCCCGCGGCATTCGCATAACAACGTGAGAGTGAAATCGTGCAGGGAAACAACATTCACACTCTTTCACAGGAGCCAGCAACCAACTAAAGACATCGTATGCAGAGACCGGCTTCTCCTCGTATTTAAAACCGCTGATTAAAATGCTCGTTTCTTAAAGTTAGTAGAAGAGACATTGTCGCCACAAGTATTTATCGCGCTTCAATGTCGAAGTATAGTGCATGTCCTGGACAGCGCTGCCTGTCTGCATAACTATGTTGCTCGCGAACGTATAGCTTTAGCAAACTCATTTCAAGACAAACCCTGATGGGCTGCAAGTGTGTCTTTTGCATAAGCTGAAGGTTGAAATGTTCGCACAAGATCCTGGACACCTTTTTTTTAGTTAGAAAAGTGCATTCGGCGACCGTTTTGGATTAACGATCCTTTTGAGATTCTGTTGTGTGGATAGAAGACAGCTCTCATTAGGAAGCATTTAAAGATTAAGTACTCTTTTCCTGTCAACTGAACAGTAATCTCTGCCATTATTTCAGGTTCTTGAGCCCTGTTTCCTTGGAATGACAGTGCTTGTACGAGCTTTTACGAAAATCTATAGCCACATTGTAAGCACAGAAAAATGTATTTCCTTAAATATTTTTGTCAATGCCATCAATATTTTAGTTTTCTCTTTGGCTCTTATATTCTTACCGAAGTTATTTGTTCTATGCCATAAACTGAGCTGACGACACTAGTGAGCCTATAAAATTCAAATAATTTGGAGCTTCACTATGTGATATGTCCTCCTCGTTTAAAATGTTTAGCTATTCTGGTTTTATTGTGGCAGAACCTCTGCCAGTTTTAAATGGCCGATTTTATCCCCCAGAAAGTCGAATATCTTAACCAGGCGTGCTCTCTACTTACAGCTGTAAAATCTTCTTAGTCTGATATGACAAACGCATCCGTGCGAGCAATACGATGAGAAGTAAGATTCCGGTTTTATGCATATTGGCGCGCGTACTTGTATATCTCTTCACTTTGAACACGTTTGAACTGCCAGCAAATGTTGAGCTACTGCTCAGCGCATGACACGCCTGCATGTGTCAGAACATTCTCGAACTTTCTCGTCGGTTTTCTCTTTTCTGTACCTTGTATTCGACCGTTTTGTGATCAAGTTGTACGCGCGACGCGAAAAGAGATGTGCGTTCTTAAAGGTGTGTAAGCTCCAGTGATGACGGTTGAATTTTCGTTGAATCGTGTGGGAATAGCCGACGCTCATTAAACACAAACCATGTCGGGGATGATTGACCCATGTGCACCATCTTTCTGCCCGAGTATAAGTTCATTTGCAGGTTCAGTTTCGCCCAATAAAGGCTATTTCCTCGCTCAATATTCTTGCTACTCTGCTGTCCATACAATTATGACTCGACTGCCTATAGAAAGTCTAGGGAAATTCTTGTATACGACCTTGCCTTTCTATAGATTTCGTGTTTTGTTGATACAAAGTTTACAGACTGACTATAGACGAAAGTTGACAAGGTTTCTGTTCTTTTTTGTCTACTGGCATTCTACCCCATCCATTGCCCCCAGACTATCTGTCACCACCGTAACATCTGCAAGTTTACCCGACCCACTGCTGCTACCCCACTCAAGTCATTCTTTTATCTCGTTTCGTTTTGTTGCTTGCTCACTGAAAAGCTCACCATATAGTCAGCTTTTCTAACAGCACAAACGCATGCCGCCTACGACACGCATCGCTTCTGGTGTGTTCTCTGAAGGTTTCCTCACCTCTACGTCCCCCAACACCCTCCTACGTCCATTTTTTTTTCTTTTTTTCTTTCTTTCCGCTGCCTTCCCAGTCTTCTACTCTCGTGCCGTCGTTTTGAAATAGTCACAGCGCCCATTTTCTTTTGATCTCTCCCTGCAAAATGATTGCGGGCACAACTCAACCAGCCTCAATCCCATGCGAAGTTTTTGTGCCACCTTCCTCAAGTGACCACTACGATTTGCTCTTTACGATGCCCGAATTAGAGGCTGCTCTTGCGTCGTGTCGGCATTCATCTGCTCCTGGCCCTGACGGGATCTTGTACTCATCTCTCTCACCTTGGCAGGGCTGGTCGCACTGCGCTGCTCAATTATTACGACACATGGGTCTCCGGTATTGTTCCGCAGCAGTGGACGATCAGCCATCTGGTTGCTCTCTTGAAGCCTGGAAAGACTCCTTATGAGCTTACCTCATACCGGCCAGTTGCATTAGCCAGCTGTGTTGGAAAAGTTATGGAACGAATGGTCCTGGCGAGGCTCGAATGGTTTCTGGAGAGAAATGATTTTTATCCTAACATGATGACCGGTTTTCGGCGGGGCCGTTCTTCAATTGACAGCGTCATTGACCTCGTTACGACAGTCGAACATGAAAAACGTCAACGCCGACTCGTCGCCGCTGTTTTCTTAGATATCAAAAGGGCCTACGACAACATCCTTCATGAAGCCATTCTCGATGCCCTAGATGACTTGGCTATTGGCGGCCGCCTCTACCTGTCGATTGTGAGCTACCTCAGCGGCCGTTTCGTTTACATGTCCACGCCTGACGGAGACACTAACCGCCATCAGGTATGCCGTGGAGTTCCTCAGGGAGGGGTTCTCAGCCCAACATTATTTAATGTGGCACTGATTGGCCTGGTGAGCGAACTTCCACCTCACATCCACATCAGTGCATATGCAGATGACATCTACATCTGAGCTTCTGGAACAACACGCCCACAACTACGTGCAAAATTACAACCGGCTGTGTCATCTACTTCGCGATACATACGGCGTCACGGTCTTCCCTTAGCTGCCGAAAAGAGTGCTTTGGTTGCATTCACGCGCAAATCCATCTACCGCTACCCGATCTCCATTAACGGTGTCATAATACCTTATGTCTCCCACCACAGATTCTTGGGCATTATCATCGACCGCGGTTTGTCATGGTCGAGGCATGTTAATATGTTGAAGCAAAAACTTAATCTGTTTTGCCATGTTCTTCGGTTCACAGCAAGCATGAAATGGGGCCCCACGGAAGGCTCATTACTAAGACTTTATCAGTCTCTTTTCGTAGGCTACATTCGATACACCCTTCCGATACTCTCAAACTTGAGCATTTCCTCCTTACGGACATTAGAGAGCGTTCAAGCGCTGGCACTCAAAATAAGCGGCGTGCCTCCAACAAAGGCACAATTGAGGAAGCCCGCGTATGCCCGTTATCGATATACCTGTCCCACGAACCACTTCGTGTGTATTTACGCTTACTGACACGACACTATTGCCATCCATTGACGTCGGTTCTACATGAGTGGCCGGACAGCAGTTTCACAAGCGCACTTGGTCCGCTGCCATCTACCCCACATAACACCAGGCTATGCCCTTCCATATCACCCCGTCTAACCACCGTGGGTGATGGTTCAACCCTCCGTATGCGTACATGTCCCCGGCATACTAAAGAAACCATTGGTTCCCGTCAGTGGACTACAACTTGCTCTCGCGTATATCTGGTCAGAATACCAGACATATGTTCATGTTTACACAGACGGCTCCACGTCACCAAAGGCATCAACAGCAGCTGTGGTGATACCAGCCCAACAGATGACTCGAGGTTTCATACTAGACCATAATTCTACATCAACTGCTGCGAAGCTTCTGGCTATTCGGGAAGCCATTCGCCACATCTGCGGGGAAAGACCTCAACAGTGGTGCATTTTCACGGACTCAAAACCCGCGCTGCAAATTTTGCGATGCTTCCTGCGCCACACCACATATCAGGTTCTGGCACTGCAGATCACCGAGCTACTTTCATGCGCTCAAGAAAAATACCACCGCATAGTATTCCAATGGATCGCGGGACACTGTGGGCTCAACGGTAATTAGGTGGCCGATGCTGCAGCAAGGCGCGCCCTCAGCAATGGCCTGCGAACTGTAGTGCCATTCTCCAGACCGGACACCACATGCCTCCTGTCGGAATTGATGAGGAGTGCGACGAGAAGATACTGGGCCCAGCCAGACACTCGTCACATCCGCCTTAAAAGGCTGGATCCCGATATGAAATTTCCTATTCTGCGTGGAATTGCTCGCCCTCATACATGCCTGATACACAGACCGCGATTAGGCGTCGCCTTCACGCGCAAATATTTGCACATTATTGGACGGACAGACTCCCCGGACTGTTCAGTGTTTGGCGCTGTAGAGACTATAGAACATGTGCTCGTGGTGTGCCCTGAGTATGCGCGCTAAAGACTGACAATGGCAGATACCTTGAGACATTTACACAATGGACCACTGTCGGAGGAGCTCTTGCTCTGCGCATGGCCACAGAGTTCGCAGACGAGAGAGACAATGCGTGCTCTTTAACGTTTCGGAGGTGACACGGGCCTGGACTCACGCCTGTGATACCAATTGTGTAGTGTCCTTCACCTCGTTCCTCCCATTTTCATCCCCCATTTTGACACTTTTTCTTCCCCTCTTTCCCTTTCCTTACGTAGAGTTGCAGGCCAGATGCTACATTATCCGGCCGACCTCTCTACATTTTCCAGTCATTCAAATACTTCTTCCATGGATGTCTCTTGCGCGCGGAGACTTTCGCCTTCACCCTCTTTGGTGTGTGTATTTTTTTTCTTTATTTTATGTTCTAACAATAAACGGTCTCCATCAAATTCTCGGATATGCAGCGGCGAGTGACATAGTAGAAGCAAACTCAGCATTGCCTTGCAGAGAAATATTTATGAACTCTATCCTCGCTGTTCCTCAATTCATTCGAATTCAGTATCTTATTCTAAATTGTTCAAATTAAGATTTGGCTACGACACAGAAATTTCTTTTGCATATAGGGTAAGTCACTTATGCCCATTATTTCAAATACTGGCTAAAGCAGAATATGTTCCTCATAGCACCGGGATCCATGAGAGATGAATGTACTTAGCGTGAAAACGCCACAATCACCACGACGATGCTGAATCACCTCAGCCGAGTACAAAGGGGAATTTTTCTCACATGAGCGCAGCTTCGCATCATAATTGCAGAAACCATATGCAGTGTCATTTTTATATATTAACCTGTTTTATGAATGCATAAGAATGTTCCAGAAAGGAAAATATTTTATTCCCAAATTATTGTTATGATTCTGTCACTATGGCAAGTAGAGCACGTATTTTATACAGCGAACAACATACGGAGGCATCATACCCCGTGTAAGTACTCCAACAGTTATGCTGACAGTGTTCGTGCAAGTCAAGGTAGGTGCCGTGTCGACTATGGTGCATTAGTGCCCTGCACGATGTATTGCCCCGCGTTTCGTTCGTGCTATGCCAGTCAGCACGGTGTGCCTTTGGTGAGAATGAAACATTGCAATTGGCGTTTCTCAGCTGTAAGTGTCTGACACCGATACCTTTATTATTTGCAGCATTTCTGACAATGCCTGGCCTTTCCAATGGAACACGCAGCACGGCCAACAACCGACGGGGCTTACAACCTCGACGCTAATTAGGCGATGGCCTTTACCACAGACATGGGGGATAACCCCTACGTGCATTGTGGCAGCTGTGCATTTATTGCGTATAAGGAGCTGCGTTAGCATCGGCACCAATTCGGTTTCCGACATGAGCTACCTTATCACTGCCCATAGTAAGAAATTTGTGCTGATGTGAATACATGGAGGCTAGTACAAAAGCTATGCAGTTCAAGTTTCTGAGCGAATTCTCTTATGGTGAACTGCAGGGGAACGCTCCTAGGTTATTGTGTCAGAAGCCGAGACCCTAACACATTGCATGCCCTGATCATTTAGCCACTCGCAATTTCAATCAGAGCGCGACGATTGGTGCACAACGTTATTTGCCAAAGGAAATGTTGGTGGGTCGGTCGTGCTGCCACCATAATAATTTTCCCTTGAAGCTATCAGATTTGGTAAACAAAGAAATGTTTTCATGCGAATACATAATTTGAACTGCAGTCGGGGCGACATTTCAGATGCCTATACCGGAGGGTCATGACGCTACTGTGACATTTTAGGCAAAGCGACAGCATTGCTCACCTGTAGCTTGTTACAAGCAGCCCGCATATCCCAGTGCGGCCGAATACAGCAGTTACAACATAAGATTTGGGGCAAGCCAAAGCAGTTGATAATGAAACTCTTGGTTCCTTTCTGCTAAGGAGGCCAAGCAGCGACAGCAGCATAAATATTACAAGTTTAATGAAAATTCAACGCAATGAGGCCAAAAATTCTTGGAAAGTTATTTGTGTTAAGTTGCTATATATTTTTACCTACTAACCAAATTATGCGGTTCCGAAACTTTCAGAAACTTTAATCGGGTTGAAAGATCCATAGCACCCTACGATTTCCGCTGAGTGTGCCACTACCTCAAAATTATAGCTCTTTGTTAATAAGAAAATCTACCCCATGCTGAAACGCCGGCCCTCCATGCAGAACATACTTTCATTTCTGAGGTGATTAGCATTCTTAGGATAATTCATGCAATTTTCGTTCTTCCAGTATCTGTTAAGACCCTGCACCGGTTTGACGGATGCAGGTTGCAATTTTAAGGGTGCTACTGATAAAAGTAAGCATGTTAGAAAATAAATATGAGCACCCTAAATATGCGCCTATGCAAGAGCACTACATTCATTCCATGTCAGACATGCTAAAACTTCACTCTTTACTGCGACGGTTGAGAAGCCGCGCTTAATAACATTAACTCTGTGGTGTCTGAAAGTGTAGACTGTGCCGTGTGTCTAATAAGACCACTAGCATTCTTATTCAACTCACCCCCCCCTCCACACTGCCTCATCTTCTAAACCAAGGTGTATTCATTCAGCAGTACGACATGTCCCTGCATTGGTTTAATGCAAATCGCACTAAGCAAGATGGTGGTCCAGAGGAGAAGGGTTCTGCCGCATCTATTGGCATCCTCAACGTCTAGCGTTTTACTTTTGTTTTATTTCAGGCAATTCCTGCGCAGTTAGGGAAGATGTGCCCCTAGCTACATTCTTTGCACCGCTAACTATAGAGTACGCACATTTAACGTGCTTCGAAGCATTCTGTTGCACAGTTTAGTGGCATTGTCCTGTGAATTAACACTTCAGTAATGCTTTCCAATCTAAACTGGTGTCTGCAACACGACTCTTACACATGCGCTTTGCGCAATCTTTTTCACCGCTGTAGGATAGTCTGCCTACACCGGGACGTAAGGAAGCTGTTTGCGCTTTCATACTAAGCTGCTAAACACGCACTGCTTACAGCCTGTGCTATGGAAAATCAGCTACAGGAGTCAATAAATGGGCTTCGGATAACGAGTTTCTTAAAGCCGAGCACATCATCGACTGACGCATGTATATGACATAGCAAGTCGACAATTTCTGGGCATGCTTCACTCAAAAAAATTATAATCCTTTGGTTAAAATGTGTCCTCTATTTTTTTCTTTTTACTCGTCTGCAACGTGCTCTGTCGCCTGCTCGTTATAACAGTTAAGCAAAAAGCAATAACTTCATCACGTATTTAATGCGCGTATTACTTGATAATGCAGTAAATATATTCGGCCAAGAGTTTCTTGCGCAAAAAGCCGACCTGTTGTTTTTCCCTTCGAACACTATCCTCTTCCGTCCGTGCTATGAAATGGTGCGTAATAATCTTGATCCTGCCAGGCACCCTCCAGGCCGCGAAGTCCTTGCGTGCATTTCAAACGGAGTTTCAGAAATAAAAAACCGCGTACGGAAGCACTGCGATATGGTTCCCGCACCATTATACGCTATTCGCCTCGCACCATACTGACACGTGTACTTATATTTATCGGGCGACCAAGTTTCGCCGCCTGACAAATGTTATCGCACAGCGCGGGACGCGCCTGCATGTATCCGAAGTTTCTGGAAAGTTATCGATGCTTCTATCCGCTGTCTGTTGTCGGCGAACCTTGTGTTATCTGATTTCATCGCGTGACGCGAATGGTGTAGAACTTTCTGGAAGGCACGCGGGTGCCAATGATTACTCTGGGACGTTCGATGACTGCTGCATAAAAGCCGACGCGCTGGACCCGCTGATCAGATTTTCGACGATCGCCGACCGTGTTCGCCGCTATCGTTGTGCTATAAGTGTAGCCGGTTCTTGTGGGCACAGGTTCGCCCAATAAAAGTTTTGTCCTTCACAGTATTTCTACTGTGTTCTTCAACGTCACCACCACATCACAATATGTCAGAATGAAATATTCATTTCATATGAATTCCCCTTCCTCTGCGGCGAATGAACACCTTTGCTGTACTTTCGTGCCACACAGGTGTCACTGAAAATGCAAACAAAAGTTCCCTGCTTCTGGGATCCAGCACCAGTATCGATCATGGAAGGGCCAGCACAAGTCGCCCTAGCATAGAGCAAGCAACAGCCATTTTAGGAGACGGCGCCAGGTAAGCCCGCATTTACAAAAATTTCATGGAAAAGCAACTCATAACTAGCGGGCATGGCAACCCGCGGAACAGCCATGCCTGTACTCAATAATCCCTCCCGGGGGGGAGGGCTTCTTGCGATGCCTGACGGAGGCACTGTATCAGCAGCTTCGAGCATTTGGCAGGAGGCGCTGGTGTTGACATACGTAACAGTTCCGAGAGCGCGACTGGCCATGGGCACAGTAAAAAAATGTTAGGCAGCATGTTGCACTCCCGTTACACGTGAAGGCACACTTTTTGGTTGGCTATCTGCTTATTCACTCCCCCTTGTGGAACGTATCAACATAGTGAGGAGCAAGATGTTCATCTCAAAGAAAGCGCTTAAAATGAAACATAGCATGTCAATGTTTGCTTGGCTGGTACCCGCCGCCTTTGCTCAGTGGCTATGGTTTTGGGCTGCTGAGCATGGAGGTCGCGGCATCTTATCCCGGCCACGGCGGCCGCATTTCGATGGGGGCGAAAACACCCGTGGTACTTAGATTTAGGTGCACGCTAACAAACTCCAGGTGGTCGAAATTTCCGGAGACCTCCACTAAGGCGTGCCTCATAATCAGAAAGCGGTTTGGCACGTTGGCACGTAGGCAATAAGAAATGGGGTCGAAATTAATTGGTAATTCCACACTACGGCTTGCCTCCCAATCAGACCGTGGTTTTCGTACATAAAACGGCAGCATTTAGGTTTTATATTTCAAAGTTTCACCTGCACCATACGTTTCAGAAGTGAAAAGACGAAAATATTTTTCTTAGCCCTAAGTTAAGCACTTGCTAAGCCTCATATAGGGCAGAAAAACATGAAATATGTGAAAATACCACGTAATGTATTACGTATAGTTGCCATTTGTTTTTTTTTTTTTGTCTCGTAAGTAAGCCTTCCCTATTGTTAATGATCTGAAAGTACATATTCTTTTAAATTTGCCCTCCCGTGCAGAGAAAGTGGGTGCCTTGGTACGCAATGGCTTCCGCCTCCCCTGAACTGTGCTAGGGAAATCACGTGTAACCTCGAGAGCATTAGCGAATGTTCGCTATAGGACAAGCACCTGTAGTCTCCTCTGCCAGTCCTCCCCATCATGCCATGTTATTCATCGCGCGCATTGGAGGTCCTTATTATTTTAATAATTTCATTTTATAATAGTTGTAATATCATGCTATAGACATAACAGTTGCCAGCTTCCGTTTGAGCACAAGACCTTTCTCATTTCAATCTCGGAGATCACAGTATATTGCCTCTATGCAATATCTGTTTGCCTGAAGGATTCTGGACACAAACATTTCCACAAGGGCACCTGTCCTCGTCAGTTGCGACCCCTTTTCGAAATATTGGCTTCGGCTACAATCTTTGTACCACTGTTAACCACCTCAGGTCTTACTGTTAATGTGAATATCTGGCTTGTATTTCAGATTTCCTGAGACTACCAGTGTTGGCCAATCGAACACGCAGTACCACACTGTTGATGGCACATCCAGTGTCTCCGGTAGGTGCGGGAGAGTTTTCAGCCATTAGTATACCACACCTCGCCTTCAAGGTGATTGAGGATGGTAACGTTTTCTATGCAGCACTACGTATATAAACAGCATGAACGAATGAATTCTGGGGTTTTACGTGTCAAACTACGATTTCATCATGATACACGCTGTTGTGGGGGCCTCCGAAATAATTATGACCACCAAGGGACGTTTACAGTGTCCTCAATGTTAAATAATATCGCCGCTGGCTCAGGTGTGGTTGAGAAAATGTCGTTCGTGTACCTTTTAGGTATTCCGTTGATCTAAACGCTTCTTGCTTCCGTTAAATTATGTTATTGCTAAGAATTCTTCGCCTCATTCACTAGTTGGTGACAACCTAAGACTGGAGTTTCAGTTCCGCCCGCAAGACCCAAGCATAAACGCCTTTATCATCTGAAAGCCAAGATGGCTGGAATCCGCTCGCACCTTACTGAACTCGCTCTACTAATGAAAATGTAAAGGTAATCGAAGAAAAAGTGCTCGCCATTTGAAGGTAAATATTAGCTTTTCCTGACATCTAATCTGAGAATCACTGATTAAATTTCCCAAGACGTTCAGGTTTCAACATACCACCAATGGCTCAGAAACTTACGTACGGTGAAAATAGCTACTCAAAATGCGCAACAGTGATTGAAGTCATGGAAGTCAGCGAACTAAATTGGATGGCGCATTCATGAACTTAATGAGAGCAGAATGCCGGGCAAGTTGCCGGTAGATAGGTCTCTTGGTTTCTTGATCTTCGCCTGAGCTTTCAGGACAGCCACACGTGTTGGTCGTATGAGCCGCGAGCCAACAAACCACTTCTACCGTATTCCTCCACACATTCTAAGCTTGTTAAGCGGGCCATTATCAGTTTGTGCTTCAGGAATGCCCTTAGCAAATATTGCTGTCATGAAGTACACGTAAGCTTTGAAAAGCAAACTGGACGTTTTTCCTTGGCTGGATATCCTAGGGTGGTGCTAGGGTCGCCCGCGCAACGCATTTCAAGAGAAGCGCGTTCCAGCACGCAGAAGTCAGTTGCTGATGGCCCTCCCGGCATACACCCTAAAGTAAGTGTTATACCTTACATGCACGGGATATCCCATAACTTCAAAAGGATGGCCTAAAGGGCGAATGTAAGAGTTGTTTTTTCTGCCCCAACAAGTTCGGCAGGCTTTGCAGGTTGACGGATCCAAATGCCATTCCTTCCGATAAGTGCAGAGAGCATCACCGCAAAAAGTTCGTCGAGTGTGCCCACCGGGTGGTTTACAACCTCTCGCTTTCATGTAGGAAGCAATATATGGGACAAACTGGGCGTTGCCTCAATGATCGGCTCCGCGAACGCAGCAACAATGTAAAAAAATGGCTTCAGTGGTTTCTTGGCAATCAGTCTCTCATTTTCCTGTGCTGCCCTCTGCAGCACGCCGCTGTAAACATTTTGGAAGGGTGCCGGGGATTTGTGTACCTGCGCCCACGTTGAGTGCGCGTTGGTTGTGCGTTTCGTGGATCGCGAATCGTTATTAATGGCTTCTTTGGAGCAGCATGTCGTTCCCGAAGCCACGTAGCACTCAATGACTACTGGGTGAGCAGGCCTGAGTGCGCTGTTCTGCAAACAGTGCGGCCGATAAAGGAACGCTGAGTACCGTTTGGCGGCACGGCTGCCTTGGAATTTGTCACTGATTTCTGCACTTGGACATCACTTCGAGCGCAGCCTTCTGCATGGGATTTATTAAAGCGTTGCACTTGTTTACATCCACATCTACAGCCGCAGGTCACTGTTATCGTCAAATATTGTGGACCTTCGCTGATATGAAATAGTGTCAAAATGTAGCAAAACATGCATATCTGCGCATGTGTGCCATGTTGTTACACCCTGAGACGAGTCAATATGAGCGGCCGATCTACTTAAACAACCGAAAATGTGACCCAGATATATTACGGGCTGATAATTTATTCTCGCTTTTCTTTAACTTCATCATACTTACAGTTTCAGCGTGCCATAGAGCATTATTAGAAAAAGCTGTGCTCGCATAAGTGCTCATTTGTAGACGCATGTTGTTCTCTCACGAAAATGCGCGGCTCGTTCAAGCGGCTTTGGTGTAAATGGGCGAGGCCGTTGTTTATGCTGCTGCATACCGAATACACCGTCTCTTGCTTGCCACTTGACGCAGAGGCAAACAGTGCATCTCTGAAATTGAGAAATCTGTCCGCAAAGCAACACGTACAGGCCCGCCCCTATACGTAACGAATGCAGCCGACAGCCTACAGGTACGGTGACGTACAGATGTTAGCACAGCGCTGTGTCGCCGCTTACCGCTTACTGTGTACGCGTCGTGCGAAGTGAAGTGTAGCTGATTTCAAATCGCTAAGGCTTCAATTGAAGTATAAAAGCAGTTTCGTTGCACCTAACTGCTTACATTTCAATTCAGGTCCGCCGGTAGCCAGTGCACGAACTCGACGGCGCCAGGTTAAGCTTCACTGAACAAGATCGACATTGGCTCAAACTTCACGGGCACCGCTTGAGAGGGTTAAAGCTTCTGTATTTCAACTTGGTAGGCGTGCTTGAACCATTTTGAGCACGATTAAAGTGAAGACGCTGTCGCTATTGTGTTGTCGGTTCAACGGCCGATCGCGCGGGGTTCAGTCAAACGATCCTTGGCACGCTGATTTTGCCGGTACCTTCAACAAGAAAGCCCGTCGCAGTACAACTCGCGCTCGTCGGTTACTTCATTGTCGACCTGGTATGATAAAAAGGTTTCAGTGACGCACAATAGTCGGTCAATCATTGGAGGGAGCGCCTCGTCGGTCTCGTATCGAGCCAGTGTAGCCGCGCCTTATGAGTACGTGCAGTCAGGATCGCGCTGCCACCACCAGCAAGTGAGGACTGACGCTGCAAAAAAGACTTCGTCAGCAACGTGATGTACTTAACTGTTGCCCAAGTGTAACGCACGGGTTTTTCGTTAAAATAGCGAGCCATTCATGAAAGGCGGCAACTACCTGGCTCATGGTGCAGTCCGGACAACTCGGACGATGCCCTGGCCGCCTTCTCTTTTAAAGTGGAGTTGCGGTCTAACGCCACGCACATTTTCGGCACCGCACCGACGTCGAGTTACCAGTAGTTTCAACGCTGTACACGGCACGAGTGTTTGCAGCAGCACGCGTCCGAGCACTTTCTTTTTCGAGGGACTTCCCAGCGCGCGGCCACGCGCCGAACCCTGCCAAAACGTTTCGCGACTAATCCGCTAGGGCAGGGCGCATGCGCCGTCGCGCCATGAAAGAGGCGGATAACTTATGATACACGACCGGTGACAGCTGCTCCTGCGTAATGCATTGGAACAAATGACAGCGGCATGGAGATTTTTCACTGGCCGTTGCATATGTACAAGAATGTAAACAAGGACCTTGAATGACAAAGTTTCATTAACATATTTGTCCTCAACTTGTTAATTTCATGGCCTTTACATTTTTCATATAAGCGACATGCACTGCTTTGCTGGTTTCGAATTGATGTAGTTCTAAAGTTCGTGTGATATTTTCTTTACTTAATTGACAAAAAACATGGAAGCATTGACATCAGTTATGTTGGGCACAATTTTTGGCACATACAAGTATAATATTTTATTTTAAAAATACATATTTTACTTGTATTGACAGTGCGTAGCGTTCAAGAATTCGCTTGCAGCATCTTTGGCAATGACAATGTAGTTATTATTCATGTATTTCATCCCTAGGCAAATTGTTTAAGGGGAAGCTTTAGCTAGGGCACAACTCCGACGCGGCCTATTCAGATACTTATAAAACGCAGAAACGCTTTTCTGAGAACTCCTGAATCGTTTTTAAAGAAATTTGTTGCATTTGAGAGAGTAAGTTAAATTCTAGTGTCTGTTGGAAGCGAAATTTTGATTTAGCGCCCTTACTTTGTTTAAAATATTTTGAAAAATTTGAAACTTCGAAGAATATAGAAGCACAAATTTTACAAATTAATAGCTCTGCATCAAGAACCGATATCGCGGTTCTGTAAACGGCATCCGTTACACCATGCAAAGCGAACAAATTCCATATGTCTATTTGTATCTTACGTGAATTGGTTATGTTATTTACAAGGGTTCTGCAAGAGCCGTATTTCCATAATGCTTAATTTTTTCAGACTCGTGTGTAACATCAGTTTTTTCCGCGGTACATGTACTATTATGTGTAATTCACAGAATTGTGATATCAATTTTCATTGCTGATTTACAGAGTTGTAAACTTCAATGTTTCGTTTCCTGAAAATTTTCGATTTTTGCCACTTTTCAATGAAATATTGACGGCCTAATACGAGAATTCGAAACAATCACTAGAATTTAAGCATTTCCTTTAAGTGCAACAAACCTTATCAAATTTGGTGGTGTGGTTGCCGAGAAAAACGAATTCTCCTTCTACATGTATCTAGATAGGAGCATCCGACCAAATGTTTCCTCTTATGAGGAGGTCGAGCTGCACTGTGAGCCCTCCCCCCCCTCCCCTCGAAAGAAGTTTCTGGCTACGCCACTGGCCACTAGGTATGGGCTTGTGGTCGTCATGCCATTGTGGTCGTTCAATCACCGTCGCTTCAGCTTCGTGATATCACTCTCGCCATGCTGTCATCGTCATTGCCTTCTTCTCCGACCAAGTGATCCTCATTATCCATAGCTTGGGCCACAAGGTATGTGTTCGAGGTCGTGATGCCGTCGTGGTCACTGCATCGTCGTCATTGGGTGAGTAAGTGAGCGAACTTGGTGATAGTGCCTCTTCGCAGTTAGCTAAATCTTTCGATTTTCCTATGCAGATCGTTACCTTCGCCACTGTGTACTTCCTGCTGCCTGCAATAACCGGTGCTGCTTCGTCTGTGTGGCTGGTCGACTGCTGTGGAAACAAGCCGGCCAACATCCAAGTTTTCTGTACTAGTGATGCACCATGCCCGCACATCCTAAAAAAACTGTCAGCCTCTCGTCCTCAGTTAAGGATGGCAAACCTCATCATCATCAGCGGCAACGCAACCACCAGACATAAAGCGGACGCGGACTTAAACACAGCTTTGTTGACTTGGTTACTGGGCCTATGCACTGTTCGCGAAACCTTTCTCTCTTGCAATGTAGGCTAGCCAATCATACGATATCATTGCTAGAAATTCTAGCAATATTTTGCTTATGCAGTCTCTAACAAAAAAGTAGGAAGGTACCTATAAAAAAGGGGTCAGACAACGAGACATAATTTCTCCAATGCTATTCACTGCGTGCTTGGAAGAAGTTTTCAAGCTATTAAACTAGTAAGGCTTAGGAGTAAGGGTGGACGGCGAATATCTCAGCAACCTTCGCTTTGCAGTTAACATTGTTCCATTCAGCAACACTGCAGACGAGTTACAACAAATGATTCAGGGCCTTAGCAGGGAGAGTGTAGGAGTGGGGTTGAAGATTATTATGCAGAAGGCAAAGATAATGATGAATAGCCGGGCAATGGAGCAGGAACTCAGGATCTCCAGTCAACCTCTAGAATTTGTGGAGTATGTTTTCCTAAGTAAATTGTTCACAGGAAACCCTTATCTTGAGAAGGAAATTCACAGAAGAATAAAAATGGGTTGAAGTGCATACGGCCGACATTATCAGCTCCTCACTGGAAGCTTCCATTATCATTGAAAAGGAAGGTGTATAATCCGGTACATTTTACCGGTGCTTACATATGGGGCCGAGACTTGGAGACTGACAAACAAGCTTGAGAACAAGTTAAGGACCATGCGAAGAGCGATGGGACGAAGAATGCTAGGCATAATGTTAAGAGACAGAAACAGAGCAGTTTGGATCCAATAGCAAACGGGTATAGACGATATTCTAATTGACATCAAGAGAGAAAAATGGAGCTGGGCAGATCATGTAATGCGCCGGTTACATAACCATCAGACCATTAGGGTTAAAGAATGGGTAGCGCAGTCGATGACGGCAGAAGTGTAGGTGGGACGATGAAATTATGAAATTTGCAGGAGTCAATTTGAATCGGTTGGCGCAGGGCAGGGGTAATTGGAGATCGCAGGGGCAGGCCTTCCTCCTGCAGTGGACATAACATTCGCTGCTGCTACTGATGACGATAATGCAGATGCTAAACCCGCACTGCTGTCTTGCTGTGGCTGTCGAATGTGCTCATGAAATCTACGCCTTGGTGATTTGGCCGGCAATGTGGAAACGAACCTTGTTCCTGTCATACCTGAAAGCCTCCTAATGGAATTTCGAAAATTAACCGCCCGTCCGGTCAGAACCAGCTGATGACTGAAATTCAGGGTTTTAAGTCACAACTTACTCGTGCGGACAAAGCGATTACTGACCTAAGCAAACGACTGAACGACCTTGAAGGCAGCTACAGCTTTGGCCATTTGAAACGATGTGGATGAAATGCGACGACTGAGCAGGCTACTTATAGCATTTCTGAGCTCGAAGCACGTATCGACGACACTGAAGATAGTTCACAGTGGGATAACTTAGTTCTTGCGTCATTCCTGATTATTCCAGCTCAGAAACCACTACCGACTGAGAAAGATTGATTGTGGATCTCTGCCGCGATAGGTTGCAACTGTTGATCATACATCCAAAAGAAATAGAACATGCACATCGCATCAGTAGACGTCACTCCTCCAATCACTCTCACCCCGTCATAGCAAAATTGACATTCCGTGAAACCAAAATAAGCACCCTTTGGAATGGCTGAAAGCGTAATGGCACTGATTACAGCAGAGCAGTAAAGGCTTTTCGTGGCCGCATTGAAATTCCCACCAACGTCTCGATGCGTCCGCGAGAGCAGAAGTCATTCCATTTTCTATCCGCTTCAAAACCTTATTAATTGCTTCAAAGAGGGACATTTTTGATTTCGCCTCAAATAGCGTCAAAGAAGTAGCATAGCAATTAAATCACCACAAACAAAAAAAACACCGACTTGCTCAAACAAATAGCCCTTCTATAATATACACGAACCTGCGCAGTTCCCTCCAAAAACGCGAATTGGTGCCTAGCACAGTCTGAACAACTGGGGACGACGTACTGTCACTGACTGAAACGTGACTGAGCAGTAACATCACTCATAGCGAAGTTTCAACACACCTGCACGGTTTGTGCCTCTGTCGGAACAACCGTGCAGGAAAGCGTGCTGGTGGTACCCGAATATTGTCGCAGTTTGCGAGCAGTTGACACGCTCGCTAATTAACGTTCCGTCAGATCTTAAGACATTACGGGCGATAATCCATACCTCTCCAAAAAAGAAAAGGCTACGAGGTGTCGGTTATAGACCCCTCAGTGGCACTTCCGATTTCTCATATCAACTGCACAACGTCACGAGCGAACTATTCACGGCCAGCCCCAGCGCGCTATGCCTGCTCGTCGGTGATTTTAACTTTTCGCAAATGGACTGGCGTAACGTAGAATTATTCTCGGTGTCTGGACACACGGGGATAAATAATTTTGTCGATTTTTGCCTTAAGTTTAACCTTTCTCTGGTGGTAACTGAACCAACCCTGGTTTGGTAGCGAGCTTCTAACGTCCTCGATCTTGTGTTAGCCGACCACCCAGACAACCTTTCATCCATTCGCTATTTATCTGAGCTTAGGGATCATAAAGTCATCCATGACATTTCTGTGTCCAGTTTGTTGTCACGGGATACCTTTAAGAAAGCAATGTTTTTATGACCAATGAAATTACTAAGTAATAACTGAAGCTATGAATATATTCTTTCCTGTATTTGAATCAACCTTTCAAGACCAATACGTTAACCCTTTGAGGGTCGACGCCTTAAACATACGGCGCCGCGAACAGTCTCAAAATGGTCGTCGCCGTATATTTACGGCACCATCTGTTCATTTAAAACGCGCGCTAATTTCCAAACTTTTTCTTGCCTGGCATGTGCTGCCACTATGTGGAAATACATGGAATTTTTTCTCGGGTCTCTCTCTTTCGGTTCTCGTTGTATAGTTCCTTTTCTTTTTTTTTTTTTTTTTTGCTCCGGCGCGTTTGTTACCGCTCGCGCATTGGCGCCCTCGCGGGAGCGCGGCGTTTAGTTTCGGTTTTGTTCCCCACGCGGTTTCGGCTTCTTTCGCTCGCAAAACTGATGGCTATCTCGTTCTTATCACTCAAAGGGTGACCACCTGTTATTCGCTCGTCTGTTGCTCACAGGGGTCCGCACACGAAGGATGCCGCCGTGCATGCGTTTCCTTTTTTGGCACTTTATTCAGAAGTTGCCTCCCACGGCTGCTCAGGGAAGCAGTACCCGGAGGATGTGCCACGCCTGCGCCAACACCACTCGGCAGCAAAAAACAAGGACACAAGGAACATGTGCGCTGAGTGCAACAAACCGCTCTGTGTGGAGCCATGCTTCAAGGACTACCACACGCTGAAGAAATATTAATGCAAGAGGAACATTTGAGACTTGCGGAAAATTTTCGTGTGCGCATTCTTCTTGTGTATTTTTCTCGTGTGGACATTGTGTATAACAATGCGGCAAATTTTTTTTTATTCTTATAACTTTGTGTGCTATTTTTATTGTTTTTCATGAATAAATAGTACATATATGCCAACGCAAAACATTTTTTTCTCACTTTACGGTCACCCTAAAAAAATTACGATAATATTTTTTTCGAAATAGGTCCCTCTGAAGAAGTTAAATGTGCAATAAAAAAATCTACCCTGGGTAGTCACATATGGCGAAAAAAATCGACCCTCAAAGGGTTAACGGCAACAGGACACGCTTGAAAAACAAAACTAAGCAAACTTACAAACAAATGAATTCTTAAAGTTACCTTTCGTTCCTCTCGGCAAAAGCCCATGGTTCACAAAAACCATAAGACGCCCAGAAGATAAAAGAAAACTGGTCTTTATCGCGCCGCAAAACAAAGTGGACGCCCATGCGAATGTGATAAATATTAACAAGCTCAAGAGAGCTAAGTTGACGTTCGGCGTCACAATAAACGTTCCTTCTATCACAACGATCAACAAAACATTATTAGTTAACATTCCGAGGTTGTTTTGGAGTCACACACAATATCGAAACGCGCACGATTAAGATAGCCAACCAATCAACTGAAATTATTATTGATTCCAAATGCGCTGACGTGTTGAATTCGCCTTTGTTACTGTGCTCACTAACGAATATGATGTACCTCCCTTATCGCCATCGCTTAGTATAAACTCTTCAATGATAGTCATCATTTTCAATGTAGAGAGGGCATTTGTGCGGTCATCCACAAAATCGAGTGTTAATTATCTTCCGGCAAGGACAAGGTTAACTAAAAAATCACGCAGGATTTCATCTAGGAGTTGTATAAGTATGCGTAAGCATCGTACCACTTGCTCATCTCCATGCAGCCCGGTGTCATTATCAGCATTACGAAACGTGATACCACCCCTATAAACATCACTGCGGCAACACTAACTGCTGCGGACGGTGGCGCAAGGTGAGTTGATGAGGCAAGCAACCTACGGTAGGCGGTGGCGCCTGGTGCGCTGATGACGTTCCGATCATTATAAACTGGTATCCCTCTTTAGCGCCTTATCCATCCGCGTCAAACCATTATGTGCCGCGCGGACCGCATCTCGAACGCGATCTGCGATGCAGACAGAGCATGCCAACTGCTGATCGCTTGGCGCGCCGTGTTCTCGCCGCTTTCTCGTTGAAGAGTGTAGCGCGGCCGAATATCGCGGAGGCTATCTGTGAAAGGGGCAGGGTGCGGCGTGTGCTTAGAGATTTGTGAACGCTGCATTCTCGCTGCTTCGTTCGCGTGGAAGTGACAGGAAACACGAACGTAAAGCCGCTCGCTGCTTCGGGATCTATCTATACTGCATGCGTGATTCCAAAGAATGTATGCGCTTCTCGCTTCGCTTTGCTGAATGATTGTAGCTTGCGTCCCCTCCGCTACGGGTCAGCCCGGTATTGCACTATCGCCAGCATCGGCCCACATAGTGCCCTGTACAGCTTTTATTTGTGTTGTCGTGTGCTAGTTTAGGGTAACACAACAGCTGAGAACTTTAACTATTCCCTTTAGTACAAAAAAGGGGCAGTCCGAGCGATGTCAAGTGCTTCTTATTTAGCGTCTTCCTCTTACGCGTCTTTTTGAAGAGCATAATATCCTTAAAGTTTAAGATTTGTACACTTACTCTCTACTGTGTTCCTGAAAAAAATGAGCTCAGGGCAAATTAGATGCTTTTCTTGATAATGCAAGACTTGAGTACACGCCAACAACATATCCTTTTCGGTGTCAACCACTATGGCACGTTCATTTTCCGCGCGCACAGTACGACAGAGAATTCAGCATACATTGCCAACGACATTAAACCACTATGACACACTGAATATTCACACCATAACGTTAACAAAAAAAAGACATAATAAGTTCATCCGCACAATAAAAATTAAACAAAAAACAATTTTTTTTGCTTGTATAGACATGGTATTATATATGAATATTATGAGTACTTAGCCTCTCTCTTTGATTCTTCCTTCCTTCATGACTTAGAGTCGCGTGCTTGATTTGTAATGTGATCTTGGTTTTATTGTGTGTTTGGTACAGTGCTTTTTAAATATGCTTAGTAATGCTGAAAATATTTCGTCTCCATTGATGATGGGCGGCTGGAGCCCAGTCAAGTTTCAGTGTGGCATCTTTTCTCCCGGCCACCTTTCTCGCCTTGTAAAGTTGCGAAATAAAGCTTATTTATTTATTTATTTATTTATTTATTTATTTATTTATTTATTTATTTATTTATTTATTTTGTATTCTTTTGTATTTTGGTACCCTTGTATTGATAATTTATTCTTGTATTGTTTCGTAGACATCCACTCCTGCCCAAGGCCTGACACTAAGACCGGCAGTATGTACCAAATAATAAAATAAATAAATTTTTATTTTACGTGAAGTACTTTATTTTACTTACGTGACGGCTTTTTTCGTTGGGTAAGCCTAGAAATATTTATGCGTTTAAAGGTATAAATACACAGAGCGTATTGCTGCAGAATATCTATTTGATATTTTACCAGTCTGTTCTGGCTTCATTGCAGACGGCTGGAAAATTGGGAAGGCCGCTCCAGTACACAAATCACGTAACAGAAGCTCGTTGCTAAAACCGAGCATGGCCGCGCGGGCCCTATCTGAAAGCGAACTGCGACGGAGGCAGAGTGCGCCGACTGCTGATACCTTCGTATGCGCTGTGTTTTCGCCGCTCAGTTCGCGTTGAAGTGAGAGGCTGCACGAAGGTCATTCGCTCGTTGCTGCTGCCGCGCATTTTTATTCCACTGTTTTGACAGCCAGTTTCCGCGGTCATCGAGGGAGATGTGTTCATCGCTGAAAGGCATCTGGATAGCGCAGCAAAACAAGGACACAAGAAGAAACGAAGACGAAGACAAACTCGAACTATTAACAACGAAAATTTACTTCCGGGATCGCTCGTACTTATTCCCCCAAACAACCACCTGCACAGCGATATCAACCATGAAGATGCACTTAAATGACGGTATGAAAGCAATCTAAAACTGGTACATCAGGAAAACACAAGAAAACCTAAATGACACATTGCAAATGCGGTCAGCCTTCATGTCATGTGCAAATAATCTAACTCTCACGCGGACAATGATTGCCGTGGTAAGTGCTTTCAAGAAAAATGTGCCGATGCTTTACGATCTTTCGCGAGGGTTTGAGACCACTGGAAGTGACTTTTGAAGTGCCTGTCTACAATAAGCTTCGGTTTCATGACGTAAAGCTCACCTTTACCGATAGTAAGACCTGCATGGCTTATAGCCCACGAGCTAAGAAACCTCTGCTCCAATTTCATTCAGCCCATTCGAAGTTGGTAAAGAGGGGCATAAGTAACACGCACTTGAAGAACGCCCTTAAAATAATCATGCCCCCACCTAATGAAAACCAGTCTCCAGCAGCAGTCTAAGCGTATTAAGGAGGCTCGTTATCCGAACCATGTATTGGTATCGCTGGCGAAAATTTAGCTAAAACAGGCTTCTTTGAAAAATTGCCCCCATGAGAATGCCAGAGCTAGCGGCTCGGAGCCGGTGAAAACTGATATGACTCCGTAGATACACTATATATAGGTATCACATAGCCTGAAAAAGATAGGAACTCGCGCCAACGAAGCCCCAAATAAACTAATTACCTTGTGCTAAGCCACTAACCCAATGAGGACGAAAACCTGGTGTGTGATAAGAATCACAAACATCCGTTCGTCGGATGCGCGGTAAGGGTGGTCTATAGCATTCCGCTGTCATCTGGTAAATGATACATAGGCCAAGCCGGAAGATTCATCAATGAGCATTTAAGAGAGCACAGAAATATATTTCATTGTGTATCGAGTAACCGTTTTCTTGCTTTCCATTGCAAAACGTGTCCATGTCGGCCGTGTCGCCCACTTTCAAAAGATACGATTATAATAGATAGAGATAAGCACGAGTGTACAAGATTATTAATATAAACGGAGCAAATCCTCGTGGCCGCTGACCTATGCATCAGCAAACCATCACTGTCATAGTCCGCGAGGGAGCTAGACTTGCGCGTGGCAAGAAGGCTAACCGCATTTGCATTATGTCATTTAGGTTTTCTTGTGTTTTCCTGATGCACCTGTTTAAGACTGTTTTCATGCTGTTATGTAAGTGTATCTTCATGGTTTATATTGCTGTGCACATGGTTGTTTGGGTGTATAAGTACGACCAATCTCGGAAGTAATAGTTCATAGTTTGCGCTTGTCTTCGTTCCTTCTTGTGTCCTTGTTTTGTTGCAGTATCCAGATACCTTTCAATGATGACCTTCCAACAAGCCCATATGACCACCCTCGTCGATGTGTTCATGTTTACTTGTGCGCGCGTGACACGATGCTTGTCAATTTAGTTAGTAAACGAATGTTTACAAGCTTATACGCCCGATGAAGCTACTATCTTTACATCATATAGCTGTCGAATAATTTGATATCACAATCGATGCTTCGCCTTTCAGGCGAAAATGCTTTTTTAAAGCGTACAATATTTATTCGAATGACGTCGAAACACATGAATTATTGCCAACGCGGACATAATTCGCAAGAGAAAGCATAGCACTTGATTCAACAACGAATTAATTGGAATTATTAACTTCTAAGCTACAAAACTTACCGTATATATTTATACATTATAATCGTCCTAAACTTCTAGTTACGTGTTACTACACTTCAAAATGAGTATGCAGACCGTCCAAATTTTGGTCGGAACCGACGCTGGAAACGGAACGGACCACGAGGACACCATTTTCGAGCCGGTGGGTCCACTATTTTTGGATTTACACGAGTTTAAAGATTCCCTACGTGGCTGGCAGAAGCTAGGCCCATTAGGCCTAACACGGTAGCGGGGCTCCGCGGCCCTCCCAGCCTCGGCCAGCGGCAGAGGAGCCTGGAGCGATTTCCCGAGTCATCAACCCCAACCTAGCACACCTACCACCCCAAGTTTCGACAAGCTTAATGGCGGAAACACACGAAATTATGGATGAAGATTTCAGCGACGCCGCCGGGGAGACCCTCGCCCACGGAGCAGCGGTAACTACTCAAGCCCTGAAAGGCAGCACCTCAGCGACACCAATGTCACAAGCAAATCAAGGCAAGGACACAGACGCGGATTGGGAGATCGCCATATCCAAGCGGCAAAGAAAACGACAACGTAGCGGACAAGCAGAACTTTTCTCGGAAAAGAAGCTAGGGAATGAAAATTCCCTAGACTCGACGAAGCGCACAGATGGCGCACCAGCTGTGGCCAAGCAAGGAGAGGGAGAGAGAGCGCCGAGAAGGAGACTGCCTCCGCTCCCCAGAGATGACTTAAAGATAGTCCTCCGGCCGAAGGGACTAGCAGTGAAAAATCTGCAGACACACCAAGTGGCGCGAGCGGTGGTTGCGGCCACCGGACACGGATGCAGGGCTGAAGACCTCATCATCCGGCTCCGCACGGGCTCAAACATCATCATAATTAGTACAGACAACAAAAGTGCTGCTCAGCAAGTCAGGCGCATCACGCAACTGAAGATTGGTGAGCACAGCTACGAAGTCAACGCGCACGTGGCGGCGCCGGAGGGAACGCTGCGCGGGGTCATTCACGGGGTGGACCCGGGGACCTCTGCCGAAGAACTCAAGACAAACTTACGAACACGCACGCAAGGGGTGAAGATTTTAGCGGCAAGAATGCTAGGCCGATCTAGCACAGCTGTTATCACCTTTGATGGTCCCATCCTCCCCAAGCAAGTTTTGCACTACGGGGGAGAGATGTGGTGTCATCCATATAGACCAACGCGCCAAGATTGCTATATTTGCTGCCAGCGAGGTCACCGGTCGGACGTCTACCCGACCCCCGGGATCAGAGCTTGCAAGCAATGTGGCCAGAAAGATCCGCAAGAACATCATCAATGTACACCCAAGTGTCTGCTGTGTGGGGGCTCCCACGCTGCGGGCACAAAGGACTGCAAACAGCGCCTAAAGTCGACAAACGAACTACGATGGGGACCCCAGGGCCAGCAGCGGCGGGGACGCAGCAGGAGCAGAAGCGGAGCAAGGCGACCGAGGTGGTTCTGGAATGAAGGTCAAGAGCGACGGAGCGACTACCGGAGCGAATCCAGGAGTCGCAGCCGAGGGCGCAGCCACAGTCAAGGCCAGGGCCGAAGCCGGGAGAGGGACGAGTCCTACCCACCCCTGCGCGGCGCGGACCAGCAGACCTGGGCGAAGCCAAATGAGCAGAAGAAAAGCGGCGGAGTTAAGGTGAGCTGGGGAGCCGGCCCTCCCAAAACGCTTTTTGCTGCGCACAACAACATAACCAATAACACAAGCATGCAGACAGAAAACGAGAAGAGGCTTTGTGCCGAAAACAGTAATCTTAAAAAGGAGCTTGTGCTCTGCCGCGAAGAAACCCGGCAGCTCAGGAAAAGAATAGACGACCTCATTCAGGAAATGCAAGAGATGAGAAAGGCAGGTTTCTCACCAGTTAGGGCGCCATCACCGCCGCAGCAACATATAGGGAGCACGCAAACTAGCGAGGGGAACACCTCAATTGAAGACCTCAAAGCTTTCATGCAGCAAATGCAGCAGCAAATGCAGCAGCTAAACCAAAAGATAGCCCTGCAAGACCAGAGCTTCCGCAACTACGTAAAGAATCAAACTACACAGAAAACAGTAAACGACGCCAGGGACCGCCTCTACAACGAGCGCAGGTTTGGATCAGAATCCCAGGGAACAAATAACAACACCAATACATCAACATGGCAGGAACAAACCAACTAGAGATTTGGCAGAGGAACTGCAGCAGCTACAAGCGCAAGCAAAGGCTCCTGCAACAGTTCATTAGCACTATACATCAACATGGCAGGAACAAACCAACTAGAGATTTGGCAGAGGAACTGCAGCAGCTACAAGCGCAAGCAAAGGCTCCTGCAACAGTTCATTAGCACTAGAGGAAATCCACCAGATTTAATACTACACGAAACAAATTGCATCCCAACCCTAAAAGGATATACGTGTCAGGAAAATGGACGAACAGCGACTTTAATAAGCAACAAAATAACAACCATAGCACATAAGGAACTAGAAGACACACAGCTAGAACATATAGTGACCGAATTGATTCCAAAACGGAAAAAGAAAGCTAAGAGCACTTTCGTAATCAATCTATATAGCCCACCTAAAAACAGAGGAAACTTCATTAACCTTTTTGCGGAAGCAAAGAAGCTTGCAGGGCAAAACACCCTAATAATAGCAGGAGACTTCAATGCGAAGAGTCCGCAGTGAGGCAGTAGAATCGAAGACAAGAAAGGGCGCAGTATCTGCACAGCTGCAGAAAACATAGGCTGCGAGCTACTCACAGATGAAAGCCAACCCACCAGACAGGGCAGTAGCGTAAGCGTGGACACGTGTCCCGACCTAACCTTTGTCAGGGGCGCTAAGCAAGTCGAATGGGAGAACTTGCAAGAAAACCTCGGCAGCGACCACTACATCATCAGGGTCAGCACAGAGGCAGAAATCATCAGGAGGAAGATTGGCAAGGCAAGTCTAACAGACTGGGATGCCTTTCGAGTCCACTGTAAACAGCTAAAAGGGGACATAACCTCGGCAGACGATTGGAGCCATCAACTCAGACCAATAAGAGATCTCTACACAAAAGAAGTGGAACGAACAGAACAAGCACCAGAAGTGGACAAACGACTCCTCAGGCTATGGGAGGCACGACGAGGCCTAACCAAGCGGTGGAAGCGTCAGAAGCTAAATAGAAAGCTTAAGAAGAAAATTGCCGAAATAACTAAGCAAGCAGAGGAGTATGCAACGCAGCTGGCAAGGCAGGGGTGGCAGCAGTTTAGTACCTCCCTGAATGGCACCCTAAGCACAGCCAGAACATGGCATACCCTCAGAACACTCATGGATCCGAGCAATAGCAAGACTGAAAGCAGCAAATCCATTCAGAGGTTAATCCACCAGTATGAAGGAACAGAAGAACAACTGCTCCAAGCAGTACGGGAAAAATGCTACGGAAAGATCTCGGTAGAAGGCTACCGAGGCGACTACCAGGGTGAAGAAAATTCAACTACAGACCGACCCATCACAAGAGAAGAGGTTGTCGAGGCTGTAAGGGCTACAACAAAGAACACAGCAGCAGGGGCGGACAAAATCCGAAACTCGCTAATTCGAAACCTCAGCGACGAAGCAATTGATCAGCTCACCCTCTACCTCAACAAACTATGGGAGGAAGGCGAAGTACCAGCGGAGTGGAAACACGCCGTAGTGGTGATGATTCCCAAACCCGGCAGAAAACTCCAAATTGAAAATCTCAGACCGATTTCGCTTACATCATGCCTAGGCAAGCTGTACGAAAGAATAGTGACCCGAAGAATCCAAACGCATCTTGAAGACGGAGGATGGTACCCGAACACCATGTTCGGCTTCAGGGCAAACTTGTCTACCCAAGATATCTTGCTACAGCTAAAGGAGGAGGTACTCGAGACAATGCCGAAACACGGGGAAAACGTGGTCATGGCCATCTACATCAAGGGAGCCTTTGACAACCTGTCCCACGCCGCCATTATGGAGGGGATTAACACCACTAATTGCGGGAAGAAAGTCCATGACTGTATCAGAAGGTTCCTAACCGACAGAACAGCGACGGTAGGCCTGGGAGACCTGCGGAGTGACGCCTTTCAAACGCCATGCAAGGGCACTCCGCAGGGCTCAGTAATCTCGCCAGTACTCTTCAACATAGCGATGGTCAACCTTACCAAGAAACTTAGCAAGATCCAAGGAATCAGTCACGCAATGTACGCGGACGACATAACGATCTGGGCTACTCAAGGCTCACTTGGGGATAAACAAGAGGCACTACAAGAAGCTGCCACCTGCATCGAAGAATACACAAAGCAAAGAGGCCTCAGATGCTCCACGGAGAAATCTGAACTCCTCAGGGCGGGCAGACACCCCACTGATGCCCCGCTCGAAGTAAGGCTAGAAGGACAGAACATCCCGGAACAAAAGATGATTAGAATCCTCGGCATGTGGCTGCAAGGAAGCCGGAAATGCAGCCACACAATCTGCCTGCTAAACAAAGCAGCAGGAGAGGTGGGCCGAATGATTAGCAGAGTGGCACACAAGCGATATGGCATGAAAGAGGAGGACACACTCAGGTTGGTCAACAGCCTGATAGTCAGCCGGGTCACATACTCACTGCCGTACCATGCAATCACCAAAACCGAAAAAGAGCAAGTGGAGACCATCCTCCGGAAAGCATATAAAACAGCTCTCCACCTCCCAAGGAACACATCCAACGACAAACTCATGCAACTTGGAATCAGCAACACTTTTGAAGAACTAAGGGAATGCCACCTCAACGCACAAGTACGAAGACTCAGCAATACAACAATGGGAAGGGCGCTCCTGACAAAGCTAGGTCGGGAAGTAGAAAAACCACAAAGTAGCAGGGCCACAATACCAGACCCACTAAGAAAGAAACTACGCATACAACCTATCCCTCGCAACATGAACCCAAACCTCCATGCGAGTAGGAGACAGGCTAGGGCAGAGTTTTACGAAAAGACGATGGGACATCGGGACAATACAGTCTATACCGATGCGTCCCTATACTCACAAGCACACAAAAACAACGCGGCAGCTGTAGTAGTAAATAATCAAGGAGAATTAATCACAGGACTCACGGCCGAGGTGACTAACATAACCGAGGCAGAGGAAATTGCTGTCACACTGGCAGCGGAAGAAGGTTATAGAACAGGAATATCCCTCAATATTCTAACAGATTCACAAGAGGCGTGCCGGAGCTATATAAGAAGAAGAATTAGTAACACGGCGCTCAAGATCCTCAGCAGAGTTCCAATCGCTGAGGGACAACCCACACATAACATTATCTGGATACCAAGCCACGCAGGGATCAGGGGCAAAGAAGGGGCGGACAGCCTAGCTCGAGGGATGACCAGCCCAGCAGGGACGTCAACCGCCCCAGAGGGGCCACAGATCAACTGCGGGAACAGCTATTCAGAGCTATTAAACCTCTATAAGGGGCTAAGATATCAATATACCCCACCACATAAAGCATTAACAAAGGAGGAGGTCGCAGGATGGCGGAGACTGCAAACGGGCACCTTCCCAAACCTACACATACTAAGTAGGATGTTCCCCACGCAGTATAGCGCAACCTGTCCGTGGTGTGGAGCTAAACCAACATTATACCACATTACATGGGAGTGTACAAGAAACCAGGCATTCCACAAACACAAAACACCAAGTGCGGAGCAATGGGAGAGCTGGCTCACCAGCCGCGAGCTAGAGGCTCAAAGAGCTCTTATAGCGCACGCGTGCGAGGCGGCCCGGCTCAGTGGAGCCCTGGACTAGGGGCCCATCCATGGCTGAAGAGGACCCAAGCTTCAAGAACGAAGACTTCGGCCTCGACCCGCTAAAACCTTAAAAGAGTCAATAAAGTTTTCCATTCCATTCCATTCTCCGTCACATAAGGCAATGAATGGCTAATACCCCGTTAAGGAATGGCTCATACCTCCGTAAAGAAGGATGAAATGCACTGGCTCATACCCACATAAGACAGCGGCTAGAAGCGCTCAGCAAATTGAAGTGGACAGTACATACATTCATTGAAATACAACACAAAGAACAATACACATTTCAATAAAGAACAGCTCAAAACAAGCATCAAACCATTAATAAAGCTTGCCTACCCCCTTCAGCAAAGTAGTGGTTGTTTTCCAACAGCTTCACTAAATTAATTCTAATTCAGCTTAATTAACAGCAAAGGCCGTGGGTTCGACGCCCACTGAAGACGGCGGATCGACTGCTTTAATTAACTGTATCTTAATTCATTGTGGCTAATTATATTCACCGTAAAGGGCCCCTCACCAGGCCCAATAGCAAATTTTGGTTATACGCTGGAAGTTGTTACGTGTCACCTAGGGAGCGTTGCGCCGCAAGAATTTATTCAAATCGGCTGGTTACTAGTGGAGATATGGATATTTCAGTGCCGCGAACCCATGATTTAGGCACGCGGGCTCCACTGCCAAGCAAGACGCTAGCTTCACTCGCTCCGTCTAGCCTACGCAAGCGAAATTCCTTCCCTGCGTTCTCCCATACCGCACCTCGAGGATCGCATGACGCATACGTCAAAGGCCCCGCTTTGTTTTTTTTTTCTTTTTTTGCTCCGCTGTTTTTTTGGGGGGCGCTACGCACTTCCGCCAGCGGAGTCGCGCGCGAGCTCTTGTCTCGTTCGCGCAGCACACGATTTTGCGCTGTGCACAAGGAAACATGACTAGCGGTATAATTCAGTGCTGCACGAATACTGAGGCAGAAGAAGCGGACCGCAGAGCATGATCACGCGCGGGAATACGGTAGAAAATTGCATAGTGTCGGTGCCTGCGCACGTGACTGCACTACCGTGGGAACCAGCAGACGAAGTGGAAGTACATCTCTCTTGCGAAGTACATCTCTTTGGTGCGAAGTAAAACAAAAAAGATGCAGACGTTCCGTTTGTGTTTTATTATTTCTCTAAACGTGGATTCGTCAAATCAAGCAACGAATCGCACAGATAAGAGGTGTTGTCTTGAATAATTATCGAAGTGATGCTTCACACTGCGCACACGACTACGTAGGCGCAGGGACACAACTACGTCCCCGTCCAGCTTGGAGCTTGGCGGCCGCAAGGAGAAACAAAAACGGCATTCGGTTTGAAATTTCAGATCTTTCCACGGTGCGTAGCGTTGTAATACTTTGCAGACACGATCGGTATGGCGCAATGTATGCTCTGCGCTTGTCAACTCAAAATGGCCAGACCTGGTGAAGGGCCCTTTAACACCAATGGTCGTGGGTTTCTGTGCTCTAATGAACTCTATCTTAATTAAACTTTCCTTTGTACACGGTAGCATGGTAACTTGATACACGGGAACATGGCAAACGAATGACCGAAAAGGGATTATAAGGGTCGGATCAAGTTCCATAACATTGATAACATTCCATAACATTGAGTGGGCACGGCAGCGCCGCAACCGCCATGCCGTCTAATCAGCGATTTTTGTTCCTCGAGCAGGTACTGCTGCTTTGCGCATCGATTCAAGCGCAAGCCCCGCACATGTGCATCGTCGGATCGGCTGCTGGCGCGGCCGGTATCAGCGTTGGAACGTTGGACAGCCTCAAACCCGGATGCCATGGAACGACGACTACTGTCTGGGACAAGCCTATAAAGCTGTCACCTTTGGGAGTCGGCTTCAGTGGGCACGGCAGCACCGCAACCACCATGCCGTCTAATCAGCGATTTTTGTTCCTCGAGCAGGTACTGCTGCTTTGCGCATCGATTCAAGCGCAAGCCCCGGACATGTGCATCGTCGGATCGGCTGCTGGCGCGGCCGGTATCAGCGTTGGAACGTTGGACAGCCTCAAACCCGGATGCCATGGAACGACGACTACTGTCTGGGACAAGCCTATAAAGCTGTCGCCTTTGGGAGTCGGCTTCAGTGGGCACGGCAGCACCGCAACCGCCATGCCGTCTAATCAGCGATTTTTGTTCCTCGAGCAGGTCAGTTACTATACCAAATTTGGTTACAGAAACGACAACCGTTTTGTTGTAGTGCTGCCGTGCCCGAGTGTGCTTTTTTCCGAATTTGCATCTATGTGCCTCTTGCTGTCGGGTGATGTAGAGCTAAATCCAGGGCCTGACACTGAGGCTTTGTTGAAGGAGCTTTGCGATGGGCAAAGAGCAATTCAAAAGGATCTAGATAGCCTCGGAAAGCGGCTCGAGTGTGTAGAAAAGAGCATTCAAATTGTTAGGGATCAAGCAAATAGCGTCGTTAAGTTAACAAAAACTGTTAAAGAACTAAACGAGACCGTCGTGAAGCAACAGGAGAGGTTGATAAATTTAGAGGATAGAAGCCGGCGAAACAACCTCGTGGTCTTTGGAATCAAAGAAAGCGAAAAAGAATCCGCTGATGACCTTAACACAAAAGTTCAAAGTGAAGTTTTTGAAGAAAAACTTGGTGTGACGTTGAACACGGTAGAAAGAATTCACAGAATTGGCAAGAAAAATAGTAAGCACTCTCGACCAGTGATCTTGAGACTTTATGACTGCAGAGAAAAATCAAAACTGTACCAAAACTGCAAAAAACTTAAAGGAAGCGGCATTTCGATTGGCGATGACTTTTCCAAGGAAACACTGGCGAAACGCAAGCTGCTCTGGAATTCGGCAAAACAGGAACGTGATGATGGCGAACGAGTCCACCTTAATTATGACAAGTTAACAATAAACAGCGACGTGTTTGTCTGGGATTACTCTAAGAACCGCCGAGTACGAATACGCCGAAATAACCCTCCACCGGCCGAAGGCTCGGAATGAAGCCATGTGAGCCTAAAGTATTCTGATTTTCGAATAATTAACTTCAATGCTAGGAGCCTTACGAATAAAATTACTGATCTAGAATACTTACTGGCTAGCTAAGATCCACATATTGTCACTATTAGTGAAACATGGCTTCGTCCCGAAATAAAAGATGATGAAATTATACCCTCCGGCTACAAAATATTTCGCAATGATCGAGAATCGCGAGGAGGAGGTGTAGCCATCATAGCGAAAGAAAATATTCAGTGCCTACAGATGCAAGGCATTCCGAATCACGAGAGTGTTTGGTGTCAAATAAACTTCGAAAATTCGTCATTTATTATTGGAGCGTTGTACAGGCCACCAAGCGCGCACGTATCATATTTAGAAGATTTACAACGCCACTTGGAGGGACTTAAACCCTCGAAATGTAAGCTGATTCTCGCGGGTGATTTTAACCTCGGGGGTATTGACTGGAACAATTTGACAATTGATGCAAAAGAGCGGGCTTCTTGCGAAGTTCTTCTTGATATCGCCTTCAATCATGATTTGACGCAGGTTGTTCGTGAAAACACGTATAGCAGGATCAGCACAGTCTACGCTTGACTTAGTTTTTCTTGATGCATGTTTGGATAATTACACAGTACAAATTCAAAGTGGACTATCTGATCACAAACTTATTTCTGTTGAACTTAAAACCGATCTAACTTCTGCCCGAATTAAAGAAAAGACCACATTTGTTCGCCAGTATGACAGAGCCGATGACACGAGCATTATCGACTACTTATCATTTACGTTGGACAGTTTCAGTGCGGAAAGTGACGTCAGTGACTTGTGGCTGCGGTTTAAAGATATTGTCTCGTATTGTATCTCAACGTTTGTACCGTTGCGAAAACAAAGACAAAAGAAACAAAATCCATGGGCAACCAGAGAAATCATTCATTTAAAGAGACAGATCGCCCGCCAAAGACTGAAGAGAAAAAGAAACCACGAAAAAATAGCTCTGTTATCACGGCAATTACGAACTAAGCTTTAGACAGCCAAAGAAAAGTATTACACCGAAACCTTGTCCAACTTTATGGTCTCCTCCCCACACCGTTTTTGGCGTCACTTATCACAGCCCGAAAATAACCCACATAGCATTATCATGAACGGTTCGGTTCTGCACGATCACGGAACGATAGCGTCACATTACAACACGTTTTTTCAGTCTGTTTTTTCCCCGCGGTCTGGTGGTGATGCGTCGCAATATCGGATGCCTGGTCATCGTTCTTCGGAAATGCCGGACGTAAACGTAACGTACGAAGGCGTCGTTTCCCTCCTGCTAAACATTAACATTAAAAAATCTAATGGTCCCGACGATATACCAAATGCTTTTTTACGTAGATATGCAGAATGGATTGGACACTATCTTACGATCATTTTTAAAGCGTCACTTGAACAAAAACGCGTCCCAAATGACTGGTTAATGGCCAAGGTTGTCCCAGTTTTCAAATCAGGAGACCGGCAAGAAATTGAAAATTACCGTCCCATTTCCTTATCTTGTGTATGCTGTAAACTTCTCGAGCATGTAATATCAAAATCAATATAAATCTACCTGGAAGACAAAAAACTTCTATATTCCAATCAGCATGGTTTTAGGCGAAATCTTTCGACAGTGACGCAACTGGTTTAAACAATTGATGATTTTGCGAGGGCTTTGGATAACAAGGGGCAAATTGACTGTATTTGTCTTGACATGTCCAAAGCCTTCGACAGAGTCCCCCATTCAGAACTCATCGATAAGTTGGTTCATCTTGGCATAAACTACAATGTAACACAATGGATTCGTGCATACCTAACAGGCAGAACTTAGTGCGTAGAAATTAATGGCTCCAAATCAGAATTATTAGACGTCACATCGGGTGTTCCACAAGGGTCTGTGTTGGGTCCAGTCTTATTTCTTGTTTATGTTAACGATATTGCGCAATGTATTAACAAAGACATAAGGGTGCGGCTCTTCGCAGATGATTGCCTCCTGTATAAACAGATAAACAACCAGGATGATTCGAAAATTCTTAACGAAGCTCTGCAGGTGGTTGAACGGTGGTGTGAAATTTCAAAAATGATAATTAACAGAAATAAAACTGTTGTATTTCGTGCCACAAACAAGACAAAACATGTTGTTGACTTTAACTACACCCTGGGTTCATTTACACTTGCCGCAGTTGATATACTTAAATATTTAGGCGTTACTATGTCCAAGAAACTGAGTTGGAAGGAGCACGTTAAAAACATTTGTTCGACAGCAGAAATGAAACTCTGGTTTTTGCGTAGGAAGCTCAAGCTTGCTTCGAAAGACTCTAAGTTAACTGCCTACCTATATCTGGTAAGACCCACACTGGAATACGCCAGTATTGTTTGGGAATCTTATGAAACAGGATTGATAACCATGATTGAAAGAGTCCAACGAAGAGCTGCTCGATTTATTCTGTCTCGTTACTCGCAAACTGATTCTGTTACAGAAATGCTGCAATTACTTAACTTACCCTCCCTAGCCGAACGCCGCCATGTAGCCAGACTTAAGTTTCTTTTTTTGCTTTGGAAAGGGCATTTCAACGTAAATACTACTCCCTATTTAGCACCAAAACAAGACAGAACCTCAAGAGGTACACATGAACATAACTTCCAGATATCTCAACTGCACATTAATGCATACGCCAATTGTTTCTTCCCCAGAACAATAAATGAATGGAACAGACTACCAAAAGCCATTATTCAATGTGATGCCGTAACACAATTTGAAAACAATCTGAGGCAAATCATGTCCTAAATAAAATTATGTACATTATGTTAGATTAAAACAGATTGTGTTTATTGTCCCTGCATATTGCTTTTGTATTTGTGCTGTTACTAGTTTCCGGGTTCTTTTTATGAATGTATGCTCAAAAAGAGTGTTTTATGTATAACTTGCGTGCATTGTGTATAATGTACATTATTGTTTTTCATTTTCTGTGCTGTACCCCACCCCTGTAACGGCCTCCGGGTCAACAGTATGACTAAATAAAAAATTTAAAAAAAATAATGACACTAGGCTGCGTGGAGATGAGCAAATTGCAAAATGCTCACGCATACAGCAAAAGAGTTTCTGCGTGGATTTTTTCATTCAGTTTACTTGATTGTTGCTTACGCATGCGGCAGCGCGAAGTGCGGCTCGCAGGGCAACCACCCGTGACGTAATAGCTGGATGATGACGTAATAAGACCTCGCTATACAGCCTAATAAACCGGCGTGGCTCGCCCTTGTTGTTGAAGTGACTATGCGGGACGTGTGCAAAGCGGCACGCGGAAGGATCCCCGTTAAAGAGGGAAGTGTGACGGCAGCTTGAATCTACGCCATGTTTCCACGTCAGAGATGGTTGGACGGAGAGCGCCGTTTCGTGGTGCCACTTGCGTAATTATGTAAGTTGAAAAAATAATTTCACGCCAGTAATATTGCTTAAATGGCATCCTTAACATGTAGAAAAACGGGATTAGACTTTTATAACAAGTCCCTCCAACTCTTCGGCATAAATACGCGCCGTAAAAGTCTTAATTATAGGAATGTCAGTAGTTTACGTAGAGAAAATTGCGCTGGTTTTTCTGAAAAAATGTCATCCTGGACAGATCACTCGTCTATAAAGACGAAATTTGGGAAACAGTTGTAGGGCTTTAAAAAAAAAGCGGTCGAAGTAATATAATCACCAACTGTATACGGGCACGCCGTCATCATTACTGAGATACATGTTAGACATAGAACTTACTTGGAGGCGTGCTCTTTACAGACTTGTACGTAAAAAAGGTATAATTTTTATCGTGTCTCCATTGAGAAGAAGTCATGGAGACAGGAGTTAAATTTCAAATCCTTTTGGCTTGTTAAAAAAATCTTGCGCGTTGTTCACAACTATTATGAGTGTTATGTTCACTGCTATGATTGCGCGGAGTTAGCCGAAATTGTTAACAACAGTAAACTGTTCTCGAAAAGAAAGAAAATTACGAATCCCGGATAATGTTAAAGAGTGAAGTCGTAGAGCAGATAATTTAGAAATTAGGCAGCATTGGGGCACGCGGTCAAAAGCTTTAGAAAAATCAAGAAAGATACAATCAGTTTGAAGGTTGCAGTCCGTGTTAAAGTGCAAGTCAGTGATTAGTTCAAATAATTGTGTCGTTGCTAAAACCATGCTGACTAAAAAAAAGAAATAGTGAGTTTCTAGG
Organism: Dermacentor variabilis; assembly: GCF_050947875.1. Classification (NCBI taxonomy): domain Eukaryota; kingdom Metazoa; phylum Arthropoda; class Arachnida; order Ixodida; family Ixodidae; genus Dermacentor; species Dermacentor variabilis. The sequence continues at coordinate 175,249,502 of NC_134571.1, forward strand.
TGGCTGTACACGTGTGAAGTGATTATTTGCTCAAGCATATGGCAACGTATGCACGTTAAAGATATGAGCCGATAGTTGTCAGGCGAGTGAACATCTCCAGATTTGTGAATTGGTATTATTTTTTCTATTAACCAACCGGTGGGTAACTTTCCAGATGCTAGGGATTGTTGAATAATATGGCATAAGATCTTGCTTGAGGCAGCGACGGTGTTCTTTAATATCTTGGTATTAATGTTGTCAATACCGGCTGAAGTGGATATTTTGATATTATTAATGAGAAAGTTAGCGCCTTCAACAATTATGACAATTGGTTCCATATGTGCAACTTCAAGTTCAGGAAAAGTTGGAACAATCTAAAAGTCCTCTTGAGCGAGAACAGATGAAAAAAACGTCTTGAATACGGTGGAGCAATCGGCGCTAGCAATAGGCATGTTTTCTGTTCCATTTAAAGTTATGTTAGTATCTCTTCTCGAAACTATTGTTTTTCAAATTTTTTTTAGGTGGGAAGTTAGCAGCGATGATAGGGCTTGTAATTAGTATTTTTCTTTGGCGGAAGGTATCGCTGAGCAGTAGTTGTTTAAACAGTCTTTGTATATCTGCCAGGCCTCAGGAATGCGCACGCGTTTAGCCCTGTTCTACGAACGCTTCCTTGTATTCCTTAGTTTGCGAAGAGACTTGTTGAACCAAGGGCTGGATCTGTCGTTAGTTATGGAGACTATCGATGCGTACGGGTCTGCTAATGTAGTTAATTTTTCCCTGTACAGTACCCAGTTGTCGTTTACGGATCGACAATTAAATGAAGGTAGTAGCACTTGGCAAAAAAATTCTTCTAGTTGGGAGTTAATCTCTTCGTAATTTGATCTGTTATAATCGCGAATTTGTTTTGTTGTTGTACCAGACATGGGCTATGGCCGGGATGCTAACAGCTAGTTCGATGAGGTTAGGATAACTAAACCGCTCATATTTGACATGAAAGTTATTGTCTCAGGAGCGTTTGTGAAAACCAAGTCTAAGATATTATATTAGAAGCCCGTGTAGGCACCTTCACTATTTGGAAGAGGTTAAAATCTAACGTTAGATTGATTAGTTCCAGAGACGCGTGACATAAAGATGACACATGTTCCAGGCGATAAGCGGAAAATTGAAATCACCAAGATAAACGTGGTCGGATAGACACAGCTGGAGCTCTTTAGTAACACTGTCCTGCAAGTCATTCAAAAAGGAATGACAATATTATGACAAATATTATTGACATAGCTATGAATAAAACTTCAACAATACGGCTGTTTGCCGATAATTGTGTAATCTATAGACAGACAACCACCCCTGATGACGTTTACATATTACAAAAAGATTTAACCACATTAGCTGAGTGGTGTCGCGTATGGAACATCGAAATTAATGCAGATAAAACTAAGGTCATGACATCTGCTTCAAATTTAAGCTTTCCGTCCAACGCATACAGGCTACGCAATTGCATACTTGAACGAACCTTTTCTTTTAAATCCCTGGGCGTTATTCCTACTTCTGATTTAAGCTGGGCCATGCATGTTGAGCATATTACTAACAAGGCACTCAAGAAACTTGGCTTTTTAAAGCGTCGGCTGTACCATGCAAACAGGTACACATGACTCTGATCATACATTTCCCTTATCAGAGCCACCCTCGACTACGCCTCAATTATTTGCACCCTCACACAGATAACCTTTCTGATTTCATCAAATCAATTCAATATAAGGTTGCCCGCTTTATTTTGCGCTCCTACTCTCCATACTAAAGTGTGTCTGCGTTAAAGCAGACCCTTAATCTTCCGGATCTTGGCACACAACGGAAATGTTTCCGTTTGTCTTTTTTTCACTCCCTTTACTATTGCGGTTCATCTTTTTCATCTGCTCTCATATTGCCGGCCCACTATCTGTCCAACCGCCATGACCATGTATGCAAAGTGCTCCCATATTTTCTAGGAACAAAAAATTCCTAGATTCTCCTTTCCTGTTATCAACGAATGAATGGAAAGCCCTACCCCAAGATATTGTAACAATCACTGACCCGTCTGCTTTCAAATATGCGCTGCGCGCATTTTTAAATGTTTAAAATGCTCAGCTGCCGCTTCTAGCTTGGCCTATCTTATATATATAATAAATTATTTAAGCGTGTATTTTTCCAACCCTGCCGCGTGTGCCTTGTTGAAGCGTATTACGTATTGCAAATGTGAATTGTATTCTGTAATCTCATCGTAATTTCTTTTCTTTTTATTTACAAACTGTATCTTTTACTCAAATCTGTTCTTGATTGTTATCTTCAGTCGCTTTTATTGTGTTGACATATCATGTGTGAATTGTATCTTCCCCTATGTAATGCCTTTCGCGGTTTTAAGGGTACTCAAAATAAATAAAATAAATAAAAACCTCAACACCTTAAAGCTCCCCGTTGTGGCCTAGCGTTATCTGCCATCTTCAGATGCCCCAAACGCAGAAAAGTTAGCGATAACTAACAAAACCGAGGCCTTTTTTGGGATATGCTCTCAGAGAAGACTTACCTACTCGAAGATGAAAAAGCAACTACAACAAGGAAGTGCATTGCTTTCCTTCCAGAAATGTTCGCGTTTTCCGTCGAACGTAGGCAGGGAAGACGTATTTCGTAGCTTGCAATCTCGCAGGCACGAGCTTGCCTACCAGTTCTGTTTCGCGCAAATAGAACTGGTCTCTCGCGGTCTAAAGGCGTGCAGCGAAAACTGAAGTGGGGGACGGGAAAAAGAGAAAGCACCGCCAGCGACTGCACCGGAAGGTCACGTGGCGCAGTTGGTGAGTCGAGATGCAGCGATAAGGCCGAGGAAGGCGATGGCGATCACAGGCAGACGATGACCAAGAATAGTTTGCTAGCTGCTGGATTTTGCTTGAACATTTCTGCGCGATCGCACGAATGAGCGAAGCGTACTTCCGCTCCGAGCCTACTGCACCTGTTCCGTTCGGTTTGCCAAGCGCTGTTTCGCACTTAAAACGGCGTAGGCAGGTAAAACACGACGAAACATTTTGCAGATACCTTGCGCGAAAGAAATATGAGGACTTGGAATTAAGAAGAAGAGTTCGGGGAGGGGGTTGGGGGGATACGCCGGTATAGTATAGGGTTTAGGGGTGCAAAGGGCACAACGTAGCGTTGTCTGCGTCTAGTCTTCTCGGTGCTGAAGGCTTTAATCAACGCAGCATTGAAAAAAGTCAAAGAGACTATAATCTTACTTTCAACGATAAGCTTCCACAGTCTTAACGTAAGAGCCAGAAGGTGCTACCGTGTGCCACCAGGAACGCCTTGTCGCGCTGAGAAAGTAAACCTAAAATGAAGTGGCATCAGCGGCACTAATGTGTTTCACTTGATGATGTTTCTAGTGCCTAAACGTCTCCCGCGCGGTGTTTGGTTATATTGTGCAGGGAAATTTTGTTGAATATCAGTAGAAACGGCAAAAAATAAGCTACTTATGGATTCTTTTAGCTTTTCAGCCATTTCGCTGCGACAGCATTAGATATTAATCCCAATATCGTTCATTCAGGGAAGCTGATTATTCGCGTCCTGAAGCAGAATTTCACCGCAAAGGCGCGCCTCGGCCAGAAGCAGTGAAGCTAGTCGTTGTGTGGTCTCATTTTGTTCATTGCGTCAGGCGGCATTCACACCTGCCACCCGCTAAAATTGTGCGACCAAGCGACTGTCGCAAATCGTCGCTTTGGTAAAAGGAGCCCCGGACCCGCCGTGGTGGCTTAGCGGCTATGATGTTGCGCTGCTAAGCACGAGGTCGCGGGATCAAATGCCGGCTTCGGATGCCGCATTTTGATGGGGGCGGAATGCAAACACGCCCGTGTCGCGTGCATTGGGGGCAGGTCAAAGATCCCCTGGCGGTCCAAATTAAACCAGAGTATACCCCCACTTCGGCGTGCCCACATAATCAAATGGTGGGTTTGGCACGTAAAATCCCAGAATTAATAAAAAAGACACCCGTTTCGTGAAGTCCCTCACTGACAGATTTTTCAGCTATGTGGAGAAAGTATGGGGACAGCAATATACGTGGCGATAGCGGTGCTCGACACTACACTAATCGCGAGGCATTTCGGCGTACCGACCTCTTGACCGTGTGAACATCGTTTGCCGTAAGTCTTCCTTTGGCCGCCGTTCGCGGTTGGGCCTCTCACCAGACCACAAAGAACATTTCTGTGATACGCTGCAAGTTCTTACGGGCCCTCTAGGAAGCGTTCTACGGCTAGATTTTTTTTCAAGTTGATTCATTAATAGCCGAGAGAGAAATATCCCAGTGCCCACGATTTCAGCAGGCGGGCTCCACTGTCAAGCAAGACGCTCTCTCCACTTCCCCCGTCTAGCCTACGCAAGCGAAATTCCTTACCTGCGTTCTCCCATACCGGAGCTCGAGAATCACGTGACGCGTACGTCACGGGCCCTGCTTTCTTTTTTTTTTCCAGGCTTCTTTCTGCAGCGTGGTGCACTTCCGCTGACGGCGTCGTACGCGAGCTGTTACGTTTAATTGAATTACATTATGGGGTTTTATGTGCCAAAACCATGATCTGATTATGAGGCACACTGTAGTGGGAGACTCCGGAAATTTGGACCACCTGGAGTTCTTTCACGTGCACGTAAATCTAAGTGTATGGATGTTTTCGCATTTCGCCATAGCTGTTGCGTTTGTCGCGTTAACGCAGCGCACGATCTTGCACGCTGTGCACAAGAATACCTGACTAGCGGTATAAGTGAGGGCTACATGAACACTGGGGCATACACGAGCGAATCACAGAGCATGACTGCGTGCTAGAACACGGTAGAAAATGGCTTAGTTTCGGTGTCCTTGCGCGCGACTGCGCGACTTTAGAATAAGCAGACGAAACGGAAGTAGATCTCTCTTGCTGCGGTGCGAAGTAAAGAAAAACACATGCAGGCATTCGGTCTGTGTGTTTTATTATCGTTCTAAACTTTAATTCGTCTATTGAACCAACAGATTACATAAATAACAGATGTTGCCCCCAATAATTCTCGGAGTGTCAAGGGTGACTATGAATGACCCCAGTTGAAAAACGCAGCAAAAAATTTCAGTCTGTCCTATTTTGGGACGTTCTGTTTCTGACATTCCGTTGTCTGACGTCTCCTTTCTGTAGTATGACGTCCTGTAGCGGGACATTCTGTAGTTCTTGATCAATATTTAACTAGAAATTGACAGAGACCGCGTTAAGGCTATGTAAATTTGTTAATGCAAAAAAGTAAAAAGTGAAAATCGTTTTGCCGGGGATTCAAAATTACGATCTGACGATCCCGAACCCAGTATCTTAACACTGCACCACGCCGAACGTGTCTGCACATGTACATTTTGGTCATGTAAACAGTAATGATCTCTGTCTGCGTTGATGTTTACATCTGTATTTTCAGATCCAAGGTGCGCTTTCACTCCACTGCGTCAACTGGCGCCTCTCTAGAAGAGCGAAAGCGTTGTTACCATCGACCGGTACATCGTGGAATGCTAGACCATAAATTTTGCTTCACGATAACTATGTCAGTTAAGAAATTCAGAAATATACAACGGTGACCGGGGACACTGTTAGGGTCGTTACTGCTCATTTCGACAACTGTCTCTCGCTTTTTACACTTTTGAACGGCATATAGTTCGTGCGTTCAGTGCAAAATAGCTACATAAGCTTTCGTGGATAAGTTTTCATTTACACAGCATACCAGTTTCTCACGGGAGCGCTCACACCAGAGCGAGACAGATTTTCACGAAACCTTGTGGGACAACCCAAAACTTCTTTTCCACTTCTCAAAAACCTATGCAATATTTCTGAGAAATTAACTAATGTGCCAACGTAACGGCACGTGTAAGTTCACAAGCCTGTGTGCCGCATCTTACCAAATGAAACAAAACGAATATGCAGCCATTCATGCAGATGCTATGATATTGATCAGCGGCCGATTTTGAGGAGGCTGGTAAGGCACTGCTGGTTCCTCGTTGTCACGGCACAATTGCGACAATTGTCCACGTCGACTTTCACACCGGTGTCGGTGCTATGAGCATTGCCGGATTCAGAAAAACACGATTGAATACTGCGCAAGATAAAAGTAGTGTACACCACCGATGTGAAACTGACATACAAGTTTAAAGGGTCGCGACGGAAAGCGCTTCTGTCGTGGCGTCAGGACTTCTGTCGTTGCAATAAAAGTGGCATATTTCTAACCCCACGAAAGAAAGTGTCTGTCATCTGGAAAGAAAGTTCCTGTTGCGGCGTGAGAATCACTGTGGCGATATAAAGTTATTGTTGCGACTTCAGTACTCTTTTTTTTCGCGACAAAACGTTTCTGTTGCGACTTCAGAACTCTTGGTCTTCGCGACAGAATGTTTCTGTCGCGACGTAAGTATTTCTGTCGTAACGTCAGAAATTTCGGTCGCAACTGCAGAAACGTCAAGAACCTCTGTCGTACGACAGAAATTTCTGTAGTTGCGGCACGAATTTCTGTTGTGTTCTTCAACTGGAACCTCACAGCACAGACGTGTACAATCGGGGACAGTACTGCCCGGGACGCAGCTCCAACGGCTGGAGCATGGAAGAACAGCATCACTGCGTCGTCACGGCGCTTGTCGGATCGAAATAGCTACACCTGGTGAGGGGCCCTTTGAAACGACAATTCGGTTGCCAAGGTAACGTTATTTTCAGAGCTGCTGGCAATGCTCAGCGAGTTGCGTCACTCTGCGACGTCTCTTGAATTACGCCGACATGCATCCTTCAAAATGCGAAATTACGCAGACTAAGCGATAAGTTGAATCATGAGAAAAAAATTCCGTAAAATTTTGTAGCGATGTCAATAAACTGCCAACTTCGAACTTCAAGGAAAAGTTGCGAAATTATCTTCTGAAGACTCTATATGTATAATGTCCATGAAGATCTAAAATATCATGGTCCTATGTTACGTGCACTTTATTTACGCCAACAGTGTAACATACATTAACATATGTAAGTTGAGCTTTAGATGTAATAACAGGGACAATTAAAATGATCGGTAATGCATGTGGCGAAGACAAAGGGAACGAGGTGAAGTAGGCACCCCAGCGCTTCCCGTTAAACTTGTGGAACGTGGCAGCGTGGGCCTTTCAGAGTTGCGACATTCACGTAACCTGATTCAAGATTAAGAGACCTGCAAGTAGGCGATTTTGTTATCAAATTAACGGCAGCAATGCTAACACCATATGCATTAACACTCCTGATGAAGTTTATGTCCGTTACAGCTGTGATTGTTCCACAACCAGTTTAACCTGAAATCTGTGTGCCCACGCATTATTACGTTTAAATCAAGCTTTTACCTCAGAACTATTGACCTTAGGAATTCTTGCGTTGTAATATACGCTGTCTTTCTATTTGCGACTTTATTTCTGCATTTGATGCTATTGGGCCAGGTTCCAGTGTCTGGCCTTCTTTAATTAAAAATTATTTTTGATGCTTGTTAGTGTTTCATTCCTTGTAGACTCTTTTTTCTAACCATTAACCCTATTGTCCTTGTATGGCTGTAGTATGTAAATTAAGTAGATAAATGAATTAATAAATAAATAAATAAAAAATCGAGGACGCCTAAGAGCTTGCTATGAGTTGTCCAATATTGCTATGAATGTCCAATTGAACGCCACTGAGCGCTCCTTCGAATTATGAATTATGAACTCCTCACGGGCAAGCAAGCGCATTGAGGCGCTTGCCCAACGCCTCTTTCGTAGCACAAAGCCGGTGCACTTCGATCTGTGACGTCATGTTGCCTTGCCCAACCTCCATAGAATCTGATAGGATCGTTCCCGAGAAATCCGCGGTGATGTTTACGTCGCCGCTTTTATCACGCCAGGTTGGGCGATGGAAATTTCGGTCCAAGTAGCATGATGTCATAAAGTACAGTGCACAGGCCTGCTACATAGAAGGCACTAGTTTTGACCAGTGGGTAAGACACTGGGCTTCTGGGCGTGAGGTTGTAAGTTCCAAACTCACTATCACCAACGTTTCTCCTCTCGAATTTTTCCATATATTTATTGTACCCTTAAGGTGCAATTTTACATTGCAGAGGGTAGAGGCAAATGTAGATGCAGAGGCAGCCAACACACACTTGATTGTAGATACAAAATACGAATAAGCAAAAATTTTTCAAAGAAAAGGCCAAAGGCAGACATGTTGAGTCAATAGCCCAGGAAGTATTTCATAAGTAACTCACACAATATATGGCAAACATGACACTCAATATGGTAAGAATGGTAAGCAAAAATACATGGCGCAACACATAAAATTATACCATACACAGTACAAGGCATAACTTAAAAAAGTATCGCATAGGATAACTACACAGAACAATATGTCAATCGCAACATCAATTATGAAATGAAACTTTTAGCTTTAAAATGTGCTTTTGAGGTTATTGGTGCCAGCTATGCTAGTAAGTGGGGCGGGTAAGTTATTCTAATCTGCTGGTTTGAGGACGAAATGAATGTGAAAAGTCGACGGTATTGTAGTGCGTAATGTTTACCTTTTGGCGGTGGTTAATGCGAGATTAAATGTATGGTGGCGGTTAAACACAGTCTGAACGTAAATATGAGTTGTGATAGTAGATTTTACTGAAGAGACATACGCGACAATGTTTTCAGCGGGCTCATAACTGCGGTACGCGTAGGAGAGCTTTCATGTCAGTAACACTTGCACTTCTTTGTTAGTTGTTTAAGAGGAAACGGACTGAGCAATTCGTATTGCCTCTATAGGGACTATATATATGAGGGTGTCATGTCCAGGGTGTCCTATAGTGAGGATCCGCATTCAAGCTATGGACGAATGTGAGTTTTGTGCAATAATAGTTGTAGCGATGATGTCGCTAGAGTCACTTTCTACGGAGTATTGCAGATGAAACAATAAAGAAGTGTCTAGAAATATGCAGAGTTCTCTGTTGATGGCTTTATGGTTAGCTTTTTTATTATCTCAAAACAATTTGCGCTGTCGGCGTGTTCTTTGTAGTGTTGTTGCAAGCGTAAGATGCAAAATATCATGATCGCTGAGTCCGGGCATGTGCGTTACCTCGCAAAAGTTATCAGGCGATAATGTAAGAATGAGCTCCAGGAGTGATGATGTCTTTTCTGTTACACTTGTAGGAAGTCTGACGATCCGCAATAAGCCAGAGTCAGAGCAAGTTGAAATGAACCTATTGTCTCGGCCAACGACGGATTAGAAAAGGGGTTGGCATGTGAACAAACTATGCGCCGGAAAATCGCATGGTGATCTGATTTAACCGATCATATAAATCCTCACAAAAGGATGAGTCGCTTGATGGGGATCGGTAGCACACACGGCTATTATTACTTTCTTAAACTAATAGTTAGCCGAAACCAAATTAGCTTTAAATTCGTATTAATGGACAGAGAAAATAAATTAACAGATTCTTCAATAGCGACCTGAACGCCACCGCCAATTCGACCTGTTCGCTCGTTTCGCTGCGGATCCGGATCATGAGACAGAAATAATCAGAAGAATAAAAATGGGCTGGAGTGCGTTTGGCAGGCATTCTCAGATGATGAACAGCAGGTTGCTATTATCCCTCAAGTGAAAAGTTTACAACAGCTGTGTCTTACCAGTACTCACGTACGGGGCAGAAAGCTGCAGGCTTACGAAAAGGGTTCTACTTAAATTGAGGATGACGCAACGAGCTATGGAAAGAAGAATGATAGGTGTAACGTGAAGGGATAAGAAAAGAGCAGATTAGGTTAGGGAACAAACGCGAGTTAATGATATCTTAGTTGAAATCAAGAAAAAGAAATGGGGGCATGGGCGGGACACGTAATGACGAGGGAAGATAACCGATGGTCATTAAGAGTTACGGAATGGATTCCAAGGGAAGGGAAGCGTAGCAGAGGGCGGCAAAAAGTTAGGTGGGCGGATGAGATTAAGAAGTTTGCAGGGACAACATGGCCACAATTAGTACATGACCGGGGTAGTTGGAGAAGTATGTGAGAGGCCTTTTCTCTGCAGTGGGCGTAACCAGGCTGATGATGATGATAATGATTCTCGGTTCGCTAAACAACACATTCGTTCTCGCACTAAAACAATTCGGGGTTTGTTATTTTGCTCTTTAGACATGTCTCTGTGGGTACAATAATGCGAGCAATAAAGTTCGTAATAATGACACATAATTCATCTCTCCTAGCAAGAAAATACTATGCATGCGAGTAAAAAGAACTGAACGCCCGCCACCTTTTATGGCGCCCCCCTTAGTATGGCCCTAACTTCACGGTAACGTACAGTCAGAAGGAATAGTTTTGCCACGCTCTTTTCTGCGAATTTCATAAATGCTGTCAATGGCTTCATAATATCGAAGGTTAGCTTTGTACATAGAAGTTTGAAAAACGTGGTTTTCGAGTGGCCATGTTCTATTAATTTCTGTTTCCTTTATGTTACGCGTGGCTTGGCAGAAATCTTCGCTCACAGTTGCGTCCACATTTGTAACAAACCTCGCTTTGAAGAGAGAAGCTCCCTGATTCTATAGGTTTCAAATTTAGTTATGCGTGGTCGAGCTTTCGGGGAACCAAAGTACCCAATTTGGTGCGCCCGGCATATGTAAAATATTGTGCGGTTAGCTTTCAAAATATTATTGAACATACTTAGTATCTTTTTTTTTCTGATTAGGATGAATCGGAAATAATTTGTCTATATGCAAAATATGCCGTATTGCATCCCATGCGGAAAAAAAAACTGGTTATGGCGGCAAGTGCCTTAGTGGAAGTTTTTCCGACGGAGAAAGAAAAAGAAGAACTTAAAACTTTAATGACGGATGCTGCCTAGAGGCAGCCTACCGGAAAACATGTTTTTCTTGTTGAGTTTCGGTTTTGGGTGCCAAGTTTCGGGCCAAGTGACTTCAGGCCAACGTTGCATGACAAGCAGCAACCGTCATTTGTTGGTTGAGGCGAGGAGAAAGAAGTGCGGCCCGCGACTCGCTTTCTTTTGAAGGCACGCACAGGGCAGATGTACGGTTGCAAGACCTCCAGCAGCAGGGGTGTCACACGTGTGACGTCAGCAAATGAAGTGTACATCTGTGGTTTACATATCATTAGAGCTATGTGTGCAAATTTCAAACGAATCCAAGTGAATTGGGGTGAAACCCACTTCCAGTTTTCTGCCTGGTTTTTAAACCGTATTCATGAAAAAGGTTGCGTAAGATACCTTTTTATCTTTTTGTTCGTTATGCTTATTCTCGACTCTTTCTGCGCATTTACATAAAAAAAGTAAAACATAAACGGTAATATTTGTGTATTTATATGTGCCTTCATTAAAGGATTAAAGGCAGCGTCAAATAATAAGATAGGTTATACACACTGAACTACATTGTTTGTTTTTTCTGTCTTGCTTTTCTGGCACGTTCACAGCTTCAGACCTGCGCACCCAACCGGGAAGTCTGCCTTTTTTCGGAGCTGAGGCCACGCACATGCTCACATAGGAGAGAACGCACCCAAACCCATCGCGACGAGGTTGGCCACGAAAACTGGAAGGAACAGGTTTACCGCGGTTTCAAGGCTAACGTTGACCGCCGTCAGTACCTGACCGCCTTTGCCACGACCGGCGTCAGTTACTAGTTTTTGCTACAATTTGCTGCATTTCAGAGGAAAGCCGAAATTCTATCGATTTCAGAAAAAAAGAATAAATTTGATCTAGTGCCCCTAGGCTTTTGGTAAGTTTGCAAACCATTGATGAATAAAAAAAATTGACGCACAATATTTAGAAATGCCGCATTCTGCACCGACAACAATCACCACGACTTTGTTAACTGCGTCCAAAACAGACAAAAGGGATGCCTTATATAAAAACAACGACGCCTATTACGGGCTTCATGCAAACTTCTATTCATAAGTTACAAAATTTTGAACAGTTTTGATTTGTTAAATCTGTGAATCTGTGATGTCCAGAGGAATGATACATTTTACAGAAGTGCGATCTTGTTCGTCCCTCTCTTACTTCTGCATTTACCAAATTTCAGCAATTCATGTAAATTAGGTTATTGACCAAAATGAAAAAAAAAATGTTATCCCAATGCCATCAGTGGATTTAACCTTTCAAGTGAAATTCGGAAACCTTATCCAATTCTGTGCATTGAATACCTCACATTACAAGTTCTCCATTTTGCGTGAACCTGCCGCGGTTGCTTAGTGGCTATGGTGTTGGGCTACTAAGCACGGGGTCGCGGGATCGAATTCCGGCCACGGCGGTCGCATATCGTTGGGGCAGAAATACGAAAACACCCGTGTACTTACATTTAGGTTCACGTTAAGGAAGCCCAGCTAGTCCAAATTTCCGGAGTCCCCCACTACGGTGCGCCTTATAATCAGATCGTGGTTCTCACGAGTAAACCCCATAATTTAAATTCTTTCCCATTTTACACAGGAGCTCGCGAGGCAGAGCTTCACATCACTCGCACACTTACTTCCATAAAGACCAAAAGCGTAGCAGTTTGTGCGAGTGGGTACATCATGAACTTAAAGACCCCTCGTTGCGAATAATACTCAAGGAGTAATGTTGTCAGGCCTACAAGTCCAATTTTCTAATTTATGGTTACACATAGGGCTTAAACATCTCTTCCATTTAGACATTCGGCGAAACTTGATAAGAAGGTAACTTCTGCGATGTAGTGGTGCAGGCTGTTCCCGTCTGAAGAGATCGACAAAAAAGTGAGGGATGTGGGGAACGTCGTATATAGTGCGGCTGCGTGGACAAGCTGCTTGCAAGGGATAGGCTGTGCGAAGGGAAATTCGTGATGGCGGGGGCACTATGTACGAAGCGCCGCAATACATATTGAACTATTCAATTTTTTAATGATTTTCAGCACTCTTATCCAACAAGAACTGCTGATAACAACAAGGAGCCGTATAAGAATGTTTTGCTCAACTTGGAAGCTAAATACATACCCAGAGTTCTCGTGAAATCCGACTCTAAAGATCAGTGTGTAATGCGTGTACTGAACAGTTCCGAGGGTAATGTCTGTTCGTAACCGAGAAGGCAGGTGACGCAGAGCAGGAACAGCTGGTTGCCCGAACGGCTCACACTCGTGCTAAGCACTGGCGATCCGGCTGGCCCACTGGTTGCACAGCAGGCATGGAAGAGACGATCATTCTGACCTTGTTCTTGTGCTCTTCTTCTTCATTACAAGTGGTTTAAGAAAGGACTCAAAGCTCTCCTTACTAAAAATAAAAGGCTTTACAGAAAAGCCTAACTCACTAATAACTCAGGAACACGGGGAAAATACGAACTGTGCGCTAACCAATATATTCAGCAGCTGACGACAGCCAAAGATGACAATTCTACGATCAGATCCCGACAAATTCCGGCGCTTAATTTCAGTAAAGATACTTACTAGACAGATTGAAGTAACAGATCCGGATGGCGATCTCATTAACTCTGTAAAATGCGTGTCAGCTCTTAACGACTACTTCACCTCAGTTTTCTCCAACACTAATGACCTTTCCATTGAACCAATATCACCACTTTCAGTAAATTTAATGCCAGACATCAAGATCAACTGTGATCGCATATGTAGCCTCTTCAATTTTCTAAAATTAACCATCTCATCTGGGTGTGATGGCATTAACGCCAAAATACTTGTTAACACCAGTAAAATTTCTAGCCAGGTACTACAGCTAGTATTTAGGCAATCCTTAAAGGCAGAGAATTTGCCCGATTACTGAAAAAAGGTCCATGTCGTACCGATCTTTAAGACTGGCGACAGCTCCCGCACCATAAGTTATCCCCCAATTTCTCTGACTAGCATTTTTCTTTCCAAGCTACTAGAAAATATAGTCTTATCGAACCTAATGGCTCACTTGGAATCTACAAACTCCTTTTACCATCACCAGCACTGCTTCACAAAACAATTTTCATATGAGACCCAACTCGCCGAGTAACCCATCACATTCTGCAATTGATGGACTTTCATTTGCATATTGATGTCACTTACTCAGATTACTCGAAAGCGTTCGACCGTGTTTGCCACAGTCACATACTTCAAAAGCTCGCATCTAAAGGGATCCCGCATAGCTTGCTTCCCTGGATTGAACACTTCTTAAAAGGCCATGCACAGTTTACCTCTGCAAATAACCATAATTCGTCCCTTAGCAGCTTAACATCGTGTGTACCACGAGGCACTGGTTTATTGCCTCCACTTTTCCTCATCTACATGAATGCCTTACACGCTAATGTTAAGAATAAATTACGTCTTTTCACGGACGACAGTGTTATTTATTCCCCTACCCAAGACTGAAAAGACATCGCCGCACTCTAACAGGACCTCGATATCATGGAATTATGGCGCGAAAAATGGTTCATGCCGCTCAATCTTGCTAAGTGCAAAGCTCTGCCATTCACCCGCAACCACAGCTTTACCAGACCCACCTACACAATGGATTATATTCCTATCACTGATGCCCCCTCCAACATGACGTTCACATGACGTTCACAGCGTTCACATGGCGTCGACACTCGACAACTCGTATTGACAGCATCCGCTTTACTGCTTCCCGTATCCTAGGACATTTAAAACGTAACCTGAAAACCGCATCACCTCAAATAAAAAAGCTAGCATATCTAACATTCGTATGTCCGCAGTTAGAATATGCGTCATCTATCTGGCACCCTTGCCAATCGTATCTTACCTGTGACAGAGAAGCAGCGCAAAATCGCGCTGCTGTGTTTTTAACTTCCCATTTCTCTAGTAAAACCAGCATAACCGCAATAAAGCGCACACTTGAAATACCATCACTTGCCTCCCACCGGATCATCTCTCGTCTCTGCTTGCTTCACACCTTTTATTACCACCCGCACTTCACGCATTCCCTGTTCAATCCACGCGCACGTACACCTTGCCGCTTAAGCCACAGTTGTCCCATAGCCCGCATTATCGCCCGCTCATCTGCCATGAACACTTTGTTCTTCCCTGACGCAATAACCCATTGGAAGTCGTGTATTGACCGTAAATCGTTCCGCGAAATGGTAAATAGCCACACTGATTAATTACCGATCCTACCCACCCTTACGCCAACACGATGTTTCCTTTTTCTTTTCACAATTGTTCCTAGTTTGTTTTTCTTTGTTGCTGTTTCTTTTACCGTTCTGCACATTCGTACTAACATTGTCGCAAGGATTAAAACCCTCACTTATGTAATGCCTCCTGGTCTTTAAGGTGAAATTAAATGAAACAAATGAAATTAACAGATGCTGCGCGAATGTGCGGTCGTACCCAAAGGATGCCGTCTTCAGTCGTATCTCACAATGCGAAAGATGTTTCGAACAAAAGAAACGCCCCTCAATCGTCATGTCGACCGGCCTTTGAGCTTCCCAGATCTTGCTGGAAACCGAAGGGCGACCATTCGCGAGATCTACATCTTTATCAAGCTCACACATGCGTGCAACGGGCGTATATGCGAGGAAGGAGATTGTTGAATACCGAGAAAGAATTATTTGTAGTCTACGGCTCGGAACCGTGAATTACTTACCTGTTCTATGCCCTGCTTTCCAAACAAGGCATTCTTTCATGCTTCCGTTAGCACAAACCATCTGCGAAACTGAGTCCGCAGGCTTGCGAGCAGTACCTCCGTTGCATTCGGTAGCTTTCTCTGAGTGCGAGCCGAGGAACACTAATATTAGGTACATGTGGCTCAGAATAAACTCGAAGGCGTTAGTAATAGGCACACGACGTATAACCAACGAGAGGCCGATTCTCTTAACGTTCCGAATCTTGAGCACGATTACAGCGTCTATATTTAAGCACTACTCGTCCTTAAGAGTAGTACATAGCGTCGGCGCGTTAGCGAGCGTTGGTTTGACTATGAAGTAAAATAGTATGGTCCTTCCCGCTTGGTGAGGCAGCCTTTACTTCCACTCGCTTTATCATCGCTTCCTTTTTCCGTTTCGATGCGAAAACAGCTGCATATCTATAAACCTGGCCGGCACCTTTCCGCGCCGCTGTGCCACAGATGAAGGCGCCGGGGACCGGCAGCACGTTCTTGATGTTATCGGAATGGACATCTGCTTCCGAGATATGGTAAGCAATTGAGCCAGCAAGATCGCCCTCCGAAAACTGGGAGGGGGGGGGGGGGTAGGCGGAGGCTAGGAGATGGAGGACCGCAAACAACAACAACGACTCCAGAAGCGCACTCGTAAACGCGCGGCGCTACACAGTGTAGAAAGAGGCTCAGAGGGCTCGCAGAGAGCGATACACAGCAGGATTGCCGTGCCTACAGGGCGACGCGAAGCCGCTTGTTGCGTCCGGCACTGTATTGCTACCCACGGCGGGCGCCGCGCGGGAAAGGGAAGCGCCGCCCTATAAAAAGACCTGCAATGGCTCTTGCTCCCCGATGGTGACCCACATCTCCCCCTTATATCGGCGTAGTGCGCACCGATGGACGCGCCACTGGTGGCGGCCTTGCGCAGAACACACGAGAGAGGAGCCAGCCGCGCGCCGTGGTTTGTTATGTCGTCGATAGTGCTTCTCTGTCTTATTCACGTTTCAGAGCAAAATAGGCAACACTTTCCGCATTGTGGGGTGGCCAAAGCTTCAAAGAATGTTGAAGAATAATTGTTGTACGGTGGGGGGCTCAAGTACCGGCGAAAACGTGCCGGCGACGCGGTTCTAATCCTCCCCGCAAAGCCTCATCAGTGGGAGCAACGGTAGCAATGGATCGTCGCTTCGGCGCGAAATTTTTTGTTTTCATTTTTTTCCTTTGTCGCGTCGGTGTTTTTTTCCACTCGATCATAGTTATACCTGTAGGCGATGAAGTTCGTCTGCTGTGCAGCATGCGGTTTAAAGGCATTTCGCTAAAGTTCGGAATGCCGCTTGCCGCTTCTATTGTTTTCCGTTTCTTTAACACGTTGCGCTAGCTAGGCAGCACGACTGCACAAGTGGATTTTGTTGTGTGTTGAAGCTACTGAAGTTTGCAAGAACTCAAATTGTTGGTTTTATGCGGCCCAGTAAATCCTCGCACCAGGTGTCGTGCACTTCTTGTTTTTATATCTATTTTATGCGTGCCTTCGTACGTGTTTAATTGTTGCTAGCTGTTGCATGCATAACTCTTGTTGATTCTCTTGAGCTGCGAGGTTTTTCACCCTGCCTCGTTTGTAAAGGGTATAAATCACGCTGTGTCTTATCGGAATGATACCAAGCAAACGCTTCTTTAACAGCTTTATTCTTTCCGTCCGAGGGCATCTTAGATATTGTGATTTTTGGGAAATGTGTTTAGAAAAGGTAGTTGTGGGCGAGAATCGCTAATCGTTGCTGCATATGGTATTTTTGTTCTATTTTTCGCTTAGAAGTTCCCGTCACGTTTGGGAAGTCATCGCAACTCGATGCTGTCTTAGCGTACTTAACACGCCGAGGGACTTGTTTGATTCAAAATTAAATTATGGGGTTTTACGTGCCAAAACCACTTTCTTATTATGAGGCACACCGCAGTGGAAGACTCCGGAAATTTTGACCACCCGGAGTTATTTCACGTGCATCTAAGTACATGGGTGTTCGAAATGCGGCCGCCATGGCCGGGATTCGATCCCGCGACCTCGTGCTCAGCAGCCCAACACCATAACCACTGAGCAACCACGGCGGGTACTTGTTTGTTTCACAACGTAGTCCCTTCTTGCATGTGAATTTTGTACTCAACTGTATTCTTATTATGCTTACGACACAGACGACTAAACCCGGCCTTGCCGCCAGCGCTTATCTACTTTGACTAGCGTTTCTCTGCCTTTAAATATATCATGTGACACTTCTCTCTAGTAACGTTCTTGAAAAAAAGTTCTGAGAGCTTAGTCGGACTTTAGCTTACTACGCTTGCAAGCAGCTCCCTTGGGGAATTTAAGATTGTAAAAACGGCAGCGGGAACGGCAGTTCATCGGCGTATGCAGCAAAATTGCATCGGCGGTACAGCGCTAACACGCGCTTTTATTAACCCCTGCATTTGGTGACTTCGTTGACTAGTGTACGCGTTTCCATCAATAACTTCGCAATCACTCTTCCTGAAGTGACGTTGACTGCACTTATTCGGCGATATCACATGTATTCATCTGCAGAAAAATCACAATGGCATTTACAGACATTACACCGTGCGGATTTGTTTGATATAAGTCTGCACTGACGACGAGTGCTTATTGTCGAGGTACAGCAGCAGCATTACGGCAAGGGTAGAATTTAAAAAAAGACGGTCGAGACATCACATTACTTAACAATATTTATCGGCTAGTTAACATGAGCTCCACTTCATGTAAGTGGGGTTCATGATGTTTGTCTGCGTGACGCACCTGGCACGTATGTGAACCATGTTGCAAGGTCGATCCAAATAGGTCGCGAAGCTTCGGGCGAAAAGTGGTTCAGTACAAATTGTTACCGACATCAGGAAGGGGGTTATAGGAGCAGCAATTGAAGCGCGACTATGTTTGGAGGAAACAAACATTGGGAACAAAAAAAGCGTTTTTTTTTTAAATTCAAGTGAGACACAGTTAGATTCATTCAACGAAAATAAAATTCCTGGTCAATTTTATATATCATGACGAGTTATGAAAATACAAGTTAACTTAATTTATTATGATTAATAAGTACAGTTCTTTTCAGCGCCCATCGTTCCAGGGGGCGTTGACGCCGCTATCACTCGCAATGCAATGCACGTATTGAAATGTGCAGAAAGGCGCGCTCGTAAAGTTCACCTGTTGAAATACGCAAGCCTCACACGTTGTGCTTTTTCGCTTGCCGAGGATTGTCTGAATTTGGTGACGCGGGTAGCTTCATCGCTTTTTAACCTGTTCAGTCAAAAGTAGTGAGTTACGACCGCCAGATAATTGTGTGGTTATTTTCGCGCAACAACGCTGGCCGGCGGGCTTGGCATCCGACGATAGGATCAGCGCTCTACACCTAAAGCTTTCGTTGGCCTCCAAAGAAACTATATTCTCTGCAGCGGTGCGATTTCGACAACCGTACGGCTGGCCTTTTCCTGCATCACTTTCCATGCTGAAAGCTCGAAACGTCCATCAAGTCGAATGGCGGGGCATTTGAATATGCTCCTTCCAAAACACAATGACGTCACTTTTGCTTTTAACGGATATGGCGTCACATTATTTTTTCTTCCGCCGGAAGTGTTCCCATCACATACAGATGGCGCTAAGCCCCATGAACCGCCGATGATCCGCCATGTTTTGAACGTTTGGGCTCCTATGGAAGCTTCGCTACCAGGTATATTTACCTTGGTTGTCGTCTGCTACTGCTCCCGCACGTACTGTTGGAAGCGCCCGCTAGGTGGCTATCAGTGGCCCCTCTATAGACCGTTTTTTCATGGGCGCCACCACGGATGGATGGATGTTATGAGCGTCCCCTTTGGAACGGGGCAGTGGGTTGCGCCACCCAGCTTTTGCTATTATACTGCCTAATGTCCTACCTAGGCTAAACAATAAAAAAAACACTTTGAACTCCTACAACTAAATTGTTTGATCCCATATTACGAACTGTGCTTTTGTACGTCTCCGTTTTTTGTCGTTTCCCTACTTTTCTTACACCAATCCTCCAATCGCCTCTTACTAATCCCTATTGTGGACGTGTTTACTTTTCCCCTGCTCTCGCTTAACCCAAGGGCTTCAAGGAAGCCAGTGGTGCCTAAATCTACCACTGGGCAGACGTCTTCACATTCTAATAGAACATGCTCCATAGTTTCGCTAGCTTTACCGCAGCAAGTACATGCTTCTCCTTCCTTCTTATATCTCGCTTTATAGCTGCGTGTTCTAAGGCGTCCCGATCTCGCTTCGAAAACTAATGCGCTTCCCTTCGAGTTATCATAAATTGTTTCTTTCCTGATTTCCATTACTGCCACCATTGAGATTATTTCAGCCCCTCTGACTTTCCGCTTGACGTTCTTTGTTGCTGTGTTGCCTACCCTACCGGCCGCGTAATTGCTGGTAAGTCCCTAGTCCTTTTCCTCCACTGTGAATCAGTGATTTTTCTGTACAGATACTTCAACACTCTCCAAGCCCATTTACTTTCTTCTATATTGCTCAGTCGTTCACATTGCTACGCAGTGGCGCCATCTATGGGCAGTCGGCATGATGGCTTGGGCGAGCGCTCCGTTTTGCATGGCAGGTATACGCTCGGCGATAGTTTCTGGCGTTTGTTCTCGCGCTCGTGTGGTTTATTTACTATGACGTGGCGTCCTCTACGTGGAAAACGGTTCTGTTAGATGTACTAAAGTGACTCAAGCCTGTACCTGCTGGCCTTGAGGCGTACGGAGCACGCAGCGAGATGTGCGCGCGCCTGTTTCAGACTACACTACGCCTCGGAGATCAATTGTGTACTTATGGAAGTTCCATTGACTAATGTTACCTTATTCCAGTATTATCTTCTAGTTCAAAGCTGCGGTTTACGAGCAATGAAACATACGCGGCCACCGTAACAGTGTGCACACGTACCGTTCTGCTACGATAGGAGCTGTGCTGTTATATTCTGAAAAGCGTTCAAACTGTTAGCTGTAGATTACATTGCGTGACTACTTGGTTCGGTGGATGAGGTTTCCACCTATGAACGAAACAGTTTTTCTTAGTAATAACAGCATACCTTACAGTGTGAACTATACTTGTCCAGCAAAGCGACCGTTACGAACTGCATGAGCATCCTAAGCAGTGGTAGGTGCTTGATTACAGATGTCCTTGTTCTATATAGCGCATGGTCCAAGTATGCGGCATCAAAGCATATTGGCCTCGAGCTCCACCACTGGAAAAGCTGGCGCCACCGTCGGCGTGACGTGCTAGGAGGTATCACGTGGACATAGCGGACGCGTCGGCTGCTTCGGGAGTGCCGAAGCGAGCTGAAAAAGAGTTTCAATTCCCTTGTACGCTGCGGTCCTCATTTAGTGGCGAGATATTCCCGCTTCGAGTGTCTCCTTTACAACGCTGGAAAGCACTACAATAGGTAGTGGCTGCCTTTGAAGGCGCGCAACATGGTAGGCATACTGCTCGGTGCCACAGTGCCGGACGTACGGAATGGAGCCCGGTGTCAGCCTTATTCACACGTAGCAGCTGGACAAGAAGCTGCGTGAAGCTTGGCTCGCGAAACATAAAACCGGCAAATAGTAATCGGCTACAACTCGGGTATGCAGCAAGCACAGACGCGAGGAAGATTTCTGCTACGGCGCCCGGTCTGCGATGTTCTGAAAACGCGCACTGAGACGCTCTCCCGAGTCTGCTGCCCGACTAATGTCATGACGGTTTGCTCTATGAACTTGTCGATGCTATAGATACTGGCAAGTTCACTGGAGTGGAAAGGGAGCGGTAAGAACCACATTTAATAAACGCATGGCATATGGTCATGTTTGTGTTATGAATTCTGTGCACTGGATTACAAAAAAAAGGAGCAGCGGGAAATCGCACGCTGAAAACACCAATAAACATACAGTGCGACGCAGCTCGAGAAATAATATTGAAACGTCCAAGAATTTACAAGAAAAAAAAGATTGAATCGTCATGACGGCACATCACGTTGAAGTCTCTACAATGAAATTATTTTTGAGCAGCTCTGATAGCGCCCACGCAACAATGGTTGCTTGTATACTATCAAATGCTCATATTCTGCGGCCTAAAGCTCATGGCACGGTGCGAAAGCGCGCACGCGGCGAAAGCGAAACAGTGCGCGGACAAGCATGCAGACGCCCAGTCGGTCGCTGCGAATCTGTGCGACTGCTGCATTGAGGCTTCATTCTATTACGCTACATTTAGTTATTCAAACACTATAAGAACATATTTCAGATAGTTAGCTCTCAGCGTTTACCCACCTTTCACGTAAGAAAGCCGGTTCGGAAGTCTCCATCGCGGCGACTGCGCGCAGTGGCGTTCACTAGTACGTATTCGGTAAAGAGATAGCGTCTGTAAACGAGTCTGTGATTTCAGTTTGCCCAAGATAATTATTTAGACAGTAAAAAACTTCTCTCGGTTCGAATGTACTTACAGAAATGTCCGGGAGAGCTCGCGCGTGGTGTTTTCAGTGAGCGCTCACATCAAAACCTATGAGGAGCGCGCCACGTGATCCCTCATACTACGCCAGCGAGGCGCTTCCGATAGATGGCGACTCCGTAACTCCTCGCCGCCAATAGGTCTATAAGCGTTGTGCGGCGTGACTTTGCGAGGTCGTACTGCGGCGTTAGCCAGTTTTCTCTTTCTTTTTCGAGGAAGAGGATAATAACCGAATTATTTTTCGGTTGCGTTCGTTCCGTTCTCTACGACGCACTCACACGTATTACGGAAATTTCGTCCTCAAAAATAGACATCGTATTTTTTTATGCGATCCCTCTCGAATATTACAGAGATTTAGAAAGTAAAAAGGCAATGCCGAAGGGCATAACTGATATATGTATCATGCTGGTTCACCAACCGCACTGTTTGCTGTGTTGAGCAGCGCCATCGGGTTCATGCAGGAGGCTAGCGTACACATATGGTGATTTAAAGCCTACTAGACTAGAAATGCGTGAGAACGATGCCGCTGCATCACAAATATTTGATAGCGCCTGCCGCTTTATATGTTTCGGGTTGCCGCATACGGTAGTACGGCCAACCTAATTAGGTTCGCCGCACACGAGCATGCGCTCTTATGTTTTAGTCCCTCCGCCAAGAGATCAGACAGTGAGCAGATTTAGCATTTCATGCTGGTAATACAGAGAAGCTGGTTCTCTTCGTTGAATTAAAATCGATATACGCAAAATAGTTAACAACGCATACACACACCGCGGCTGATAATGCGCGTCGCATGTTTGCGGCCCCAAGAGATATTTCCGCGTTACCGATACACCGAAAAGCTTCCCTGACGACCTTATATGAACGGACATTGCGTAAATTTCACAAGGTACGATCTAAAACACCTCGGAATCGTTCCGCAGTACGCGACAGCAATACTTTCAAACAGCGCCGCGCCGGATCGCCCAAGCCAGAGAGGAGGAAAGGCTCGCCGCGCACCCTTTCATCCCCGCCCGATGAGAAGGTCTATAGGCGGTCCACTAGGCGTATTGGGTGCGCAACAACATCTTCCCTCGCCATTGTCGCAGCCGTTCCTCTAAAATCCTCACCTATTTCCTTTGCGCTAACCGTGAGAAAGCGGCCGTCTCCGTGTAAGTGCCGAAAAGGAGCGAGTTATTTCCTTCGCCATCACCCGCCGAATGTTCCCCTCTCTTATAACCGGCGCTGCCCCTTCTTCATGCCCTCCCCTCCCTTGTTTACTTAAAGGCGGGCTCACGCGCAAAACGGCCCCTTCAAACCGATCAGCCGCTGGTGAGGCAGGAGTCAGCCCGCGCAGCAGTGAGCTAGGGGGAACCCGAAGTTCAGCGTGCAGACGAACCGAAACCGACAACAGGGCTCAGATTGACAGCTACGATGTCCGTGTCGGGATTCGAGAAGATCTCCACCAGCGACTATGGAGAGTTCAGCCGGTGGAGTCGCCCCCTGTACCCGCTCTCGGACCCGCGAACCCGCGACTGGTTCCTGCTGGGCAACCCCTTCTTTGTCACTCTGGTCGTGGGAGCATACTTGTACATCGTGTACCGTGTGGGACCCCGGTTCATGGCCAGCCGGAAGCCTTGCGACCTGCGCGGCGTCATCAAGGTCTACAACTTGGCCATGATACTGCTCAACATCGTGTTTGGCTACCACTTCTTGAAGAACTCTTATTTGGGCGGCGACTATAACCTTTTCTGCCAGGGCATGACGTACGCGACGGACGAGAAATCCTTGAATAATCTCTGGTGGGGATACTTCTACTTCTTTGTGCGCGTTGCCGACTTCATGGACACCTTCTTCTTCGTGCTCCGCAAGAAGTACAACCAGATCACACTGCAACACACGCTGCACCACGCGCTCATCGTGGCTAACGGCTGGCTCTGGTACACGCTAGGGGGCGATGGTCAGTCGCTATTCGGCGGCATCATCAACTGCTTCATTCATGCCATCATGTATGGCTACTACTTCCTGACAGCCTGTGGTCCCGAGTACCGCAAATACGTGTGGTGGAAGAAGTACCTCACGCGTGCACAGATTACCCAGCATCTCGTAATCATCATTCACGGACTCATCCCGCTGTTCTACGACTGCGGATACCCGCGGTTCTTCATCTATCTGGCCCTTCCGCAGGGTTTGCTTGGACTTGCGTTATTTCTCAGATTTTACGTGGCCGCTTACAGGAGGAAGTCAGCCATGGAAGCTGCCGCCGCAGAAAAACTGTCCATGCTCAAAGAAGACTAAGCTCCAACTACCGCGACATGCCTCCCAGGAAGCGCAGCACCGGTGGTTTCGACGAACCGTCATGCGCTCTCCGCATGTCAGCGCCTCGAAATCGCAAATGGCCTCCTAGAGCTGAACAAGCAAGGCGTCGCTCTAGCGAAGTTGCTCCCCTGTTAAAGATATATTGAAGTAACTCTCAGGAAGCAAGTTTATGGAGAGGTTTTTGTGAAACAGCAGTATGCACTTGGTTGTCCAGCTCGCTAACGTTGCGCCTATCGTTTTTTCAAGAAGACCTGAATACTACAACGCCATCTATGTGACGGCTACCGCTTCTTTCAGCGTCGCAGCCGACTTCATGTAGCCTGTGCGTGTGTGTGTGTCTGTTTATGAGTACCTTCGCTGTATGCAAAAAAAAAAGTTCAGCATGTTTCCTCGACGCAGGTACTTTTCACCTTGACCGTGCAAAAAGCTCTATACAACTTAAGGTGACAAGTCGAGCCCTGCAATAGTTTTAAGAAAGGCCTCATCGAAGAAAGCTGTGAGCATTGAATGCCGGCACGTCGGAGTTCTTGTTCGTCCCTAGAGAAGAGCATAAGAAAATAGAAAACACTCGTTCCATATGTGTTTATACTTGGCGTCCAAAATGCCCGCATTGAAGTGAGATTTCGCGAAGCATTTCGAGACATCTCATGGTGCATGCCAGGGAGCTACCGGCTACAGGCTTCAATGGGGTCCCGCAAAAGAGATTTTTTTCATCGATGTCGGAGATGCATGTTGCCACAGTATGTGATGGACGGGCCCACAGCTCCTACTCTACGGAAACCCCGGGAAAACGTCAGCAAACACTCGTTCAAGCTGTAGCCTAGCCGTGCAGCTTTGTTCCAAAGTCAACGCTCGAGAATTTTGTGCCCTTGAGGGCTGCCAATGAATTCCTTGAGGGCGGACTTTTCCGATGCGGATGCAACTAGGTGAGGGCTTTTCGAAGTCTAAGCAGAGGTTGTCGTTCTACTCGCTGAAGGGTAGGCTCTGAAAACGGGTGCACAGTGATGGACTGAATCGTGGAAAGGGCCAACAATGTACCAGGGTGTCCTTCAGGTGCGCGGAGGAGGCGACCGCTCAACGTGCGCTCCCCTTCACCTTCTTCGGCATCGTTTTCTTGTGCCTCGAAAAAGAAAGCGGCAAACAAGCTGGGAACACGGGAAGATGAGAAGCTCCGCAACACAAAGCCCCTCGGAACCCGAATGCAGCAGCGTCTTCGTAGTGGCGGAGACCCGTCGGGTCGAGAAGGTTCCGTGGTCGGCCCGCGCCGTTCTTCCTAATTGCAAATGCGCGCCGCGCTGTTCGCCTCTAAAAGAAGAAAGCGCGAACGAGCCAAGCGTGGCGAGGCGGCGCGCCGTTCACGTAATCGTGGAAACGTGCAGGTGCGTGCCCCGTGCCTCGCCGGAGGCACTACACATTACGAGTGCGCGCTCCGTTCGTGTCCCCCCCCCCCCTTTTTCCTCGACTCTGCTCTAACGGTCATTCGGTGCGGCGGTGCGAACGCGCCATAGCGACCCGCGGATGTTGCGGCGTCTTTGTTTCCGCGCGGAACGTGAAGGACGCGATGCACCCCCAGTGCTCCGTTTCCCTTTTTCTTCCGCTGCGCTTCTTGGCAGGAACCCTCCCCACCCCCCGTTCATTTTTCTTTCGGTAGCACGCCGATTGGCTCTGCGAATTTCCTTGTTAGGCTCAAGTCCTTCACAAATACCTGTAGTGATGTTGCGGGACTAGAGTTCAGAGACTGGTCTTCTACAGATTGATCTGTTGGAGAATTTAGGCATCTACAGAAGCAGGATTTCAGCTTCTTGTGGAAGTATAGAAAAGGTGAAAAGAACATATGCACGTAGTTACAAGTTAGCGCCCGTCCCTGTCCGTTTAGTCCATGTCTTTCTTGCGCTATTCTCAAGCTTTGACCAGGAATCGAGTAGCCCCGCACTGCCTATTTAATAAGCATCGGCGTGCGATGCGAAAAAATGAATCTTTACGTTTGTGCAAGCGACAAAACCTATGTCACAGGATAGCAGATAATGTCTCCGCTAAGATAAAGGTCCAAATACATGAAAACATACCGCAGATGCTGCAAAATATTTATAAATAACAATTTCCTCCACCGCAAGTTCGACTACCTCCGTAGAGGTATCGCGCAATTGACATGGCAACAAGCGATATGAGCAAACACATGGCATGCACGGCTTGGTACTCCCTCTAAGTTCATGACGCGTGGCTACCAGCTCCATGTACCTGTGTATAGGCTCGCGATCTTGCCTAAATTTATGCGAAAGATTACATTACTACCGATAATGATGCAAACCGCTGATTTCCGGAGCGAGATGAGATTCTTTTGAATCAATTGCCGCTCTGATAAACGAAAATTACGTGGGGAAGAGGTTTATTTAGCGCACGACACGTGATTTAGCGCACCTATTATTCTACGAGACAGGTCACACTAGTCCAGAACACGATAGTTAGGACCAATGACCCGTTTTCACGGAAATGACAAGGCCAGGGGTAAGGCACCCGCAAAAAATTCTCTTCCACGTTTATAGAGAAAATTTTGACCGGTTCAGCAGTCAGCCTACTCGTTTACGACTTGTGCTGCGACGTCCAGATGAGTTCCGGAATCCTGTGATCGGTAATTACGCTGTACTGTCTTCTCATAGTTTGATGATTGATTGAACATCTTTTCCTTTACTCTTTGCTCTTATAAGGGGTGTGAGGATTGTGCGTTTCCGCACGCCATTCGAAATGAAGCCGCACGTTTCGATGCTGGTGCACTTCGATGTAGTAGAATGAACTAACGCGATTATGTTGTACGAGGCGTTCAAAAAATAAGTTGACATGCAGTGCTCTGACAACGGTCGTTGCAAGCTGAACACTTTCAGAGAGTGGTGTGTTGAGAAACAAGGATTACTGCCGAAGTATCAAAACGTTAGCGCCACGCTAAACGTAGAACATTCTCATAGTGAGTAAGGTTTAAACTAACCTTCTGTGCCGCGACACCTGCACTAGAGCCGTATACGAGAGGCGTTCACCATTCCGTTTAGGTGTCAATTTTGGCTTATCTCTAGCGATTAGAAAACGAAAGATGTGAAGTTCATCACGCTGCATTCGATTGGCGCGCCATCTTTCTAGAAAGGCACGGACTGAGCGTCAACATATCCGAGGAGCGCGTCGCAGCCTTACAGACGCCGAAAGGAAAGACAGACAATTCAGCAGCCATTTTGTAGCTGCTAGGCTGTTTGCACGACGCTAACGAAACATGCGAACATATGTATGGAGAGAATAATGAGGGAAGATTTCTTTCGTAAAACGAAGAAACATGCAACATATTCGCATTCGCTATTCATTAATTTATTTAGTACTTTCAAATTTCATAACCTTCATAACCTTGCCGATACCTAAGAAAAGCAACGTATTTCGAACCTAAGGTATGTTAGAAAATATTTAGCTGTAAAGTCTAGGAGCCGAATAATCGTCTAGCGCTGATCAAGAAAAAAACAACTATTGTAATGGCGTTTCATCTGTTACTTGAAGGTTTGGAGAGGACCTCATTTTCTGCTCTCGGCGACTGTTACGTTTGTAATATACTTCATGCTGCATTGTCATTTTTTTATTACGATACAATATATAAACAACAAGAAAGTACTGCTTATTGGATGAAAAGGTGTTGGCTAGTCATGTCAGTACAATCGTTAAATACTGAGATTTCATTGGTTTTTATTTGCCTCGTTTTTTCGGCCATGTCTGAATTATTTTCTGTGATTCCCCCCACAAAAGAAGAAGTTGACCGTAATAAAGCAATGTCCTTTATGCTACTCAATGTCTTGCACTTGTTTTAATGTGTCCACAATTTAAGCGTATGCTTTCATTTTGTTTCCTTGCTTTCCTTTTCTGGAAAATGAAGTCACCTGGCTGTACGCGCACTGTCATTGGCGCCCGAATGCGTATGGCTGAAAAGGGAAGAAAAGCAAAAAAAAAAGTTCCTTTCGGCGTAATGAATATATTGTGTTTGGTCTGATATACGAGCTACACCATCGGGCGAAACAGTGCAGGGAACTTGCAAGCAGAAGATTCAGGGGAAATACTTATACAAAGCAGACGACAAGGACGCAAAGGAAATTATCAATGGGGTCTCTATGTACCATTAATTCTCTCATTTTGAGTTGTAAAACCGTGGCATGCTGTGGATGATCGTCGTATCGGTATGTCAAATAGGTTGTAGCCATTATACGGCGCGTACAAACTGTTTGGTAAGCTTTCTCCCTGGCTCCGCATTGCGTGCGTTACCGACACCCGAGTATTAGTGCGCTGTATCCGTCTGCCCGTCCGACTGTCAGTCCTTGACCTTACGCCGTCGTCGCGGCACCTTATCATCCTGCGCTTCTGTCTCACAGCGGTACACGCAAAGACGCGGAAACAGCCACTTTGGTCATTATCTTTAATTCGGTTGGGAAGCAGGCGGGTGCAAATATGTGGAACTGTCAAATAACAACTGGAATATTCTCCTATCCCATTCAGACACAGCATCGAAATAGGACAGATGTGATGGCGGTCATCGAATAGTTAGTGGATACAAGTATTGAGTAGGCTATCAATAGACTATGAATAGTAACTGTGGATATTTAGCATTGACCATTCAAATGAAATAGTCAGTATTCACACACATGATTATTTCTTAACATAGTTTACGAGTACTGCGCATCGCCAACCGCGCACGTGCTCGAGATGAATTTCTACCAGCTGTACGATTCGACATGTCTCCAATTCTCGGCCCCGCAGTGCTTTCTGCGTTCCGGTTCCGCCTAAACGTGGCTGCGCCAAGCAGGACACCTGACTTCGTGCTGACAACTCGATGCCAAAAGCCTTTGCATGCGTCACTGCAGCTAGTGGTCTTTAGAAATCTCATCGTAGACGTCTCCGCTCGCCCTAATAAGAAGAAGGCAAGGCTTTGTCAACTCCGCTTTCATTAATTACGCGCACTGACTCGTAAGAGCAGTGAAGAAGAAACTAGGAATTGGCAATAATCAGACGTATGCGTTAAGAGACAAAGCCGGCAATATCATTACTAATATGGATGAGATAGTTCAAGGGGCTGAGGAGTTCTATAGAGATTTATACAGTACCAATGGCACACACGAAGATAATGGAAGAAAGAATAATCTCGAGGAATTCGAAATCCCACAGGTAACGCCGGAAGAAGTAAAGAAAGCCTTGGGAGCTATGCAA
The DNA here is from genome assembly GCF_050947875.1 of Dermacentor variabilis. NCBI lineage: Eukaryota > Metazoa > Arthropoda > Arachnida > Ixodida > Ixodidae > Dermacentor > Dermacentor variabilis. Next base: position 175,279,027 of record NC_134571.1, read on the forward strand.
AGGGGGAAGGCAGCTGGGGAGGATCAGGTAACAGCAGATTTGTTGAAGCATTGTGGGCAGATTATTCTAGAGAAACTGGCCACACTGTATACGCAATGCCTCATGCCTTCGAGCGTACCGGAATCTTGGAAAAACGCTAACATAATCCTAATCCATAAGAAAGGGGACGCCAAAGGCTTGAAAAATTATAGACCGATCAGCTTACTGTCCGTTGCCTACAAAGTATTTACTAAGGTAATTGCAAATAGAATCGGGAACACCTTAGACTTCCGTCAACCAAAGGCCAACGCAGGATTCCGTAAAGGCTACTCAACAATAGACCATATTCCCACTATCAATCAGGTGATATAAAAATGTCCGGAATTTAATCAACCTTTATATCTAGCTTTCATTGATTACGAGAAAGCGCTTGATTCAGTCGAAACCTCAGCAGTCATGGAGGCATTGCGGAATCAGTGTGTAGAGGAGCCGTATGTAAATATACTGAAATATATCAATAGCGGCTGCACAGCCACCATAGTCCTCCATAAAGAAAGCAACAAAATCCCAATAAAGAAAGGCGTCAGGCAGGGAGATACGATCTCTCCAATGCTATTAACAGCGTGTTTACAGGAGGTATTCACAGACCCGGCTTGGGAAGAATTGGGGATAAGAGTTAATGGAGACTACCTTAGTAATTTGCGATTCGCTGATGATATTGACTTGCTTATTAACTCACGGAACCAACTGCAATGCATGCTCACTGACCTGGAGAGGCAAAGCCGAAGAGTGGGTCTAAAAATTATTCTGCAGAAAACTAATGTAATTTTTAACAGTCTCGGAAGAGAACAGCAGTTTACGATAGGTAGTGAGGCACTGGAAGTGGTAAGGGAATACATCTACTTAGGACAGGTAGTGACTGCGGATCCGGATCATGAGACAGATATAATCGGAAGAATAAGAATGGGCTGGGGTGCGTTTGGCAGGCATTCTCAGATCATGAACAGCAGGTTGCCATTATCCCTCAAGAGAAAAGTTTATAACAGCTGTGTCTTACCAGTACTCACGTGTGGGGCAGAAACCTGAGGCTTACGAAAAGGGTTCAACTTAAACTGCGGACAACGCATCGAGCTATGGAAAGAAGAATGATAGGTGTAACGTTAAGGGATAAGAAAAGAGCAGATTGGATAAGGGAAAAAACGCGAGTTGATGACATCTTAGTTGAAATCAAGAAAAAGAAATGGGGCATGGGCAGGACACGTAATGAGGAGGCAAGATAACCGATGGTCATTAAGAGTTACGGAATGTATTCCAAGGGAAGGGAAGCGTAGCAGAGGGCGGCAGAAGGTTAGGTGGGCGGATGAGATTAAGAAGTTTTCGGGGACAACATGGCCACAATTAGTGCATAACCGGGGTAGTTGGAGAAGTATGGGAGAGGCCTTTGCCCTGCAGTGGGCGTAACCAGGCTGATGATGATGATGATGATGATGATGATGATGATGATGATGATGATGATGATGATGATGATGATGATGATGATGATGATGATGATGAGTCCTACTGAACATTGGTTTTGTTATTGGGTACCTAGTAGATTCGACTGGTTCCTACTGCCCTCCTGCCCGGATTGCAGTGACGTGGACCCAGCTCTACATCAGAATCAGATAAAGCCTGCCTGAGCCGAACGTATGCTGGACGAAAGTGCGAGCCGAGGCTGGAAGCAGAAATACGTCAGTGCAACACCTCTCAGCAGACGCGGCAGTCGTGCGAGGCGCACCATGTGAGCACACCGAAAACTGCCCCAGCTAGGGTCTCTACTGTCTTGGTAGACGCCGTTTCAACAATGGTTGTTGCAGCAGCTACGTGGCCCGAACGTTGCTGCATGTCTGTCACGTTTCCAAAACGATGGTGAGAGTAAAGTTTGGTACACGCCGCCTAAGTGAGGGTGCAGCCGAATCTCCTGACCGGAGAATGATGATTAAAATGAACCACGCGAATGTGCTCCGAGCCTTTGATTTAACCATCCGCTTTTAAGGTACACCGCGAAAGCATTCGATCGATAGCACCCTTCGAAGGAAAAAAAACGAACTGTGCGTGCCACTTAACTACTTACTCACCGCGCTATGACCCATTCCGTACAATATGGGTGTTCTATTCATTCGTAAGTTTGAGGCCCAAAAGGTCCTCTTGGGCTGTGAGAGACGCTATAGTCAGACTCCTTAAAAATGATACGATAAAGAGCAATTTGTTTTGCAATGGTCGGAATGTACGCCAGTCGGATAATCTGGTTTATCAAAGACAGCGGAGCTGTATAAACTTCGTTGGAAGTTCTAATGGGGCATTCGACTGATTCCTACCGGCGCTACAACTCTGGTGCCAGGGTTGGAGCCAGAGAAAGCGTACTCAAGCCGAACGTTCAAAGCGATCGGAGTAGCCACGTGATCGGGTTTCTGACGGATCTCGGTTCTGCTCTCAGCTCGAAGGTGAGAGTGCCTCCGAAAGTTCTGAGCTGGAGCGCGGTGCTCTCAATGGACCAGGCGAATGTGTTTCGAGAGCTTGATTTCTACCAGCCGATCGGATGTAAACGGCATAGTCAGAGTGCTTCACAGTGCTCGAAAGCAACCAGTCGAATTTACCATAAGGACCAGCTTTCGGGCTGTTCTTAGAGATGATTAACCACCGACGCCGCCCGCGCATTCTCATCGGCGTCCTGACCATGCGGCTAAGGTTTATTCTTCAGAGGCTTCGGTGCTAGCATGCAGGTGGCGTTGCCCAGCAACGCCGTCAGCTTACCCCTCCGCAGGTTAATAATTTGCTAGCTGACCCCGAGCATGGAGCCGTTAACGCGTGACGCGTTAAGAGTGAATCTAAGCCGCCCCAAAAAAGTCGGTGTCTATTCCATTGAGTTATGCGCAAGGTATAATTCTTTGTTTTAACATCACTGATAAATACATTTCTATACAAAAATTCGGGGCTCCTAAGCCGGCTGAGCTCCTAGCGCTTCCTTCATCGGCAATCGACGCCAAGCACGCCTAACGAACGCCATTGCCACCCCAAAACGATTGCAGGTGCACCGTGAACAGTTTCGCTTGAAAAACAATCCGTTCCTCGTCGGAATTCTGTTGCTGCTGGCAGGAGTGGCAGCTGTCTTGCTCTTGCACAGTGTGATAAGTATATACTATGTAGGTTGCTTTCTCGTGCGGTTTGCTGGCTCCTCAGACAATGTGCTGACCAACGGAGCAAGGCTATTTCTTTCACACTCAAATTAGTAAAGCCGGATGAAATGCTGGCTGCTTACAAAGTTTGTTTGCATGCACAAGTATTTCCCATTTTATCGTGGATCTTATTCTCGGTTCCAGTTCATAAGATTTCTCATAAAGACTTGAACACCAATAAGCTGATGTTTGATCAAAGGGCGTCGTCATACATGTGTACAGCACCGTATCCATCCATGAACGTGGACAGATGGGCAGTCTCTCGAGTTTGTCATGGTAAAAGGCTTCTTGGATTATCTAAGAACGAGAGCTCGCCGCATCGTGGTTCTCAGGCCCAGCATGCACCTCAATCGATGGCGAATCAGAAGCTGACAGAATTTGGCTTACATATCACCGCTGATGAGTTGATTGAGCCCCCGCTCATTGCACACTACGTGCGGCTCTCACGAGCGGCATATCATCTACACCGTCAACATACAATATATACCTTACGCAGACAAGAGCCAAGGTCTCCATGCCCCCGGATATCCGAGACAAGTTCCTCATTCATTCCATCTCACGCAATACGCAGCCTGCCTAGAATGAAGAACACCGCGCCAACCGCGCGAGAAAACTCCACAACGATTACGAGAGGCCCCACATGTGGCTTACGCAGACGCAGCGGAGCACCCTCAGATATCAGCCATGGCCCTAGCTGTGGTCACGGGGCCCAACCATACCACTACCACCCCCAGCTCCATACTCAGCATACAATCCGAAGAGGGAGAAGAACCTTCCATCGCTTCAGCCTACGCAATGACTACGGTCTCTTGCATCATTAGCGACTTCAAGACGGCTATCCGCAACTTCACCAGAGGCCTGATCTCCACCGCAAGCAAACCGCATGCTCTCGAGCACACCTCCATCCCGTCGCCGCCGCCTTCAGTTAATCTGCGCCCCGGGCCATTCGCGCGTTGCCGGGAACGAAGCCGCTCATACCCGCCGTGGTTGCTCAGTGGCTAAGGTGTTAGGCTGCTGAGCACGAGTTCGCGGGATTGAATCCCGGCCACGGCGGCCGCATTTCGATGGGGGCGAAATGCGAAAACACCCGTTTGCTTAGATTTCGGTGCACGTTAAAAAACCCCAGGTGGTCAAAATTTCCGGAGTCCTCCACTACGGCGGGCCTCATAATCAGAAAGTGGTTTTGGCACGTAAAACCCCAAATATTATTATTAAGCCGCTCACGACGCTGCCCGAGAAATCGTCCACTGGGTGCATACCCCGTCATCCGCCGCGCCAACTTATAATCTGTCCATAAAGCAACGTCGCGTAGACTGCGAAAACTCTCCATTTAATATGACGTGTACACGCTGATTATACATTATTAGGCTGGTAAAAATTATTTCCAATTCTACGCCTTTTCGACCATTAGTACCCCGCTATTGGTGAAAATCCTCCTGGATGCGCCCGCTTCACCTGTCCGTCACGTCACGTCATTAAACCGCGAAAACTCACCACGACAAAGTTACCCACTAAAGATGCATTAGTATGCCAAAAAAAAACTACAGCATTTGTTTTACTTCTTTTGTATAGCTGCAGTCTGAGGCAATCCGAAATAAATGGAAGATGGCAGCCCGCAGATTCCTCTAGCACTGTCTACTCGAAGTTGCCGGTAGTAATGACTTTCATTGTGTATGATGAAACTTTTTGCGTGACAGTATTGCGCTATGGAGCCTTTGCGGCACGTATACAAACAAAACTTTGCCAACCCTTATTTGCTGAGAATCCATTTTACGGACATTATTAACTCCCCGTTGCACGACGGTGCGATTTTCGACCAGCCACCGCAAGCTAACCAACGGCAAGCGGAACAATCGCCGACACCAGTACCACTCCGTTGATTCGGTTAGCTACTCTCAGTGCGCTAGCTCGGCCCCACCGAAACTCGCTCCTTTACGCCGTGATTCCTTCCACTAGTCAGCGAATTAAATAAGAACAACGTGTAAATGCAGGCAGTGTTGTCCACTTTGAAAGCGAATAAAAATGACAACCTCTAAACAAGGAGAGCGTTTCATTCAGCTGTTGAAACAATGTTGCGGGTCACCGCCCGATGGTTGCATTGGTGATTGCACACATATGACCTCAGTAGAATTGAGTAAAACCAGAGTGAAATTGCTTTGCTTTATAGGGCCCCTGATGTGTTAACAGAACGTGCGAGCACGTGGCTTTCGATATCCGAGCACCACCGAGTCTTGACAACCACCTGTGTTATCGACGAGGGCAAATGCATGCGCTCTGCGAACCGGCCAGAGGTAACGGATCATGATCGTTTTCATACTGTTAAGAGTTCCGCAGCGCCTGTTAAGATCGTTAGGTTTAACTCAATAGCGGCCGACAGCGCGTTTTCGCTAGCAATTCTCTGGTCTACCAAAAATAAATGAGAAGGGTGTAATAGGGTGCGCAATTTTGATATAGCCTTGTAGAAAAAGTACAAGTGCTAAGCAAAACCTTGCGATCGCAGTCAGTGCTTCACCATTTTTAGGCTGCGCTGTCTCCGGGGTCGGCCAACGCAAGATGTTTCAAACATACCGCATACGCAAAAGTTATGGTAAGTCACTAAGGAAGACTTTTTCTTTAATGCGTTACGAAAAGCGAAGTCTGTGCCTATTCTGGTCATCGAATGATGCCTGAACAGAATGCTGGCGCTACAGTCTTTGATGTTAGTTTTTATGTTTTGTAATTAAAAATCAGTGCTCGTGATCTCCTGCACAATAAGCGTTGTCTGCCAATAATCTTCACGACGCTGGCGTCCCTTCATCGACTTAGCACGTTCTTTGATTCTGCTATAACAATGACAATTGTTTCCAGGGGCTCCGTTCGTCTGGACTAAGCAAAGTGCAGAAGACACGACGTGGTCTCGTGTCGCGAAGGCTGAAACACTGCATTGCTGGCACAGTCATTCCTTTCCAGCGGTACGCCCCACGGACGAAGGTAATCATCGCGTTGCGTGCATGAAACGCTCGCGCATGGTTCCCAGAGTATCGTTATTTTGCAACTACCAGGAAAACAAGACAAAAAAAGGTATACGAGAGGATAATTATTACGCTACTTCCTGGGGGGGGGGGGGGACGAGCGAAATCTAGAGATGATGCGCATGGTTTGGTTTAACGACAGTTCCTTCTTACAAGGCCCAGCGCGCGTCAGTCGCGCGCCATGTTTTTCCGATTGCGGAGCATCAAGAAGGCTGACATGCCCCCTGCTCGTCACTCACAATGCATCACTGCACCGTGAGTGCGCGTCGGTGCATCTGCGTCCGGACGTATAGATGGGTGCATCATGCCAGGACAGGCTGCTTCGGAGGCCGACAATAGGGTGACACAATCGATGTGGCTGAAATCGAAAAGATAACGGCGGGGTAACTGTCACCTGCTTGAGCAGTAACAGAAACGACCAAGAACTTGAAAACGAAGGAATAAAGGAAAGGGAATAATTCAGTTAGGTTTTTACAAACTGAGCATTGCTAAGTCTTGGGTGATTTACTACCGAATAAAAAAATAATATGCATAAGAACATATGAATTTGGCAAGCGTTAACGAAGTATCGCTATCCAGTTTCGGCAGATGGAAGCCAACTGCCACCAGAGGCCACCTGCGCACATCAGAGCTGAGCGGTGCGGCTTGTTAGCGCCCTCTGCACTGCAGCCAACTAACTCGTCATATTAATTTTGTACAGCGACTAGGCAACACTTCGAGTCCTTCTTTTCTTTGTGCCGCCTGTGTGGAGCCGTTGTGGCCTGGTTTCGCTGCTGTTTAGAGCCCCTGATTTTTCGTGTCACGAAAACTGCAGGTATGGTTGAACCTTTGTGCGGAAATTCCGGCAGGAAGAAGTTTTACAAATTTTGCCCGGTGTAGCATAACAGCAATTCATTTGAGCTTGGCACCTTTCGTACGCAAATAAGAGCACGGCCCTTGAAGGACACGCTAATATGCAAGGACTACCTTGATTTTCATCTTTCTTCAACGCTTTCTAGACTTCCTTTTTCAGAAGCAAAATCATTTTACGAAGCACGTCTAGAAGCTACGGGCACAGGCTCGGTCAAGCTGTAAGGACGCTAGGTTAGTTACAAAGTGAATATATAGTCGAGCTTAGTCTTTGTGTTGCATAGCACAAATAACTGCAGTCTCTTGCGTTTTCCCCGCTCCCGCTTGACGATAAGTTCGACAACCGCTTAGCATCGTGGAACGAAATGCGGTTTTGTTGTCCTAACCTCTGATTTATAACTGACAATAGAAGCTGAGCGCATAGCATACGGAATCCTGCTAGCTCACGAATTATTACATGCAGAGTAAATGTGCATCCTTCTTTTTTTGTGTGATCTTTAAATCTTGTTCATTCGTGGGGGTTCGTACGCGACGTCATATGTTACCAGAAAAAAAGTGAGATAGCATTAACTGTAAGTGGAATACTGATAGCACGGTGTTATGTGGGGTAATGATTTTGAAGTTTTCTGGTAACGTAATTGTAAGGTAAGTAACGTAAGATAACGTAATTGAATTCCTTGAACTGGATTACTGCAGAACGAGAAATCAAGACACATTCAACCAATTAACGAAACTAATTGCCTGCGTTAATTACTTTACGTAAGATCGTACATCACGAAATTCAGCCTGTGACCTTGCAAACCGTACCTACTTGGAATCAATCTCCAGAAGGGCACAAGTTTGGAGACTGAGTGTTTTTGCCCTTTTCGGACCAAATGCTTGTTTATGCATTGAAGCACAAAAATAACTAGAATTCCCATGTATTTCTTTGTAGAGTTTAGGAAATATCTCGGAACTACTCTCATCCTGGAGATTCACTTCAAGCGCACAAGTCTTGCTGACTCACCGGCCATAATTAGTAAATTGCAATAAGTGCCGTAAGGTATTAAGGTAATTAGTACATTGTTAATTTGTTGAATGTGTCTCGATTTCTCGTTCTCGTAAGGGCTGCCTCTTCGAATAATGCAGCTCAAGGATAAGAATGAGAAGAATCAACATTTGGGCGAGTTGGTACTGGTTGAACTTCTTGAAGGAGCAGCGCAAGAGACGAGGACAGAAGGCAGGAACAGCGCTGTCCTGTGTGTTCCTGCCTTCTGTCCTCGTCATAACGCGCTTCCCCTTGAAGGTAAGAATGAGGCTCAGTGCCAAAAGCAATTTTTGAAAAGGCCCGAACAACCTAAAGATGACCAGTCTGTATAGGTCTAGTGATAAAAGTAATCTGCTTAACACAAGCGTTTGCTATTTGCTCTAGTGATTTACGCCCCATTTAAGCACATTAAATAAATGTACACTTCGGTAGGTTCTCGCACCTCATTAGAAATGATTAATCCTGCAGGGCCTGCTTTCTTTATTTTTCGCGGACTGCGTACTTAGCGCAACAAAACGTTTTTTAAGATAAGAACGCTTAGGCACATCTCTCGAATGTTCGAATGATAGCACGGGAGTGCCGGCCGGTACAGCGATAAACACAGATAGGGGGAAGACGTGCACGGTGGTGTGCCAGTGGAGCCAGGCGGCCGCGCATCGAAGGACGCCTGCGCATGTGCAGTAATAGAGCATCAGCATGGAAGGTGGTCTACCTCTTGTGTGCACCATTGTTCGAGCGCGCAGAACCGCATGCGCTGAATTGAACTTCGCTAGCAGCATTTCTGCCCGAGCAGAATGGTAGTTGCGAAACCAGCCTTGAGTTTTCGCATCACGGTTAGACCACTGGTAGATGTCCCAACCCGAGGCAAATAAACCACATCGACTGCAGCAAATTAAATTTTCTTGGAAAAAAAGGACATTTGGTTCCTTTCATGAACAGCCGTGATAACAAGAGTGGCCAAGTGGTTTTTCGGCGAGACATAAGTAAGCAGACGTCTACTTTGATCTTTATCTTTGTCTTCTGCATGTTAATCTTCAACCCCCCTCTTACGCTATCTCTGTTAAGGTCATCATTCATTTGTTGCAAATCGTCTCCAGTGTTGCTGAATAAGACAATGTCATCCCCATACCGAAAGTTGAGATATTCGCCGTTTATGCTTACTCATAAGCCTTCCTAGTTCAATAGCTTGAATACTTCTTCCAGGCACTCAGTGAATAGCATTGACGTGATTGTGACTCCTTGTGTGACTCCTTTTTTTTTATAGGTATCTTCCTACTTATTGAAAATTAAGGTAACTGTGGAACATCTGTACACATTTTTCAAGATATTTACGTAAGCGGCGTGAACTCCATTACGTAATGCCTATATGACTGCTGGTATCTCTACTCCATCAAATTCCTTTTCTTAATCTATTATTGCCATATAGAGAGGCTGATTGTGCCCTGCGGATTTCTCGATTACCTGATTCATGACATGGATCTGATCCATTGTAGAGTATCCCTTCCTGAAGCCAGCCTGTTGTCTTAGCCGACTAAAGCCTGGTGTTCCCTTTATACTATTGGAGATTATTTTGGTAAATATTTATATAATACTGGGAGTAAGCTAACGGGCCAATAGTTTTTCAATTCCTTAACATCTCTCTTTTTGTGTATTAGTATATTCATTGCATTCTTCTAGTTTCCTGGGACCCTTGCAGTCGATAGACACTTCCTAGAGGGAGACGCCAGTTTTCCTAGCATCATGCCTTCTCTTTCTTTGATTAAATCGACTGTTAGTCCATCCTCTCCTGCCGCTTTTTCCCGTTTCATGCCTTGCGAGGCCCTTCTGACCTCATCTCTAGTTATAGGAGGAGTTACTGCATCCTGTTCCATCTTGTTTCAATAGAGTACTCCTGAGTCCTCTGGGTATTCTACAGGTCAGCATAGAATTATTCCGCTGCTTTCATTATACCTTCGAGATTGCTGATGATATTGCCCTGCTTATATTTCAGTGCATGAACCTTGATTTGTCCTATGCCAAAATTCCATAGCCAAAATCCCAATATGATCCCAAGGAACAGCGCAGAGCTCCACACTGGAGCAATGTGGGCCATTTTATGTTTTTACTTTTAATTTTAAAAGTTTCCCTTAGGCTTCTCCAAGCGGGAGTGTAAAATACGTGAACAAATGCATTCTTTGGAGTGCACGAAAATTTAATGCACACTCACTTTTACATTTTTCCCACACGGAAATTTGGCAGCGGTGATCGAAACCAACACCGTGCGCTTAGCCGCGCATAGCTGCAAAGCAGTCGCGATGGGTGCAGGACATGTGCATTTCGATGGTGGACATAATAGTTGTAGGAATAGTCATAATTAGTTCTCAAATGCTGCAATCATCTGGAAAGAAAGCTTCTATAAATAAAGACATTGATTTGGCTCCTTGCAATGATACACATTGCATGGCACGTAGCAGCTCGGCATGCCGCCCATTGTATATATAGAATGCGCGGAAAAGCGCATAGTTTCAAGCATTTTTCAAAATATACAAAAATATTGTATTTTGCATAAAACTTCAACTGAAATTGGGTTTATACGTAGGTGCAACGGCGATATTTTAATGGTTATGGTTGCTCGCGAAATAGCCAATTTTTAAGTATCCATATATAAAATATATACGTCAGGTTTTCATAAAAACGATGCGATATACGTATGATTAATCTTTGCTGTGTGTTAACACGGCTAATATACAGGGTGTTTCAGTGAACACTTTCAAAAATCTTTAAAAGTTGTCTCTGGCAGATATCACAATTCTAGTTCATGAGCTGGTCTACTCGAAGCTGTGGACAATGCTTGCACAAAAAATTGATGCAACGTCAAATAATTAATAAAAATTCACTAATTAAGCTTTTAACTGATTATATTACGGCCCATATTGCAATTTATAAATTCTAGCCGTGGAGCTCACAAGGCGAATTCACTTGGAACAAATTTTCAATATGACACCAGTTTCGAGATATAAATTCCCGAGCTTTGCAAAGAAATAAATTGGCGTTCCAGTTAATTTGTTAACAAAGCGTCGTTTCATCCACTGAAGCATACAAGTAACTGGGACGTCAATGCATTTCTCTGCAAAGTTCGGGAATTTATATTTCAAAACTCGTGTCATCTTGAAAATTAGGTCGAAGTGGATCCGCCTTGCGAACTGTGAATTTGTATATTGCGATATGGGTCATAAGATAATTAGCTAGAAAGTTCATTAGCGAATTCCTGTTATAGTAGTCGATTTCGCAGTCCATTTTTTGGGCAAGTGGTGCCCGCCGCTTCGACTAGACTGGCCTACAATCTAGCATTGAGCTATCTGCCACAGGCAACCTTTAAAAAATTTTGAAGTTTTCGCTCAAGCACCCCGTATATATACCACATGAACGCGCGAAAGCAATAATCGAAAACGCCCATTTGCGGAAAGTGCGTGCTCAACTGAAAACCGATACCGAAACCTCGAGCGAACAATTCGGACTACTTGACGCAGTAAAGATGTGCATAGGCTCCGCCCACGTAGCCTGCGATGCACTGCCATAAAAAGATGTCGCCAAATGTAGTTCGCTCTGCTTGAGCGGTTGCCAGACTTGTATATATGCACAATTGTGGCCTTTTTCCAATCACACAGTACGTCACCGGTGCTCAGTGACTGTGTGAATAATAAACATAATACACAGCTTCCCAATGAAGATGCGTTTCTTTAACATTTTTCTGCAAATATGCTCACAACGCCTGACGGCATGTCTCTGAAGAAAGTCATTTTATTTCAAAATGGCTATGTTAAATATAGCATAACATTTTTGCAGAAACAAGCGGTATATGTTAACATACGCTTTTGCACCTTGTTGAGCATCTCCAACTGGATATCCTGCATTGTAACAAGAAATCGCTCTAAGAGACATAGTTCCAGCGCACATTTGGACACGGACGAGGAGAGAAAGACAACACGAACGCCAGGAAATGCTATATTGGCCAAACCGGGCGCTTTCTGAATGAACGCTTGCTAGAGCATCACAGGAATGCTACATCACTAAGTGGCGCTGGTCATTTAGCCGACCACATTCCCCGTTGCTCGCACAAGCCAGCATGCAAGGCGTTTTTCGAACGAACACGCGCGTTGCGCAAATATAGCAATCAGAAATACCAGGAAATATTTGAAGCGTTTTGTATCTACAATGAAAAAGATTACTGTGTCAGGGCTCCTTCTGTTGCACTCGGGACAAAATAAATTGATTATCTCAAGGCAAACGGGTGTGTCGAATCAGCTAGGTAGGGCGGGAGATGAACAAGATTGTACTGAGTGATGTAAAAAAGAGAGGGAAAAGTTTTAATTTTTCATGTTTCATAATGCTAATCATAACCAACTAGCCCAGCTGTCCATACTTAGCGTTCTAAGAGGGTAACATTTATGTATAGATGATGACTTACGTCCAACATAGCTAAGTCGCACAAACAGGTTCACGCGCACCTATAAGCATTAATGTTAGCATATCGTTAGCATACAACCTAATCATATTTGCCCAGTACGGTTTATGGAGGGCTACGTGAATGCCCTTTACCTGACGAGTGCGGACGCCAGGATTGTCACTAATAACGTGCTCAGGGGTACTGACGCGTGTCGCCAGTGCCGCATCTTCGTCAGGCAGTTTACCGTCATTCTAACTTAGAATACACTAATGCTTTTATGACGTCAAAGGACAATTTTTGGTAAACTATCCTTTGCAGTCTGAAGAGTCCAGGTTATAAACGAGGGTTTTCTGGCAGCATGCATTCTTGTAGGTTCACGCGCTATGCCTGATGCTTGCGGTTGGAAGGATGTGTTATAGCGGTTTCCATGGCTATCAATGGCACAGGCGAACCGTCGCCATAGCGCAATGGCTTGAGCATGGCACGCGTCATGCGAATGATATGAGTTAGCTGACACTATCGGGAAGTTACTTTTTTCGCTTGGATTTCCTTTTCCCTGCCATGTTGATATTTCAATGAGCACCGCACAAACACAGGCGCACGCACACACGGACAAATTCAGGCCTTCATCTAATATAAATTTTTTAAATAACAATGACGAATACATAAAGCAATTCCGTCTGTACAGTCACGGGAGAGGAGAGGTTGCTCTAAATTATTTTTTCTTCTATCCATTGTTCCGATTCATTGCACTGCAAGTGTTTTCTTTTTTCTGGAGCGTCGTACAGTAGTTACAAATGTCGGCTCTCTGGATTTTCGCAGGACATGACGTCGCCCAGCTATTCGCAAGATGTTTTCGAATATGCCTTGCTTATGAAGAGCCTGCACGCAGACTTTGCGGAGCCATATACTCTTGCTAGCCAACTGATGGAACTACAAACAGCCCATGACCGGAAGGCCTTGAAGCTTCCTCTCTACTGCACAGCGGCATCAATGCACATTTGCGAACTATTGGACCAACTACCAGAATTGAATGAGCTTCTGTACTTGGTGGGAGCTGAAGTGGTTGAGGCCATCGACGGAAAACTTGCGCTACGCCTATGCGAGGATACGGAGGATGTTTGCCACTTTCGAGCAATGGAATTAGTTTCCGTATTTGTACACTGTGTCCTGGCTCGACATCGCTGTGTGGACAGTCTCCAGGTAAGACCTAGGACTCATGGTTAACGCTTCTTCTGCGTACTCCTGATTGTTCATGTTGCGAATTTTTGGCGCACAGATTCGCTATATTGACATTTATGTACGCCTTGGGATAGCCAATTCTATTTTAAAGATTTCGGAGTTCATTACGGAAGTTACTGCAAGAGCTGCGGATAAAAGAACATGTGCCTTAAAATAACTACATCTCCTCAACAAACGGCTGCAATGTGTTAGGAGGAAAATGTGCAGAATTATTTAACACAATCAATGCTGTTAAGCTTGCTGGAGCTGCAAAACCATAAGCGAAAGAGCACGTCATTGTATGTTACTTACATAGGTAAAGATATTTGCATCTAGTACATAACCCAGCAATAACTTATTTGAATGTAAACCTCTTACTAGCAGGGTGCTGATGCATAGGATAAATTCTTTCTCTTATTGACAGCAAACATTGAATTCTGTCGCAGCGCGGGGAAGCATGGCCCACATGACATGGCAATAATTTTATTTGAGTCCTGAGGAACTGAGTTCTAGGGGAGCTGAAGGCTCATCGAGATCAAGTCAGTGGCTCCGCCCACGATGGGACTGGGAGACGAAGTCCCGCCACAGTGTCGTGGGCTCTCTCGACCGCCTGGAGTCGAATGTCGAGATTGCCGCTCATAAGGAATTTCTCCCATCGCTCTTTGGTGATAGGTGGAGACGCATTAAGAGCTGGGCGCAGCCAGAGCATGTGTTCAAAAGAGCATGAGTAATGATCACATTAGGGGCACAACTGCGAGTGTTCGCGGTTTATCCTGTTAAGGGACCGAGGAGTGGGATACGAACGGGTTTGCAGAAGTCTGAGTGTGCTAACCTAAGGTTTGTTCAATTAGGAGTTGGGGGTGGTAGTGACCTCCTGCCCAGTAGATAATGGAAAGCAATTTTGTGGAAAGTACATAATGGATTTTTGTGGATGTTGACATCGTTTCAAGCCTAGCTACACGCGACAGCGCGGCACGTGAAGTCAGCGTTCTCCGGTGGCCCTGCTCGTTAAGATTACATCCGAGCGGGTTAAATGAGCCATTAGATGGGCTGGGAACCAGGAGATGTGGTATCCTCATTCGCTGCTCTCCCGAGTTCTTCGAAGTGCTTTGTTCACAATACTGTTCACCTATTCAGACGCGAGGGCGGACGAGAAGGACCTAACCGCCGTGCGCGAGTCCGAGAAGACGATACGGAGAACTTTTGAGCTCTGAAAAGCCATAGCCATCGCCACTTGCTCCGCCACACGGGCGAACTTCGTGTAGACAGAGGCTGCATTAACCACGTCTACAACCGAGACAGCGAACTTATCCCCACTGTCATACTTGCAGCATCGACAAAGAGGGCATCTAGTTTTTGCTGATTGATACCTTTAAGGATGGGCTTGGCTCTGGCGAACCCTCGTTAGGCCCTGGGTGGATGCTTCCGGGGACGGGGTCAACCATAATGCGAGTTCAGGCTTCCCGAGTCAAGCTAACTTTGGTCGCCTGTTCATGTCTGGGTTGGATACCCGCTTCTTCTAAAATCTTGATCGCTGGCTTAGGGGTTGATAGTCTTATTATTTGAGCCGCTGTGTGAGCTTCTATTAGTTCATCGATAGTGTTTCGGAGTCCTTGCTCCAGCATCTTCTCGGTGCTTATGGAATGCCGATGGGCGAGCACGCGCTTGAGGCCGGTTCTGATTAGGGAGACGAGTTTGACCTTTCGCGCCTTACTCCAATTAAGGTCGGCGTGATGTAGATAACATGAGATGAAAAATGCCTGATAAGCTCTGAGCACATTGTCCTCTTTGAGACCACCTCTTCAATTTGAGGGACAGACTACAAGTGTTACGATATTACTAGCCAGTCCAATGAGCCTCTTGAAGGGCATCGATTTAGAGCCCTTGGCATCAATGAGGAGACCTAGAATCTTGGCCGAGTCGATCCTTCGTATCGTATGTCAATTCTTAACTCGAATTTCTACCCGCCGTGGTTGCTCAGTAGCTATGGTATTAGGCTGCTGAGCACGAGGTCGCGGGATCAAATCCCGGCCACGGTGGCCGCATTTCGATGGGGGCGAAATGCGATAACACCCGTGTACTTAGATTTAGGTGCACGTTAAAGAACCCCAAGCGGTCGAAATTTCCGGAGTCGCCCACTACGGCGTGCCTCACAATCAGAAAGTGGTTTTGGCACGTAAAACCCCATAATTTATTTTTTTTTATTTTAACTCGAATTTCTATCGGCAGAGTTTCCAGAGCCGCAAGGTTTCTGGCCCCCTGTCTGGACTCTAGTGTCACAGTAGCTCTTATTTAGGGGGGGGGGGCAGTTAAAGGGCCCTGTTTCAAAGACTCTTCCGTAGCCTTCAACGCGCTTTGTAACGAGTGTTCGAGCGCGGCTAGCGAGCCGCACGGCACCCAGATCGTGATTTTGTCCGCATAAATGGCGTGACCCCCGTTCGGGATCGCAGCGAGGTGAGTGGAGAGCTTGTGCGTAGTTATACTGAGTAAGAGTGACATTGCAGAGCGAAAGTTTTATCGTTGTGGTCTTCTGAACGCGGAGGAGATAAAATTGACGTGCATGCATTATGTTCGTGAGCGACCGTTTCATCAAATTGTCGCTATTGGAAGCGTGCAACTGTTGTAGCTTGGCGAATCAGTGACTGCTCCTTGCGATGGTGCTCATAGCAGCACATATCTTGAATTGAAGAGATTTACTTTCTAATTTCCGAAGCTTTGGATAGGGGGTAGGACTCCCGGATGTTCTGTGAGAGGGGCGCGGAAAAACCAGTCCAAGAACTGGTTTTTCAGTGGTGTGGTGCTTGGGAAGATGTTCACACAGACCGCTACGCTTGCTGAGCCATGAACGAAGCAAAAGAAAACCGCAAAGAACTCTCAAAATCATGTCTGCTAATGCCATTCCGGCAATTTCCCCCCAGTCGGGTATCTTTCCCAAGCGTTGAAGCCCCGTAGTGGCACGAGCGCATTGCTGGTAGTGCTTGGGTACCTATTTTACTGGTACGTACCCGGTAGCAATTCTTGTCCGCCTCCCGCAGCCATGACGGATGCTCTACGAGGATGCAAAGGGGCCTACTTTCTTAGTGTATGTACCTTGTGAACACAAAATGTAGTTTCTATGTTCTTATCGCTGCAGCAAAGGTGCGTTTTTTTATTTCTAAAATATCTTGATCGTTAAAATTCTGAAACATGCGACGTACACGAACTAAAACCTCTCCCAACGTAAAGAGATTTCACATCAAATTTGTTCTAGCAGCAGCGATTGCTACGGAACGCACAGCAGTGCATTTACAGGTTGTGTTTTTTCAGACTACTAAATTATATTATTTCCTATGGCATATATGACAATTTCAATCCTTGAACTGAGCTTCTCGAAGTGGAGAGCTTACTCTCAAGCTTACTCTCATAATTTGTCAAATGCGCAATTTACTAAGTTACAGAGTGTAAAAGATTTTCTTCTCTTTTACGGCACTTTCCGCAATTTTTAAATTGCTACCGTCCATTCTGCGTTGCATATTCACTCGAAACAACTTTAAGGACTACAGCATCTTGAAATCGAGATGGATCACCGGAATCGAGTACCTTCTCTTTAACATGTACATCATTCAAACATGCGTTCTTATATAGACTTTCGTGTATACTGTTCGCCCAAGCCAGCGTACACGCAGAAAGATGGAACTTTACGCTTTGGCCTGCTTCTAGTGTTGTTGAATTGTTGATTCTTTATCGGCTCATCATTGCCCCCACAGAAAGAGGAACGTATGGCTCGCACTGCTTTCGGCGTGCCTTTGTTTATGGCGAAGCTAGTGCACAATCAACCGCCGAATTTTTTCCCATACATTAGTCATACACCTTATTAGAAGCAACTAAGTCACTCACCATTTGGTATCCGCAGTGCCGTGAATACTTCTTGCGCTAAAATTCCGACGTTGAGTTGAGCTGTAATATCAACGTCTCTTTCTGCGGACAGCAGTTGTACGATAAGGAATCAGCTTAGCATCCCCCTGTCCACAAATATTTCTAAACATTGTAGTAAACCAACGGAAGTCGCGCAATCGTTCCCCGAAACAAACATAGTTTAACCTTTTCAAGGCAAGCGGTCAAGCCGATACTGTTCGATGTTCTGTTAGGGCAAAAGGCCACCATGTAGAGTAAAGATTGAATGCGCTCCATCCCCGGCACAGCGAAATGCGGGGAAACCACAAAACGATTAATATTGTTACGTGTGGAAAGACACAGATGAAAGAGGCTATATACAGGCTATTTACACTGGAGCCAGATCGCCAGGCCGACACTCGCCCACGCCAAGGGCACAGACCCACTACGTCGTCGTTCTCGCGGCGGCTCGTCCCTTGAGCATCGCTCGATGATGTCGTAATACTACCCCCCGGTCGCAAAAGCACCGTCACGGTGCTGTTAAATATCCAAGGCGCGTGGAGAGTTGTAGGGTTTGAGTCGGGAGACGGTGGACAATGTCACTGGTTGTCACAGCGGAGGACGTAGTGGGGGTGGCAAAACCGATTTCATAGGTGACATCGGATACTTGGCCAAGCACGCGATATGGGCCTGTGTAGCCGGAAAGCAGTTTTTCAGAAAGGCCAACTTTACGCGACGGTGACCAAAGCAACACGAGGGTGCTGGGCACAAAATGGACATCACGGTGACGGATGTTGTAGCGTTCCTTTTGTTTGCCTTGAGAGACTTGTAGGCGAGTGCGCGCAAGTTGGCGAGCATGGTCAGCATAGGCGATAGCGTCACGGGCACGAGCCCTAGTTGAAGCTGTGGTGGACGGAAGCACAGTGTCCAGTGGTAGCGTCGGTTCACGGCCATGCAAGAGGTAAAAAGGTGAAAAGCCAGCAGTTTCGAGACGGGAAGAGTTATACGCAAATGTAATGTAAGGTAGGCCCTGGTACCACTCACTGTGGTCCTCTGAGACGTATTTGGATAGCATGTCTGTAAGGGTGCGGTTCAAACGCTCAGTGAGGCCGTTCGTTTGAGGGTAGTAGGAGGCGGTAAATTTATGCTGCATTGAGCAGGCATGCATGATGTCGTCAATGACTTTGGCTAAGAACGTACGGCCACGGTGTGTTTGCAATTGACGCGGAGCACCATGAATCAAAATATCATGCAGGTGGAAGTCCGCAACATCAGTTGCCCAACTGGTCGTAAGAGCGCGGGTTACGGCGTAGCCGGTCGCGTAGTCCACCGCGACTGCAACCCACTTGTTTCCTGATGTAGATTACGGAAATGGGCCGAGAAGGTCTAAGCCGACACGATGGAAGGGCTCGGCAGGGATGTCGAGCGGCTGCAGGTAACCAGCGGGGAGCTGGGAAGGCTTCTTGCGTCGTTGGCAAAGTTCACAAGCGGCGACGTAACGTCGTACGGAACGGGCAAGGCCCGGCCAGAAAAAATGGCGACGCGCATGGTCATAGGTTCGAGATACGCCGAGGTGCCCTGCCGTTGGTGCTTCGTGAAGCTCTTGTAGAACGGTTGAGCGGAGGTGTTTAGGTATGAGAAGTAGGAACTCAGAGCCGCCCGGATGAAGGTTACGACGGTACAGAGTACCGTCGCGGAGGACGAAGAGGCGTAGAGCAGCATCGGTCGGAGAGTGTTCAAAACGGTCGATGAGTGCTCTGATGTAGGCGTCACGACGTTGCTCGTCGGCGAAATGAAGCAGCTGCGACACAGAATACACAAGCAGCACTGGTAATATTGGTAGAGTCAGGGTCATCAGCAGGGTAACGAGACAAGCTGTCAGGGTCTTGGTGCAGGCGGCCAGACTTGTAGACCACGGGATATGATAATTCTTGTAGTCTCAAAGCCCGTCGACCAAGCCGGCCTGCAGGATCCTTTAGCGATGAGAACCAGCAGAGAGCACGGAAAAAGGGCGACCGTAAAGGAAAGGACGGAACTTCGCAACCGCCCAGACTACAGCAAGGCATTCTCGTTCCGTAATGGAATAGTTGCGCTCCGATGGTGTGAGGAGGCGGCTCGCATAAGCAATAACGCGATCCTGGCCACGCTGACGCTGGGCTAAGACGGCACCTACGCCATGACCGCTGGTATCTGTACGCAATTCTGTAGGGGCATCAGGGTCGAAGTGGGCCAGAATGGGTGGTGAGGAGAGAAGAGTGATGAGACGAGAGAAGGCGGCGGCTTCTGCAGTGCCCCACGAGAATTGTACGCCTTTCTTCAAAAGATTAGTGAGGAGTATAGCAATTGCCGCAAAATCTTGAACAAAACGACGACAGTACGAGCATTGCCCTACAAAACTTCGAACGTCTGTGGCTGTCTTCGGAACCGGAAACCCTCTGACAGCGCGAGATTTGTCGGGATCAGGCTGTACTCCGGAAGCTTCAATGAGGTGGCCCAGAAATGTAATTTGGCGGCGGCCGAAACGACATTTGGACGAGTTAAGGTGCAGCTTCGCCTTTCGAAATACATCAAGTATAGCTGTTAGACCCTCAAGATGAGTGTCGAACGTGGGCGAGAAGACGATGACGTCGTCGAGGTAGCAGAGACATGTGGACCATTTGAAACCACGGATCAAGGAGTCCATCATACGCTCAAAGGTGGAAGGGACGTTGCATAATCCAAACTGCATTACTTTAAATTGGTACAGGCCATCACGTGTGATGAACGCGGTTTTTCCTCTGTCCATATCGTCAACAGCAATATGCCAGTACCAGAACGAAGATCA
The DNA here is from genome assembly GCF_050947875.1 of Dermacentor variabilis. Classification (NCBI taxonomy): domain Eukaryota; kingdom Metazoa; phylum Arthropoda; class Arachnida; order Ixodida; family Ixodidae; genus Dermacentor; species Dermacentor variabilis. The sequence goes on from NC_134571.1 coordinate 175,299,452, forward strand.
ATGGAAGAGAAATAGCTGGAACCGTCGAGGCAGTCAAGGGCGTCGTCTATACGTGGGAGCGGGTAGACGTCCTTCTTAGTGATGTTGTTCAGATGGCGGTATTCTACACAGAAGCGCCACGTGCCATCCTTCTTCTTAACCAACACTACAGGTGACGCCCAGGGACTCGAAGACGGCTCAATGATGTTTTTGTCTAGCATTTTGTTGACTTCACTTTGAATTACTCGGCGTTCCGACGCAGAAACTCGACACGGTCGTCGGTGAATAGGAGTAGCATCACCAGTAAGAATCCAATGCTTGACCGCGAGCGTCTGGCCTAAAGGACGATCACCGAAGTCGAAAATATCTCGGTAGGACAATAATACTTGGTAAAGGTCTTCAGCCTGCGCAGAAGACAGGTCCGTCGCAACCATTTGCTGTATCTTGGGGTCGGTGGCCGAGGCTGGCACGATGGGACCGCTAAGCTCGCAAGAAGCATCGGTCGATAAAGTTGCCACGTGATGGTGGCCGAGACAATCAACGTTGGCAAGGCAAATACATTGCGGTAGAATTTGCTTTGCCAATCCAAAGGTAAAGATACGCATGAAAGTGCGGTTCGCAGTAATAGTAACTATACTGTGAGGCACGGTAACGTAACACTGCAGTGGAATGTCGGGCAGGGTAGTGACGACGTACTCGCCATCAGGGACTGGTGGGGAAGAGAAGAGTTCAATATAGGCTATTGATATTGGCTGCAGGCGAATAAAGCCGGTGGGGCGTAGGCGGCACTGGGGTGCGGCAGAAGGTTCTCCGAGAATCGGCAACTCAAGGCGAAGGGTACTGGCAGAGCAGTCAATACGAGCAGAATGCGCGGAGAGAAAATCGAGGCCGAGAATGAGGTTGTGGGGGCAATAGGCAATCACGGTGAAGATGAGAGGAGTGTGGCGGCCGGCGATGCTAACACGTGCCGTAAACATGCCGATGATAGGCACAGTAGCCATCCGCAACGAGGACGACGCGTGTCGACGCTTGGGTGAGGAGCTTGTTCAGTCGTCGCCGGAAGGCAGCACTCACAATAGAAAGATGTGCACCTGTATCGATGCGTGCCCTGACAGGATAACCATCAATGTCAACATCAAGAAGGTTTTGGTTCGTGTGTAACATGAGCAGAGGATTTGAGGGCAGGGTGGACAACGCAGCTTCACCTCCAGGAGCTGCAGTGCGTAGTTTTCTGGCTGGATTCGGGAGGCGATAGGCGACGGAGAGAGGCGACGGGGTTGAGGCGAACGAGATTGATGGCGTCGAGGTGAGGGCGAGCGGCTGTAGCGAAGGTTCGGGGCAGGAGCATCAGCGGCAATGGGTTCATGGCGGGTAGCATAGGGAACAGAAGGTCCAAAGGGGCGGGAATGAGCGGCGGTGTATGTGCGATGAGGTGGTGGCCATCGGTTGCGACAGTGACGAGCGACGTGTTCGATGCGACAGCAGCGAAAGCAGGTCGGCCTGTCATCAGGGGTACGCCATTCGGACGGATTGCGGTGAGATGCAGCAGAAAAGGACTGCCGGGGACGAGGAGGGCTGCTAGAGAACTGGGGAGCCGTGGGTGGAGACGATGAACACACGGAGTTGAGACCCATGTTCTCAAATTCTTCTCTGACGACGGCCTGAATCAGCGCAATCGTGGTTGCTGGTGGATCGGGAGGCGTCGCGGAGAAAGCTGGAAAACAGGCGGCCTCGAGCTCGCGGCGAACAATAGGAGTTACGTCATCACAGGGGGTGGTCTGACGCGGTCGACCCTCACATGTCGACGTAGCAGCAGTGTTGGGTAGCCGCGTGATGTGATGTGTTATACGGTGACTCTTAGCTTGTTCAAGGTGACGACATTCTTTGATGATGGCGTCGATAGTCGAGACGTGGCCGAAACAAGCAAACTGAAAACATCGTCGGCGATGCCTTTTAGCACATGCGACACGTTATCTGCTTCAGACATAGTATCGTCAGCTTTGCGGCAGAGAGCCAACACGTCGAGGATGTATGAAACGTACGGCTCTGTAGATGTCTGAACACGAGACGCAAGAGCCTTTCTCGCAGCCGCCTTGCGCCCAATGGTGTCGCCGAACAGTTCCCTGGGCTTTTCTTTGAAACTGTCCCAACTGTTTATCTCATCGTCATGCGTTTGGTGCCACAAGCGTGGGGTGCCGCCGTGATAAAAGATGACATTGGCGAGCATGATCGTTGGGTCCCACCTGTTATTAGCACTGGTGTGTTCATAGAGCTTGATCCATTCGTCAACGTCCTCTCCCTCCAGGCCAGAGAACACACCAGGGCCGCGATGTTGGGCAACCGTCATGATTGGAGCAGTCGGACAAGCCGAAGCCGTTGCAGTGGCGGTCTCGTCACCGGGAGGCATGGTGACAAGCTCAATGTACCGACCACTCCGGAGTTTCGTGGTGAGGACGGGGATCACCGACCTCCACCAGAATGTTACTTGTGTAAAGACACCGATTAAAGAGGCTATATACAGGCTTTTTAAACTGGAGCCAGATCGCCAGGCCGACGCTCGCCCGCGCCAAGGGCACAGACCCACTTCGTCGTCGTTCTCGCGGCGGCTCGTCCCTTGAGCATCGCTCGATGATATCGTAATAATATTAACAAGCAAACTGCTTCATCGCCGTGGGTCCGAGCCGAGAGTGTATAAAATGGAGGCTTCAAGAGTGCATAGCCGCGTGCGATGGGCGTCATCGCATGGGCTTCTTGAGTGGCATGGCTCCATCTCGTGCATAGTGCTGTTCTCAGGGCCACTGTAATGTCTGCAAATATATGGAGGAGCCTAGACGACCAACCTTGGTGTTTGCAGTAATTAGGTCAACGTATTAGTCACTATATTTCACCAGATTTTTTAGTGTTTAGCTCGGGTCGCGCTACTCGCACATTTCATATTGCACGCGCCGTTCGTCTTCTAAGTTCGCGCCCCACAGCCCTCATGTCGTACTTCGTACTTGTTTTCTCTTCTTAGGTTTTTAGCCATCAAAATTATTGACCAGAGTTTTCTTGCAGTTCGTGCTATCGCCGCGGGGATACCATGGTGTTAATCTCCTACTCTGCGACGCTTTGTGCCGGACTACGTCTGTGACCTGCCTTCATCTGAAACGCTCTACCTTCAATACTGAGTCTGCTGCCGAAGTCATCGGTGCCGTCTCTCGACTGCTCAGGGAAGGGCTAATCGAGCTGTCGCTCGAATCGCTCCTATTTAACGGAAGTGTCCATGCGTCATTGCAAGACTTCTTGGCGAGCCTGTCCAACACAAGAACTCTCAAGGTGCTTGTGGTCGTTGATGTTAGAGTCATCGACCTTGAGGTAATAATTTTTTGTCAAAAGCCTACGTGCGCATGCATTGCTTGCCTCTTCTGCGTTCAGCGTCATCATTGTGGTGTGCTGGGAACCAACCTAACGTTTCTCATGCACTAGTTAAGCTGAGTGCTTACATACACGTATGTTAGCTAAAACTTTTGGATGAAGGCATCTAAGATGTCTAACCAGAATTCTTCCTTTCTATAGCAAGTATTTCAGTTGCGGCTATAGCCTGTGTCATCTTGAAAGAAGCGTCATGCGCGCCACGTTTCTAATCGCTCAAAAGAAAAGGGAAACAATTTATGTGAAGACGCATTCGGAAAGTTTGAATGAAGGCTACAGTGGAGATTTGTGGAGTGATTTCTGCGCGGCACCACATCACCCCGGTTGCAGGAACAAAGCGGGTTCACCATGTCGCGCTCTGCCCGAGCAAGTTTTTCATTCAGGTGCCTTAGCGGATATGTGAACACTCTGACACCTTAATTCTTCAGCCCGTATTTATGTCTGGGACATTATTTTCCCCACTTCTCCAGATCTTGTCTCCCCGTTACCGTATCTGCATGGCCTAAATGAATACTGTATAATATTTTGCAGCATAAGAACTTCTATGACAGTCAAAGAATACTTCAGAATTATCGTTCAACTCGCCGCGGTAGCTCAGAGGTTACGACGTCGCGCTGCTGAACACAGTCTTGGCTTCCGTTCCTGCCGTCGCAGCTGTTTTCCGAAGGAGGCGGAGTGCAAAAATTCTCGTGTGCCGTGTGGCGCATAATCTCATCGTGCTCTTGGTGCCTTGAAACCCATAATTTAATCTTTTTTAGGTTATAAGTATACTGATGTTAACGTATTTAACACTGAATTCGGATAAGTTTTCTCTTACCGCATGCCAACTTTATATTCTAGTTGTGTTCTTGAAAACCTCGTGTCTTTGCAAAGGCAGTCATTCAAGTCATGAGTAAACACATGCCTCAAAAGCGGCGTCTAGTCCAGTGAGACGGAAAAGTATCATCATCAGGAATGGCTCCTACACCCGTAAGCAAGCAAAGATGCAGTCGCTCAATAAGGATGAAGAAACGAAAGAAAGAAGGAACTAAGGAAAGAAAGAAAATCTGCAGTCATTCTCATATTAACGCGATAGCGTTAAGGAGCTCGTGTCGCAGAAAAGCCGGTGTCGTCGGCGTCGGTGTCGGCGTCGGCGTCCGCGGCGTTGGCCGTGAGCGATAAATCACGGCAGGCACTTCATAAATAAAAAGCAACTTCCAAGATGGGCTGGGTGGGAATCGAACCAGGGTCTCCGGAGTGTGAGACGGAGACGTTACCACTGAGCCACGAGTTCGATGCTTCGAAGCGGTACAAAAGCGCCTCTAGTGAACGCGGTGTTGCCTTAGAAACGAGCTGTTTCTAAGGCTCAGGCGTGCGTCGCTTGCTCAGGCGCACATTTCGTTGTCGCGCCGAACGCTGCGTTGCTCGACGCTCACTGCGTCCGATGCGGGGCGCGTAGTCGCTGCGCCGTAGCCCATTGTCTTACACCCCTTGGCGGGTCGACGGGAACGCTGTCGCGTTCCACTCTTGAAGGCGAAGCTTAAGCGTCCTCCAATTTTTTTTCCGTTTGTTTGGTTATATGTGGCCTAATTCTATATCCTGTCATGTTGGTATGGTATTCACTTGACCTAGTAACGCTTGAACATGGTGGCATGACGATGACTGTATGACACTGACGCACTAACGACTACGGTATGACAGAAGGAATGACGCCGATGGAAATAAAGAGATTGTGTGACGACAAAGGGATGAGACATGACCATTCCTAAATGATGAAGTTGGCATAAGGACGGCAGCGTGCTGACTGCTACATGAAGACTATTGAATCACGATCACTATATGACGACGACGGTATGACGACAACCAGATGACAAGTATGAATGACAACGATCACATCACGAGGGCGGCATTGCGATGACAATATGGCAACGGATGTGTGATAGCGACTGTTTGAAGACGACCCCATCACAACGGTGGCATGGCAGGGGCGGCATAATCACGGTTGAATACTGACAGCATAATGACGATAAAATCACGAAGACGGATTGACGTCAATGAAATGACCAAGGCAGTATGACGACAGCAGCAGGTCAACAATGGGGTGACGTTACTGGGTGATGACAATGGTAAAAAATACTACGTTATGATGACAACATCGGTTGACAATGGTATGAGGACGACTGCATGTGTGACAATGCGGCATGACAAATCCATGACGACGATGACGAAACGACGACGATGGCATGAAAAGGTGAGAGAACAATGGGATGATAACGCGTGTATGACGACAATGGCGTAGCGGCGACTGTACCATGAAGCCTGTATGACTACGATGGCCTGACGACGAAAGGGTGACGACGCCTGCATGAAGAGGGGCGGTTGATGAATCTGGGATGATGTTGCAGCGATCACGACGGAATCACCACGAGCACACACCTAGTGGCCCAAGCTATGGTTACAACAAAGCTAGCTAATCGCAGATACAGTGTATGTCGCATATAGTCGAATGAATTGAAATCTCTGGAGGATCACTACAAAATCTAAATAAAGGTGTCTTAGTTGATACTGTCACGTGTACTTGTTTAGCTTTCTCGGGTGACCGCTTTTCACTGGCTAATAAGCGTTAAACGTCATTGCTAAGCGCATGATGCGCCTGCATCTATCGCAAATTTCTCGTATGTTATTGATGGTTCTTTCCGTTGCCTGTTGTCACCGAAGCTTTCGTAAAATTGCGTAGTAATTTCTGGAAGACACGCGGGCACCATCGAGGACGGAACCTTCGACGACTCGCGTATAAAACACTATCAGTAACACTTCATTCGGGCCTAGTTGGTACATAATTCTGAACTTAACGTTACATCGGAAACACCTAAGACGATCCACAAAAAGAAAGACGAAACACACTGGCGCTGACTAACAACTTCTTCTTTTCCTTTCGTCGTCGATGCATATATATATCTAGGCCGCAAAACCGCGCAGGCGCAGAAAATTCAGATGTCAGTAATGTATTCTCTGCGCCTGCGCGGTTGTGTGGCCTAGATATATATATGCATCGACCACGAAAGGAAAAAAGGAAGTTGTTAGTCAGCGCCAGTGTGTGTCGTGTCTTTCTTTTTGTGGATCGTTTTAGTTGTTTGCGCTGTAACGTTAAGTTCAGTATAAAAGACGACGCGCTTACCCGAAGATCACATTTTCGACGACCGCCCTCTTTTTGCCGCTATCGTTCCGCTTTGAGTTCAACTTGCTCTTGGGCCCCAGGTTCATCCAATGAAAATTTCGTTAGGTTATTCACTTTTGATGCTGTCTTTTCACCGTCACTACTGCGCGACATTAAGGTATGCGCTGTGTCGCTACGTGGTAGCTCCATTGCGCGAATGCTAATCGCGTTAACTTTCATTGTCATCCACAGGAGGGTTCTGCCGGAATTCTTTCATCTTCGCAATACTTAAAAATTCTGGTCACTATTCTTCCCATGCATTATGCTCTCGAATTCCTAGAGGTGATCGTTCTCAGGCCTGAGACGGGCGACACGGTGTTCGATGTACGTAACTTGGTGATTTTGACAGCGGCCCCACCTTCAACAAAGCGAGGCGCATCGGGGTGGTTGGGAGTGGCGGTGAGGCAAACTTCAAGACTTGCTAGACATCACAAAGCATCACGAATCAAAAAGACGAAAGGATAGTCGAAAGAAAAACACAAACCACCTTTCTTAAGGAAAGATGAATTTCTCCTGAAACACACAAGTTAATCTTCCCACGCGCACTACCGGAGTATTTTTATGGCAACATCATCGGACCCACCTACTTTGACAACACACTAACGACACATCGCTACGTCAGCGACATCCTCCAGGGCCCCGTTAACGACGTCTGTTGCAACATTTCACTTGCGCACCTTCTGAACATCTGGTTCCAACATGATGATGCTCTTGCTCATAGTATACTAATCCTTTTCGAGCGTGTCTCGACAAGCTTTTTCCTGGACAGCGGGTTGGTCGGCACGGACTTGGATCCTGGCCTGCAAGGTCACCGGAAATTACACAGCTGGACTTCTTGCGGGGCTACGTGAAAGATCGCGTCGCCCGCCGCGGTTGCTCAGTGGGTATGCTGTCGGGCTGCTGAGCACGAGGTCGCGGGATGGAATCCCAGCCGCGGCGGCCGCATTAAGAAGGGGGCGAAATGCGATAACACCCGCATACTTAGATTTAGGCGCGCGTTAAATAACCCCAGGTGGCCGAAATTTCCGGAGTCCTCCACTACGGAGTGCCTCATAATCAGAAAGTGGTTTTGGCAAGTTAAATCCCATAAAAAAAGATCGCGTGTGCAGCAGCGAAACTACCCCACCGGACACCCTAAAGGCAAAAATAGGCCGCGTCCGCCGCGAGATTCCAGCGTGGCTGGTCAAAGCTGCAACAGCACATGTGCTGGAAAGAAGCAAGTACCTCATTGCTTCTGACAGTGGCCTGTTTGGGCACGTGTTATAACTGGCAAGGAAAATAACCGCTCAAAACTGGTGTAAAACGTGACTGTTTAGCGCACCTCCATGATGTTACCCTATCCTTACATAAAAAAAAAGCTTGCGACAAAGATAAAAATAAGTAAAGAACTGTTTTGTTTTGCCTCTTTTTCTGAGTTCAAGAGACAGAAAGGGTAAATGGCTAAACCAGTGGCACCTTTGGATGTTTCTTCGTGTCCTATGTGCTTTTGGTTTATTTTTTATTGTACTAAACTCCTGAGTAGCTCTTTTCTGTTCTTCCGAGAGTCGCCTTTTTTTCTTTTTCGTACTCTTTTGCGCACAGTTATTTTTAAGACTGGATGACTATCTTTTGTAGCTTTGTTTCATGATACGCAAAAGTTAAAGCTACCTCGAATGTCTCATGATCGAGCGCAACATTCTTGCGCACACCACACTCGTTAGGTCACGAAACCACTCGAGCCATCCTACATGACGAACCCTTATACGATGCGGTGATAAACAAATGCAGCCGTGTATGTTTGGAAGTTTTGCTTGGAGGAGCTTGAGTAGCGGCGCGTGCGCGCCCATCTATTTCACATTTCGCGGGCTTTTTTTGTCTAGGAAAAAACAACCAGGCACACTTCAGCACGAATGAATGCTTGATTCAGAGGTTATTGAATGTTCTCTACAATATTGAATTGGCATGTTTGCGATTGAAGTAATAATCTAGAAGTGCACTAGTTAAAAGCAATTAAATAATTATTTTGTTAATAACTAAATTATTAGTTAATTCATTACTACTGCGTGATTACATATACTGGCTTTAAGTACACACGACTGCCGCTGCTACGCGGTCGGTACGATTCCTATAGCGCTAATACCGGCCACCCGGCATTTCAGCCTGTAGCTTGTCTTGCGACGCCGTGAAAAAAGCATGTGCATACTCCTGCATTCCTTGCATGTTGCACTCAGGCACAGAAGTGTGCATGATTTGCGACGCCATTTTTCACCATTTCTGATAGCCAGAGCTGTTGACAAGACCTGGGGGTAATTACCAGCAAGGCAACCTTCACAGAAATTCAACCGTTCAATGCGTGAAAGTAGGCACATTCAGGTAATCGCATGATCACGATTAAATATCAGCACCAGTAGGATACACAACTGATGGTACCCGTTGCCCCTTGACACGGACACATACCGTCACGCGTTTCGACACTACCACAGCCCTGTCGATTTCTGGAAGGTTTGACTAGCAAGGGGACGAAGGCGAAGTGATTCTGGTAGAGGCCACTGTTCTTTCGCGCTGCAGTATTTTCGCCTTTTTCCCGTGTTTTACTGGGAGACGCCGCTCCCATTGCCACGGAAATGGAAGTGGAGTGGGCAGAATGCCGACGCGACGTGATCGCTTCGGCAGGAACCAGCCCGGGAAAGAGAAATTCAAGTCATGCTGACAGCGAGGAGACTGTGGTGTACTCCTGCTCAAGCGATGATTCCTCAGATGACGAAGGCTTCGAAAGCGTGGAACACCGGAAGGCCAAGAGAAGAACCATCAGCGGACGGCCTTCGTCAATTAAGTCTACCTTCATGCCGAAACGAAGGCCTTCCGCGCATACAATTCTTTTTGTGCCGGACACACCTGCCGACAACCTCAACCGCCTTAATCCTCAAGCGATTTCCGTTTCTCTGGAGGCTCTTTTCACAGGATAAATCAAAGATATCAGAATCAATACTCGAAAGAACGTGCTGGCTATTGATGTCCACAACCGAAGCGCAATCAATACTTTAATGGCAATAAAGCTCCTGGGCAACATAAATGTCCACTACCTCATTCCGCAGGACAACAAAACCACGGCTGGTGTTGTTTATGATATTGACACATCGATTACCGACAGCGACCTGCCAATTTTAATCAAACCTGCAACAGATGGTGTCGCCTTACTACAAGCTCGGCGCCTGGGCAAGTCCACCTCTGTAATGCTCGTGTTTAAAGGAGACTGCCTACCATAACATGTAAATGTCGGCCATTTTCGGCTTGTGGTATGACCTTTCGTACCCAAACCACTTCAATGCAGAAGGTGTCAAAAAATTGGACATGTGCTGTCAGCCGAAATACAATGATATGCCCACGATGTTTCAAACCACATGACACTGACACTTGCCGTGCAACAGAGCTCAAGCGCCCAAATTGTCAAGGATCGCATGCTGCGTCCTCAAAAGACTGTCCACGCCGAAAGAAAGAGCAGAAAATCTTGAGAAAAATAGCCAGAGTCGGATCATCACGTAGAGATGCTTCTGCGGCAATAAGGCGACATCGCTCCCGGAAACGAGTCTACGAAATCCTCTTCCGGCTTAAGGTAAATATCTCGTCTGGCAACGCCGCCTCCTGTTCCACCTGTCTCCAGTAAGAGCACGAATGTCAACGAAAAAAAGCAGCCATGCTCTTCATGCTTCATCAAGTGAGGATTGGTCAGCACTGCCGAAGACATGCCACGCGCGAGAGCCACCGCACACTTTGTCTTCGAAAAATGTTTTCCCTTCCTCGTAATTTGCGAACCGAACGTGCAGAACGTTATACGCATTTATGGCTATGAGGCCTTCATGTCCTCTACCTGTGCTGACGTGAGCAAGGTAAGTGTATATATTAGATGTGATCTGACATTCTGACATGCGTGTTGCACACAGTTCCGCCTCACGACGACCACCAGTACGTTCCTTTAAAAGTGAAAACGAATAAGCTTACCTTCACACTCGTCGCTGTTTGCATTGCTCCTTCAAGTGACTTCGACTCTAAACGACTACATGACGTGCTATCAACGACACGCGGCCCTACGATTCTCAGCGGAGATTTTAATGCTAACCATCCGCTATGGGGGAGCTTGAAAGTGAACTCCAGGGGAAGGAGACTAGCATCCCTTGCCACACAGCACGACCTTTACTGCCTCAACGGTGGTAGTCCGACATACTTACGCGGGCATACATACAGAAGCTGCCTAGACTTGACACTGCTTTCTCGGCGTCTTGAATGAAACGTGCAATGGTTTCTAGGTATCGAATCACATGGAAGCGACCACATTCCGACGTACCTGAAGATCAAGGGACTATCTAAGTGCTACTCCACGACCTTCCGGCGAATTGACTGTCGGTGTTTCGGTCGCACATGGAGGAAGTATGTCAGCAAGGGAACCTTTCAAGTCTGGAACAGGAAATTCCAAAAGCCACGCAAGAGGATACGCGTTGTTTTCAGCCTTTCCCTAAATATGAAGAATTCGAAGTCGAACGGCAGCGACTACGAGCGATTCGCCAGCTGGCTGAAGGAAGATGCAGGAGGGCTAAATCCATCCATGATCTCAGAGACGCAAGGCGGATGCAAAAGCAAGATTCAAATCCACATTGATGCACTACAATCTCAAAGATGGAAACATTTCTGTGAGTCCTTTGATACACGTCAGCGATTATCTCAGATATGGAGAACCGTGCGTGGACTTCGCGTATCACCGCAACAGCGTGTTCCTTTCAAATCCATCGCTTTGCACCAAAGTCGCAGTGAAATTGACATTGCTTAGGAATTTTTCTCAAGACTTGCCACCTTGCAGCTCCAACGCGCACATACACCATGTGCCAAACCTGTGCCACGGGATTCCAGCATTTATGTAATGTTTTCGTTGGAGGAGCTTGAAGCGGCACTGGTGATTTGCAGGTGCTCTCCGTCACCTGGACCGGACGGCGTTACCTATGCGGCGCTCGCCAATCTTGGGCAAAAATCGCCACTCATGCTACTAAACCATCACGAGTCTTCGCGCAACGGTTCGGTTCCACGTGAATGGAAATGCAGCCGGTTGGCTCCACTTCTCAAACCTGGTAAATCACCGTTAGATGCGTCATCGTACCGACCCATAGCTGTGGCCAGTTGCATAGGGAAAATAATGGACAGAATTATTTTGACGCGCCTGGAATTGTACCTCAAAAATTACGTGTACCCAGATGCTATGGCTGGCTTGCGGCGGGAGCACTCATCCGTAGATAATGTCATCGATTTGGTCGCGTTTGTTCAACATCAAAAACATCTTAATCACTGCGGCATTATTCCTTGACATAAAAGGCGCCTACGATAATATAGCACATTATGCCATTATAGAGGCTCTGATTGAAGCCGTTTTTCAGTGGCTCTGCAGTTATATGACCGACAGACATTTCCTCGTGATTACCGAGGATGGTGCCACGACTTAACACCAAACGTTCCGTGGAGTGCCGCAAGGCGTAGTGTTGAGACCGACGCTATTCAACCTATTTCCCGTTAGGCCTAGTCAGATGCTTGCCCAATCCAGTTCCAGTATCAATCTATTCCGACGACATCTGCACTTATGCATCTGCTGCAACACAACAGCAGGTACGAGCACGGCTACAAAAGGCAGCTACGTTATCATCACTGCACTTGCGAAAACAGAACTTAGAACTGTCTTCAGAGAAATGCTGCATTATTACATTCACTCAGAAGGCAATGAAGCGTTACTCTGTATGTATCAATGGGCAAGCAGTTGCAAATGCATGGAAACACCGCTTTTTAGGGGTAATTATCGACCGCTACATATCATGGAGCCCGCACGTTTCGTACCCAAAGAAGATGTTAATGACCATAATACATCTCAGATTTCTCGGTGGAAAGTCATGGGGCACATCAGTGCGATCAATGCTGCAGCTTTATAAGGCCTTGTTCCTCGGCCTCGCAAGGTACAGCCTCCGTGTGCTTGGTAACACCTGCAAAACAAACCTGAGTGAACTCCAGGGACTACAGGCTCAAGCCCTAAGGACGTGTCTCGGTCTTTCGAGCTGTGCGTGTACAGCGGCAACGACTGTCATAGCTCAAGCGCATCCAATTTCAACGTACTTGGCAACCGACGTCCTCAGGGCGCATATTCAGCACGATGGCCGACTACCTTCTCACCATCTTGCCGCTCTACTCGCAGAAAGGCCAGACGCAACTTTCAGTCGTATAATTGTTGCCAATCGTACCTCATTGCCATCGAACTACATGCCTGCAGCAAGACCATCCTCACCTTTATGGTGCCAGCACAGACCTGAAATACGCCTCACCCTCCCAGGAATCATGAAGAAAGCCAACATGCCGTCGTTTGCCCTGAAGCAGGCCACATTAGAACTTTTATATGACGTGCACAGTGGCCGCGTACACGTTTACATCGATGGCTCAGTCACATCTGCAAGTTCAGCTGCTGCTGTGGTTATACCAACATGATACGTCACAATACAGCTAAAAACGTCACATGTATCATCAACGACAGCTGCTGAACTGGTAGCCCTGCGTGCTGCTCCTCATTTCATTCAGGAGGAACCACGCCATGCATGGTCAGTCTTCTGTGATACCAAGGTTGCCCTGCAGAGTGTACTCTCAGCACTGCGCCATGGATCACATGAGAAGCTCGTCGCAGAGATCAGAGAAGTCCACCATCGCATGTTTCACGCGGGCCACGATATTAATACATCAGTGGCTGCCTAGTCACTGTGGCACACATTGCAAGGATCGAGCAGACGCAGCTGCCCGATCTGCCCATGACGGCGTCAATTGCGTTACCATTCCTCTATCGAGAGCCGACGCAGCGAAAAAACTTTCCGCAATTGCGTGTGACTTGACGTTAGCTCAATGGAATTAATCCGAGTTCACAAGTGCACACCTTCATACCCTGGACCCTAATTTACAGCTCCGTACTCCGCCCGAGCTTCCAAGACGTGACTGCACCCTCCTAGTCCGTCTATGGCTTGGAGTAGCATTTTCAAATGCGTACTCTTTTTCTTATCGGAATAGGCAACAGCCCACTTTGCGACTTCTGTGGGTGCAATGAAACAATCGCGCACTTTCTTTCTCAGTGCTCTCGTTTAAACCAGCAAAGAACAGTCCCCTGAGCCAGCCTAGACCAAATGGACAAGCGCCCAGCGCGATCCGCTAAAAAGGCGCTGCCGCGGTACCTAAAAGACACGGGACTGTCTAACAAATTGTGACTGTGCACTGTGTGACGTAGGATTGTACGGTGACATTGCGTAACACTAGGAACGCCTTTGCAGGCTGCGTGACAGTGCCCACAGAAACAGTTCGTGCGTGTGTAAGTGTGTACGTAGGTCTTCAATTTTTTTATCCTTCTCTCTCTCACCTATCGCATCCCCTTCCCCCTCCCCCAGTGCTGGGTAGCTAACCGGAGATAATCTTTGGTTAACCTCCCTGTCCTTCCTTTGCCTTTCTCTCTCTCTCTCTCTCTCCAGAAGGCTTCCTCTCATTACCAGCTTGTACACAACGATTGCTTTGTCAACATTTTCAAGCGACCAACCCTGCATCCTTTAGCGTGCTTCTGCTATGCCAGAGAACTCGCTCAACAGCTGTGTTTTCTTCTCCAGCATGACACTGTTGTCAATGTCACCACTGATTTCGCTAGAGGCACAAAATTTCGATGTCGCTGCTTCTTGGTAGTTTACAATTGCTCCTTTTGACGTTTACGTGGAGACGGTGCATGCGCGGTCGGGGCCTTGCGTTTTGGTGCTGGCTTCGAGAATAATTTAGAGCAATGGAAGAAATGCGTGGCACATCTTCCTTAGAGCCAACTTGTCACGCGATATGATAATGTCGCCATGAATTCTGAGCACGAACTCTTTCGCAATATCTTCCTCGTGAAAATGGAAGTCACAAACAGCGCAATAGCTGGACAGTTATTTGTCCAGTGTGGGTATGGCCCGGCTCCACTGTTGAGGGCGCACCTGGTCAGCGGACAGCTTGAAGAAATGTCGTTTTTTGCCGGCAAGTTTGGTAGAATCATGACCACCTCGGCAACCTGTCGCAAAGCCACATGGTTTGCTTTCTCACATTCAGGACTCGTCATAGGCCGACATCATATATACTGACACGTGTACTTGGTTGTCTTTATCGGGCGAAACGTTTCACCGTGTAACAAATGTTATCGCATAGCGCAGGACGCTCCTGCATGTATCTGAAGTTTCTGGAATGTTATCGATGCTTCCATCCGCTGTCTGTGACCGAACCTTGTGTGATCTGATCGCATGTGTGCGCGACGCGAATAATGTAGAACTTTGTGGAAGGCACGCGGGTCCCAGTGATTACTCTGGAACATTCGACGACTGATGTAAAAAAGCCGACGCGCTTGACCCGCTGATCAGATTTTTCGATGATCGCCGGCTGTGTTCGCCACTATCGTTGCGCTTTAAGTGCAGCCTGTCTTTGTGGGCACAGGTTCGCCCAATAAAAGCTAATTTTGTCTTTCACAGTACTGCTACTGTGTTCTCTAATGTCACTACCACGTGACATCTGGTGGACGTGCTTTTCGTCCATGTACCGGACGCCCCCGACAAGCCGTCATCCAAGCCCAGACCGAAAAGAGAGCACAAACGTGGTCCCGGACCATAGAGCAAGCCACCGTCTACAACAGCTGCCCCCGGACCACGGACTTCTACCTGAAAAGACCAAGAAGATTGTGGCCAAGACAACCACAATGGCAGCCCCAGTGTCACCCATCGTACTTCAACAACAAAGACAGCCCCCTAACTTCTATGGAGGGTCCGGAAGCTTGGCTCGAAACCTTCGAAAGGCTTTCGACCTTCAACTACTGGACCTCTGAGGGTAAGCTACGACATGTGTACTTCTCCTTGGAAGATGCCGCGAGGAATTGGTTCGAGAACCGGGAGTCCACCCTTGCAACATGGGACCTGTTCCACAATAACTTTCTGAGGACATTCACGAGCGTTGTCTGAAAAGAAAGGCCGAAGTTCTGCTGGAGACCCGACCCCAACTACACAATGAGACCATCACCATCTTCACAGAAGAGATGACGCGTCTTTTCAGGCACGCCGACCCGGAAATGTCCAAAGAGAAAAAAGTGCGTTTATTGATGCAAGGCGTAGAGCAAGCACTTTTTACCGGGCTAATGTGAAACCCACCGAAGACCGTAGCTGCGTTTCCGACAGAGGCTACGACAATTGAGAAAAATTTAGAACTGCGAACTAGGCAATATAACCGGCAAGTGCTCATGCCTCAGAACACCATTTAAGCACTGGACTCCGGTGATTTCCAAGAGACCATCAGGGCCATTGTGCACGAAGAACTGCAGAAGGTCTTGCCTTCGTCGCAGCCTCAAGTAACCTCGATCGCTGACATCGTGAAATATGAGGTTCAGCGATCACTTGGAGTTCCTGAGGAGCAACCCCAATTACCGCAGCCCCAGCCAGAAGCGATGACCTACGCCGCCGTCACACGCCGTCAAGGTCCCCCTCCACTACCGCGCCAGGGCCCTGCAACGCCGCAATGCCGTCGTCCGCCGCCGCCAGCACGACCACCCATCGCCCAGTGCACCTACACGCACTCCCCCACCACCGCCCGCTCTGCCACCACTGTGGCGAAGCCGGCAATGTGGACCGCCGGTGCCCATACCGTGTGACCTGGGATTGCGAGGCTTCGCCGTCAACGCCCCGCGGCCGAGACAAGGTGAACGCCCTCGTGACATTGCCTACTACCTCGCCGCTACTCAGCGGAACCCTCGACGACCGTCGCGTTCGCCGTCACCAGGCCGATACCTGTCGCCGCAGCGCCGTCCATACACTGGCCCAGCCCGAGGCCGATCCGTGAGCCCTTATCCGGAAAACTAAAAGCAGGAACCGATGGAGGTGCGCTTGCTGTTCGCCGAACTCACGAAGATCCTCCGCCGCCTACGATTACGACTACGACGACATAACGACAGGCCGCCGTCCCGACGAAGTCAGGAACTGAACACTACGCCGACGAAAGACGACCTGACGACGCCACATACCAGCCACAGGTCAACGCGACGCAGCCGTGATCCGACGCCAAGACGTAACTGTAACGCAAGACAAAAAACCACGGAACTCGACATGCTTCTCGACGGCCACGCAGTTACCGTCTTAGTCGACACAGGGGCTGATTACTCCGTAATGAGTGGACACATCACCGCCCAGTTGAATAAAGATAAAACTGCAAGGGAAGACCCTTAAATTCGCACCGCTGGAGGACACCTGATTACGCCGACTGGAATCTGCACGGCAAGAATAACCGTTTATTACAGGACTTACCCTGCCCCCTTCGTTATCCTCCAACAGTGTTCACGAGACGTCATTCTCGGCATGGACTTCCTGAACCAACACGGCGCAATTGTGGTCCTGAAGTCGAAGTCAATCAAGCTGTCGGAAGATCAAGCGATACTGCTGGAGAGCCCTCGTAGTCACCACGGCTTGAGTGTGCTCGAAGACCAAGTGAGCATCCCGCCTCGCTCCAACATTGTTATTTCGGTCGGCACCGAAATGCCCGCTGACGCAGAAGGCGTCATCGAAGGCGACCAACGTCTACTGCTCGACCGCGAAATTTGCGTCGCAAGAGGGAACGCTCGACTGCATGGAGCGAAAGCGAAAGTGATGGTGACAAGCTTCAGCCAGCAGTTGAAGCACATAATCAAGGGCACGACATTCGCATACAGTGAGGAAATTGTAGAAACCAGCAATGCGTTCGTCCTCTCGGAATCTGCTACATAAACACCGAAGACCATGATTCCCGAACCAGACTTCGACATAAATTCCAGTCTCGCCATGATTAGGCCGCAACAACTAAGAAGTCTGCTTCGACGATACAAAGACTGCTTTTCGACGTCATCAAGGATTCGACAAACACCAGTCGCAAAGCATCGCATAATAGCCGAAGAGTGCGCTTGACCACTCCGCCAGAGCTCTTACCGAGTTTCGACGCGAGAACGCGAAACTATAAGATAACAATTCGGCGAAATTCTGCGCGACGACATCATGCAGCCGTCGAATAGCCCATGGGCATCTCCTGTTGTTTTAGTGAGGACAAAAGACGGAACCCTACGTTTCTGCGTGGATTAACGTCGACTGAACAAGATGACGAAGAAGGACGTATACCCTCTCCCACGGAAAGACGGCGCATGCGATCGGCTCTGCAACGCTAAATACTTCTCACCAATGGACCTCAAGTATGGCTACTTGCAAATAGAAATCGACGAAAGGGATCGCGAAAAGACCGCCTTCATCACGCCGGACGGCCTCTAAGAGTTCAAGGTTATGCCATTTGGACTGTGCTCGGCGCCTTCAACGTTCCAGCGCGTGATCGACACGGTTTTAGCAGGATTGAAGTGGCAGACCTGTCTTATTTACTTTGGTGACGTCGTCGTCTTCGCCAGAAATTTCGACGATCACCTTAAGCGGCTTGCGACAGTACTAGAGGCCATCAAGTCATCAGGGCTTACTCTGAAACCAGAAAATTGTCGCTTCACTTACGATGAGCTTCTGTTTCTAGGCCACGTAATCAGAAAATCTGGAGTCCGCCCCGACCCGCAGAAGACAGCTGCCATCGCAAAGTTCCCGCAGCCCATCGACAAGAAGACAGTGCGTAGATTCCTTGGCATGTGTGCCTACTATAGCCGCTTTGTCAAGGACTTTTCACGCATCGCAGAGCCGCTAACACATCTAAACAAATGTGATGTCGAGTTCCATTCCATGGCATGTGTGCCTACTATAGCCGCTTTGTCAAGGACATTTCACGCATCGCAGAGCCGCTAACACATCTAAACAAATGTGATGTCGAGTTCAAAAGGCAAACGCCGCAGGCCGACGCATTTCAAGAGCTCAAACTACGCATGCAGTCGGCGTCGGTACTTGCACACTTCGACGAGGACGCCGATATCGAAATCCACACTGACGCCCGTAGCCTAGGCCTCGGTGCGGTCCTAGTCCAGCGGAAAGACGGACTTGAACGGGTGATATCTTATGCTTGCCGGTCGCTGTCAAAAGCGGAAGTCAATTATTCTACGACTGAAATGGAATGCCTCGCCATCGTTTGGGTCAGCCACCATCACGCGTTCTGTGGGCTAGATAACTTAAAGGACCCTTCAGGACGGCTAGCGTGATAGAGCCCCAGACTGCAAGAATGTGACGTCACTGTAATCTACAAGTCCGGAAGAAAGCGCTCTGACGCCGACTGCCTATCACGCGCCCTCATCGATCCCCAGCCGCAATACGACGAGGATGACGACGCCTTCCTTGGAATAATAAGCGCCGAAGATTTCACTAAACAGCAACGAGTAGACCCGGAGCTAAAAGGCCTCGTAGAGTATTTGGAAGGGAACACCAAAGTTGTCCCAAAGGCATTTAAGCGCGGATTGTCTTCGTTCATGCTACAAGACAACCTGCTCGTGAAGAAGAACTTTTCGCCGCGCTAACTTCTTGTTGTTCCGTTAGCGCTGCGTCCAGAAGTATTGCACTTCCTACATGACCATCCAACCGCTGGGCACCTCGGATTCTCCCGCACGCTGTCGAGGATACTGGAAAGGCACTATTGGCCACGTCTGACCGCCGACGTCACCCGTTACGTCAAGACATGCCGAGACTGTGAGTGACAAAAGACACCACTGACAAAGCCAGCAGGATTGCTACAGCCGATTGAACCACCCTGCCGACCATTTCAGCAGCTCGGGATGGATTTGTTGGGACTGTTTCCAACGTCATCTGGAAATAAGTATATCGTCATGGCGACGGACTATCTTACCCGCTTCGCTGAAACCAAAGCTCTACGGAAAGGCAGCGCAGCTGAAGTGGCAAAATTTTTTGTTGAAAACATCCTGTTGCGACATGGTGCTCCAGAAGTCCTCAACCGACAGAGGAACGGCCTTTATAGCAGAGTTCACCCAAGCCATTCTGCAATACAGCCAGACGAGTCACAGGAGGACAGCTTCTTACCAGCCGCAGATGAATGGTCTCACGGAACGCGTGAACAAAACCCTCGCCGACATGCTAACAATGTACGTCGACGTCGAACACAATACCTGGGATGCCATCCTGCCGTACGTAACGTTCGCATACAACACGGCGGTGCAAGAAACAGCACAGATCAGGCAATTTAAGCTGGATTACGGCAGGAACCCGACGACGACGCTTGACGCCATGCTGCCGCATGTCACTGGCGAAGAGAATCTTGACTTCGCTACCCATCTCTAGCGCGCCGAAGAAGCCCGACAGCTCGCCCGCCTACCGTGTTTGGGTTGGGACCCCGATACGCCGACGAGGACTGAGTGAGAAACTATTGCGACGCTATTTCGGCGCCTACAAGGCCATTCGACCTATTGGCGCAGTGGACTATGAGGTGGTGGCAGACGCCATTTCGCATTCACAGCGTCGCCGCGCACGATCTGAAGTGGTCCACGTGGTGCGTCTTAAACCCTTTTACGGACGCTGACGAAATTCCTAATTTTGTTGTTCTCTTTGCTGCGGATGTTTTCTTTATTACTTTCGTTTGTAGCATCGGGTCAATGATTTTTAAGAGGGGGTATCGACACGTGTGCTTGTTTGTCTTTATCGGGCGAAACGTTTCACCGCCTAACAAATGTTATCGCACAGCGCAGGACGCGCCTGTATGTATCGGATGTTTCTGGAATGTTATCGATGCTTCCATCCGCTGTCTTTGACCGAACCTTGTGTAATCTGATCGCATGTGTGCGCGACGCGAGTAACATAGAACTTTGTGGAAGGCACGCCGGTCCCAGACATTACCCTGGAACATCCGACGACTAATGTATAAAAGCCGACGCGCTTGAGCCGCTGACCAGATTTTTCGACGGTCGCCGAATGTGTTCGCCGCTATCGTTGTGCTTTAAGTGAAGTGTAGCCTGTCTTTGTGGGCACAGGTTCGGCCAATAAGAGCTAGTTTTGTCTTTCACAGTATTGCAACTGTGTTCTTTAACGTCACCACCGCGTGACAATACACAGTTGCAATGAACAACGATGATCAAATGTAGTCGCACGCTACGCAGAAAAGCTGTTTAGCCTTGATTTAGAGGCCGACTAGTCAAGCTGCGTCGCACGACACGCAAGACGCGCAGCTCGGGTGCTAGGGCGCTACGCTTTGGACGCTACTGCGATAAGTAGCAACGGGAACGCACGCCACATGAGCTACGTCGATAGATTTCACTGGAACTCACAGGGATAGCGATAATTGCGCAACACAGTTGAATGCACTGTGACTACATTTGTTGAAGGCTACGAAAAAACACCCAACACAAGACCATGCCTGCGTTGCACCGGCGGACACCGCCGTTAGACTGGTGACACGGCGACTGGCGCGCCCCCGATCGGCGGAACAAGAAAGGGTGACATGTTATCGATGCTTCCATCCGCTGTCTGTGACCGAACCTTGTGTAATCTGATCGCATGTGTGCGCGACTGGAGTAATATAGAACTCGCGTCGCGCACACATGCGATATAGAACAGCTTCTGTGAAGACACGTTTCTCCTTCGTGTCATTCCGATTTCTTTAAAAGAGGGGTCAAACATATATTTTTCAGCAGAGTTTGGAACCAGTGCCGTAAATCTGAACACCACAAGGGAACCTTTATTGTACCACGAGCAGCATTCGCTTGCATATCTCGAGCTGCTATAGTATGAGCTGAATAATACTCTTGCGCAGGGGCAATCATTGCGTTAAAGGACACTCAAAGCAGACATCGAGCACGTGGCATTGTCACATGGGCCGAGAGCATTGTCATATGGCCCTAGACGTCCCTTAGTCCTGGAACAGGCGTGACCAGATCTAAGAATTTAAGAAAAGATATAATGAAGCCAGGTATATATCTAGACTACGGCAGTTGAGTGACGGAAAACGAGTTTGCAAAGATCCTGCTGCAGTACCTGCACGATGCGGAGTCGGAAGTTTTTATTTGTCGTTCTTTAATTCTGTATGCCTTAAGGCAGATCCTTCTGAATAAAAATAAACATTTTGTGACCTGATACGCCTGAGCACGGGAAATATTCGTAGGCCCAGTGTGGCCTTGATTTCTTCAATGGTGCTTCTAATTTACAGAAACATTATAATCCATTGTCCCCACCTAACAATAGTCAGCGCTGCCGGACATTTGAAATTTTCAATCTTGCCTACTCCACCAACAATGGCCTATTAAGCACTCTAAATAAATTTCTCTAAAGAATTGCTTGCTGCTTCAAACGTTAGTGCAATGTTCTCCATTGCACATTTCTATATTTACAACTACTCATAGCTTTTTTAACAGAGCAATTAAGTAAATTTTTCTTTAGACAGCTAGCTCCCTAATAATGGTAAATTTTCCTAGTATAAAGCAATATATTTCAATTAGTCAACTTCAAAAGAAACAGAGTATGGTTTGAAGTCACTAAAAGACAGTTTTTTTTTCCAAAATTTGCAAATCATTCTCATCTTGGCTGAAACGTCATACCTGCAGCTCCTGTATACACAAGTGCCACAGTTACCTCTGGTAATTCTTTGAGGAAACCACATGAACAATCTACTCACCATGTGATGACGTTTCGCTTCATGGCGTGACAGTAAACGCAGAGGTAGATGAAGCTTCGCGCTTTATGCGCGACAGACATTTCCGACGGACGCACTCGTTAGGTCGCGCACAAGCGGCGATACGCTAGTGTTGCTGCTTATAGAAAATTTCAGACCTGAATTTGCTGCATTATGGCACAGTAACGTTCTAAAAAATTAGTGCTCGCAAACCTATTGAGCTTGCAAACTTTCTTACGCTTGCGTTCTCGTTTGCGAAACACTTTACTCCAGCGTTTCTTTTACAGTGAAGCTGTTTATGGCAAGGGTTCCTTGCATTGTTCATGTCCGTCAGAAAAACTGTGAGAGCGAAAACTATCATTATCAGCAATGGCTTGTGCCACTGCTCGCGCGTTCTTCTTCTTCCACAGTGGCTCCGTTGCCGCTTATTATGCAAGCATTCCCATACTGCCCCTCTCTCTGCGAAGGCGCTGACGGCGCTGTGCGGTGATTCTGGTTACAAATTCACTGCGTCACTATATTGTGAAATGAAAACACGAATGTATCTAACGAATGTACAACACCAGTGAACGCGTGTAAAAAAAAAAATTCACCCGCCGTGGTTGCTCAGTGGCTATGGTGTTGGGCTGCTGAGCACGAGGTCGCAGGATCGAATCCCGGCCACGGCGGCCGCATTTCGATGGGGGCGAAATGCGAAAACACCCGTGTGCTTAGATTTAGGTGCACGTTAAGGAACCCCAGGTGGTCAAAATTTCCGGAGTCCTCCACTACGGCGTGCCTCATAATCAGAAAGTGGTTTTGGCACGTAAAACCCCAAATATTATTATTATAAATAAAAATAAATGTGTGCGTGTTCCTTGTGTCACGATGACCACCGTTCATGTGTTCGTACCTTCGTGAAAATTTCGTGTCACCTCATTGTCGTGTGCTACAGAGCTTCGCTGGTTATCTAGCTTCAATGGAGAACGGCTAATGATTTTGTGTGTGTCCGTGTGTGCAGACGCAAGCGCCGTCCTTTGTCTTCCTACAAGCCACTGTGGATGCCCTGGGCAGAACTCCCAGCCTCTTCAGCCTCGTAGTAGACGCTTCAGTGGGTGCTCCGCAATTAAACGAAAAGTTGCTCCGGATGCTCGCCAACCCTTTCGCGCCGGTGCAGCTGACTGTGATTTCGCACAAATACAACCTTAGCCCGGTGTTGGAAACGGTGCTCTCGCTTCTACGGCAAAACAGCACTGTCACGACAGTTACCTTCAAGGGATTTCATGTCACTTCTACGCATATGAGGTTTGCTTCGGATCTGCTGGCTGCCAACGGCATAATCCAGGAAATCTGCTTCGCTGACTCGACGTGGGATTTAAAACAGGTGTGAATGAGTACTTCCCCGTAGTACGAGGAGTAACAGTTATGGTTAACAAAAATTACCGCGTCATGTAGTTATGTATCCGGCGACATCTTTGGAGCACATATTCTGTTGCTCCGCGTAGTTATCTGTATCGTAGAATATAAAGCAATCATTTTTCTAATTGTATAAGGGCAGGCATGTTAACTTACATTATTTAGTTTGACAGGAAACATTAAAAGGTGTTTACATCAAGATTTCCATTCTTTTGGTCTGTACCTCATTAGGAGTCTCAAAAATATGAAAGAAAAATTGCGTGCCTGTGAGCGACGATGGTACAAGCCTCGTTACAGGGGTAATTTTTATAATTCCGCTTAATTTTATGAGTTATCCCTATGGACATTTGTCTTCTGGCTTGGAGACGCTGGATGTCGCCATAACGCCTTTCTCGAGGGTAAAGGCCACTCGAAACAACGGATAAAATAAATGTTCACTTGAACATTAAGCGGTAAATGCGAGAGAAATACGTCAGCATTACATTACACCACAAACAAGGTGCTCCTTTTGGACACCGGGCGAATGTTGCAACTGTCGTGAAAAAAAATGAAATAACGCGAGTTCGGGAATTCTTTCGGACACTCCTAAATATGCCAGTAACACTAAAATTTCGGGACTCGTAATACGTAGGATGTCTCTCATTTAGGCTACATGTCAGGATTATTCAATACGAACATCTAGACTTGCTGGACATGGAGAAATGTAGCTGTTAGCGACAGCGTACCAGTTTAAAGCGCTAAGGTTTTGTCGCAAAGGTGTATTTCATCCCATGAAATTACCTTAGCCCAAATACTTTCATAGAAGTGCTGAAATTCTCGCTAAGTATGATGTTGGTTGCATTTATGCTAAGGTCATGGCTGCGTGCTAAATGTTGTGCCTCTCGTAAAAGTAAATCATATATGCTCTGGAGTGCACGATTACGCAATTCATTGCAAAGGACTTCATTCAAACAAACACCTTCAATTTTGCTTTCACAGGAACCATAAGGTGCCCCTTATTTTCGCCAAGTGTAAGTTTAGTGCAACATTCATTTCTCTCGGAACGCTGCGTGGGTACCATAGCGTACTACATCCCAATAATGTCTTTGGGCACGAGCCTGGTTCTTTTACAAAATTTGTGGTTAGCGTGGGCATTTCAGATTGCTCACTAATTTGCCATAGTTATCCCCTCATGTTTACGAAACTTGATCTTAGTGGAATCTTTAGGTATGCTTGCGGTAGTGGGCAAAATTTTGGGCCGGTCGTAAACCACACTAATAGTACTCTGAAGCAGTTGCATACCTAATCCAAGGCAAATGCCGCCTTTAACCAACATATCTTGCATTCTGTCTAAACATCACCCATTACCTCGCCACTAGTATCACACAACTCATGCGAGGTGCCTTCTTAGTCTATTAAACACCGACCTAACGTTCCATTACGCCGGGAAACGGGGAGAGAAAGGAGGGTTCAAGGACTGTTAGTAAATCGCCTCAAAAGGTGACAGCTAAAGTTTCGCGACACATTGCACTAAAGATGCGTCCCATTTACACTAATGTGTCCTACATAAACTTTTTGGGGCGCGTAGATTTCTAGGGATGTTCGGAAGGGTAGCTGATAACAGCAACGTGACACTTGCGGCAATTGGTTTAAAATATTCGTTGCAAAAGTTGCATTTCATGCACAGGCGTATAAAACCACACGCACATTTCAGATATACTTCTGCTCATTGTTTCTAACTTTCACTTAGGTCGCATATTTAGTTATTTTATTGCAGGGGGCTAAATTTTGCGTCGGTCGTCACAGACTCGAAATGCTCCAGAGCACTTGGATACGTAACTGATTACCAATACCAAAATAACCCACACATATATGCATAATAACCCACCTATTAAACCATCCATAAACCCACATAATGGCCCACGGAATGCCAAAACTAAAGCACGGATTAGTCATAACCTGCCCGCTATTTGCACACGAAGTGCAAACACTGTGCCTTGCCTATTTCACCAAGATTATCGGAGAAACCATTTTCAAACCGGGTATGACACATGACAATCAGAAAAAAATTGAGGGTCCAGTAATCTCTTGGCAATGCCTCTAAAGAAAAAAAAAAGCTCATGCTTGCCACACCTCAAAGGTAAGAAATTTCCAGTATTCTGCTTGAGTTTGAACTATGCCTCATGCAGCTGCGTTAGGAATTTCGGAAATATGTCAAATATTGGCAGTATGACGCTCTGTACCGTTTTAATAGGTAACTTTCGAGAAAGATTGCAAATAAATCCGAGAGGGAAGAAACATTTACATTTCCTCACGTATGACATGCTTCCAACCTCAATAAAATAAAACTATGTCTTGCGCACTTCACCAAGTATGCTATGTAAAAGTAACTACACGTCCCGTATATTGTATTAAATTCGGGAGAATACGAGCATTCAGTAATTATTTCCAACGCTAATAATTCACCTATCCACTTTGATCTTTCGGTACTCGACAACCGTAGAATGGCCTCATTCCTTCTAGATATAAAATCTCTGACAGTCACAGGCGTGCCATGGAGCAGCGAAAGCTATTTTACCGTTTTATATATCGCTTCTAAGTGGACTAAAAACAAGGCTCTAACGGTTTTCATTTAACCCCTAATTAACACACACATTTCAAAACTGGCCTTCTGCTGGCCTCTACCATTCGGCTCTTCTTCACAGGACAAATATTGCGAGAAATTTAACTTTTTTATAAAACCCTGTAGATTAGAATCCTCCACACAACAACATACACCTGGCTTCCAAGGAACGCTAGACAACTCTATTTTATACTATGTTTGCTGGAATTTGGCGTCATGTTAAACGCAAGGTGTATCGAAGCTATCTTGGCCTGATTACGCGCCCTAGAAATAATTACGCAACTCTCCTTTTGCTTACGCTTCCTTCATAGGAGGTTCGTACTAAACTTCCCTGGTCTTCTCGACGAACTACAATGTCACATCGTTTATATTTGTTTAAAATTAGAGGCATGTTATAGGTAATGGGTAACCGGAGTTCAAAGTGTGCGTACAAGTTAACGTCTTAACCACAAATTGCGTATGCAATCTATCCGGAGCCTGGTAACTGTCTCTGGACGCACATTTTAACATGCCGTCCTCGGAGACTGTAAACACAAACTAGGTCCTAGTTATAATGAGGGGAATATCATGGCCAATGTTCCCGAAAAGTAAAATTTGTGCAGATGAATTTTGTCTAATTTCTTTATCAGAGAAAGAGAGATAAAATAGATGAGAAAAGCAGGAAAGTTAACTGGAACATAGGTATCCGGCTTGCTACCCTGCACTGAAGTACGGCTAAAGGGATACGGAAAGGTCTCAAAAGAAAATACACAGGCATGAAAAAAGTGGGAGACGAGAAAAAAAACACACATACACAAAGGAACGCAGGAGTGTCACAGTCGTTCAAGCAGGTCGCTTGACCGGAGACACCTCAGTAGCTCCTTCAGCGCCTTCTGCTGCGACGGCCGCATCAGCCGGCACTCCAACATCGTCTGCTCAGAAAGCGACTGGTCATCGGGGCGTGCGTTCTTGATCAAACGCCGGAAGAGGTCTACGGGGTGAGCATTTTTATGTTTTATGGAATTTTGGAATATTGCTTGTTGCCGATAGCATAGTTCTAGTCCTCGAGCTGGACTGTTCAGAGAGGCGGATATCAGTTGCATGACAAACAGAAGTTAACATTCATATCGTCACTGGAATTTACTAATAAACTAATTAATGAATTGCCTTACGGCATATATTGCAATTTACGAATTCTAGCTGGTGCGTTTCCAGAAGGAATTTCTAGAATGACACAACTTTGCAGATATGCGCCAACAAGCACGCCGTAAAAATGCAGTGTTGGTCCACTTACTTTTTAAACAAAACGCAGTTTTAGGCACTGAAGCACAAAAATAACTGGAACGCCCATGTATTTAGCCCCAGACTGAGAAATATCAAGAAAATGGTGTCTTACCCGAACTCATTTGAAATGGATCCATCTGGAAATCTCACCGGCTACAATTCGTTAATTGAAATATGCGCTTTAAAGTACATAATTCAATTCAAATTTATTATCAATTCAGCAATTGTTCCGAACAGACAGCATGTACAGACAGTCCTAATGGGAGCGACAACAGCGGGACCCTCGATTAAATTAATTACCGAATTGTTTTAAATATATGAATACGTGTTTCGATTTCTCGCACTAGTGATGCTTGCCTCTTGAAATAATCCCGCTCAACGACAACAATTATGCTTTCTGCGACAGGTAAGTTCTTCAAATTCGATGAAACCTAAAAATTATCACTCTGTAGACTGGCAAGGATTCGAACGGAGCAGTCATATAGACGCAATGATGTAAAGTGGGTGAATTAATCACAGTTGACTGAAATATTTATTGCAACTGCTCGAAAGACACCTTGGGTTAAAATAAAACTGTGATCCTGCAAGGTCTGAGAAATGTCCCTTCTCACTTTTACCCCTTGCGATTCGTGTGCTATTGCATAGGTAATGCAAGTCTTGGGTGCCTGAAGAATTTCATAGGAAGTGATCCAATTACATTATCTCACACTTCAATTATAACGGATATGACCGGCTCTTGTAACGTGTTTCTGAGTGTTTTTACCTTTCCGAATATTTGTGTTGAGTGTTGCGAGAAAGAGCTTTTGGATTTGTTCAGACACACGAACTCTTGGGACTGCTTTTCACAAACCTTACAATGACCACTTCCGGGTGCCTTGCTCCGTCCATACTGTGAAACCATCGTATTTTCACCACCATTTCAGTCCCCTTTTCCTACTTGCCAGTGCAGGGTTGCCGAAAGGGATCCGTCTTGTTGACTTCCCTGCGTTTCTCTAATCGATCTTACCTCGTTCTTCTTGCATTAGGATGTCGAAATTTTTCAGTCATTTTCTCCCCTACAAGTCCACTGAGCATTGATGCTAATAGGCCATAAAATTGAATTCACAAGCTTGGTTCATAAATTTCAGTTCGCGTTATAAATCTCTTTTGCGCAGCTTCTTTTTTTGTTACCATCACTGCTATTTAAGCAGCAAATGAGATTTCTTGTAATGTTTATTTCTATTCTTCTTTCACTTTTTAGGACCCATCTCAGAGCGTGCTCACACCGAAGGAGGACAGGTGGCACGCCAGGGCAGTCGTTCAACTCCTTGAGAGTACGGCGCATTTGCAACGTCTCGCTGTGCCGTTCGATTTTATCGCCAGCGAGGTGCTTTCCATCCTGCAAGCTGCTCAACGGTGCCAATCACTACATGAGCTACAGTTTCCGGTTCTTTACGCACGTGGCGTGATGGCCCTATACAGTGTGGTGAATGATATGCCCCTCGTGGAGAAGCTCAGAATAGGCAAGTAAGTATATCTTGCGAACAATTTTCTGGCGTTCCAATATTATCGCAGAGTCGCCACGATGGTGGGGTGTCTATAGCATTGTGCTACTGAGCCCAGGGGTTGCAGGTTGGATTGTCGACCATTGCGGCACTTTTCTGTGTTAGCTATATGGAAGAACGCTCGCGTGCTTAGGTGCAGTGTAAGGAATTCACACCAGATGGTAAAAATTATTACGCATTACGGCGTCTGTCATAGTACGAGTGTCGCTTTGGGACCCTAAATTTCCCAGAACAATTGACTAGCGCATGAAATGATGCTGTAGAACCGTGGAAAGATCACCTTTAATTATCTGTTGTCTCTATATTGGAACAATAAACAATACTCTCGGTGTAAAGGTAACGGAATAGGTCAATTTGTCAAATAGGTTATGAAGGTATCAGCAGATCCTCAGCTGACGAGTAAGAGAAGGCAAGTGCAAAGTGTTTTTGCAATATTTCGCCCTTATTGTGTCTCCTCAGCTATAAATTCGTGTATATTCAGCGTACGATGTGAACGTGCGAACTTCCACGTTGTTAAAACTGAACGCGTTTGAAGACGTTGATTACACATGCCACAGGATTGTTGTTCCACAAGTCGACTCGTTCAAGGAACGTCAGATTATGCGCGGCTCGCCATTCCGTATCATCGCATTGTACCCCAATGCGCTCGAGCAACTCAATCAAGTGGTAGCAGTGCACTTAGGCGACAACTTGGCGAAGGCAGTGGGTTTACCGAGTAATCCGATCGTGGCGAACACTTCATATTTCGCTCAGTGCAGATGTGTATAGTGTTTGGCACACCGCGCATGAATGCCATGTCTCGGTCGAGAGCCTCTCCACGAAGTCGCCGCTTTCGAGATGTTGACGATTGATGCTCCTCGTAACGCCATTCGTAGGGAACGTAATGGTGTTTCCGACGACGTTAAGTCACTTAAGTAATTGCCATGTGGGGCATGTGCGCCGGTACAACGCCGCGTCGGTTAGAGTGCCGTATTTTGCCAGTTGCTTTTGTGAACGGCGCGGACTGTCCACTGGTAATTTTTCGCACTTGACCTAGGAAGATTTGCGGAACTGCCAACTCTTCGGCGTGTTCGTCGTATACTAAAGATATTGAAACATGCACTACTCGGGGAACTATTGCGAGGTAGTGTGCACCGTGGAGGACCCGATTGGAATCTACGGCATCGTCGTCAAACAACGTCTGGCTCACTGCGTGCATAGCTGACGTGCACTGCACCGGATCGTCAGTACCGGTTAGTTCCGCCATGCATTCAATTTCGTCTTCGTCAATGGGCTCGTCGTCGGAAACAAGCGGTCGCACACACGGCCACTGGATCCGAAGTTGCGTTCCAGAAACTCGCGTCGAAAGCAGCCGTTGACCCCGGCGAAGTCCTCCCCGCCGCTGCCACTTGATGTCGCAGTGGTTGCTCCTCTGTCTCGCGGGCCCAAACCACGGGATTCTCGGCCCGACTTCGCCGCTGGCGATCTCGCTCGGCTGCGGCGTAGGCGGCGTAATGTGGCCGCTTTAGCTCCGATTTGCAAACTAGCTCGGCCGCACGAGCCGCCGGATTGGCCCGACATTGCCGCTTGCGCTCTGCATCGCGGGCCCGATCTTCTGCGAGGCGCTGACACGACGTTGACGAGATCTCTCCCACTCCTACTCTCCGCGCTGTTGCTCGTATGCCAGCTGCTTTTCGGGAAAGCAAATGATGCGTGGCCGTCCCATTGCGTATTCGGAGAGAGAATACTGCCCGCGCGCTCTGCTGCGACACAGAAACAACGTCACTGTCAGCGTAGCGAATGGCGCGCCGCACCCTCCGCCGGATGGTTGCTGTGGTCGGACCGCGAGCGTTTTGGATGCCGCCCATTACCGAGAAAAATGGGCTATATTCAGTTGTACGTTCCACGGTGAAGTTCTAGACATACGTAAAATAAAGGGTGAATGATATCGCACTAAGTGTCGTCAGAGATATATAAATAGATATCATATGGGATAAATTTCGGTGAAAGAGCTCAGTCAGGCCATCGTCCTATGGGTCATAGGTAGACGTTATTTTGCGTGTCGTGCTTGGTGAGCAAAGTACTTCATCGAGAAGGCGGGAGGAGAATGCATTTGCATGATTGTGCAACAGCATGGGAGCAACACCGTGCAATGAAACTACAGAACGTGAGAACTCGCTGACTTCAGAGGCACTGACTGAAAGTAAAGAAGTAGACTCAGACTACCGTGCTTCCATGATCAATAGTACTGGCAATCTATTAATTGCCAGTGGGCGTTTTGAGATGTGAACTGTATAAATCAATGCCAATGACATCAAATGGAGTGAATGGGTACGCTATATTCTGTAGCGGCCCCACGGGATCAGTGGCTAAGCGTTTGCGCTGCTGGCAACGCTCACAAAAAAAGCCGTACTGGCGACGCTGGTAGAGAGGCCAGGCCAGAAGCGGCGTAACTCGACGAGATCGTAGGCCTTCGGGAAACCTAAGTGCTCAAGAATTGGGTCTATATGAGATGGCTTCTAAAGTGCCAAGGCTCAGAAAACGGGGAATAACAAAAAGTTATCAATAAATTCTGTTTCTGTAAAGGTATGTATATAAGGCGCCATCATGTAGCTTGAATCGAGCAAGTTTACATCGCAAGCGACTGCTTGGTGGACGTTTTGACTCACTGAGCTGTTCAATAGTAGAGTTCCAATATGAGTCGCTGCATTGATGCAAGGTTACGTTATTGGTCCTACATAAACGGAAGGAATGCATTTAACGTAACTAACGAGCTGCCGTCAGGAGTAGCCAGATATAGTCTGGGTGATAATGAAGAAACCGCTGACAAAGATAAAGCAGGCGACTACCGTGGACAGCTGCATCCAAGGTACACAATACATCTTGAAATTAGCAAACCTTCTTGCAATCTTCTTTTGACGTCTACCAGATGTCTTCTAAATGTGGTAACAAGATATTTCAGACGTCTCGTTGCCGTCGTGAAGACCGTCTACTACAACGGGAAATAAGGAATATAAGATGTCTTGCAAGTTATCGTTTAGCCACTTTAAAAACGGCTATAACAAATTTTGATAGTCTTCAGCTTCTTCAAAACGTCTTTCTAACTTAATCAACAGATTCTCGAAGAGCAAGGTATCACACTTTCTAGTCAATATTTACGTAATGTAGCCATACATCTTGATGTTTGATAGGTTCTTCACGACCCTGAGATGACGTAAGTACGTACAAGCACTTTAAGAACTTCAAAAAAGTGACGGCGCTATCACAAGTCTGGACTGCTTAACATTCATTGCAACCGTCAACGCCCTAAAACTGAATTTGAAAGCACCACTGTTTCATTGGGCCCTGGAGTAGTCGCAACTAAGACAGAAAGATGTGTCAAAAGTGTCAATTCACAGCGGGAACATTATTGAAGGGGAAATACTAGCACAAAGATGACTCAATCTTAAATAGTTACCACATCCGAAAATTCAGTCAGGTTGCAATTCCAATGGTCTGTCTCGTGATGCCCACTGTCGAACGAAATTCTACTTCGCTTCAATAAGCTGGCTTGATATGGCATACACTGCACGTATACGATGGTCTGGGAAGACCAAATACTATATAATATACGAAGTCATGGCGGATCGAGATGTGAAAATCAGATAATATAAATGACTTCGGCACACTATCGCCGAAGTTTTTCTTGCGTGGATGCTCGGCACACACACTAATTTAAAAACACAAAGCGTCTTTACATTATTAGATTAATAATTAGATTAATAATCAAGGAATTGAGTGTCACCTGTTACTTGTTTAATGGACACATTAATGGACATGTTCCTAATCCTCGCAGTATTGAAGAAAGGTTGGCGGTATGTATAGCACCAACGTCTATGGCGAACTTCGTACAATACAACCCACCATAGCATCACTGAAATATTGGCAAGGCCAGAAACGTGATAACACACTTTAAAGCTAAGCTGAACACAGAGCATAATTAATCACACAAGCAAAGCGCTGAAGTGGCTCTTAAATGAATTTGTAATAAATCTAACCAATTGAACTTACAAATTAAATAAATTCAAATCACATAAAAAAATTTAATGATGAAATTGTAGAGCAGCATAAAAAGCTCCCGATACAACTTTCTGTTCCTCAATAGGTGCTGCACAAGTGTTTTTTGCAAGCATGACAGAAGGTCGCGAACACCCTCGAAATTGTCGAGCGACTGACAGGTCGAGGCAGTTTGCGTGTATTCGTAGGCTTCGTTCTTGCTTGAAAATCACTGCTATGTAGCTGGTATTGGAATTATAAAGCTGTATCGGGAGTTTTACAGCAAAGCTGTTAGCCTCTAGTTCGGCGAGAATTCTCGTGTCCGTCGGCAAAAAAAAAATTGTACTGAAGAAAAAGTGCATATCTCCTTTGGAATCAGGCGTACAACATACAGCTGGGTACTATTTCACTAAAGAAAAGCACAAAAGAAGCGTCAAAACCACATGAAGGATGATAAGGCGCCTGTGAACAATGCGAGGCACGTTCCTTCTCCCCTTCGCATCGAAAACCTACGTCCCATTTCCCTCACATCTTGCGTGGGCAAACTCCTCGAGCACATGGTGCACGACCGCTTAAACAACATACCTCGAGGACAACGGACACTTGCCGCACACCATGTTCGGATTCCGACAGCATCTGTCCACGCAGGACGTACTCCTGCTCCTCAAAGAAGACTTGCTTGATTACCTCGATCACAAACGCAAATCATCAATCCTGGCAATCGACGTAAAAGGCGCATTCGACAACGTGAGCTACGAAGCCATTCTCCGCAACCTCGAAGATATAGGCTGCGGAGCGCGGATCTACAACTATATCAGCAGCTTTTTGACACAACGAACAGCAACAGTAGGCGACTGCAACCTCCGCAGCGATAAATTTCGGCTACCCAACAAAGGCACCCCACAAGGATCAGTTATTTCACCCCTCCTTTTCAATATCGCAATGATCAACCTACCGAAACAACTCAACGCCATCCCAAACCTATGCCATGCCCTTTACGCCGACGACGTCACGCTCTGGACCAAAGCGCCTACTACTGGACAACAAGAACGGAATCTACAAGAAGCCGTCGATACTATAGAAAGATACCTCCGACACTGCGGTCTCCAATGCGCACCCGAAAAGTCGGAGCTTCTCGTCCTGAGAGCACGGACACGAGGAAGACCACCTAACTATATCGAACCCGATCCTAGCGTCTCGCTCAACGGAACCAAGATCCCCACAGTCGACTTTCTTCGCGTACTCGGACTTCGCATCCACAAGGACGGATCAGGGGTGGCCACTCTCACGCGTCTCCAACGCACACTGTCACAAGTTACGCACCTCGTCAAGAGGATCACAAACCAAAGAAGCGGACTCAAGGAGCACAACACACTAAGCATAATTCAAGCTCTCCTAACTAGCCGTATCACCTACGGAACTCCATACTTGACGCTCAAGCCGGCAGAAATAAAAAAACTCAATGTTGTCATTCGAAAGGCAATCAAAGTAGCCTTGACGCTCACACCCATGGCATCAATGGTGAAACTCCTCAAGCTCGGCGTCCACAATACGCCGGAAGAGCTTGTCGAGGCTCATAAGATCAGCCAACTAGAGCGGCTCAAGCTCACACCCACCGGACGTGCAGTTTTGCGCTACCTCAAATACAGTGAAAACTTCATTGCAGACACAGACCAGAAAGCAAGAATCCCACCTGCAGTCCGAGACTGCATCAGCGTTGCAAGTATACCGCGCAATATGCATCCAACTTATATAAGGAGCGTCGGCAAAGCAGAATCCGCGCACTCAGCAAGAAATACGGGAGCAACCCTGATACGAGGTACACCGATGCTGCCCGGTATATTAAACGAAACGCCTTTGCCCTAAGCGTTACGGATCACCAAGGCAAAGAACTTGCAGCTGTCACCATCCGAGCAAGAGCCCCTGAGACTGCAGAAGAAACGGCAATTGCTCTGGCAATAACAACTTGCCCTGAAGTAGCAGTAATACTAACAGACTCCCAAGCAGCAGCTCGCAACTATCAAAAAAGGCCGCGTATCAGAAACAGCACTCAAAATACTAAGAAATCACATCGCACGCGCCCCGCTCCCCGACACTTACATCAACTGGGTCCCAGGCCATCAGGGCATGACAGGAAATGAGGCGGCACACGCCGCTGCTCGCGAGCATACCAGCCGCGCTTTCCTGCCATCCCACGCTAGGCCGGCCACCAACGTTGATGACATCGCCCTAAAGTACTCGGAGCTTCTGCAACACCACCGACTCAGCAGAAGAACGTACGCTTTACCAAACAAGACTCTGAGCAAAGAGGAAGAAGTCATCCTGCGCCGCCTACAGACCAACAGCTAAGTGCACGGAATAA
Source organism: Dermacentor variabilis (assembly GCF_050947875.1). Taxonomy (NCBI): domain Eukaryota; kingdom Metazoa; phylum Arthropoda; class Arachnida; order Ixodida; family Ixodidae; genus Dermacentor; species Dermacentor variabilis. Next base: position 175,334,806 of record NC_134571.1, read on the forward strand.
TGATGCACAGACTGTATCCTACGCAGTACTCGTACATATGCCCCCATTGCGACGTTCCAGACACCCTGCAACACATGGTCCAGGATTGCCCACTGCGTGACACACCCACAGACCTTACCTCACAAGCTCCACAAGACGACTCCAAAGAAAGCCGCCCCATAGAAGCACAAAATGAGCGCCCGAACTCACCGCAGATCCATACGATAACTGAAACGTGGGAGGCCAAGCTTTCCTCCGATGACCTGGACGACCAACGCAGTCTCGTCGCCCAGGCCAAAGAGGCAGCCCAAGCCAGAGGGTTCTTGGAATGAGGAATCCTCCCACCTAGGGTGAACCGGGTTCTGACTCGGTTTACCGTTTCGGAAAATAAAAGTTTAGTTCTCTCTCTCTTCCTTCTCCCTGCGTGTTTTTCCCGGTAAATATTGCGGTTGCATAAGCTGCTTTGGAGGGAAAGGGGCAATAGCAGCATGTGAATCAGTGAGTGACGTCACCAAACTTCGTATATAAAAGGAAGACCTGCCTAGCAACTAATTCAGTTCATTGCGAGACCACTAAGGGTACTTATACATAACTTACACTGAAAATCAAAATGCATAATTCATTTAATAACAACATTTCAATAATCTGCTTTCGAACTATTTCATCTCATATATTGCAATACACTAACTCAAGAGTTTTAACAAGGCACACACACTTGGAGCAAATTTTGAAGCTAGCACCCGTTCTGAGATATGCGGTGTCAAACTAACACCTAAATGCGCTGTTGTTCAACTTACGTTTTCAACAAAACGTACCTTCCTATATTGAAGTAAAAGCATGTTTGGAACACCAATGCGTTTCATCACAAACATTGCGAACGCATATCTATAAGTTGGTGTCATCCTCAGAAATCCTTTAAGGTGGATATGACATTCAAAGTCTCCGGCTACAACTTGTAAATTGCAATTTGTGGCGTGATGTGATTCGTTTATAGGTTAATGAAAAATTGGTAATTAAGCAAATAGTCAGTTTGATTTCTTGAACAAATAATGTACGCTTCGGGGTAATCGAGCTGAAGAAGCAGAAGCGTGCTACATGCCACCAGTGATTTAAAAATATTCTCGTAATGACTAAAAAAAAAAGGACGTGCGGTACTCGAGACAGGAGAGCTGCCATGCCGGCCCGCCCGCTTCCGCACTCATTTCTAGGGCAGCGCACTCGGTGTTGGCTGCGTTCAAGGCGCCGAAATATGCTGCTGTGCAGAACAGCGAGCCTGCAGCCCACTGTACTACGAGGCCGCGTTGAGGTCGCGCCATCAAATAACGGCCGCGGCGGCCGCATTTAAATTGGGGGCGAAATGCAAAAGCACCCGCGTGCTGTGCATCGGGTGCACATTTGCTTGCCGTTTGCTTGCGTCGTCAATTCACCTTGCACCGCACGTCGGCAGCAGTTCGTCTCGCAACAGGGCTGTCCTTTGCAGTGGTCGGAGCAAGTTTGATAGAGTTGATAATGACATCGGGCTGCGTGCGGATGAGCAAGTGACACAGTGCTTACGCATAATTGGACTACTTTTGTTTACATCTCCGTTCCTCGTGTGGCACATCGAATACCAGGTTGTGCGTTTCGGTAGAGCTGAAATGTGCGACATAGACAACGATGAAGGACATTTCTACGCCGATTTCTTGAATTAGTCTTGTCTCACGGACTTCATGCCTCACATATAACATAAAGTCTGCTGCTGTCGACGTCACCGCCACTGTCGCCTAGTGGCACACTGATCCGTGGCGCCTCCTGTACGTCATTTTTTGTATGATGGTGACGTGATGGAACGTTCGACGGGTGTGCGAAATATGCCTTAGGATGCCATCTGAAAAGCTTAATAGCAACGTGGAATTTTGCTATCCTTGTCAATGACTCACCCTTCTGGCGAAGATGCTCATATTTGTTATCTCCTTTGGTGGTTTCAATATGATGTAGGTGCCCCATAAAGAATTTATGTTGGGATATAAATTGTTGCGTATGTAGATGATCCTGCTAGATCATACATCGTGATTTACCATCTATGTGTGTAATTGTCTGGAGTGTAATATCCCGGTAAACTAGAACGATGTTTTCCAAAGGTGTTCCTAACCCTCTGTTGCACGGCGTCCCATATTTGGCGCATACCGGTTGCCATCTTTTTGCGTGTATGAGATGTCCAGTTGTGAATGTGCTACCGTCAGAGTAATTCTCATAGTCATGCTTACTTATTATAGGCAATGGCTGCCATCTCTTGAGCGATACGCAGAATAGAGGTGAAGTAGGTTTTGGGAAGCGACGTGAAACTCGGAATGGCAAACACGAGCAATTCGCATTTATTTTCTCTGAAACTTTTCACCGCAGAAACATAGAAAAATTATTTTAGCATATTTCATGGTCTCATCTATTCAAGTCCGTTATTAGTTTTCTCAATTTGGTCTGCAACTACACGTGAGAAACCGAAATCGGTGTGTGCCATATTTGGCACAGTATGAACTTGAAAGACAAAAAATGGTAACGTGCTGCCATACCCACCGTGGTTGCTCAGTGGCTCAGTGGCGGGATCGAATCCCAGCCACGGTGGCCGCATTTCGATGTGGGCGAAATGCGAGAACACCCGTGTGCTTAGATTTAGGTGCACGTTAAAGAACCCCAGGTGGTCGAAATTTCTGGAGTCTTCCACTACGACGTGCCTCATAATCAGAAAGTGGCTTTGGCATGTAAAACCCCATAATTTAATTTTAACGTGCTGCCATCTGTTCAATAGCCGGAAGCTGCAGGTCACTCTATCACAAAATGCAATTTTGTCGCTAAGTACGGTGAGGGCGAATAGTCTACTAAACTGTCGCTTGAAAAGCGAAAAGGAACTGAAATGTAAAGGACGTGGTGCTTCAGAGGAACTCACAAGCACGATAGATGACGTGGAGTTATCGTGTGTGCGTTGGTACGATAACCGCGCCGCGACATTTCTGTCGAGCTTTGTTACGAGAGATCAAGTCCAAAATACTAAGCACTGGTTTGCCTCCGACAAGAAGTTTTTCAGAATTGATTGCCCCAGCGTAGTAAAGGTCTACAACAGACACATGGGCGGGGTGGACCCGCTGGACTCAGTGCTTGGACTTTACCGCATACATATCAAGTCGAAGAAATGGCACTTTCGAATTTTTGCGCATATGCTAGACTTATCGGTAGTAGCAACATTGCTATTGTACAGGAGGGTGCAGGAGCAGCTTGGGAAGAAACAAGTACTACCGCTGGCTCAATTCAAAACAGAAATTGCAGAATGCCTTACCTCGCATAACAAGTGACTACCCAACAAGCGACCAGGAAGGCCTGCTAGTCAAGACATCGAATTCCAGGTTCAAGCCAAAAAAAAAAAGAAAACACAGGGGCCAGCTGCCACAATGCCACTCAAAGACGTCCGATCTGACCAGGTCAGCCACTGGCCAGAATTTGATGAGAAGATAATGAAAGCTGTAAAAAATAATTTTTAAATTACTTTTTCGTAATTTATGCAGTAAAGGGCTAACGCTGGGTGGAGTTGTGCTAACCTGTTTGAAAATGTGGTTTAGGTCAATGGTTGCGAGTCAAAAATGTTGAACATGTAACGAGTTTTTCAAGTTACAAGTCATATAAGTGCTACCGCAACTTGCAGGTTCAGCGTCACCGCCGACACGGATGCTTCGACTGTGGTTGCCCGCCTGCAATATGCATTCCCAGGTCCTCGGGGACTTAACAGCCCTGACCTGCTATTTGGACTGCGGGGCGACTCACCCTGGTTGGTCGGTGGCCATGCTGGAGGCCACCTGACTAATCTGTCGGTGACGGCCTGCAGTGAACAGGCGCTGCTGCACCCCGACATTGCCCGGTGCCTCGGAGCCTATCTGCCGCTAACGCGCAGCCTCAAGACGCTCAACATCACAGTTCCGATGTTGCAGGAGTCGGCGAAGGCCATCATACACGGACTTTCCTCGAACGACAGCATTGAAGAGCTCATCCTGAGCAGTATGTGGTTTAGTTGAGAGCGACAGCTGCGCCGTAGCGCCAACTATTCAAAATCTTTCTTTATCACTATTCCAAGCTAGTTTCACGTGGCTCAGCGTAGCATTCCCTAAATTATATCGGGTGTCTCTTAACAAGCAGCCACCCCTTCACGTTAACAGCAATGACTGTACACCTAATTCTTGATATTAAGCACAGTGCGAGCGGCGGCAAGCCCTCCATAAAGGATTGCACTTAGCCAATTAGAGCATTTTATTTTAACTACACTAACTTACGAACTCAAGATGATCCCGCATTGCTAACCTGTTTTTAGTTATGTAATACATGGAAGCTAATGGTTGCTGTGCATGTATTTCTTTTGTCTTTGTGCCGTTATATTTCCTCTCAGTGCAGACAAATGTGACGAGTAAGCACGAATACGCTGCGCTCAGTTCCCATTCTTACATTGTCAGACTGCAAGCGTATGTGGCTTCTGATACTTTTTTCTGGATCGAAATTTATAATTTTAATATGCTTATTGTCAGCATGCGTTCTCTTTTTCGTGGTGTACAAGTTGCTGCAGATTGTGGGTTGACTAACATAACCACAATCAATTTTCAATTTCTGAAACATCTCTGATCTCAGTGTTACCAGGCAGTAAATTTGCTCTCTCTTCTATACTTGTAGCCAGGCTTGTGTTTACTGGTTACTATTGTTAATTTCAATCTGCATTGTGGACAGCTCTGCCAGCGACAACATTTGATTCGAGCACATTATTCCGGCGTTTACTGTGTGAGTTCCCTGCGAGAGACTTCATACGCATCTTTTTTTAGTGCCGGTGTTATCCTTTGGGAGAGTACATGCGCGCGCCCGCCAAATACGCTGAGTTAAGCTTTCTGCTAAGTTTATGAAATGCGAGAAAAAAGAATACATGAAGGCTGTCTTTTAGTCTTTCTTTTTTAGTTGTGCCCTGCCAAGAAGGCTATTTTCTCTGGGAAAGGGGCAGGCGTTTCCACGCGGCCGTCGTTCGGTGGTGCAGGAAATTGAGATATGGAAGAACTCTGGACAACAGCAGTATGCATCCTGATCATTCAGCGGTTTAGATATTCGCGTTGCATTAAATTGGCACTTGTCTCTACATCCCTGCCCACATTTACAAATGCAGGACATGTGAGCCCACTGTGCAGGAACAGCGCGGCTTGCGAGCTTTGAACCTCTCCATGTTTTACTTGACCCTTTACTAGATCAGCAGTCATTAAGATCCCTTTTCTGACTACTCTTCGTGATATGCGCCCAGACTACATTTGTTGCTGGAGCTATCTATCATCAGGAAGAATTCATTCCTACAGCCTCTTCACCAGCTGCAGTTTTAATCATGTCGGCATGGCTCTCATAACTACTGGTTGGTCTTTCAATCCCTCGCTCCTGCGTAAAATCTCTTCTATCATCATATATTCTGAAGCGAATCGTACTGTCTCTAATGTTAAAGTACATGTCTCTACAGTCAATGTTTACATTGACGAATTGACCTCTTCAAATGTCTCCGCAGCGGTTGTTGCAGTTGTAGCCTTTTCTTTTCATGGAAACTTCAAACACGATCAGAAGGCACCATTGCCTACAGCGGAAATTGTTATCATTTGCGAAGCAGTGCCTAACGTCTCTCAGAAACCCTTTCAGAAGGGGACTGGCTTTCGGGACGCGAACTGAGATCTACACACTGTTGAATCTGGGTTTTCATTGTGAATTCACCCTTTATTTTCTCATGAAGTGGCTGCATTACATTTATTTATCTATTGTACGCTTAAGGCTTTACAGCGAGGTAGAGGGCAAGTACATAGAAATGACACATACAGATTTGACAAGGAGCCCTTTACACAAAACAGGAAATCGTAAAAAGCAACGAGAAATAAGTGGTAGATAACAGCAAGTTTTCATCAGGTACAGGTGCAGCCACCGCTAGCGGGAATACGGGAACGTGTAGAGAGGAGCACCACCGCGGAGGGGCACCACCGGCACCTCGTGAAATCTTGGCAGACGACTCCCCATGGCAGACGACTCACCGGGCTTTTCGCCAATCAATTCGATGGCGGCTGCGTCGTGTGACTTTATGAGGCAACGGTCGTGGTGCACTCGTCGGAGCACGCCACGGGCTCCCGTCTTCCCGCATGCAGTCGTCGCTTCTGCACATGGAATGACATGTCGATACACAGGCCACTGTGCTATGCACGCATACACACGCAAAAAAAAACGAAATGCAAGAAAAATAAATGTTTTTCAAGGAATCTTCCTGCGTTAATAATACTGGTGGTTGAGGCTGGAAGGAGAATCGCGTCACGCCAATTTTTGAATAGAAATCAATTGGAGTAAGTTACCGTGTTCCCTGAAGGAATATGAATTTTGCAATGGTGAGCACAAGGCATAAAGATATGAAAGGAGCGGGCTATATCCAGCGTAATTAAATACGTGATTCCGATAGCATCTTTTGGAAAACGCAGAGGCGACAGAATTTACTGCACATAACAAGGGTAGGGAGATTAAGGCTACTTTTCATGCTAGTTACACTCGATGTTCGATGATAGTTCGAAAGTATGAAACGTGTTGAGCGATTTTTAACTACTTCGGGCCTGTTAAGTGTTACCTGGCCGGGGCCCCATACAAATGAAACGTATTCCAGCACATGACAGAAAAGGACTTGATCATCACCATCATCAGCCTGGTTACGCCCACTGCAGGACAATGGCCTTTCCCATACTTCTCCAACTACCCCGGTCATGTGCTTATTGAGGCCATGTTGTCCCTGCAAACATCTTAATCTCATCCGCCCACCTAACTTTCTACCACCCCCTGCTACGCTTAACTTCTCTTGGAATCCCGTCCGTAACCCTTAATGACCATCGGTTATCTTCCCTCTTCATTACAAGTCCTGCCCAAGCCCACTTCTTTTTCTTGATTTCAACTAACATGTCATTAACTCGCGTTTGTTCCCTCATCCAATCTGCTCTTATCCCTTAACGTTACGCCCATCATTCTTCTTTCGATAGCTCGTTGCGTCATCTTCAATTTAAGTAGAACCCTTTTCGTAAGCCTCCAGGTTTCTGCCACGTACGTGCGTAGTGGTAAGACACTGCTCTTATACACTTTTCTCTTGGGGGATAATGGCAACCTGCTATTCATAATCTCATAATTGCTGCCAAAAGCACCCCAGCCTTTTCTTATTCTTCTGATTATTTCAGTCTCATGATCCGGATTCGCGGTCACTACCTGCTCTAAGTAGATGTATTCGCTTACCACTTCCAGCGCCTCGCTATCTATCGTAAACTGCTGTTATCTTCCGAGACCGTTAAACATTACTTTAGTTTTCTGCAGATTAATTTTTAGACCCACCCTTCTGTTTTGCCTCTCCAGGTCAGTGAGCATGCATTGCAATTGGTCCCCTGAGTTACTAAGCAAGGCAATATCATCAGCGAATCGCAAGTTACTAAGGTATTTTCCATTAACCCTTATCTCCAATTCTTGCCAATCCAGGTGAAAAGGTAATAGGAGCCCACAATGCGAGATGGGAACCTCATAACACTGCAATGAGTGCCAGGGCACTGAGAAGATGATGAGAATGAACACACCAGCACACAGGCAAAGTTGGTTCTCAGCAATTTAATATAGATTTCAGGCCCATTCCCTATAACAGACGCAAACGCAATGTGATATAACATTTACGTGGCTTTGACACGTTACTTGTCTCAGCCAGACAACTCTTATCGCAAGTCTTCATTTTCTTGATCCCGAATTTCGATTCAAGATACTGTTGCGATACAACAGACGTTATGCGATATGAAGACGAAGACAGGCATCTGGGCTTGGTACTTCTTAGCAGGCTATAACAAAGTTCAGACCAGTATTTTAGAATTTTTATTGTACTAAATTCCCCACCCTCTGTTACCCTAGCACAGTGTAGCAAGCTACTTACCGCACTGGCTACGTTCTCGTTTTCCTTTCCGTCTAATATTTCACTATAACAAACTCTTTTTTACAGTGTTCGACGCTCGAGCTTATTCTGCGCCTAGGTCTAGCTGCAGTTTATTACTCGTAACAAAGAAAACTCAGTGCTAAGAGAAAATAAAACAAATGAATGAACGGCACGAGCATGCACTTCTGTCATGCTCTTCGTTTTTTCTTTTCTGTTATCGCTGGGCTTTGCTTCTTACCATGTATTCTGTGAACTTCTGCTTTGTCATCGTTTACATTTACGGAGTACCACCAGTGTTTGCGTCGCCATTTTGCAACCTTTTATTCTTATTGTTTGTCCTCCTATCACGTTTATTTCTCTATATTCCACACCACGCACAATGGAATCTTGTCTGAAAGGACAGTTCGCTTCACGAAGTGCGGTGAAGGGTTACCGCTAGTGTAGTGTCGCACGGGAACGTTCACGCAGGCGCTTCTGACGATATCATAAATTAGCAGTTGTGCCGGCCCTGTTGAATGTATCAGCGACCCTTAGAGTAGATAGTGGGAAGGTAATAAACGAGGAAAACTGCGAGTGCGAGAAAAGGCGACGAAATATGGCCGTAGTGGCAGCGGCTTGTCATTGTGAGGTTTCTTCTTTTAGTTCTGATATGGCTCTATGAATAAAAGCCATCCGACTGGTAACAATGCTCACTAACCGCCTAAAGTGGGTGATGTTACCGTATAAAAATTCCCATATTCAGGAAATGGATTTGTTAAGAAAACGAACTTGTAGTTCAGAGTATTGCGGAGATGCTTTTAGCAAGAGTCGTTCTTGAAAAAAAGAAAGCAATGCTGCTCTTACGCGCCGGACGTACTGTAGCGCTATTGAAAGGGATTTTATTGTTCGCAGATCTTTTGGTGCTCCATGAGGACGTGACCCAGCTTTCTACATGGCTATCGAGGAGTCAAAGAGTGCACAGTGTCGAGGTGTTCTTTCCGCCCTTTACAATGGAATTATTCCTCCAGACACTTGCAGAATATATGGAGTACAACTACACGCTCACATCACTCTCCGTTGGCTGCCAGCCCTTGAAGAGCGCGCTCGGGTTGCTCGTCAAGAACATGGTAAGTGAGCGACTAATGTTGTGGATGGTTCACTCTAAGAACAGTTTACACCCTTTGGCGTGCCCCTTCTGCCACACAATAATAATCGTCACCTGCCTTGATGCGCTTACTTTCTTCAACGCTGGGAGCCCAGAACTTTCCAGTAACGAACGGCACGGGCGTTATCAGAAGGGGCACTCCAAAGGGTGTAAACTGTTCTATGCTGATAACGCGCTTGCCGTTCGTTACTGGAAAGTTCCGGGCTCGCAGCGTTAAACAAAGGAAACGCATCAAGGCAGATGATGATTATCGTTGTGTGGCAGAAGGGGCACGCCAAAGGGTGTAAACTGTTCTTAGAGTGTTCAATCATATGTGGACTTATTTTCGATTCAGCGCATTCCAGGCAAGATTTCTCTTTAGAAAATTTAATCGTACGCATGCGTGCCTAGCGATTAATTAAAACAATTATTTATAATACCACGAGGACATTTCAAGGCGGTACAGGGTGCAGTAGATTAGAGGATATCACATATATTAGCGAAAAAAAAGGAAAGAAACAAAGAATAGACCGTGCAAGTTGCCATAGATAACATCTTGATAGGAATGCAATAAGTAGAGAAAAACGGAATAGCAAAAAAATTACATATGCTAGTCTATAAAACCACAACCTAGTAAGAAAAATTGCCTACGACTTCATGGAAGCGGAAAATAACACTGATGGAAACACTGCTTGTGGTAATGTGATTTCATTCTAGTGACGTCGGAGGTATGAATGACTCGGAAAATGTATTTGTGCTCAAAGAAGGGGCGTGAGCCATATAAGGGTGACTGATGCGAGAACATTAGTAGTATTTAGTTAAAATAAGCGTGGGGGAAAATTTATGAAATATTGTTAAACAGAAAAACCACGTCGAGCAGTAAGGCAAGGAAGAGAAATTATAGTTTTCATAATTGTTAAGCGACAGTTTTGTTATAGTTTGCGACAATGACACGAGGAGAGTTAAGCTGAACTAGATCCAATGTCTTAATTAGATGACGTTACTAGGGTTCCAGGCCAATCCAAGTTATGAGGAAAAGTTGCGAGTTGAATCCTGCGTAAGTATTACTTCCTGAAGCCCATACTGTGCGAGTGAAAAAAATCCCATCTTCAAGAAAATCGACATGGCTTGTAAATGTAATGTGTTCTAACAACTTGCAACATGTGCTTGTAAACGAAATATGCATGTAGCTGCACATCTTTTGCAAGGCTTGTGGAGGGAAACCACCTTCCCAATCTTCCAGTAATCAGGTGAAACGCCCGTATGGAGTGACTGTCGAAAAATGTTGGTTAGTATAATAGAACTTATGGCGGGTAACAGACCTACTCAAAGGAACCTGCACGATGATATCTGCCTCACATCCCATGCCGAAAGTTGTAGTTCTCAGTTTTTTAGCGAGCTGAAGGGAAACTGTCATAGTGTCTGCGTGTGTACCATGAAAAATAAACTTGATCACGCAGAAACGAAAAAAAATCAGGGACGTCAGAAAAATAACTTGCGCATATCCAACGCACGTGTTGAAGTCAATGTGAAGCGAAGCTTCCATTAAGCGGGCAATGAAGTTCTGTAAGTGTGGGTTACATTCCTGCACCTTTGTCGTACACAAAACTGGCGCAATCACGCGCCCTCGCGTAGCCATGCTGCGCAGTGTGACTCAACGTGAGTTAGTTTAGATGTACCGGCCGCTTCTTGGCCAGTCCCCCTTTGTGCGTATGTGCCATAATGTGAATATCCTCATCATAATTGTCACGCAGAAATAACCTCAAAGAGCTTGTTGGCATTTCCACAGTATGTGCCTCATGGACCTGGGCCAATCTCGTAGTGTGGAAATGATAGTCGCCTTTATCACCATGCGGAGATGCTAATAACTAAATTATATACACACAGCAGAAAGTCACAGACGACACTGTGTGTGCGTTCTTTGTTCCTCACTTCATGATATTCAGCTATAACGATGAACAACTGACAAGCTCCACTAAAAACACTGGTTTCAAGGGGTGTTACATTACTGCATTATTAATGACAATCTACGTGAATTGTCATTGTTGCAGTTGGCTATGTATATCTTATTCTTTCATTAGTAGAAATGGAGTTTCGAGTGTGATGTTTCCATGCATGTTAAATTCCTAACGATAGCGTATCTACGTAAACAGATAAAACTGCATTTTAGAACGTGTAACAACATTTAAGAATATTTACGAATATGAAATCGTAGGTGCGAGGCGGTCGTATTTCAGCAATACTCCGCGGATTGCAATGGTGCTCTCAACCAAGCCTAATAGCATAGTTATCTGGAGCGGCGCCCCCGGTGCAAAGATTGAATATATCTACATTGTGCGACTGATTAAAGGTTCCTTAAGTGCAATAAGCTTCATGAATTAAGTGAGCAAAGCCAGCTATTGCAGAGTCGTGTGAAACTTGATCAGCCTATTCTGAGGTGCGACTCCGTATGAAAGTAGCCTTTACATGTTTAACTTAACCTTTCGCGACAGTTTTCTTGGACATATAGCGAGCCGAATACGAATGAGTCTTGACTTTAAAACACTTATCAAACGAAAGGCGTGTGGTTCGATGTGATGTAGTAGCTGTTCTGTGAGCAGATACACATTTGAATGAAAGAGTACCCCATCATAGGGACTGACAAGGTAGCGTCAGAGTAAAAATTTGCGTTGAGCGGATAATTGTCTCATATTACAGTAGACTGTCATTAGATTAGTTGCTAAGGTTTTTTTTATTTCCCCGTATGCAATGCCCTGAAAAAGAACATTCAGTGCAGAAAAAGAAAGAACTAATATAAAGAAAGGGAGGCAATTCACTGGCACACTAACCCAATCCGTACAATGCTTTCTGAACCTGCAGACTCGGCGAAACTTCGGACTCGTGCAGTGCGCTGCCAGCTACGCCCTTGGATGCTCGACGCGTCGGGCAGAAGCCGCCTTCAGAATGGCGGCGTGGCATCCGCAGCTTATGTCAGCCGTGCAGAAGATGGGACTCATGGGCGAGAAGGAAGCCAAAGCAAGAATACGGAAAGCTTGGCAGTCGAGCGCGCGCTAACGTTGGCACGGACTGAAAGCTATCCTTCTTTTAACCATACTGGCACGTGTCCTTGTTTATTGGGTGACCATGTTTGACTGCCTAACAAATGATTTCGCACAGCGCTGGACGCGCCTGCATGTATCGAAAGTTTTTCGAAAGTTATCGATGCTTCTAACCGCTGTCTATTGTCTCCGAACCTTGTGTAATCTGATTGCATGTAGGCGCGACGTGAATGGTGTAGAACTGTCTGGAACACATGCGGGCACTAGCGATTACTCCGGAACCTTCGATGACTGACGTATAAAAGCCGACGCGCTCCACCCGCTGATATAAATTTTCGACGACCGCCGACCGTGTTCGTCGCTCTTGCTGTGCTTTGAGTGTAACCTGCTTTTGTGGGCACAAAGTCGCCTAATAAAACGCTAGTTTTGCCATTCCCAGTTTTGCTTTTTTCACCGTCACTACTACGCGACAATATTCATGTTGCGTTCACCATCAACACGACTTCTAGATGAGCTGGAAATCTCCCTGTCGGTTGAACTTAAATGCATACGAAGCTGTGCTTTCAGGGTGATTCCACGAGAGATCAACACGGGTCAAAAATGTCATATTTTGGATTTCATTGAACATTTTATATTTTATGCGCAAATAACCAGGTAGCACTAAAGTGAACGTGGCTTCATTGCCAAATGAATATTTTAGGAGGAAAAAAATTACAAGATTCTTCAGTGTGGAGTTGCCAATTTAATGCAGAAGGCATTTTCACAAATTCACAACGATGTGAAATACAATATGTTACAGCTACAAAGAATACATTCTTCTGTGTAAAACCTAGACGTAAAGAAGGGTCAGCTAGCACTGTTTCAGGCTTCCGTGCAAAACGAAAGTGTTTTTAAAAAATTGCTTAATTTGCTACAATCTTCAAAAGTTGCTATATTTACGATTTTTTATCAACTAAACCAATACATGTAGCCTTTTGAAATTTACTGGGCTGCGAGACCTTAAACTATTCAACGATTGTGCTGAATTTTCTTGCTGTATCACAAATTACCATTTCTACAATTCGCCTCAAATTTGAAGTTTTGACAAAAATGAACGCTGTTTAAAAATGAAAATAAGAAAACCCCATCGTAAATTTTTCTCAAAATCTCGTAAACAACTATTCACAGGCACGTGAAAAAGAATATTAAAAAACATGTTACATTATTTTGTTTGTAATCACAGTACAGGTGGTAGAAATGAGAGCTTTGCCACCATGCAGCAAGGTGCTAAGAAAAAGGGACATCAGGGTAAAAGACAGCGTACATAAGACTCCGGCTTGCCTAAACTTGACCGTAATGGCGACGTAAAGCCAGTTTTGACTTTATAATTAATACTTCTGCATAAAAGTGCGTTTAGTACACTGCTTATTCGCTTGAATGGGAATAACGAGCGTTAGCATAACCATTACGTGGCTCATTTTATTTAACAGCAAGTGCGTGCGCCTTGCAGCGTAGATAATTTGTGTCTGTTAATGCAGGGTTTTTATTTCTTTGTGTGCTACAGAATTAACAGTTAACTCTGTATAAATGTACCCAGGTAACAGAATGTACGGCAGGTAAATGCCTCTAAATATGTCGTTCTGGTCATTACATGAACATCACTATACAACCTAAGAGGCGGTGGTGGGAGTGGCGATGGTGTTGGTTACCGCATGGTTAGCTGGCAGATTGTTCCAGCGATTGCTTATTTTACCGCCTCTGAAGAAAAAGATAAAAGGAACTGTTAGAATACTATATAATCAAAAGTTCACAGTTCCTAAGGATCACCACTTATAGGAAAGTTCACAGTTTCTTAGAAAAGCTGGGAAGGAGCACGAGACTTCCTCTTTCAGATACTTGGATCTCTTGTGAAACATTACCTGGTCCGCGCACTCTTGAGGAAATTGCCTTGTGTGCAAATCCTCAAGTAGAGCATTTATTTCTTCACTGAAGTATTGGCAGGACCAGATGAACTCTCGGCCAAACTTGCTAGTATACAACGTATGGGATAGTTGTTGAAGCACCACTGACGATTGCTAAACGATGATAGCGTGCTGAGAACACGTCCTAGGTTTACGAAGCGCTGCAGTATGGCAGCTTTTCCCGCATTTTTCTATAGGAACAGCTGATCCAGAGGGCGAGATCACGCAGTTCTAATGGAGCGAATCCAATACGCAGTGGCACAGTTGATTGCTTGTTGACTTACTGACCTGTCAGTGCACACTTGTTGATGATCCGCACATGCCGCATGGAGGCAGGGAGAGCGCACAAGGAACTTCGAGCATACCCGCTGTATACGCTCAGAAAGGCTTGATCCGTTTCCAATTACCTGCAGCAGTGCGAGACACTAATACAACGCGATCGAAATTGGTGGCGTTAGGCTCGCTTAACCAAATGTGCCATAACCGTATGCCCGGAACACGTGGCAAAGATTTCCACTGGTTCCTTTTGAGGCGGCGAAAGTTCTCTACATCATCCACATCTGCATAGAGCAGTTTTACGTTTTTCAGCGTTACGGCCATCAGCGCCACCATTTCAGAGGCTGACCTAATGACTGTAGGGCTGTCTGCTCCGAGATTGTACAGCGAGGCTTGGTGCTTTACTAAGCCACCAACACCATCGCAAGCGTTTTTGTCATGTCCTGGGGCCGAAAAAAAGCCACTTTGTTGACGCGTGCTCCTTGTGTGACAGGTGCTACAGCTGATACTTGTTTTTGAAATGGCTACTGGCGCCGTCACACATGTATGTAGCATGTTTGCCAAGCTGAAGTTCTTCCTTCATGCACTCATAGATTTTTTCCAGCGCAAAGCAAGCGTGTGCAGCATCATGACATACGTCATCCCTGAGAACCGCAAAATATTGAGTGGATCCGCTACTCGTGACGACACACCTAAATAGCGAGACCTGTTTTTTTTTTTTGTGGCAATGGTATGATTGTACGTCGTTCGGTACAACAGCTGTCCAATTCTCTGCAAAGTCAAAGACACGGGATCCGTGCTGTTGATTCCGTTTGGCGTCGTGTATTGCTGATGCTTGAATGCCCTTATATAATCATGGGTGATCCACTTGACAAGCCATGCACCAAGCCACTGGAGAAAGGTAGTAGCCTGTGGTGTCTTTTTTAAGAGGTCGCCATTTTTCCATACCGCATTGTTTACCTCTGTCTTTTCAGGGATTCCCAAAGTGGTAGTGTTTCCCAAAGTGATTCCCAAAAAGCATCCTCATTTGCACAATAATCACAATCGTCCACGAAAGAATCGGTCGTGGGCGAGGTGCAAAAACATAGTTCTTGGAGGTGGGTAATGGTGTAGGCACCTTCAATGAGCTCTACTAGCACGGAAACACACTATGTGGCGTTGGCGCAATACATGCAAAGGTACACTTCTTGTTGTGGAGCACGAAGAACTCACTTCGGCCGGAGAGAATAAAGCTTTGAGAGCCCAACAGATGTATCCGGATTGGCTTCCTTAAAGAGACCATATGTCTCCCGTACCGAGCGGGTCATGAATCTCTTAGCAGCCTACTGTTTGTTTCCATCAATCGGAACAGATACTACGTCCTTTTTAGTTGGGACTCTGCCGAGCACAGCCATGCTCGTCTGTGGTATAATATTCCACAGCGGTCTAAACGTCTGTTGGGTTCAACCGTGTTCCCTCACTTGCGTCTGGTGTTGACCATATTCCACGTTTCTCGCGCCAACATCGGGATTTGTATGTCATGTAGGCTGACAAATCTGGAATGGGAGCTTGAACTTTTCGGCGCTCCAGCTGGCTTCGCAGTAGAGTCAACAAGCGCATTCGCTTTTGGTACGAAGAGCACATGTCATAGGTTTCTATAAATTTGGTGAACCATTCGGTGCACATGCCGTATTTGGTACCTGGGGGGTCCAAATGGCGTTTGCAGTATACGAAGTAAGATTTCGACCTTGCAGTGCCACCGAGTTGAATTTGCTTTAGCACCGGGCGAAAGTTCCTTCGTCGCGAATCCGACTTCTGCTGATGAACGTGAGGCAAAGTTTCAAGTGGATGTAGGCACTCCTTTCTACCTCCCAGTTCGTCTTCTTCCGGTAAGAATTCATCGCCTCCCGTGGATTCATTTCCCATTCTTCTACACTCTATCAACTCGATCAAAAGAGACGATTTTTACAGCAGCTGCATCTGTAAACGTGAAATAAATATGGGCGCCAATGATAGCCGAGGAGAGGCATGACCCCACGAATTTATGTCGGAAATTCAGACATTTTAGAACGGCGTGGTTGAAATAATTATAGTTTACCAAAACTGCCTTTACGTCGCCATTACGGTCAAGTTTGGGCAAGTCAGAGCCTTATGCATGCTGTTTTTACCCTGGTGTCCCTTTTTCTTAGCACCTTGCTGCATTGTGGCAAAGCTCTCATTTCTACCACCTGTACTGTGATTACAAACAAAATAATGCAACATGTTTTTTAATGTTCTTTTTCACGTGCCTGTGAATGGTTGTTTACGAGATTTTGAGAAAAATTTACAATGGAGTTTTCTTTATTTTCATTTTTAAATAGCGTTCATTTTTGTCAAAACTTCAAATTTGAGGCGAATTGTAGAAATGGTAATTTGTGATACAGCAAGAATATTCAGCACAATTGTTGAATAGGTTAAGGTCTCGCAGTCCAGCAAACTTCAAAAGGCTACATGTATTGGTTTAGTTGATAAAAAATCGTAAATATAGCAACTTTTGAAGATTGTAGCAAATTAGGCAATTTTTTAAAAACAATTCCGTTTTGCACGGAAGCCTGAAACAGGGCTAGCTGACCCTTCTTTACGTCTAGGTTTTACACACAAGAATGTAATCTTTGTAGCTGTAACATATTGTATTTCACATCGTTGTGAATTTGTGAAAATGCCTTCTGCATTAAATAGGCACCTCCACACTGAAGAATCTCGTAATTTTTTTCCTCCTGAAATATTCATTTGGCAAAGAAGCCACGTTCACTTTAGTGCTACCTGGTGATATGCGCATAAAATATAAAATATTCAATGAAATCTAATATATGACATTTTTGACCAGTGTTGATCTCTCGTGGAATCACCCTTCAATGTTCTCAGGTCTTTGTCGATGAATCCCGTTTTATATTTGCGCCTAAGTTTCTGTCCTCTCTTATGCATCAGAGTATTCTTTGACTATTTTAGCATGTACTGCTAATCTGATTCTGATTTTCTTAAAGCGCCCGTTTACGCTCTCTGTACAGAGTGCACGCGCATCCCTCTGGCTACGATGCATATGCTACGCGAGCACGAGCTTAGAGCACTGGTGCTTTTGTTTACTTGTAGAATTTACTGTAGAAATAGAAGTTGAAAGCCTGCTACTGAATATCTTGGCAGCTGTCGTTGTGTCATAGCTTTGGCATTTTTGACGTCACACCTGACGTAAAAAAGGCTAAGTTGCTATATAAATCTGCTGACGAGCATGGGTTACGGCTGGCCGGATTTGGTTGGAAACTGCACAAAGTAAGTAAGGGGGTACCTCCACTGCGTATTCCTGATTTAAAAGTTGACAGAAGCTAGTATTCGTAATAACTGTTCATTCTTAAGATTCCATATTTAAAAAAATAAATAAGCGGTGTGTGCGTTATGTGATACACTCTCGACGCTCCACAGGGCATTTTTTTTAGAGCGCAGCTCTTTGGCGTCCGTTCCTGGGTTTCGCGTCGTCGTCGGCGTTGTCGTCGGCCTCGTAACCAGCTCCGCCCCCCTTTCATCCCCCCAGCGCTAGCAGCGACCGACTGATACCGCTGGATGCCGCTGACGCCGCTAGAGAGTCAAGATAACGTGACTGCATAGAACACCGTCGCCGCCATGCAGAAAGAGGAGGAAAGGGTCCCCCCCCCCCTGTTCTTGTGTGGCGGATAGGGTGCTCTTCAGTTGCCGACGCGCCGGTTATTTCACGTAGGCCCCGGCACATCGACGAATACGTGACCACCTTCCCACGGCTAGACCTGGTTCTTAGCGCTGCGGAAGCGAGGGTAACATATTGTTTGTGTCGGCATCGGCGGCGTTGTCCCTGAAACCAACTCCGCAGCTGGGGTTGACTCACTATCGGCGTCAGCGGCATCAGTCAGTCGCTGCTATCTCTTCCCTCCTCCCTTTATCGTATTGTCCGCTTGCTGCGCGCGCTTCTGCCCCCATCGTTTGCCGCTGGGTGTACACGCCGCCCCCCTCCCCCCTCTTCCTGCGAGTCTCCGGTTGTCAAAGCGCCGGCTCGAACTTAATTCCTTTCTTCGCCCCTCCTCCAATGCAACCCCTGTGCGGTGGCAATCAGAGAGCCAGATCGGTGGCGGCGGATCTGTATATGTGCACCGCCCGAGCCGAAATTGCCGCTGCCGTTCGCCCTGTGCGGTGGCAATCAGAGAGCCAGATCGGTGGCGGCGGATCTGTATATGTGCACCGCCCGAGCCGAAATTGCCGCTGCCGTTCGCCACTGCGAAATTATCTGCCAGTTCTTTCTGAGCCATGAGCGAGACGACCGATGGAAGTCCTCCGTCTGCTGCTGCTGCTGCTGCTAAACGAGCTGCCAGAGCAGAGGCCCAGCGCCGTCGCCGTCAGAATCCAGAGGTGCGTGCCGCCGAAGCAGAAGCTTACCTAGTGGAGTCTTTCTTAAAGGAATACGTGTGAAAAATAAAAAAAAAATTCTGTGATAGCGCATACATGTGTTGCTCGATTTCTTTGCCTCAATCTATCGAAAAGGTGAAACAGCTTATTTGCTGCGCTCAAATTTCGCATTAGGAAGTAACGTAATCGTCGGTAATTTTTTTCTTGCAGCACGAGCAGATTATTAAATGATGCTTTAGATCCTGCGGACCAAACCAGATGACAATAGTATAAATGTGAAGAAATGAGAGCGTTATATAATAGTTTTTGTTTTACAGTAATATATTCTGACACCGACGCGAAGCACCTGAAATTCTGCAAAGCTTATGGTTTATGCGGTCAGTATGGTGATTCCATCCGATGTGCCCGTGAAAGAGAACACCGGGAGTTTGAACAGTTCAGGAAAATTCAATTTCGTTTGTATTAAGTTTTAGCTTGAGAGACGTTTCGCGTAATTTGGATTTCGCACGGAACAGTACAAGCTATGTTTTAGAACAATTAATGTATAGTGAATTTACTGTAGTCTATGCATATATATTGTTTATTACTGCATTTGCAGACATAAAGTCGTCAGCCACTTCACCAGAACAAAAGAGACTGGTGTCATCCGCATATATTGTATATTCTACAGAACTGTCAATTTGTACGACATCATTAATAAAAATATTAAATAACAGGGGCGCCCACTATGCTGACTTCAGTACCCAATTCTTAACTTTCATGGATGATGACAGCTCTCGCCTGATTGATATTCACTGTTGCCGATTTAATAAATTGCTTTTTATTAAAGTTAGAAGGACACCACGAACGCCATAGAATTGAAGTTTTTCTAAAATTATAGCATTAGTTATCCTGCCGAATCCATTTAAGAAATCTAGGAATATTCCTAGGGTGAGTTTATTCAATTCCGTAATCCTTAAGATCGGTTTCTTTTGGTAAAGTAGGGCACTTTCGGTATACAGGCCTCACTGAAAGCCGAAGTGTGATTACATAACGTTACGTCTATTAAACAACTTACAGCCGAATCAAAATGAGTTTTTCACGCACACTGTAAAAAAAACGATTGAAATTGGTAAATGATACCGAGACGGCACACGCCAAGGCGCGCGAACCGAGCCGGCGACCGTCGTCCATGGGACAGCACCAAAGACTGCTTGACCAGATAGAACGAAATTACCAAGGCTCTCTGCTTGGCCCGCCGAACCTGAACAGCGACAAGCTGGTCAGGGCGCAGGCGGTGGCCCTCAGACAACAGCAGACGCTCAGGTACCCTAACCCGGCACAATATTACAGACTCTGCCCCGGTATGTACCCGACAAATCTAATGCAAGGTGTGCCACACTGATATAGCCACTTTAACTCACATGCACTGGGACTGTAGCGAAAACCCGCACGGTGCTAACTCCGGAACCCTTTCACCGCCGAAGTTGCGCATCCCCAACCTCGGCGACTAACTCTGGGCCGTCCAGCAGGCCCGCGAAGTGGTGGCGAGGCAACACCTCGACGTCCCCATGTGGGAGACATAAGGCTCCGTCGGCGAAAGCTCTGCAGGGCTATAAATAAAGTTGTTGCCAACCAATTGAAATTGGTCTATAGTTACCTAAATTGCCCTTCTCTTCACCTTTATATAGAACCGTTACATTAGCGGTTGAAATTCTTTGGGGAATCGCTCACGCGGTAAACACGGGATTATAAATGTGTACTTTCACAGGCACATGGGAGATATAAGAAAATATTATAGGTTCTCATTTTAAGCTATCTATGTCCTCGTATTTGCTCTCATTTTGAAACTTCGAAAAATAGTGATGATCCCCTGCGCGTCTGTGGGATTTGCAAACAAAAAATTTGTTGGCGCGGGAGGCAAACAAGCTAATGAATCGTAATTATGAGTGTTGTCAACTAATGAGGTAAAATACTCATTGAACTTGTTTGCCAGCACTCTGCTCCTAAATAATTCATTTTTTGATTGAGAGCTTACAAGTATCATTAGTCACTTCTTTAGTAGACATGATAGAATTTAGTTTATTCCATATTTTGTTTGGAATCAGTGACGCTATCAAACATCAAGTAATAGTAAGGTTTAGCTTGTTTTTACATTTTAGTGACTTAATTTCTGTACGCCTTAAAGCTTTAAATGTAACCGGGTCTCGCTTTATGAGAAACTCACGATATAACCTATTTTTTATTATATTAAGTACTCAATAAATCCAAGGTCTGTGGCTGGCCCGCCTTGGTCTCATCAAAGCTTTGCAAGTTAAATATTTTTATACGCAGAACACCGGACATAAGTAAAACCATTATAAGCAAGATCAGAGGAAGAACAAGAGAGAAATGAAGATGGAAAGGTAGGGAGGTTAGTCAAGGAAATCCCCGGTTGCCTACCCTACACTTCGGGAGGGTGAAACAGAAAGAACAGATAAGGAGAGAAAAGAAAAATGATAGTCATTCACAGTCAGTCATAGAGGGATCACTTCTGTCACAAGCGTTAATACAGTCCAGTGTCCTTCAGGAAACGCAGAAGGGCTTTTGTGGCCCTTTGCACGAAAGAACGCATAGGCCATGCCCCCCCCCCCCCCCCACAAAAGGGGCATCTGCGTCAGCAGGCGTTTAGTGTGTTGCGACACCACGTACCCGAGCACACAAGGGTTGGGCCTTCCCGCGTGTAGCCGTGCGCGGCTTAGCCGTGTCTGGGGACAGGAAGATCCCGGGGGTTGAGCTGATGCTGAATGTTTACGCCGTTAAGGCCCCCCGGCGGAGGCCACGCACCTCAAGACTGACCTACCAGGAGGGAATGGGCAGTCGCCTTTTGCTGTCCTCCTCTCCAATCTTCGTCTTTTTCTGCCACTTTTCGATCTTTCGTGTCTTGTCTTCACTTCTTATTACTTCCGTATTTCCTGACGGCAAAGGTTAACCGTGTGTAATATATCCAGTCTTGCGTATATATATATATGTTAGGTTATAGCGGCGCTGCATGGCTGGCGTCTGCAGGTATTATTCCCAACCTAGTAGCGTTCCCTAATTGGGCTCGCTGGTGGCTAGCTACCATTGCCACCGACTTTTCCAGTGTTTACATGGCAAACGCTTTTCCCCCCTCCAAGGTCGCCCTCAAGAACGAGGCCGCACCGAAGCAACATTTAAGTTCGTATTGAAACCAAACCATGACACCTTCCCAAAGGTCCATTTCCTTCACAGTGAAGGCAACACAACTATTCGAAAACGATCTCCTTTCTTAGTTTCCAAATACCTATCAAACACGATCGGATCAGGCTACAAAGCATCAAAGATTGCAAGCGGAGACCTCCGCCTCGAACTGACAAAGAAAGAACAAATCGAAAAAATCAGTGAACTCACAAGTATCGGTGGCAGTAATGTCACAATTTCCCCTCATCGCTCGAAGTAATATCAGAAAATTTCTTGAACCTCAGTGACGAAGAGCTCCTTGAGGGATTCCAGGAGCAAAATATAATCAAAGTACAAAGGATAACACTTCGACGAAACGACCAACAGATCCCCACAAATCACGTAGTACTCACATTTGGTTCTAGTGCTGTGCCAAGGTCACTCGACGCAAGCTACCGAAAAATCAACGTCCGACCATACATACCGAACCGGAGGCGGTGCTTCAAGTGCCAGAGGTTCGGACATGCATCACAATCATGCAGAGGAAAGAAAACATGCGCGAAGTGTAGCGCCAACGACCATTCATCTGACAACTGCAATACCCCCGCGCAATGCGTCACTTGCAATGGAGATCATCCAGCTTACTCGCGGAGCTGCCCTTGCTGGAAAAGAGAAAAAGGAATCATCCCAATAACTGTAAAGGAAAAGATCTGATTATATGAAGCGAGGAAAAGGCTAGGGCCCTTACCTCAAGTAAGCTATGCCAGTGTGACGCGGCAGGGGGCAGCGCCACACCGGTTTCAGGAGTCTACAGGGTCCACGTCCGGTACTCCTGTAGAAACTCCAACCGCCCCTTGGTGGCTGCAGCTAGAGCTGCTCCATCATCATCGAAGACCACAGTGCCGCAGGGCCCGAATTTGAACCCAACCCCACGGCCCGAGACGTGCGTCTCGGCGCCTGGGTCTCGATCATCCAATGCCTCGGAAAACGTGATGGAGGTCGATCCGAGATCCCCGGCGTCATCGACCCCAAAAGACACGCGCTCCTTGGAGCGCTCCCAGAAGGAGAAACATATTATAACTCCGTTGAGAAAGGGAAAGGTAACCTGAGCGGTTACCGTCCTTCATAAGAGTAATCAGCTTTTGAATACACGTCACCTACAACTTGTAAGCTCACACACATAGGCAATTTTTTTTCTTTTTTTTTTCAATTCCAATAAAATGGCTTTCATCATTCATTGAAATTGTAAAGACCTAATTCACAATCTAGGTGACATCAAATACATTATAAATAAATTATCACTTGTAACATTTTGCCTGAACGAAACGAACCTAGGACAAAAACATACACATTTAAAGGTTTTATTGTCGTAAGAAAAGACCGCGAGCACTCCAGTCGTCTATCAGGAGGTGTCGCTATTTTATTCCAAGGCGGCATACCCACACGGAACGTTTTATTAAATGCTCCGTACGAGGCAGTAGCTGTCACGGTTTTGTCATTTAAGACTGTCACCATCTGTTCATTGTACATTCCTCCCCATAGCCATTTCACAACTCGAGATCTGGAATATTTAATTGACCAGCTGCTAGAGCCTTTTGTTTTAGTTGGAGATTTTAATGCTCATTGCACTTTTTGAGGCAGCGATAACAATGACCAAAAAGACAACTTGTCAAAGATTTTATTTTGACAAACAACGTCTTTTTTGAATTCAGGTGCGCCGACTCATTTTTCACCGAGTCCACGTCATTTTAGATGCCTTGATTTAGCATTTTGCTCTCCGGACATTTTTACCGATTTTAAATGGAGTGTACTGAAGACTTCATATGGCAGTGATCATGTACCTGCTATAATCAACCTCACGTCAACGCTACTCGTTATATCTCACAAACCGCGCCCTTGGAAATTACAAATGGCAGAATGGTCCGTTTTTACAGAACGTGCCAGGCTGGAGGAGCTTATTTTAACAGGCTTAAGCATTGACGAAATTAACGAAAAATTTACTAACTGTATTATTTCTGCAGCTGAAAAGCCCATTGCACGATCCTCTCGCATTGTTCGGAAATAGTTGAATCCTTGGTGGACACATGAACGCACCGACGCAATAAAGCAGCAAAATAAGGCCTGGAGAATCTTATGTAGATACCCAACAGATCACAACTTTCTGAATTGGAAACAAGCCAAAGGGAAAGCTCGATATATTCGGAGACAAGAGGAAAAATTTCCTTGGCAGAAATATATATCTTGAATTAATAGCACCGTCACATGCAAGAAGATATGGGAACAGGTCAGGAAGTTTAAGGGGGACGACTGATCATACACAATACCCTTACTTACACCTTCAGGCACTCAGACAACACTACAAGGACAAGCGAATATACTTGGGGAGCATTTCTATAACGTCTCTAGCTCGTCTAATTATTCAAACAGATTTTTAAAATACAAACTCTCGGCAGAAAAGGAGAAACTACCAACTGATTGTGTTTGAGACTAATACAACGCTCTATTCACGGTACAAGAACTTAACAGGGTTCTCTGTGCTGGCAAAAAAACTGCACTAGGTCCTGACCGGATCCATTATTCCATGCTTGCACACCTGTCCCAAGCATCCGTGGATGCTCTCCTTAATTTATTCAACAAAGTATTTGAATCTGGAAGCATGCCAAAAAGCTGGAAAAATCGCAACACTTGGGCCTTTTTTAAAAACAGGTAAATCCCCCACATTCCTAAGCAGCTTTCGACCCATTGCCCTGACAAGCTGTTTGGCAAAATCGTACGAAATTGCTGTAAATGCGAGATTAACATTCACGCTTGATATACGGAACTTCATTGATTTCCATCAGTGTGGGTATAAAAAAGGTGTTCAACGACGGACCTGCCGTCCCACTTGAACACGAACTACATGAAGCTTTCTTAACAAACCGCACTGCCTAGCAGTATTTTTCGATCTAGAAAAAGCGTATGACACCACGTGGAGATTTGGAATCTTACGTGACCTCGCTGCGTTAGGAATCCGCGGCAAATTGTTAAACTTTCTCGCCGATTTTATGTGCAACAGAACATTTCAAATCCGTCTAGGCACTGTGCTCTCGCGCACATTTATCCAGGAAAACGGCGTGCCACAAGGTTGCGCACTTAGCACAAACCTCTTTATAGTAAAAATGAGCGCTATTAACAAAGTCATTCTCCACTCTGTTGTGCACTCCATATGCATCGATGATCCGCAAATAGCGTGCCGCGCCTCTAACTTACAAACATGTTAAAGGCAGCTCCAGATAACAATAAACAAACCAATGAAGTGGGCTGAGAAAAATGGCTTCCGCTTCTCTACTCAAAAAACTGTTGCAGTGTTATTCTCGCAAAAATAACGATTGTAGTTAGACCCGGTTTTAAACTTCAATGATGTCGCACTGCCGGTAAAAGAAAAATATAAATTCTTGGAAGTAATCTTTGACAAAAAACTAAACTTCGTAGCTCACATTAAAACACTAAAGATTACGGCAAATAAAGCATTGAATATCCTCAAAGATTTACCTCATAAGCACTGGGGCCCCGACCGAACCTGTCTTTTACGTATTTACCGGTCTCTTGTGCGTAGCCTTTTAGACTACGGCTCCGTGGTTTACGGCTCAGCCACACAGTTCTACATCCAACGACTTGGTCCAGTGCATTGCCTTGAACTGTGACTGGCAAGTGGTGCCTGCAGAACGTTACCTATTTAAAGTATATACTTTGAGTGTAATAAACCCTATACGTTGAGTGTAATGAGCCCTCATTACAGCAGCGCAGAGCATTACTCACTTCCTCCTACGTACTCAGAATTCAGTCATCACCGCAACACATATGCTACAACATCCTCACACAGTGCAACTCACGCTTACACTATACAAATAAAACGAACATGATTAGGCCACTTGTCCTGTGGTATGAGCAAGTTCTTCCACAGAGAAAGGAGCGTTCATGCTTTGATCTCTTGCGAAGAGAACGTCATGTAGCGAGAAGTGAGCAGCAGAATGTAGTCACCAGTAACTTTCGCATAAAATTCTGCTGTGACCTCAAGCTGAGGACTTTGATGTAGAGCCAGTACTGTGAAGAGAAGGCGTTGCTGTGCAGCTGAGCGAAGACCCTGATGAGTTCTCCACATGGGGGGTAACGGCTTGCGAGGGTCCAGCGATTCAGAAAAGCACATCTATTGCTGGTACTGAAGTTTGTTCATCTGATGCTGCACTTTCTTCTGAAAGCGTCGGCGTTCCCTCCGGACAATACTGAACCTAATATGCCTATATCGCCTCTCGGCCCGCCGGCGGATCACTCGAAGCCTGTCCAATTGTTGGTCTAAATCTGTGCGTCTTGTAGACGTTGTAAACGTCCGCGTAAAAACCTGCAGATCTTCATGATGATGTCTTCGAAGGGCTCTGGGTGATTATGTCTGCACTTTTCCTCGAACAAAATTTGGTACGCTTGCCAGTCTACCTGTCTTGAGAGCACAGGGTAAAGAGAACTGTCAAGGTCTCTGACAGTCATGTACGTAGGATTATGGTCACTGCCATGAGTTTAAATGTCTGTGAACCAGTAAACTTTCGAACTTAAACTATGCGACCCTAATGTCAAGTCCAAGCAGCTGCTGTAAGTCACTCTTCGGAGATAAGCCGGGTTGCCAGCGTTCAAAACTCTTAGTTCATGCCCGGCAGCGAGATCAACAAGACTCGTGCCTCGTTGATTTGTCCTGAGGCTTTCCCAGAGTGCATGGTGGGCGGTTAGGCAACCCATGATTATACAACGGCCTGGAATATTTTGGGTATGTCCTTTAGTCTCTGTCGATCATGTCGACTTGATCGCGACAATATGTAGGGCTTAACAGTGTGAATGAAACATTCTTCATTGCAACATGCAAACACGCGTAATGATTATCGTTGTGAAGCGGCACCATTTGGTGAACACACGTGAGCTCCTTGCGGATATACACAATAATTTGACTATTTTCAATGCATGATGAAGAAACAAATGATTCGTAACCCGACAGTCGAATTGTCTTTAAAAAACGAGGTTCGCAAATTATGATAATGGCGAACTTGTTCTCAAAAACAAAGTGCCGAAATTCTGTTATCCGTGAATGTAGACCTCTGGCGTTCCTTTGAAGTGTGACAGCACTCTTGACTTGTTCTCGGAATGGCCGCCGTCCTTGTGAATGACAAGCCATCTTGTTACTGTAGACCTGCAAGTGAAGGTTCAATGGAATCTACGACTTGTAGTGCGCATTTGGCAGATGGCGTTTGCATATTATTGAGGAGTGCTCGCATAACACTCACCAGTGACCTGGGCATAGCAACGACCTGGACATCTTGCGCAGCTTGATTATCTCTTGTCGAAGTAGCGCTTCGCTTTAGTCAATTCTGTCGCTCGGGAGAGACGTGTGCCTGCGGTAATGCAGGCTAAGCAGCGTCAGATTCTTTTTTCTGAGTCTCCGTATTCTACTTACCATGAAGCTGTAGGGTTCTTGGCGGTGGTGGCGGTGGCGGCGGCGTAAAGGAACGCTCTGAAGGCGAAACAACACTCGCCGTCGACGGGAACGGCGTCTTTTAACAGTCGTTATCGCTTCCTTCCGTGACGAGCCGTCCTTAACCATTTGTGTCAAGATTCTTTTCTCCTTCTTGATTAGTGGCCAGTTGTTTGATGAGGCATCATGATTTCCATGGCAGTTCCTACGTTTAAGTGTAGTCGCCTGTGCGGGGTTCGGCGCAGCGCGGGCAGGCTGGCTTGTTGTCACATACGCCAATCACCTGGTCTATTGTCAGACACTTGTGGCATCGAAGGGACCTCAGAATGTAGGCTCGAATGACATGACTAAGAAGCCCAACCTTCACATTTAATGGAAGATAGTCGCCCTTGAAGATCACCTCGACACAACGGAAGTTGCCTATTCGGCAAACTAGCAGCATGTCCGTAGCGTCAGTAGCTGGTTTGACCAGGACAGGTAGGTAAGCATTCGGTATAGAAACGTCGACATCATATATTACGCCCGTTGCCGTGCCTCTGTGCTGCGGGAAGAACAACATAGAACGTTATTCCAATTGTGCTAATTTCTTCTCTGAAAGAAGATAGTGTTGGTGGATTTATTTGTTCAAAATGAGCGACAGGAAGGCTTTGTCTATTTTCAATAGTAATGTTGTCAAGGAGTATATATGGGTAAATAATCGCTTACTGGGGTATCAAGGATGCCTGTATTGTACTGTTTCTGCTATTCGTAAAGAACAAGCCTAGTATAGTAGAACTGGTATCCGTAATACGCGTTGTGATGGTGATTACGTTTCTTAAGAAACAGGAACCAAGAAAGCGTGAAAATCTCATCTAATTAGATGTAGTGCTCAACATGTCTAAGTTAAGTTCTCCTCCCAGCACTGTGTCATTAGGCTCATTGACAACGAAAAATAGAGTTTCTAAATGTTGAAGAAATGAATGAACATTGCATCTGCTGGCCTGTACATTACTACAAACACATAGCTCGGATACTTTAAGGTTAACGCCTCTATGACTTGTGTACACAGAGACAAATCTTCAACATATTCGTGCACAAATCCAGCCTTTACTTGTATGCATACACCAGCGCCAATTCTTGATTTTCTTTTTAGAGCGCAGCTCTTTGGCGTCCGTTCCTGGGTTTCGCGTCGTCGTCGGCGTTGTCGTTGGCGTCGGCCTCGTAACCAGCTCCGCCCCCCTTTCATCCCCCCAGCGCTAGCAGCGACCGACTGATACCGCTGGATGCCGCTGACGCCGCTAGAGAGTCAAGATAACGTGACTGCATAGAACACCGTCGCCGCCATGCAGAAAGAGTATCAGTCAAACGCATCAGTCAGTCGCTGCTATCTCTTCCCTCCTCCCTTTATCGTGTTGTCCGCTTGCTGCGCGCGCTTCTGCCCCCATCGTTTGCCGCTGGGTGTACACGCCGCCCCCCTCCGCTTCCGCTTACTGCTGGTTGCTCTCGACGGCGGCGATGAGCCTCCGCTTCGGCGGCGCGAACTGCAGGGTCTTCTCGGCGGCGGCGATGAGCTTCTGCTTCAGCCTCGCTTACTGCTGGTCGCTCTCGACGGCGGCAATGAGCCTCCGCTTCGGCGGCGCGAACGGCAGGGTCTTCTCGGCGGCGGCGCTTAGCCTCTGCTTCCCCCACGGCTGTGACAACCTCGCGAGGCACTTGTATAGATCTCGTCTTTGAGAATCAAGCATTGGTGTACCAAGTCGAACATATATCAGTCTATTTCTCCGACCACAAAGCTTCCTTCATGACTGTCAAGAACTGTTAGTGGAGTCTTTGTTAAAGGAATACGTGTGAAAAATAAAAAAAAAATTCTGTGATAGCGCATACATGTGTTGCTCGATTTCTTTGCCTCAATCTATCCAAAAGGTGAAACAGCTTATTTGCTGCGCTCAAATTTCGCATTAGGAAGTAACGTAATCGTCGGTAATTTTTTGGTATACAACACTAAATCCCTCAATACGAAACACGTCTATATCAGTACGGTACCAAGCTTCAGACATCATAATAACGGAGAATAAGAAATTGAACTCATCAAGAAATAAGAGAAAGTTTCCCTCTTTCGAACAAGCAGATTGCATATTAATATGAAGAAACGTCAGCAGCTGCATTTGATGGTCGCTTATATACGAGTTCAATTCAGATGCCCTGGCATACATCTTCATTGTTCTCCACAAAAAATATATTAAGGCGGTCACTCGGCTAGACTACTTTAGCCAGATCGGCATCAAAAGTTACATGTAAAAGGGGGGTCCTGTCTGCCTTCCTCATAAAAATTCTGCCCTGTGATGCACACACATATTTCTATTCCCTTTCACGTCTTGCTTGCCGTGATTTACTGAGCAGAACCTTCAATTCCATCCAGAGGTACTCGTTTATATATGCAAGCTTATTCTTGTCAAAACCAAGACGACTGCTTTCTAGTTTAGCCTTCTTTTCTGCGGACAGCAGCTAGTCTCACGCAGTTCTAGTGAGGAATCGGACAATTACATTAAACTTCTTTTTATCTTTCGACAGTGCACGGTGCGCGATGTCAATGCCTTGTTCTGTGACATCAGTTCCTGAGCATTTAGCAATGTTTGCGACAGTTCTCTGCAAGTCCTCATTTTCAGTTTGCGGAAGACTTTGGGTTTCGATATTCATACTTCTATTGTATTACTTCAGTTCGATAATCTTCCGCCGAGCTTCCCTCAGGACCCTCCGCAGTTCAACATTTTTACTGCGGTACTGCGTACTCTCAGCGGTTACCGCGTCTATTTCTTTGCGAAATGTCTCTACGTCTGCCATAAAGTGCTCAAAGTTCTCATTCCCGAAGCTAATCGCATCTCGAACCCTTCCAAGTCCAGCAAATATTTTAGTGTTCGAAAAATCGACCTTAGCAATTTCACCTTTCACTTCAGTTCAAAAAGTTCGCTTCAGTTCTTGGTACATATTGACATGTGTACTTATCCACATCGGGCGACCACGTTTCGCCACCTAACAAATGCTATCGCACCGCGGGGGACGCGCCTGCATGAATCCGAAGTTTCTGGAAAGTTATCGATGCTTCTATCCGCTGTCTGTTGTGGCCGAACCTTATGTTATCTGATTTCATCGCCTGACGCGAATGGTGTAGAACTTTGTGGAAGGCACACGGGTCCGAACGATTAGTCTAGAACGTTCGACGATTTCATTTCATTTCATTTATTTACCTTAAAGACCCCACTAGGGGGTATTACATAAGGGGTGGGTGTACATAAAAAATAAAACACTCAAATTTGTGACGACAGGTACTCAGTCACATTGGCAGAAAAAGATGATGGACAGGTGAGAACGACGATATTGCGAGGAAGGCTGTTCCAGTCTTTGGCTGCACGAGGAAAAAAAGATGCTGAAAAATTAATAGTTCTCATACGTGTACGGGAAACTTGCAGTTGGTGACCAGTGCGAGGAGATATGTATGTGGGTGGTGTTATGTAAGGGGCACTGTTAAGTGATGAATGATAAAGCTTATAGAATAGACAAAGTGTTGCTATGCGTCGGCGGAGGGATAAAGCTTGCAGCCCAGATTCCGCTTTGAGGGCGGTAACACTGATTTCGTGAGAATAAGATGAGTGAATGAATCTGGCGGCACGATTTTGTACCGCTTCAAGGTCATCTACGATGCATGCTTGATGTGGGGACCATATGGCTGACGCATACTCAAGTTTTGAACGGATAAGTGACTGATAGGCTAGTAATTTAACTTGTTGGGGAGCGTTACGAAGGTGACGTTTCAGAAAACCGAGAGTTCTATTTGCCGATGATATGATGTATGTAGTATGTGCATGCCATGAGAGATCATTGGACAAAGTAACGCCTAAGTATTTGAACGATGTTACTGCTTGTATAGGTTCGTTAGCAATTATGTACGGGAATGTAACGGGGTGCTTTTGGCGAGTAATGGAAAGAAGTTTACATTTAGTCGGATTAAGGGTCATTAGCCAGCGGTCGCACCATTCCTGGACACGGTCTAGATCATGCTGAAGTTTTGCTGCGTCGCAATGATTAGAAACTGATCGGTAAATTACACAGTCGTCAGCAAACATACGGATTTGGCAAGATAAGTGTTGAGGCAAGTCGTTAATATATATTAGAAATAGGAGAGGACCGAGAACAGAACCTTGGGGTACACCAGATGTTACAGGAACAGGGTCAGAGGTATGATTATTAACAAGGACGTGTTGGGACCGGTTAGACAAGAATTCCTTGATCCAAATCAGAATGTTGTGGTCCAGGTTTAACTGGTTTAGTTTTAAAAGTAATCGTTGATGCGGCACTTTATCAAACGCTTTTGCGTAATCTAAGAAAATGGCATCAGTTAGTATGTTGGTGTCGAGGTTAACATGCAAGTCATGAATGAAAATGGCCAGTTGGGTCTCGCATGAGAAGCCCTTTCGAAAGCCATGCTGAGATGGATGAAAAAAGTTATTTTTATCGAGAAATGCCATGATATTAGAATAAATGACATGCTCCATGATTTTGCACGGGACGCTTGTTAATGATATGGGGCGGTAATTTAGCGGGGAATCTTTTTTACCAGATTTGTAGACAGGAACAACCTTCCCCACTTTCCAATCATTTGGCAAGTGACCTACAGAGAGTGAATGTGAAAACAAAATACACAGATACGCAGTAATGGTATGTCTGGTGTTCCTTAACAGCTTGGAATTGATTTCGTCAACGCCTGTCGATGAAGAAAGCTTAATGTTATCTAACAAAGATAAAATTCCATCATGAGTTATTGTGATAGCAGGCATAGTAGACAGAGTTTTAGCTGGTGTCGTAAGCAGAGATGTGCTGGGTTCTTTTGTGAAAACTGTGCTAAAAGCAATGTTGAAGGTGTTAGCGCATTCTAGGTCCCCGACGGTTTCTCCCAATTCGTTGGTCAGAGTGATAGCGCGCGATTCGATAGGGTTGATGACCTTCCAAAATTTTCTCGGGTTATCATTTAACAATTTTGTCAAATCGTTGTTGAAAAATTTGAACTTAGCATTTCTCACAGCAATCAGGTAGGCATTCTCGGCAGTATAGTACTGCTGCCACGAAATAGACGAGGCTCTTGCCTTAGCAGCACGAAAGAAGCGCTTTTTTCTGCCTTCTAATGTTTTAAGTGCCTTAGTGTACCATGGCTTTTGGCGATTTTCACGGAAAGTAATTTTAGGAATGAATTTGTTGGCCAAGTCCTGTATTTTGGATTTGAATACCTCCCAGCTCTCCTGGAGAGGCATGCTGTAAAATTGGGCTTCAAATAACGGGAAAAAATTTCTAAGCTCGTAGTTAATTGCGTCATAGTTACCTTTCTCATATAGAAGGATTGTTTTCTTACATTTTTCGCGCCGTTCAAGGCAGAACGAAAACTCGGCGTGGATAACTTTGTGATCACTAATTTCTTGCAGGTAAGTTATATGTGATAAGCTCTCAGGATTCGTAGTTAGTATAAGATCCAAGATATTAGCACTGACGCCAGCAACACGCGTTGGTTCCCTTACTAACTGAGTGAGATTAGCATTCAAACATACTTCTATAAAATCCTTTAATTCTCTGTGGTTCGCACCTGAGGGAGCTAGTTTCTGCCAGTCGATACCGGGATAATTGAAATCTCCGAATAGCAATATATGTGAATTTGGATGTGCAGTACCGAGATCACTCAGAATACTGTTCAGCTCACTTGCAAAGTTAGGTGAAGTATGCGGTGCCCTGTAGCAAACACCAAGCAAAACGGATTGCGCCGGTGAGCGAAAAATTAACCATAACATTTCCAGATCAGAGACGATGTCTAATGGTGTGCACGATAAATTAGGGCCCACAGCAATCAAGACACCGCCCCCTCGAGTGCATCTGCGGTCATTTCTAAAGACTTCGAAACCTGCCAAGTCGGCAAGTACTTCTGTATCAGTGACATCGGGGGTAAGCCATGTTTCGGTTAGTATAAGTATGCTGCTGTTTGAAGAAATCATGATGTTAGACACGAGTTCACGCTTAGGTAGGAAACTGCGAATATTGGTGAATATGACAGACAATGAAAGATTATTTCTTGGCATGGTTTGGGGGCGGGTAATCACATTTTTTCGGGCGGACGATTGCTATAACACTTCTCTTACAGTTTCAGATACGCTATCAAACACATAGCGCTTCGGTCCGATGTGCAGGGTTTTGTAGCTTTTGATGTATAACGATTGATGTATAAAAGCCGACGCGCTTGATCCGTTGATCAGATTTTTGACGATCGCCGACCGTGTTCGCCGCTATCGTTGTGCTATAAGTGTAGCCTGTCTTGTGGGCACAGGTTCGCCCAATAAAAGTTAGTTTTGTCGTTCACAGTATTGCTACCGGGTTCTTCAACCTCACCACCACGTGACAATATGGAAGAAATAAGTAACGACTAAGCTTGCACATTGAACCGTCGTTCGAAAAAAATCTCAGGAGTGTTTTCGTATATTAGTACTTTCAATCCATGCAACCAGGTCAGTTCTTAGATTTGGATGCAGGATTTCAACTAGAAATGTGCCTTCAAAATTTAATAAGCAATGTCCGAAGTTTTTATGCTGCTATATATTTATGTAACGCATCGCTATTTCCTCAACAGCTCGCTGAGAATACTAGCATCAGTTTTTGAAAACCAGTTTTCTCGATCGATGAAAGCTTTGACTCTTCTTGTTAAATATAATATGATTGAGCGTTTTGTTTACATTGGCTTCATTTTTTACGCAAAGTGCCAATAAGAGGAAAGCCAACTTGTAATAGTTTAAAACTGCTGGGCGACCGAGTACTGTGATTTTTGCTCCGGAAGAATTTCTGCTACAAAGCTGCAACCAAACATGCTCAATACTGTAGCGCGAGGCAACAACTGGGGACGTATTCTTTATGAATCCACCTAGTGGACATGTCCATTTCGTGTGCTGCTGAAGTGCTGATTGGCTGTGGCACCTGGATGCTGCAGGCGCGGAGGCCGCCCAGCCCAGCCAATCAGAGCTTCAACAGCATAAGAAATAGAAATATCTACTAGGTGGACTCTTACAGAACGCTTCCCCTGGCTTCGCCGTGATCTAGCGCTATGCGCGGCGCCACTTTTTACGAACGTGAATTCGCTCATTGTGAAATGCGCCCGGTCTGTCCATATCATTGACATCGCAACAAAAACGGCAACCACGCCACTTCGCCGACGGTCGCAGACAGCCATTCCAAGCAGTGCCTGGGTTGGGAGTTGTTCGGCGCGCGCGTCGAAGTATAGAGGGAATGGCACATCGGCTGGCGCAGCGCAAGTGGCGCAACGTGACTGGCCGAAAGTGGCACTCGGCCGCGCGCAAACGCGCCCTAACTCCGCCCGTGATTGTCGATGGACAGTAGGTAGCTTTAGTTGGGCGTCCGCCACCACCCATGTATGCAGCGCACGAGGCCATGCATACATAGCGAAGCACGCGCGCATGAAACGGCTATAGCGGACCTGACGCAAAAGTTGAGAATGGGACTGCTGGCTTGCACGCGCAGGAGCCGGTAGTGTGCTGCTCAGCGCCGCCATATGCTGCCGCTTCTGAAACTGTGTAGCCAATATCAGCCACCACGAAGTCAAACCACAAGCCCGAGTCGTATCTTGTGCAAAGAGCCATATCGAAAATTGCGCTCTCGTGGGCAAGCGAGAACGTCCCGCAAAGGTCGCTGAGCCCGCAGCGCAGGCTACGCAGCTTTTCAAAAGCTGCGGGCGCATGCAAGATACCGTGCACGCTCTGCGTACTACATATGCGCACTGACGCCTACGCGGGTTTGCTGCGTACGCAGAGCTGTTGCGGACATTCTGCCTATTGTCTAGTATCGTATAAGCGTTAGCGAGATCGACCAACCCTCCGTCATTTCTATTTACGCAGCTGAGAATTACATTGTCATTGGCAATGTGCATTACCACACAGAAAAGCCATTTAGCGCTACACTTGAACGCATTGTCAGTCTTCTTGTCATCTCAAGGTGTTATCACAGCCAACTGCAGACCAGTCAGACGGGGGTGCCAGCGGCTCACGTAAAAGCTACTAGCTGCTCCCTTTTCATCTTGTTTTCGACGGCGGTCGCTGTGTTTCGCTCGAGCTCGGGTTCACCGCTAACACGCGCTTCTCTTCAGTCATATTGCCCACAATAGGGCAGTTCAAATTTTGCTTTAAGGTGCGACGCTGCTAAGAAGGAAGCTTTGGGATCTCTCGCCTTTGGGCAGGCTAGAGCTGTTTTTTGCTGGCTGCGGTGGGGTTTCAAGCGCTAGTCAGGTCTCCCATACACTTTTCACAGGTAAGGGCGATATTTGTCTTCTCCTTTTCTGGCTAAACAACTGGTCTTATTCAATTTTTCCAACATTCGCTGCTGTGAACTTCTAGGGAACTCGGCTTAGAAATACGCGCGTTAGATGTCTTACTGCAGAAAAGTATTATTGCTGGAAATCGCGCTCACGCATCGCATTGAAGACGAAGTGAACATAGTCTCACCCCCGATGGAGTGTTCATGTTACGTTAAGAACCTTGCGTTCGCCATGTTTGAACGGGTTAGCGCTCTGCGCCAATAAGCCCTCCCAAAGTGCCTTTTGCCACAAATTTTATGCTTCTATTGCTGTATCGTGAAAAGCAAGCGGGAACTCATTTTTGCGGTAATCGGGAGCGTTGTTCCGGAGTCGTAGCTGCCATTGCGAACTACAAAAGCGCACTGAATCTGAGTTAATGATACGGCGTTATTAACAAGGTGAGAGACACTAATCGTTTTGAAGCACAGTGTTGGTTATTCACGCCTACGAGAAACCCGCCGTAGTGGGCCAGTGGCTACGGCATTGCGCTGTCTGAGCACCCAGTCGCAGATTCGATACAGGCCCCGGCGGCTGCATTCCGATGCGGGCGGAGTGCAAGAACGCTCATATACCTGCTCATTGGGTACACTGAAAAAAAAACCCGTGTCGTTAAAATACCAGGTTCCTCAATGCGGCATGGACCATAAGCAGATAAGTGGTTCTGGCTCGGTTGTTCATAACAAGAACCCCGCGTCTCCTCAGGAACGCAAGCTCGACAAGCATATTTCTTTCGTAAATGAACGGTGCTTGCGCATCTTATGAATGTAGGCTGGTCTGAATGTCTGTCAGATGCAGTGACCACATGATCACCACTCGGCGCACGCACTTTTAAAGGCTGTTAAAAATCTCGGTACGAAGATGACTGTTATCTTTCTTGAAGAAGTTTCAGATGCGATGCAGCCGCGGGATCTTAATGTTCTTGAGTCATTTATAGGCTACTTGAAGGCCTTTAAATTGACGTGTGAGGTACCTACTAATAGCACTCTTAAGTTCCTTGGCATTGAACTAGTTTTTCTCCCAGAGCATAATTGCTGGTGCTGCGAACCTCGTACCAATAAGCCAGTTCTGTCGTATGCCCCCGCACGTTCAAGATTTGTCAAGGGAGGGATTATTATTTTAACTGCGCTCGAGAAATTAAGTCCTCATCAGATGGAAGGTAGTTTTCTTTGCCAATCCAAGAATTTGATACTAGCAGGGCAACTTTTGCATGCGCAGTGTTCAGTTGCGGAATCTCTCCTCAGAAAAGTGTGTGCACCAAGTGGTTTTTATGGGATAAATCCCTCTGACAGACATAAAAAAGTGGCCGTCCTATTCCAAATTCATAAGCTATCTCACAGTATCAAGAAAATTGCAGGTCGTTCTGAAGTTAAAGTTGTGTTCTCTGCAGCTCAGAAGCTTCTAAAATTGTGTAATCAAAGGAAATATCGCAGTGCATCGCACATCTGTAAAAAGAAAAAAATCCGTTCGTTACCTGGTTTACGTGGTTTATTGCATCCCTTTTTCTTATAACAAAGAGTACGTAGGTCAAATGGGGCGTTGTATTAAAGACTGCCGTATAGAACACTCATACAATGTCAAGAAAAGCGTGCGTGATGGTTCCCTTGCATGTCATTGCAGTTCGTGTTGCTGTGAGCCGTTGTTTCCTCGGTGTACTGCTGTCAGCACAAGCGGTGATCGACCACCACGTGAAATAATTGAACCCCAAATGTTTTCGCGACTGTGCTCTAGGTGTGTCAGCGCACCATCAGTACACAATTATGAGTTAGCGTTCCTAAGCGTGAGAATTGCGCATATGCAATGCGATGAGTCGCATCTATAAACACGGGTGGCCGAAAATAAAGCTTTTTGTGGGAAGTTAACGCAAGTCCGTCGTCTTACCTTTTCTTTCGTTGTATATATCTGCACTGCAATTCACCAATACTGCGCACCAGCGCTTCCTACTTTCCTTTACTTTACACATAGCTGGCGGAGACCACCCTACTCGACAATGAAAATTAAGTAGGCGTCACCTTCAGAAAACCTTCGTGGGTTGTTTTTGAAACAGGACAAGAAAGATCATGATGTCTGTTTTAGTTATTGGCAGCGTTTTAACGACGATAAATATTAGATTAGTCGTGTCTTGTCATGTAGGCTTGCCGAACGTAAAAAGAAAGCTTTGATCTACAAAAAAAGTTATACCCCTCCGTGTGGGACCACATATACGATACGACAGAGTACGAATGTTTCTATTAATCGAATTAAATTGGTGTTCTATGCTGCGGAGAAAGCCCAGATAGAACACATCATTAGAAGGGCGTATAAGCAAGCCTTGGGATTTCCGGCTAATGCGTCAAACGAGAATTTCCTGGCGCTAGGCGTGCACAGCGCACTAGGCGAACTTATTGCGGCCCAGAGAGTAGCGCAGTATGAGGGACTTACACATAGTTTGACGGGCAGACACATCTTAGATGGCATTGGAATAACCTACGAAGCACAGCACCGAGTGCGGAGAGACATCCCAAGGAAAATAGGGGAACAGATATCAATACCGCCAATCCCCAGAAACATGCACCGGGAGTTTCACCAAAATAGAAGAATCGCAAGAGCGAGAGCTCTCTACAAAAGATTCCGTAGTGCCAGGAACGCGGTCTCTCTGGACGCGCCGGAGTACACAAATAGAGTTTGTCGATAGTTGCTACGAGTTTGGAGGGTGACTCCAGATTTAGTGCCACTGTAAGAACAGGAAAGGCGGAGGTGGCGGAAAAGGCTGCCTTAGCACTGGCAGTAGCCTCCACGGAGGCTAACACCGTAGCGAGTGACTCCAAGACCGCCGTCAAGAGCTATGCTAAATTTACGATCTCGCGGGAAGCACCACGAATTTTGACCAATTTTCATGAAGATCGAGATGCTCACATTATATGGGCACCCGCACACTCCTCGCTTCCCGGGAACGAAATAGCACACAACTTGGCTAGAAAACTGATGGACCGAGCAGGTGGCATGCAAATGTGGGGAAAGGAGAGAGACCGCATGACCAGCTTTAACGAGATCATACAACACTATTATTTGGGAAGGGCCCATTTCTCCCTGGCCCACTCCTCTACAAGTAGGCGGCAAGCGATGGCATGGTGCCTCTTACAAACCTATCCGAACATATTTCTTATATATCCGAACCAGGTGGCCTACCACCACTACTACCCGGACCTTTACACGGATCGATGTAGATTCTATCAAGGAACATATTGCTTCGGTTTGTCCTCCGACACCCACACAGTATAAAACACACAAGACCAGAGAGCAGGGGAGACAGCGTTGCTCAGCTGTACACGGGGAGACCAACTCAAGGCAATCCAGCCGGCCGAAGATGCCGCCCGGGCCCAAAGGCTCGAGGCCATCATCTTGGTAGGGGCCTAGGTCTAATAAATCTGCTGAACTAAAATAACGTTTATTCCTCCTCCTCCACCATGTGGTAGCAGCTTCATGCAGAGAGTTTCTATTATTGCACAACGACAGTTACAGAACCATTGAACTGTGACTTCCAAGCATTGGGTAATGTGCGCGACCGTGAAAATGCCGACACGATGAGGGCCACCACTTACAACACATCTTGCAAAGATTGGCACTGCATGCTTTTAAATGTTATGTGCTGCAGTAAGAAGGCCGAATGTGTGTTTCGTCAAGTACCCTTATGAACAACGATAATATTTTGAAAGTTCAGTAACTGAACACTCCGTTTGACTTAGCAATTTGGGAACGTGTTTTGAAAGCTTCAGTTAGCGCATTTCTCATACGACACGCATGTGCCCGTCAGCTGTCGCCATTAGATCCCGTTCTGTCCCCAATGTTCAAATCCGAGCCGTTTATATTGCGATTAGTATTCTTGAGATCTTTATTGCAATTTCCGGCATTTGCCTGTCTACCCATTCCTCGAGCCGTCCTACTGCCAACTTCGGTCGCTGGATATTACATTGTCTAATCGGAGCAGCATCGGGCTGCTCGGTTCAGGGAGCCGGGTTAGAAACCATCCGTCTGGTGTACATGGATCACTCAGTATGTGAGATAGGACATGTGATGCTCTTAAATGACGAAGAAAAAGAAATACTGTAAAAATTATCCAGTGTTCAACGCAATCGAGCCTGTATCGTGTAAGTTTACATAATCTTTGCAGAATATGTATTCACACGCGTGCCGTGCGCGTGCTTCGCGGTGTCGCCGCCGGTAAATGGTGTCCGGAAGGAAGCGCGAGAGAGAGGAGCCCACTGCTTGCACGATTATTACGTGACGCGATTCAGCGGCGGAAATACGGTGTGTTGCTGCTGCACTGAATCATAGCTAATCGCAATGACCCGCATATGCATCATGAGATGAATTGTGCTGTTATTTGTTATCGCCGAGCACCACCCACGATGTGAAATAGCTTTTAAAATTGTCCTTCAGCTGCAGCATGTGTGATAACATGATGTCAGAGTGCCCAAGCCAACGAGAACGCACTGTTCCCATCGTGATCGTTCAAGCAAGCACGGCTCCAGTAGCTTTTGCGTACCTCTTTACCATTCCTCCGCCGCTGCAATGCGACTAAACGTATGTTTCATATACTGCAGCGATTCATAAAAAAAATCTCGCCTAAATGACTGAGAAAATGACACTGAGTCTGCACACTCTTAGTGCAAAGCTAACAGATTGTGCAGCGTGGCCAAGCTCAATGCAAATAGGTCGCGAAGCTTCGGACGATAAGCGGCTCAGAACAATTTATCACTGACACCAGCAATGGTGGTTATGGAAGCAGCGATTGAAGCGCGACTATATAAGCAGCGAAGAAACATTGGGAAACAAATAAGCCTGTTTAATAAAAAAGAGATACAGATTTAGATATTCAACAAAAATAAAATGCCTAATCAACATTATTTACGCGTGGCGAGAAAAGAAAGAGCAACTCTATTTTGTTTTATCATTATCAATAAATACCTTTTTCCAGCGCCCACCATAAGAGGGCGGGGGGGGGGCGATGGCGCCGCTATCACTTTCAACGCAATGCAGCTCTTGATGTGCACAGAAAGGCAGGCTCGTAAAGATCACCTGGTAAAATACGCGCCCCTCAAACGTTGCGTTGTTTGCTCGTCGATGTTTGTATGAATGTGGTGGCGCGCGTAGTTTTCTTTTACAGCGAAGCTGCATATGGCTAGCCGACTTGTACGTCGGTCTGTCGCCTGTACGCCGAAAACTCCCCAGGCGCAACCCCATGCGCATGCGTGAAAAAAAATCAGTGCCCTTCCACTTTGTGAAGAAGGATGACCAGCGAAGCTATGTAATGTGGGCCCCTATACTCCTTTTCATATATACACTCCTAAAACTGTTGCACCCTTCGGGGTGTATATTTGTCCCACAACAATAATCATAATCTGCCTTGCTCGCGTTTTCTTTCATGAAAACTCGGCGCTCGCTACTTTCTTGTCGAGAATGCTGTGTCCCACTGATAACGCACAAGCCGCTCGTGACTGGGAACTACCGGGCTCACAGCGTTAAAGGAAGGACACGCGGGCAAAACAGATGACGAATATTGTTGCGGGACACGATAAACTCCAAATGGTCAATTTTCTTAAGAGCGTAGCGCGCAACACCCTCTACAATGGTTTACACCCTTTGGCGCTTATCTTGTCCCCAAACAATAATCATCCCCCTTGCTTGTGTTTCCTGTCTTTAAAACTCGGCTCTCGCTACTCTCCTATAGAGAGTGCTGTGTGACGCTGATAAAGCACAAGCCCTTTGTGACTAGGAAGCACCGCGCTAGCAGCTTTAAAGCAAGGAAATGCGCGCAAGACAAATGACAATTACTGTTTGGGGAGAAAATGCAACCCAAAAGGTGTAACTTTTTTTAAGAGTGCAAGCTGGAAGCTACGGCAGTAGGCC
This sequence comes from Dermacentor variabilis, assembly GCF_050947875.1. Classification (NCBI taxonomy): domain Eukaryota; kingdom Metazoa; phylum Arthropoda; class Arachnida; order Ixodida; family Ixodidae; genus Dermacentor; species Dermacentor variabilis. The sequence continues at coordinate 175,376,421 of NC_134571.1, forward strand.
GCAGCAAAAAGAAAATGTACCACTCCACGCGTATCGTGGCTGAATGGTAGAAGGCGTGCGCCCCGGGGGTGATGGCTACGTAGGGCCTGGGTTTGAACCTCAGTATGGCGAAGTTTTTCTTTCATATTTTTCTTTGTCCATTAGAAATGTTGTGTAACAAATATTTTTTGCTGTGGTCGCTTGCATTACAAACGCCTTACCGACATCAGATACGCTCTGTAAATGTAATGATGTATTTTGTACGTAATGGAAAAGATATATATTTCAGCTCTGTGGATAATGAACACACGTGTTTATTTTTCAGCAATATTCAGTAGAACCCATCACCATCATCATCAGCGTGCCTACGCCCACTGCAGGGTAAAGGCCTCTCCCATACTTCTCCAACTACCCCGGTCATCTGCTAATTGTGGCCATGTTTTCCCTGCAAACTTCTTAATCTCATTCGCCTACCTAACTATCTGCCGCACCCTGCTGCACTTCCCTTCTCTTGGATTCCAGTCCGTAACCCTTAATGACCATCGGTTACTTTCCCTCCTCATTACATGACATGCCCCTGCCCATTTCTTTTTTCTTGATTTCAACTCAGATGTCATTAACTCACGTTTGTTCCCTCACCCAATCTGCTCTCTTCTTATTCCTTAACGTTACACCCATCATTCTTTTTTCCATAGCGCGCTGTGTCGTCCTCAATTTAAGTAGAAACCCTTTCGTAAGACTTCTGTCCCGTAGGTGAGTACTGGTAAGACACAGGTGCTATACACTTTTCTCTTGAGGGATAATGGCAACCTGCTGTTGATGATCTGAGAATGCCTGCCAAACGCACCCCAGCCCATTCTTATTCTTCTGATTATTTCAGTCTCACGATCTGGACCCGCGGTCACTATCTACCCTAAGTAGATATATTCCCTTACCACTTTCAATGCCTCGCTACCTATCGTAAACTGCTGCTCTCTTCCGAGGCTGTAAAAGATTACTTTAGTTTTCTGCAGATTAATTTTTAGACCCACCCTTCTAGGCTTTGCCTGTCCAGGTCAGTGAGCAGGACCTGGACAGGTGAAGCAGAAGGGTGGGTCTAAAGATTAGTAGAACCCAATACGCCCTAATTCGAAGACATAGAAAGGACATAACCGACGGGACGCTGCGCTTTCTTCTCTGTCCTACCCGCAATCTGTTTCATGGGGCATTGTTCTATTTCAAAGCGACTTTAAATCAGCAGTTTTCGCGTACGATGAGCAATGCAAACAGTCCTCGGATTGCCATCATGTTCCAGGAGCCTACAAGCAGCGCAACGCAGTTAAGTTACAGTGAGACACACGGGGTTGGGCGTACAAAGATTTGAGGATACCAGCCATGGTATTTCCAATAGGTGCCCATAAGCAAGCACTTTGATACCGCTCAACACTGAGCTAGAATGGTCAGCAGACGCATGAGTGGTAATATTGACCGGGTCGATTTGATTATCGATAATTGCATCCCGTTCCCAGGCCTCATCTCCGACATTCTGGACATGTGCGTGACAGTTTGCCCCAATTTATTGGGTTACTGATGCCAGTGACCTGGTAATAACTGTTTAGCATGGGCCAGAGTAAACTCCTTGTTTCTCATGGCTAAGTCGCCTTTCACAACGCCCCATACATTCTCGATCTGGTTAAAATCACAGTGGTGTGGAGGCAATCTTAACACTTCATGTCTTTGTTTAGAAGTAATACAGTACACAGTGCCAGCGTAGGGCACGCTCGCTCTCTTTGAAAGTTGTAACACTTCGGCACGAACCATATCTGAGCTCCAAGCAATTTCCCTCTTCGTAAGTCACGCTTGGATGCCACCTTTTCATGTCGACGCTGTGGGCACTTTTTCTAAAGCAACACTATATATAGTACAGTGCGTTATCCATAACAATGACGCTATTGGCGGGAGTCTTGGACAACAGTTTAGACGTAAACGACGTAAACAAATGCTCGAAGTATGTGCCATCCATCTCCGAATGGCAGTCCTAACTACTGGCTTTCTTGCCCCTGTAGAAATCTGCTGCAGCGTTAATAAATCCAGTGCCACTGCTTCGCATAGACAGTACCCCCAGAATGATCAATCTGGAGGAAATCGGCAGTTGCCCTTTCCGGTCCTTCTTTTCAATCTTCATCTTTCTCACCCCCTTTCGATCATTGCTGTCTTCCCTTCGTTGTTCCTCGCTTCCAAATTTCCAGGCGGCAAGAGCTAACATTGTGTGCCGTAACCACCCTTGGTTATTCAGATTGGGGTATAGCAGAGTTTTTACCTGACGCACAAAGAACATAGTCCTGTCGCGTTCGCTCGCTGGGCTCTGTGGTGGGTCGCCTGTACCTCTGCTGAATACTGGCATATATATATGCCAGAACAATTTCCACAACTTCCCGGTCGTCCTCATTAAAGAAAGAGGGTGCACCGATGAACTTTTCCAGTTTTTTTGCAAAAAAAGAAAACTTTCCCAGATATCATGTAGTCCACAGTGAAGAGACAGAAATTGCAGCGAGATTGATTTATCCTTTTCTCTTAGCGAAATCTCTAATACATTCTCCAGAGCCAGGGTACAAAACCACGAAGATGGCCAGTGGTGACCTGTTGAAACTGCGTATCAAGAAGCAGTGCGAAAAGCTTTCAAACCTAGTGTCACGTGAGGACATCCCGATGACATAAACCAAAGGCCACGGAATAAAAACTGTTCAATGTTTTATTTCAGAAGATAACCTTATTCCACTACCAAGACAGCTTCTGGAAGGATGGAGAGACGAGAACGTGAATAGTGTCCAACGAAACATCTCATACTAACATTCGACTCCAGCATTCTCCCCGTAACCATCGAGGCAGGATGTATTAAGGTTTGCGTCGGGCCGTACTTGATGTCAACGATATGGCTATGGTTCACAAACACCCGTGTACTTAAATTTAGGTGCACGTTAAAGAACCCTAGGTGGTCGAAATTTCTGGAGTCCTCCACTACGCCGTGCTTCATAATCAGAAAGTGGTTTTGGCGCGTAAAAACCGCGTAATTTTTGTTTTGCGGTTCACAAAGCTGACGAGGCCGCGAAGCTTGTGCGATGTGGTATGACCAAGATTATCCCTCATACAGCTAGGAAAGCACGCCTACATCGCGCGAACTACGACGGCATCCAAGCAGCTTGCTTCCAATCTTGTCCCACATGGAAAAACGAAAAGGAAATCATAAATGTAAAAGCGCAAGGAAACATCTCCTTCAAGGAAGCGCGAAAATGCTAATTTCCTCATACCGCAGGGTATGCTGATGCGGTGAGTAAGCGGGCAGTGCCACAGCAGACTCTGGCTTCAGCCATGCCCATCAAGAGTCTAGCTGTGGTTGGGCCACCAGCCTCTTCAGCGGGTGCAGCCAACGCTGCTCTGCCATCTAAGTAGGACTCGTCAATCTCTGGGTTGGTGGCCTCAAATGTCTCCCGAGGCGAGGCCTTCAAGGCGAACGCGCCGCTCACAAGAGCGCGTGTCCAACTCCCGCAGGAGGCAATTGATGTGACTTCCAGTTAACCGCTGCGACCAGTGCCGAAGGAGCGTCGAGGATATCTCAACTGCTAAAAAAAGAGGAACCTCATATCACATGGTCCGGAATGGGTTCTGTGAGTTAACTTTCCTATATTACACGCAGCAAACATATATTCTGCCATATGGCAACAGAGTTATTGCAGTGGCATCTTAGGGCACATCTTCACAATCTTGATGATGTTAAAAAACTTCTTTAAGCTACGTCCAAACGTGCTGTGCGTACAGGAAACACCTAAAAGCTGCAGACAAGCTTTTTTAGAGAATGCGCCATTTTTCGGAAAGATCGCGATTATGTTCTCCCCTCGTCGGGTGGAGTTGCTATTATTGTATATAAACCTGTTGCCTGCTAGCAATTACAACTCCGAACATCTCTTGAAGCAGTTGTTGTCCGTGTACTACTGTTCGATAAGTTGGTGAAGCTCGCTTCTATTTACATACCTCCTTGCTATCAACTCCGCAGAACCGAATTTCAGATCCTAATCGATGAACTTGCCAAACCCTATAGATTCGTAGAAGATACGAACTTGCACAGCGCCGTTTGGGGAAACTCTCGTATGATTTGAGAAGCAGCCTAATCGAAAATTTACTTGTTTCCGCAAGTGCGGTACACTTTAATTATAAAGAGTCAACATTCTGTAGCGGTGCACATGAAACGTTCTCCTTCATAAACATAAGCGTACCATCAGGTACGCTTACCGCGCACCTAGAGTACAACGTCATAAAGAACCCTTAGGGAAGTTACAATTTCTCGATGTTTTTGAAGCAGACAAAACCAGATGCATGCTATCCCCATATACCCAGATGGAAAGTCGATTAAGGCAACCGGACGCGATTTCACGAACTTACGTAGTTAGGAGGATGTCCGTGCCCTCAATATTCATGATGCAGTAGCATATGTAAGAGCGTTTTCAGTTGTGGCCGCATCAGTATACATCCCACAAACTAAAGGTTCGGCTTTCAAACGACACATCCGAGGCGAAATAATGAATGTAGAAAAGCGCGCAGGAGGCAGAGCAAGGCATGGTGTCTCCTGCGTGATTCTCCAAGGGCTCAGAACGCCATAAGCTCTAAACGCATCAAATCACGTGACACGTGAACACGACGTATTGCTAGAAGGGAGAACTGGCAGAAGTGCATCTCAGGCATTAATTTATATAACCAAGAAGCAGAAGTATGAAAGCAAGTAAAAAAAAATTAGGTGGGGCTTCTTACCACTTGCAGTTCTTATTTTTTATTTTTTTTCATTGGTATGCTACGCTCGAGGCCCGAGGCCATTACAGAGGGGAGTGGTAAAATTGGAAGCATAAAAATAAAATGCGAAAAATAAAACAAAAAGCAGACTTGGAAAAGCCCTAATGGTGAAACAACAAATGAAATTGATTTCATACTTTCTGCCGATCCCAGCATAGTGCAGGATGTAGAACTGTTAGGCAAGGTAAAGTGCAGTGATCATATGTTAGTGAAGGTTGGGATTCCACCTCAATTTCAAGAAAGTCTAAAATTGGTCAAGAAGAAATCGGCCAACTTAGACGTAGTAAGGGTAAAAACAGACAAATTCAGGTTGGCCCTTGCAAACAAATTTGACCCATAGAACAGAGAGATCGAGATGTCATAGAGGGTGGCAATGAATGAAACCGTAACTAGGCTTGCTTCAGAAGCAGCAATTGAAGTGGGAGGTAAGGCACCAAGACAGCCAGTAGATAAGCTCTAATAAAGAAACAAAGTACTAATAAAGAAGTGAAAAAGAATGAAAGTGTCCAACTCCAGGGATTACATAGAATTCGCGGGACTGTTAAAACTAATCAACAAGGAGAAAATAAGAGATATTCGAAATTATCACGTGAGAAATACTGAGGAAGCAGGAAAAAATGGACGCAGCCTGAAAACACTGAGAAAGAAACTAGGCATCGAACAAACAAGATGTATACAATGAAAGATAGAGACAGCACATCATCAGCAATATCGAAGATATAGTAAAAGCAGCGGACTACTTCCATACTGACTTGTACAATACCCAAAGCAGCCACGATACCTCTATTCAAAGTAGTAATGAGCAGGTTACGAAGGCTCGTTCTATAACTGGTGATAAGTTAGAAGAGCCTTGCAAGGTATCAAACGGGGAAAAGTGGCATGTCTAGCAGGAACACCAGTCGATTTAATCAAAGATGATGGAGACATAATGCTTGAAGAACTAATAGGCCTTTGTACGAATTGCCTATGAACTTTAAGGGTCCACAGAGAACTGGAAGAATGCCAACATTATACTAATCCACAAAAGGGACGTTAAAGAATTGAAAAATTATAGGCCCATTAGCTTACTTACAATATTATATAAAATATTTACCAAGATAATCTCCAATAGAATAAGAGCAACACTATATTTCAGTTAACCGACGGAACAGGCAGGTTTTAGGATGGGATACTCTACAATGAATCAAATGCATCTCATCAATCAGGTAATCGAGAAAAACGCAGAGTACAATCCGCCTCTCTATATGGCTTTCATACATTACGAAAAAGCATTTGATCCAATATACACCCCAGCAGTCATAGAGGCATTACGTAAGCAAGGAGTACAGGACGCTTAAGTAAATATCTTGGAAAGCTTCTACAAAGATTCCACAACTGCCTTAATTCTCCACGGGAAAAGTAGGAAGATACCTATAAGGAAAGGTGTCAGAAAAGGAGAAACAACCTCTCCAATGCTATTCACTGCGTACTTGGAAGAAATATTCAAGCTATTAAACTAAGAAGGCTTAGCAGTAAGGATCGATGGCGAATATCTCAGCAACCTTCGGATTGCAGACGACATTGTGCTTTTCAGCAACACTGGGGACGAGTTACGACAAATGATAGCGGACCTTAACAGAGAGAGTATCAGAGTAGGGCGGGAGATTAATATGCAGAAGACAAAGATAATGTTCAATAGCCGGGCAAGAGAACAAGAGTTCAGGATCGCCAGTCAACCTCTAGAGTCTGTGGAGGAGTACGTTTAGCTAGGGCACTTACTCGCAGGGGACCCTGATCATGACAAGAAAATTTACAGAAGAATCAAAATGGGTTGAAGCGCATTCGGCAGACATTGGCAGAGCCTGACTAAAAGCTTACCATTACCGTTAAAAAGAAAGGTGCACAATCAATGCATTCTACCGTTGCTGACATATGGGGCACAAGCATGGAGGCTGACATAGAGGCTTGAAGACAAGTTAAGAACTGCGCAAAGAGCGATGGAACGAAGAATGTTAGGCGTAACGTTAAGAGACGGGGAGAGAGCGGTAGGGATAAGAGAACAAACAGGGATAACCGATATTCTAATTGACATTAAGAGAAAGAAATGAAGCTGGGCAGGTTATGTAATGCGTAGGTTAGATAACGAGTGGACTATTAGGGTTACAGAATGGCTGCCTAAGGATAGGAAGCGCAGCCGACGATGGCAGAAGACTAGGTGGCGTGATGAAATTAAGAAATTCGCAGGCGCTAGTTGGAATTGGTTTGGGCAGGACACGGGTAATTGGAGATCGCAGGGAGAGGCCTTCGCCCTGCAATGAACATACGATAGGCTGATGATCGCGATAATAATTGTGATGATGGTGATGACGAAACATGAACAGTGTAGCATATTAGTAATTCTAATTATACAATACTACGTAATGTCTTGCCTAATAGTTTGCAAGTGCGACACATAATGTAAACAATATAGCATCTTGATAATTTCTGTTTATACAATGTTAACACATTGTATTAACATGGTTGACTGATGATCAAGGCCAGATTCGGGAAGACCAGGTCAATGCCTTTGGAGAGTATTTCGAGTGTTTTTCTATTTGATGAAATTGCGCCCAAGCTTTCCTTAAGCACAAGAATACAGGAGAAAGTAGTGCATTGAAACAAAGGTGCAGTGGAAGTGAACAATACAACCATCCTATTGCTGTTTCCGAGCTCAAAGCTGCTTTCAATATCCGTGAGATGTCTGTTCCGGAAGCTGATCAGTGTATGTACCTAATGATAAAACAACTTCACACGAAATGGCTTTGTTGTACCTTTTGAATACTATCCGGGTACCAACATAGATTCTGATAGCATGAAAAGAGGACATTGTAATGCCAATATTGAAACAGGGTAAGGATTCATCTTCCATGTCAAGTTACTGGCCTATAACCCTAAGGAGCTGCCTGTGTAAGCTATTTGAAAAAAAAATGATCCATCGCCGGCTTTTAGACTTCCTCGAATCAAACGAATTGCTTGACCTTAATCACTATAGATTTTGAGAAGGTAGATCCATAACTCAGCACCTCGTGCAGGTTCAGTAATACATTTATGAAGCTTTTGTTCACCGTTTTTCTGGTCGCTGTTCCTTGATGTTAAAAGGCTTATGACACCACCTGGCGTTATGAAATTTTGCGAGATCTCTCTGAATTTGGTATTCATGGCGGCATGATTAACGTAATGGAAAGTTATTTATCCAGCAGCAGGTTCCGCGTTCGAGTTCGCAATGCTCGGTCCAGGTCATTTATTCAAGAGACTTGGGCTCCAGATGGTGGAGTACTCAGTTTTATTCTTTTTATTGTAAAAATGAATTCGTTAAGTTCATTTATTCCGCGAAGTATGTTTTATTCCACGTGTGTTGATGACGTGCCGACGGGATTTAATTCCTGTAACCTCGCAATCTGCGAAGAACAGGTTGTACTTGTCTTGAACAAAGTATTCAGATGGGCAGAGGAGAACAGATTTAAGCTAAATCCCTAGAAAGCTCCTGTGTTCTTTTTCTCGAGAAAAAGAGGCTTAGCCCCAGGCACCCATATTGAGCTGCATGGCCAGAACTTACCTCTAAACAAAAGAGCACAGATTTTTTAGGCAACCTTCTGGACAAAAAAAATTAACTTTCTTTCACACCTGAGTTACCTCAAAAATAAATGCTTATAACTATGAACATTTTTGAAATTCTGTTTTTCACAAAGTGGAGTAGCGAGAGGAAGTGCATCGTGGACCTTTCCGAGAGCTTCATACCGACTTGCTTAGATAACGCGACCACAGTGTACCAATCGGCTACTCCTATCGCCTTAAAGGTACTGGCTCCTGTACATGACCAAAGTATCTGCCTGGCGACCAGTGCCTTCAGGACAAGCCCTGTGGAGAGTCTTTACGTTGAAGCTAACGAGGGGTCGCTTCATCTTCAGAGGTTGTACTCAAGTTTCATGTACTTTCAGAAAGGGAACACGAACCGTGACCATCTCTCTTATGTAACCGTTAACGACGTGACATGTGCAACGCTGTTTAACAATCGACCACCATCCAGATAACCATTCTTTTTGCATGTAAGAGAACTTAGTGAGGAAATGCGAGTTGAATTCCTGAGCATAATCTGCTGGTCCCAGTGAAGCCATTGCCGCATTGGCAGTGACAGCTTATAGGAGGCAATATATCGTTCGCAGAGGTCACCAAAGATGCCCCAGAGCCACATATTCAAATGTATTTTTTAGAACTTCATAGTACTTGTGCATAGAGGTTTACACCGACGCTTTCAGATCACATGCCGGCCTATATTGTACGACAATTCGTGCATCCTTGTCGGAATACGGTGTCTTGCACCCGGAAGGATGCATCTTCACTCCTGAGGCCTATGCACTGTTGCCGGTGAAAAGCATACGAAAAAAACGAAACTTCAGAAAATAATTATATTTGTAGACACTAACCATCGTAAACGCTTTAATGTCACTGCATAACAGTGCTTGCAAAGATACTTTGCAATGGTATCGTGATACGATAGAAGGTACTCGGACAGCAAATACTGGCGATACAGCCACTACTGCGATTACTGTATCCGATGCAATACTTTTGATTTGTATCTTAACTACTTAGATGCATTCGCAAATTTATTATTTTAAATCTATACAATGTAGCAGGAAATGTACATGCAGAAGAATTGTTTGTTTGGAAAAGGCTCAACTCTTACCAACCTGGTTTCATTTGAATGAAATGTTTGTTAGTATCTCAAAGTTTTTTGTCTTTCTTGCTCAAACTATAGTATTTTCATTCCGAAACAATTCAGTCTGGCTTCTTTACTTGCTTAACACAAAACCCCTTTGTACGCTACACTGTCAGCGGTTTTTGCTTGTCGCATTTGTAATTGATCGGAGTCGCTGCTCTGCTTGCCAAACAGCTAGCGGATCGCCACTTAATTACAAGAAAGTCTGTAAGAAGCCTCCGCACGATGGCGTGAATACCTGTTTAGTTTTACCCTCTCCGTAGACGCATTGCCGTTTACGCAATACCGGATCACTGGACAGGTGTACAACAGAGACAACGCTGGTAGCGACATTTTTGTTACGCATCGTGTATACAGAGAGCACATAAAGCTGCAATGAACTTTCACATTCTGATTATATGCTGCCGTGAAGCGTTCGTTGGCGACATATTCATTATCGTGCAATCTTTTTAGGATTATTCTTCTACGAGGAAACTTGAGTAGCCCAAAAACTATTTATAAGCATTGTAGTGGCACAAAGCACCGCAGTGTAGCGCTGCTATTCACACTGCTGTCACTTATAGCTCGGATGGTGATTTGCAACAGTAACAAATTTAAAGGTGACCTAAAGTAAAAAAAGGATATATCAAAGGGAAATAAAGAGGCGATTCCGTATCGCACAATCAGAGCGAAAATGTAGAAGTACGATATAAGTTGCAGTACTAACAGCTCTGACATTTAATCATGAAGTATTGTCGACTTTGCTGATAAGGTCAGCCAACAGGTGGAAATTCTGGTGTCTTAGTGGCCGCAGTATCAGCTTGAGAAGCTTCAACCAAAGTTTATAGTTTCCCACGGTAACGTTGCGATAGCAGTATCTTGTATCTTAAGATACACGATACATCTCTTTCATGTATCACAAATACAGATACTGACACACGTCTTGCTAGAGGTATCATGATACAAATACGAGATACTCAAGGAGTGTCTAAGAAAGCACCTAGGATACATGTATCTTTGGTGCCGCCCAGCACTGCTGCATGAACACAGAAGCGCTGCACTTATCGAGCTTTATTGCTTTCTGTGCACAATGTATGTCTCAGCAGCCTGCGACTATATGCTGGGAACCTAGGCATGGGGGCATCGAGGGTATTATGCTACGCGTAGCTGACCAAATCGCCACATCTATTGCATCACAAGCTATGAATCCTACAACTGGTGTCCCTGCCTTGTATCTCAAGCCATTCCTACGTAAGAAACTGAGAAGCCACTGGCAGCGCTTGTGGGATGCTGAAACAAATAAGTTTAACCTAATTAAGCCACATTTAGGTTTCTGTCTTTTCAAAGCGAAATCCACGAACTGCTGTCCCATTCTGTAGTCCCAGAATAGGACACACATACCGTACCCACACTTTTTTGCTGACTCGTGATGAACCTGCAGCTCGTGGTAGATGTGGCCAAAGGCTGACCGTCCTCTACACCCTGCTGGAGCGTCGGGAAGCAGAATCTCTCTTCATCGGGTAATGTTTCTTACTCCAGAATGGTTTTTTACACCAAAGCAGGTGCCCTATAACGCAAAACTATTCCACTTGGTTTCTATTCTAATCTTCTGAAGTCAGATTTGCGCAACCGCCGACGCAAGCATTGCGGTGACCCGCAGCGTTGTCTAAAGAGCCCAATCAAACGCCCTCTTTCTTTTTATAGATCACTTTCGTTTGCTTTAAAAACAAATAACATTGCCTACATAGAGCGCTCAAGTGGAGAGAGCATCCATGGGGCCGAGGCAGCGCAGTGAAAGTAGATAACCGAATGAAGAGGATGCTGCCGGCTTCTGCGATTGGTCCGCTTGCCATTGCTTAGCTTGCGGTGGCTGGCCGAAAATCACAGCGGAGTGTAACGGAAAGTCAAGAATGCCGTTAAAACGGGTCCTCAGCAACGAATAGTTGGCCGTGCGATGTCGTATACGTGCCGAAAGGCTCCATTACGTTATACGGTGAAGCAAAAAGTTTTATTATATGCAAATAAATAACTTCTTTCCGGCAGGTGCGAGGAGCCAATGCCTGAACGACACCGGGCGGCCATCTTCTATTCCTTTCGAGACGGGGTATTCTGCAGCTATTCAGAAAAAGAAATCAGTTTTATTCGGCATATTAGTGCATCATTAACGCGTACATGTCACTTCGACGCGGTGAGTGCTCGTGGTTTTTTGATGTCGCGCGACGGACAGGTGAAGTAGGCGCAGCCCGAAAACTTTAGTTCACTAGTAGAGGGCTAATGGCAAAAAAGCATCGAACCACGACGGAACGCCAGCATCGTGTGCCGTAGCATGTATCGGCCCTCGAGTTGGTAAGACACGTTATTGTATGCAAAAGATTGTCGAATCAAGAATAATTATTTCTATTTTTTTGTCTAATCATACTAATCAGTGTGTACACGTCATACCAGTTAAGGACCTATCGAGGTTTTCCTGACGTCGAGTGACAAAAAGGGAAGTGGGCGGGGGACGGAATTTTTTTTACCAATCGTGCAGGGCAGATTGCAGAATTGAAATAGAAAAATTTGGACTAGCTTTACGTTATAGCGCCCCAGTTGTACATTTCTTGAACGATTCGGCATTACATGTTTTTAGCCCAATAAGTTCGTAGCGCATCCTCTTTCCAGAAGATGCCGCTGCAATAATAGTCATTTATACCACATGCCTCCAGGCCCTCGCATTTTAAGGGTTCTCTTAAGGCAGTAGTGCTTACAAAGGCTTCCTTTGACACATTTTAGTGTGCCAACATTCTTGCACAATGTATTTTCGTGTCCAAATTACACCTCATCAGCCACTGCCACAATTATTTACATGTATATGTTTTAGGTACTTTACAGCGACTGTATTTTAGGCCCCTTTACAGCCAAGTCACATTTACCTCCCGTAATTGATCACTTCGCTGCGAACTCAGGGACGCTGTAATGGCGCTATTTGGCTATACTTGGCCCTTGTGCAAGAAAACGCCACATTCATCCTATTCTCCGGCACCGCTTGCAAGCTATGACAAGGGTACCGATCGAACAAGATGCTGTGACCTGTTTTCACACTTTCAGGTCATGGTGTGCATGAAACTTGACATTTTGAACAATAATGAAATACTCCTCACCATTTTACTCGTATTTTATTCCATAATCCAGTATTCTAAATTATGAGATGTTAGCTTCTTTTAGAATGTATGGAATAGCAACGCTTATGGAAGCCTCGGGCGAGAGAGGCCAGTGCAAACGACGGCCATTCCGAATGATTATGTCCAAGAAAGGTTAATTACAAAAATCACTTGTTTCTCATTTAGGAGCTCCTTAGTTAATCAGACGTCCTCTTCTGAGCGGTAATAAATGCATGAATCTATCGCGTATTCTAGTTTTATTTTTTGTCAACGGAACTCCACACAAAGTCTACATCACACTTTCTTTTAAATAATAAAATGCTTAATATTCAGTTCGATATCTGAATGTCATTTTTATCAAATATACTTAGTTCTATTGCGACAGGTACCTGTCATTGAGCTGCCGGTATAGACCCGTTTTTGCCACCTGCAAGGAAAAATGTGCAGAGATATGCTCTACAAATCTCTGCAAATAGCTTTGCGATGTTTTTGAGCGCTAAAGGCATGTGCGTCAACTGCTTTCCTTTTTTGTAGTGAGTAAGAATACGGCGTTGCCTTGTATAATATCCCATTTCAAACAGCAATCCCTAGATGTGCATGCTGCGTCAGCACCAAGAACGTTGTAAAAAGTACCAGCCTCCCTTAACTAAGGTAGCCAGCAGGTCTATGCACTGGCTAACGTCACTGCATTTCAATCTTCCTTTCTCTATTGCTCTCTCTGCTTGCACGTCAAACGAACGTGGCATAGCAGTCAGACTTGGAAAATTCTGCTATGACCTCACTCGGCTCAGAAGCACCCTCGTAGTCAATTGTGTTTATGTCATGTATCACTGCTTTCATTTATACCAATACCCGAACAATACACTTACTTATGAAACCCTCCAAATGCACATGTCGTTGGGAATTTTCGCAGGACGTTATGGAGCCCCTTACAACTACGGATGCTGCCCTGGAATACGCTACACGGATTAAACGTATATGCCCAGACTTGCCGGATACAGCTCTACTTGCTGCAGAGCTACTGAGGGTGCAAACGACCTACACCCGCACTGTGTTCCCGCTCCCTATAAATTGCACAGCTGGCACTAACACGATGTGCTCCCTGCTGGATGTCCTACTAGTATTCAATGAGCTGCTACACGTAATGGCGGTCGAAATTGCCGAGGTCGATTTTGGAAAAGTGGCAGTGCGTCTTAGCGAAGACCTTCCGCTGGGCATGGACCAACAAGAAAAGACGCGGGCGGCTGTCATCTTTCTTCACTGCCTCCTCACTCAGCATCGGTGCGTTGAACGACTCGAGGTGTGTATGAAGAGTCTAAACGTAACAAGCAAATAGAGCTTCCTGCTCACGTATCAATGTAAGCGAATTTACTCGCATTAAGATCTCTGCAAGGTGAATTGTTTGCTCAACGTTGCAGAATGTTTAATAGCCTTTACGCTATCTGTTGTAGGTTTAGGTAAATGCTGATGTATTGTGTATGTTTATTGATATTTCGAACGTAAGCTATAAGTAATCAAGTACGCAATTTTTGATGTATATAAGAATAGCTGAAAATGTTTCTAAGATGTAAATGACTACAAAATATTTGTTGCTTTCTGAAGAAACGTTACAAAAAAAGAAGCCGTCATGGTACACATAGAGCAACCGTCCACAGTTTTCAGTTTCCTGGTTGCAGTAATGTAGTTGCAAAACTCGGAAACATATTTTAGAGAGAAAACTTGAATGAATAGATATTGCACGATTCTATTATTGATTGCGAAGTCAAAGGTACTAAACACTTCCAGATGAGACTGCCCCGTTTAAAGGGGCGTGGAGTATACATTAAAAATAGAATGTCTACAATATTTTCAAGCGCTAGAATTCTTTAGCAGTATTATTTGTTCTTGCCGAATATTGGAGCATTTCGAGCTGTAACGCGGTAATTGAACGTTAAGGTGAACAATAACGTGCTTCCAGTGTGGGATCACGAAAACTTCACACTAAAACAAGACCCTTTCCGGAACATACATATGTTACAGCAAATGTTAGTGAGATACTTCTAAGGAAATTCTAGGACACATAAGGAACTTCTTGGGCTCGACATGCTTAATGCGCGCACGTGCCTTCATCGCATGAAAATTTAAGGTGCGTGTTTTGTATGAAATATCATACAGAATAGATAACTAAAGAAGATAAAATAATACTTATCATCATCATCATCAGCTTGTTTACTGTCCACTGCAGGACAAAGGCCTCTCCCTGCGATCTCCAATTACCCCTGTCCTGCGCCAACCGATTCCAACTAGCGCCCGCGAATTTCCTAATTTCATCGCTCCACCTAGTCTTTTGTCGTCCTCGATTGCGCTTTCCTTCTCCTGGTGCCCATTCTGTAACCCTAATGGTCCAACGGTTATCTAACCGGCGTCTTACATGACCTGCCCAGCTCCATTTTTTTCCTCTTACGGCGGCCGCATTTCGATGGGGGCGAAATGCGAAAACACCCGTGTGCTTAGATTTAGGCGCACGTTAAAGAACCCCAGGTGGTCAAAATTTCCGGAGTCCTCCACTACGGCGTGCCTCATAATCAGAAAGTTGTTTTGGCACGTAAAACCCCAAATATTATTATTATTATTATTTTCATCTTGATGTCAATTAGGATATCGTCTATACCCGTTTGCTCATTGATCCAAACCGCCCTCTTTCTGTCTCTTAACGTTGCGCCTAGCAATCTTCGTTCCATCGCTCTTCGCGCGGTCCTTAACGTGCTCTCAAGCTTCTTTTTCCGTGTCCAAGACTCTGCCCCATATGTCAACTCTGGTAAAATGTGCTGATTGTACACTTTCCTTTTCAATGATAATGGTAAGCTTCCAGTCAGGAGCTGGCAATGTCTGCTGTATCCGATCCAACCCATTTTTATTCTTCTGTGAATTTCCTTCACATGGTCAGGGTTCCCTGTGATTAATTGACCTAGGTAAACGTACTCCTTCACAGACTCTAGAGGCCGACTGGCGATCCTGAGCTCTTGTTCCTTTGCCCGGCTATTGATCATTATCTTTGTCTTCTGCATATTAATCTTCAACCCCACTCTTACAATCTCTCTGTTAAAGTCGTCACTCATATGTTGTAACTCGTCTGCATTGTTTCTGAACAGAACAATGTCATCGGCAAACCGAACGTTGCTGAGATATTCGCTTTGAACTTTACTCCTAAGCCTCCCAGTTTAATAGCTTGAATACTTCTAAGCACGAAGTGAATAGCATTGGCGAGATTGTGTCTCCCTGTCTGACCCCTTTCTTTGTAGGTATCTTCCTGCTTTTCTTATGTAGAATGAAGGTAGCTGTAGAACCTCCGTAGATGTTATCCAAGGTGTTTGCGTAAGCATTCTGTACTCCTTGATTATACAATGCCTCTATGACTGCTGGAACCTCTACTGAATCAAATGCCTTTTCGCTACCTATGAAAGCCATATAAAGAGGCTGATTGTATTCGGCGGATTTCTCGATAACCTGATTGATGACACGGATGTCATCCATTGTAGAGTATTTCTTCCTGAAGCCAGCCTGTTCCCTTGGTTGACAAAATTCCAATGTTGCTCTTACTGTATTGGAGATTATTTTAGTAAATATTTTGTATAATGCTGGAAGTAAGCTAACGGGCGTATAATTTTTCAATTCTTTAACGTTTCCCTTTTTGTGGATTAGTATAATGTTTGAATTCTTCGAGTTTTCTGGGGCCCTTGCAGTCGATAGACACTTCGTATAAAGAGCTGCCAGTTTTCCAAGCCTTATGTCTCCTCCATCTTTGATTAAATCGACTGTTACTGCATCTTCTCCTGCCGCTCTTGCTCGTTTTATGTCTTGTGGGGCCCTTCTGACCTCATCGCTACTTATAGGAGGAGTTTCTGTATCATGTTCATTACTGTTTGTAATTGGGGTATTCTGACTCCTCTGGGTACTGTACAGGTCAGTATAGAATTCTTCCGCTGCTTTTACTATATCTTCGAGATTGCCTATTGATATTACCCTGCTTTTCATTTAGTGCAGACAGCTAGGTTTGTCCTATGCCAAGTTTCTTTTTCGCTTATTTCAGGCTGCGTCCATTTTTACGGCTTCTTCACTCTTTCTCACGTTATAGTTTCGAATATCACTTATTTTCGCATTGTCGACCAGTTTTGATCAGTAATACTTATAGTACAGATTATTATTCAGAAAAAAAATTATATTCTCTTGTCTGGCAAGAAAACAAGAATTCAGACTCGCTATTCAGTGTCAAGATTCTGTACAGGAATACATTTATCTTCAATTAATCTCAGGGCGACCTGGTCATTGAGGAGGAAACCTAAAAAAACAATGAATATGGGTTGGTGTGCATACAACAGGTCCTACCAAATCTTAACTGTGAGCTTACCACTGTGGTTCAAAGGTGCACAATCGTTGCATTCTACCAGTGTTACCATATGGGGCAGAAACATGGAGGTTAACAAGAAAGGACAAGGACCGAGGAAAAAGGGATGGGACTAAAATGTTAGGCCTAACGTTTATAGACGGGAAAAAAGCGGTGTGGATTAGAGAGCAAACGGACATGGCAGGTATTCTAGTTCACATTATGAGAAAGTTATGACATTATGAGTTGACATTATGACAATATGCAACTCGGCAGGCCATATTATTTTTAGGATAGATAACCGGTGGCCCATTAACATTACCGAATAGGCGTCAAGGCAAGGGCAGCGCAGTCGAGAATGGCAGAAAACTTGGTGGGATGATGAAATTGGGAAATTTTCACGCACCAGTTGCAATCGGCTATCGCAGGACAGCGGCAATTTGAGATCGCAGGAAGAGGCCTTCGTACTGCAGTCGACATAATAATACGCTGATGATGATGATGACTTCAACGAAGATGTATATATTAGCTAATTTCTATTGGTCATCGTTTTTTTTTCTTACCCCGTCACTTAGCAGACCGATTGGTTCTGCAACGAACCTTAGTTAATTCAATCATTAGCACAGTGTAAATTATGCCCTAAGCAGGAGTGTTGCCAACTACACGGCGCGCTCCAAGACTGTAATGCATTCTGTACTGCCGAGAGAAAATATTCGTCTAAATTGATTTGGCCTAGTATTGGGGACATGGGGCTCTGTTTAGTTGTCCCTTATGACAGGTTAACTGCTTTCCTCTGGTATAACCAGCGTAGTATGCGTGTACTGAACGGTATTGGTGTAATGTCCAATATCGGTTTTTCGACAAATGCCTACTACGTTCGCTGTTAACGTTGTTACTTTAGCCGTGTTTTCACAGTGCTAGTTCACCCAATAAAATCTGCATTTTTATTAACAATTTTTCGCGGTCCTCCGGAATCTTCGACGTCACATGTTGACAATTTCCTGAACCCTGGAAAACCACCTTTCTTTCTTCAGTAATCCATTGTTTTTACGCACATGTCCCTATATTGCTGGTTGCTACGTGCTTTTGATATTTCATATATTGAGAGTGGTTAGAATAGCTTACTTTACTCCCTTTTAGTAGCAGAAGTAAAACTTTTCGAGTATTTAACTTCTACACGCGTGTTAAAATAACTTCATTGAACCACAGGACAATTTGGCTGATACGAATGGCGTGTTTTGTACGGACCACATAAAATATTGTTTTTTTACATTACTCTGCCGGGAATATTCAGCCAGACCTGACAAATTTTACATTAAAATTTTTGTCAAGTTGCATTATATTTCATTATATACTACGCAGCACAACGGCTAACATTCTGAGAGGGTTATTTTCTTCTCCGACTTGTCCTTCCCTTTCTGCCCAGCCTTTTTTGTTGTTGGTGGTGATGGTTGAATTATCATTAAACTAATGTCAAATGCACTAATTTTCAGACACTTTTGTACTGTCATTTTTGTTCAATTTATTCGTCTAGTCTATTAGAACTTATTTTTGGGATATTTGTTACTGTGATAAAATTGTGCACCTTGAGCATAAAGCTGGAGCGGCTGGTCAGCAAGAAATATGAGGAATATACACAAATCAGCGTGTTTATTTTAAAACATGTGTTCATAAACTACTCCAGTGCATGAATATGTTTGGCAAATGGCTTCTTTATACCTTAACACAGGCTACCCTTGTCCATTGGAACCCAACTGCTCCAAACTACCCTCACGCCCTTTAAAATTAGGATGTTGCAAATATTGGTTATGTCACTCTGCTCATTTTCCTTTTGAGCATTCCTTTGTTAGTGTTGCTGATGAGGATCAATTACTTCGCAGTTTGTGCTACCGCCACAGACACAATATTTTCATGAACCTATTCTGTGCGACGCACTGGGTTCATTGAATTCAGTGACCTCCCTCCACCTGAGACGATGCTCGTTCAGCGCCAATGACACCGCCAAAGTCTTCGCTGCTATCGATCGACTGCTGCTTTCGCAACTAGTTGACCTGTCGCTGCAGTTGCTTGAGATTGACGCAAGCGCCAGCACTACGTTGGACAACTTCATGGAAGGACTGAAGAAAACCACGACCCTCAAGTTCCTTAAGGTCCTAGGGGTTCGCCTCAACACCGAGGTAAATATTCAAAGCACAATGGCTCTTTGTTATTGCTTCGCACATACACAGTGGTAAATTGATAAGGTCGTATTTCCAAAGTGGCTATATTTTCTGTGTGCCTTCAGTTGAGGAAACATGCAGGAAACACTATAGATAGCATAAAATGGAAAAAAAATTGTTATGCACTCGAAGAAACACTATAAATCGCATTGCTGAGAACCATGCATCAATTATAATTTTGTGCATATACAGCTAGCTACTTAAGTATTAGCACTTAGCTGGATAGAATAAGTTACATCAACTGTAACTATAGCTGAAGTATAAGTTAAAATTGATTGGTGAGCGACCAATAAGTAATGAGAAATAATTTATTTTTATATTTGTGGGACCATTCTATAACATACATCCTCGGTTGAAGTGAACATACCACACGTCATTTCCTTGCCCCAGTGTATTTATTGTTTTCAAAACTTTTCAGCGTCTCTTGAAATGTGCTTACCGTGAGTACTTATTTCGTTCTGATTTTTTTACCGACCTAAAAAACGCTTTATGGTTAGGCTTTCGCTTGCCTTCGAGATAAACTGTCGCAAGGGGCAAGATAGGGCGATTTTAAGGAGTAAGGTAAGGCAGGGCTGTCATACCATTTTTGTCAGGAAGTGATGGACACTGAGTGATGTGTGGATGGCAGCCTTGCCATGGCGCATATGAAACTTGTGTGTGTTTCACAACTTGGACACCTTTTACCCAGCTCTATCAAGCAACCCCTTTAAGGACATGTAGGAACAGAAGCCCCACAAAGAATTGCCATTTATTTATCACGCCACTGCGTTGATGTTGAGGTCCCCCCCCCCCTAGCGATGAAGGCACTGCCATTGAGCAGTTTGTTTTGGAGATGGCAGTGCCACTGTCTAGCTGAGCTGGCTTCAAGCGGTCGATCGAAATTGTCTCCTCGCGTCCGCAGACAAGAACTGTGAAAACTTGGCATCACGCTTCAGGACTTCGAAGGGACCTTCGTAAAGAGTTGTATATAGTCGTAACTCGTAAATACATGACGGCTGCGAAGCAAAGATGGGCTCATGTAAACATTTCTGCGCTCGTTACGAAGCGGGGGTGGTGTAACAGTGACGTGTGTAATGCGAAGGCGGCCGGAGTAAGATTGTCGGTCAGTAGATAACGGTTCCTGAGCAAGGAACTCACAGTGTACGTGAAGTGTCGTGCCGAAAACCAGTTCTGCTGAGAAACACTGCATATCTTCTTCAGTGCTGTGCGAAGGCCTAGTAGAAACAAAGGAGGGCGCTCTGGCCATTGAATCATGGAGTCATGGGCATGAAGTGCTGCTTTCACTTCACGATGGAAGCGTTCTACCATGCCATTGTAACTTGGGTGATAAGCTGTCGTTCATACGTGCGTTGCACCCAGAAGACGGAAGAGAGTTTGAAATAGGGACGAGTCATATTGTCCTCCTATGTCTGTCGTTATGGTGTGTGGCACGCCGTAACGAGAAATCCAGGAATTTAAGATGGCCTGGGCTACACACTCTGATGTAACGTAAGTGGCATTGCTTCAGGCCTGCGTGAGAAACCGTCGATACAAGCCAGTATGTATCGTTGTTTCGAGGACGGTGATAGCGGACCAACAATATCGATGTGACGTGGCCGAAACGAACGTCTGGTGGTGGGAAATGACCAGGCGCGCTCATAATGTGTCGACTGACTTTGGCGCGCTGGCACAGTGTGCATGCCCGAGCCCAACAATGGACGTCAGCGTTCATACGCGGCCACAGATACGGGTAGTGGCGAGACGTTGGGTGGTACGTACTCCTGGGTGCGATGAGAAGTGTAGTGCGTCAGAAACTTGCTACCGAAATTGTTGTGAAACGTGCGGTCGAAGATGACACGCAGACATGTCGCATATCGCTGTGGCGTTGCAGCCAGGCAGTAAGATATCTTTAAGGCACAGAGAATCATTGGCAGTCCTGAGTGTTGGCAGTCGATGTACTTGGCTTGTATTTATGTGGAACCGTGACAAAGCGTCAGCAACAGGATTATTGGCATCACTGGTGTGACAAATATCAGTAGTGAATTCGTAAATATATGCAAGCTGGCGAATTTCGCGGATAAGCGCAGCCAAGAAATACACGTTTTGACAGGTTGAGAACGGAGAGTCGACTCCTTCGAATTTAAAAGGAAAAGCAGGTTTGCCGAGTCGCTGCGGTTGCACCCCACTAGGGCCGCCACCACACTTCCGAGAAATAGCAGGTCACAATGACCCCGAGGTGAAGGCAAGGCGAGTTGACAGGATTTCCCAGTAGCGTGGGCAACGTACGCGGCCAGCCGGTCGCTACAAGCACCCCCCCCCTACAATGTCGGAGGCTAATGTTTGGATGGCGGAAGTAAGAGTCAATGTTCAATATAAGCTGGTTTCACGCGGTCGCACGACACTGTCTCTTCTTTGCCGCGTGCGTCAATCTTTAAGGTTTCCTCTGAACGCGAAAGCACACTAAGGTGCCTCATAAGAACGAGTCAATGGTGGCTTGATAGAGTCGCGCCACCGAGAGACGTACGTTGTTGTGTCCATTGTCGCGAAACTAAACACAGGCTGCCCGCGGGCAATACGTGGGGTTGTAGATCAAAGCTGGTCGAGCCAGGAATGCAGCCAAAGTGCTGCACGGCTGCTGGCGGAGTGCCTTGCTGAGTGCCGAAAAACTGGCGTGGTACGCGGATTGCTGGCCCGTAGAGCATCTCGGCTACGCTGACTTCGAAGTCGTCCTTGATTGTTGTTCGCAGCCCCAGTATTATTAGGGGTGACGCCTTCATTTTAGGTGGAGAGGCTCGACCATGCCATTGGTATGTGCTTGGTAAGCCGTGGTTTTATGATGGCGGGTGCCGAGCAGTCTCACCTGGGAATAAAAAAGCGATCTTTGGAATTGTCGACGTCACTCAGTAGTTATTCTCAAAGTACAACCGTACAGTGACACCCACAAATGTTTCTGCCACTGTTTCGACCGTGATACCTTGTAGAGGTGACTCCTCAGGCCACCGTCAGTAGCGGTCGACAGACGTGAGGAGGTACCTGAAACCTTGACAAGGGGGAAGATTCCCCACCAAGTACAAATACATGTGATTGAAACGGCTCTCTGTGGGTCGACATGGCTGCACAGCTGAACACATGTGCTGAGTCACTTTCACCACCTGACAAGCTTGGCAGCTTCTTGCTCAGCTTCGAAGATCTTTCTTGACGCCTGGCTAGACAAAGCGGTTGGTGATAAGCCTGTGTGTAGCTCTTATGCCGGGGTGGCTTAGCTGGTGCAGTGAATAGAATATTGGCCGTCAAAACTGTTGGAGCACGAACGGTTGAGGAGCTGCCTGCGATGTGTCGCACGTGACCAGTGTGGTGTAGGGAAGCGCTACCTCCGCTAGCTGTAGCGACGAGCCTATTTCCCGCAATCGACGCATCTCGGTGTCGTTTTGTTAGGCGGAAGCTAGAGCTTGGGAATCCACAGGTCCAGCAGCCACAGCGCCGATCCGCGACAGTGCGTCAGCTGCCTGATTTTCGGTCCCAGAGATATGGCGCATGGAAGGATGAATGGTTGGATGAATGAACTTTATTGGTCTTTTAGAGCGCACGTTAGTGCGCAACGGGCCGCTCACACTTCGGTACAGAGAGGCCTAGCCACTGCTCCGCGTCGCGGGCCCGTTGGATAGCCCATAACTCTTCTTCGATGTTCTGGCTGCGTAGAACTGCATCCCAGCGTGAACAAGTGATGCTTTCACCACCGTGTAACGAGGGACATCGCCAGGGCTTGTGAAGTAAGCTCGCTAAATCATTGCATAATGCACATGCATTTGTTGTCTGAATTTTGGGATAAATCTTGTGAACAAGTAGGGGGCTTAGGAATGCCCCCGTCTGTAGGAGGCTTAGTGTTGGAGCCTGAGGCCTATTGAGTTTACATTCTGGGAGGGGGTAGATCCTCCGAGCCAAGTAAAAGTGCTTAGTAAGTTCGTTGTACGAGAAAAGAGAGTCCCGATAGCGGATGTCCGTAGAAAATTTGGAGACAAAAGAAAGTTGCTGAAGCTCAGGTTTTGAGTGCAAGAAAATATTTTTCTTGAAAACGAAAGTTAACGACTTGTGGTCGGTCAGAATGTAAAAGCTGCATTTTTCAAGAAAAAAAGGAAATGCTTGACAGCGCAGTAGAAGGCAATACCTCCCATTCCGAAGGTGCTGTAGCGAGCTTCTGTACGTTTGAGGCACTTTCAGAAGCCGAACAGCCTCCAGTCTGTGCCATCGTTCTGTTGCAGTACTGCACTCACGGCCGTGGTTTACACGCCTATAGTAAGACGAGTTGGCGCGTTGGGCAACGGATGAATCAGCAACACTGCAGTCCCTAACCGCGTTTCGGCTTCCTCGAAGGAGTGTTCGTACTTCGAGGACCAGTGGAAGATAGCCGCGGCTTTGGATTCGCGACGCACCTGGTTGGTAAGCGGCGGACGATATTGCGCACAGGATAGTAGAAAGTGCCTGTGAACATATATGAGCGCCAGAAACTCGCGCAACTTTCGGAAAGAGGTTGCACAGGTTAAGTCCGCGACTGCCCGCACCCGTAATTCCAGTGGCTTCATGCCTTGGGGCGAAATGCGATGGCCGAGAAAATACAAGACACCAGCTCCGAAAATTGATTTCTGGGCTTAAGAACCAGGCCATGTTCATGCAGTCGCTGAAATACAAGGCGAACGATTTCCTGTTAAGTAGCTTCGTGATGACGGTGGCAAGCACGGGCACAAATACGATGGTATTCTCGTCTGGCCTCTGCGTGTGCCTTACTGTTTGACGGTGAAGACATCGTGGTGTTCCTTCTCTTCGCTCTGCGACTCTGCACAAGCTGGAAGTCGTCATCGGAAGGGTCCTCACTCAGTAAACATGGGTGTCCTCGCTGTCGCTCTGCTTACCGAGCCGCTTCCTGGAGGCGGCCGCCGCTGACGCCGCAGTCGCCGGTAGACGTGCGGGGTGGTCCACTTCCATCACGACCGAGCAGGGATGATGAATCAACATTTATTATGCCCGAAAGAAATCGGTGGTGTACGAAGGCACCAAACGAGGTGGTTCCCTAGTTACGGGACCCATATGTTCCCAGCACCTCCTAGCCCCTGTCCGTCAGTGCGAGCGGAATCGGTAGGGCGGGGCTGGATAACAAGGTCTCCCATCGCTCAAGGGGTTGAGGATTGGGGGTGTTGGTGGGAAGGGGCGGAGGGGGGATCTTGAGTTCTGTGCACTCTGCCAAGACGTGCAGCAGGGTGCCCTTTTCTTTTTTGCAAAAAGAACAGAGCATATCGTGTTCCGCAGGGTACATGCCGTTCATCAGTAAGGGATGCGCAAGTGATCCTGCCTGCGCTCGACGCAGGATCGTTAGTTGTTGCCTGGTGAGTTTGGGGTGCGCTTTTGGCAGTCTGCACCTTTGCTCTCGGCACTTCCGGTGATGTCGCGAAAGCTGGTAACCGGATGTGGTAGCTCTTCCGGCTCGTGCTCGGCCCGGAATGACATTTCTCGGGCATGGTAGTCGGCGATGGTGTTGCCTAATACCTGCGAGTTAGTCGGGACCCACACGAGCTCTATGGCTCTTCCCGGAGGCTTGCACTTGGAGATAATGGCTCGGGCTGCGGAGGAGATTACGCCCCTGCGGAAGTTTCCATAGGACGTCTTTGAGTCGGTAACCAATGTGTCGACGCTCGGCTGTTCGAGGGCCACGGCCGCTTCTTCGGCAACTGCGGGGTCTGTTGTCTTCAGGGATGCGCTGGCGATCAGCCTGTCTTTTGACGTAACCACCACCGCTGCACGGTCACTGTGTTTTCGGAGCGAGGCGTCCGCGTACAGGAACAGGACCCTGGGGTTCTCTTCCAGCTTCCAGGCTATGGCTTTGACCCGCGCGGTACGCTTCTCGTCGTCCTTGCTTAGCGTCATGTTCCGGGGAAGGGGTTTAGTCTTAATGGTCGTCTGCCAGTCTTCCGAAAAGGCCGCCTTGATGGGTACTGGCTCGATCTGCCTTCCTATCTTGCGTAGGACGGCTCGTCCGTGTTACCTGTGACTGAGCTGGATTCTCTCATTAGAGACGCGGGCTTCGATGAGCTTCTTTACCGTGTTGTGGGCGCCCATGTCTAGCAGTCTTTGGGTGGACAAGTATATGGGCATGCCCAGTGCTTGCTTCGTTGCCTTACGAAGCATCATGTTTAGGGTGTCCCTATTCGCCCTCGTCAGCTGGAGATACGGGGCGCAGTGGGTAATCCGCGACACGACGAACGCGCGTACCAGGCGCATGGCAACGTCCTCTTTAAGGCCTCTGTTTCTGTTAGATACACTCCGAATCATACTAAGTATCTGCTCGGTTGTACTCTTGGTCTTTGTGACGGCGGCGTGTGCCTTCCCTACGCTCTGAAGTAGTAAGCGAAAATCTTAATCCTGTATATTGGCTTGATGGCCATTGCGTCGATGGTGATAATCACTTTCGGCGGCAGCTCATTCTTGGATTTTCCCGGTTAGTTCATGAGCAGCTCTGATTTCTGGGGAGCACAGCTCAGTCCGCACGACTTTGCGTACTTGTGCACGGTCGTTGCCGCCCGCTGCAAGGCTTCCTCCATCCAGGCATCGGACCCGGCTCGGGCCGTCCACACCGCAATACCGTCGGCTTAGAACACGTGGTCCACGCCTTCGATTTGCTTGAGTAGATCGGGCAGGCGCAGGAGGGCCAGATTGAAGAGCAGGGGCGACAAGAACGATCCCTGAGAGGTACCCCTATTGCCAAGCTCGACAGGGTCAGACTTCTTCTCCACTATCCTGATGGTCGCCGTTAGGTTTGACAGAAAATTTTTTATGTAGTCGAATGTATTTCGGCCACACCTGGTCTTGTTCAGATTCTGCAACACGCTCGCGTGGGACACGTTGTCAAACGCTCCTTTCAGGTCGAGGGCGAGTATCCCGCACGGCACGTGCCTCGTGAACGGTTTGACGGCCAGTTCATCGAGTTGGATCATCACGCCGTGGTTGCTGAGATGTTGCCCGAAGCCGTACCTCCTCTCCGGCATTTGATCCTTTCTTCGAGGTGCTACTGCAGCCGACAAAGTACAATGCGCTCCATCCCCTTCCCCACACAGGATGTGAGGGAGATGGGCCGCATGTTGTCTATCGTGAGGGCTTTGGAATGAAGCGGACCTCGGGGTCCTTCCATTCCTTCGGCAACCGCGAGCTCTCCCAGGCTTCGTTGATGTGCTCTAGGAGGCCGCGGGCCGCCTTGTCCCACATCATCATCATCGTCATGATCATCATCATCAGCCTGGTTATGCCCACTGCAGGGCAAAGGCCTCTCCCATACTTCTCAAACTACCCCGGTCCTGTACTAATGTGGCCATGTTGTCCCTGCAAACTTCGTCCGCCCACCTAACTTTCTGCCGCCCTGTGCTACGCTTCCCTTCCCTTGGAATCCATTCCGTAACTCTTAATGACCATCGGTTATCTTCCCTCCTCATTACGTGTCCTGCCCATGCCCATTTCTTTTTCTTGATTTCAACTAAGATATCATTAACTCGCGTTTGTTCCTCACCCAAACTGCTCTTTTCTTATCCCTTAACGCTACACCTATCATTCTTCTTTCCATAGCTCGTTGCGTCGCCCTCAATTTAAGTACAACCCTTTTCGTAAGCCTCCAGGTTTCTGCCCCGTTCGTGAATACTGGTAAGACACAGCTGTTATAAACTTTTCTCTTGCGGGATAATGGCAACCTGCTGTTCATGATCTGAGAATGCCTGCCAAACGCATCCCAGCCCATTCTTATACTTCGGATTATTTCAGTCTCATGATCCGGATCCGCAGTCACTACCAGTCCTAAGTAAATGTATTCCCTTACCACTTCCAGCGCCGCACTACCTATCGTAAATTGCTGTTCTCTTCCGAGACTGTTAAACATTACTTTAGTTTTCTGCAGATTAATTTTTAGACCCACCCTTTGGCTATGCCTGTCCAGGTCAGTGAGCATGCATTGCAGTTGGTCCCCTGAGTTACTAAGCAAGGCAGTATCATCAGCGAATCGCTATGTTACAGAGTAATCGCTCATGTTACAGAGTAATTTGTAAGTTATGGGGTCCCTACCGGGCGCACTTCTCTTGTTACTTCCATCTATCGCTGTCCACAGTTACGTCATGGTAAACGCCTGGTCCAGCTCTTCGTTGCCGGGTCCTTCGTACCTCTCGGGCACCGGGTACTGGGCCTTCTCTATCTTTAGGTACTTAGCCTTCAGATCTTCCAGGAGCCTGCGGCCGCCTCCCTTGTACGTGTTCATTACTTTGGTGAGGTTGCCATTGGTCACAGTTTTGCTACTCAGCGGGTCGATCGGATGCCTCAAGAGACACCACGTCTTACATGTCAAGAGCTTGCCATGCAGGCCGTCGGAGGTCTTAAGACAATTTTCCCTACATAGTTTGGCCGCGTGCTCGGCGATCTGTTTGGTCAAGACTGCTATGCGCTTGGTCAGCTTTCTGTTGTGTCTCTGACGTTTCTACCGCCGCGTTAACGAGTGCCGGGCCGCCCACATGTGGGTCAGTCTGGCTTCCACGTACGGTGGCTGCGAAGTCGTCGCGATTTCTTGGGTAAATGTTTAGAGGTCCTTCTTCTGGTCCCTCGTTGTGTTTGGTCCTTCGTCCTTCTTCTGGTCCTTCTCCTGTGTTTCAGCTTGTCCCGATTCTTCCTCGGACGCCTGTTCTTGTTCATCGGTAAACTTTCTGATCTTGTCCCAATCCGTGATCCGCGCCGTCCCAAGCACAGCCCGATATCGGGAGCCTCGGATCGTGATGCCGATCACGCTGTGGTCAGACCCCAGGTCCACTTCTTCGCTTCTCCAGGAGACGTCTAGCATGCCCAATAACCACGACAAGTCTAGCGTAGGGACACTCGCGGCACTGTTGCCTCTTCTGGTGGTTACGTCCGGCTCATTCAGGAGGACCATCACGTGATCCTCCATTGCCTTGGCCAATGCTTTCCCTCGCTTGGACCGGAACGTATAGCACCACGTTGTGTGAGGGGCGTTAAAGTCACTTAGGATCAGGAGCGGCCTGGTCCCCGCCAGCCCTTTCACCTGGCTCACGATACGGTCAAATTCGTACTGCCGTTGTGACGGCCTGAAGTAAGCGCTCATTACAAATAAATTCCCCGAGCTGCCAATTTCTCTCGCATGAATTTCGACCAGCGTGTGCTTGCACCCGCCCTGCGCTGTGACGTGTGGAGTTAGCCACGTTGCTGCGGACGAGCACCGCCGTTCCGTTCTCCGTGGGATCCGTGTAAAGGACGTACCCCAGGAGTCTTGGTTTCCTGTTTTTTTTCCTGTAGAGCAATTACATCGGGCTTGTTTTCCTGCCCGTCAATGTGTAACGTTAGTTCCGCTTCTTTGTTGCGAATCCCCCGGCTGTTCCATTGGTAAATTAAGGTGGTATCCCCCCCGGTCTTCTTGTGCTCCTTACTTGGCTTCTGCATCATTCTTTCCAGACGTCTCGAGTCGATTGCGCCATTTCGCGATCGCGCCTTTGATTTTTTTAAGCCCGCTCATTTGTAAGGGACGCGAAGCAGATCGTCACTGATGTTGAGGCTACCTTTGGCGCTAGGTGCTAGGTGCGCTTGGTGCTCACCGATGGCGTGTGAGGCTGACTCTCGACAGCTTCTTGTCTGGCGTCCATTTTGCCTAGCCTTTCGATAATTTGGGAAATTGAGCCAAAATGGCCGTCAGCTCTCCTTCTCGCGGGATCTGTGTCGTTGCCGCGGTCGCGGTCTCTGCGGTCGCCGCTTCCTCTCCGCTCGCGGGGCTCTCTTCGGCGTCCATCGCCTCTTGATTATTTGATGCACGTTGCGTGGCCCCAGCCTCTCCCGCCTCCCGCCCGTTGTTTGCCGCCATGCTGTGTTTTGAGGCCTTGCATTTGCTGAGCTGCCGTTACTCGCCAGCGTTTTGATGTTCTTCATAAGCGCCCGTATTTGGGCGTTCTGCTCCTGGATCTGAGCGTTTTGGCGCTCTATGATCCTCTTACGATCTGTCATTTCGCTACTGTCCTTTTGCGGAATCGCTTGTGAGTTAAGGGGTTGGGAAGGGGTGAGGGGTGGGAATTCGGTATGCGAAAAGAGGTAAGGCGTGCAGACAGGACACAAGAGTAGAGCAGTGGACAACATGAACACTCTTGTGTCCTGTCTGCATGCCTCACCTCTTTTTTGCATAATGAATCCGCACCAACAAGTTCAGCTTTCTGACATTCTGAGGGAATTTGGTGTCGCTGGTTCGAGCGACGGGAGACCTGTTGGTGCAGCCCACCTTTTTTCTCGGCGATCCCTCGGCGTCCGGTTGACTCGCTCCGGGACCTCGAACTGGCCCTGGATCTCGAACTAGCCCGGAAGCGCGAGCGGTGGTTGCCGCCGTCGTTGCCGCCATCGTTGCCACCCCCGGATGGTGCCTTCGATCGGGAGTGACTCCAGCGGCCGTTTCTGCCGCCACTCTTGTTGCTGCTGCGGCCTGGCATGTGACCGGCCCCTTTGTTTGGAGGCGCTACGGCGGGGTCCGCCGGCAGGACCTCTCTTGTCTCGGTTCCTTCTCCCGGCGTCCTCTTCCTCCGCTCTGCGCCGTTCCCAACGTCGCCGGCGGACGACGTAGGGCGTCTTGAAGCGGGCTTTGCAAGGCCTTGTCCGCGGTAAGGTGTTTGCCTCCGCACAAGCCGCACTTCGGGACACATCCGTGGTCTTCGGCGGGGTTGGGGATTCCACACCCTCGGCAGGTTGTGTTCGAAGAATCCGGGAACACGTCGATTCTGTGGCCCAATCTTCCACACGCATAGCTTACGTCGATTTGTTGTCTGTGCAACGTTCACTCCGTGAGGAGGTCATACCGTATCTCACTTAATGGGGTACTTTGTGCCCTTCGAAAGCAATGACGACAAATTGGGTCTTACCGATTCGGTTTGCCTGTAGGGCCGTTGGGTTGTGCTTGTGCACAACATTGTCCTGAGTCACCTGGGTGGCATCCTCGAGTGGGATGCCCTTTATGACGCCCGTCACCGTGCCGTGAGGGGCCGCTTACTTGTGCGTTGTGCCGCGTATGTCGATCCTTCCTACTGCAGCGTATCGGTCGCCGTGCTTTCTCTTGGAGGTGCACACCACGACGATATTCTGCTGGAGTTTGGGGCACACGACGTCCTCACTTGCTCCCTTGGCGGGGATCTGTGCCACCCCAACAATTGCACGGCTTAGTTCAATGCGGATCACGTCACTCACGTGGAGCCCACCTCGTGGTCTAAACACGATCTTTATGTCGCCGCGCGGCAAGTCTGGCATGCGCGCGCCCTTCAACAATTTGCCCTTGTTTACACCTTTCGCCCTTGAGTGAGATGTATCGCTGCCAGTGGCGCCACCGCCGAGGTTGTTTCTCCGACTGTTGACATCAGCCGTGGCCTCGGCGCCATCTTGGCTCGTTTGAAGTACAGGATTTAGGCCTAGCTTGCCCATGCCTTTGAGCCTGACTCTCTCACCGCCAGTTTTCAAGCCTTATGATCCTGTGCACTGGTCCGGCGAAATTTCAATGCCGTCCACATGTACACACATAGCGGTAATCATCTTAGGTCAATGCTCACTTGCGTAATCACCGATGGTTCGATGTTCCGCTAGCGGCTTCACCGAGGCTCCGGCAGGGCCTACCGCTCCCCCGGCCAAAGATGAAGTCGACGTTAGGCCCAGCGGCGGGCGCTCCTCGCGGCACACAAATTTTTTCTAAATTCGGAAAAAAACGGTCCCCTACCTCGGCATTTGGGTTCCCGGTGGGCCACACAACTTCATGCATCGGGTCGATGCACTTTCATTAAGGCATGACTCAAAAAACCTGGCAGTTCAAAGAAAAAACACTGAGCCCAGGTGACATGCGTGCGCTCGCTCGCTTCGTCGTCTTCTTCCCGAGCAGGGAGCGAGGACCAGCTGATGCACTTGGATTTTGACAGAAATACACTTGCGCTAGAAAGGACAGCACTGCTGTTGTTGTTGTTGTAGCCTGCCACACGTGCGGCTCCTACCCACGATGGGGGTTTGGCCAAGAAATGGGTAGATTATTCCAAATTAATATGGAGCACGAATTTGCTAATATTTATGGAATTAGCATTGAATAGCGTAGAATTACCGTTTAAAATAAAATCAAGGTCACATTAAATGATTAATCATTACTTTATCAGTAAAAAAAGAATTCAGCAGGGCATTCTCGCCTGAAAGCACGGATAATTTGTACACCTACTGAGCCGTCGTTTTGTGGCACCCTTAGATGTAAAAGCGGTCACACACATGAGAAGCAATTGATATTTGCGCCGCACAAGTTTAACGAATGGGCACCAAAAGATGCGAACATCGACAATCACGCCCAAGTGACGGTGATGTCGTATCCACCTTATTATCTTCGTGTCGGCCAGGCACAGTCAGTTCACGGTTCGACGAGTGCGTTGTTTAGGGTGATACGCTATTGCAACCCCCTTCGTAAGTCACATCTGTAGGCCAAGTTCGGCCAAGTACTCTGAAATTGTGTGCAGAGCGTTCTGAAGTTTGTACGAAGCCGCAGACCAAGACTCCAAGCGCTCTTTATCCACAGAGCAATAACATCCGCATATATAGCTTAGCTTACAGGGAAGTCACCTGTCCTGATGCAAACATCTTGGAAAAGTGGCAAGTAAGGCGTTAAACAGAAGCAGCGATTAAACGCTGCACTGCAGGGCCCCAGTGCGAGGTTGGTTCATTCCTCCGACACCCACTTTCATCCTGCGCTCCGATAGAAAATCATACACAAAGCGGATGAGATGACTCAATATTCCCGTTGTCACAAGAGCGAAAACAACCTCATTATGCGGAACCGAGTCTAAAGCTTTCTGTATGTGCAGAAATATCAGCCAGACGGAGTGCGTGTTTCCTCGAGGAATTCCAAGCGTTGAGGCAAAGTTCGTAATGCTGCCCAGAACTGGATTAACAAAGGGGACGAAAGCCACTCATGACAATATGAAAAAATGTTCGTCTTCTCTAGCCTAGCATGCAAAAGAAACAGGACCATTGAAGGAATGCATTCCATATATCATGTTGAAGAACTCCGAGCAAGCAGATAGAATAACCCCTCATGGCTTATTTAACAGTATTTGGATGCAACGTATTTCTCTAGATTTATGTGGAGTCGCCGGTCAATCGCGTCACTTTTAGAAGTTCCTATTCCTTTAAAGGAAGGAAGAGCGATATTTACGCAATAGATACTTAAATTTGTACTGGCACTTTGCATGTTAGTACAAGAAGTAGATGGTTCATTTATTTTTACCATTTAGATTCATTGAAAAGTTAAGGGAGCCCAGCAAATTTCATAGCAGGTGGCAAAAATAAGAGCGCTTACGACGTTACGCCATTTATGCTACTGCGCATATTATCAGCAACACACTGAGAACCAAGTTATCCTCACGAATAGTGTAGTGTATGGAGAGATTGGAGGACGTTTTTAGTGTTCCTGCATCACGTGACAGTAAACAGGGAAACTGAATCGGAAGTTTATTTTGTTGCTATTATCGCCCACTGCGTGTATATCATGGGCAGGATGTGCAACACCTATACCCATTATTGTTCTTCACTTAGAAAACTTTATACCTAATCATGTTCATGTCTTGCTCAAGTACAGTAGTCAGAATAAAAAAAAATTGCAGCGATTATTACCTCGTATTCGATTGGAAAAGCACAATACATCAGTCTTCATTTCTCCGCGCCATAGGTTGAAGAACGCGCCTCCATCTTCAGGGAAAAGACGCTGTGTGCTCTGTCTGCAAACACCAGCGTCGCCAGCCTCGTCGTGGACGCCATGTCTTGTGCGGGCACAGAAGACACGAGCCTCAAGACACTGCTGAAGAATCCTGCCATTCCGGCTGAGCTGACTGTCATTTGTCATAAGCACAACCAACGCCAGAGGTCCTATTTGGTTTTTGATGCAATGGTGGCTAACAAGACAGTGACGAAAGTGCGCATCGAGGACTTCAATCTGTGTTCTAAAGACATAGAATCTCTCGTGCTAATGCTCTGTGTAAACGACACCATAGAGGAGCTCTGCCTCGTGAAGTCTACGTGGACCATACGCACGCGGAACGTCGGGGTGAGCGGGCGATTATTTTTATGCTTTTTTCTGCACTAGCATTGCACTTATTTAAAAAAATGGCACTTTGTAAGGAGCCGCTGCAACCTCATCTTGTTGACAGTCGTATTAATAACCTTCAATGCATTTCTAGCAGCACAGTCGCTTGCCTTAGCTGTTTTATGAAAATTAAAGGCCAGTTTCATCGTTACTGTGCTATATCGACCATTATAAAATGTGCCGCTCCATCACTTAGCATAAAATATACATTTTAAATATTTCTCTCTATACCACTCGCCAAAAAGTTACACGAACCATTCAAGACAGTCAGTCCAGCCACAGAATAGTTTGCCCTTAACTATCTTTCTTAACTTTGCTCCAAAGGGAGCCTGCAAAAGAGGGAACCCACATGCCGTTTACATCGTACATGCCGCTATTGAATTAAGTGGAGTGAAGCACACGTTTTTTTTTTCACGGTTAAGTAACCTCGATCTGTTGACATCGCGTCACAACCGTTTCTGGCTATTGTAATTATCTGCACTAGTCATAAATTTACCACATCATTTTACTGCCACGTTGCTATGGCAACATCGTGCGCACGTTTTTGTGCAACGTATTCATTTGGGTTTTCTGCGGCATCTCGATATTCTTTCGAGATGCGTTCCTCTTTATCAAACTACAAGGAACAAGATTACACCACGCTTGCAAATTGCGATAACTGATGGATTCGAGCAGATAGAAAATAATGACTTAGCTTGAATTCAAATGCAGCGTAAATATTGATGATAAAGGGAATAAAAACTAAGTGGAAAATCGCTTGGAATGAATAATAAATTACTTGGCTGCGACGCAAACATCCGTGTGACTGTAACCACGAAGCTCCAGAGGAAAATCTACCGGGGATTGCCATATCTAAGCCAATCTTGCGAAATAATATCTCTAAGATTCTGTTAGTATAGTAAAGGGTAGACACGAAAAAAAAATGAGTTTATGGATTGTTTCCTCATTACTGATAAAGCGAAAGGGAATGCCTCACCCGACACCTGTATAGGTAAAAGTTCACGGAGGCAATCCACCAATGTAATCTGGTGAAGGTAGTTCTGAGTATGAGTGTATTGAACGACTCGAGCAGCACACACCATGACATTTTTTTTCGTTTTGTCTTTCGTCTATTGTGGCGCACACCCACTGCTGCAGGGCGGGGGATTACTGACAGGCAGTATTCGAAAATGCCAGTCACCATTAAAATTAGTAAAAATTAAGTTTCATGGTTCACAAGCTTGATGAGTCGTTTTGATGGTCCCGCCTTGGTAATAATTAACTATGAAGCTAAAGCTTGTATTTCAATAACTCCCGTCATGGAGCAAACTGACACCTTGCCACCTACGAGATTACGCCAATTTTATTTTCCCTGCACATTTGCAGTGCTGCTGGTGGATCCTTTCGACGTTGTTTGCCATCAATTACATTATTTCGGGCGCATACTCTACTTTGGGTAGGTGGCACGTTTGAAACTTGTCATCATCATTGTCACGTACACGTCACTTGTTCCACCGACGCTGTTTTCACTAGCATGGATGGATGAAAAACTTTATTGACAGTCCGAGCATGACAGTGAAGAATTCCACCCATACATATTAACTTTTTGATTTTATAAAAAAACAATTTATATGCGTTGCACATCACCTAGTCCTCGGCCGCTACCTTATCGTTCGTTCTGGCCTGACCTGACCTGGCCTGATGACACTTATCTTAGTCTGTGTGCAGCGTAAACCTTGCACTAAATGTTCGGCACTGTTGTAGAGCTACAGCTGAGTAGTTAGCGCGCTCGACTCCCAAATGAACATTGCCTTACTGACATAGCTGCAAATCCTGTTGGAGGCGGCAGTATATTAGTAGCGGTGGCGCGGTGCGGGCAATGCCAAAAATCTCGTATGCAATGACAAGGACGACATTCAAAAGACGCATTTTGAGGAGACTAAAGACAGGCAGGCTCCGCTTTCTCTGCGCAAAGTGCACAAAGTTATTCGGTTTGAATGCTGGCCATGGCAGCCGCACCTAGAAAGCGGCAGAGTGCTAAATTTCTCTGGTACGACGTTTTTAATTGCCATTTAAGTACTTGAGGCGGCGAAAATGTAATTCACAATGTGTCACTACGGCACCCGGCTGCTTACCTTCCTCAGTTGGCCTGTTGCAGCGAGTCTCATCGATGTAGATCGACTCACGTGGTGCTGATAAAGAGAAGTTCAAAACTAATTGGTTCTTTGATGGTGTAATTACATTTTGTCCTTCCTGCAGGCGGTTGAAAATATAGGTGGTGCCAATTTATTATCACAAAAACGCTCCGTAAGGGTAAGCTAACGCTTTCATCTCCAGCCAAACGTTTTTCCTGGTCAAAGCAATTGAAGCCACGAATGAAATGCGGTGTGAGTAGTCGCAACGCAAGCTGAGATCTATTGAAAACTAGCTGACAAATCTTATTTACCCATCCACTAAACGCGCACAGAGCCTTGAATCATAGCATTAGCGAACCAAGTATTATATATATTAGAGTCGCCAGAAAGATATGAAATGCCTTATAGAGCCCGTAGGTCGCCAACCTACCCTGCCGGTATTTTTATCCCTCTCCGAATTTCTTCAGAAAGGATGGGTAAGCTAATGATCTGGTTATTTGAATACCAATGTTTTTGTCGCGTATCAGTTGTGTAAGCAGTTTTATTATTTGTCTAATTATTTTTTTAACATTTGTCAGATGTATCCGTCCAACATCAGGCGACATGCCCACCTTCTTGCGTATGGTCTGACGAAGACGAAGTCCCTGCAACGACTCGCTGTTCGATGCGAATTTTCTGCTGACGAGATTCGTTGCATCCTCAAAGCTGCCGACAAGTGTAAATCGCTGCAGGAGCTTCACTTTCCCAGCCTAGAAAGTCGCAACTGCCGACAAATATACGATGCGCTCAAGCACACTGGAGTGATGAGCAAACTGACCATAGAGAAGTAAGTAATTGCATGCCAATGACTATATTTGTGTTTGAGCGCATGTGGTCATCTGATGAAGGAAACAATCTCAGATCGCTTGAAGTGTCGTTCTATGGCCCGCATTGTTCATTGACTGAAGCTCATGCAATCGAATTGTTCCAGTACTCTAGACACATACTATCCAAATTGCTTGATTCAAAATTGGGAATAACAAACACCGGGGAAGAACGCTGTTTTCGTTGCATAAAAGTGCAAGAAATGGTGGATGTCCTATGCCATGGTAAATTGGCTCCTACTTTCACGATGTTCTCGTTTTCCTAATCGTCTCGAATTTCCATCTCCCGCCTTCCCAATGTTCTCTCCAGGTTCTAGAGACGATCGTCTAAGCGAGTCCCACGTAGAAAGTTCAAAAGAGAGAGAATGATGCAAACAAAGGCATGGAGGTAGAAAGCAGAAAGTTCAAGAGTGACTTTATGGTCCGTTGGCCATGGTCAACTCTTCGCCATGCACCTAAAATATTTTCTTCCAAAAAAGGGCCGGAATCCAAGCATTCAACACTAGACTTAAGTGTTCTTCGCTCGGTCGCATATTGAGGGTCCCGTTCTCGTCCAATCTTGTGAATGCATCGGTTGGTGTACAGCACACCGAGCCGCAATCGATGGATGAGTGTTTTGTGGCCTCTCCGCAACCGAAGCGGAAGCCGGAATCGTAAACCAGCGTCTAGTTTATGCAGGCGCTCTTGCCCATTTTTGGCGTAGTCCCATTGTCGCGCCATAGAGGTTTTGATAAGGTTACGGAGCAAGGCATTGATGTCATACCGGGAAAAGTTAAGCCGTAGAATCTTCCCGTCAGTGTGTGCCTTTTTTGCCTCCGCATCAGCGTGTTCATTTCCAGCTATCCCATAATGGCTAGGAATGCACTGCACCACGATGGCATGTCCGGATTGAGACACCTCAGAAAGCAGAGACATGACATCATAAACCAAAGAACTATATGCGGTTCTGTGTATAATATAATTGCTTATGAGTTACAGTGCTGGTTATGAGTCACAGAACACTGTCCATTTATCGAGGCTTTGTTGCATAAGCAGCGGACTGCTTCTCGAACTCTGGTCAACTCAGCTGCTGTTGACGATGTTCTGTGTCCTGTCTTGAACCGTTGCGCTATCCGTATTCCAGGTACTGTATAAGCTGCTGCGGAAGGGGTCTGTATTAGAGAACCATCTGCAAAAACATGTTCGGTATATCCGCACATGTAAGCAATGTAGGATAACGCAAAATGCTTGAACCCAGCAAGCGGCACTTCCGACTTCTTTGTTATTCCAGGGATTGAGAGTCTCACCGTTGGCTTTGCCATCGTCTGGAGTGGAACTTCGGATATGTCATGTGGTTTGAAATCCGACGGCAATAAGTCTTGCTGCGACAACACGGCAGCGACAGGCCGTATGCTTGTGACGTTCGTCTGTGGATGATTCCTTTGTATGTGTATATTCCGCAGCATTAGATGCACTCGCAATGGCTCAGGCTGCAGGTAAACTCTAGAAGGGCACGTGCGTGCTTCTGCAATAGTGCCCCAAGTAGAAGCACATCGTGGTGGTCCTAGGCTAATCCTTAGTGCGCGAGCCTGAGCATTTTCATGTGTGCGTACGCCAGATGTATCCAACAAAGTACAGGCGCACTGTAACGGACGTCGCCAAGAAAAAGTGCCTAGAACAGCTGCAGAAATTATTTGGAAGGGCCCCACGATTTTCCAGACACATGTCGAATGACTTGAGTAAACCTGTGCAGCTTTTTTCTTAATGCAGAGACGTGCTTCGACCACGATAAGTCACGGTCGGTGTGGCTCCGTGAAACTCCGTGTTACCGAAGTTATACCCTTTCAATAAATCATAACAAGGTAGCAGGCCATTGAGTTCCGTGTAAATGTCATGGCTACACTCTTCGTTGGTGACAGCTGTACTCAACGAATATCTATGTCTGTCGACGTTATCGACACAGCCCGCTGTAGCTTAGCTTGTACGTGCAAGCACGTTAAACTCATGGTCTATAAGAAGATTTCATCTGCGTACACAGAGTCTAAAGAGAGCGACATTAAATAAATTTGGGCTCAGGCTCGTTCAAAAGGACCTCCAACGTTGTCTGTTGAGCTTGTCTAAGTATCTCTGAAATTTGTTTTGCACACGGCGTGACGTCCTCGAGTCTGATATCAATTTAGTTCGCCTGCATTTCCTCTCGGTGCTACGTCGGACTGCCCGCAGCTCTTCATATATGACGTTAACGGATGTTCTTCATTTTGATGTTGGGATGATGCGTTTTGCTGCGTGCATTGCTGCTGTAATATTGTCTTCAATCGCTTTCGGAGGAATTCTACAATCCCAGTACTCTTGCAGCTTGTTTCGAAGGGCATCCCAGTCAGTTCGTCGTGCATGAGAACTTGGGAGTCTTGTAAACCATCTCAGTTGTACACAAGTAAGTAGGTGAACACTACCCAACGTTTCAGCATCTGTGCACTACGCAGCAGAAGACGAAAGGCATATTGAAGCGATAGCTAAATCGAGACAGCTGCTGAGCGTTGTACCACGA
Source organism: Dermacentor variabilis (assembly GCF_050947875.1). NCBI lineage: Eukaryota > Metazoa > Arthropoda > Arachnida > Ixodida > Ixodidae > Dermacentor > Dermacentor variabilis. The sequence goes on from NC_134571.1 coordinate 175,415,301, forward strand.
AAAAATGTTTGTGAGCGGTTGTTCAGAATGTCAAGGCCATTGCTGTTTATGAAGTCAAGAACCTGTCTTCCTCGAATGTTTATGATCCTGCTACCCCAAAGATGGCGATGCACGTTAATGTCACCTACTTTAACATGAGGTCCTTGGCTGGAGTCCAGAACAAGTTAAAGGTGTCAAGAGTCAAACCTTCCTCTGGGACAAATATAGCCACGAATGATCGAGATTGTCCGGCGCTTTAGTTTCAGTGTTATAGAAACGTACTCGTTGCTGTTGAGCATCGGAACCTGGTTTAGCGAATACGTGAAGTCACATCGCATGCATATTGAAACTTTGCTAGGATTTGCACTTCTCTCACACGCGTTCGTATCCAGAGAGTATAAATGTCGATATCATATTCGGCTTGCATATCACAATGACTGGATGTCGATGCTTGAGCATTTTCTGTTTAAAATCTCTGAGGCGACACCGTAGGCCTCATGCGTTCCACTGAAATATTAGGGAACGGCGGATCCTTTCCTGCAGTGATAACATTAAAGTTGAAGATTCCATGATATTTGCTAGCTTTTATTAGCAGCAAACGCCAGTTCTGTTGCGTCGACAGTTTGCGCTCAGCCTTGGCAACGGGAGTCTTAACCAATATAGGCAGCATTCGCAAGAACTGAGCCAACCGTGCAAGCACGTTCATACTAGCGTTGCGGCTACACTTCAGTACTCCGAGATGGCAGGGAAGGCCACATAATAGTGTCCTTGGTGCTCGCAAGATTACACGTGGCTGAATGTGGGCCTGGCGACTGAGGAATAGCAGAAGCGCGCGAATACTTTTCAGGGTGTACTGGTACACCTGTTTGCGATGCTGATCTCCTCCTTCGATTACTTGAACGCCCATGGTGGCGGTATACCTTGGCAGCCGCTTCTGTGTGTAGAGCAATCTCGTACCATTTTTCTTAGCACGAACATTTCGCTCTCTTTTGAACAATCCTTCGACGTTGCCTCATGCGGCCCATCACAGTTAGGGTGCTTCAAGTCAGGGCCAGCACACGTGGACTCATCATGATCACCACCAATGCGGCGACATGTCTTGTTCGCGCACACAGCCTTCAGGCGCCCAATTTTTTTTTTTTTTGCATTTACGGCACTGTAATGGCCTAGGGACACCTGGACGGACAGGATGCCTCACTTATCTCACTTTCACATGTGTTGGTAAGTTGTCTCCTTCAAAAGTGAGCTTTGTGCACCTCGACCGTCCAAAACTGTGCATGTCTGTTATATGCACAGTTGAGGAGATTAGCATTGGTAGAGCGCCATTATCAATAACTCTATCCACATCGTGGATCACGCCGGCGGTGGTGCTGCCTCCATGTAGGATGAATGAGTGGACAAGTATAATTCCTAGCGCAGTTACAGCTTTTAAAGTGTCGAGGATGGTTCGTGCAGTCACATCAACAGCGTGTTTCTTCTGTGATTAATTTGGACCTCTTTCATTTGCCCTGATGCCAGACTCTCGAGATAGGCAGGAGAGCGCGCTTATTTATTTATTTATTTATTTATTTATTTATTTATTTATTTATTTATTTATTTATTTATTTAGCACATTTCCAAGGCCCGAGGGCATTACAGGCAGTAGTGGTAAGTACAAATATATGCACAGTAAAAGAGAGAGAAAATACAGTTATAACAAGTAAAGAAAAACATGTTAGCAAAAGGTTTAATGAATGCCAGTCTTGAAGCTCTTGATGTCGGTTATGGCGGCGGTGGAATCAGGAAGGTGGTTTCATTCTTTGCTAGTCTTTAGAATGAAAGATTCGCCGTTGGGGTATTAGTCCGACAAGATGGCACACCAACATTGTAGATATGGTCTGAACGCGATGACACATAGACGGAAGCGGAAAATAGAACGTCTTTTAAAATTATGATAGATTTTGTGGAACAATGACAGGCGAGAGCATTTACGGCGCAAAGGCAGTTCAGGTAAGGCTAGTATTGCTTTCATTGATGATAAGCTGGCATGCCGAGAGTAATTTGAAAGAATAGAAGGTGCTGCGCGATTCTGGGCGGATTCAATAACTTCTGGAGGTGTAGTGTTTTTGAGGTCCCAGATAGCTCATCCGTAATATAATTTAGGGCGAACAAGTTTTAGATAGATGTAGTTTTACTGACAAAAGTGCTCGGGAAAAATTCTGTCATAAGATTCCCAGCATGGGGTTAGCGTTGTTATTAACATAGTTAAAATGTATGCGCCAAGAAAGATCAGAACTGATGTGGATGCCGAGGCACTTGTATGAAGTCACAGGGTCTAGTTAGATGCCGTCAATAAAATGGTGAATTCAGGGAATTGAGGTTGCCTGTAGGAGTGACAGGGACGTAGGCGATTGTGTACGCTTGCTATGAGGGCGACTAATTGTAGTTAGGCTCACTCCCGCTTGAAGTCCAGCGAAGTTTCCTGGTCAACCGGCGGTTTGTGGCCTCGGCACATTAACTGTCGGATTCCCTGTCACCCACGTCAGAGAAGCTCGATGACCTTGGCAGAGTCACGTTCCCATGGTCCGGCGCAGCAGCCCGACTTGCAGCGTGGAGGTCAGCCCCCAACCGTGGCGGCAGAGAGGACGGAACGTCCGTCATTGTTTCTGTTACTGTACCCGCCACAGAGGCGTCGTTACGCACAAATTTAACTGAAAAACCAGAGCGAAGCAGGAATAGCAACTAATAAAGAACTCGTCTTCTTCGTGCGACGAATGATGGATGTGCTGCGCCATGATCACAATGCTCAGCACTCCGATTCTGAACTATATTGGGTAGTTCAGTTTTGCTGCTGCATTGCCGCAAATATTTTTAAAAATACAGTGTACCCTTTCCGCTCAAAAGATAATGTAGCTGCAAGTACTGCGACGGGATCCAAGCATGACGCCTGCGCCACCGCTGACGCGTCGGTACCCGCATGAGCATGGCCAGTGCGCGCCAGTCGTGTTTGCCGGGTGTTCCGCTGAGCTGCTCTGTCAAAGAAGCGTGGATGGTTGGATGCTATGTACGTCCCCTTTGGAACGGGGTGGTGGGGTGCCCCGCCAAGCTCTTGTTATTATATTGCCTAATGTCCTATCTATGTTAAAACAAAAAAAGAAACAGAAACACGATGAATTCACATAACCAAACCTTCTTAACCCCTATTGGGAACTTTGTATTTGCACGTCTGCGTTGTTTGTCGTTTCCCTACTTTTCTTCCACCAATCTTCCAATCGACGTTTACTCATATCTACTGCGGACATGTTTAGTTTCCCCTGCTCTCACTGAACCCAAGGCCTTCAATTAAGCCAGAGGTGCCTAAATTGATCGCTGGGCAGATATATTCTCATTTTAATAAAACATGCTCCATGGTTTCCCTAGCTCTACCGCAGCAAGCACATGCTCCTTCTTCATTCTTATATCTCGCTTTATAAGTGCGTACTCTAACGCATCTTGATCTCGCTTCCAAAAGTAATGAGCTTCCCCTTCAGTTATAAACTGTTTCTTTCCCAATTTCGTTTTTTTTTTTGCGTAGTTACTCATAGCAGGTTCCTTTTCCATTGTCGCCACCCAGGAGAATATCTCAGCCTCTCTTACTATCCGCTTGATGTTCTCTGTTGCTAGGTTGCTCACTATACAGGTCGCATACTTGCTGGTAAGCTTCGTAGTCATTTTCTTCCACTGTGAATCAATGTTTTTTCTATACAAATACTTGAACACTCTCCAAGCCCCTTTACATTCTTCCATGTTCCTCAATTTCTCTGCGTATTCAATTGTACTGTGAGCTTCTCTCACTTCAAAGCTTGTCCAGTCCATATCACACTGCGCATATTCGTTTGTAGTCCTCCCGTGATCGCCCAATGCGACGCGTCTCACTGACTTTTGGTTGTCATCCGAGTCCTGATTGTAGCCCTGATTTCCAACAAACAACCGCATTTCCAAAAGTAAGTCCTGAAACCAATACACCTTTCCACATACCCCCGAGCACCTGCAACCTATTCAATCCCCATAGCGATCTGTGCTTCATTATGGCTGCATTTCTCTTCTCCTTTACTGTTATTTTTTTTCCTGTGCTTCCCTACATCTATTGCGTTCGTTTACCAAGGTATTTGTAATATTTTACCCGAGGTATTTCCTGGCCCTGTATTGTCATTGTCTGTTCACTGTTTTCATTGAATACCATAACACCTGATTTTCTAACGCTAAATTTCGAGCCTAAATTCTCGCCTTCATGGCCATAGATATTAGCCAGACGTTGCAAATCAATTTGCTTGTTAGCTAGCAACACAATGTCACCCGCATAAAATAATCCTGGAAGCTGCTGCACTACTACTGTACCTGCCGATTTGCATGAGAGATTCAACCCTATATTTTTTTCTTGTAGCGCCATTTCGATTCTCACCATGTGCATCATAAACAACAGTGGGGATAAAGGGCACCCCTGATTCAGTCCCTTGTTGATATCAACTTTCTTCTTGTTCTTCATCCTTCTCATTCAACGCAAACGTTAATTTCTGGTTCATCTTTCTCAAAAGGTGTAGACAATCGTCGCCTAAGCCTTGCCCTTCCAGAATATCCCAGAAAATGTTGCGGTTTACGTTGTCATACGCTCCTGTAATGCCTCAAAAGGCCATATATAACGGTCTGCATTCTACTATTGATATTTGAATACTGACTAAGAACAAATAAGTTATCATCCAAACGCCTACCTATTCTGAAGCCATTCTGAAGTTCTCCCAAAATGTCGTTATCCTTTGCCCATTAATTTGATTGCCTGCATTCCTAACCTGTATATTACCGATGTAATGGTCAATGGTCTATATCTGTGAATTCTATCGTTCTCACCCTTTACAAATTAAGTTCATTCTATCTTGTTGCCAACTGCCCGGTATTCGTCTATCTTTTATTCCACTGCTTTCACAAGAGCTTTCTTACTTTTTGGTCCTAGTTCATTAATCAGCCTAACCGGATCCTCGTCTAGCCCTGTGGCTGTACGCTTAGGAATTTTCTCTTCGGCTTTCTTCCAGTTGAAACTTGTCAGCACCTCCTCCTTTTCCATCTGCTTCTCTTTCATGCTCTTTTCTTCTTCAAATAGAACCTCTTCATTGCCTTGGAAAGATTTGGCTTTTATTTTTCGGATGCAATTTAATGCCGCTTACCCTTGCAGTTTGTTTCATTATTCGTCTAGGATACGTTTTTGAATCGCTTTTGACTTCCTCCCTAATAATTTTATGTGGTACCTAAATATTCTAGGTGCGGCCTTCTTTTTATCACGTATTTATGACAACCATCGCTCCCTTTTATCTTTGCTTGCAACAGTGCTGGAACCATGGACTCTTTCTCCCGGTATATTTCCCATTTACTGGCTACTTCATTCTGCGGCAACTACACCTTCTTTGCCTGCCTGTGCTCTCGGGATGCTTTCTGTCATTCGGCGATCATATGTCCTCATATATTCTCATATCATATATTCTCATATGTCCGAACAATAGAAAGCCTTCCGAGAGCACAGGTAGGCAAAGAGAAGGTGCAGTTCCAGCTTGACGGTACCGCGGCCGCGGTCACTCTGAGAGACCGCAAACGGCGGCTGAGAAAGGGCTTTGTCTTTCAGTTTCTGCGTAACAGATTTATGTTTTCACGTATATTCTAATAACAACCGAAAGCGATCATGTCTGCAGCTTGTGCGTAAGTCGTGCTTTACGCAATCTCTGGCGCAATTAATACTTTCAAAAAATAATTTAGTTCAATAAGGTACTTGCGCTTGGCACACAGCCTATAAAAGAATGAGCGTGTGTGCTGCACTTCGGCAGACTTGCATGCGTGCGTGACGTGCGTCGATTGTGGAGGGGTGCTCGTGTATGGTCGTCTAACTTCCGCACCAGCTTCACTGTACGTCGACTTTCATAGGATGGAAAAGAGGCACTTTTCAACATATTCATATACATCCATGTGATGTCATCACCTATTCCAAGTTACGTGCTATCCTATTCAAGCGCGATAGTTGCTCAAAACTGGGCTTACTAGCTTGACTAAGACATCCTCAGACAGACAGACAGACAATGAACTTTATTTAATCCTGAGGAGCTACCAGGACCTCCTAGCGGGAGGCCATTGTAGCCGCTGGGCGCGCCCACGTAAAGGACAGAACGCCGTGACTCTCCGCTCTTTCCTGGGCCCTCTGGATAGCCTGGGCTTGCTTTCGGAGTACCGTGCTTCTGATGGCCTCCTGCAATTCGGCTTCGCTGAGGTTTTTTTTTTTTTTTTGAATTGCAACTTACTAACAAAAGCTGCGGCACATTACATTCACAGCACACGCGCTTTATCCTAAATCCCTGCAGACTTTTAAAACGTGGCAGAAGAATCTTGGAATATGCCAGTTGGTTCGTTGTAAACAAAAACCTTCAGCACGAACTGCACAAGGGCGAAATCGGGACACATGAAAGCAGGACCAGTGCTGACTTTGAACTGAATATTTAATTACTTGAAGTCATAAATATATGTCTGCACAGATCGTCGGACAATCGCACGAAACCCGTAAAAAAATTCAACTTCTTTTCTGATAGTGATATTGATGGCGTGCTGATGCAACTACTTCTGTCCAATTTGATTAAATATGCCTCTATTTTTTTCGCATTTGAGCTTATCGCGCGCCCGTTTTAAAAACATGGTGTTATGGAAAGCGGAGCGCATCTGCACTGATTTCAATGCAAAGCAAGGTTCCCACCAAATTTTGTCGTAACAGCCAGCTTGTGCACTCGGGCACGCTCTTTAAAACACCTTCCCATTTGGTCTAAATATCTTTTACCACAAATTGGCGGAATCTTGTACACAACTTAACCATTGCTCTTGGTGAACTGCAAAGCGTGCGTTCGTTCACATGTTTTGGGCGCGTTTCTTCGTTTTTTTTTTCATTTGTGGAGCAAAAGCATGACAACTGTGTTTAACGTGTTTACGTTCTTCGAAATTTGGTACAGATGAGGGATTACTTCGATTGTTTTTCTTCCATGGTTTCTGGTCAGTTTTTCTGTTTTTTTTTATTTTAAACAGTTGCAAAAGCTTTTGCACAAATTTGGAGTTATTCAAGGGGGATAGCCCACTCATTCAAAGCACTCGTTTCGCTGAACGAAGCTGTTCGACCTCGCGTACTCAAATGATTTCGTTAATGCTTACTGTGAGCAGTTTATCGCGAAACCTCGTTTTACTAGCTTAGAATGTCCTCTGCTTTAAGACAGGAATGTTCCTGCCTGATCTGGGCATGTGCAGACGTGCTTGGCGGTAAAACAAGAAGCGTAATGTCATAATAATAATAATAATATTTGGGGTTTTACGTGCCAAAACCACATTCTGATTATGAGGCACGCCGTAGTGGAGGACTCCGGAAATTTTGACCACCTGGGGTTCTTTAACGTGCACCTAAATCTAAGCACACGGGTGTTTTCGCATTTCGCCCCCATCGAAATGCGGCCGCCGTGGCCGGGATTCGATCCCGCGACCTCGTGCTCAGCAGCCCAACACCATAGCCACTGAGCAACCACGGCGGGTAAGCGTAATGTCAAGGAACTTGATGCTCTTACTGGTCTTCACAGTCTGAGGAAATTACGATCTTGCAGACAAATTCTGAAAATCATCGCGGATTCATTCCACCATACTAGCAAGGCATCTTTTCAATTCTTTAACCGTGATCAAATGGTCATTTACGAACTTTAATACACCAATCACAGAAGCATCCTCAAGATTCACCTGGATTCGCTTGTGTGCACAAGACAAAAATGTCGCATAAAAAGACCGCCACACAGCAACCAATGAAAATTCCAGATCTTTGAGTGTAAAAATGCCCATTGGAGCAGATGGCTGTTGTCTGAAGACAACTGCAGGTTATTCAAAACGTTCTCTCGCTCACAATCAGTTTCATGGCTAAGTTTGGCCTGACCTGCCCTTGCGCCCTTAGACACTGCTCATCATCTTCATGGCCCACTGGCTATATCTGGTCCTTGGGCCAAGAATCATTATACATTATCATCATTGAATAGCCAACAGTAACTAAATCTAGGAACAACAAAACAATTTGTTGCACTGTTTGGTGAGAACGCAGGTGATAACGCTGAAGGAGAAAAATGTCACCAACGGCTGCATTTGGCTCTCTCAAAGCAATCATTTCACATGTCCTAATCATATTCCATCCAACAGTTGCACGGTGTTCTCATTTCCCATTGGACTAATAGAAGTTTGTCAGAGATCTATGCAACCACACGAAAGGTCTGGTGACGTTTACAGAAATGTATGTGCGCATCAGTGTGCTTATGTGTAATGTTTCGCTCAGCCATTTACGACAGCCCTAATTTTTTACCTCCTTCAGTTGAGTTATCATGTTCCTTAATAGTACCAGAACTGTTCTAATGGATCCATGCAATTTCTGGGTGCTTTGTAGACTACGTATCGAAGTCGACTCCCAGCTAGCAGAGATGGTCACCTTCTTCAGCGAAGTCCTCGCCGACGATTATCGCTGTGATCCTTTGAACCTCCTGCATGCCCGCCTTGGCCACTCGTGCGAGCCTCTGGGAACCAGCTGCGGAGACCACCTCAGGGTTCTTCATCTCACGTACAATACAGAGAATGTGTTCCCTTCTATTCCACATGGCCTAAAGGCCTATTTGGCGCTGACGAAGAGCCTAGAAAACCTGCACATGGACTTTACAGCGACAAGTGCAATGGCTGATTTCATCATATCTGGTATAGTGAGCAACCACAGCATCAAGGAGCTCCGCATATTCAGTACGTATGTTTCAAGTGCACCGTTGGGGCTCTATTAAATACCCAAGTATGGGGTTTTCATTCACGCTTCAGTGCGCACGTAACCCGGAATAAACGTTGCTCACTCGGTGCTGTAATCAGAATTACACATCCTGTATGCCCGCCGGGCCACACGTTTGGCGCTAGCGTGTACCAGTGAGCAAGAGAGCGTGGTTTTGATTTTCGGATACCGAGGCCGCATTTGGAAGGGCAACGGAATGCAAATTACTTGGCTTTTTCATTAAATAATATTATTCGCCACTTCTCTGTGCCAAATTGAAAGCTTAAATTTGTCGCTGTATTCCAAACATTTGCAAGCCTCCGTAAATTATTGTATGTGCATTATCCGCTTATAGCACCATGTTGTTGTCCGCATACATCAGCCCAGACTTGTTTGGCGCACCTTTGTTCATTACGGATGTAAGATGGATGAAAACCTAATTTACTGTTTTGCTATCATTTCATGCCCTTCACATTGAGCGTGGACAAGAATGGAGACAGAGGGGTTTCTTGCTTTAGCCATTGGTGAATTTCCACTAGCTCTGCGCATTTTCGGCTTTCTCATAAATATTGTACCTAGTTGTTCCTATACATATCCATTAGCATCTCGGCGAAATCCTGACCTGCTACGTCGTGCTTCAGAATATCCTGTTGGAATTCCCTGTGTACGTTTTCGTAAGCTCCTTTATTATCAACTAATCCTACTCATAAAATTTATTACGAGCTATTGAAATCTCTGTGCACTGAGCTAGTGCAAAAACTCACTCATGAGCCGGCTCACTGAGGCAGCGACTCTGGCCGGCCCATGAATTTTAGCCCGAGCGAACCCGGCTGAGTAAAATTTCGGTGAATGTGCGTGCGAGTGAACCCGACTTAGTTGAATTTTGGTGAGTCTGAGTTAGGAGTGAGCCCTAAGGAAACAATATAATTTGTGAGTTCTATTCATTTTGCCGGCCTATCAGTAGAACATCGTATATCAGGTAGAAGTCATGCAGGTGGCCGATAATGCTCGATATATATAATCACATAATTTTCCAGCAGTACAGTCGTTGAAGTGGAGCCAGGCGTCACGTGCCAGGCGTCACGTGCCAGGCGTCACTTGCCAGGCGTCACATGCACTGCACAAAAAGGGAAAATGCTTTTTAGAAGCATCTAATCGGTAAAATTATCGTACTTTTTGCTTTACCGCTCGCCTGTCTTGTTTCGCTTTTGGCTGAGGGAATGTATGGTGCGCGGGTGTACGCATGTGTGAGTTTCCCATATATATGGCTGTTTGAATGCCTTAGGCTTTTAGTCGTGAGTCAGCGCTCGTGTTTTTTCTCTCTTCTTTGTCCGCATATTTAGTGCGCGCTGTAAGTAATGATAATTCAGAGGTCTAGGCACCCTTGTCATGTGTCCGTACTTACCACAGCCTTAACCAGTCGATTTATTAGTGCTTTTTATACCACAATCCATAACTCTCTTTTAGCTTCATAGGCCCATCGTGTCTTTTTATGGGACTACACTAAGAATCTCATCACCGGTGATCATCAGCTGTGAACCTCGGTAGGATTTAGAATAGTATACTGATACAGGTCCTAACTTTTGATATGTGTCTGCAGGTCTGTCAGAGCAAAACGCAACGTCGGGTAATAACACAAACATTATTTAGTGGTTGGTCTGGGAGAGCATACGTGATTCCTAGAAGAGCTTACGTTTACGCTCGAGTTGCAGTTGGCCTTGAAAAACACCGTAGCGGCCAAGGAAACAATCAGTTGAGTGGACCCAGTGTGGTAGTCAAGTGGCCGCGGAGTTTCCCTCCAGACCTCGAGGCCACGGCTTCGATCCCGGATGTAGCGGTTCCTTTCGAAGAGTACGAAATTCAAAACTGCCTTATACTTAGATTTAAGAGCACCTTAAAGTTGAAGTCAAAATTATGCCGGAGTCTCCGACTACGCGTCCCTGATAATGGTATCTTGGTTTTTTGCATGTAAAACGCACTATTTTAAATATTTAGGTACACAATACAAATAACAAAACGTGAAGATGTGCTGTCAGCGCAGCAAAAGCAGCCTACAGAAAAGTCAATGCGTTAGTGAATATAATCACGAGAGAAAAGACGTAATCATTCAAGGTGGCCATTTGCAGCAATTTCTCATTTCTCTGCGCAGAATTCTCAGTGAGCAGCTTGAGCCTGGCGGTCCTATGTCGTTGGCTGGAGGCAAATCGGCTCCTGCACAGCCTGGAGATGCATCTTAGCAATGTCTTCGAAGGCGATCTTTTTGCCGGCCTCGAAAAGGTTCTGCGGGACAACTACACGCTCACTTCGCTCGACGTGCATGAAAGCGATCATTCCTTGACCACATTGCTCATAAGGAATTTGGTAAGCAAAGAACAAATGTTGCGCGGTGTTCAGGTGCTGATTTGCATAATTCAGTCTTGAATAAAACAAGCAGTGAATTTTTTTTCTTTTAAATTGCTTTTCAAGGTGTGCCTATGTCGGATAATGCTAGGGGTGTGCGAATAGGGATTTTTGGGAACAAACTGATCACAAAGTGAATGGTGCCATAAGCGAATTGAAGCGAATGTGAACTGCTTTTCTAATAGTTTTCGAGTAAGGAAGAGCCGTTACCACAGATAATATAAAACGATGTTCACATCCCAATGCTCTTAAAGCTAGAACGTTTATGTAAATACATATTTTATGAAGCGTTGTTTATTAAAATCACAAATGAAGCATTTAGAGCAAACACACGACTCTTCAGAGAGTGCGAATGATCGCTGTAGAGCCGGTAAAACACGGCTTCCTAAATCATGGAGCCTACTGCACTACGCAGGTTATCGCGTTTTATGTCCAGAATATACCCGCGGAGGTAAAAAATCGCCGTACTTTGGGTCCAGTTATATGATTACTTGGGCGCAGCTGATGTTTCGAAATATTCGAAAAGTGTTTAAAATATTTGCATTCACGATTAGTGATCATTTGAATCGAAGACCGAATCGTATAAGACACTATTTGATTCGTTATTCTAAAGTTTAGAACATTTACATATTCCTAGTGATAATGCCAGTCTGAGCGCAGCCTTCAGATCTGAGAACGGCAGCAAGTCTAGCTAGTTTGTACGAATTCTTGCTTGAATAAAGTTAGGCGTGTAGACACGCCTTGCGTTTTGTAACGTGCATTTAGAACATCAACGCTGGTGGAATTCTATTGTTATAACCAGTTGTCTAATTACCTCATCATCGACGGATACCTATGGATGGATGGATGGATGGATGATCATTTATTAGTAGCAAAGGAACAAAAGCCCGAGTTCAGGCCTCTTGGCAGGCTCATACCTCCTGGCCCAGCACGTTCTTGATGTGCTGCACCAGAAGCGGCCAGCAAAGTTTTTCAAACTTTCCTGGGGGAGTGGTCTACCCCTGCAAGCTGCCGGGACGCTGGTTGTTGGGTACTTTAGAAAATAGAGTCTTTCTTAAGGTGGGGTTGGCAGGGCACTCCCACAAGGTGTGTTTATTTGATGGCTAGGCACCGCACTGCTTGCAAGCGGTCAAGCCTGGGTCCATGTTAATATGACGAGTATAGTGTGGTGTGAGTAATGTGTGTGTTTGCGCTTTTCGTATGACTGAGGCGTCCTCTCTCGAATGCGTGTAGGATGGTGTGTTGAGAGGTTTTCATGCTTCGCTTCGAGGCTTCGAAATATGTAGCCTTTCGTTCCACTGTATCTTGCGCTCATTCCTGGGGTTGTCTTCTACAGGCCAAAGTATAGGAGGTACCAGATTTTCTGCGCTAGAGAGCTGGTGTGCTCTTAGATTTCCTCGTAATCCTTGATGGCCTGAAACCCATTATATAGGTACATGTACAAGGAGGTGAGAATGCAAGCACATTTGGAGCTTCGTGCGTTTTTGCAAAGGCACGTCATGATTTTCATTATCTCGGCAAGCGCCTTGACTGTTCGAATTGTAATCGTGTCAGATGTATGCGTCATTTCCGTAATGGCAAGCATTATCGCCAGCAATTCCGCGTCTTGTGTCGTTGAGACTCTCAGGCAAATTTTGACAAGCGCCGAATCAGGGCCCACGAATTCTGCTTTGATACTTGGTATAATGCTAAGACCGTTGCATCACTTAAGTATAGGGAATAAAAGAATTCGTGAGCCTACGCGTATAAAACTCATCCAGTTTAGCGTAAATGAGAAAAACTGGTGCAAACAAACCTTGGATTTCGTTCTGCACGAATCATGGCTCAAACTTTGTTTAGGACAATCTCCTGGTGAATATTAGACTTTCATTTCACAGTACTACCTTCTTTTCAATTTTGGAATTTTGGTCAGTTAAAGCACACAGGATGCAGAAATCGAACATGTTGTTATGTGAATCGAAATTAATTGTTATTGTTCTCAGCGCACTCTGTTGTGAAACCATAGAGCAAACAGTTGTTTCCGAGCAAACCTGGCTATGCCGAGCACCTCGGTGTAATCGATGTACTCTCACTGATACCACAAATTCGGTAGCGCCTACCATGTGGATGCATATGGGACGGCCCGCTCTACCCATCAGCACAAAAAGCGGCTAACGCTGGTGTTTTAGGATTCTCTAATCCACGCCTATGCCAAGTTTTCTCATTTGGCTTCTTCTGGTTGTCGACTTAGAAGGCTCTGGCAAGATATTTCATTGATTCAATTCGCTATAAAATATCTATCATGTATCCTATAACAGCAACCCGTTAGGAGCGTATTATAATGCATATCGCAAAGCATGACTTCGCACATCATGGAAAGGGTACATAGTGATCCCTTAATATTACAACACACTGATACTTCAGATAACAGCACGTTGTCAACGAGCTGGCTGCTAGCTGAGGTTCGCCGCCTGCATACAAAGTACGTTTACTTCGAGCACCGCCTATTTTATATGGCAAAAACGTTCACAGAAAGAGCGTATATTTAAATTTATTATAGGGCATAAAGGTTAAAAGGAGCTAAAATTTCCACAACGGGACGTTTTTCGTCAGTATTGGCAACCTTTGATCATGCCTAATATTGTGAAATTCGCATCGCAATCATGCCTTCATGCCATCGTGACCGTTCTGTCATGGTTACTTCAGCTCGCCAATCCAGTTTTATCACCCTATTGTCTTCATACCGTCGCCGTGCCTCGGATCCGATTGTCCGGGCGCAACAAGTTTTTTGTTGATTGGTTGACAAAGACCCAGCCCTAACCCCACTCATGCCTGATGCCGTCTACAAGCCGAAACCCTGCAGGTTCAGTAGGCGCTGGTCTGGTGGACGCGTAACATTCTCATTGGCATTGCAGTTTGGACTAGGAGTGCGACCAACTTATTATATGTCGGAGATAACGCCTTGTCGCTATTGCTGTGTCCGCTGAATATGTGTCCGACTTAGGGTTCATACACACTTGCGAGTCGCAGAGCTAGTGCGACCGTCAGTCGCCTGCGACCAGGCAGTGGCTCGACAACATCGGCGTTCACATTAGCAAAAGCCCCCTCGTTCGATCGGAGAACTCTCGGGAAGGATGCCGTTCGCGCACTTGTGGGCGTTTCGTCTGCTCTGACCGTGGGCTCGGTGTGCTCTAGTCTCTCGCTGTTCGCCATGTACCACAACGACCTGAGTGAAGAGGAGGACGTCGTGGCGGTTTTGATGTGCACCGCAGCCGTACAGGCACTTCAAGCGCGTAGGCAGAAAAGACGGCGGCGGTGGTGGGTCCGCCCGTGCCTCCGTTCGTGGGAAGAGGCAACCGAATGTACAAAATCTCGCACGTTGGTCCTAGGGCATCGCTGATCTGTTTAGTTGTTTGCGGCTCGCAGTGGCAAGGCTGAAAAGTCGAGCAGCGTGCGACTAGGTGCGACCGTCGCTTTTCGTTCGACCAATGCGACCATTTGCGACTGTCGCTTTGCGATCAGAATGGTCACACGACCTCTGCAACTAGCAAGTGTAACATGGGTCCTTAGTCTTGCGCTATATACTGCAAGCGGTCGCGAAACAAGAACAGCGTTCTTCGCTAACACCGACTGAATCTTCACCTAGACCGTGTGCCGTAGCATGTGGGATGCCCGTATATTTTTTACAGCGAAGTGATTAGACTACTTGGTGCGGATTATTCGTCAGCTCGTGCTCACCTAAAAACAGTACCGCCACTTATCGGCCGTGACCACTAAGACAGACCTCAAAGGAAATCTGGAGAAGGGCTTTGTTTTTTTTTTCTTTTTAGCTTTCGCGCAACAGAATTGTGTTTTCTCGTATGTTCGAATCTGAAGCTATTAGTACGCAGCTTGTATGTATGTTGTACTTTACCAATTTTATTCTGCATTTGACTTCGAAAAATTCAATTAGTTCAATAAGGCACTTGCGCATCGCGGAGGGCTTTGAATAGTGAGTATGCACGGTGCACATCCGCACACGTACGTACGTGAGCGCGTGACGTAAGTGTGCGTACAATGTATCTATCCCTGATGGGCGCTCTGCCCGTCGTTGTATCTGTCGCGCAGCGTGTGTTGCGACCGTAATCGACTCTATGACAAACACCGTCCAAAAACACTACCACCGCCTAACCGCCGCGGCCACTAAGACTGACCTAACACAAATTCATAGGAAGGGAACGGTGGCAATCAAACGCGTCGAGAAAATGCACAGGCGAAAAATGCCTTTCACTGCAGCGCTATGTCTCGGACGTTTGGGCCCGTTTCATGTCTCTGCAAGTAATATCAGCACGATCGTAAATCATCTAACAGTTCTTAGTACGAGTGCTCTCTTTCCGAAGAAAAATTAGGCTGCTGTCTGTTGCGAAAGTATTCCTCAGATGCCGGGTAAAAACGACCAGGCATGCGAGTTTAAAACGTAGCGAATTTCGACCCAGAATATGAAGTAAGCAGAGGCAAAGCCTAGCCGAGTCTATAGCAGAGTCTAAACAGTCAGCGTTGACAGCTCTCGCCCTCTCCGGCTTCGAAGCCCAACTTTTCTTTTTCTTCTTTTTTTGCGTGCGTGCGTGCGTGCGTAATCAGAAATGTGAGTAGGCGCAACGCATAACTAAAGTACGCATGGCGGAAAGTGTGTGCTTTTCCTGCGTAAGAAATAGAAAGTCTAGCTAATACAATGATTGAAGAAATCACAAGCGATCACTCAGCACGACCGCGATTCAGACTGAGGAACACGCGAGCACACTGGCCCCGCGCTATCTTGTTTGTACTGGCTGTGGAGGAATAAATGGGCTGAGATAATGAAAAAACAAAGCAACACTTATATCTGTTTTTTTGTGCCGTCACTCCTTACTGAATAACATAACAATCAGCCGCCATAACCATGTAATGCTTGTGCAAATGAACGCCGTTGTACCTGTCCGCCGCGTAAAGCGAATACTCGAATTGAGCTCCGATCATTAAAATTGCACCCAAGAAATGCGTACTTACCAAGTCCAAACATATTGTATTGCCTGGGGGTATTAGAATGAACACGGCGGCTCGAAACCCGATAAAGATATGCTGTGTGTGTGGTCGTTTTTTGCATCACCGCGCCCGCAAACTGAAACTGGCAGAGAATTCGTGAGCGGCCCACTCATCGCGGCTGCTCAACACAGGAATAATCTAGAAGATTCACTGTCTGACTATGCTTTGGATCAATTAGTATATATACGGTTTACCAAATTTTTATTTTATGATTTTATTGTTATTAGTTTTGATGTTTTTTTTTTCAGGAAGATGTAGCCAACTCTGCATTCTCCAGTTTTAGGATTGCCTTCAAACAGACTCGGGTATAGTTTTGCTTTTCAATGTAGCAGTATGTGCAAATAAAATAAATTATAGAATACTGGGAACGGTAGAAAACAACTTTCGCGCATCGGCCTACTGCCTGCGTCTTTTACTGATTTGCGGTAGCGTCAATTCTTCCACGTAGCTACAGTGTTTTATAATTGTACCGTCGGAATATTATATGTTTGAATCTTTCCCGTGCAGATGACGCGCAACAACGCATTTCTGAAGCGCGCTGCGGCCTACGTTCTCGGATCCTCGCAGAAAACCGCCGCCCTCGCTTACAAAGAGATGTCGCGGCACCCTCAGCTTAAGGCGGAAGTCCAACGAATAGCATCGATCAGTGAAGGCGAGGCTGACCAGAAGATTCTCAATGCTGAGAATCGACGTCGTGCACTTGAACGTACCAATACGAATTCCTCCATGGCATAGTAAAAAAAAAACGTAGCTCTTCGTGCTTCAGTACCGGTGCGTGTTCTATGTGTATAATAAAGCTGTATAACGAGCGTAAACAGTCCTTAGTGCTCATTGATGTTTGGATGTAGTTTTAATTCGAATACGTAACCTACCTAAATGACAAAAACACGGGGTATTTAACTAAATTTCTGTATAAGGCGTAGCTGTACTGAACCCTTTCCATTATTTGAAATAGAAAGAGGCAAATCTATAGTGAAAGCGCACTTAATATTCTGTTTATAAAATTCTCATATTGTATGTTGACTACAATTTTCATGCTATACATGCGAACGTGTCATGTGCAGGTAATTGCTGCAAAAATTGCTGTTGAAACACCTAAAGTCTTACAATGCAAGCATGTTTCCATTTTGGGGCGATAATTATGTATACCCGCACGCCATATGATAGGCATCACATTTATTTTAAGTCCATAAATTGTGAAATATTCGAATGAGCCCAACGTGTCGCTAGTTTCTGCAGGAAGTTACCCCCGGGACAGGTACATTGTCATTGTAATAAAAGAACAAAAGCAGCCAACGCTCAAGGCGTGGCGGTGTTCTGCTGCCCTGCGCTTCAAAGTCATTGTCACACCCATTGCCACCTCACTTGGCATCCCTGCAATGCTCCTATACAGACCACGGATATGAGGGAGGCCATGGCAACCAGTGTGGAGCTGATATCCAGAATATGTGTGGGTGGAGCGAGAAGAGTACCTGCAGCAGCGAACGTCGCAAGCATTAGTCCGTCCCAAAGTCAGCACCATTCCCAGCGTTCATTGGAGTCACTGAGGCCGAGGATGGTGGATAGCTGCGAAACTTTCAGGAGTCGCTGCTCTCCTCACAGAATGTTTTCATGTAGGCTTCTTCATCTGTCTAGGCTTTGACACTCATCCCAGTTATTATGTCCCATTCGGAGCTAGCCTGTGAAAATGTGCCTCTTCAAACCAAAAGAAGCAGTTTTCCTGACTACCTCTTCGTTGCTTCGCAAGCCAGCGTCATCATCTTGAGGAAAAAGGTCAGTGTGAGCCGGTGGACACAGTGCCATTGAAATGGCCCGAGGAAGGCGACAAACTCTATACAAGGTTAGAGTCTATTGGCCGGCATTTCGAGGTCATTATTTTTGTTGCGGTTTCATTGTATTTCAGGTTGCACTTGTAATGGCTGAGATGTAATTGGCGCTAAAATTACATAACTTTTTAATGATGGGGAAATAAGTCCTAGCGTTTTTAACAAATTTTACCTTCGAACGACATATGAGCTTTCTAACTTAGCAGAGTGATGGGAATATTACAGAATCATCAAGTTTCTTTTCGCCACTACTGCTAAACGAAGTCCATGAAATACACTGTTTCTGTCTGAATTACATTATTACCACCTGATACGGGCTGGAACTTCCACAATGTAACAATAAACGCTAATAGGCAAAGTGCTTGCGGCAGCTGATAGTGCTCTTCGTGCTTTCGTTCTCTCTATATTTCCAACTCCCGCGGCACAAAAAATCGCAAATCGCTAAAGGCTGCTAGCATCCAGAAAGTAAAACTTTCTTCGTGGGACTCCTCGCCACAGAATCCGACGCCAGCTTTAGGCAGCAAGCTCGAGCGACGCCGTTCCGACGAGGAAGCACTTTCGTAACCCGGTCCGGCTTTCACAGGATAGGTGGCGAATCGTCGTGCACAGGGACGCCTCCAACTTGAAGTAGGGGTGAGAGCTTGGGTGTCGCCTCGTATGCAGAGCGCAGAAGCAGCAAGTATGGCTTGCGTAAGCGCTTCGAAAGATGATGCATTAATTCTTGTTGATGTACGCTTCGACGTCGCCGATCGATGCTTGTTCATTGAGATAGAAACGCGCCCAGCTCTCGAGGCAAGGGTGTTCCATGTTTACCAAACAAAAAGTGTGAAGGCATGATTTGACATGGCCAGTCAAGGTCTCACAGACGATTGCGTTATTAGACAGCTGTTGATGCTCCCTATCTAACTCACACAGAGCCATTGTTATCCCTTCAAAAGATAGGGAATTCCAACGTAGAGCGTGCTTCGATGGGTGATGCTGACCAGTTGTTCCCATCATCCTCCCCATCAAATCCACTCGCTCAACACTGAATTTACATGCGGTATGGCGTGCACTGCAGTAATATGCCTTAGTGGATGCGAGATTATTTCGGAACTGTCAAGAGCAGTGATGAAAGGGAAGGCGTTGTCCGAATAAATGGTCGATGATGGGTCACCATGAGAGATGAAACAGCGAAAGGCGGTATGAAGTTGGTGGCTATCACGGTGAGCTCGAGATAAAGAGCACGTACTGTTGCAAAGAAAAAGACCGCGATGTAAGCTTTAGGGTGATACTGTTCTGCTGAACAACAATAAATTAATCCACAGAAGTCAGCCTCAACAACAGTGAATGAGGTCGATCATGAATTCAGATCTCGTGGCAATGGTGCTATTGGCGTGGATCCTGTTGTATGCTTGCGTCATCATGAAGTCCGGCAGCCCTTCAGGACCTACATCACAGCCTGTCGCTCTTTAAGCGGGCAAAAGCGTTCCCGTAGCTTGGTGAATGCATGCTCGACTCTTGTGTGAAGTATCTGTGGCGACCGTCCGTCACATCGTTGACCCCGCCGTGAGGATCATTTCCCCGTGCTCCGAAAATCAAGTTTGCCTGACCGAGGGGGGTCATTACTCCCTGCTGGAACCGAAGCGGTATTACGTCCGGGTCACCACTTGTTGGAATCTCAGTCTAACCGACACAAGCAGTACACTTTTTGACAGCTTGAGAACGGAGATTTGACTGGCTTTATTCAAAAGTAAAAGCAGGCTTGCCGAGTGACAGTGGTGGTGCCCCATTCGGAAAGCCTCTTCGGTTTGAGCAGAGGGCAAAGTCCAACACGGCGCGGCAAACTGGATTTCCGGAGAAAGAGACAATCACCCTAACGACGGGGACAACAAAGTGACAAACAGTCGCTACAAGACCATTCCGCTTGTCCGCTTTTCCGTTGTAGCCACAAGGCCTCTCCGCGTTTCCCGAACGGAAAGCAGACACTTTGGGGGAACATCCAACGAAGCAGAGCGCTGAGCCACAGAATAGGCGAAAGCGCTTAGCCCAGTGAATTACTTGGAAAGAGTCATCGCGCAGCTGCCTTTGAGCTAGGGAGGAGGCTCGCGAACAGATCACGTCTGATTCTTGGACCGCCGCGTGCGGACGATCGGCACAGGTGGACGCAGGCGATGTGGAACGACAAGACGCTCAATGACGCGACGGTTTGAATGGCGAGAGAGGTTGTAACTCAGCATTCGATGTGACATTGTGAGCAAGGACGGCTGCCTGCAAGCCCTTGCAGAAATCGGGGACGGGGTTGGCAATTAAGCGGAGCCCGATACGCAGCCGGAGCCTGGAACCTTGTTGAGATGGAAGTGGCTGTCCAGCTGGGTGAACCAGCTGTCCGGCATGTCGATGTAGAATTCCCGGACACCATACAACCACGGGACGTCTGTCGGACTGCGTTCAGCGACGTCACTCGCCTTTGTACAGTCGGCGCATGGACGCTGGCATGGCTGGGCTCAGTCACCCAAGTCATTAATTTGCGGGAGGCGGGCGAAGTAGCTGCCGTAGATACAGTTTACTTAGGCTGGCCATCCATGGTGCAGCGGGGTACCGGGAGCGGCCGACACCGCGGCCGCTCAGGTCGAGCGCGCTAGCGTGTTCTATTCACGCGCTACCTGCACGTGAACCCATGTTCTTCGCCTGCTTTGGTGGCGATAATTGCGTTGCTGCAGGACGTATAGGTAAATTTATTATTGCGATATCAACTATAAGGACGCTGAAAGCGCATTTTTGACGTCGGCGTCGCCGCCATGTTTCGCATTAAACCCAAGAGCGATAACACCGTCCCCGCGCGTCGTATGCTGTTGAGCAAATGAAAGAAAGCGAGGGGAGTCAATGATTGCGGGGCAATCTGGCGCGCGCAAGGGTGGATGCGGAGAGCAAATACGCCGTCTTCCATCGCACCGAAGGTAGTGAGAAGATGGAAGCAATTGAGGGAGGGGACGTTGTTGGACTCCGGCACAAACTGCATATTTTGCAACCGGGCGGCATTTTTACAATTGCTAGTAGGTACAGCGGGACGGGGCGCTTCTCGCGGCGCTTGACGTTTCTTTACAATAGCCTCTTTACAATATCCGATGTACCTCATCTTCTTTTTCTTTATACCAACTTAAATGGGAAGATTGCAAACACGAGGTCGCGGGATCGAATCCCAGCCACGGCGGCATTTCGATGGGGGCGAAATGCGAAAACACCCGTGTACTCAGATTTAGGTGCGCGTTAAAAAACCCCAGGTCGTCAAAATTTCCGGAGCCCTCCACTATGGCGTGCCTCATAATCCGAAAGTGGTTTTGGCATGGTAAACCCCATAATTTAATTTTGAAGATTGCAAATATATAAACCGTCAGTCCCCTCATTTTTACTGTCGTAATCTAGCTCTACAGGGTGTTCAAGGGCTGCTGGCAAAGAGGCACAGTTAATTGTTTTCCTTACGGCAAGCCAGCCGCGAAGATGACACAAATTGGCCGATCATCGCAATCGCAACACCCGTTTGGGAACACCAGTAAGAAAAGACGCCAGTTGACAAGGTAGAAGGGTGAGCCATGTACCACATCGACATGTTTACGTTTCTTACCGTAAGGCACCAGGGGCACGCTATGGCTGCACTTCTGAACTGGCGCTGCACAAGCTCGGAACAGCTAAGTCGCGACATTCCTCCTCGCCCAGCGTCTCCTTCACCTAGTCTCCTCGTGGCTCGCACTTTCCCTCGTCCCTCGCCCTCGCAGTTTGGTCATCCGCTCCGCGGCGCGCCAGATTCGCCCGTAGATTTACGCGAGGCGAGACATTAAAAATTGTTGTTGCATACATTTTTAACAGCGGAGCTGCTTAAGCTTTAGTTCCGCTGTGGAGCGTTACCAGAAAAGTCAGCCTAGCTGTGCGCCGCCTCGCATTGCCTAGCAACCGCCTGCGAGAGCACCGAGCCATGTAATCTCCTCGTAACCTACGTGCGTAGAGCAGAGTCGTGACGTCACAGGCGAGCAAAGGTTCGGAACAGCCGGCACGGCGACGCACTTCTCCGTGCGTACATGCTGTTGCCATGGGAAGGCGGAGGAAAGTCCGGAGGCCTGGAGAAGAGGCTGGTTATGAGGAAGAGCGCCGTACTGCCAAGCCAGAAGCGATGTGTTGCCGCCGAGCTGATCCGGAACACCGCGCCGAAGGTGCAGCTGAGAAGAGGCGACGCCGAGTCGAGGATCCCGAGTATCAATCCAGGGAACGTAAAAGTCGTCGCCTGAACGCTCGACGTCGCCGAGAAAGCGATCCCGGCCGGCGACTGCACGAAAACTTCCAGCGTTAAGCCCGCTGAGACAGCAACTTAGCAAAATCTAGCATAACCTCGCAAAACCTACAAACAACTTAGGCAAGCCACGTAAAAGCTTGGTGATCACAAGGTCAGCTGTTGACTCCGTCCTTGCACCACTAGTGCAAGCTGCGCACGTTTTTTTACCATAGTTAAGGTTTCTTTTTTGTGGTCTGTGCTAGGATCGAAGATGGAACGCTATGAAAGTGGCAGAAGCAGATGATTATTGAGCTTTTTCGGTACAGTAACTTTGCACTTGTTTTACCACTTCGGGTTAGCTGCCAGCTTCCAGTTAAAAGCTTTCTGTGGCTTTTTTCGTGGACAAATTCCTTTTAGTATCGAGTTCTAACATAAATCTCTTTGTCTCGTAATGTATACGTAATCAACATGATGTTCATGTGCCTCCCAGAGCTTTATTTCGTCCACGACCAGTCTACTTGCAGTCAAGAACACTGTCGTGGCTTGCACAGATCATGCTTCTTCGCGAGTTATTTTTCTTCCATACATCATATTCTTCAGTTGCATGTCTATAGACACTTGCCCTGCGTGAAAGAGCTGCGCTAAAGCAGAGGTTTCTGTGGTACACGCGAAAACCAATGCGTTTGCGCGTGTGCAGCTCTATGTAGCTGCTGATTCAGCAACTCGGATGTGTTTACGCTGCCCGAAGTGCGTACTTGCGTGTGCCCTGTCAACTGCCGTGTGTCGAGGTTGGGCAGCTTCATAATGCAATCATCTTAGTATCACGATGACCGAAATTAAGGTGCGTAACATATTCACCTGAGTAGCGCGAGCGTTATATAGAAACGTGCGTGATCAACTCGGAGCATCTCAAGTATTCTCGTCGATTCTTCATCAGGCTGGCATTTATTTATTAATTAATTTATTTATTTATTTATTTATTTATTTATTTATTTCATACTCTCAGGACCGAGGGTATAACAGAGAGGAGTGTTCTAACAGTAAATTGTTAATCGCAACTTTAAAAGCGGCATCGTCGTCCATGGCAGCGACGGAGGCGGGAAGATGGTTCCAGCCAGTGCTTGTTTGTGGCAAAAAAGAGGCATGGCAAGTGTTAGTGCGACGTAAAGAAATTTTAACCTTGAATTTATGATCGATCCATGAGGACACGTAATCTGGAGGGACGAAAAGCTTGTTTTTAAGTGTTGGGTCGGCGTAAAAAGTTTTGGGATAAAGGTTTAAGTGAAAGCACTTGCGGAGTTACCGAAGTTTCGGTAGTCCTAAATTAGATTTCACTGATTACGAGAAAGCGTTTGATTCTGTCGAAACCTCAGCAGTCATAGAGGCATTACGGAATCAGGGTGTAGACGAGCCGTATGTAAAAATACTGAAAGATATCTATAGCGGCTCCACAGCCACCGTAGTCCTCCATAAAGCAAGCAACAAAATCCCAATAAATAAAGGCGTCAAGCAGGGAGATACGATATCTCCAATGCTATTCACAGCGTGTTTACAGGAGGTATTCAGAGACCTGCATTGGGAAGAATTGGGGATAAAAGTTAATGGAGAATACCTTAGTAACTTGCGATTCGCTGATGATATTGCCTTGCTTAGTAACTCAGGGGACTAATTGCAATCCATGCTCACTGACCTGGCGAGGCAAAGCAGAAGAGTGGGTCTAAAAATTAATCTGCAGAAAACAAAAGTAATGCCTAACAGTCTCGGAAGCGAACAGCAATTTACAATAGGCAGCGAGGCACTGGAAGTCGTAAGGGAATACATCTACTTAGGGCAGGTAGTGACGGCGGATCCGGATCATGAAACGGAAATAATCAGAAGAATAAAAATGGGCTGGAGTGCGTTTGGCAGGCATTCTCAGATCATGAACAGCAGGTTGCCATTATCCCTCAAGAGAAAAGTATGTAACAGCTGTGTCTTACCAGTACTCACCTACGGGGCAGAAACCTGGAGGCTTACGAAAAGGGTTCTACTCAAATTGAGGACGACGCAACGAGCTATGGAAAGAAGAATGATAGGTGTAACGTTAAGGGATAAGAAAAGAGCAGATTGGGTGAGGGAACAAACGCGAGTTAATGACATCTTAGTTGAAATCAAGAAAAAGAAATGGGCATGGGCAGGACATGTAATGAGGAGGGAAGATAACCGATCGTCATTAAGGGTTACGGACTGGATCCCAAGGGAAGGGAAGCGTAGCAGGGGGCGGCAGAAAGTTAGGTGGGCGGATGAGATTAAGAAGTTTGCAGGCATGGCATGGCCACAATTAGTACATGACCGGGGTTGTTGGGGAAGTATGGGAGAAGCCTTTGCCCTGCAGTGGGCGTAACCAGGCTGATGATGATGATGATGATGATGATGATGATGCTGATGAAGAAGAAGAAGAAGAAGAAGAAGAAGAAGAGACGCTGGTGTAACGACAATAATTAGAGAGCACATATCGATCAGCGCGGTTCTTAACGGATTCAAGGGCGATGAATTATGTGGAGCTGGATGGGTCCCAAATAGAGCAAGCATATTCTAATTTTGGTCCAACTAGAGTTGTGTATAGTTTAATCTTTAAATTGGAGGGTACGGAGGAAAGGTTTCACCAGAGAAATTCAAGCATGCGATTAGCGTTGTTAATTACATGTTCAAAGTGTATATTCCAAAAGAAGTTTAGAGTTATATGCACGCCAAGCACCGAGAATAGTGCCCGTGCATGAGCTTACCCATCTCTGAGCCCCGTACCTCGTCAGCAAAGAAAAAAGCTCCGTTAGTGCATTTTTGCGCCTTCAGCACCCTTAAAGTCAATCCCTAACATAAAACAAAATAAAAACAGAGTCCTTTAATGACGATGGTAGCCACGAAAATTTTCCAAACATGCCCAATTCCTTGCGAATGCCCCGCCGCGGCGACTCGACGGCGAACTATCATGGTGGCGAGTGCGCAGAGGCGCAGAAGAGAAGAATAAACACAGAAAAGGGGCGAAAAATACCACGTGGCGGCGCTCAACCAATTGGAGATGCAGGCCTTCTCTTCCGCCTCCTCTAATGCTCTTCGCCGCAGCTGCAGCGGCAAGTTAAGGGTATTGGGGGCGTGATCCTCTACTGCAAAAGCTGGCACCGCCTTCGGCGTGACGTAGCATGATGGATCACGTGTACACAGCGGCCGCGTCGGGCCGCTTCGGAAACGCTGAAGCTAGCTGAAAACGAAAGTTTATAGTCCCGCATGCGCGGCGGTGCTGATTAAGTGGGAGGATTTCCCGCTTCGGGTGTTTGCTCAACAACACTTTAAAGCCCTATAATAGGTAGTGGCATGCCTTTGAAGGCGTCCAACATGGCAGGCTACTGCTTGGTGCCTCAGTGCCGGACGTACGGAACGGAGCCCGGTGTCAGCCTTCACCGAACCAGAAGGACAAGAAGCTGCGCGAAGCTTGAATCACTAAAACTTAGAACCGGCAAGCAGCCATCGGCCAGAACTCGGGTGTGCAGCAAGCACTTCCGCGAGGAAGATTTCTGATACGGGGTCGGTGGTGCGATGTTCACTAAGTAGCAGAAAGTGCGCACTGTGATTTTCGCCCGCGCGTGCTACCCGACTAATTTCGTGAAGCATTGGTCGATGAACTTGCTGATGCTAGATACTGGCATGTTTACTGAAATGGAAAGAAAACGGTAAGGAGCACATTTAAAAAAGACAAGGCATATGCTCGTGCTGGTGTTAACACCAAACAATGAATTTAGTGGATTAAGGAAAAGAAGCAGGAGGTAATTGCTCGCTCGGAAGACCAATAAGCATATTTACAATGCGACGCAAGTTCATAAATGATGATAATGATGTATCCAAGAATTTAGAAGAAAAAAACTTGAATCGTCGCGACGGCACATCACAGGTCGCCGTAGGCGCCGAAGTCCCTAGTTACAACGAGATTATTTTTGAACAGCTTTGATAGTTCACGCAACAATACTTGCTTGTGTAATGTATATAGCTCATATGCTGCGGCCGAAAGCTCACGGCACAAAGCGAAACATTGTTCGCGGACATGCATGTAGACGCGCAGTTGATCGCGGCGAACCCTTGCGATCGCTGCATTGAGGCTTCATTCTGTTATGCTCCATTCGATTACACAGACAACCCATTATAAGAACATATTTCACGTAGTTTCCTCTCAGCGACTGCCTAGCTTTCATGCAAGAAGCCGGTTCGGGGGACTCCATCGCGGGGACTGCACGTAGCTATAGTGGGCGTTCAGTGTGCGTATTTGGGGAGGAGATAGCGCCCGTAAACCATTATGTGTTTTTTTCTTGGCCAAAGGGTTATTATTTTAACAGTAAAAAACTTCTGTCGTTTCGAGAGTACTCACAGAAATGTCCAGGAGGGCTCCCGGGTGATGTCTTTATTGAGCGCCGACAGCCAAACATAGCAGCGTGCCGGGTTATCCCTCGTACTACGCAAGAGAGGCGCTTCCCACAGATGGCGACTCCGTAAGCACTCGCCCCCAATTGCTGGTCGGCAGTGCTGAAATTTTGCGATATTCGTGGATGACTTCTCGTGGTTGCATTCTTGTCGGGAGCAGGCCGCCTTGCCTATTATATTAGTTGGCGCCGCCCGTTTGACCCACTTATTGTTGTTGGCCTACGTTATTTCGCATCGCCTTTCCTACTGCAAGTCGGGAATCTAAATCTGCTAAATCTCACGGGCTCGAAATAACGGAACTTCTGGCAAACTTGTAATTAAAATTATTAAAATCTCGGACTTTAAGTCCGAGAGTCACGGTGTGATTATGAGGTACGCCTCAATGGAGGACTTTGGATTAAGTTTGGCCACCTGGGGTTATTTAACGCGCACCCTATACGCAGCACTAGGGCGTTTTTGCATTTCGACCTCATTTAAATTCGGGCTCCAGGCCCTGAAGGCACCCTCGTAGTGCGGTCGGTTGCAATATCTGCTGTTCTGTAGAGCGGCTTCTTTGGGCGCCTTGAATTCTGTTAATGCGGAGCATGCACGCTGGGTTAGAAATGTGTGCGAATAGTGCCGTGCCGATATAGCAGCTTTCACACCTAACATGTGGCGTCTTTTTTTATCATTACCATAATTTTAAGAATCCCTGGTGGCACTTAGCAGAATTCTACTAAGTGAGCGCGATTACTGTGAGGCGGACATTATTTGTGCGAGAGATTAAAATAAACATTAGTATAATTAACAATCTTTAAATAACTTTCGAAAGAATTACCTCATGGCACATATTGTAATTCACGAGTTGTAGCTGGTGGCTTTCAATATCGTAACCACTTTAATAGACACGTCCCCAAGCCAAGTAGCACATTTTTGGTTACACGCTGGAAGTTGTTACGTGCTGTTAGATACGGGCCCTTTCCTGCCATCCTTCGAGTTCACCAAACCACATCGAATCGCCGTCGCACCTGATTAAGGTGCGCATCTACCACGTTCCCGAGGTGCAGCACGTCTAGACAAGTTGGCGACCCCCACCCACCTCGTGCGCCGCACGTGGAGCTATTGTCCCACTGCTTGACTCTTCCGGAAAGTGAAACGGGAACCTGGCACGGTTCCAGGTAACCTGGGTCCCGAGCAAAGCTGCTTTGCAGCTCTGAAAAGTCGCTCGAAAACAACCCGTCTACCCACGCTGAGCGCTTGCAAACCCGGAGGGAACCCCGGCTGTAAGTCACCGTGAAGCCCTTGGAGCCACATCATCTGCCGATTGTGACGGCAGTTGCAGACCTGAAGGCAACACCGGTGGCAAGTCATCCCTCGGACAGTGAAGCCCATGGAGCGACCCCCTGAGCCGAATGTGACTGCACTTGCACGGGCGACACCATTGGCTGAAAATGACGACATCTGAGTGGGCTCGACGATTCGCCGAAAATGATGATACCTGAGCGGGATCGACGACTGGCCGAAAATGACGTGACCCCGAGACACCGAAGGGGTTGAAATCCAGAGACAGGGAGCAGAGAGAAGCATTCCTTCATTCATCTCTTTCGGGCTTCTTGCCACGGGCCACAGCGTCCGATTTGCTGTCGGCCATCAATGACTTTATTACTGTTAATTTCTTTGTATTCTCACAGTAAATAATGTAAATAAACCTCCAGTTTTCATCTCAATATCCTCCTCAACGTCGGCCAACTCCCGCACTCAACGGCAAGATCCAATAACTGGTGGAGAGCGGTGGGATTGTCCTCCAGATGCAAGAGTGCCCTCTGACGAGTATTCTTAGCAAGCTGCTTCTTTTTTCAAATTAGTTTATTGATTATAATAGCAGTGAATCCATTTCAGGAGGCGAGGGTCACCGCCAACGTAGACTCTCTCTCCATTTGCCCAGTCTAGCCACCGCAAGCGAAATTTTTTCCCTGCGTTCTCCCATACCGGAAACGGAGGATCGCGTGACGAATACGTCATGAACCCCTCCTTCTTTATCTCTCCGTCTCTCTCTTGCACTCAGGTTTTTGCTGAGTGACGCACTTCTGGTTACGGTCTCGTACGCGAGCTCCTGCGTTTTTCTGGTTTCGCGCAGCGGACCATTTTGCACGCTGTGTGCGAGAAC
This sequence comes from Dermacentor variabilis, assembly GCF_050947875.1. Lineage (NCBI taxonomy): Eukaryota > Metazoa > Arthropoda > Arachnida > Ixodida > Ixodidae > Dermacentor > Dermacentor variabilis. Next base: position 175,444,196 of record NC_134571.1, read on the forward strand.
ACCTGACTAGCGGTATAAGTCAGTGCTACACGAACTCTGAGTAAGACGCTAGCGGATCACAGAGCATGATGGCGCGCTGTAGCACGGTAGAAAATGAGATAGTTTCGCTGTCTGCGCGTGCGGCTGCACGACGCGGAAACAAGCAGACAAAACAAAAGTACATGTATGTACATGTACTTTATTTCACTGCTTGCTGACAAAGAACTGAAATATCAGGGTCATGAATCCCGTCAAGCTGCTATTTCAGCAGCTCTTAATTCCTGTCCTTGCATCTTTTTCACTGTTTCATTATATTTCTGTTTTCTGTGTCAGCACTATCATTATATATGAGTAGTGGATCATTGTATTTTAACGTACAATTGTGTGAAATACGAAATAAAACAAAAACACGTACATTCGATTTCTATGTTTTAATATTTCTCTATACATTAAATGGTGTATTGAAACAACACATTCAAAAAATAACTGCATGTTGTTGCCTTGAATAATTATCGAAGCCACGTGTCATTGTGAGTGATGTCACAGAGCTGTCATGTACTTTAGGCGCACTTATGCCATTGACGTCGACTCTCGAACTGGAAGGGCGGATCCTCCAATGAGGAAGGCTAGTGGTTTGAAATTTAAGTTTCACCAGGGCGTGCAGGGATGTCATACTTAGCAGATACGATCGTTAGCGCGCATTGTAGGCACTGCGCTTGTGATCTCAAATGGCTAGACCTGGTGAGGGGCCCCTTAGACGATTTCTGAAGATGACACCAATTTAGATATATACGTTCCCTATGTTTGTGACGAGCTGCATTGGTGTTCCGGCAATGTTTTTTACAGCGAAGCTGTTTACGTGGAGCCTGTGCCGTCGTTGTCGTTCTCTAAAGCTATCATCATCAGCAATGGCTCGAGCGTCGTCGTCTTCTTCCACAGCTGGCTCGTTGGCGCCCCTCGGTGCTACCGGTGCGAACGCATTCGTCGTCCTCGTCCTCTTCTTCCACAGGTGGCTCCGTTGCCGCTTGTCATTCCAGCGTAGAATTTCTCTTCTGTCGTTAAAATGGGGTAGCCGCGTTGACGGAGCCATTGCTTAAGGGGGTGTGAGCTATTCGTTATCTTATGTGACGGACAGATTTCTGGCAGAATTCTGGCAAAAAGTAAAGATAAAAAAGCTCGGGAAGTGATTGAAGCTTTCTTTATCGGAAAGAAAGGAAGCATGTGCGTCAGCGACCCGTCAATATCTTTATATATGGCTGAAAAGAAATATTTAACCAGTGCGCTTCCATATCAATTTTGATGTGATTGTGTCCTTGAGTCTAAGACGGGTATACAAGTGTGTGTTGTGCCTCCGAATAAAAGCAGTTGTAAGTGGCGCTCTGTCCCGTCTCCTTCCTTGTGTCGTGTGTGTTTTCGCGCCTAGTATTCAAGATGAATTGTGACCAACTCGCCCAACAAGACGTCCTTTTAAGGACAGATTTATTTTGAAGCAATTTAATTTTGAAGAATCACACACGGCGATGGCGGGAGCATGCTCCTAACCACGCCACAGAACAAACTCGAGACATCGAACGCAAGCGACAGCGGCGGACTGCGGGCATACCGCCACTGACGTCGTTCTCTCCGTCGCCGCCGAACGTGTGTGTAACCTCATTAAGAAACACAAAGACATCAATCGTCAAACCAACCCAACCAATCATCAAAACGATTGTAGTTCCCGCATCTCCAGTGGCGGGCCTGGCGCCAAATATTCAGAGCTTTCGATTAGTCCTTCCGCACATTCCATCCCAGCTACAACTATGGGAAGTCTATGAGTAGTGTGTATTCATGAGGAAAAAGATCCCTACCGCGAGCGTCAGCGAGAGTTGGCTCGTGAACAGGCTCCTCATACAAAGACACGCTAACACAAATAGAAACCTCATGCAGAAAAGAAAGAAATACTGGGAGAACCGCAAAAAAAAAGCACTCCTACAGCATGTTCACCACGCAAAGCATGCAAAAGCAAAAATAGAATGAAAGAGTGGTGAAACAAAAAGTTTACAACATGGACTGCTTGGGAAGTGTGACTTGCATGCTGTAACACTCGGTGTAACTAACACAGCTGCGCTGTTCGACCAGCTTCACGGATTCGAAGGGACGGTGACTTCTTCTTTTACTTCCACGTATAAGAATGCCTTTCGTCAAAAAAAAGGAAAGCGGTACAACAGTACCCGTTTGCTGTAAGTTTGACAGCACGTGTATCAAAACTGGTTCTAGCTTCCGAATTCGCTTCAAGTATATGTGCCCTGTGAAATCACTCGCTCCTGTTCGTGTATTGCAACATGCGCTCAAGTGATTCGTTCGACAGTTGATTATAAAGCTTTTCTTAAATAGTCAATGATGGATTGTAAATTTCAGTGTAGGTACCATCCGCCTTTTCGGTTAATCCAGAAAAAAAAGTTGATTAGTGTTACATCCTATAGGCAAATTTTTACACATACTATTAACGCTATCATAAAACACCCGGTTATTTTTTCTCTGATTACAGGATTACCTGAGACGAGCTTGTGTACCAACGAAACCGCGTAACGTGCCCCATCGTAACATGTGGCTGCATTGAGATGTCATACGGTTCGTTTAATTTTTCAGTTATTATCGCTTCCTTCTGAGAGGATTTTTTTTAGGGGGAAGGGAGCGGAGGCGGGATTCTGAATACAGTTTTTGGGTCATTCAACCTCTTCTGACAAAAATACATATCAAGGAAGTATTTTACAACGGGCTCAATTAGTACACATAAGTGAATGACTGGCAAATTAGCCTCTGTGCTCGGTGCCGAACACGCATGTTGGACACATGCTTTGAGAATGCGCATGCCACATTTAAACCTTCACATTTTGATAAATGGTACCAGAAACTTCGCTCATTTATCAGTTAGACAGACCACATTTCTAGACCATTAGTAACAAGGTCACTGATTCACATAATTTGAGATTCGTAACTGCATTGTGCTTTAAAAGAATGATTAACCAATGGATTTTCTTCTGGTCGAATCTCATAACATTGATAAGGACTTGTACTGCGAAGCTATAATGAAACGCTAACAGACGCTGCGCCGTTTAACCGTCGCTGATATAGACTGCTACACTTGGCCAGTCATCTTGCGGAGCGACATTCTTTTTTATCTGTGAACTTTACCAATGTGCACACACATACGCACGTAAAGTGCGCCTCTTTGAACGACCCTTCCTTGTGTCCGTGTTGGTTTCGCTGGTTACAGAAATATCTTCAGGCCAGCTATGCGTTTCTACACTATGTTTAGTTCTGCTTCATTTCCCGCTGATCGCTTATTTTATCAGCGCTCCCTGGGATTGACGGTGAACTGTTACTCTATTATACCGATTTCTTCCAACGCTCTTCGCTGGATGGGTAAGGAAATTGCAATTTTAAGGTTGTTACAAACGTTTAGCATACCACTATACGGTAAAACCTCCTTAATACGTAGTTGTCGGGGAATGTGGATCAGATACGCACTAACCGATGTACCCATTAACCGACAATGACAGATGAGCGGCTATAGACCTAGCGGCCAAAAAAAAAGTCTTAATCGCCACTCAAGCTCACACACAGACAAGCTTTATTTGCGAGCAGGCAGCAAACGAGCTGCGATTTTTCACTTGCCACCGTGGTGGCCTTGCTGCGACGACGTCATCCTCAAACTGGCCGCGAGCCAGTTTCTCTATCATGTCCTACTTTTCTGCGATCGCACTCATGAAAGTCAAGGCACTAGCCACGTCGGATACGCAAGAACCATCATCCACGTCGTCGTCCATGACTACGACTTTTAAGCGCTAGAAACTATGGCAGCAGGAAACACGTCATAGCTACCATGTTTTGACGTTACTATCGGTGGCGACTGCAGTCCGCGAAAGGTCCGTGGGCCGCAATTTCACCATCTGTGGTCTGCGGGCACGACATTTCGCCGATTCCACGCGCGTACGCTCCGCAAGATGAAGTAAATACTACGCACTAGCCGTTTGACATTCGTTAAGCAGTCAGCCAATACATTAGGCTCAATGGCGACGGGGCGACAGATTCATCGCGACTACTTTTAAACCGGAAATACTTATTAACCGGGGACACATTAACGACGTGTGAATCAGAGAGCAAACAGGGATAGCCGAAGAAAACGAAATGGAGCTTGGCAGGCCATCTAATGCGTAGGGTAGATAATCGGCGGACCATTAGTGACAGAATGAGTGCCGAGTTAAGGCAAATACCGTCGAGGACGGTGGAAAACTACGTGCTGCAATGAAATTGAGAAATTTGCAGGCCAAGTTAGAATTAGCCTGCGCAAGACAGGGGTAATTGGAGATTGCAGGGAGAGTACTTTGTCTTGCAGTGGACTTAAAATTAGGCTGATCATGATGATTAATATATATATATATATATATATATATATATATAGAGAGAGAGAGATGGATATATATATATATATATATATATATCCACCATTTCCTCGGCGGACTCCGGCACAAGCATGGTTGGCGCATGCTCGCTAAGCTGAGTCAGTTGCACGCGTGGCACGGCTTATGCATTGCACACAAACCGGCTGGTAGCTGTCGGACACGGTAGCGGCAACGATAGAGCGATATATGGTAAATGCTTGCTCAATCAATATTCTGTTGGGAACCTGGAAAATATCTGAATAATTAAATAAATTAAGGTACTTGTGCCTACTCGCACCTACGGCAAGCGCTGAGCAAAATCGGAGGCGTGTAGGGTTCCATCGACAAGCTCAAGCGCTGGCAGAAGGAACGACGCGTGAGAGCTCTTTCCCTGTGACCCACATAACGATAGGCCGTTGTCATCGCAAGGCTAATTGTTTGAAAAGGCGGCAAAGCAAAAAATACTGGTACGGATACGAGACGACAAGGATGAGCCTGAACTTCCATCAACATTACTGTGTATGTTTCACGAATAAATAAGTACTGTCCCAGCCAGGGGTTATCATCTGTTCATGCGTAATTAGGCCAGCTCTTTGTCTGAAAGCGTGATGGAGGCCAAGCTGATATTGACAATAATATTGTTGGAAATTTAGCGCTTGTCCTTGCCGTCTCATGTCCTTCTGTTTCTTTTTTTTTGCACTGCATGCTGCCTTTTCAGATATGTACGAACGCACCCAATTCGCCACATTAATCAAATTAATTATTTGCTAGGCGGGAAAGGTAATTTCCTACTGCTCTTGCTCCATAGACATGCGGAGAGGTAGTTTACAAGTGTCTGGATATCATGAGGCCACATATTTGTGTTCGCGCGAGGCTACATTTTTGTTCCATACCGGATTATGTGTTGCGGTATATAGGGTGTTTCTTTTTTTAGTTGCACCAAATTTTTAAAAGTTGCTTGAGGCAGATAGCGCATTTCTAAAGCTTGATCAAAGTACTCAATAAGGCGACCATTACTTCTTCGAGAAATCGTAATGGTTAATTGAATAATTGAGATTATATGCTAAATAACTTCTGAATTAGATTACGGCACATGCTTCAATCTGTGAGTTGCGGCAGGTGAATTCGAAACGCATGTCCACTTGGAACGTATTCTCAGAGCTGCACCAGTTTCGAAATATTTTCACCGTGTCCAACACAGTCCGCTGACGTTCCAGTTACTTTTGCGCTTCAATGCATAAGCCAGCGTCTTCGTAAAAGAAGTAAGTGGAACTGCAGTGCATATTTACCGGTAGTTTGAAATTTCGAAACCGATGGCATCCTCACAGTTAATTCCAACTAGATGTGTCGTGCAGGCTCCTAACTACAATTAGTACGTTGAGATATGTGACGTAAGGTAATACCTTACAAAATAATTGGTTCATTTTATTTTCTAATTAAACATTTATTTCTCGCTGAAGTCATGGCCCATCGAGTAATTTAGAACAAGGGTTAGAATTATGCTACCAGCCACAGGCAATTTTTAAAAATCCAGTGCAGCTTAAAAAAAAGCGCCCCATTTTCTAGGACAAAAAGAAATTAACGGGAAAATAGAAGAGATGGTGCAGAGCACTAGTTATCTTTTTCGTTGAAGTTCTTGTCATGCTAGAAAGAGTGTCGCCGCATAAGCAGCAGTACCAATTAGCCCAAATATTTTCTTTAGTTAGATTAAATTAGCTCACATAGTTGTAAACTTACCCACACATCATGCATAACCTGTCCAACGGCAATTCTTTATTTCATTGTCCAACTCCTTTGTCAGATTACACAAATTCTTGTAGAGACATCGGGCGGACCTTCATTGTGGTAGTTATTACCCTGTCTTGCGGCAATAACGATTTCGTCATAAATAAAACACAGGGAACGTACCATAAAACGTTACATTCAACGTAACACTTGAGACATCTAGCACGAAAGACAGATTCAATTTGAATGTGTCGAACATATCCTGCGACAGGTGACGACATTTCTGGCTGCGTCGTCTTCAGACTCTCTTTGCACGGGGTAACTACTTCTACCGCAGGTATCTGGCGTTCCCACGTCATTCCAAGACTTCGGGCACGATCCAGTTTTCACTTTCTAATATCAGAGGAAAGACCGGCAACGAACGATTCTTTTCGCTATTGGAGTCGCTAGCTAGCGACCAATTGCGCCTGCTCGCTTCGCTGCTGTCAATGCTCCACGACACATAGTACCCGAAAAACAGCGTCGTGGCTATGACGATGACAAAAACACAAACACCAGCCACCATTTGCATTGCCACGATCTGATTCCGCTTTGAGAAGGCCGGTCCTGCTGGCTTTCTCAGGTTTTCGTCTGTCTCGGGAATTTCAAGTCCGGGAAATGACGACAGACGCTTCTTGGGTGGAAACTTATGTCTAGGAAGGGACGCAATGATGGGAGTCGCGTAGCTCGCGTCCGTCGTACCGACGAAATCTTCCAATTTAGAAGGCGGCTCAAACGGCTCGAACTTTTTGGCCTGGTGGACGTTTTTGAGCCGGCGGATGTCAGCCGGCTTGTCCCGCGTGCCTGATGTTGACGCTCGCTGTTGACTTCGAGATCCAGAATAGCGTTTCAGACCTGCTCCTTCAATGTCGCGCTGTAAGCAGGCCGACTGCGACTTCTTGACAGGGCTGGCATATCTCGCGGGAAAGGACACTGCCCTGGGTCGCGCAATCTTTGCAGACTTTGGAGGCGACATTGCTGCTGCGAGCACGTTGCTCCTTGACAGCCTTGGAGGATACGTCGTGTACTTCTTGGGCGAGCGGTCACCACAACGTTTACTTTCCGCGAGAACGACCAAATCAGCCTTTTTTGCCGCAGAAGGGGAGCTTCGAGACTGAAGCATTGCTTTCTCTCGTTGTTTGATGTTGTAGTTCTTTTCATCGGAGACATGTGCATAGGCTCGCTGTGGAACAACGCTGCGCTTGCGCGGTGTGGAGCACAGGAAGTCGGCACAGGCAGCTTGTTCCGCAGCCTGAGACCGGCGTCTCGGACACTCTTGCTTCGTTCGCCTTGAAAAGTACTGCATATTACCAACAGATCCCGCAGCATCTTCTCTTTCTGGCGCATACATTGCGCATCTACGGCTGACGTTCCCTGAAACTTCGGCACTATGCGCGGATGTCATGCCTCGCGCGGTAGGTGGCGACAAAGACTTGCGGACAGATTCATCTGCAGTCTGGCGCATGTGCAGTGAATCCACTTTTTTCGCTTCCTTTAGCTGTGGCCTTGCAGGAACCGGTCTAGCTTTTCCCGAACAAGGACCAACTGGCTGCAGTGGCAACGCCGACAAAATCGAACGCTCCCCGAACTCGATTGAAGCAGTGTGCTTTCGTATTCTTTCGGGAGCTGTCGTCACCTTTGGTGCAGGACGGAGTGATGGCTTCTTGCTTTTGGCAACGGAAGCTTTCGTGCGCTGTCCTAGTGTGTCTGGTCGCCCATCTTCGTTTCCCTGCGGTGACGTGGGCCCGACCACTTTCTTCAGAAGCGGCGAAGTATTGCTAGCAGCCGGTTGATGTGGCTTGGCAGAAGCCATACCATTTGCGTCTAAACATCAATTATAGCAATATTGCAAACAGATGCTGTCCTTAGAAACACACTTCTTGTCTTCCTCTTCGGCAACATCCACAATGGCAACGGCTTCAAAGAACAATCTAATGAATGTAATCACAAAATTAAATATTCTAGAGAAATGTATATTATACATGAAGTAATCAAAATAAAATCATTTTAATATTACGCACTTGTTCCAGCTTATTTCTGCGGGTGAAATGCTGGCGATCGTGACGGGTGAAAAGTGTTGTGTTTCTGGGCTTCTTCATTCATTTCTAATACGTGATAAATATTATAAATTTCAGTCTCCCTTCGCATGTTATTTCGCAGCGGGAGACTGGAATTTCAGTTTTACATCCTTCCGAAAAAGTAAATAAATAGCGGCACTATATATCAAGGAAATATTTACATCAGAACCCATCGCACGAACATTGTCGATGACAATACGATTGGCATTAGAGCAAAGCACCGACACGCTGTATTTTTTTAATGCGAGGCTAAATGCATCAGCGCATACAGAGGTATGGGATGCGTGAGAATAATGATGATTAAATGAATGAAAAAAGATTTGCGGATCTAATGAAGTCCAAGAGGCGCTGTATTCCTGGTCACGTTTATTTACAGTCTGTAGTTGACATTCCTTACCCGGCGCAATGCCATCCTACGCGCAGGAGATCTTGTGTCGGAAGCAGTCCAGCTCGGACAGTGGGGCAGCCCCCACGGATCAGTCCTCTCGCCGATGTTTTTCAATCTCGTGATGATCGGGCTCTCCAAACGACTCTCGAAGTTCGACGGGCTAAACCACACCATTTACGCGGACGACATAACCATCTGGGGCTCCGTAGGGTCGAATGGCTTCATCGAATCCGCCCTGCAGGATGCCGTCGAAACCGCCGAGTCCCGACTCGAACACACTGATCTCAAGTGCTCCCCCACCAAGTCGGAACTGTTGCTGTACTCGCCCAAACGCCGGGGCTCCAAGCCTAGAGTGTGGAAACCCTCGGCCGAACGCAACATCACATCACCCTCCGTACCAGGGGTGGCCATACCGTCCCCAAGCAAAACTGGGCATGATCATCGAGTCTCGCGGAACCAACACCCAAACGGTGCAGAAGCTCAAGACCAAAACGGAGAACGCCGTACGACTCGTACACAGAGTGGCTAACTATCGCCACGGCCTCAAAGAAGATGACCTGCTACGTTTCGTACACGTGTTTGTTTTCTGCCACTTCGCTGCCATGTGCAATTGGCTACGCACTGAGCGCAAAAAACTCAACGCCTTCAACGCCCTGCCTTCCGAATCTCTACTTCCACACAGGAACTCCTCGAGCTCAGCGTGCACAACAAGCTAGAGGAGATCGCCCAGGCTCAGGAGCAAACGGAGGTAACCCGACTCACGGCCACCAAGGCAGGCCGCCACATTCTGCGCGAGCTCTGCTTCTTCTCCTTGACTACCAGGGAACCACCGACGTTGACGCCGGTTCTCCGCGAGATCCGAGACTTCCTCACGATCGCTCCTATTCCACGAAACGTACATACTGACCACAACAGAGGCAGGCGCCTTGCCTGGACGACCGCACTTCTCCAGCGCATAGACATGAAAGTGGACAACGTCACGTTCGTGAACGCCGCCGCCTACCGCAAAACCGAGCCTTCACCGCGGTCACGGTCTCTTCCACACAGTGGACCCTCAACTCCACTACGGTCCTCACCCGAGACCCCGAGGTGGCGGAGCCCTGGCGGTGCTCGACGGCCAACGGCAAGTGATCTACAGCGACTCCAGACGAGCCATCAAAGCCTTCGAACGTGGCGTCGTCTCCGACGAGACATTACGCATCCTCCGTAACACGGATCTGAGCACCCTCAAGCGCCACACTGTCATCTGGTTCCCCGCCCATCTCGGTTGTGTGCCGGTTGTCCCGGCCAACCTCAACGAGATTGCCCACGACGCAGCGGGCGCGCTTACCGACCGCGCGGTCCCCGGGCAAATCCATCTCGTCGAGCTAGAGGGAAATCGGGACGCACTCATTACGTACAGCGAAATTACATAACACTTCTACCTGGAGCACCGCATCTTTCCGCCACCACACCACAAACTTAACAGGCCGCGGGCGCTAACACTACGCTTACTACAGACGCACACGTACCCAAACCCCACAAAATGACGCGTTTTATATCCCGACGCGTACTCCAGCGACAATTGCCCCTCATGCGGAGACACGGCGACACTCGCGCACATGCTCTGGGAATGTAGAAGCGCTGTTCTCGACTCTACCTCGGGCAAGTAGGAGAAGTCCCTCAGAAGTTCACTACTCGCTGACCAGCAATGGGCAGTCCAGCAGGCCCGCGAAGCGGCCGCCAGATACTCCCTGTCGGCCCTTACGTGGGGGACGCCCGGTAGGCACTAAGCGCGTCCTGCGGGACCAGAATAAAGTTTTCCAGTCCAGCCCAAGTTCCGTTGCTACCGCTATTTGTGACATAATGAAGTATCCTCTAGCGTTGCTATCTATGGTACTCGCTTGCCAAGATCACCCATGAGCCTGGCCGCATAACGACGATGGAATAACGAAGAATAAGTGACGTCGATGCAATGACTAAGGCAGTGACAACAATGAGGTTACGATTCTTGGATAATGACGATGATATGACGACAGCGTTAAAAGGACCACAGGATGACAATTGGACGACGACAACTGTGCGACGGCAATAGTACGAAGACAGCTAGATGACAAAGCTAAAATGACGACGATGGCATGAGCGCGACGGCATGACGTCGACAGAGTGGCAACTAATGCATAAACGCGACTGCCTGACGACGACAAAATAGCGATGATGACAACAATGACGGCACAATCACGATTCAATGATGACAACATAATTACTTTAGTATGACAAAAAAAGAATGACGTCGGTGGATCGACGAAGGCAGCATGGCGACGTCTGAATGATAGGATGATGTTAATATGGTGTTCAATAGGATGATGTTACTGAAGTGACTATGGTAAAGTCGCAGAGTGACGATGGCGACATAACTATGGTATGATGACGGCTGTGTGACGACGTCAGCGTGACGACGGCTGCCTGATATGCGAATGTCAAAGTTAGAATGGAGACCATGGAATAACCATAACGGAATTAGGAGGATGGTACGATAACGAATGCATACAATACAATACAATTTTAATGTGCTTCAATTTAAAGCAAACAAAGTACAGATAGCAGGCCTACCAAAGCCTCAGAGGGCTTGACTGAGGCTTTGACTATTTGATGACTGTATGACGACTACGCAGTGAAGACGATGGCATGGCAATGGTATGAGTACAGTGTGATGACGACGAGTGTGTGGGCGAGGAAAAACCAGACAGACGTTGGTGCCTGGTGTGCACGAATTATATTTTAACAGGGCCCGCTCATACAGGCGGAAGCGGGACCAAGCGCCGCTGACCTTCGATCTGGCAACTGCCAATTCCACTTCGTGAGCAATGACGACGATGTCCTACCCACGGCAGCATAATCACGATTGAATGACGACAGCATAATTACTATGAAAAGAGAAAAAGAGGTAAGAGAGAGGTGAAAATGAGGAGGATGAGGAGAGAAGAATGAAAAGGGAGCTCAAAAGAGAAAGGAAAAGCATGCATGCTAAATCAATTGTTTTCTATTATAACAGCTCAGTAAAAAAAAACAGCAATATTCGGCATATGAACGCTTACCCGTTCCTATATGGTTAAAAATTTCATTAATTCTACTCCTCTTTAAGCAGTACCCAGTCACAAGATGTGCGCGTACAATTGAGAAAATTCAGCTGAATTTATTTGTTTCTACAAGTAAACACGACACAGCAAACACCACACCTCAGGAACAATACAGTGAGAAGAAAAATTGACTTTTTAGGATCTTCCAGAGTAGAACAACTGAGAAAAAATTATGCCGGTATGATCGACGATTACTGGCAATCTAAAAGAATACACCGAACCAAAGAACGAGCGAGCGAGTGATCGAACATCTTCGTTGCCCCGTCCGATTACCGACTACCAACACCTGAGAAACCACGAAAATGGATAAAAAAAAGCCAAGAAAGCTATACGCTTAAGAAGTCGAGATCAAGGTTCTATATAGAGTCGAGGACATATACCTGAATTTGACAGTAGCGCGCATCGCGTTATTCGTAGCGTGCAGAATTCACTAGGCTCAGAAAATGCGCTAAAAAGGTGCATCTATATCTAACGCATCACACGTAGTAAATCAAAGAGCGCAAACTCCCATCCTCAGTCGTGGCCTGCGTTTATCTGTTCCGGCGGTCACTTCTCTTGTCGCCTCTATTCTTGGGTCCAGCACCGGAAACGCTTTCTCTGCAGCCCAGCATTACCTCATTGTAAGTTATGGGTTAGTATTTTATATTAACTGTTTTGTTTTTCATTTTCTTTACCTCAGTTCCGTGTCATATTTATCATTTCTATTTTTTTCTGCACCTCATAATTTTTTGTTAGTACTTGACCACTTCCAAATTTTTAGATCCACCTCGTCGTTTGTCCGTTTCCTTTGCCTGCCCATATCACACCCAACTCCCCGCGGTGATCATGTGCTACGCAAAACAACTACTACTACTGTTACTACTAGCACTACTACTACCAGTTCTAATACTAACTACTACTTACTACTACTACTTCCAATACTACTACGATGACTACTACTACTTACTACTACTACTGCTAATACTACTACGAAGACTACTAACTACTACTAGGACTACTAACCACTACTTCTTCTACTACTACTACTATTACTACTACTACTACTACTACTAACTACTAATACTAAAACTCCTACAAACCACCTTCGGTAACTTCATGTAACAATGACAGCAAGAAACGAAACGACCCACACCTAGAATTTTGCCGTCCGCTCACAGACGACAAGAGCTTGATAAATACTTTCTGAGGCATACTTTGGGTGCTGACGCGTGAGTTGGTAACAAACACCAGCATATCGTATTCAGATGATGCGTTAGGAAAAGTGTAGTGACACAGCCCATTCTTGTAACGCGGCTGTTGTGAAAATAATGTGTTAAAAAATAAGCCGCATTAATAAAAAGAAATTAAATGACTGCGAAAAAGTAACGCCTTTTGAATGAGAGCTGTATTTAATCACCTCGCAAAAGTACCAGTGGCGTAGCCAGAGCATGGGACAGCAGACACGACCCGCTCCCCTACAAAATGTCGGTGTTAGCATCTTAGCAAGACTACCGCTCCACCCGATAAAAATTCTGGCTGCGGGAGTGGAGAGAGATAGCGCAGAGAGGAAAGGCACGCAGGTCAACCAGACGAGCGTCCGGTTTGCTACCCCACACTGGGGGTAAGGGAAAAGAGGATGGAAGTGATGACTGTGGGTGCAGTGAAGCACCGTGACAAAAAATTGAAGTCTCATAGCGGGTGATGTAAATTACTGACATGCCACTCGGAGTATTTGAGTGAAGGATGAAAAATTTTTTTTTAAATCACCAGTAAATTTTTATTGAGAAATCCAAAACAATTATCCAATAAAAAAGACAAACTCATATGAACATAGAAATACACATAAAATGGCATGTTGAATCTTTGCTATTGCTCAAACGTACGTATTATGATTGAACTGAATTCTGGTGTTTTACGTGCCCAAATTTAATTTTTTCTCCTCAGGACCTAAATAAAGTTCGCACTCGCTCACTACGTGACCAAAACCACAATTTGATTATGAGACACACCGTAGTGGGACACTGCGCAATAATTTTGACAACCAGGAGACCTTTAGCGTGCCCCCAATGTGCGGGACACGGGTGTTTTTTTTTTTTTTTGCATTTCGCCCGCATGGAAATGCGGCCGCTGCGGCCGGGATTTGATCCACTGACCTCGTGCTTAGCAGTGCAACACCGTAGCCGCTAAGACACTTCGTCAGATCGTATTGGGATTAAGACATAACTATCGCAGGATCACACCAGCAACACTGGAAGCACGTGAAGTAGAGGAGCCGGTGGTGCATTGGTAGCGACGAGTGGGTTTAGCCTGGTAATAAAGGCTGGCAGTTGCCGAGCATCCTCTAGAATGTTATTGCGGTACGTGACCACGTGTCCATCAGACCGGTCTCTCGTGAAGATTCTTTGAGGATTGTAACTGGCCCTTTTGGCAACATGAGGTGTTGCAGGCCGGTATCCGGAAGGTCCTTCTTTTATAGGTTCCCGAGAAGAACGTCCCTTTTGCGTCGCCATTTTGGGCCCTACCATTGCCTTCTTTCTCTTCGCATTAAGTTCAGTTCGTAGAATCGATATACCTCGTTATACATAATCATGCTCGTTTATGAGCAGATTTTGTCCTTATGCGATTGGAAGTGATGCTGCTTCTTGACGAAAGAAATTGGCTACGCAGGACAGCGTGTTGTAACTTCTCACATATATCAACGTTCTCATGTTCACGACAATGTCATTCTAAAATTGATGTCATTGCGCTTATCTCTCTACTCGCAATCAAATTTTTGATGGGTGCCTTCTGGTGGCCATTCTCTTTTACAGAAAACATGAATGGTCTACGCTAATTATCTTAGTTCTTGTTAATTGTCGAGGTAAGACTTTCCACTTACACGCTTATGTCCCGATTCTACCAAATCGCGGTCTTTTGTCCGGTGACATTCTTACAGAGTTAAGAAGGGTAGTTCTCGGTATTAAAAGGGGATATCTCCAAATATAGCTGAGAATTTGATCACGACTTTTCTATGCGTTAGCGAAAAGTCCACTGAGGTTTTACACAGACAGTAGTTTCAGGGACTTCCTAGCGACATCGGAGGTAATGGCGCAATATATCCCCCGGAATGACCATCATTGTGTCATATTGGTGAAGAAATCAACATAATTTAAGAATACAATAATAGTGGTCCACTTAAGCATTGTTTTACCGGAGATATCGTTTATTTTAAGTTATGCGCAACCATACACGCCCTTAATTCATGCCCTCCCACTGAGCACCGCAGCTACGTTTTTACAAAGCTATGATCAGTGGCTCTCTGCTGTTCGGTTAGAAGAAGAAGACAGAAAGACGAACGCGATGGGTCCTGCCAAGCCGTGCAATCAGTCACCTACACGCCGAGGGTCACGGCAGCGTCCAAAGGAAAGGGACGACCGGATAGCAGCCGCTCCACAACCAACTACGCCGAGAAAAGAAGAGGACCAGCCCGATCCGCGGAGGCGTGATGTCAAAACTTCAGCCACTGCAAGCAGGAGATCATCGGTGGGTCCCGTATCAAACGCGAAGAAAGCTCCACAATTTCAAAGAAATCAGCCTGCTGTTCCTGAACATGACAGGCCCTTGCGAAATTCCCCCCTGCATGCCACTCCTCCAGCGCCTTCGGGTAAAGGCAGTGTTCCAGCAAGATCGCTCCAACCGCCAGATGCAAGGGGGACAAAAGTAGCCGTCCCTGCGGGAAAGCACGCGGGGTCAGTTTCACCTGCACGCAAAACTTTGCCGCCTCCGCAAGCAGGACACGATTCCGGCACGGACCATCCGAAACCCTTAGCCACCGGCAACCGGAAGTCGTCAAAGTACACACGAGAAAGAGCGGATGCGTTAGGGCCTGTTGCCGACATCAAGGCCGCTTCAAGCGGGAAGCCACCAGATGTTTCCTGGCGCCACTCGAAGGCTGCGGAGCGAGCAGCAGTTCGCGTCGGCTTCCCTTCGTGTGTTCCGAGCAGTCGCCCTTTGGGCCCGCATTGTGAAACGCCGGAAGTTGCGGTCAAGGCTGAAGCGGCCAGCATCGATCCCAACAAAATAGGAATGTGTACATCGCGAAAGCCGGATCTCGCACTTCCCGTGGATGGCGCAGATGTAGGTGCGGGCATGCCCAGGAAGACCGATGTCAAGCCGCCGAGTGGCACCAGCGTTAGACGAATTCCGCGTCCACCGTCTCCTCCGAAGACCTGCAAAGAGGCTCATGCGAGGGCACTCCTTGTTCCGCCGAAAGCCGCCGACATCGTCAGGGGGAAACAGCATACGGCTGATGCTCCCGGCACTACGGGTGACCCGGCCGTAGTGGGACGTGGAAATCTTCAACAGCCACGAGCAGCAGACGCCGACGACGTACTCACCGACCTCGTCGAGCCTCCGAGACCACCTGTCGGGTTGAAATACGACCCTTTCAAGCCACCGTCCAATTTAGGGAATTGGGCCGCCGAGTCTAGCCCCGATGCGGCGACGCCCAGCATTCCGTCGCGAAAGTACGGCAAGAAGAAGAAAAAGTGCCTGTCGTCCATTCCGGGGCTGAGACCCTATACGGAGAACGCACCCAAAGGAGCGCACATCTTTTCCGAGGGGGAGGATATCCTAGCGCTGCAGAAGGTCGCCGGCCTGTGCGTATTCGTCATCATCCTCTCCACGGCGCTGTTTTTCGGCTATTACATTATGTGGATTGACGAACGGGGTCGTTTCAGCTCTTACGCTCCACCGCAAAGCAACCGTCCAGGCTATAACAGCAGCGATTCGCTGATCACTATAACGATAACCTTAGGCACAGAGGACTTGACAGCGCCTGAGCCATTGAATGACTTTGCTGAACTAGATCCCCACGAAGGCGACAGCAGCCGCGAATAGCCGCTCTTGAAGGCAATGCAAGCACAGAAGACGCCGTAAAGACTTTAGATAACGCTTTGACATTGGCCCTAGCTTGTGTGTAATGTATTCCACTCTACTTGTCAATTAAATTTTTTGTGGCCACTGCGTCTCTAACTTTTGTGAATGCATGTGGACATTCATTCTGTCATTCTTGCCACTGCAGGTAAACGTACTCATTTCAGAACAACTTCATTTTCCGGTTGGCGTTCTTATTTGATTGCTGCTTTCTTATGCCAATCGTTTTCGAAGGTGACAAACCGACCGCGATTACGAGGCGCAATTCCTTCCTTTCTAGGCACGCCCGTTCATCGTGAATTAGTTCAACGATACCCACTTGCTGTTAAGACGCAGATTATTTAACTTTGTTTAGAGTCTGAGGCTTTCCTTTCTTTACAGCGTGCCGTGCTTTGCGTGGCTGCTGCTTGCTGCTGAGTCTGCCATTATCTCGGCGTATACATATATTGTTACGAGGGTTCACCCCACAGTTCCACCAAAAATGTTACGGGGGTAAAAGATATTTACAAGAAATGTAGCAGCTATATATATATATTGCCACATCCTATATGGTCGCCGCGGGTATGTGCCAGGCGATGAGAACGACGCTGAAGTGGCGCGCGAGTGGAAAAACAGAGACGACAACGACGTCGCGTTGACTGCTCTCATAAAAGTGCTTTTACACGTCCTCTACGCCGGCTATCCGTCTCCTAATAGGCTGCGACACTGGTGGAGGTGCGGGGTAGGATTGTCTCATGCTCGGCACCCCTTCGCGGAGCCATACCTCGAAAGCGGAATCACCTTCGTTCATCGAAACTCCTGTTCACCGGTACAGTCGCCGCCTGCTAGGCCTGACGCCCGAGTTCAGCCCTTTGCAGGACCCTGCTGGAACGCGTCAACCTACTTCCGCCATGGCTACTGCAACTCCATCGCAGGTGACGCGGCAGAATCCTAAGATACCAGAAAGTTTCCACGGCGACGCTTTTGAGGATGTCCAAGATTGGCTTGACCAATTTGAGCGTGTCGCCAGTTATAATGACTGGGGCTCCAAGCAAAAGCTGTCTAATGTCTATTTTGCGCTTCAAGACAGTGCGCGGACGTGGTTTGTGAACCGGGGGAGAAATTTGACCACGTGGGATGCCTTCCGCACCCAGCTGCTAGACACGTTCACTAGTAGCGACAGAAGAGACAACGCGCAGCGCCTACTTGAATCCCGTATTCAAAAACCAAACGAGAGCGTTGCCATGTTTGCAGAAGATATGGCCCGCCTTTTCCGCAGAGCAGACCCTGAGATGGCCGAAGAAAAGAAGTTGCGCTATCTCTTGCGCGGAGTGAAGGAGGAACTCTTTGCCGGGCTCGTGAGGAACCCACCAACGACAGTGGCCGAATTTACCAAGGAGGCTACCGCGATAGAACGGGCACTACAGCAACGGTACCGCCAATATGATCGCAAGAGCTCGCCGGTGAACGCTTCAATGCTACCTGAGAGCTGCAGCACGTCTCTACGTGAAGTCATCAGAGAGATTGTGCGAGAGGAGATCCGGAAGCTCGGGATCTCTCCCATGGCACCAGCGGTGGCTTCTGTCGCTGATATCGTTCGGGAGGAAGTTCGAGAGGCCTTTTCGTCGCCCGACTGGCAGGCGGTGCCGCGACGATTGACCTACGCGGAAGCTGTCTGCCGTCCACCTCCTGCGACTTCGATGCTGCATGCTGACACCGTCGACCACTACGACGCAGCCATCACCGCCACCCCCGACGCCCTATTTTCGACAGTCACAGCCGCCGCCAACTATGCCGTATCGCCGCCAGTCGATCGCTGCGCCTCGTTTCTACAGTGAATCCTCTGCCGGCTACCCGCTTCGAAAGACCGATTTGTGGCGCACCGCTGACCGCCGGCCGCTATGCTTTCATTGCGGCGAAGCAGGACATGTTTACCCCGCGTGCCACTACCGCGCGGCTGGGTATCCAAAATTTTCCAGCTGCAGTTACCCTGTGTCTGATGCTGCACGTAGCCGCGACGGAAATTCTACAAACTTTCGGCCAGAAGGTTTAACGACGCCTCGATCGCGTTCCCCCTCTCCGGCTCGTTACACCCCACCGACCCGTCGCGAATTTTCTGACACCTCTAGGGGCAGGTCCCCTAGCCCGCGCCGGGGAAACTAGACGCAGCGACCTCCGGGGGTGAGGTTGCAAACCGGCTAGCTACCCAAGAGCCCCCATCTCCGACGATCGACGACTCTACAACTCCGACGACTCCAACCACACCTCCTGTAACCGATGCCGTCAGCACCGATCTTGTTGTTTGCATTGACGGCCACCAAGTGGCCGCTCTCGTCGATACTGGTTCGCATTTTAGAGCGCAGCTCTTTGGCGTCCGTTCCTGGGTTTCGCGTCGTCGTCGGCGTTGTCGTCGGCGTTGTCGTCGGCGTCGGCCTCGTAACCAGCTCCGCCCCCCTTTCATCCCCCCAGCGCTAGCAGCGACCGACTGATACCGCTGGATGCCGCTGACGCCGCTAGAGAGTCAAGATAACGTGACTGCATAGAACACCGTCGCCGCCATGCAGAAAGAGTATCAGTCAAAGGCATCAGTCAGTCGCTGCTATCTCTTCCCTCCTCCCTTTATCGTGTTGTCCGCTTGCTGCGCGCGCTTCTGCCCCCATCGTTTGCCGCTGGGTGTACACGCCGCCCCCCTCCGCTTCCGCTTACTGCTGGTTGCTCTCGACGGCGGCGATGAGCCTCCGCTTCGGCGGCGCGAACTGCAGGGTCTTCTCGGCGGCGGCGATGAGCTTCTGCTTCAGCCTCGCTTACTGCTGGTTGCTCTCGACGGCGGCAATGAGCCTCCGCTTCGGCGGCGCGAACCGCAGGGTCTTCTCGGCGGCGGCGCTTAGCCTCTGCTTCCCCCACGGCTGTGACAACCTCGCGAGGCACTTGTATACATCTCGTCTTTGAGAATCAAGCATTGGTGTACCAAGTCGAACATATATCAGTCTATTTCTCCGACCACAAAGCTTCCTTCATGACTGTCAAGAACTGTTAGTGGAGTCTTTGCTAAAGGAATACGTGTGAAAAATAAAAAAAAAAATTCTGTGATAGCGCATACATGTGTTGCTCGATTTCTTTGCCTCAATCTATCCAAAAGGTGAAACAGCTTATTTGCTGCGCTCAAATTTCGCATTAGGAAGTAACGTAATCGTCGGTATTATTTTTCGATAATCAGTCAAAAGCTGGCCGACAGGCTGCGAAAAGTGAAGACGCCGTGGACCGGGCCCAACATCCGAACTGCCGGTGGCCAGTTGATGACGCCGATTGGAAAATGCACAGCCAGAATAGTAATCGCCGGCGCAACCTTCGTCGCCACCCTCGTCATTCTCTTTGAGTGTTGTAAAGAACTTATATTGGGGATGGATTTTTTGAGAGAGTATGGTGCAGTGATTAATGTCCGTGACCTCATCGTCACATTTTCTACGAGTTCAGACGACGTCGACCCCGCGGAGCACCAGCGACCCCGCTTACGTATCGCCGACGACGACGTCACGCTTCCGCCGCGAAGCTGTTCCCTCGTGCCTGTAATCTGCGACAACTTCAACACTGGCACTGGCGTCGCTGAACACATCGACACACTGGTACTGAGTCAAGGCGTTTCCATCGCCAGGGCCGTAATTAACGTACACGACGGACGTGCTGAACTCCTGCTGACGAATTTTACCGGGGAACGTCGACACATTGTTAAAGGCACGGCTGTTGCTTACTTCGACGAATTTACATCAATACAGGACTGCCTCTCAATGGAGCACGCGGACGTTCACTGGGGCTATTCCTGCCCCCTGTGGTCGATATCAGTTCCACCTTATCGCCCGTCGAACGCAGCAGCCTTCTTGAGTTCATCAATGAGTTTAAGAGCTGCTTCTTATCCACGTCACGAGTTAGCCAGACGCCGCTCACTAAGCACCGTATTGTCACCGAAGCCGACGCCAGACCAATTCGGCCGAATCCTTATCGTGTAGCACCGAAAGAGCGCGAGGCAATCCAGACACAAGTGAAGACGATGCTTGACGACCTTGTTATTCGGCCATCTAAGAGGCCTTGGGCATCGCCTGTCGTATTGGTGAAAAAGAAGGATGGTAGCCTGCGCTTCTGCGTCGACTACCGAAAACTCAACCTGATCACAAAGAAAGACGTTTATCCGCTACCACGTATCGACGATTCACTGGACAGGCTACGAAACGCACGTTACTTTTCGTCGATGGATTTTAAAAGCGGCTACTGGCAAATAGAAGTTGATGAGAGAGACCGTGAGAAGACCACTTTTGTTACGCCCGACGGACTTTATGAATTTCAGGTGCTCCCCTTCGGTTTGTGTTCTGCGCCGGCAACGTTTCAACGACTAATGGACACTGTACTCTCAGGCCTCAAATGGCAAACCTGTCTGGTCTACCTCGACGACGTGATTGTTTTCTCCGTAACGTTCGAGGAACACTTACGGAGACTAAAGATGGTCTTCGAAGCAATACGCTCAGCTGGTCTAACTTTAAAACCTGAAAAGTGCCATTTTGGCTTTGAAGAACTTCAATTTCTCGGTCACGTTGTTAGTCGTGCAGGTGTCCGACCTGACCCTGATAAAATATCTGCCGTTGCTAATTTCCCAACGCCATCAGATAAAAAGGCCGTGCGACGTTTTCTGGGCCTTTGCGCCTACTACCGACGCTTTATTGCGGAATTTTCGCGCATCGCATGGCCATTGACCCATCTTACCAGACAAGATGTCCCCTTTGTGTGGGGTGAAGACCAGCAACGGGCTTTTGATGACCTACAGCAACGGCTGCAGGCGCCTCCCGTCCTCGCACACTTTGATGAAGACGCTCCTACGATTCTTCATACCGACGCTAGTAATGTCGGCCTCGGCGCAGTGCTTGTACAGCGGCAGGACGGCACCGAAAGAGTGATTGCTTACGCCAGCAGGGCGCTATCCAGGACGGAGGCTAACTACTCCGCTACAGAAAACGAATGTCTCGCTCTGGTGTGGGCCGTCCTGAAATTTCGGCCATATTTGTATGGTCGGAGTTTCACCGTTGTCAGTGATCCTCGTGCACTTTGCTGGCTGACTAATTTAAAAGATCCAGCTGGTCGGCTTGCGCGCTGGAGTCTTCGGCTCCAAGAGTTCGACTTCACGGTTGTGTACAAATCGGGGAAACGACACACCGACGCCGACTGCCTCTCTCGGTCTCCTGTTGAGACTGCAGTCCACGACGATGATGACGCGGGTTTTCTAGGCGTGCTAGATACTGTCGACGTTTCACGCCACCAACGCGAGCACGCAGAACTGGTTCCTCTTTTCAATTACTTAGAGGGAAAAACAAGCAGCGTGCCGAGGTTATTCGCGAGAGGGCTGCCTTCGTTTTGCTTACGCCACGACGTTCTCTATAAAAAGAACTTTTCACCTAATGGCAGCAGCTACCTACTCGTCATTCCCGCATCTCTTCGCGACGAAGTCCTACATGCCTGTCACAACGAGCCGACCGCTGGTCACTTGGGATACACCCGCACATTGGCAAGAATTAGGCTAAGGTACTATTGGCCAAGACTTGCGTCGATCGTGAAACGTTACACACAGGCATGCCTAGATTGCCAGCGCCGCAAAGCCCTACCCGGCAAGCCAGCTGGACTGCTGCATCCTGTTCAGATACCGCAAGCGCCGTTCGAACAAATTGGCATGGACCTTTTAGGTCCATTTCCACTGTCTACTGCCGGAAATAGATGGATAATCGTCGTCACTGATTATCTTACTCGATACGCCGAAACAGGTGCTATCCAACGTGGAACAGCAGCCGAAGCACCGCGATTTTTCATCGAAGCCGTCGTCCTAAGGCATGGCGCTCCCGCAGTGGTCATAACAGACAGAGGATCTGCGTTCACGGCTGCGCTTCTGGATACCATGTTGCGACTAAGTGGCACCACTCACCGAAAGACCACGGCTTATCATCCCCAAACCAATGGGCTGACAGAACGTATGAATAAGACACTGGCAGACATGATGAGTATGTACATCGACGTCGACCACAAGAACTGGGACGAGATTTTACCATACGTTACATTTGCGTATAACACGGCTCGCCAAGAGACAACACGCGTGACGCCTTTCAACCTCGTTTACGGACGCGAAGTGACAACAATGTTGGACGCAATGCTGCCACACGAGTGCGGTGACGACGAGAATGGTGCCGAGGAGTTTACGCAACGCGCCGAGGAAGCCAGGCAGCTTGCGCGTTTGCGAATCCAAGAACGACAGGAATACGATGCCCGACACTACAATCTTCGGCACAGACCCGTCACATACAACGTCGGTGACCAGGTGTGGATCTGGACTCCGATTCGTCGGCGGGGGCTGTCTGAGAAGCTCCTGCGAAGATACTTCGGCCCGTACACAGTTCTGTGCCGCATCAGCGATGTGAATTATGAAGTTGTCCCCGACAGCCATAACTGCTCCAAACGCCGGCGGCATCTGCCCGAGATTGTGCACGTGCTTCGTATGAAGCCCTACATTTCCTCGTGACCTCAACTTTGCACCGTCTGTGCACAGCCTTCGGCGGTTGGTGCATCGGGACGATGCCTTTTTTTTCAAAGGGGGGGGGGGGGGGGCAAATGCCACATCCTATATGGTCGCCGCGGGTATGTGCCAGGCGATGAGAACGACGCTGAAGTGGCGCGCGAGTGGAAAAACAGAGACGACAACGACGTCGCGTTGACTGCTCTCATAAAAGTGCTTTTACACGTCCTCTACGCCGGCTATCCGTCTCCTAATAGGCTGCGACAATATATATATATATATATATATATATCAAGAACTTTTCACTCTCGGCTGCAGCTACCTACTCATTATCCCCGCATCTCTTAGGGACGATGTCGTATATGCTTGTTACATGCCTGGAATTGCCATTTCCGCAAAGCTCCACCCGTCAAGCCAGCTGGACAGCTGCATCCTGTTCAGATACCGGAAGTGCCGTCAGCACAGATTGGCATGAACCTGTTAGGTCCATTTCCAGTGTCTACTGCCGGCAACAAATGGACAATCGTCGTCACAGATTATCTCACTCGACAGGCCTATGCAAGTGCTCTCTCACGGGGAACAGCAGCCGAAGCAGCACGATGTTTCATCGAAGCCGTCGTCCTAATGCATTGCGCTCCCGCAGTAGTCATAACGGCGCTGCCGCTGTAGTCACAACCGTGCTTCTGGATACCGTTTTGCGACTGAGTCACCGAAAGACAACAGCCTATCACCCCGAAACCAATGGGTTGACAGAACACGTTGGATGACCGACATGATGAGTATGTGCATGGACACGGACCACAAGAACTGGGACGAGATTTTAGCTTACGTTACATTTGGGTACAACACGGCTCGCCAAGATACAACACGCGTGACGCCTTTCAGCCTCGTTTACGGTTAGGAAGTGACAACACTGTTGGACGCGACGCTGCCCCACGAGTGCGGTGATGACGAGACTGGTGCCTGTGCGTTTACGCAACGAGCAGAGGAAGCCAGACAACTTGCGCGTTAGTGAATCCGAGAACATCAGGGCTACGATGCCAGGCACCAAAATTTTCGGCACAGACCCGTCACGTACAACGTCGGCGACCAGGTGTGGCCTTGGAATCCTATTTGTCGACTGGGGTTATCGGAGAACCTCCTGCGGAGATACTCCGGACAGTACACAGTTCTGCACCGCATCAGTGATATGAATTATGATGCTGTTATAGACAGTCGTTACGGCTCCCAACGCCGGCGCAGTCTGCCCGAGCTTGTGCATGTGCTTCTTATAAAGCCATACTTTTCCTAGTGAGGTCAATTTTGCACCCTCTCTGCAGTGCCTTCGGAGCTTGGCGCATCGGGAAGATGCTTTGTTTTTTGCAAAGGAGGGGCAAATGCTACACGCCATATCGTCGCCGCTGCGCGTATGTGCCAGGCCATGAAACTGACGCTGAAGTATCGCGATATATATATATATATATATATATATATATATATATATATATATATATATATATATTGTTCCCTCACCAACATTTTGTCGTCGTCTTTGCGTTGTTACTTCGTCGACATCGCCACGCCGTCATTCCTTCTTCTTCATTCCATTGTCATGAAGCTATCATCATCACGTCACGGTAACCATGCTCTCTTCATTCTGTCGTGATCATGCCGCCGTTGTCATACCGTCGTCGTCATTGCATCGCCGTCGTACATTTGTCGTATATTTGTCGTCTTACCGTCGGCGAGATACCATGGCGGCCGTTTCATCGTTGCCACGCCATAGTCAGCGTACAGTCGTCGTCTTCCCATAGCTATCTTGCCGTCGTCATCACGCCGTCGTCACCATACCATTTCATATACATGAACTTAGTGAAGCAGCGAATGCACCTCTATTGCAAGTTGCGAAGCGTAACAGATATTTGTGGCCTTAATATATAGCGTTATAAGGCTCGGAGACAAGTATACCCTAATAAATATGAACAAGGCACTCAATATTCAACGGAACCGGCTCCTCCAGTGCGGCACAAGCGCAACCAACTCATTTCCAGAGTTTACCAGCGTGCACCAGCGCCATAGCAGTGAAACTAGCGTTTCTTCCAGTGTGACCCAGCTCTTCTTTGACGACATCACCGCAGCCTTAGTGACTCGCAGCAAGTGCCAACATCTACCGTGTGATCCAGCGTCAAAAAGAACGGTATAAACTCTCAAGACTGCTTATGCGTTGGAATGCAGAAGCATCATAGCCGCTTTAGCGATTTTTTTTTTTCCTGCGGCGCGTTCTTTGACCACACAAGCGCCAGCCTGCGTTTTAACTGCGCCTCGGTGAGGTCAGACAAAAACGCACTGGTTTGCCCGTGAGGAGTTCATAACCCGAAGGTCTGCTCAGTGGCATTCAACTGGGCATTAGTGTTTTTTTTTTTAATTTTAAGCATTCATTTCGTAGACTCGTGACTTCTCACCCCCTCCTAACCATTGGCTGCGCCGTCACGTGCCCAACGGCGCACGCACTAGCCCACATGTTTAGTCAGCCAGAACCGTCAGCCAGCACACCGCAGGCCCGGGTTAGATTCCCAGCTTGACCGAAATTTGCCTAATATTTTTTTCTAAAGCTTTAATTGGCTTTGTTTACAGGAACCTCGCTGAGAAATTTGTCGTCAAATGGAGTATCTTTTATGTGGGTTTACTCTTTGCTTTGGCCATTTTTGGTACTATCATTCGGTCACGGCGCCAGCAAGAACGCCAGATTTTCGCTTAATGGGGCGTACAATGCCTTCGCAATAAAATTTGGGCTCCGATCCACGCTGTCAAGGGAGCTGGCCAGCGAAGCTGTGATATCACGTGACCCGATAGAGCAATGTGATTTAGCCTTGAAAGGTTGAGCGATGCGGCGAACTGTACGCGGCTTGCTTTGGGCAGGAACTGCTGCGTCCTGCCTAGCCTGAGCGCGACGCCGTTATGCATACTGACATTGCTATTCCCGTCGCGTTCACGCTGCTCCTCGGGAGTCCTAACTACGCGTGGCCTTCCCATAGTGCTACTACAACACAAATGAAATCTGTTGCTAGGTGGGTTCTTCTTTTACATATTAAACTCTATTGACGTCACTCTCTGCTTCGTATGCCGCAGTTTATGCAACGATAATCTTTACCGGGAAACGCATGCGACGAACACTACGTGCTTCGCATTGTTCGAACGCGCCTTATCATCTAGGATGTGGTTTTGACATTTGTTAACTTTGTGCTTTTCCTTGTTGAAACGAATACTGGGGCGTGTCTTGCATGCGTAATTCCGATGGAGATGGGCACTTTTCGCTTCAGTTTCTGGAATGGTTTTCTCTGGACTGTTGTCGATGGAGACAAATAAATCCAGCGATCCGAGTCGTATACAGATTCGCTGTAAAATCCCGCTGGTTTCACACTGGACGGCACTGGAAGGCGCGGCTTTTTGCGATAGGAATGTTAACACTTTTGGCCCATTCAAATTTTTTTGAAAGCGTAATGTTGGGGTGGTACGAAGCATCTACCAGCAACTCTACAGGGAACGTGTTTAGTCGTTTCCGAACTTCTTTGTCACGGTGGCGTAAGAGGTAACCAAAAATTGGCAGCAAGTGCTCTACAGCACACGCAAGTACACTCACATCTCAATTCAACGATTCTCAGGCAGAGTAAATTGATTCTTCGGCGAAACAACGGCAAGACTTCGTGATTTCCTGTTATTACCCAGATAGGCAAAAGGAAAGGTTCCTTTGTTTCATTTATTTCGTGAGGAGCAAATGCGTGAATAAAAGTCACAGATGATTACGATACTCCCTAATGAGAAATTCCAGCGCATCACTATACGTGTTTTCGTTTCGCAGTATATTGAGGCATCACACCGATCACCTGGCAGAGCCACGACCAGCGGCGCCATATATAGACCGGCCACATAGTTGCCGCTTCAGGGCAAGTGCAGCTTATGCAGCCGTGATCTTTACCTGGAAACGCTTGCGGCAAATGCTATGCCCGAAAGCGAGCTTTCTGGTTCTTTTATTTCCCGCACCGCCGCTGCCACCACTTCCGCGGTGATGATGACGATGATGATGATGTAGTGGCACCCCTTCGAAATGGGGTGGTGACAAATAGTCACATAGGCTGCTTGATTTATTCAGGTGCGCTATACACGTTTTTTATCTAGCATATTTGCATACATGTCCCTAATTTTTCTGTTTCCTTCAAAATCTACATCGTACGCCTAGTCATGATTGTGAGGGATCCGGCCGTCACAATTTTTTTTCCCTACGCGAACGCGAGTGCCATCCGGTGGTGCTTCCAGGTTGCTTCCTCCGCTTTCCTCTTCACGCTTCCGCTGCACTCTCCTTCTCCGCTTTCCTCCTCGCGTTTTGTCGCTCTCGGCATATGTCATCCCCCACTGCGCTCCACGTTCGCTCTTTCATCTTTTGCTGTGCCCGTTCGCTCAGTTACGCCGCCGAGGCACGCCGAAGCTCAACGCAGGGACGGGTAACCTAAGATCTGGGCTCTAAATAAAAGAAATTGGGTGATCCCTATTTCAGGAGGAATTGCTGAGAACACGAAAGTGAAACTTGCATTCTAGGAACAGGTGCGAAGCTTCGCAGGACTTTCACAATCGCAAGCCCACAAATGTGTTCTGTTTTTTATTAATCGACAATGACAGCGATTGCAAGCGCGTAAGGCGTGAGCTTCTGCGTAGCTTAAACAGCAACCCGGGGCTCTATTGTCGACACGCATGGCGGCTGCACGGCTGCCATTATCCGCCACGTTGACTCTCTGATTGGCTGTTGAGAGGTCACCTGTTCTAAAATGTGTGCCAGGAAGCGGAAGTTCTGCGAATGCAATTAATTGCGTGTTCATCGAGATGAAACGTGACGTGGGCATGTACTTTTATTGACTAATACTTCTTTTCTGGCCTTTGGCAAGTATATTGAGACGTCAGCGCTTCAAATGGAAAATGAGCTGTAGCGTGCGGCAGTTAGTGTAATGCATCTGCAGTTTCGCGAATATGTGGTGCCGGTCCAAGGTAGCCGCCATGTCAGCTTGAAGATTGGCTGAAGAAATATCCCCTGGGAACCGTCGCATGGTGGGGCGTTTCGTAAACGTCAATTTGACGTTGGGTAAGATTGTGCTGCGCCGCCATTGCAGAAAATTTTGCCATAATTTGCGGTGCGACGAGTCCCGCGTAAAATGCCAATGAGCGGCCATATGCAATGGCGGCAGAGAGGCATGCGTATCGCCGCATTTTCCCCGTCGTTTTGGGCCCACAAAAGTATTTTGTTCATAAAAGGTGCGCATAGAGTTTGCATCGCTCTCGGGTGGTGTTGGCATTTGTGTTTCGGGCCATGATGCTTTAACAAAAACGCATTTATTTGAAATAATATTGGTTTAACATTACAAACCTTCTGCGACCTTTAGCACTTTTCACTGCTGCGTTCGTATTTTAATCAAGAGCAGTTACTTTTCACATTATCAGAAGTTATAACAACAGCGGATATTTAATCTACAAAAAGTGTGCGTCAGGTGGTGCCTTGAAGGTTTCTCACGCGGTGCGAATAAGCAGCGAACTGAACGATAGAGGACAGCGCCGGCGCTTGCGTCGCGCAAGCTGCTACCTGAGGAGCACGCGTCGCTATCAGCGATATTCGGCCGCTTCTCAACCAGCCGAGTCGCGCTGTCACTTGCATTTCACGAAATAGTGTTAACGCGGCCTAGAACGTGCGCTCATTGCAACATGGTTGGTCGCGTTGTGTCCCGCAGTACAAAACGAACGCGCGAACGCAATATACCATGACTCAATCCGCTACTCGCGGACACGCATCGTGGCTAATGAAGCAAATGTCTTGTACGCAGCAGACCACGAAAGCAGGAAGTATTTTCGACGGAATTCTCGTACGCTTTGCTCTAGTTGCTTTATTTTTACTCGGGGAGGAAAACAAATTTGCCTTGACAAGAACTTTAGGTTCGGTGCTCACATTGCAGTTTCCTAAGCGAAACGTCAAGTTTGTGTCAAGTTACGCAAGCAAATCGGGCCCATCAGCGCCATTTTGTATGCGTCGTGCCGAGGTCAGGCCTCGAAGAAAATGGCGGAACGTCCAGAATAGAGGCCCCGGAGGCCATCGGCGCGTGAGTGAGTGCGCATTTGTCGAAACTGTTTTTCCGGCGACAACGCGCTCGCGCCCGTGTGCAAGTTCAAGAGTGAGCTGACGCGCGAGCACAGCGATAACCGCCGCGGCACCACCTAGCGGTTGCCATTGTCGGAGACCACCTTTAAGAGCGCCAGGTGCTTAGAAAAAGTTTGTTCAACAAGAGACGATACAAGCACTCGAGTCACAATAACGGTACAATTCCACTACGACGATCACGTATACAAAGTACGAAGCACTGTATACACGGCACGTTTTCAAAGGAGTGTCCGAGTCCTCACTCAGTAACACATAGCCACATAGACCCACGCAACACACAGTTACACAGAAACTAATTGTCACATTATATAAAATGATGTTCATATATACAGTGTACAAAATGGTTATGTACAATGATGATGCGACCGAGACATTTTACTTAATTTTGAAGTGTTGCTATGACATGGGTATATACAATAATGATCAAGTATACGAGATCACGCACACACAGAAATCACAGGCGCCTACCATTCTGTGCACATTCAGTGAAAACCTCTGATGGCCTTGCCTATAAGAACCAGGCTGGTTGAAAATTAAGCCATACGCTTCTATCAGACACCGACAGGAAACTGCATGACCACTGTCGAAGCAACTCTTTTTCCCCAAAGAAGAACAACTCTTCCGACAGAAACGACAGCAGCTCAAACTGGAGCCTCGCCAGAAGTGGAAACAGAGCGCGGCGACGATGTCCGCGGCAACTGCTTCGCTCCGGTTACGCCATAGACAAAAGACCGTCGCAGAAATTAAAAGTCGCTCAAAGCGGCCACGGGAGCAGCGACCAGATGTGATAAAGTGGTTAATTCCAAGGCCAAGAAAACCAGTATGCACGGCACTCCAAAATACCCTGGAAGCGACGCATGGCAGCAGCACATGTTTATTGGATTCCTGAAGGGGGCAATTTGGACACTGCGAAGATGGGACTACGCCCCACTGCTCTAACCTGTCATGAGGTGGAAGCACTTGCCACCCTAGACGCTATATGAAGTCGCGCAGGTGGCCTGGCAGAAATGAAGCCGTTATTGCATCCCACGACACATTATTGGAACGTGCGTGGCGTGCAGGGGGAACTAAGGGAAGCAGTAAGGCTGACACAGTATGTACAACACGGTTTTCGAGAACGTCTGCATCAGGACATACCTGTTCTATGTGGCGATAAAATGCCACGGCCGTAGAGTAAAATACAGGTGCGTTTAACACTTGTGGTCCGCGATTTAAGTGCACGCCCGATAACACGTAACGAATTTTTATTCCAAGGAAATAGCAGGCGAGTTCACGCGCAGGACACGGATCACGCTGCAACAGACGGAGCAGAAATCGAAGAGCAAGCAGCCGCAGACAGACACGGATGGGAACGCGAACCCACCGCGAGTGCGTGGTTGCCCAAGCGCCGCGCGACAGACCAGTTCTGTACTTCCCGACCAGAAGAAGTAACCGAGAATGGACTGCAGAAACCTAGTAACTCGTAATGATGGCTGTACAACCAGACAAACGTACCACACTCGGCCGCAAAATACAGACAGTATTAGACTTCCTTCTAATAGGGGTAAATCACACCCTTGAACATCTTGAATATTTCGCCTTACATCTTCAAGAATTGAGAGCCACATAGAGTCTGATATGCCATCATAGGTGTAATCAATACGTAAATTACGAATAGAGTCGCTCTTTTGAAGACGGAAAATAAAACTTATGCGTGTCTGGGGTGAACCAATGAACAAATAACGAAATTTTGAAAATTTAGCGCTGCACTTGAAATATTTCTGTACTCAGTGAAAATTCGAAGGCAATGGGATAAGCTATCTTCATTCCTGAGATACAATGTGATGTCGTCGAAGAAGGCTGTCACCTTCACAACACCGCTACCAGCCAGTGGGAGACCAGACACGTAATGGTCTCTCATTACTGAGCGCATAAATGGCTCAGCGCTGAGCACAACGAGCACTGAGGATAAAGGGCACCCTTGACGAACATCGCGAGTAACGGGAAATGGTGCACTTTCAACACCATCAAGAAACAAGACACTTCGGATATTTGAATAGGCAGTCCTAATAACTTCAAGGAAATTTGATGAAAAGCCGAACGAGGTCAGTACATTAAATATGTAGCTATGTTCAAGGCCTTCGTGTGTATCTTCTTGATCTAGGGAAACTAAGAGACCACGGGCTGACCTGGTCCGCCTGTGTTATTATGTCACGCGTAACGAACGAAAGACTGTGTATCTCTCTGCCAGGGACTGAGCATGCCTGATGGTGTCCTGTTAAGGAAGGCATTAGGCTTCCCAAGCGTCGGGTGAGAATAGCTGTAAGGGTTTTGTAGTCAACGTAGAGAAGCGTGATTGGCCTCCAATGTTCTGGACGAACTGATGATGGATCGTGCTTAGGTATCAGCACAACACGGCCGTCGCAAATACTAGACGGGAATTCAAAGTTCTCAAAGCAGCGGCTGATAACAGACACAAAAGTGGCACCAATATCTTCGCATAATTTTAGATAAAACTACAGGTAAACGCCATGAACGCCGTGGACGCTGCCACCCGTAGGCGCCGACTGAGCGCAGCCGAAAGACACTGCCAAGCACTACAGCCTTTACTACCCTCATAGGTGTCCATGGTGACGGCCCTATTTTATATGGAATCAATCAGCGATAAAACAGCTGACGTCTAAATACCCTTATTGGAACAAATGAACGCCATTAAGAGTAGAAGTGCTTTAATAATGCGAACATTTCTAACCTTTCTACATCTACTTTAGAAACCTTTAAGCAGGCACAACTCGGCAAAGTATCGCCATCTCGTGGATTTGCGTGACGATGATTGCGTGACGATGATTGCGTGACGATGATTGCGTGACCTACGCACATTGCGCAGATTTTTGGTGGAGCCAGTCATAAAACACTTTCGTTCTAAGATACTGTAGTTATGAACTTTCTGAAGATTGATGGCTGAGTAAAAAGTCGCAGCTTCACCCAAAAGGCGAATTGATTGCTGTAGCAAAATATGATATCGCTATACGAAGTAAGGTTAATAGTTTTCTTGGACGTATAAACTGTGATAGACATTCGCTTCTTAACTAAATTAACAACAACTAGAACAGAACATCCCGGAACAAAAGATGATTAGAGTCCTCGGCATGTGGCTCAGTGGAGCCCTGGACTGGGGGCCCATCCATGGCTGAAGAGGACCCAAGCTTCAAGAATGAAGACTTCGGCCTCGACCCGCTAAAACCTTTAAAAAGTCAATAAAGTGTTCCATTCCATTCCATTCCAACAACAATCATGTTACACGTGCAAAGGCAAACATGAACAGATCCGACTCGATGATCGCAGACCCTCCCTGTCAGAACGCTGGCGGGAAGAACGTCGGCAGCAACGAGCGAACCCTTCGGCCTGCTTCTAGCTTCAAAGCGTCTTAGGCAGTTGAGGTTACACGACCTTCATAACTAGGCGCGCGATTACACAGCGCACACGAAGCCGCGAGCCATCTCGGCTCGCGTAGCTTTTGTACCCACCGCAGGTAACCTCCAAGAAAACTGTGCCACGTGCAGCCATGGAAGGGCAACAATTGGAGACGCTCACTAGTTCCCTTCCCTCTTTCGCGCACAACAATGGGCAATCGGCAAGATGGCTCACATCGAGCCACTATCTTTCTCGGTTTTAACCTTTCACGCTTTCTCTCACACCTAAAGCATATGACGCCGCAGGGGGCTGATATTATGCTTGGACTTTTACAGGTCATCACGGCAACAGCGGAAATTCTCCTGGAGTGTCCCCATCTACGAAGCAGACAGATAATAGGATCGGTAAGTAGATTGGCAGGATGTTCACATCCTAGTTATTCACTAAGCAGAAAGATATGATCTGTAGATACGTAGGATGCATCCGCTCTTTCGGCCTATTCGTGAAGATGAAGATGCTACCCGCATAGGTGGCTAAAATCTGTGCTTTCTTATATTTCTTTGTTGAGTAACGCCAATGCAAAGTACTTGGCAAGTATATGTTTTTGTCCAGGCGCGCGAGGCGATTTGTCTGCCAGTGGTAGGAAGTGGTCATGAGGTGACTTGTCTGGCTCTATTGTAGGATGGTTTGGGTAAGCTCCGCAGTAGAAATCGTTCCGCTGTAGGTGATGAGAATTTTGGGGGCCTCATGTCATAGCCGGGTGTTTTCGACGGAGAATCTCGCAACTTCAGTCGCACAACTTTTAGTCAGGTCTTTCGCTTCGGTGTAGCGGTAAGGCCGAAGATCCAATTATTCCCGGAGGTTGACGTCGGAAGGGACCCCAATGTGTTCATTCAGATCTACTGTAATGGCCAGAAAGAGGGTTGAACATGTTGTAGTAATTCCGCTAGCCTCGTTGGTTTCGTCTTGTGTCACTGATAGTCTCGGCTTGTCGACGTAATGAGCGATGTCGATTATCAAGAGTGGCCTATAGTGCCTCTCTTGTTACCTCGTAGCGTGTACGGGAGAATTCTAGGTGCTCAATGGTCGGATAGTCACGTAGGGCGTGCGTGAACTCTGACCGCAGTGCTGAGGGCATGAAGAGAAAATAGTTTGCGTGGACTGACAAAGGATTATTAACAAACATATCGCTTTTCAGCAAAAACGAACACGCTCCACGTTTATATATCATAGGAACCAGGTTGGTCTTGACTTCCAAGCACTTGGCAAGAATTCTTGGTTCTGGGTCTATTCCTTGCTGTTCGGCAATGTCATCTGCGTTTACTGTTCCTGGAAACGTGTCGTCATCCTCGTCGTCTTTCGGCAGCGGCTCAATGACCATGAGCGACAGCCAGTCGGAATCGCAATGCTTCAGCCCGGACTTGTAAACTACGGTGATCACGAATTCCTGGAATCACCGTGCGAGGCGACCTTAAAGATCTTTTAAGTTCACAGTCAGCACAAGGCGTGGCGGTCGCTTGTGACATTCAAGGGCTTATTATAGAGGCGAGGCCGGAATTTTATGGTTTTGCGGTTTCGCGGACTGGCTAGCTTAAGCGATGACCCTTTCAAGGTGGTCTTTTCATAGAAATAGCACGGTATTGAGGTCTACGCTACTTATGCCGGTGTGTATTTCGGAATCGGCGTCTTCGCCCAAGGACGCATGTACCCGTGGCGACTGTTGTAATCGTTTTAGTTCTTTAAATGCTTCGACCTACCGCATTTTTCACTTCAAGTCGACATTGGATTTCGTGATTTGCGTCAATGGCTCCTCCATGAGGGAAAAGTTCTCGACGAAGCGTCTGTAAGAGGCACACGGGGAGGGAAATCTGAGCACCATCTTCTTGTCGACGGGCTGTTTGAACTTTGCAGTGACAGCCGTCTTCTATGTGTCGGGGAAGACGAAGATTCGCTGACGACGTCGCCCAGGTTTTCGAGTGCAAAGTGGCGCTTTTCCGGTTTGAGAGTGAGTACGAATTACTTGGCCGCCACTAATATTGTTTCAAAGCGCATCATATCATCTTCAAAATTTGAGGAAAACACGGCGCCAACGTCATCCAAGCATACGAGGTAGCTCTGGTATTTCAGACCTGCTAGCACTGGAGCGTTGCACGAGCGGAGCAACAACTGAACGGCACGAGCTTGAATTCGAAGAGGCTGTCCGGTGTAATAGGGCCGCTCTTTTCTAGGTTCCTCCTATCGACTTTGAATTTGCAGAAGTCTGTTTCGAGATCCATCGACGAAAAATACTTTCTATGGCAAAACGAGAACAAAGGAAACCAAGGGCGCGATTTTTATTAGTCATATCCTAAGAAGCCAACAAACAAAGACACCAAGGACAGCGTAGGCGAAATTACATGCACTTGTCAATTGAATTAAAGAAATGATAAATTAGTGGAAATTAAAGCATATGAAAAAAATTGCCTATGGTTTAGCTCTGGCTAACCCTAGTTGAATTGCAAAAGCAAGAGCTGCAAAAGCGGTCTCTTCCGCAGTTGAAGAGTCACTCCGGGACGTGGCACGACTTCTTCTAGCCGCATCTTCGTTACGACGCTTCTCTAGTCTTGCGGCGCGTTCTTCTGGCGTCTCTTGAGCGCGTTGTCTCTTCCTCGCTTCGCTCTGTCGTTGTTGCGTCTCTTTCGCGCTCTCCATAACGACCAAGTATGCTGAGGCGAAGCGTATATATATATACACCCACCCGCATAGAGTTTCCTACAAAAATTACTAGAGGGAACTCTGGCGCTAGTGTCTACGGGAGCTGCAATGGGAGCGGTTGTCCAAGCATGGGAATTATGGGAAGTACATGGATTTGCCTAAACTTCGTCTTTTTGGCTTCAAACCGGCTTCGTGACTTTGTAAACTCGTCATTTTCAACAGTGTATTGCGTAATAAATAATTAAATAAACATCATTAAAATTGCTAGACTTCAGGATTCGAACACAGGGACTCTAGCGAAGACGCCTGATATTGAAACCATTAACACGGACGCATGCATCGACAAGCGAATGAAACGCCCTTGCGAATTGATCGCGGGCATGCCAGTGCCTTGAGACGCTTGGCGCGTTTCGATTTGACCATCTGGACAAGCTCAATCCTTGCAATTAATAGCAATGGTACGCGTTCCCGGCGTCTTCTGCACTTTGAAGAATATAGATTGCGCTGAAATATACAATAAGATTTATATAGCGTAATAAACAAAGCCACAAGAACGTCTGAATCCACAAGCACGAAGATCAGACAAATCCATGTGCTTCCCATCATTCCCATGGTAAGACAACGACTGCAGCGCCAGAGTTCGCTCTAGTAATTTTTGTAGGAAACTCTATGCCCGCCGGGAGGCGACACCTCCTCTCCCTCTATCCCAGCGGAGCACATCTGGTGGAGCGAGCGGCGACGGCGGCGCCATCTGTTTGAGCGCGGCTGCGGCGTTGCTAGGCAACGACCGCCACGGACACGAGCACGGCATATGGCATACGGCATATGGCTGCCTGCATACGGCATACGGCGCAGCGAGCCGAAATGGCTCGCTGGCTGGCGTAGTAGAGCTTTCGCTTTAA
Source organism: Dermacentor variabilis (assembly GCF_050947875.1). Classification (NCBI taxonomy): domain Eukaryota; kingdom Metazoa; phylum Arthropoda; class Arachnida; order Ixodida; family Ixodidae; genus Dermacentor; species Dermacentor variabilis. The sequence continues at coordinate 175,480,528 of NC_134571.1, forward strand.
AAACGACTGGCCGCAGGTGGACTCACCTGCGGCCAGTCATTTCTTTTCATCTATTTTAATGGCAGAGTCTGTGCACTTCATCGTCTGTCCACGGGTGGGTGCATACGTCCCTCTTCTTGACTTCTTCAGGCGGTGATGACTGACTCAAAAACGCAAGTTTCCATCCTTCTTCTTCGCTAATAATATAAAAGACACCCGATGACTCTTGGACGGCTGCATAATTTTCTCGCGCGTCATTTAATCTATTTGTAGCGCCATGGACTCCCGTTTTCATGTCGCAAATCTGTACTGGCTTTTGTACTGACTTTCTGTACAAATCTGTACTGACTTTTGTGGCAGAGCGAACTCTCTCAAACAAGAACACGCCCGCTGGGATCATCACACGGACTGCCGAAGTATGCCTCTTTAAGCACCGAGCGACAAATTAAATATAGCTCCAATTGCATCATGCGTGGCCGCCACAACGGCGACATCTCTGCCCACGCCACATGCAAGATCGAGTAATGGCTTCTTTCTTCTGCACAACGGTACCAAAGTTAGGTGCGTGGGCAATACAGTTGCAGGCGTACGAGGGGAGGGGGGCGAACCCAAAGAAAACCATACTTCTGTTTTTCCTCCTGTCATGGCCTTATTTTCATGCACCGTCACTAGGCGTGACTAGCTATTGCCCTCTGCTGTCAGCCTATCAGTACCTTGACGGAAGCTATCATAGAAACAAGTCATTCTGAACGTCTCTTCGGTAGATGTTAGACACGACCCGCCTGCATAGGCAGCCCACGCCAACATATATGATCCTCTCACTTGTGCATAAGAATAGCAATGTGGGCGAGTTGGTTTAAGTCCACGGCGTAAAATTTCTGCACTGCGAAGCAGCAAAGTACGGAAAGAAAGGTTAAAAAAGGACGAAGGAAGAAGGCTTGTTTCTCCTCTTGAAATCCCTCTTCTTTCGTCCTTTTTTGGCCTTTCTTTCGGGACTTCAATGCTTCGCGCTGCAGAAATTTTTCTCACTTGTGCCTCAGAACTCGGGTCCTGTAAATATTTCCCGAATTCCTATAGCATCATACATGCGTGAGCTTCTCGTGGCTAGATTTTTTTTTTTTTTTGCTTGAGGAAAGTGCGCGACAACCTTGGCTACCTTCCGTCAGGAACGATGGCAGCATCGAAGGCAAAATTTCATTGGATACAGGTTATCATTCCAGAGAAGCGCAATGCTAACAATCCATTAAACGAAGCGCGCAAGGTGACCTAGGATATCGTTTAAGCAACGCAGGTCGGTGATCATGTGATAATAAACTTTTCAATGCCATATGTTGACATGCGTTTTTATGACGACATTCGCTGTTCTTATGGCCGCTCGGAAGGCGCAACTTCATCGTTAACCTCCTTTTGTTCAGAAATGAAATAGTCTCTTTCTTTTTAAATGCCAGAATTATCAAAAACAAGTAGCAAATTAAAAGGGAAGAAAGTACAACGCACGGTAGGTGGTGGACAAACTCAGAACTTGCGACCCGTGCACTGCTCTATCGATTGCGCTACGGTTCAATGCTGTATGGGAATCGTTCGAAATCTTTAGCACTAGTAGCACCGTCACCCTTACAACTACGCTTCGTTGTGAAATGCGAAAATTGCAAAATAGATCGTGTTATAGGCAAAACAGTGAAAATTGAATTTATAATCTTCCAGGTGAGAACGTAACGGGAACAAATAGCCACAAGACTGTACTGTAGTGCTGGCTTCATCTTTTCGGCAACAGTGTACAAAACGCATTCTAACACACAAAGGCAGCGTTGGTAGACTTATCCGCTGATTTTATTTCACAGTCGCGTTAACGTCTGACTGTTTTTAAAACATTTTCATCAATATCTCCTGCGGCCTTCTATCATCGACCACCACTTTCGACATCATTTCAAATATACCGCATGGATTATTCCAACTCTGTAACATATGCGCACTCTCGAATGTTAGGCCGCCTACCGACCGCCAGACTTCCTGGAAATTCCGCTACTGTCCACGATACCCGTGGGCAGCGGAGGCGAGCTGGACCGTCGGGACGGGCTCTTGGCTCCCACGGCGGCCACGGACTGTCGACGGGACCATCACATGTACTTCTTCGGCGTGGAAGTAGCGCCAACGCCGGTTGAGTCTGCGCCGGTTAGGGACTTCCGGCGAGACCTATCTTGAGCGGCCAGCTGCGCTGCTGCAAGTGCGGCGACGGCAGCGACAGATTGCCTCCGCGAGGTCTGCAGGGGGGGCGTGGAACCGGCGCTGCTCGGACGCTGGGTGTCATCGCCTTCAGCGGCTACGGATTGCCGTCGCGAGCGGGGGGCTGTCTTCCGCGTCGTCTCCGTCATGGCACTCGCATCAGCAGCGGCGGTGCGAGACGCTCGCTGCGACTTTTTGCCGTCCTTCTGTGCACCAGCTGCGCCAAAGACGGAAGGTCGGCGCGACTCTCTAATGGCCGGCTTGCGAGTCGTGGTAGCTGCGCCGGTGGTGCCTCGTCTATTGGCACCGACAGCCTGCCTCTTCGACATGTCTCCCAGAAGTGTCGAGACATCTCTGCGTGTCTCGCTGGCAGCCGACTGTCTCCGCGAGCGGCCGCCAGATTTGCCATAATTTTTCCCTGCCGGTAGTATGGTGGTGGTGCCCTCATCAACCGAGTGCCTCCGCGAGCGATCACCCAACTTGCCAGACTTTGTCTTTGGTGGTAGCACGGTGGTAGTGCGGTCTCCGGAGGCCACCGACTGCCTCCGCGAGCGGTCGTCGGACTTTCTGGACTTTGACCCTCGTGGTTGTATTGTGGTGGTCTGGTCTTCAGCGCCCACAGACTGTCGGCGCGACTTGGCGCCGACGATTTGAGACTTCGTAGTGAGGGTTGTGCCTTCCATAGACTTGGAGATGTTCTGTGCAGTGACGTCATCTGGCGTGCGAACTATGAATGTTCGGTCGCCTTCCGCTTGTACACTTTTTGCAGCCGCCTTGGGGGCCCCGTCGAACGCCCTGCCTTTGGTGTCCTTGTATGTTCGATAGAACTTGTAAAGCAGGATAGTGTAGTAGATCTGGAAGCGAAAAATGCGTGACGCTGTTGTACTTTGTCAGCACCCGACAGTTGCTCACACTGAGCCGCACACTGTTAATCAGTCAGAGTATGATGATAACTCGCGGTGTAGACAGAGCGAAGTGCATTCACGTGCGTAGCGAAGCTAGGAACGGAAACTGATGAAGTAACAACTGTTGTCGTTTTGTTGAGGGTTCTTAAGAGCGTTTCAACGGAAAACAAATTAGGGGATTTCACGCGACACGCAGTAGTGAGGGACTCCGAAATAATTTGGTCCACTTGGGGTTTTTTTTTAACTTGCACTTAAATCTACGTGCAACTGAATCAAAGCAAACGGGTGTTATCGCATTTCGCCCCCATCGAAATGCGGCCGGGTTTCGACGGAAGCATAACAAGAAGCGGGAAGGGGTACGGGACCTAAGACGACAATATAGAAAAGCTATTTTGAAGGATAAATTACAATGCGTTTGATATTGAACTCAAAAGTACCACGACATCACACTTTTGAATTCGATTTATTCATTGCATGTTAAATATTTCGCAACTCACAGCAAGCTTTTATCATTTCAGCGCATTTGGCGGGGTGTAAAATTTGTATTTGCCAGCACCCCTTGATGGATGCTCGCAGAGTTTATGGGGCCAATAGAAGTTTACGGTGTCAGTAAGCACGGTTTTGTTATTGCATCAGTCTCGACGGTCAGCCGTAAAAAAACAAACTTCCTGGAGGCACTCTCTGAGCAGTTTTTCTCGCGCATGTAAAGAAAATTATTCGACAGGACACGTGACATTTGCCACACATCTTTTGGTGCTTTAAAAACACTCGGTATCGTCTTTGGCAAACGGGATTTCGTGACCACGTTTTATGAAACATTTCGGAGATGAAAGTCGACTAAGCATGATTGACAAGAGCGCTTTGTTTTGTGCTTCCCGACCTTGTTGCGTCCGTTGATATAGCGTTCTCCTCATGAAGATGAATCCAGGATGATACGAGAAGAAGCGCAGCTAAATTCCATAAAGCCGTATTCACAAACATTTTCATAAGTGACTGCGGCCTAATCATCGCTTGAGTTTTGCTAATGTGTCCAGCAGCAGGATAGGCCATCATTCGCTCTTACCAGCTGTTCATGTGCAATTTTTTTTTTTTTGCGAGATGTGGACTGTGACACTCCTGCGACTCGCTGCTGGGGATCCCGAGGTCGCCCTTGGGACCGACACACTCTCCCTCCCTCAAGACTACTTTCACCCACCTGCACGAACTCGTCTCGTAGGCCTACAACAAGGCTATTCCTTCTTCTTTATTTATCTATTTATTGATTTGTTTGTTTCCATTGCTAAAAATACAATTGCGGGGCTAAGACAAAAGCTGCAGTGAGGCAGCTTGAGGTGCCCTTAACCCCCGTGTTACATGGTGACAGTGAGTCGCGCAATCAACCGTATGCAGAAGCATTACATAGAAATGTTAAGTGCAGTAAATATTCAATTGAAGAGAATTTTCAATAGGCGAATAAAGAAATTGGATAATGGCAAGCAAAAACAATGCAGATAGTACACACCACCACATAACATACACTTGGCAATACGTTACGTAAATAAGAGTGAAACTTGCGTAGACTTGACGATGCATAATTAAAGGTGAAAAGAAATGGTGCTCGATTAATATTGGAATGATTAGGAGAAAGAACAGAATGAGCAAAAATTATGTTATTAGAAACATTTAACAACACGGATATGTGAATACAGGTGAAAAATAAAACACAATTGATTCATTAATTAGGAGAAGGTTCTGATAAGTAACAGCAGTTGACCATGTAATGTTAATAATGTGAATGCCGTCATCATGAAATGAATTAAGCATTCTGGGTAATTTATTTTTCGTCATTTGCACCCAATAGTTGGCTCTTGAAGGTGGTATAGACCAATATTCTCCATGACGGGTAATATAGGTATACCTGTATTTTTTTGCAGACAAACAATTTCATTAAATACGCTGTTTTCAGAATTTCAGTTTGAGTGCCACATACGAAGGAGAGAGCGGTTGTATAGGCAGTAGATAGTGGGTATGTTGTAGTGTTTAAAGAGATGCTCACTGTGATTGTGATATGGCACGTTTGCTATGATACGTATCATCTTTTTGTGTAGTAAGTGTATTTTCCTGAGGTTAGATACAGTTGTTGTGCCCCACACAAGGTGCGTATAAGTAATGTGTGAGGCAAATAAGGAGTGGTAAATTAATATATTTACGGACTTGTAATTGGCTGCGTATTTGAATGTTCCTAGTCATGGTTTATTATGTGCAGTATACACTCTTAAGCAAAATTACACCCTTTGGGTCGTATCTTGCCACACAACAAAACTCATCATCTCTCCTGTCCGCATTTCGTTTCTTTAGCGCTGCGAGCCCGGCACTTCCAAGTCAAGAACTGCATGCGCGTTATCAGCATTTCAGCGCATTCTCGTCAGGAAAGTAGCGAGCGCCAACTTTTCAAGAAAGGAAACGCAAGCAAGACAGATGACAATTATTGTTGTGTGGCAGGTATACAGCCCAATGGGTGTACATTTGTTTAAGAGTGTAATGACAGAATCTTTCAAATTTTGGCATTACCAGGATGTAAAATTGTTTAACAATATTGATGAGAAGGCTTCTCCAAACTATTCGAAAACTATTTGATATTAGATTCGATTTGCTTATGGCACTATTCCATTCGTAGTAGGCTATAAAAATTACTATAAAATTAGTAATTTTCTATTTTATGTAAGCTAATAAAGGCAGTTCAATGTGCCCATGACTTTGGATAGTTTTCCAGCCACGAGGTTCTAATGAGCGTTCCACGAAATATGTTGACTGAAGAAGAGGCCTGGCGTTTTTGTTGTTTGTACAATCTGTTTTTTTTTTCGATTCCCTTTAAGTAAAACTGCTTCTAACTTAGGGGCACGAGACCACCTTCGGCAACATGCTACGTTCGTCGCTTATGGGCTTTCTAGGTGTGTCACAGATAATCCTTGCATACTAGAAAAACTGAGAATCGTTCTCTTCCTTTGCTACCGTGGGCACGTGTTCTCTATTCCATTGCTTGATAGTGTTTTCCAATGCATTTTCTACTCCTGTGCGCTGGAGATATCGAAACCAACCCAGGCCCTAACACTGGTAATTAAGCTTTACTTGATGTTGAATCGTTGCCAGATGGCCCTTCGAAACAAATGTACATCATTTTCTCTCTTTTAAAGGATCTGCAAGTGCCATCTATCCACTCATCTAAGTGTCACACAGAGCTTGCCGCCGACGTAAAGTCTATTAAATCTAATCAGATAAACATAGACACGAAAGTTAAGAGTATCGAGGAAAGGCTTGACACACTCGAATTGAAAATGACGAGACTTGAAAATGTAGAAAACCAAACTGTCGTTTCGCAGGATCCGGTGTAAAAAAAAATCTCAGTGCTCTCCCGCTCTGTGAAGAAGAATGACCAACGAAGCTGTGTACGTGCGCCCCTTATGGCGAACTGCGCCTCCGCCCCCGGTCGGCCCGGCATTTCACTATCTTCGAGATAGGCCCAAGAAGGGGAGGGCTTAACGCCTGCTTCACCACCGCCGTGCGTCGGCCGGGCATCACACTATCTTCGGGATCGGCCCACGTATGGCGAGTGCTTAACGCCTGCTTCGCCACCGCCGTGGGTGGGCCCGGCATTGCACTAGCTTCGCGATCGGCCCACGTTGGGAAGTGCTTAACGCCTGCTTCACCTCCGCCGCTGGTCGGCCCGACATTGCACTATCTTCGAGATCGACCCCCTAGGGGAGTGCTTAACGCCTGCTTCACCTCCGCCGCGGGTCGGCCCGGTATTGCACTATATTCTAGATCCGCCCACGTGTGGGGAGTGTTCGGGTGGGCAGTGACGACCACCAGCATGGATGCAACAAGAACAAGAAGTGCTTTATTCAGGGATGATTACAGGTATATATAGCTTTCGCTGACTGTCCGATAACAGACACGTGCTTCGTTGATCAGTCTAATCGGAAGGGGCCATTCCAGGAGCGCATGCGCGACCTGACGATACAGGGAGTGCTTAACGCCCGCTTCACCTCCGCCGTGGGTCAGGCCGGTATTGCACTATCTTCGGGATCGGCCGACGTATGGGCAGTGCTTAACGCCCGCTTCACCTCCGCCGTGGGTCGGGCCGGTATTGCACGATCTTCGTGATCGGCTCACGTTCGGGGAGGGCCTAACGCCTGCTTCACCTCCACCGCGGATCGGCCCGGCATTGCACTAGCTTCCAAATCGGCCCACGTATGGGGAGTTTTTTGCTTACGACACGAAAATTTCCTTACACGGTGGCGGTATAAAGCTTCGCTTCAAAAATGGTGATGCAGAACGACCTTTCCCAAGCACGATGAAGTGAAATGCAAGACCACTGAAGTTGAAACAACCTTTTATTCCAGTACCTTCTGGATTCGAATGAATCGGGTGCAAACCGAAACACGCATCAAAGATATTCTACCCTGCGTTGCTGATTGCTTACCTCCTGACGCAACCAAGCTCGCTCATCGCCTGAGGTCATACGTATCAAATAAGTGTCGATTACTTATTGGCAAATTTTCCAACTATGAATGAAAAGAGAGTGTTTTCGATGCGCGCGCTGTTAAAACAAAAAAAAAGACGTACGCGCCAGCGAACATTTTTCGTCCGCCACATGCCATGCCCGGGAAAGGCTTTTCGTGCTTGAGGAAACACCTCTTAAATTGACATACAAGAAATTAATAAATAACAATCAATTCATGTTTGACACGACATCTGACACGATTGTTGCGCGTGTTCATCGAACAGGCGATTGGCGCTTTTCACGCAATATAGCACACACTGCTGTATAGGAACAGGGGAGAGGTAGTTAATTCCGTTCATCACCTTAAACTGTTTTCTACAACATAAGAAGCGTACTAAATAAACACGACTGTCTCGTTCCCGCCATTGAGACTTGTACTGCTGACATTGGGGCACTAACGGAAACCTGGTTAGATTCTAACGTTTGTGACACTGAAATATTTCGATTCGTTGACCATTTTACAATTTGTAGAGTCGGCCGCACCAACAGGCCTGGAGGTGGTGTTTTGGGTCCCCAAAAGTTTTCCTTCTCAGGGCATTGAATCAACCTTGAAATGCTTTGGGCTTCAATTGAAATAACAATCATAAAAAAGTTGTTATGGGACTTTGGTACCGTCCCCCTTCATATACTAGCACTTTTGTAAATGAATTACACCATGTCATTAACAGTGTTCTATGACGTTACCCCACTTCGCCACTGTTTCTGTCAGCAAACTTTAATACTCCTAACATAGCATGGTATTCTTAACCACCATTAGCTTACTCCTAGAACACACTATAGCGCGATATTTTTTAGATTTGTGTTGCACATTTTCGCTCACTCAGCTAGTCCGGAAACCGACTACAAGATCTTCATCCATGTCGAACATTCTTGATCTGCTACTAACATGTGAACCTGATTTTGTTTCTAACGTTACATACTTACCTGGCTTAAGAGATCATTCCGAGAACTTTTCAGATCAACACTTCGCCACCTAAAACTTTAAATATTGTAAGTTTATTACTCACTACAAGAACGTTAACTGAGGCAATTAACAGCGATCTCTGCACATTTATAGATATATCGTTTTCACCACTTTGATGACCGTAGCTTTCACTCTAACTGGAGCATGCATATAGAAAAAGATAGTGAAATAACCAACAAAAAGATCCCTCTTCACCTAATAATTTAAACCGCCCCGCACCATGGCATAACCTTCATATTAGCGCCTAGGAACAAAATCACCGCCCGAGCAGTCCGCCAAGACGGTTAACTAGCGAAGATGAAACAGGCGGCTCCGGTGTTTATCACTGAGTCAGTCCCGACGGTTCATTAAACGATGGCTTGGTAGGCTGCCGGATTCTCGGTACGCATTTGCTGCTTGCGCTCGGCTGCACGAGCCTGTTATTGTGTCTTGGCTGCAGCATCGGCACGGCATAGACGAGCACGTTCCCGGTTCCGCTGATGGCGCTGCTGATCGAAAGCTGCCTGCTCGTAAGGGGTGCGTATGACGCTTGGCCTACACATTACGGAGTCGTGGAGAAACTGCTGCGCGCGTGATCGGCTGCAACGGGGACCAACAACGTCACTACTAGTGCCGCTAATCCAACACCACGTTACCTTGCCGGCTGCCATAGCATCTAATGGGGATGCTCCCGAGTAAGCAACAGTGATTTTGAAAGTCACCTCTTTTATCAGGCCTGCCTTGTCAGTAGAAATTTTGGGCCAGGTAGCGTGACGTCATAGGTCAGGCATTGTGCTATCTTGGTGGTCTTGGCTAATCGCGCGCCTCCCTTTCTTTTCTTTTTTGCAGATGTGCATGGGGTTGCGCCGGGTGAGATTTCAACGTACAGGCGACCAACAGACGGACGGACGGACGGACGGACGGACAGACGGACGCACGAATCAGCTAGGCTTATGCAGCTTCGCTGTAATAAAAATGGCGGGTTTCGGGATTAGACAGGTTACGTCATACTGACATGCGCTAGGAATTGTATAAACACACTTCTGAAGAATACACAGCCTGTCATGCAATATCAAAGAGCTGTCGGCAAAATACCTGACCATGCATGCTGATAACCGACCCGCGAAAGTTCTGGCGCTCTGTAAGTACCAACCCTGATAACAAAGTAAAGCTTTCGACAACTCTACACATCCTTGATTAACATCGCTTTCTCGTGCAACTTTTCTGGCGATCAATATACTCTTTATCAATAACTATATGAATAGCTGACGCTGCTTTGTCAACGTCGCTGCCAGAATTGTCATACTGCGAATACACCACTATGTTTTCTATAATTATTCATTCTAGTGGTGTTGAAAATGTAATTAAGAAATTAACGTTTTCCTCTTCACCCGACTACGCTGAAATTTATAGTTTTTGAAAGCCACAATTGTGTATTCGTCAATTGCTTTAATTAAGCCATTTCAACATACATTGGACACGGAATCTCTCTCGGCTGAATTGAAGATCGGGGAGGTGATTGTACTTTTCAGGTCAGGTAACCAGTAATCCCCTTTAAATTACCAGCCGACTTCCCTCACAAGAATTCCTTGCAAAATAGTTGTTTGTATTTTTGTTTTCGAAGCTTGCTAACTTTCTTGAAGCAAATTCTTTTTTTTTTCTTTTCGCCATCACAACATGGTTTTCGCAAATCATATTCTTTTGAAACCGAGCTAATACGTTTCACTCACAAACTTCATGCAATCCTTGATCGTTCTTATTTAAATGAATGCATTTTTCTAGACTTTTCTAAAACCCTTGAAAGGTATGTCATAAACTGCTCCTCTACAAACTACGCCAGCTTGACATAGACTGTAATATGGTCTATTGGTTAGGAATCCTTGTTACTAACTGTTCCCTCGTTCCGTCTGCGAATGACGTAAATTCAGAGCACACTGCTGTTCGATCTGGGGCTCTTTACTCTTTCTTACTTACATTAATGACTTGCCTTCGCGTATTTACTCGTACATTAATCGATTTGCCGATGATTGTGTTGCCTATCGAGTGCTGATGATACGAAAACCCTTCAATTTGACCTCGATGCTATTAACCAATGGTGCAACATATGGTTGATAGGATTTAACATAAGGAAATGAAAACATATGCGCATATCTAGAACATCATGCAAAAAAGAAGTGAGGCGTGCAGACTGGACACAAGAGTAGAGAAGTGGACAACACGAACGCCGACTATCAACTGAAGGGAGCACTGAGGCGAAAAAAGAAGAAGACACAAAACTCATCTGCGCATGCTCAGGAGTGGTAACACCACGTGTCAGTCGGGTACACGTGCCGGGCTACGTGTGAGATAACTTTTAAGACACTTAATCTCTTCCTTATGTAAAGTAATCGAAGGCTGACTCACGCACGCACTTCCACCATTAAAGATATGCCATGCCTCTACCATAAGACGCGTATCTTCATTCTTATGCCTGTACAATATCGCGCATTCATCTAACTCTGGCGTGCAGTTACAATCTCGGCAATGTAGCGGAAGATTAGAAGGCGACCCACCAGTTAACGACCTTTTATGTTCCATTAGCCTCTGATTGATACACCGTCCCGTTTGCCCTACGTAGAACTGGCCACAGCTAAGGGGAATTTTATACGCCACATCCATACGACAGTCAGTAAAACTGTTGTTCTTATTGAGCTTCACTGGACAAATATCTGTTCGTTTTTTGCCTTTTACCCGCTCCTTTTTATTCTGTACGGCAGCACATATCTTACCTAGCTTATTGGGAGCAGTGAAAGCAACATTAACATCATATCTACTTGCAACTTCTTTAAGCCTGTGCGACACTGAATGAATATACGGAATAGCCACTACTCTTTTTTTTGCTACTACTGCTTTCCGTAATCACCTGTTTCGTCCCTTTACCGCATCACTAATACTTCTTTGAAGACTGTGTTCTCATATGAATACCTTGGTATTCACATTACATCAAGCCTCTCTTGGAAAGGCCACATTTCATGTACAATTTCGTTTTTTGATATGACTAATGAAAATCTGGCCCCTTGGTTAACCTCCTTTCTTCTCGTTTATTACATAACGAGGGTCTCAAATCCGGCAACATTGATGCCTTTAGGTAACATAGGTGGGTTTATTGACCAGCTGCCTTCAGCCCAAAAAGATCACGGTCTCGTGACGCCTGCTTCAAAAAGGACGTTCCACGTCCGCCGTCAAAGTCTGTGAGTGGTGGCGCTGGCTAACACTCCCAGGGTTGTGCTAGGACACATAAATACCCAAGAAAGTGGACGGGAAAACGGCGCCGCGGTAGCTCAATTGGTAGAGCATCGCACGTGAATTGCGAAGGTTGTGGGTTCGGTTCCCACCTGCGGCAAGTTGTTTTAGAGCGCAGCTCTTTGGCGTCCGTTCCTGGGTTTCGCGTCGTCGTCGGCGTCGTCGTCGGCCTCGTAACCAGCTCCGCCCCCCTTTCATCCCCCCAGCGCTAGCAGCGACCGACTGATACCGCTGGATGCCGCTGACGCCGCTAGAGAGTCAAGATAACGTGACTGCATAGAACACCGTCGCCGCCATGCAGAAAGAGGAGGAAAGGGTCCCCCCCCCCCCCCCCTGTTCTTGTGTGGCGGATAGCTGGGGTTGACTCACTATCGCCGTCAGCGGCATCAGTCAGTCGCTGCTATCTCTTCCCTCCTCCCTTTATCGTGTTGTCCGCTTGCTGCGCGCGCTTCTGCCCCCATCGTTTGCCGCTGGGTGTACACGCCGCCCCCCTCCGCTTCCGCTTACTGCTGGTTGCTCTCGACGGCGGCGATGAGCCTCCGCTTCGGCGGCGCGAACTGCAGGGTCTTCTCGGCGGCGGCGATGAGCTTCTGCTTCAGCCTCGCTTACTGCTGGTTGCTCTCGACGGCGGCGATGAGCCTCCGCTTCGGCGGCGCGAACGGCAGGGTCTTCTCGGCGGCGGCGCTTAGCCTCTGCTTCCCCCACGGCTGTGACAACCTCGCGAGGCACTTGTATAGATCTCGTCTTTGAGAATCAAGCATTGGTGTACCAAGTCGAACATATATCAGTCTATTTCTCCGACCACAAAGCTTCCTTCATGACTGTCAAGAACTGTTAGTGGAGTCTTTGTTAAAGGAATACGTGTGAAAAATAAAAAAAAATTATGTGATAGCGCATACATGTGTTGCTCGATTTCTTTGCCTCAATCTATCCAAAAGGTGAAACAGCTTATTTGCTGCGCTCACATTTCGCATTAGGAAGTAACGTAATCGTCGGTAATTTTTTTTTTTCATTCACTTTAATTTCCATGAATTTACCGTTTCCTTATTTCATTTATTAAGCACAAGTAATTTCCCTTATGTTGTCCATGGTGTGAGTGTTTGTTGATATGACTAATAAAAAGCAGGGCCCGCGGTTAACCCCCTTTCTTCTCGTTTATATATATATATATATATATATATATATATATATATATATATATATATATTCTGTGTCGCATGTTAAACCACTCCCTTCTCTAGTTTTGTGTTACGATTAACATTAACTAAGTCGTTTGCGTAGACAGCAAAAAAATTGGGGACTTAAGATGTTTACTTGCGGAACGCGAACCTTAACAGGCCTGACACGTGCGCAGTAACAAGGTGTAGTGGCGGCTTTCTGTGCTTCTTGTAAGATAAGATTACGTACAGAGCAGTGCCTCGTATAGCATAACCAATTAGCTTTTGCAACAATAGGAAACGATGCATGCTGTCAAAACCCTCGCTGCAAGCTATAAAACCACCCATTCTCAGAAGAAGCTCTTCCATGTTGTTCAGAATAAATTTTTGTTAAAGAAGGGCAACTTGCGTGCGTAAATGTTTTCCAAACGCATACTGACACTCAGAAATAAATATTCTTTTTCAGCAAAAGCTACAATACGACAATCAATAATTTTCTCAGAACCTTTAGAAAATAAAGGTAATATTTATTATTTTAAGTCATCCTCACAACGCACAAGCTAGCTTTTACTGCATCTTCAGCTCAGAATCTTCCCGAGCTTGGTATGGTTTAAATAGTTTAGAAGCCTAAACGTCTAAAATGATTACAGGACCGACTTTCGCTTGTTTTATTTTGAAATCACTCATAGTCCACATTTCACAACAGTGTAGAACGTTCAGAGGTTTCCAAGATATGGGGACGTTGCGCCCAACCCGGAAATGTAGTCCTATCGCTTCTCATTGACGCACGATAATATTAGGCAGGCTCACCTTGCACATTGCCGCTAATGTGATCACCGGCACCCAAACGGCTACAAGCTTCACCTGCGGGTAAAAACCAGCACGGTAACAGGCGCGTCCTGCGCTATGACGTTCATCAGATAACATATGCACATTGCATCGAAATAACAAAATTAGCGCTGTATTCAAGGTATGCATAAGAGAAAGAAACAAAAAACTTAGGCGGATAAAAAGTTCTTTCAAAAGGCTATTTTACCTGATTTCGCAGTAACAGGTTGCATATAAGAAGAGGAAATGAAGACCGAAGCTCTATCTTATTCATTATTTCGTGCCCAAATCTCAGCGTGGGTACGTCAGTTTGACGTCACAGACTTCGAAGTATTTTATTTGAGCCGTTGTGGAGCGCTATAGGCTTTCCAGTCTTGTTATATTCAGCAGTTGGTTCCTTTACTCTACGATGCAGTCAACTTTTACCGAAAAAATTTTAACTACGCTCGAACAAAACTCGCCAAAGGCCATGGCGCCACAGCTGTTAGTGGCGGGAACGTCACAGCGGCGTCGCCTTCCTTGTTACGTTTTGCACCTTCTTTAGGTTACGAAGCCTCTTGTCGCGGTAAGATTGGCCTTCATGGCATTATGTCAGTATTGTTTACTGATACTGCTGGATTATTTTCTTCTAGCATCCCTTTATACGAAGCTGTCCATGGCAATGTACACGTACCCTTTGTTCTGTGGTGACGTGGTCGGCGTCTACGTGAGTCCACTGGGCAAAACATAAGAAGCAAGTGCATGCACTATCAAGCCCTGTTCGTTTTATTTCGGCATCAGCTCGCTTTATCTTACAACAATTACACAATAATAACAGCATGCGATAATAAAACAGGTAGATTTATATTTTTTCCCAAGAGCGTCCAAATTGAAGCGATACATGCAGAGACGATGACAAACAGCCCACTCAAACGCAATTTAGTTGAGAGTTCGACGGTATACCATCTGGCAAGGGGGACACATATGAAATCAGGCGGAGGGGGGGGGGGGGGGCAAAGAAATGCTTGCAAACAAACTTGGTCAATCCTTGTCTCCTCGTGCTTCGCCAGCACGAGACACGTAGCCACTGTTTCCATGCAAACATTGTTCGCGTAAGAGACAAAGAGATGAAAGAAAGAGCGGACGAATTATGCTAGCATCTGGCCACTCCAAGAAAAAAAAGGAGGTGAACGGGCAGAAAAAGAAATTCCGGGCTGAACCCATTCACAGTGGCTATCCAAATAGGCAAGCAGCCGAAACGCGTCGTGCTTGAGGCGCGGGCTCCTGCCGGGCTCCTCTCTGGCGCTTCCCTCTGGACACGCTGCGACATCTCGCGACGCCACCAAGAATTCGGCGCTTAACCTAGCGGCACATGCACCGTGACACAAGTCTGCGTCAAACAGGTTCGTTAAAACAGCCGCACATACCCAGTGGCGCATACCCACCGCGAACGGCCTACATTTTCACGCTGCACTACCTTCGAGACCGGCCCACATCTTTGGTGGGATGGCTATATAGCTAGGTAGCCAGAAATAAAACTGGTCTCTGACAATGCCAAATACTATTCGTTATATTAGCGCGGCGTCGAAGCAGCGAAGATGGTAAGTGCAGACGCCCATGAGAAAACGTACCACGCGCGTATTAGAAACACGCACCCGGTGGCGTTAACTGAACTAGGGTGGTTGCTTGGGCTAGTTGGTAATTCATGATCAAAACTAACGTACTAGGGCGGTTATTTTGATCATATTTTGGCTATTTTTATTTTACGTTATTTTTGATCATGAATTACCAACTAGCCCAAGCAACCACCCTAGGTCACAGCGCTGTGTATGTCGTCTATCGCTGTCCTTGTCCTTCGCGTTGTACGTGATTTTCGATCAGCGTTAACTGAGCACTGTTCGCTCATAACAGAAAATTATGAGAAAGAGAGAAACAGGCTTTACTTAACATAAAAATCTTAGTTTGATTTGTTTTGGGCTATGTATGTTTTCGTCTCTCTTGTTGTCCATATTTCGTCGTTTTAGCTCTACGCCATACTATACTGCTTGCACGATTATATTGGTGGGCAATATTAATTTTCCTTGTTTTAGCACAGTCATGTCTCCCTCCCCCTACTCTAATGTTCTAAAGAGCGAATGTGGGTTTGTACTATGACTACGTCATTAACTTATCAAACCCCTCAGTCCACTCGCAAGATTGTCGATTCCACGTTAGCGGCCAGGTACCACTGATAATTATGTGGGCCAACTCTGGTTCGACCGAAAGGAAGGAACGCATCTATCCTCTTTACCATTACCCGTATTGTGTTAAAATGCGATTGGCACTATTGTCCATCAATGATTCTAGCTTAGCCGACGTTGTTATCGTTACAGAAACTTGGCTATCGGCTGCAGTAATATGCGCGGAAATATTCGATTACGAAAACGCTTATAACACTTACAGATATAATCGTGATATCGTTCGGGTGGCGCAGTTTTGATTTCTATTAATAATGCCCACTTCTTTCTCCTACCATTCTAGTTTATTCATTCTTGGAACTCGTTTGTGCCCGGGTAATCATTTCTAGTCGTGAAATTGTGTTGTGCGCTTGTTATAGACCTCCAAGTGCTTCTTCTTTCTGTGGTGAGCTTCTTTATGTAATTAGCAAGAAAGTTATGAGGTACCCAAACATGCCATTATTTGTCTTTCGTGAAGTCAATTATCCTAACATCGTGTGGGCCAGTGATTCGATAGTTGTTAAGCGCAATTAACTCGACAGAGTGCACTGAATTTTTTTATCTTTGTCATGATTTTAACTTCACGCAACTTGTTCATATGCCTATACGTCTTAGCCCTACAAATGCTAACATCCTCGATCTCGTTCTTACGACTCCTTCCCACTAGCATATTTGCCATATGTAAGCGATCGCAGAATACTTCATTTCACTTTACGAGCGCATGTTTCAATTACGAAAAGTTAGAAAGTTATTGTAAACTACACCAAAGCTGACTTTGCTTCCATAGCAAAGGAGCTAGGTGCAATTTCGCCTGAATACTTTGGTAACTTTTCCGAACGAACTGTTAATGACAACTGCAATATTTCAATCATAACATATTATATTTAATCAATCGTTATGTACCTGAAGAATGGATTCCTTCAGTCCCTCGCTCCCCTTGATTCAATAACTCCTTACGGCACCTCCGCAACAAGAAGAAGCGGCTGTTTTGGCTCGCGATGTTCACAAACAATGCACTGCGCTGGTCTGGATATAGCCGAGTTAACGTTGATACAACCTTGCTATTTCAAGGGGCAAGAAAATGTTCTTCGATAGAGCACTCCCTTCGTTACTGCGGTCTAACCCACGAATGTGTTGGAACGTTATTACCGGTACCAAAAGCAGGCACATTCAACTGACCCTCTGCAATGTCCTTGTGCCTTCCAATCAGTGCTGCAATGACTTAATTAACACATTTGCGTCGTTTTTCCAGCAAATGGTTCATGCCACGCTGCATTCAATAACAAAGTTTAACTTCCTATTTATGTACTGTATTGTTATTGACAGCGTCGGCATCTCTGAAATGATCACCAGTCCAAAAACAACTTTATCCGCTGGCCCTGATTTTAGTAATTCTAAAAGTTTGACGTGCACCGAAGTATATTCATCTGCAATTCTTGCAAAAATATAGGTTTCTGCGCTACAAGATGAGTGGAAGGTCGGAAGGTGGTTCCCGTCTACAAATCAGGTGACCCACCGTCGTTTCTGCGTGGCTATGGTGTTGGGCTGCTAAGCACGACGTCGCGGGATCGAATCCCGGCCGCGGCAGCTGCATTTTGATGAATGCGAAATGCGAAAACACCCGTGTACTTATATTTAGGTGCACCTTAAAGAACCCCAGATGGTCCAAATTTCCCAAGTACACCCCTACAGTGGCCCTCATAATCAGGTAGTGTTTCCGGCACGTAAAACCCCATAATTAAATTTTCCATAATTCATCAACTTAATTTAATTTTTCATAATTCATCAACTACCGACCGATTTCCTCGAGAGATGCTGCTGGTGGCCAGAGCGAACACACGCGTGTCGCATGGTGCGCAAACAGTGCTCATCACCTGCAGCTATTCAGCTCGTGGATTTCTGATTCCGCGAAGGGAAATAACTATTCATGGGCCTCACCAGGATATCAAGTTTTAAGCTGTGAATAAATTTTTCGCCTTTTAGTAGACTTGGAAGTTCCGTAGCAATGACCTCGACGGCACCACTGTGTGCAATGACGGGAGACACCAGAGAGAAGCATTGGAGCCGCATGGGAACGTTGCGGCGGAATGCACCATATGAGGCATGCTGTAGGTGAATTCACCCGAAAGCATGAATTTCCAGTTTGAAGATACTAACAGTACCACGTCCGCAGACGATTCCAGCACTCTTCTGTTGCGGTCTGGAAAATGCTCATTTCACTAAAGAAGAAGCGCTAGCCGGCGAGACAGAAACGTGCGGGATTAAAACATCGTGAAATCTTGTCGTCCGAGAGAACTCTTCCGACGACCGGCAAGAAACCCAATGGCAAGAGCGGACGAAAACCACCTCCTCCACTACCCAGAAGCCGCTTCGAGATTGTTTCGAGACTTATGCCGGGTCTATCGATCAAAGACTTATCACCAATGCACCTCGCCGACGCCATTTCAGCGGCGAGCAAGGTGTGGTACTAGCACTCTTTAGTACGACCCAAGATGGGCTATATTGTTTGCGTTGTTTGTACAGTCGAAGATAGCGATTCCCTAACAATCGGATCTATCAAGGACCTAACATTCAAGGGCAAGCAGCACGCGCGAATGCGCATTTGCCCCCAGGAGAAGACATCCTTAAAGGAGTCATTCACGGAGTGGATCCCCACAACAAACCAGAAGTGATCCTAGACGAACTATAAGCGTATATGCGGTCCGCCGACGTCGAAATTGTTGGAGCCAGATTGTTAGGCAATAGCTCCTCCGCAGTCATCTTCTTCGACGGCTCGTACAAACCAAGCAGAGTGTACCACAGAGGAAGAGAGCGAATGTGCCACTCATTCAGAGGCACGGTACAATTCGGCAATACGAGTGAAGAATCCCGACTTCCTACCGATGTTTGCCCCTCGCCCCTGGACACGTGCGTGTGTGACACCAGAGTGGCCAGTCTGTGACACGTGCAGGGCAAAAGAACTTCTACCATATCATCAGTGCAAACCTGTGTGCAGCAACTGCAAGGGTGAGCACCTAGCCGGATCCAGGGACTGCTCCAAAAGAACTAAAGGAAGCGAGGGGCACAAGAACAAAGTACCAAATCAAAGAGAGGAGTGGGCATGGAAAGGGCCTCAATCAACATTACCAACAACTTGCCTAGGGACAAACTCATATCAAAAAGCACATCCGCACAAAGCAAACCCGTGAGAGCACCGAGATAATGATCCATAGCCTCGAGCACAGGCACCAGGCAGAGATCCAGGCGCGGCTCCAGCTGGCGAGAGGTCAATACGAGAGGTAAAGAAACCAACAAAGTGCGCTGGGTGTCTGTTGCATCTCCCACCACTTTTAGCAAAACAGCACAAATCACCTTTTATAGAGAAAAACAGCTAATTCACGAGAACAAGAAACTGACCGAAATGGTCAAGTCTTTCGGCACCGTTAAAAACTGTCAGACAAGATAGACACAGTATAACAAACAAATCGAGCAGCAAGGCCGCCAACAACACCACCACCACCACCTACATCCCTCACCACCAACCCACAAGAACCCACTGACGACGAAAACAAACACACGAACCTGAGACCACGGTCGTGAACGTGGCAGGTCAACAATTAATGAGCTTCCATCTAAACACTGGACCATTTCACTAGAAACGCAGATGACAAGACAAATAAAGTAACTGAGGTTCAAACAACACAAACACGATACGTTAAAGACGCACAACGTTCATGTTCACATGGTTCGAAAACATACTCCCTCAAACAAGCCAAAAAATGCAGCGCAGAGCCAGGCACATCACTCCTCAAGAACCCCAAATTGGGCAGTAGCATGGTAGACCTAACTAATAGCCAACATGACTCAAACCCATAGAGGCACAACACATCGACTAGATATATGGCATTGGAACTGTAGAGCCTTTCACATGAAATCATCAGCACTTAAAATACGCAAATACTGCACCCATACCTCCCGACATCATCTGCCTTCAGGAAGCAGGGATCTAGCCAGCTGCACTCAGAGGATGCCACACCCTAGTATAATACAGCAACCCCAAGGTAGTCAGGTTACTATCCAAATCAGTAACTGCGACACAAACTACGATCAGTGGCGTAGCAACAGGGGGGGCCGGGGGGCCGTGGGCCCCGGGTGCAAGGGGCCAGTGGGTGGGGGGGGGGTGTCATATACGTCTCAAGACACCCCTCTTTCCGCCGACTTTACTGGGCGCAAATTGCAACAAATGCTCCGGCATCCAGTAGCCCGAGCTCATGCACCCGATGCGTTACGCCGCAGAATTGTCGGCTGACTCTCTATCAACACCCCACGAAATAATTGCACGAATATCCGGGCTAAAAAAAAATTTAATTCGCGAAATGGTCGCTAAACTACTCGCCTTAGCGGAACGTTTCATGTGGGGTGCGCTCGCGTTGTGCGTTCATGCTGGGAGCAGGAGTCGCTAAACACACAGTGAGGCGTTGTAAGACGTTGGGGCTCTCGGGTCCCTCTTCCGTTCAAAACGCGCAGCGAAGACGAACAAAGACAGCAGCAAGAGGGCGTTCAACCAGCGCGCCGGGCGCTTGCGTTTACGGCGAAGCGTTCGTTGAGAGCGATGTTGCATAAGTGGGGCCGTCAAAAGTCGCGAATGGGATTCATGGGATCGTCTTCAGACTCGGTTCGGCCGAAGAGTTTGGCGGCGTACGGCTCGACAGGCTGTAGTCGCGGGTCCGCCGCGATGTCTGGCTCGCTTTTGCTTCCCCTCTCCCGCTCGCTCCGAGAAGCCGTTGCGAAACCTGCCGTTATGTTTCACGCTTTCCTTCTTACTCTCGAAAGTTTCAGAAAAGTTGTTGTGTGGCTTCATGTCACAAGTAGAATGTCTGTATCAGCTGCACAGAATTTTATTAAACTCGGTAGCGCGAAAAATATGGCAGATAAGTAATAACCATATCCTTAATATATCCTTAATATCCATATCCTTAATAAGTACTTATAGAGGAAGCACTTCATTTCGAGTATTGAGGACTCAAAGTCAAAAACTTCTTAAAGAAAATCGTTTTGGGTGCTACAACCAACAGTACTTTGGCACTGCGGACGGCGCCCAGCATATGGCAGCAGCGAAAGAAATATGAAATAGTGGACCAGTGACGTTGATCCCTTAATCCTCTCCATTACGAGTGCAGACCAACAGTAGTGCAAGCTTTCTCTGGCACGGGCTTCATCACTGCCTTTTCCTTCTTTTTTTATGGTGACGCCAAGAATCGACGCGAAGCGTGCTCTATTCTGTTCCCAATCTTGTGCTGGTACCGCAGCTCGGATAATCGCGTTTGTCCGTATAGCAGCAAATGAAAACAAGGCTTTATTGATCAGAATGAAGAGAACTCGTAATTGTCACAGCATTGGCGCCCGCGCGGCGGGGAGGCAGGTAGAGTTTTCTAATAGGGTGGGGAGATCAGCGTCACTGACAAACAATTTAATTTTCGTTTTCGTTCAGGGCTGCCCACAGACAAAATACTGCGTACCATAGTACCTACGATGATTTTTGTGAAGTTGTTGGGAAAGATATGAATGTCGGGCTTCAATTTTGCAAAAGCAATATTGCCGCTAAAATTGGTAATTAAAACTTTATTATAAAGATATTTTTTGTTACTTGTGACGTGAGTCATGTTTTCCACGATGCTGCATTTGTAATGGCTGCCAAGCCTTACAATCTGACAGATGTGCACATGTGCTTATCAAACGTTATCAGTGCAGCACCCTGTGTTATTTGGCGCAGGAAAAACAGCGTGTATATTTGCTGCATTCGCGATCTCAGGGAAATAAAGCGAAGGAGAGGGGGACCGGGGGAACGTGCGCGGAATCCAAGGTGGCTGTACTGGAGCTGAAACCCGGAAATTGTCGATATCCTCGCGTTCCTCGACTACATCAGGGGGGGGGGGGGGTGAC
The DNA here is from genome assembly GCF_050947875.1 of Dermacentor variabilis. Classification (NCBI taxonomy): domain Eukaryota; kingdom Metazoa; phylum Arthropoda; class Arachnida; order Ixodida; family Ixodidae; genus Dermacentor; species Dermacentor variabilis. The sequence continues at coordinate 175,502,505 of NC_134571.1, forward strand.
AGAAGACCTATGGGCCCCGGGTGCCAGACGACCTGGCTACGCCACTGACTACGATTTCCCACATTGACACAAATCATCAGGTCATCACGATTCTCCCTCGAAAGAGGAGGAAAAACTACACGCCCATCTCCAACATATGCAGCCCATCCAAGAACAATAAGGACCTTCGGAGGAGTCCTAAGACACGTCTAGGACATGGTCGGGACGAAATACTGCGTGGTGGTGTTGGGGGACTTCAACACCCCTTGTGGTACTTGGGGCTATGCGTATGACAGCTCTAAGGGCAATCACCTCGGCCATGATGACGCGAGGTTCGGCTTTACCCTTCGAAACGACATCATGCAATCCACAACAACGGGGAACAGGATCAACAAAGACACGAACCCTGACCTCACTTTCACCCTAAACGTGAATAATGGGAACCGGTAGGCTTTGGACGAGACCCTCGGAAGCAACCATCTCATCCTGAGTCTCTCACTGGGAACACCCAATATAAGGAGAGTAGTCACAGGAGAATCGAATCTCATCGGCTAGACAGCATTCCATAAGAAAATCAGATAGAACAAAAGGACTGGCAGGATCTTGCAGAAGCCACTCGTAGCTAGCACGCAGCAGTCATTAAATAGGTCAAGTGTACTACCAAAATACCAGTAGTAGATATTCACTTGCTACACTAGTGGAAGGCCAGGAGTTTGCTCAAAAGATGGAAATCACCAAGAATAAACAAGAAGCCATACAAGCGAATTACCCAGCTGTCGGAAAAAAAGCCAACATGTGCGCGTCCGAAATGGTAACAGATAAATGGTTACAATTCTGCGACTCGCTCAAAGGCACTCTTAGCACCACAACAAAAACATGGAAAATCCTCAGATGCATGCTAGAGCCGGGAAAAACCAAGAAAAAGATTAGCACAATGCTTAAAAGATAGCATACCTCTTCCAAGGTGCCAATGAAGAGCTCTTTTAGAAACTTAAGGAAAACTGCATAGGACCAAACAACATACCTCCCAGCGCCAAATCATACATGGGCAAACCAAACCCCGACCTAGACGCACTCATTAGTGTGCACGAAGTCTCCCAAGAAGCACAAACGGCCAGAAAAAACACAGCGCCAAGCTCAGGTAAGATAACAAATGCCATTATGTGAAACCGCAGCGATGAAGCTCTGGAAGCTGTTACCCATCTTTTCTAGCCGTGGGTTACTTGACAGCTAGAAAAAAGATAATATAACCACCATCTCTAAACCGGGCCAAGCATCAACGTTAGAAGCCCTTAGACCTCACGTCCTGTGTGGGGAAAATTTTCGAAAGGGCGACAACCGCCCCACTATAATGTTACCAAGAACGCAACCACTACTTCCCTGTGACCATGGTCTAGTTCAGGCCAGGCCTTTCCGCACCGGATGCTTTCCTGCTCAACAAGAAAAAAGTCCTAAACGAAATTCGCAGAGAAGGCGAAAACCTCATACTAGCCGTACACTTTCAAGGAGCCTTCGACAATCTGTCACACGGGACTGTTCTCGACGAGCTCAACGCGACAGACTGCGAAGAGAGGATCTATAACTGTTAGATCCTTCTTGAATGAAAGAACGATGACTATAGCTCTGCATCAAACCATATTGGACCCGTTAGACATGTCCAGTAGGCGTACACCTCAATACTCCCTTATCTCACCACTACTTTTCAACATAGCCATGAAGAGGTTATGCAGACCTCTGGACTAAAAGAAGATCCAGGCTACTCATTTTACGCTGACGATATTACTCTCTGGATGAGCAAGGGCTCTCTCGGGTACAAGGAAGGCACTCTCCAACAAGCAGCAGATGTAGTGTCCGCCTTCACCAAAAAAGCGGGCTACAATGCACACCAAAGAAGACGGAAGTGATAGGCATCCACAACTAACAATACAAAAGCAGTGGTCCCATCAATATCCAAGTAAATGAACGCACAATCAAGGAAGTACTGATACGCATCAAGGGTTTCTGGATTCAGAGAAATGGATAATCCAGACACACGCACTCTAAACACAATCACGAAGAAGATTGCCAGAATGGTCGAAAGACCAACCAGCCATTCGTCAGGCATGGTGGAAGAAGACACTCTTAGTTGCTTTCACAGACTGGTACTTAGCAGAGTCATTTCCAACAGGCCTTCAGTACTTCAACACCACAAGGCCGAAAAGTAAAAAGCCGAAGTCATTCTCAGGAATGCCTACAAGGCTGCTTTTGATCTTCCCATACATGCGGCCACGGAAAAAACTCCTGTCTCTAGGGGTATACAATACCTCTGAGGAGCTAAAAGCTGCAGTACTACTCTGAACTTGAACGCCTCAGCAGGACCCACTACGGAAGGACAATCCTCTAGAAAGCGGGCTACCGCCAACTTCCAGCATAAGCAAGCAAGGACGCAACGAAGCTACCTCACATCAATGGAGAAGAGCTCTATCGCACCCATTCCACGCCATCACACCAGACACCTGGGCAGAAGAGGGGCAAGAATCATGGCGCTCATCAACACGCACAAGGATAATCTCGACGTATTATACGCAGACGAAGTACAATTATCCAGTATCTACACAGTGGTCGATCACAACTTAGACTTCATTCGCAGCAATCAAATCGTCACCGCTTCTGCAGTACAAGTGAAAGCGGCAGCTATTGCCAACGCCTTTCGATTGCAAGAAGAAGCTGACAATGGGTTCGTAATCTTACCAGCCTCGCAGGATGCCTGTAAATTCTTCATGAAAGGCTGGGTTCCCAAAAAAGCATGAGGTGCCAGCTCCCTACTAAGCTCAAACGTCACCACAAAGGCGTATGGTACCCCGGCCACTTCGGTCTTCAGGGCAACAAGAGAGCCAGTGCTTTATCTGGAGAACTTTCCAACCCAGCGTGATTCGTAACCACATTTTCACACACAGACATATCCTCACTTCTAGCAGAGAAATCCTCACATAGTAGATACTCGACCGACAGGCATTCGGTTCACCTCACAAATCACTCAACAGTATGAAAGCCAACTTCATCCGTAAAATACAAATGCACGTATTCCCTAATCTTCACTTGCTCAAGAAATGTTCACCGAAACATACAAGGCCGAACCCCCTTGTGAAAAGCCATCACTATTTCAAATCTCAGTATTGTCGTAACAAACCCTTCACGAGGTAGGCAAACACCTACACATCTACACCCTTACTAAGGAGCAGTGGTGGTTGGTGGTCGCCAGCTCGCTTCCAGGACAGCTACTAGCCCTCATCAAACTGGTCCACAGGCAGCAAAGACCAGCGGATCTCTGGACCGATGGCCCTGACTACATCGACTCCGACGTCCTTTGCGAAACAAAGTTTAATGAACGAACAAAGAATGAATTAAAGAACGAACGAATTATTAACTATTTATTTATTTATTTTATTTGTTGACCTGTATTTTCTGTAAAATGTTGAGCATAATATATTCGCATCTCATTGTCTTTCTTGAATCCAACAGTTTCTTCAGCAGTTATCAGGAGGGGTCGGGAAATTTCTTTCTTGTGAAAAGCAGCTTACATATTGTTTTCTAATGGCCTGTCTTCTAATGCTGACTTCGGAATTGAAACTGACTGTATTTTTCTTGATTACACTAATGCCTTTGGCACTGTGTCACACGACTTACTAATCTTGAAACTTATTAAGCTTAATATTGATCCGCTGGTACTTAATTGGATAAAAGGCTTTCTTTTCAACCGAACCCCTTATGTTACCGTTAATAATAATTCATCTTCTCCTTCTGCTGTAACTTGTGGCGTGCCTCAAGCATCAGTGCTGAGTTCATTACATTTTCTTATGTATGGTTACGTTACTATATATGACAAGAACTCTTAAGTTTAAGCAGATGAAAGCACGCAATTTCCATCTGACAGCTTCACTGAGAGTTTTCGTCGTCAACAACCAACCTTCGTCGTCGTCAACAACCAGCTCACATCGTCATCCTCAGGTTCTGCAGAAGCGATACCACAAAACGGAAAACAGCCAACTTTTATGTACGGGGCGTTACCCCCCTTCCAGAGAGCATCGTCTCAATGTTTTACATGCGAGAGAGAGGGAAAAATTCGCGGCACACACACTAACACACTGATGAAGTTTGTGAAGAGGACAGTGTCGCACAAGAGGGATGAAGGCTAGCGGAAATGAGAATAACTTCGTCGACGTGAAGGGTACGCTTTCATCTTGGAAACATGGACAATTTCCGTCTGCTGCATACGATGGGCTCGCCGAGTCGTGTCTTCAGAGAGAACTTGGTAGTTCAACTCGCTGAGCCAACGCAGGACTTTGTAGGGGCCGAAGTAGCTGCGCACTAACTTTTCCGACCGGCCGCGTCGGCTAATGAGGGTGGTTACCCAGACTTGATCAACGGATTGGTAGATAACCTCGCAATGGCGAATATACCTCTGGTAGTCTACGCATTACCCATTCTTGGTTCGTTCGTGTGCAAGCTTTTGAGTTGCGTGTGAGAGCCGGATAAATTCATCAGCGTCAATGGTATTGTCGTATTGGTCGGGTAGGAGCATGGCGTTCAGCATGGCGGTTGCCTCACTGCCGTGGAACAACCGGAAAGGAGTAAACGCAGTAGTGTCTTGAACAGCAGTGTTGTACGCGAGCGCTAAGGCAAAACATCATCCCATTTCTTGTGCTCGCTGCGAACATGCATAGAAAGCGCGTCAGCGATTGTCTTATTTAACCTCTCCGTAAGACCGTGCTCTTATGAGGGCATGCAGTGCTTCGGCGATGAGCTGTTCCAGCAATCTTTATGACGTCTTGCATCACCTGTGCTTTGAAAGCTGCACCACAGTCTGTTATGAGTACTCCTGGTGCACCATGCCGCAATACAATTTCGTGAACAAAAAGTGCGTAACATCACTGGCAGCGGCTCGTTGAAAGGCTCTTCTAGTTTCGCAGTATCGCATCAGACAATCAGTCGCAACCACGATCAACGATTGCCAGCAAAAATTTTGGGGAAGGACCGGAGCAGGTCCATGCCGATTTGTTGAACTGGTTGTGTTGGTGGTGTTACAGGCTTCAGAAAACCGGCTGGGCGTTGATACGGAGCGTTTCGGTGCTGGAAGTCGCAGCATGTTTACACGTAATTCTTGACTTCCTGGGGGCGCTTAGCCCAGTAGTCACTTAGCCCAGTAGCGGCCGTATAAATATAGCCGTAACTTAAGGATCGCTCAGATGACAGCTAAGCATTCCTTTTCAGTGGTAGAATAGTTCGTTTCTGGAGATGTTAAGGTGCAGCTAAGCAATAGCACATTCAACGCCATCTTGCCACTGCACGAGGACTGCACCAAGGCCGTTGTTGCTATATCAGTGTGTAGTTCTGTGTCGGCATCTTCATCAAAGTGTCCAAGTAAGGACGATGTCTGGAGCTCGGAGAAGACGTCTGTCTGCTCAGGACCCCAAACAATCGGGATATCCTCCTTTGTTAAAGAGTTCAGAGTTCTGCGATCTTGGAGAAATTATCCACAAAGCGTCTGTAGTATGAGAACAGAGGCCCAAAAAAGCCGGCGCACGTCACGTTTGTTGACTGGTGGTGGAAACGCGACGACAGCCATACTCTTTTCTGGGTCTGGCCTGACACAATCGTTACTAGCAACGCGACCGAGAAACTTCAGCTCCTGATAACCGAAAGAAAATTTTGCTGGTTTAAATGTTAGGCCTGCAGAGCGAATGGCCAGGAACACAGACTGAAGTCGCTGCAAGTGTTGTTCATGTGCGCGAGAAAAAAACAAACGGTGTTGTCTAAATAGATGACACATGATTGCCACTTAAAGCCTAACAGCACGGTGTCCATCATCCTTTGCAAGGTCGCGGGAGCTGAGAATAATCAGAAGGGCAGCACCTTAAATTCGTACAGGCCGTCAGGGGTTACGAACACACTCTTTTCGCGATCAGGTTCATCAGCTTCTATCTGCCAGTACCCGTATCGCAAATCCATTGAAGAGAAGCTTCGGGCATGTCTAAGACTGTTAGAGACTCATCTATGCGGGGAAGAGGGTAGACATCTTTTTTTCGTCACCTTGTTCAGTTTGCGGTAATCCACATGAAACCGAAGAGTGCCGTCCTTCTTTTTCGCCAGTACAATTGGGACGACCACAGGCTGGTTGAGTGTTTAAATGCGCCGTCGTCAAGCATTTCCTTCACTTGATAGCTAATCGCCCCTTGCTCCTTTTCTGAGACATAGTACTCGTGCTGACACATAGAACATTCGGTCGGGTCCGTTATAATACGATGCTTTCGCGATTGGGGTCTGTTTTACTTTTGACGTGCAGGTGCAAAACATCTACTGAACATGCACAAAATAGTTCGTATACGCTTTTTCTGTGTGGCTGAGAGCTCAAGATATACATTGACTGTACTGAAAGGCTCAGTGTCACACTTAATTGATGTCGAAAGCGCAGCAAGCGTAGAACTTATTGCATCCCCAGTCTCTTCAATGTGAGCAATGGCTTCTCACTTTAGCCGGTGTTGGCACTCGCTGCAGAAGCTCGTCAATTAAAGCTCAGTGATCCTGCGGTTCAGTTGAATAATGCCGCGGGTGAAGCAGACTTGCCGAGCCAAGTGTACCGACAGGTTTCCTTCCGCTATACCACTACTGTATGGTCGCAGTCGCTTTCAACAGTTCTGTACATACTAGTTCGCGGTGGGAATGTCACAATGTCAACAACACGCAGGGCGGTCTTTCGCGTGTTAAGATTTCGCTTTATAGAGCCGTAGTTGTCGGAAAACGTTACAATCAGCTTCTGAAGATCGATAATAGCTTCGTGCTCGCGAAAAAAATTAATCCCCAGGATCGCTTTCCGCAAGCACTCGCGCAACAGGACGAACGCGGCAACGTACGTTCACTGACGAATTTAGGCGTAAAGGCATGACAACGTGCTGTCGAAAGACTTGGTCCATGTCATGGCATCACGACTTTTCTCAGTTCAGCAGGTAGTGCGGCACTCATAAGAGTAATCGGTGCCTGTGTCTGCGAGGACAGTGACCGGCTTGTCGACCTGAATGGGGCTGTGAGCGGATACACTTCTGTAGTCGACGGCATGCGACTGTGAAAGGGAAACTTTAGCGGTTGGCTCACGTATCGGGGGAGCATGGTGTTTTATATTTCGGTTAATAGCAGCCCCACCCTCGGAGATTGCTACTCATAGTTTCCCCAGCGTGGGCCTCAGGACCTAGTGTATCTGCCCCCAACGCCACGAGCGAAGACCGAGTGTTGGCTAGGTGACTTAGGGCATCGAAGAGATGAACAGCGCGACTGGAGCACGGAAGAGTCGGGGATTGGTAGTTCGCCAAGTACTCAGCAATGGCTCGGAGACGCTCACCATCCCTGGGTCGGCGTGCGTCTGGGCGAACCCCAGGAAGGCCTACCTGCCAGTACGTGCACTCTCGGTACAGGTGACCTGCTTCCTCACAATGGTAGCCGAGTGACCGATTGTCGAGAGCTCGCAAAACACTGGGTTTCCGCTTTAGACTTGGGCTCGCTCCTCTAGAAGTACTGCGTTGTCTGTTGCGAGGATGGACGGGACGAAGTGCCGGCTACCGGCATAGGAGCTCTTAAGGCTTCGGCGTACGACAGGAGAGGGGCTTTGGCTGGCCCCGCAACCAGCGGTTGTATCAGCTACCTGACCTCTTCTCGAACCACACTGCTTAGAGCAGATACGGGGTGTTCAGAAGACACTTCGTGAAGTTTTTCCAGCTCCTCACTAACAATGCTGTGCACGAGTTAGTTCCTGAGGGTCGTCAAATTAGGGGTTGCTATGAGGCACGAGATAAAGTTGCTTGGGCGCTCATAGTGCGACGAGCGCTGCTGTAGCGTACGTTCCATCACTGTCGCTTCATTGAGGAATTCGGCTACAGTACCTGGCGGGTTGTGTGCTATACCTCCGAACAACTGTTCTTTCACGCACCGCATCAACAAGCGTTTACTTCCTTTTTTCTGTCATTCCGGGATCAGCTCGCTGGAACAGCCGGGACATGTCGTCCTCAGCGAACATAGCGACATTTCATTTGGTCTCTGATTCCTGGAATTCAGGACGCGTTCTATTTGCTCTTTTCGGTCTGAACTGCCGTAAGTATATGGCAGTTAGCTACGAAATTCTTGCTAGGTCGCCAAGCTAACTTCATGGTTTTCAAACCAAATGTGTGTCAAATCCTCCAAGGCGAAGTGGACATATCGAAGCTTGTGATGATCGGCCCGTTCGTTGACGCTGGCAACATGATTGTAGGGGTGGGGCTCAACATCCTCAGCAGTCCTCAAGATCCTCGGAAGTGTCACCGTGAAACAACCTCGTGCTTCGCGGCGTGTTGAAAATCCACGGAGCAGGCGGAGTGGTGATCTCTCTAGTCTGGCTAGCCGTTGAATTGGTTGTCATCTTTCTAACCTTTACTGTGAGAAGGTAGTCCTGGTTATCGCCGGCTGTGCCGATGGTCAGCGTCGAAGGTGTCGCGGTCGATGTTGGGAGCTTCTTGTTCGTCGCAGTGCATGGAACAGTTTACCCAGTGCTTTCACTAGTCACGTTATTATATATAGCAAGAGCTGTTAAGTTTAATCTAATGAAAGTATACAGTTTCCGTCCAACACCTTCATTAAGGGTGACTCTTCGTCATCATTTACACTCATTTCACTTCATCGTTCCCAGCTTCCGCAAAAGCGCTAAACCACAACATAGCCAACTGTCGTGCACGTGGTAATATTAATGGTACCACGTTGTGGAAGCCAGGACATAGATATACCACGAGACGGCCACCAGCCTCTCGCTGAGCCGACTGCCGTAAAGCCATCAGAACGCCACCTCGTCTGGCACTGCCCTGTTCAAGTGTCAAGCAGACAAGTAGCATGCAGTTTCAAAATTGCCTCTATACACGTCACAGGCCACGACGGTAGATCAGCCCAGCTGGCGACTTGGCCCCACCTCAAACCAGTCGCCGGTAGCCTTTGCCTCGGGGACCCACCTGATGCATCATACTGCACTGCCCTCCTCGCCCTCCTTTGCTTGTTTAGGTCCAAGGTGTCATCTTCAATAAACTCGTTTATTCACTCAACCATAACCACCACCGCTGCCAATGTGCATGTGAGTGTATGCGTGCGTGTGTGCGCTCGTGCACGTGTGTGCGTGTGTCGCAATGAAGTTCTTTTTTAGACGTTGGCTGGGGGGGGGTGCTCCATGTGTGAACCTTCAGCTGTAGCAGTGATTTCTGATCTCATGGATGAAATTGCTGAAACCTCCTGGCTATATAGTTATCGTTGTTGTTGTTGTTGTTGTTGTTGTTGTTGTTGTTGTTGTTGTTGTTGTTGTTGTTGTTGTTGTTGTTGTTGTTGTTGTTGTTGTTGTTGTTGTTGTTGTTGTTGTTGTTGTTCAACAAACTCTAAAACTCAATTGTCACCTTTCTGAAAAGGTTAGTAGCGTTTATTTTCTGCCTTTTCCAACGGCGGAGCATGAATGCCTGTGAATTTCGATCTTGTGGTGGACCGCCCACTTACCCACTTGGGCGGGTAACGGAGACCGATCAGGTTACAGGCCAAGCAGAACAGCAACGCCGCGGCGTTCCACATCACGAACGCCAACAGCACAGGCGACATATGTGCCTGCGTTCACGACAGCGAAATAGCCTCGTTGGGGCCTACCTACATCTGGCAAAATTAGGCGCTTATTTTTCTCTTCGATTCTCTCGAAGCTTATGACATTGTTGCAACCGCATTGCGTTCATACCTTTAGAATCGTTTCTATCTGGTCCACTTGGAGCGGAAGCGCGGAAAGAATTGTAGCTTTATCCTCCTGAGTTCCGTCTATGAGGCATTTGTCCAACATATTGGACATCAAATGCTCTGCCACTACCCAGGCCGCAGCATGTTTTAGCCCGTAAAACGTAATCGTCCAATACTTTAGACACCTACTAGCGCCACCTATAAGGTTTTGTTGAAAATGCATTAGTAGTTTCGCCACCAGGGCTGTTTGCAATGGCGGCATTCAGCAGCGCGGCTTTCTATGGCGACCGCCGAAAAAGTTCTATTTCTCATACTTTATCGCTCGTTCTTTTTCTGTGATGAAATTTTGATTAATAAACAGATTTTGCACTTTTGAAGCCATTTTTAATATTAAATTTGCCCTTTGCTACTTCATACCCACTACCCCGAAAATGACTCGGTAGAGTTCCAGTGTCCAATATATTGGACATCATGCTGTGCTAAAACAGTCGATAATTCGTCTCTGTCTCTTAACGTAACCATTCGTCTCTGTAACGTCTCTGTAACGTAAATATCAATTTCTGAAAAGCTCACAAAAATCTGTGGATTTTAATACACCTCTGAACTGAGGAGTCCCGCTAAAGAGGCACGGAGACGCAACCTACATTTCATGACTTAATGCCGCACAGTGAACCTTCTTTTTAGCAGTGAAGCGTGCCACGGAGAAACTCTTGTAGACTGTGCATAGAAAATATTCAATATGGCATTACAGGGGCCCTTCAACACTTCTTGAACACTAATAAGAAAGCGGTTTCGATCTGCAAACAATTCTGTCATGAAAGTGGGAGCCAAATATTACTCAGCTGCTTTCACAAGAGAGCCCATAACATCATCTAAACGATCGCTCGCTTTGTCCTCTACGGCTTTCGAGTTCCCATGTATATAGCCCCGTTCATAGGCGCCGACTACGGGGGCGCCCCAGGGACCGAGCCCCCTCCGGAATTTTTCGGGGGGGGGGGGCACCCCCAGGCTGGGCCAATGCCCCCTTCCCTCTCCCGCACACACACCTAAAGTGTCATTACCAGAGCGTTGTCACCCACAACATTTGAGGTTTCTTTTTACTTTTTTCAACCTTTTCATTTGAGATTTTGCTGGGGCTAGTAGCTTACTGCATCATTGTTGGCGTGGATGTACACGGCTTTTAATTCGTTGTTTCGCTTTATTTCCGCAAATCATCATAATAGGAAGACACGCGCATTAGAAGCACTAGCTGCGGCTGCCTTATCCATATTTTCTTACTTCAACGTTGTTTTAAATTTCCACTGTAAGCAGCATACACACACACAATATACCTAAATAAACACAAAGGGCAATGTTTATTATATTTTTGAAAGAGATGGAGGTAGCCAATTAAATCTTATTTCTAAAGGTATGGATAGCCTATGCATGTAGATTGAATATGTTGTTGTATGTTCACCACACTTCAAATTGCTTTGCATGCATTCTTGACCTCAAGAAAACCCAAAACTTCAGTGACCACTTGAGCAGTCTTTTGTTAATAGTGTCTGAAATGCACGCGAATGTTGTGTGTCTCAGTATCGCTTCTCTTTCCAGTAAGCTATGCTAACAACTCGTGCAAAAAAATATTTTTAATAATTTACAACATTTATTAGGGATGGAAACAATGTCAGTAGCATGCAAATGTCATAAATATATACAGGGTGTCTCAATTAACTATCATGCACGAACATTTAAGATAAGAGCAATGCGTTTCTCGAAGAAAATCTAGTGCATATGGTTTACAGTACAGTGGAGTAGCTGCCAGTAATGTTCTCATTACTGAGCTTCAATTATGTAATTGTAATTAATTAGCAACTTCGAGACGTAATATCCTAATTATCAAAGTGCCGAAGAGGCATTTGAAGGCACAGCCAAGGGACATCTTACCGCTGTATTTTCAGCGACGTGCTAATTGCGTACTAATTATTTTTTTCCGGCTGATAAATAAACCCTGACAAATATGGAGAATACCCCGTGACTGCGCTCTCACCCGGATCATAAAGCAGCGCCCTCGAATAGGCTCTCTGTGAGTTATCCAGAACGAAATAAAGGAAATGAAGGAAGACATCGTGATCGAGCTGGGGCCTTATCTGCCGCTCCCCGGCCGAAATAACATGTCGCGTTTTGTGTCAGTTGAAAACAAGTTGTGATAGCTGTTGTGTTAGTGCAGATAAAGTGCACATATGTTGTTGCTTTTTTGCCACAATACCAATCACCACAAAAACGTATTGACGTCAGTGCACGGGTTTAAAGGTGCCTTTTGTTTCGTCCCAGTCGCCACGTGTTTCTCTAATGTGCAGAAGGAAAACATTATCCTTGCCTTTGGATCTGCAATTGGCAACAAGACTCACGGAAGTGTGGTGGTAGACCAAACGCATCGACTATCATCAAAAATTATGAAAAGTTAAGCCAAACCGGCAGCTTCAAGAAACAACGGCGGAGGACTCCATCTTTCAGTCCTAGCCTACGCACGGGTGTTCTCGCATTTATGGTCTCAAACCCTCATGATAGCGTGCGGGACGTGGCCACCCAGGTACCAATTTCCAAGTAATCACTTTGGAGGATTCTATATGGCGGCCTTTCAGCCGTACTACCTTAACCAGCACCAATTCTTGATAGATAGGGACCCGTGCAATCGTCTAGATTTCTCGAATTTGGTCCTCACAAAAGCTGACGAGTCACCGGACTTTTTGAGCAACATCATGTGCAGAGATTAAGCCAATTTTCGCAGAAACGCCTAGTTAAATTTGAATAATGCACACTATTTGAGGGACTCCAATCTACACTGGGCAAAGCGCAATCGGAAACAGTACCAGTGGTTGCTCAATTCCTGATTCAAAATTTACGCCGGTGTTATAATCGGTCCCATCTTCTTCTATCTCAGACTGAACTGGACAATGTTACGCGAACGAAGTCCTTGAAGGAGTGGTGAATGAATTTCTCAGCGAAGTCCCGCTGTCACGTCTTCAACTTATGTGGCATCAGCAAGATGGGGCACCAGCACACAGCAGCAGCCGAGCGCGAAGCTGGCTGTATGCGTCTTTTCATGCACAATGGATTGAAAGTCACGGGCCTGTAAATTGGCCGGCTACATCACCTGACTTCTCTCCGCTCGATTCCTTTCTTTGGGGTTATGTGAAAGATCGTGCTTACATGATAGAGACGGATTTCAGATTAGTTCAAGGCAAGGATAACAGATGTCTGCCGCAGAATTCCGGCGTCGGTCATCAAGAAAGCCAGTGAAGATGTGATGAAACGGACACAGTGCTGCATAGCGGCAAAAGGAGACCTGTTCGAACACGTCCTCTAGGCTGGTGTCCAACGGAGCTTACGAATTCATAGATAACAAGAGCACACTGAATTCTGATCGGTTTTTTTTTCTTTGTGTTTTTCTTTTTTTGTGCAGACATCCTGATTGCAAATTCAGCTCATTTAGAAGTGGCATATTTACTTTTTTGCACGCATCGGTTTTGCCTTCTCTCTACACGTTGGTCACTTTCCGATCTCCTTATTTCGCTTTTATTTTTTTACACGAACCTGTTTTTGCAGCACGTATACACTTTCATGGAAAATAAAACGGTCACTTGAATTTGGCTTTGGTCCGAAGCAAGTTTCTGGCGTGAAATTTAATATACCTTCGCGCACACTCTTTCGATGCGGTGCGAGCAGTGCCCGGATTTTGAAACATTCTATGCCTATCACATTGCTTTTCACATTTCGTGCGTGGTCAGACCGGCGCTTTGGGAGCGTTATCAAGGTGCTTTTGTTATCAATGTGATCAGTTGGCCTTGAGAGACGGATAATAAGTGGGACGTAGAAATGAGAGTAAGCAATATCTGCGCAGCCGTGAAACCTGCTAGTGGTGTTTCTTGCGTACCACTAGCAAGGTGAGGCGCGCTATCTTCGGGTTTGCGACTGGCAATGTAGTTGCTTTCAATCAGCTTATTTGAGGGGGCTGCTTTGAGAGGCGGGTGGGAGCGCACTCACGTGGTATTTTTCATACTTCATGAGGTTTCTTTGCCAGTCGCATAAAATTGTACGCAATTAGTACGTCGCTGAAAACACCGCATTTAGATGTCATTTTGAGGCGCCTGCAAATGCCTCGTTAACACTTTGAAATTAATTACAGCACTTCTCGAGTTAAATACTTAACTGCAATTATACTGAAATAGATCTGAATAAGCAAAGAATTACTGCCGGCTACTCCAATGTACTGGAAACAATATGCACTAGGTTTTCTTCGAGTAACGCAACTGCTCTTTTTTTTAAGTCCTGGTGCATAACAATTGGGGAGCACTGTATAATTCACGCAGTAACCAAAATAAGGCCAAGCCGAATTCACTCGAAATCAGAATCAACAGCAGCCATGCGCAGCAGCGCTTATACTCGGACTCACAAAGAGAGAGAGAGAGAGAGACTGCAGTTTCGCCGGAAAGGCGAAGCATTATTAGTGATAGAGAAGTATGCGACAATTCTTCGAGCTCACACGAAGTTTCTTCATGCGATATATATATATATATATATATATATATATATATATATATATATATATATATATATATGGCACATTGATTCCATTATATGTTCAATTCCATATATATATATATATATATATATATATATATATATATATATATATATATATATATATATATATATATATATATATATATATATATATATATATATATATGAAGCACATTGATTCCATTACGACTAAAGCTCTACAAAAACTCGGTTATTTACGTCGTACTCTGTCTAATTCTCCGCGCGACACTAAATTACTGTTATATGAAACTATTGTTCGCCCTATACTTGAGTATGGTAGTATCGTTTGGAATCCCTACAAGCAGTACGAAATAGACAGAGTTGAGGCCATACAAAGGAAAGCCATTAGATTTGTCCACCGACGTTATGACCACCAGTTCTCACCATCGTCAGTCATGTCCTCACTCAAACTGACATCTCTCGCCGAACAGCGACACGTTAATTCTTTATAATTTTTTCATGGCATTATTCACTCATCTTGTCGCCTCTCCAGTAATGAATATATCACCTTTGCGAAAATATCTTCTAGTAGGAGAAGAGAAATATATATATATATATATATATATATATGTGTGTGTGTGTGTGTGTGTGTGTGTGTGTGTGTGTGTGTGTGTGTGTGTGTGTGTGTGTGTGTGTGTGTGTGTGTGTGTGTGTGTGTGTGTGTGTGTGTGTGTGTGTGTGTGTGTGTGTGTGTGTGTGTGTGTGTGTGTGTGTGTGTGTGTGTGTGTGTGTGTGTGTGTGTGTGTGTGTCATTCTATCTCAAGAGTACTCGGTGTTTTTTCAACCATCTCCGATTCTGCTGAAATAAATCATACTGTTTTACCTCAATGTGGGAAGTAATTATTCAAGCAATTTTTTTTTATTTCTGATGCCGTGAAGACGCTTCGAATATTGTGCAAACAATTAAATTATGCCAAGCAGAAAGATTTCAACAAAGTTATTGCTTTGACCTGTTACTGCGAATATTTTTTTATATAGTCGCCACACGGTACTCCTTCATGACTACTGTCGTTTATTACTTTTTTGTTTTATATTTACATAATTTTTAGCCGTAAGAAAACGCCGACAATTCCCCCTTGTTTAATATTTTTTATTAGAAAACTAACATTTCCGTTACGAATATATTCATAATATAGGCTTAGTATATGTGCAGACTAGATGATAAAAATACTCTGATAAGAAATGAAACAAACTTTCGCTTCATGTCATGGGGAAAATGAAAAAAAAATACGTTCTGACTCAATTTGTGGCTTGATTTTCACAATGTAGCGTTCCAAATAACTCAAGTAACTCGTTCCAAGCTTAACTCAAGACGCCTATTTTCTTGTCCTACGTGCACTAAAAGGCCTGAAATCATCAACTTTTACAAGATGACAATGGCCAGAAACTCAGTCCCCACGAACCCCTAATCAACCTGAAGTCGCCAAAGAAGACCTCTTCAAAACAAAAAGAGGAAGCACATAAAATGAGCCAGTCTGAAACGCCTACCGACGTGCTGCAATGAAGGCGAAACAAAGAGATGCTCCTCGCAACCTTGTGATTGTCCAGTTCAAAAATTTTTTTCTCGCTTAAAACAAAATTTATTCGTTTAAAATCTTTCTGCATGGGTAGGCAGCAAAGCATACTATGCAATGCCGACTAAGTCATATTTTTACTCGGGACGCTACATTGTGAAAATGAAGCCACAAATTGAGTCAGAACGTAATTTTGTTCATGTTTGCCATGACATTATGCGAAAGTTTAGGTTTTATTTCTTGTCAGAATATTTTTATCATCTAGTATACACAGATAGCAAGCCCACATTGTGAATATATTCCCAATGGAAATGTTAGTTTTTTTAATAAAAAATATCAAACAAGGGGCAATTGTCGGCTTTTCCTTAAGGCTAAGAATTATGTAAATTAAAACAAAGTGATAAATGAGAATAGTCATGAAAGAGTACCGTCTGGGGACTATATAAAAATATTCGCAGTAACAGGTTGGAGCAATGGCTTTGTAGAAATTTGTCTGCCTGTAATAGTTTCACTTGAGTGCGAAACCTTCGAAGCATCCTCACGGCATTACAATTTTTTTTTTCAGAAAAAAACTCCTTGAATAATTACTCCCCACATTGAGGCAAAACAGTATGATTTTTTGCAGGAGAATCGGAGATGGTCGAAAAAACAATACATATATATATATGTATATATGTATGTGCGTGTGTGTGTGTGTGGTTGGGAAAGCTGGTCGAGCCGGAGACTCCCTCCCCTCCCCCCCCCCCCCGGGAACATGAAAACTCTCCGCCTATGGCTCCGTCTATGGCGTAACAGACCCACGTGACATCCCACGGTCGTTAGCGATTGGAAGATTGTTTATGACTGTTTATGTCATGAGTTGCTCACACCTGCGCGCGCACACCCGTCTAATTTTCCGATAACTGTCCTAGCAACTGTTTATGTTCCTTGACCAACATTTGCATCCCCGTCGACACTTTCTTCTATTTCCCTTTTTAGTGTCATTCCCCTTACCTACTGCTGAGTAGCAGGTCAGAACTTTTAATTCGAACCAGCCTCTCATTTCTTCTGTTGGAACGAATGCCTCTCTTTCTCTTTCTCTCTCTGCAAAACGGGCAAGCGGTGGTTCTCAACGCGTTCCTCCGATCGTGTCATTGCCCATGAGGCACATTTGTCAGCCGCAAACCTCGAAGTGTACCGCGGAAAGTAGATAAATTAAGCAAGGAGCAATATGCGGGATACTTCTGTCCGTGCCGCCTCAAGTTGAGTGGAAACATTCAGTTAGGGGGGAATCGCAGAAAGTAAGGATTGTGCTCCTCATTACGCAGTAATTATTAAATATTTTAAAAATTATCTAGGAATATAATAATTGAAAGGCATCCCACTAACACCAGCATATGTTCTCAGGTTTGAAGAAAAGGTAATGTAGGGCCCCTTTAAGTAATTAGTTATAGGTTTGTGCATCTCTGCCGCTGCACTTGCCACCCCCCCCCCGCCCCCCGCTATGGAGCAACATTTTTCAGCGTGCTCAGCGAATTTCACAGGGGATTGCACATCAGGCTAGTGTTTGCGAACGGAAGTGCTATAGTCTCGGAAACGAAATTGCCCGCAAAGTATATTCTTTCTCTCTTTCAGACCAAGTCAAAGCAGCGAAATTAAACTCCCACAACCTGTGCGCGCACTGCTCATCATCATCATCATCATCATCAGCCTGGTTACGCCCACTGCAGGGCAAAGGCCTCTCCCATACGTCTCCAACAACCCCGGTCATGTACTAATTGTGGCCATGCCGTCCCTGCAAACTTCTTAATCTCATCCGCCCACCTAACTTTCTGCCGCCCCCTGCTACGCTTCCCTTCCCTTGGGATCCAGTCCGTAACCCTTAATGACCATCGGTTATCTTCCCTCCTCATTACATGTCCTGCCCATGCCCATTTCTTTTTCTTGATTTCAACTAAGATGTCATTAACTCGCGTTTGTTCCCTCACCCAATCTGCTCTTTTCTTATCCCTTAACGTTACACCTATCATTCTTCTTTCCATAGCTCGTTGCGTCGTCCTCAATTTGAGTAGAACCCTTTTCGTAAGCCTCCAGGTTTCTGCCCCGTAGGTGAGTACCGGTAAGACACAGCTATTATATACTTTTCTCTTGAGGGATAATGGCAACCTGCTGTTCATGATTTGGGAATGCCTGCCAAACGCACTCCAGCCCATTCGTATTCTTCTGATTATTTCCGTCTCATGATCCGGATCCGCGGTCACTACCTGCCCTAAGTAGATGTATTCCCTTACGACTTCCAGTGCCTCGCTGCCTATTGTAAACTGCTGTTCCCTTCCGAGACTGTTAAGCATTACTTTAGTTTTCTGCAGATTAATTTTTAGACCCACTCTTCTGCTTTGCCTCTCCAGGTCAGTGAGCATGCATTGCAATTGGTCCCCTGAGTTACTAAGCAAGGCAATATCATCAGCGAATCGCAAGTTACTAAGGTATTCTCCATTAACTTTTATCCCCAATTCTTCCCAATGCGCACTGCTCACGCATGTTTAATTACCCCTTCCCACTTGAGCGCAGAGGCACGAAGAATAACAGTTGCACGAAAAGTGGTAGCTTGGGCAAGCTGGTACGACACAATTGGAGGTAGAAGAGCGCGAAACGACGACATACACGACGAAGAAAGAGACGCACACTCAACGCTATGCATATGCCCTCCTTCGTCTACTATTTTTTTCATTTTGCGCTTAATTCAACCAATTAGGTTGAATGAAGCGCCGAGAAAAAGTAGTAAATTACGGGCGTACCTAAAGCTTTTGCCTAATAAATAAGGAGGAGAACGAGACAACTTACGGCGTCGACGGCGGTTCCCTGGGTACTTTCCTGGGTTTATTAAAGAAAACGATCTGGATTAAAAGTGACAGAAATGAGCAAAGGTACTTCGCGCGCCATTTAACTGAGCAACACAAGAAAAAGCGTCTTATTAAGGCACGGCCAGAAAATTAAATAAGTTCGCTGCTTTCCCGGCCTTTTGCAGGTTGTGAGCCAATCAAGCTTCGTGGTACTGCAAGTATTCATCCCCATTATATGAAGCTAAACAAATATTTAATTCATTTTATTATAGATTACGACTGCACTAAAAGATAGCAATTTGGGACTTTCCTTCAAGGTTCCCACTCAGGTCTAACTTCTAGTTCTCTTACATGAATGCTATGCTTCGCGGTGGGCAATTTTGTACCATGATAAGCTTATGTCTGCAAAGGTCACTTAAAACCCGGATATTTATTTTGATTTGATTCACTGATTCCTGATACTCTTCAGAGCAGGCCGGGAACAAGGGTACGCAGTCAGACAGGGAACCTTGTCTCCGAAACAATTTTGCACTGGTTTACGTCATACAACATAATATTTACAACACCCACCAGATATCCTAAAGGAATCCATTGTCTAAATGAATTCGAAATAAAGCATAGCTAACATGCAACAATCCCTTCCACATGTCATTAAAATATGAGCCTATAACATATGAACATAAATATAAATACAAACATTGCAACATAAAATTTTCAATCGAATCAATAAATATTGCATGTAAAATAAAGAAGATATACTAACATAAGGGACAGGTCATTAAAAAACTCAACAAATCAGAAATTATTCCTCTATTAAGACACCAACAGCTGAAATAGTTATCACCTCCATCGGTCAAAGTTCATACACTCTATAATTAACAGCTTTTTTCACTCGTTTCTTAAAGTTATTTCTGCAGCCAATTTTTGCCAAATTATTACTCTGTTGAGAAGTTTTAATGCATTGAAATTTCAGAATTTTTTGCCGCGGTTTTTGTGTGTATCATGTTTTGTACGACGCCGTACTGGGGTATAGTGATACCGAAGATCGAAATAGATTTCCCTTGGGTTTTGATGTTCGGTATTTTTCTTTATTATTATTACTTGCAGAAGTTCCTTTCTGTCACAAGTACCTCAACTACATATTTGTAATTTCTCTTGGACATCGGATGCAACACTTTCCGTAAACCTACAATGCTTTGTTAATATTCCACTTTTGTTCTTCAAGCAATTTATATTGTCGCTCGACAATTACCAATAATGTGGCGAGACTAACATTATCGGCCAATTTGTGTGCATTATTACCAGTTAATAATCTTCAGTCACCCCGACTGTGAACCAGCCGAGTTGGTGCAAAAAAATCATCTTTTTCTTTTTCACATTCCCTCAGGCTGTATCTTAAGAGGATCAAAATACAGTTCTATTCAACTTGATTTGATAAGTGCTTCTTGTAGAAAACCGGCAAAATTAGGGTCTCTCGGGAGTGCTTTGGGCGTCATTCTAACCTTAGCACCGCAAGTTACTCCAAGATTTGCATCTTTTCATGGTACCGGAGACTTGAGGTACAGTTCTCAGAGCCACGATGGAACGTGATCACAAACCGTTATTTCGGCGGTAACACCGGCGATTATCAGTAGACTGCACGCAAACGTTCATCATTGTCAAAAAATTCTCCACCCGTATTACTCAAGACCAAGTTCGCTGGGACTGTTCGTAACCAAAAGTACCAGCCAATAAACCATAAGTTATGGAGGTCTCGGCGTTCTGAAATGGCAGAGTTGTTTACGAGGAAGGCCATATTGCGGAGGGTTCCGAATTATGTTTTAATTCCTGGGGTTATTTAACGTGCACCTAAAGCAGCGCAGGCGAGCGCGTTCGTAATGCGCCCCCGTCAAAATGGTGGCACCAGGGCCCGCGATCGAACCCGCGACTTCGTGCTCACATAGACACTGCGCAATGTCGGCGAGTTCCGCGTGAATCCAACTTTGCAGATCTTAGCAGAGAGCGTAGCCGCCCGATGGCAATCACTATCACTATCACTACCACTATCACGCAGTGGAGCACAGCACACCGACTCTGCGGCAACACATCTTATCACTGTTAAGTAAATGAAACTATAGGATGTGGTCTTGTGAATATTACTGTTCAGAATGGAGCATTTGTTCCGAACTGACTGAGCGGAACGTAATAATGCCTCTAATTGGCGTATTTGTGGCTGTCCACACGGCAGACCATGGGTCGCTTCTGTATGGAAGACGTGCTTGTGGAGAATGCAATACCAACTTATTTCTCTGCAGCACCTGGGTTCGTGAAATGTGAGCGGATGAGGACGCTCGGCTAAAGCGCATCGAGTCTCAGTACAGGGTGTCCCAGCTAATGTTAACAAAGTGTGTGAAACATGATACGTTAAGCGGTTATGGAACCATTGCATGTGGTCATCAGTTCTTTTCCCCCAGAATACTTTTTGTTCGAATTACCTGTCTAATTAGAGGATTATTTCAAGATATTTCATTTTTAATTAGGCGCGTGACTTCCGATGGGAAAGCCGCTATTACATCCTAAAAAAAATTCCATTCAGCCGTTTGCAGCCCACAATGTACTGCGTCGTTTTTCCTCGAAAGCATTACTCGTATACAGAGGGATCATTCTTAAGTCTTATAAAATTTTTAGAAGTAGCCTTTCGCAGATAACGTAATTCTAGTCCTTGAGCTGGATTATTAAGAGAGGTGGGCATTATTTGCACGACAAATCGAAAGACATTCAAATAATTAACGAAACTCCACCAATATATTTCAATTAGTTACTTTACGGGACACATTGCAATCGACGAATTGCCCGTGAGTTTGCAAAGGCGCATCTACTTGGACTGAATTCGCAGAATGACCCCTGTTTCGGGAGATGTGCGCCATCAAACTTGCCCAAAAAATGCACTGTTGTTCAACCTGCTTTTTTAACCAAACGCTTTATAATGCACTGCAGCACAAAAGCAATTGAAACGCCCATGTGTTTTGTTCTACATTTTGGGAAATAATATGTCGAAACTTATGTCATCCTGGAAATTCATTTCATGTGAGCAAGTCTTGCAAATTCACCGGCTACAATTTGCTAATTACAATATGCATGTGCCCTAATGCGCTTAATTATATAGTTAATTGGTAAAATCATGTAAAATAGTTTAATGCATGTTTCGATTTCTCGCACTGGTAATGCCCGCCTCTTTGAATAATCCAGCTCAAGTTCAAGAATCATGCTCTCTGCCACAGGCGATGTTTCAAAAAATCCATAAAACTTAAGAAATGATCCCTCTGTATAGCGCATTAAATACGAACTCGGCCGCATAATTACGCCGCCCACGCACCGCGGGACACCAGTGACCCCAAACTTGATTTGAAGGAACTAGCTCATATCACGGCCCGACTCGGCAGCCGCCTGGAAGTGGCAGTTGTCAGTGTTGGTATTGGCCACCGTTGATCGCGAGGTGCGCATTCCGCGTGAAGACTCCAACCTTTAAGTATAATGGGAGACATCTCAATCCGCCTACACCGGCACATCCCGCCACCTTTCAGCTGTCCTAGCGCACCATGTCTGTGCAGTTCCACAAAGAGCTTCACCCGATCATTTTTATCATTAGCGACTTAAAGAGTTATCAAGCCAGGATATTTAATTGTCAATGACTGGGACCTCCTAAAGTTGAAGCAAGTATGGACAGTTCATCTCAGAGACCATGCTGCGCCACTAATGTTGCGTATATACAATGTTCATTTGTGTTAAATATTCATGCAAATATGTTTCGATGTATTCTTTAGCCCCTCAGTGCTCCCGCGCGTGCCTATGTAATACTCTATAAGGTGCCTTCAAGTAAATGAGAAATGACCGTGATAATTTCGCATCTCTAGGGCGTTCGACCTTGAGAGTCCCTATTTGATTGTCTTATTAGACTATTAAAAGGTCGCGTCCCGCCCATTTTTCTATGGCCAGTGTTGGTGGCTCAGAATGGAGACAAGTGCATACCGCTTTCCAGAGAAGGAAGTTGACCGAGAAGTCACAGCAGAGGTTGGCGATGCACTCGGCACCGAGCCAGATGTCCAATATGACGCCGTCCTCTGTGGAGCAAGAGAACGATGCTGATTCACGTGGTTTCTTTAACGTGCCAAGTCGAGACTGGTGACGCGTTCGAGAGCACCGACGTTATTTTTCACCGCCTCTCGAGTACTTCACGCTTCATGTGACCAGAACGCTTCGTCTTCTTATCCTCATAATGCACTCTTCTACCTGACCTTTCGCGACGTGACGCAACAATGCCGTGTCGGCTTGTTGCGTCAAGCCGACACGGCAACTACCGTATTGGAATGGCGGACTCACCCACGTACGCCAAGTGCAAATGTGAAAGAGACCATCAGTTATCTTCTGGGCCATTGTTCTCGGTTCGATAAACAACGCCAGACTCGCCAGTGTGCCTTGTATAGACTGGACGATAGGCCATTCACAGAAGCAAATGTTTTGGTAGCCTGGCCTCACTATCTCATCAGCCCAGTAAGTCATTCGAGCTCTTCTGCAATACCTGAAGGCGACAGATTTGAGTGGCCGACTTTAGATACGCTGCGCCTGGCTAAGCGCGTGTGGAAGTGCGATTAAGACTCGTGCCCTCTATCTCCTTCGTTCACTCCGCCATCCCCCTCCCCACGTGTAGGGTAGCAAACTGGGCAAAGTCTGGTTAACCTCCCTGTCTTTCCATCCACCCTTCTCTCTGTCTGCCAGTGGAAAGGAAGTTATAAGACCTCAGTTTATTTCAGTTTATTTATCTTACCCGATGGGGTATATATGGCAAAATGCACATTGCAGTGTTTGGCACAATGTAGGAATGAACAGCATTACCAAATATTTTAGGAAAGGCCCTATACACACACTTCAGAGTGCACCAAGAATCAATGCATCGTAAATGAAATGACAAAGCCTCTTTCCGCATAGTAGATCACACGTATACACAACTTTTAGGCAAAAAAGAAACGCAGTAGTGCTCAGAGAGAGCAGCACATCCCACGCAGTATATTTTCAGTGCCGCATTCTTGTGTAAAACAAGCGGACTCCCATAATACGCTAGCTTCAGGATGGGATGAATATAAGAGTATATTAGCGCAATAAGCTGAACAGGCCGAAGCTCAAAACAGAGGACTTGTGCTTATCTTAACTCCCTAAAATCAAGAACCTCCCACCTTCAGGAGGCAAAGATTCTAGGCAGGAGAAAAACGATACAACTGGTTTGGCAGTATGTCTTAAATCAAAATGAATGCCTCTATGTAATCGGTGAGGTGTTCGCAAGTTCGCGCATTTACGAGTATGAATACGCGAATGCCGCTCTACGGGTCACGCAATTTTTATGTCGATATTGTGCAATGACGCAAGACGGGCATCTTGTGTCCCGAGAGGAACGCACACCTGTGGGTGTTCGCCAATCATTAAACAGCTGATGGTATAGCGGTCGTCCTTATCTGTTTTCTGCTCCTTTTCGTTACACTTTGCATTAATATACAGTACATGCAAAGCCTATAGGCGAACAATCAGCCCTGAATAATACAGTCGTGCCTCGTTGATAGAGAAACTTTGGTTCCCAACCAATATTGTCTATAAGGATGAATCTGAATGAATAGGGTTAACATTTATTTAAAATGTGAGCTCAAATTCAAGTTTCTTTCTGTACGTTACACCGCATACTGACACTGAAATTTGAGGGCATCTGAACAACTTCGAGTAGTTAA
This sequence comes from Dermacentor variabilis, assembly GCF_050947875.1. NCBI lineage: Eukaryota > Metazoa > Arthropoda > Arachnida > Ixodida > Ixodidae > Dermacentor > Dermacentor variabilis. Next base: position 175,526,916 of record NC_134571.1, read on the forward strand.
TCTAATCGCCCCTCTCATCATGGAATCGCAGTTCAGCTTGAATTGCCTCCCCGGCCGTGAACGTTGTAGCAGCAGTCCTGGAGTCAACATAATTTTGAACGAATGCTCTTTCGCTCAGTGAAGGTAAATACATCAAGAAAAGGCCGTAGTTCCGCCCGAAAGGTGAATTATCGATTGTGATAGCAAATTATAGACAGCTATACGAAGTAAGGATAGCAGTTTTATCGGCTGCATGAACTTGGAAACATTTGCTTACTAATTGAATTAACAAGCATTGTGTCAGCACTCACAAGCAAGCATGAACACATCACACTCCATGAGCGCGGACACTCGCTGTCTCAACGCTGACGGGAGCAAGCGCGGCAGCAGCAGCGAGCGAAGCGACCTTCGTGCTGTCTATCGCTTCAACACGAACTTAGCGGTGAGACCACAGCGCACACGAATCCATCAGCACTCGGCGAACTCTGCTGCCATCGCAATCCATCAGCACTCGGCGAACTCTGCTGCCATCGCATATCGCTTTCAAGATAGGGCCCTCGCGGCCGCGCCATACGCAGCTACTGCTGAAGTAAAACATCGCCCCCCCCCCCAGCCCACCCGAAGCTGTCATGAGTGAAACCCGCCGTGATGGCCTATATTCGCGGACAACATTCTGTGGCTGTGAAGGGAAGGCTACGGGTGCGGGGCTGCTGCACGTGTGTTACGGCGCCAAGTAGTCCGCCAGCGTTTGACAGTGATTTTGGCTGCTCGGAACAGACGCTGAATCGACGCAGTTTCCACGTGCGACGATTTCGCGTTTGCCCAGACGCAGAAGGGAAAAGCCGCAAAATAAGTTCACCTTTACACTCAGAGATGTGTTCTGTCTTATTCAATTGTTGCTAATATGATGTTTATGGTTTCTCTTCTCCAGCCTAAACAAACATAGATTAAAACGCGGGGCTCTTTTCAGAAGCGCTCTCACTTGTGCGCGCTTTGCCTCCGTAGCCTTCCGTTCACAGCCGCAGAAAGTTGTCCGCGAGTATAGTGGCTTCGGCGTTGCGCTATCAAATCCCAGCCACGGCGGCCGCATTTCTATGGGGACGAAATACAAGAACGCCCGTGTACCGTGCATTGAGTGTCCTTTAAAGAACTTCATGCAGTCAAAATTAACCCAATGTCCGTCACTATATACGGCAGGCCTCATATCTTGGTTTCGACGCGTAAAACCAATAATTTCGTTTTTGAGTGGAAAATTCAAGAAACTGGGACGTGACGCACGTGCCAAGCATCTGAAAGAGCTAGTCGACTTTTGCGTGCGGCAGTGGCGAAAGGGCTCGAGTATTCGGGCTGCGGTGTTGCAAGACAAAGGTTACATCCTACCGTCGTGTTTATGCTCTCCGAAATCAGAATTCGTGTTCGAGGCTACCTTTGGCGCTGTATCGGCTCAGGAAGCCACACCGTAGCCGTAGCAGAAGCGCGTTCTGCGCTGTTTCAACATGAAGCGTAAAAGCTATGGAATGCATTGAAGCCATGCCGCAGCAAGTAGACGGACCATATCAGAACAGACACGGAAGTTTCACGCGACAAATACGCTTCGAATACATTTTTAAGCTGGCGGCGGATTAGGAGCATTGTAGTTTCTGCACTTAAGAGATTACTGCTACGTGCGTATCTACAGGTTTAAAAAAATAAACTCAGATATTTCATACTGACGCACAAATTTATTTTTTATAACTGAACCTCAAACCGATAATGATCCAACTCAATTGGATGCAGTCGGACTAACAAAGAGCCGTCTCAGTATGGTTACCTCGGAATTAGATCGACCACCGATATCCAATGGACATACTGGTTTGATCCAAAAACTTTTCAAGCTAAACATCTGTACATTTGCGTGCAGGAACATTCACAGTAGGTCTCACAGACGTATCAAGTAGACATACTGATGACATGATCGCGCATGTCTTATGAACGTATTCTGCATTTTTTTAAGTGATTCGGTTGGCATTTACACGCACTGTATTTTTCATGCAGACTATTCAAGCCTTTGAATTTTGTTCTCACTGCTTCGATGTCATATGTCGCCGGTGATTACGCAAAGAAATGCATTTTCGCATGTCGGCTTCCATTGTTGAGCAGTAAGCAATACATTCCAATAAAATCGGAACCCGTCGAACTCAGTTGGACTCATGTTCACCGCGATCAGACGCATGCAATACTCAGCCTCGAGGTGTGGCAGATTCATACTCATTCGCTCTCATTCACATTCGCAAGTTACCAAAATCGCTTATAGTCGCACAACCGTGGGCTTATACAATCGATGACGCGGAAGCGTTCCCGGAATCACGTGCTTAAGTAATCGTGGACTAGAACGAAACAACAATCTGAGAAGCACGGATTCACTTGGATTTCCAGGCGCACAAATACCAAATCGATGCGAAATGAGATTCACATTCGGTAATTGCGTTGGCCCTTTGTACGGTGGGACGTACGTAGATGTGAAGGAGTGTACGTATAGGAAGGAGCAGTGAGAGTGGCGCACTCTGTTATGTAGTCTAAGAATTCCAAGTTCTTTAATAACATTTGCTAAATTCGGTCGTGAGCGACGTTTACGCACCAAAATGGTTACAATCTTTACTGCCTAACCTGGCGTAATCACGGTCGCAACGTTTCGTACACACGTCTTTTAATGCGCATGTTCTAACTCGGGCCTACAAGTTCCAACAGATCTCGCTCGTGCATTCACTGAGTCCCATTCACTCGAGATGCTGCGCAGTCAGCTTCCCATGTAGTCTCACGTCTGTAAAGACAGGTTGAGTCACGTACGACTGGCGCTTAGTTCAATTCATTTTGTCACCTACAAGCTGTGACGCAGGGCATGGTACTCATTCACACCAGCTTCGGCTTACCCATTCACACTCACACTCAGATCAACCAGACTTGGGCTGCTTTTGTATCTGAGTTGAGCGGACCCATGAGTAATTATGCACTACGCGTTATTGTGTGACACTTACCTGACCCCGTTCGGTGAAAGCCGTACGTGAAGCGGATGACGCCAACGATATTGGGCACCTGCATCGTTGTAGGCTGATTATTGCCGAGTACTTCGTGAATATATCCGCAGCAGCAACGTGCAGCCAGCAATAGCTCCGGAACCCCAACGTGGGAAAAGTAAACGGCGCTTACCATGTGTGCGGTGATCCAATACATCGCTGCTTTTCTCGAAGAGATAGAGATCACCATGGCCGCTTCTCTTGCTTCTTCTTCGTCTCTATATACCGCGTGCAGGTTCCAGTAATTTATTCGGTGATTATAATAATGATGATGATGTTATGATAAAGATGATACCGTTAACCATAGCAGGAAACCATTGCAGCAGGATAGGCCACGACCGAGTGGTGGTATTGTGATAAAAAAATATATGTAACTCACAACATCCAGAAAACCGATGATACATCAAATAAGATGGCGCGTGGCATAGTACTGAGCCTTGCATAAACTGGAACAAATAAAAATAACTTAGAAATTCTAATAGTACATAATATAAATAAAACAGTTCAAGAGGATTTTAACAACTTTTAAAAAATATTGTAATAATTTAAATATAAATATTTGATTGCCTAGAAACATAAATTAATTTTACCAAGCAAAAATTCTCGCGCTCATTATGTGCGATAGGCCAGGAGCAGCGTTATTGGAAGAAAGAATGAAGACCTGGCGAAATATGAAATGCAAGAGAAAAAATATATACCTTGCGGTCGCTAAACAAGAAAAGCTATTCGTGTTAATTATTCCTATCGCAGGTGTTATGGAGAAGGTATAAACTCCCGTAAACAAAAATAAGGTAAACTTGACACGTTAGCCTACCAGCCTCAAGCAGGAAATTCAGCGCGACATTGACAACTTTTATATCAACTTGGAACCGAATGCTGCGACTCTGGGGAAAGAGATCGCGGGAAAAGTGAGGTTACCTTCTTACAAATTCGCAGAAGGTGATCCGCAAGAAGTGCCTTCCATAGCAACGGAGACCAATAACATGCTTAAAAAGAGCTCTTTGGGAGGCCCCCATTTATTACAAAAATGACACGGAGAAAGGATGGATACAAAGAAAGCCTGCGATCAGTAAAATAAAAAAAGAGCAGCCTGTAGGGGATTCCCCTGGCTTGCGACTCGTCCACTGCGCCAGCAGCACGCTCTCATTGCAGAGATCTTTATCTTCTCATATCAGATTTCTTCCTTAAAGTAGGCACGACGCCGTCCCCTGTCGCTTGATTATCCCATACAGGAACCTCTGAAACACAAGCGCAGACACCAGCATTAGGGTCTATGTATAGTCTACATAAACACGCACATATTTCAAGCATGAATGTTAAGCGACGCTTGAGAACACTGCGGAGCCCACACCTCGAATAAACACGCCTTGCGGTAGACCCCGCCTCTTCCACTTTCGAAAACGCAGTAATTTCTAAACTACCACCGAGCAAGCGTCCTGGCAGCTGGGAGGTGTGGGGCGCTTCCGCGAGAGTTCGGAATGAGGTGGTTGCCCTTTCATTCATAGTACATCGAGAATGTGCTAGGTCAGGAGGCCTAAGCCTACCAAAATGTCCCGGACTGGGGTCTTAGTTGCTTTGGGACTAATGAATGTTATTCCCTCCTCCTCCCGGATTTATGAGTATCGCGTACCTGATATTTAGGTATGATCAGTAAAGTATGCATTCTTTTTAATTTCTGTTGGCATGCGTTTGCCATTTGTGGCCTCGTTGTACAAAAGATACATAAAAATACGAACTGCTTGCGCTACATCTGAGTGATTAGCGTGCCCCCCACCTAACTGCGCGCTGTCTCAGGTGCATGAATACCATATCCATTGTCGATCGTGAACAATGTACTATTTTTATTTGCCATATAATAAACATAAAAAGAACACACTAATGAACAGAAAACTGAGGATGATGACATGGCTCGATAACGACGACGGTGACATGACGACGACGGAGTAAAGGAAATCATGGAAAGACCAAAGCAAGCTCAATTTCGTGCTTCTAAGGTATCTCGCAGCAAGATGGTGTAGCAGATAATTCACTTAGGCTATCTTCACACTATAGTTCTATCGTGTTGAACGCTGTCTGGTGTATTTCCGAGTCAGCGCTTCCTCTATCTTTTTTTATGCAAACCAGATGCGGCCGATCCAACCGTTCACTACTCTCTCCTATCCTCCTTTCCTACTCTCCCCCATTGGCTAGCGTTCGCACCTGCTTTACTGTCGTGGGGGAGAGTACCATCTGGGTGGCGCCTCACAGCGGAAGTTGGAGGAAGACTGACAGACGCGTAAGAACCTGACACCTGACAGATGCAGGGACGGAGCGTCGACCACTTCTCATCGGGAACGGCGGCAGCGCGTGCGCAAAAAGCAGGCGTAGCTAAATTAGTCGTGCTATCTGAGTAGCGTCGCATCGCGGCAACTCACTGAACTAAGGTGCACGAATGGCTCCCATTGGGGAGCGAGCGATTGCACTGGCATCCAAAAAATAGAGGAGGCATTGTCAGAGTTATTATGGTGATGTTAATGATAGTGATAACTTTTAATGGCATACCCTTCGACTTCACCCAGTCTGTGCGTGCTTATAAGATTTTACTGCTAATCAATGCAGCCTGGCATTCAGTCTAATAAATGTGTAAGCATGTCTATGCCTTTCCAACAAGAACAGGAATGCGGAACAGGAACAGGAAGAACAGGAAACCGCTCCGCCCGTCCATCCGTCACGTATAAGACGATCGCTTTCAAGATAGGAAGCGCAGTATTGCGCGAATTCACCTTCGTGGTGCCTGTGACTTCAACACGAACTAAGCGGCGAGAACACTGTGCACGCAAAGCTATCAGCACTCGGTGCACTGGTCCCCATAGCAGATCGCTTTCAAGATAGGGCCCCCACGGCCGCGCCATATGCGGCCGCCGTCGGAGTACGGTTGATCATGGCTGATAATGGTCCGACGCGGGTGGATAAGGTGCTAAAGAGTAATAACGGCTTATAATGATCGGGACGTCATCAGCGCACCTGGTACCGCCGTCGTAAGTAGTATGCTTGCGTCATCAATTGGCCTGGCGCCGCCGTGCACAGCAGTTCGTGTCGCCGCAGCACTGTCGTTGATGCTGGTCGGATCAGGTTTCATAACATTCATAATGACGTCGGGCTGCGTGGAGACGAGCAACTGGCACAATGCTCACGCATACTTACACAACTCCCAGAGCGGTTTCTGCGTGAATTTTTCCTGCTGTATCTTGTAAAATTATTTATGGCTGTAATGACCCCTGCCCTTTCTCTTTCTTACTTTATTTCAAGCAGTACTCTAAACGCTCCATGGTTCCCTCTACCGTTAACCACGTGACGCGTCCGTCAGCCTTAAACCTCAGCACTTCTGGAAGCTAGAATCATGGCATTCCATTGTGATGTGCTGTGTAATATACGGATTTTTTCTGTGACAGTCACTTGCCTCACGCGCTCGAGAGCAGTTGCTTCTGTATGTATTTGTCCTCAGGCAGCCAAGTGGGTCGTCAAATGTAAATATTCTTAGCCTCCTCCTGCGTGTGAAGCCAATTTAGCTTGGATGTCATTCGGATGCGGCAAAATAGCCGAAACACTCGGCCTTCGCCCTGAGTGCCATAGACGCGCCCAAGGCACGGTGACTGCAAGGGGCCGTGCAGACACCGCGGAAGAAGTGCCGATCGCGATCGCCGTTTCCACGTGCACTGACTCAGCCGTGATAATCACTGACTCGCAAGCGGAGTGTCGCAGTTACCAGAAAAGAAAAAAAATATCGCAGAAAGCCCGGGGCATCCTTACCGAAACCTGTAACGAAAGAGAAGGAGATCTTCCAGACACCTACGTCGTCTGGACCCGAGGGAGGGCACGAGTCCCTGGCCGAACGAACGAAGCGACCGACGCCGCAGCCCGAGAGCGTACAAGCCGGACTTTACTCCCAGTGAAAACCAGAAAGGCGATGAGACAGGAAGACATCTCGAAGAAATACACCAATGTTCGACAACACCATAGACTCGAACGAAGAATGTACCCACTACGTCACCTGAAACTCTAAAGACAGTTATTTAAAGAAAGACGGCCTACGTCAACGGTAGCCTATTGCACAGGTAAGGGCTCAGTAGTGTCGGAGTTTATTTGTCTTGAAATTCGGAGGGTGTTTTTCGGAGTGAATATTTTTGGCGGAAATTCGGCGTTTATCGTAGTTTATTTCTCGTAAATCCCCCATTCTCCGAAATTCTGAGTTCTATTTTGCATTATTCTCAATACTGCAAAATTCTAAGATGAAATGATATCTGAACACGAAAACATCAGAACACACGAAGCGTATTTTGGTTGTCTGGAAGGTTTGAACACACAAACACATATGCACACAAGGACAAATATTCGAATACATAACACCTACGTTTGTGCGTGTTACAACGTTAAAGCTTGTTGTAATACACGCAAGCATACTTTACGAGATTGCTGTCACTGATTGAAGCGCGCTCCTTTGAAGCTTTGGAAATGCCCTTTCAACGTTTGCGCTAGAACCAGGGAGCGCCAGAACACTCAACGCGCAGCAATAAAGCGCTGGCCACTGGACAGTGTGAAGTCTCGAAAACGACGCAGGTTCAACAATGTTACTGATTTCATAGCTCTGATAGGTCGCAAAATCACTCATGAGCTGGCTGATGTCGTCAGTTTCAAGAAACACTAACTTAAAAATTGGCCATATGTTTCGAACACGAGCGGTAGCACATGCTTCACATTTGGATTCACAATATGAACGCTGTATCAAAAGGATTCACTGGTGTACATGTGTGCATCGCAAAAGTTCTTCTCGCGTGTACGTCTCCACTTTCCAGCGACAGCAGCCTAGTATCCATGAAGGTCTGCGGCAGCCGTCGAGCGGTCTTCTCGTCAAGGAGATCCAACAGACTTGCGACATCTGATGTGAAGACTTCAGGTGGGTCACGCCATTGGTTGAGAAGCGCATGCAAATGAACCCTCAGTATGGGGAAACCTGGTGAACCGGGGTACTCTCTGCCTCCAAGTTTCTTAATGATTGAGACCACAGCGCACGAATTCATTTTAAGAAACCTCAACTTAATCAGCAAGTGGTGCACAACGTCAGGCGATGAAACAAGAGTTTTGAGATTCCCACACTTCTGTCCCTTGGCATCGTCGCATCTCAATAAAGACAAAACGGCACGCCAATAGTTCAGAACATCTTCTAGGGTTTCATAAAAAGAGAACCACTTAGACGGACATACAGCCTTTCGCGACTTGATGGTCATACCCATGGCCACGCACACAAGACCGAACTTACGGCGCAGCTCCCGCGATTATTTGAACAGCGCAGAAAAATGCACAACAAAATTGTGAACTACCTTAAATGAACTCGTCTTAATACCATCCTCCAAAGCGTTGTTAAGTAAGTGGCACGGACCTTTGGAGTGAAGTGCCTTGAAATCGGGTCTAGAGAGCTGTAGGTCCTAGTGAAGCCTCTGCATGCAGGAAGCTGAAACGCAGCGCAGCACAGCACAGCTACGTTGGCTGAAGCTTTTTAAACCTTCTGAAGAGCTGTTTGTATCAACATGCTGTTGTGGTCGCGCCGCTGGCACGACCTGTTGGGAACTCGGCGCTGACGCCCGTTGTTGCACCTGGGTCGCAAGCCCCAATGGTAGCGTTGGCCTGGCGGCCTGGGGTACAACTGGAAGCATCCGAAGGTCCCGGCAAAGCATGAGTCGACTGGTAACAACAAAACAACTTGTTTATTCTAACATCGCAAAGAGTTAGCGGTCAGGTTGACCGAAGTAGAGAGACGGGAGTGCACTTTACTCAACAGAAGAAATCGGAGCCCTCTCTTTGGCGTCCGGGGGCAGCTGCTTTTATACTCTCGCAGTTGAGGGCAAGAAGGAACCCCTCTATAGACGAGCACGTGACGGTGCCGCTCGGGCACAATGGGATAAGGTGGCGCAGCGTCGTGTCGGCGCCACTCGGACCCCCCTTGCTTCACAGTTGTTGGGAGCTCCTCTCCCCGGCTGCCGCGCTTCGACAAGCGTGGGCACAATGGGAAGAGAAGGAGGAGCAGCCGTCGTGTCGGCGCCGCTCGGACCCCCTTGCTTCACAGTTGTTGGGAGCTCCTCTCCCCGGCTGCCGCGCTTCGACAAGCGTGGGCACAATGGGAAGAGAAGGAGGAGCAGCCGTCGTGTCGGCACCGCTCGGACCCCCTTGCTTCACAGTTGTTGGGAGCTCCTCTCCCCGGCTGCCGCGCTTCGATAAGCGTGGTCACCAATATGCACATACACTCACACACGCACATGAAGACACGTGGCATCGGAACATGCCTGGACGCGCTTGGCGGGGAGGCGTAGCGGCGGCGCCGAACGGGCCAAAATGTCTGCCGCTTTGTTGCAGCCGCGCCGGCTAAACCGCGCGTCGTAGGCGAAACGTAACAATGTCAATTGATACTTCGTTGCACTGCCGAACTACGTGCAAGTCTATCATGAGGCTCCCACGTCCCTCGGAAGCTCGTCGTCGTAGAAGGTTGTGAGCACCCCCGCTTCCGGACGTCGGCGGAGTTCCAGAGACTCGTCGATAGTGAGGGAAATTGGGCGCTATTTCATCGAAGAGCCTATCGTCGCAATGTCTTTCGCATTGACGTACCATGTAGGCATTTCAGGTATGGTTGATCCAGTGGCGTAGCAACAGGGGGGGCCGGGGGGCCGTGGGCCCCGGGTGCAAGGGGCCGGGGGGGGGGGGTGTCATATACGAAGATACCCCTCTTTCCGCCGGCTTGACTGGGCACAAGTTGCAAAGACTGCTCCGGTATCCAGTACCCCGAGCTCATGCACCCGATGCGTTGCGCCGCAGAATTGTCGGCTGCAGCTCTGTCAACACCCCACAAAATAATTGCACGAATGTGCGGGCTAAAAAATTTAATTCGCGAAATGGTCGCTAAACTACTCGCATTAGCGGAACGTTTCTTGTGGGGTGCGCTCGTGCTGTGCGTTCATGCTGGGAGCAGGAGTCGCTAAACATACACTGAGGCGTTGTAAGCCGCTGGGGCTCTTGGGTCCCTCTTCCGTTCAGAACGCGCAGCGAAGACGAACAAAGACAGCAGCAAGAGGGCGTTCAACCAGAGCGCCCGGCGCTCGCGTTTACGGCGAAGCGTTCGTTTAAGAGCGGCGTTGCATAAGTGGGGCCGTCAAAAGTCGCGAATGGGATTATCTGGATCGTCTTCAGACTCGGTTCGGCCGAAGAGTTTGGCGGCGTATGACTCTACAGGCTGTAGCCGCGGGCCCGCCGCGATGTCCGGCTCGCTTTTACTACCCCTCTCCCGCTCGCTCCGAGAAGCCGCTGCGAAACCTGCCGTTATGTTTCAGGCTTTCCTTCTTACCCTCGAAAGTTTCAGAAAACTGTTGTTGTTGTGTGACTTCATGTCACAAGTACAGTGTCTGTATCAGCTGCACAGAATTTTATAAAAGAAAGGTGAATTTTGTAACGATATTTTCCGATCGAGATTCTATGAAGTTATGTCTTTTTGTGATTACTAAGAACTCAGTAACGCGAAAAATATGGCAGATAAGTAATAACCATATCCTTAATAATCCCGTAATTAGTACTTATAGAGGAAGCACTTCAATTCGAGAACTGAGGACTCCAAAGTCATATTATTACCTCAACAAAAACTTCTTAAACAAAATCGTTTTGGGTGCTACATCCTACAGTACTTTGGCACGTCGAGCGGCGCCCAGTATATCGCAGAAGCGAAAGAAATATGAAGTAGTGGACGAGTGACGTTGATCCCTTAATCCTCTCCATAGCGAGTGCAGACCAACAGTAGTGCAAGCTTTCGCTGGCACGGGCTTCATCGCGGCCTTTTGTTTCTTTTTTTATGGGCACGCCAAGAATCGACGCGAAGAGTGCTCTATTCTGTTCCCAATCTTGCGGTGGTACCGCAGCTCGGATAATCACGTTTGTCCGTATAGCAGCAAATGAAAACAAGGCTTTATTGATCAGAATGAAGAGAACTCGTAATTGTCATAGGATTGGCGCCCGCGCAGCGGGGAGGCAGGTAGCGTTTCTAATAGGGTGGGGAGATCAGCGTCACTGACAAACAATTTAATTTTCGTTTTCGTTCAGGGCTGCCCACAGACAAAATACTGCGTGCCATAGTACCTACGACGATTTTTGTGAAGTTGTTGTTGGGCAAGATATGAATGTCGGGCTTCAATTTTGCAAACGCAATATTGCCGCTAAAATTGGTAATTAAAACTTTATTAAAAGATATTTTTTGTTACTTGCGACGTGAGTCATGTTTTCCACGATGCCGCATTTGTATTGGCTGCTAAGGCTTACAGTCTGACAGAAGATGTGCACATGGGCTTATCACACGTTTTTCAGTGCAGTACGTACGCTGTGGTACTTGGCGCAGGTAAAACAGCGTGTATATTTGCTGCATTCGCGGTCTCTGGGAAAGAAAGCGAAGGAGAGGGGGACCCAGGGAACGCGCGCGGTATCCAAGGCGGCTGTACTGGTGCTGAAACCCGGCAATTGTCGATATCCTCGCCTTCCTCAGCTAGATAAGACGGGGGGGGGGGGGGGGGGGGGGGGGGGGGTGACAGAAGACCTATGAGCCCCGGGTGCCAGACGACCTAGCTACGCCACTGGGTTGATCACTACCTGGCATCGTGCGTGCCACTAGACACTTATTGCTTAGAAAGAGGCTGCCAGGAGGTCCATCATCCTGGTGAAGTGGAATCCTAGCATGACAGAGTGCACGGCAAAAATCTGGCGGGATGTCATCTGCGTCTTGTCTGTGGGATCGGCCCCGTGTGATGCATGTATTCTTCCAGCGAGCTTTGCTGTGACGAGTTGCCTAAGGGATAGGAATAGCAAGGCGATGTGAACAAATGGGATTGCGACCATGTGAAGTCTGTTAAGACACCTGGCATAAAAGGAAGCGTGCATAATAAATGGAGAAACCGTGTCAGGCTGTACGAAGCATGGTACTACGTACACCTTCACATAGCTGTAAATTCCGAGCACCCAGAGTTAAAAAAGGACTTATCTGTGTCTATATTCTTGAGCTGGACGTGCGTTGTGATTGTAGGTGCTCCGCAATCCTCAAGGCGCCCTTGCCGTTGGCAATGTCACACGACAAAACTTGCAAACAATGACTCCTTCAGATGACGTTGACAATTCAAAATCACTAAGCTCCTTTACGTAGTCGATCGAAATTTCGTTTCTTTTCCATTTTGGAACATGGATATAATGGCGCGTATTGAGTACAGGACACAGAAAGAATGCCCACAGGACAGTCGCCGGGACACAGGGCAGTCGACTGTCCTGTCTGCATTCTTTCTGTGTCCTGTCCTCAAACAGCGCCGTTATAACCACTTTCCATTAAGCCAGCAGCCAACTAGCCCATCGAAGTTTTTTCATTTCCCATTTTACTTGCCCACAATTTCTCTTCACGTGCTACAGAAATGCGTCGCGTGAGCATGCCATGCTTTCCGCCAGCAGGCTTTCACGCGCTCGATTCGGTCCCCTGGCGCTCGAGTGCCGCTAGGGACGGTATAAGAAGATGTCTCCCGCTCCCGGGGGCGACAAGCACTTTGCTAAATGTGCGATGGGTGTGGTCTACGAGATACTTTCGACGTGAGGTAAGTTTATATCGGCCAAACCGGCCGATGTATGAATGACCGCTTAGAACATGCTTTTTATCGAAACGCTTTCGATAAAAAAACGGAACAGATGCATATTGACCGTTAAAATCGGAGTTTATCGGATAAATCTAAATTGTTAAAAATTTTACCAGCGAGTGTCTATCGGATTTTTTTCGGATTTATCCGAAAACACGGAGCCCTATGCGTAGGATATTTCCAGGCACCATGCGCCCGTGGTAATGGAGTGTTCAGGGCCTGCGGGACCCCCCGCAAAAGCCGAAAACAGCCGAAGAAGAGAAGACAGAAGAGGACAAGGAGGAACTCTGGGAGGCCATGCTGTCTTGCCCAGGGCTGAATGACCAGCCTTCCCCTCGATGTTTTTATTGCAACGAGCCAGAAACTATGGAGCATTTCCTTATATAGTGTCGTAGGTTCGACGTGCACAGAAAACGACTTCTGTAAGGTCCTCTTAGCCAACTTCGATTGGTTATTACGCTTCCTATGATACTGTCTCTCAGGTCGTCACCACTTGGACACTGCAATAGGAACGTATGTGATGGCATGATTAATTTTGTCAGTGAAACAAAGAGACTGCCACGTTAATTTTATCGTTTTACTTCCCGCAATATAAACACAAATATTAACTTCCAATTTTAAAATAATATACCCTGTAAATTTATATTGCAATTAGTATTCATTTAATATAATTTTTAAATTATAAAATTCTATTTAAACATTCTTCCCCATTTACTTACTGCCGCCCGATTCATGGCCGATACCCCGTAGCGGGTTGAGCCATAGCCGTAGGCACCAAACCAAACCAGACCAGCGAAAGTTGGTGGACCGGGCCAGGGCGGCAGCGAGAGCGCACGGATTTCTGGAATGAGGAAGCCGCCCACCTAAGGGCGCAGAGAGAAAATCTCTCTTTCTCTCTCTCCATAGCTAGTTCAGAAATAAACGTTTATTTCTCTCCTTCTCTAGTATACGTAATGAAAAATATATTGAATCAATGAATATTTGGCCCACATTCGGAATTTCGTGTTCACTTCCTCATGTAGACTCTTGATACGGTCTGATCGACCAGATATTTTTAGGGAATTTAAAGCGAGCCTGAAACTATTTTGACGATTTTGTACAAACCTACTCAATCGTTATGATAGATCCTTCTGATCATTAAGTGATACATTCAAGTGCTCCGATTAAATGGCAAACTTAGGTGACGATTGAGAAATTTTGGAAAAGCTGGCTTTCAATTCATTTGACCAAGTGCACTATCAAATAAGAAAAAAAATTGCACTGCGTTTGAATTTTTAAGGCCCTCTCCGATGTTCCAAATATCCCTCGTGGTAAAGACAGCATTATGCAGATAGAAAGAGAGAGAACAACTTATATTTACTGTGCAGACTGTGCATATTTACGGTGTGCTACTTTATCATAGCGCGTTAGGCAAGCGGACCGCAAAAAAAGAAGACGCACATGCAGAGTGCTAATTTGACACACATAAATCGCATGGCTCTATGCAAGAGGCAAACAGATAGCGTTTCTTTATTGGCGGAGTGACACTACAACTTTCAATGCTACACCATTTACTAAATGACACGCACACAATAATTGACTGAAGTGTTATCCGACGAAGCCTATCGCTTCTGATAATATTGCTGAAAATTTGTTAAGTACTTCCCTTCTTCTGGACATCTTTTCCGTGAGAGCCACAGAAATAATGAGATCAGCTCTTCCATATAAGAAATGGGGGGGGGGGGGGGGGAGGAGGAAAGAAAACCTATGAGAATACTGCTCTTGCGCTGAATTCAGAACACCCACTCAAATTTAAGGTGATGTCGACGTGGTTAATTCACGTATAAGAAGCAATTTGTGAGGTTTAACTGGCTACACAAGCTTCAGCCTCTCAATACATAAACGCACCACACGGTCACGCCTCAGGACACGACCTACTGCTTCACGGCGCCTGTCTACAACCCAGGCAGTACCTCCCGGCGTTACTTCTTTGCGACATACGGCCTTGTTTGCAAAGCGTTTTATGTCCGTAGATGCAGAAACATGAAGTCGCGCCGCGCTATGCTGCAGGTGTCTTTCGTTCCCGGAACTTACTCGCAGATACATCTATTCCAGCGTTACATCAGGCCTCCCCAGTTGAAAAAAACAATTGGACCCAATTGGAAAATTTCCACTTGTTTCCAATTGGTCCCATTTGTGTATTAGTACCCAATTGGGCCACTTGGAACAATTGGGCCAATTGGTTGTATACCATCTGGCTCAAATGGTGCAGTTGGCATAAAACCAATTGGTTGTATACCATTTGGCTCAAATGGTGCAGTTGGCATAAAACCAATTGGTTGTTGCCAATTGGGTCACATGGTGCAGTTGGCATAGAACCAATTGGGCCAATTGGCATGGAACCAAATGGTGCAAATGGAGCCGCTCGACGGGTCAAATGGTTTCGACTGTGCACCGCCTGCCTGCGCTGTGTGAATCTGGCAAACTAGCACAGCAATAAGGAACCACATTATTACGTGTTGCTCGGCTAGTTGGTTCATATATATTGTGATCTAATATGATGCAATACAATACGAACAGCACAGAAAGAGAATCTCTTCATTAATACTCTTCCCCATGCTTTTCTTGCTTCACATCATATCACACAAGGAGCCACTACTTCCTTAAGATGATAACTACATGTGACAATGAGGCAACAAGTGAAAAGTAGGATTTAAAGCTTTATTACTGAGAAAAATGCAATTCGGGATACTGTTCATGGTCCTTTTCTGGTCTAGTCGCGCCACAACCTGCAGAAATGGATAAAAAAGAAAGACAGCATTGTGTATGGAATCCTGAAAAACCTGTTGCCCTCAAAAGCTGGCACGACAGGCAAGCTGATATTAGATAAAAAGGCACCTCAATTTTAATATCCAGCAATCCAACCAGGTTGAAGAGAGTCACAATTTGCGGTTTATGTAGCTAAGGTTCAAGCAGCATTTCAGCAAATGCAAGAAAATTGTTCTAATCAGTATATATTTTTCGCTGTTCTGTCAATGTCAGCAATGTTCTCCCCCACGTAGTGATTCATACGTTTCACCAGTGCTGTCACGACGCTCTCGGGGAAACCTTGCTTTTAAAGAAACGCTCATGCAATACACTTGAAGCATTTTTGTCGAAATTAGTTCAGTGCATCATGCATATTTGCTACATTACACAAAAGCGTATACATATATCTGTGCAATCATTTAACTCAAACGAGTGTGCGTGACCCGTGCACTCGTGTAGTGCAGTAATGCAAATTAATTACAAGAGCTTTGGAAACGCGGAAACTTACCACCGATCTGCAAAATTCTGGCAAGGTAGTGGGCACACGTGCCGGCCGCGTTTGTCCACTTCACCATATAAAAACCCGCCGAAAAGTCGTCGTCAGGCTTGAAGTTCTTTATGTCTGTCACTGGCACAATTGCCAAATGTTTGTCGATTTCGTGCCGCACGAAGCACGCAAGGCGATCAGGACAAAGGGCAGAATGTAGTGCAGCACGCATGCACGACTGTTTTTGTTGCTGCCATGGTTGCTGCACCAATGCCTCCTTTGGCTGCACACACGAGCACATGTTGCTAATGTTGATGTCGATTATGCTGTCCCGTTCGGTCACCAAGGAAAAATGACGCTGAGACAAAATTTAATTCCAAGGAAGAATTATTTCAGAGATGTGAAATATAAAATTTAAACAATATTGCTAAATTACAAATTGCATTATGCCTAAAAGTTGTTTGAGTCGTGTGTTTAAGAAACACATAAAAAAGTGCAAGTTTTTTTTTTTACGGTTTAACATGATCAATACATCGCGACCACTTTTTTTTACGGTTGTTCCCCATTTACTTGCCCTCCAAATGCCAAATAGTGTCTTCCAATCTCACGAATCCAATCTCGAATCTCGCGTCCAAATCTCAAAAGAGAAATCTCAAAAGGAAAAGAGAAATCTGCAAATTTTGTACACAAGAGACATTAACATTTTCTCACTCAAATTTTATCCAAATGGTTTTGATAACTCCAATTGGACCATGTGGCAATTCGGATTTACCCAAATGGTCCTGCTGGAGACTCCATCTGGCCCAATTGGAAGGGAGGGTTTCCATATGAACCAATTGGCCGTTCTAACTGGTCCAAATGGTCCTGTTGGAGAAAACACTTGGTCCAATTGGAAATTGCCGTTTCCAGTTGGACCCATTGATATTTCCAAATGGTTTCAATTGTTTTTTTCGACTGGGTCATACAAATTCATCGAGGGACCCTCGATGCACGCTCGTGCATTTAGCCAGCCAAAAGGGCAGAAGCGCTCCGCCAAAATCAACCTTGTGGCTGTCAGTGTACGTCCCCGAATAAATTATGCTCGCCTCAAAACGGCACATTCAGCGTGTTCTTGTAGGCAGTGGCGTAGCAACAGGGGGGGCCGGGGGGCCGTGGGCCCCGGGTGCAAGGTGCCAGTGAGTGGGGGGGGGGGGGTGTCATATACGTCTGAAGACACCCCTCTTTCCGCCGGCTACACCCGGGGAGGGGGGGTGACAGAAGACATATGGGCCCCGGGTGCCAGACGACCTAGCTACGCCACTGCTTGTAGGATCAAACCATGGATCAAACCGACAGTATGCAGGTATACTATCACAGAACGCCTGCGTAGCATAAAGTTTTATTTTCGGTAAGGTATACTGAATGGTCGAATTGTTTAAATGTTCACATTATGCCGTCTAAGTTTCTCAATAACAGCGAATCGCAAGAATTAGAATTTCGCCTTCCGCGCCATTTCATTATCATCATCAACAGTTTGTATGTCCACGTGACGGCATTCATCGCTCGTCGCGTGGTTTGTTTGGATCGGCGCGGATCGCATGTGCTCTTCGCCACGCCGTTGCGCCGCCGAGCTATCCGACCCGATAACCAGCGGCTATCACGAGAAAATGATAAGCCCCGTTGAGGCACAAGAGCAGAGCCGGAAAGGATCATATTCGGGCGAGAACCATGCGCCGAAACGTGTTTTGCAAGCTGCTGCAACGGCAAACCTACAACGTCTTGTCGGAGAAGCGTCTTTGTGTGGTTTCGCTTCTCGCCTTCGCCGTTTTTGCTGTTTCAGCCTTACATTTTTGCGAGGTAAGTTACCAACCAATTTCCTCCTAATCATGCGATCGTGGGCCCTGCGAACCGGCGTGTTTTCGGCACGCCGTCTCTCACTGAGACTCCGTAGCACGTATCGGTTTACGGATGTCACGCATAAACGAACGGATTGGGTGTGATGCCAGGGAACTGCCTCGTGGAGATCAAATTTTCGCAACGTTTTTCTCTGCCACAGGTTGCGTTTGATTGGAGTAAGACCAAGTATGCTGCCGTCTTCGACAGATTCAGAGACAACATCGCCGGCGAGAACTACCAAGACAGGTTAGGGTCGCGTCATTTTGGTTCCATTTTGTGAACGTCTTGACGTTCGAGCGGGTCAGCAGCCTCTGTTTGCACATTGGCATGCAGTGGGTAGTTTGTGTAATTTTTTCTTTCAAACGTCCGACATCGCAGGCTGTGTCAAGACATGCCGATCGACGCTGTCTACACCTGGGTGAACGGCACGGACCCAGAGCTAGTGAGGAATCTGTCCCTCATCAGGAAACAACTCATGCTAGAGGCCAATAAGTCGAGGTAAGCATGCGCTGGAGTACTCAAGGACGTGCATCCAAACCTAAGTGTAGTAAATTATAGCGGTAAAAGTTCATGCTACCATAACTTCGCGATAGTTGAATTCGGGGGTTTTGCGTGCCAAACCGCGATTTGATTATGAGGCACGCCGTAGTGGGGGACTCCGAATTAATTTTGACCTCCAGGGGATCTTTAACGTGTACCCCACTGCACGGGGCACGAGCGTTCTTGCATTTCACCCTCATTGAAATGCGGCCGCCGCAGCTTTGATTTGATCCCGCGATTTCGTGCTTAGCAACTCAACACGGTAGCTGCTAAGCCACCGCGGCGGGTTACTTCGCAATAGTTGCCCCCTGATCTGTTGAGTGGAAGCTGCGGTTTTGTATTTATTACTGTTGTGTGCTTACCCGTTATGCGGTGATATCTATTTGTTTAATATTGTATCTGGCGTGGTATTTCTTTCTGAAGTTTCATTTGAAATTTTTCTGTATTGGTAAACACAGCTCTGAGGTGCTAGAACGTTGTTGAGTTTCACTGTTCATAGTGAAAACAGACTCGCTATTTCTGTAAGGAACACCGAATGCATACGTATTTTGCAAGCACTGTCAACAACATCTGTATACGTTGCTTGACCCATGTGCACTGTCCAATACTTTGCTTACAAAAACATGATAATCACATGGCATTGCTATTTAAAATTGATAACACCTGTCTTACTCGGTCACACTTTAATAGGGTCACTTTTTCCGGTAATTCAATTCCTGTAATTTGAATACACATGTGCCCTGGCGCAGTTATTGTGCATCCACTGTATTCATGCCTTACCCTAAGGTTGACAATTTGCATTACATGCAGCACTTCGAAACTGTAACAACTCGCTGGTGTGCTGTACTATACTGAAATGTAAAAGGGAACACAGGAGCAGAGTAACACAGCCTCAAACCTAACTTGGAGCAATGTGCGATAAACTGCACCTGTGTTTCTAGAATGTGGGGAGCATCTTGTCACCGGCTGCAGCCATAACAACACATTGACGTTTCTCAATGACTAATAATGCGCTCAAGTGTAGTAGTGTTTTAGTAGTGTCTTAGGACAGAGGAGAAATGGCATTTATATTTCATTGAAGCATAGAAAGCAAGACTATCTCGTCTATGACATTTTTGGAAAAAGTTGGCAGTGATGAGGATAGCCCGCAAAAGTTGTTCTTTAACTGCAACTAATCGCCACAAATAGGCAAACAGTGTGAGTGAAAGTTAAATGCTCCTTCATCTTTCCCCTTGTTTCTCTGGTTCCATCTTCAGCTACAAGAGGTCCAACGGTGTACACGTGCTAAGTAGAATTAATCAACGTTAAGCCAGTGTGCCAAAATGTAGTTTTAAAAAAGGGAGCCACATTCAGTGGAATGTTGCCAAGTACATTATGTAAGCTGACTTTGTTTTCTGTTGTTGATTCACCTGCATAAGATGAGGTTTTAGCTGTTGACAAAAGTGAGAAGAGTGATTGGGTGGGCAGGACGACTTGCTACCTTATATTAGGTGAATGATGGTGATGCTAAGAGTTGAGTGATGGTGATGCTAAGAGTTGAGTGGTGGAGCCTTGGTGTGACAGTCAATGCGAATAGATGCGACAGCGTTTCCACAGGTGACTGCTCGCTTTCATTTTGTTGCGATAAGAGTAGTCTCACGATAAACTCTTTGAGCTTTTCTTAAAAGATTATGCAAAGTTGCCGTCAGATATTGCTTGCAGTTTGAAAAACTGGCGGCCCGTTATACGAACTGTCTATGGACTTCAAGGGTCCCGGAGAACTGGGAGAATGGAAACATTATACTAATCCGCAAAAAGGGAGATGTTAAAGAGTTGAAAAATTATAGGCCCATTAGCTTACTTCCAGTACTATAGAATAAGGTCAACACTGCACTTAAGTCAACCAGGGGAACAAGCTGGCTTCAGGAAGGGATACTCTACAGTGGATCACATCCATGTCATTAATCAGGTTATCAAAAAAATCTTCTGAGTATAATAAGCCTCTCTATATGGCTTTCATAGATTACGCAAAGGCATTTGATTCAGTAAAGGTACCAGCAGCCAGAGCGGCATTACGTAATCAAGGAGTACAGAACGCTTATGTAAATACCTTGAAAAATTTCTGCAGAGGTTCTACAGCTACCTTAATTCTATGCTAGAAAAGCAGGAAGATATGTTTAAAAAAGGGGGTCAGACAGGGAGACACAATCTCTCCAATGCTATTCACTGCATGCTTGGAAGAAGTATTCAAGCTATTAAACTGGGAAGGCTTAGGAGCAAAGATAGATGGCAAATATCTCAGCAACCTTTGGTTTGCCCATGGCATTGTTCTATTCAGCAACAATGCAGACGAGTTACAAAAAATTATTTAGGACCTTAAGAGAGAGTGTAAGAGTGGGGTTGGAAGATTAATATGCAGAAGACAAAGATAATGATAAAGAGCCGGGCAAAGGAACAAGAGTTCAGGATCGTCAGTCGGCCTCTAGAGTCTGTGAAGGAGTATGTTTATCTAGGTCAAATAATCGCAGGAAACCCTGATCATGAGAAGGAAATTCACGGAAAAATAAAAATGGGTTGAATCGCATATGGCAGACATTGCCAGCTCCTGACTAGAAGCTTACGATTATCATTGAAAAAGAAGGTGTACAATCAGTGCATTTTACCAGTGTTGACATATGGGGCAGAGACTTGGAGACTGACAAAGAAGCTTGAGAACAAGTTAAGGACCGCACAAAGAGCAATGCAACGAAAAACGTTAGGTGTAATGTTAAGAGACAGGAAGAGAACGGTGTGGATCATAGAGCAAACAGGGATAGCCGATATTCTAATTGACATTGAGACAAAGAAACAGAGCTGGGCAGGTCATGTAGTGTGCAGGTTAGGTAACCGGTGGACCATTAGGCTTACAGAATGAGTACGAAGAGAAGGGAGTGCAGTCGAGGATGGCAGAAGACTAGGTGGGGTGATGAAATTATGAAATTCGCAAGCGTTAGTTGGAATCGGTTGGCGCAGGACAGGGATATTTGGAGGTCGCAGGGAGAGGCCTTCATCCTACAGTGGACATAAAATAGACTGATGATGACGATGATGTTCACCCTGTGAAATGCAACCATCATGCATATTTCTATACATGTGTTTTTTTCTTCTGCTGAGACACAATATTTCCATTACCTAGAATATATGCATTTGTGCGTTCAGAAAGCATTAGTCAATAATGAAAAAACCAGTGTTTCTCACTTTTCTTGTTATAAAGTTTTAGTGTGAAGGTCAATGAAGGCAGGAGATTTGCTGCAGTAACTTGGCTAATTCATTTTGTAACACTTTAGCTGAGCTTTAATGTCATAGAGCCAACTTAAGTTTCCTGACACTTAGGAGTAAATAGGACTCAGACCGAATTAGTGCTTTGATTTCTTTGACTCATTTACTGTAAAAAGTGCTAATGAACCCCCAACTTCTTGATACATTTGGTAGATGATGTTGAGGAGAACCTTCCAGTACTCCTGCAAAGCTTTAAAAGAAATCCAGTGTCACCCAAAGTAGTCCCAGAGACCACAAAAGTGTTCTCAAAACTCTTTTTGAATGATTTTGCTAGTTTTTCCTTCATTTACCGAGTAATGTTTGAAATGTACATTACTGTTGATGTAATTTTTGTCTGGTCAAGCAGGATTCATTGTTGTATCTTATACATACTTTTTGCTTCACACAATCATAAATGAAATGACTTTGATGTTACTGTGATAATTACGACATTCTAAAGTAGACATCCTGTAGTGATTAGGAGTCAATACAGATGTGAAATAAGGATTGGAAAGAGCATCAGCTGAACGCTCTCCTGTCCTGGTCTCCCCATTGTTTCTCGTCCCATTACACTGTATGAACCGACTAGACCAGGCAACAAGTGTTGAAGCATTTAACAGTGCAAGTTTGTTTGTGCAAAGTGGCCATGGCATGATTTTTAGATTGCTTGACTTAAACCATAGTTATTGTTGGTTCAATCCAAGGTACATGCTTGGACATTTTTCTTGTCTTAAGTCATGCTGTGCTTGAAACAAAGCATAACGAGTGATTAGACTAATACAATGAAATTGCTGCCTAGGTTCTAACCGCTGTTTGCAGTTAAATTGTAATGCAACTTGTTTTATGGGATGAGGCTACCTTTCCTAAAGTGAGCTTTCTTTTTTTGAAATAGTGAATGCCAAGTCACATTTTTTGCATTGTTAGTGTAAGGTATGCATATGATGTACTTTGTGTTCCTTCATGTGTTGTGGATTTTTTTGCAAGCGCAAGTTGCCAATGTGTAATGCAAACAACTAATGGAGGAATGTTTGCAAAGTGCTTCCACTGCAGGTATCATTCAAAGTTGTCTCAGCTGTTTACCTCACCAACTCCATTTTAGTTTTGGTACATGTTGTTTAATGCTTTCTACATCTCTGTCAACGCTACATAAGGTGCAAATACAGGCTGTACTACCAGCATCATGCGGCCTTACCTAGTTGACACTATGTGCTTTTAGTTTCAGTTTTAATAGCGCACAGTCTTCTGCATATACATTTCTAAAACGTGAAATTTTCAAGACGCTACTGCAATGTGTGAATGAGACTTTCTTGAACAATTTATTTTCATGCTCGCATAGTAATCATGAGAGAAGGAAAACATCGTCACGTATTACAACTTGGTCACAGTATCTTCCTCATTTTTCTTTTTCCTTTTTATATTTCCTTAGTTTTAGGCCATACATGTATATACTTGTAACTTTATTGTTGGTATTTGCAAGCTTTTTATTTTTCTTTCTTCATGCATGTCCTGCATGTTCTTGCATTTTATCATGCTTCCTGTAAACCTGAGGCAAAATGCATGGCTGCTCCAGTTAACACTTGTCATCTTAGCGATAAAAAATGCAATGCTGACAAGTGTTGACTAACATGTATATCTCTCTCTTTTATATCTTCTTTGCTATCTTTGCTCCCTGTTCTTTTATCCTATTCTCCCTATATTCATGTGTCATACTTGTCTTGGAATGTTGGCACGAACAATGGCAGTGCGCCGAAGCATCCCTTTCGGACCCTGTCATCAAGGCCGTGCTGCGGGCAAGTATTCTATGCTCTACAGCTGCTACTCTTTGGCTTTCAATACGCCAGTGGCACGGACAGCTGCGAAAACTGTGCGCACTATAGACGGTCTCCTGCCTACGCTCCAGCAGCCTCAATCTCTGCCTGCGGAGATACATGTATTGTGAGGCGTGCGCGTACGCTTTTCACAGAAAGAGTATATTGTGGAGCTCTCATCATGATCTTCATCATGTCACCCTCCTTCCTCTTTACATCTTACGTCCGTTTTTCCTCCAAACCCCCTTCCCACTGTGGAGTAGCAGGAAAGAGACACATCACTCAGGCTGACCTCTCCACCTTTCTGGCACTAAGGTTCCCCTCTCTATCTCTTCTCCTATTCCTGTTAACTTGCAACGCTAGACAGTTAGGTGGTCAGCATAAATTCCCTTCCTTTATTTTTCTATTCTTACTTAATAAAAAGCAAAAAATCACTACTCCTACTATTGGTCATGTGTCCTAGTTCAGGGCAGACACAAAAATACCCCAATTAGCGTAGCCTGATAAATTCCTAGGTGCCATACTCGATTCGAAACTAAGTTTCATCCCCCACAAAAAACACCTCAAGGCCAAGTGCCTGAAAACAATGAACATACTGAGAATTCTCTTGCACCCAAATTGGGGCAGTGGCAGAAAATGCCTAATGAATCTTCACAAAAGTTTCATACCATTGTGTTTAGACTACTGGTCTGGGATGTAGTATCAGTCTTCTACACCAAGTGCCCTAAAAATGCTTGATCCTGTTCATCATTTAGGTATCTGCCTGGCAACAGGAGCTTTCAGAACTAGCCCGGTACAAAGTCTATGTAGAATCCAATGAGCGGTCACTCCATCTGCAAGGATAGTTCTCCAGTTTCATGTATTTCCTGAAAGCACACTCTAACCCTGCACATCCTTCTAACTAAACTGTAAATGTACGACATGTGCCACACTTTTTCGCAATTGTCCTATGGTGAGAGAACCTTTCCCGCTGCGTGTGAAGAACCTTGGCAAAGCAATGGCTGTCCCACTTCTTGAAAACCCTCTAATGGCTCCGGCCTAGCCGTTACCACCGTGGCTGTGGCAGCTGATTGATTGCGACACATCTTTTGTAGAAGTTACCTCAAATGCTCCAGAAATACACATATAAAGGCACTTCCCAGAGCGTCAGTCAACGTAATTGTCCCCGGAATTCTACATTGATGCTTTAAAGTCGCATGCTGGCGTTTCTTTATGCTGCAGTCAACCCATCCTTCCCGGAATCTGGCGGTCTGCACCTGGAAATAAGCATCCTTACAGCAGAGGCCTATGCACTGTTGTTGGCTGTAAGACAGATCAAGGAAATAAAACTACGAAAGGGAATAATATTTACAGATTCATTAAGTATCGTCAAAGCCTGAATGTCTGTACAAAAGATATAAACATATCATAATATACTTGCTACCTGGCCACAGAGGCATTGAGGGTAATATGCTTGCCGACAATATAGCCGCATCAGTAACCACAAAACCAAGTAATTCTTCCATGGCTGTTCCTTCCATAGATTTAAAGCCCTTCCAATGCAGGAAACTGAGGGGTGACTGGCAAGGTATGTTGGACACTGACACGCTTAATAAACTCAAGATTGTTAAGCCAAATGTAGGAAATTGGGCACCAGTAATGAAAATATGACAAACTGAGGTTCTTTTCTGCCATCTTACGATGGGGCACACATACAGCACTTGATCCTACAGTGGGAAACCGGTGGGAAACCTTCTGTCTGCAAAAAATGTGGCGCAAAGCTAACGGTCTTTCACGTCGTGCGAGAGTGTCGGAAAGTAGAAGCTCAAAGAAAAGAATACTTTGCCCCAGCATACAGACAATGCATTCCCCTCCACCTAGCAATGTTAGCCACTTTTTGACAGTAAGTTAGGTTTAACGTCTTTGAGAGATGTTGCTACATTGCATGTTATCAGCCCACGGGATTCGTGGCACATCCTCTCACTAGAGCCTGCTGCTGTAGTAGCATTTTTCTGAAGCCTGTGCCTCCCATGCCTTGCGTTCAAGAGCCCACTGGTGAGGTACAAGTGCTACTGTTACACGCTTACTACATCATTCCTTTGTAATAGAACCTTTATGGTCATAGCATACATCGCTAGTCATTGACATTATTTTAATACCTATACATTTTATGTACGTCACGGCTATAAATTTTTAGGCCTCTCTGCAGCCAAGTAACATCCGCCATTCAGAACTCTAAAATTTGTCCCATTCTGCTATTGACAATCCATTCATTACCTTTTTTCTTGGCGCTCTTTGGCCATATCTGTGCCACTGATATCCAGAAATCATCATCATCATCTGCTGCATTAACTCATTGGCTGTGCCGTTCTGCTGCTGAACACAAGGTTGTGGATTCGATTCCCGGCCACCGCATCCACATTCCGATAAGGGCAGAATGCAAAAAGGCTTGTTTACTTAGATTTAGAAGCGTGTTAAAGAACCCAGGGAGGTCGAATTTAATCTGCGGGCCCCCACTGTGGCTTCTTTCATAGTTTGTGTGTGGTTTCACGACGTTAAACTGCATAATTAGATTTTTTTAATTGGCTTTGATGATTGGTGCCCATGCTGTTCACTCCGCAGCCCAGCAGTGTGCCCGTTCAAGATGTGCGTCATGTCTCCAATCCTTATTCTGAAGCTTGACTCAAATGCCTCTTCGCTGCCCACCGTGCAAGATGGCGAGGTGGAGCGGGTCTTTCGGCTGTCGCACCACCTCAAAGAGCCACATTCACTTGTCGCCCTTCTCTACTCCTCTGTGGATGCAGGTAAAACATTTGGAACTCGATTGCTCTTCGCAGCTTTAATTCATTAATTCACTCGCGAATTTGCCACATCTAATGCAGGCACAAAAATTGTCACGCCTTCCTTGTTTCTACTGTAACGCCTTGATTTAAAATTTGTCCATTCTT
Source organism: Dermacentor variabilis (assembly GCF_050947875.1). Classification (NCBI taxonomy): domain Eukaryota; kingdom Metazoa; phylum Arthropoda; class Arachnida; order Ixodida; family Ixodidae; genus Dermacentor; species Dermacentor variabilis. Next base: position 175,553,325 of record NC_134571.1, read on the forward strand.
GCGGCTTGGATTGCTTGTGAGTTACGCACGTTTAACTTAAGCATGACTTTGTTGGACTTGCTTGCATAGTGACAAGGCTGAAAGTTAGGTTTATCAGTATGTGACTGAATGAAATTAGGTTTATCAGTATGTGATTGGATGAAATGACCTCATTGTAAGGTGTGCTATCAAAAAAAGAAACAAGAGAAGACAATAAAGCTATCAACCGGAGCTCTGCTACGAAAAAAATGCCAGAAGAACATATAAAAAATTATTCACTAAATCAGCTCGTACATGAAAGACGCACACATGTACACCTCAAAATGACCAAAAACATAAAAGTTAGAATATGGAAAAAAAAAAAACATAGGGAGAAAAACTGGATTGCATAAGCTACCATGAAACAGCACATGGGGATGGCAGCTCTTTGCCATTGAAGTTTATGGATGTCCCACTGACAGCACATGCACCTCAAGCAAGTGCTGTGAGAAAACAACGTCACTTCGGAAAAGGTCACGGTATGGATTACTTCAAAAAGTGCTGCCATGTACATTCGATCCCATATGTACTAAACTCGGATATATTGAATTATTGACTGTGTTGGACAGTTGTTAGACCCCCTTAGAAATTGCATGTGAAAATATAGCACTGTGCCACGCATGTATTGAACTCTCATTCATTGCCACATTTTGTGTATCAAATACTCCGCTGCACCATAATGCTGCAAGTGTGCTTCTCCTAAAAGGTACGCGATCACTTCTCGTGTCATTGGAAATATTTATTGCCGACAAATTCGAGAGGACAGTGTTTTGGCTGATGCCGTCAAACAAGACATTGAATCTGCAGGGTCCATGTCTCAGCTTTGCTCGCTGCACATGTGGATGGCTCATGCAATGTGTGCCCATTCGTTATCGGCAAGGGCAGATAATCACTGTACTTCAAGAACATGAAAGGCTCTCCAGTCCAATACACATCCTACTGGAAACGTTGATTATACTAAATCTTTCCACTGAGTGGCTCTGGGCACTGGATGCCAAACTGGAGATGTCTGTGCCACGGGGCTCATGTTCCTATAGACCACGGCTTCCCGCGAATTGTAGTTTGTGTTTCCACAAGTGGCCAAAACAAATCTGGCCCCAACACCGACTTGGGCATGCTTTTACACTACAGTTCGTATTTAACAAAAGCACCGCATGCTGCATCCGCACTTCGCAGAAAGACCATTGCAGCAGCGGTTTGCAAGACTCATTGCTGTGCGATTCGTGGGACCGCAGTCCACACTGAGCTTGCTGCTTTCGTGCTTGCAGTACCATATTTACTCGCATAATGATCGCACTTCTTTGTCAGAAAAATTGACGCAAAATCAGGGGTGTGGTCATTACACGAGTTAAATTTCCCGCAAAAAGAAAAAAATTTTTTTTTCATCCCGCATTTGCTGCGGAACACCAAAACAAAAATGCCGGCCGGTGGAGCAAGCCGAACACGATTTTTTTTTCTTCTCGTGAGTACATTACGTGCATTGAAGCTGTTTCTTCCATGTCAGTAATGGATAATATCGTTAATATTGGCAAGCTTTCGCAATAACGTAGCCATGTCCACTCTGAGGGGACAGAAACAGATGGGCGCGCTTAGCTGCCAGTGACATAGAAACACATGGCCGGCATGCAGCGGAAACTGCGGCATCTGTCTTCACTACTATCCTAATACGGCACATTTCCACTAAGCGAGGGTAATAGCTTAGCTGGGTTACATGCGTCGGTGTATGAATAGAGTACACTTTTAACGTATCAGTGTAAACGTGGCTACTATCGTTGCCGCTCGTGATTTTTTGCGTGCCCACGAGTGCAGATGAGAAGAATCGAAAGGCGCCTTTTTTGTTGTTGTTGACCATAACTATTATAAAGCCCACACATAATAAAGGCACGTTTGGTTGCAGCTTTTTTTTTAGTCTTGGAAGTGCGGAAAGTGATGAAAGTAATGAAATGAGGCATCTACTTAAGAATGTTTGGTGCGTGCAGACCGCTTGGTTTGTCTTGAAGAGTAGTTCGCGTAACATTCCACAAATGGTAAGCGCAATCATTATTAGCTAGACTTGGCACACGACATATTGCTGCGGCAATTTCTGGGTGTAATCATTACATGGGAAATAAAAAAATCTAATTTTGATGTCAAAATTCAGAGGTGCGATCATTACGCGAGTGCGATCATTATGCGAGTAAATACAGTATTACATGTGAGTGGGAATAGATGTGAGTGTTCTGCAAGCTGAGACAGCCCCTTTCTAATCTCATAGCATCTGTCTAGTGTCGGCAGTCACCAATGCGGTAGCCGCAGGGGAAGGGCGGAGAATGAATGGGCCACGGGGCGCTGGAGCCCTGAGCGGCACACAGGAAGAGGTGGGCTGATGATAGTCATGAGACGTGATGACAACTGGTTCCAACAGGAAGGGAGAGCACAGAGTCAGTTATGAAGCGGAAAACTGACACAACAGTCTGGCTGGCAAACTTGTTGCCGATGCGTGGTGATCGGCCACGTAAGTGGCATATTGTAACAGGCATGTGACTGGGCACATTCACGTGCAGTTCACAGTTCAAGAGCGCTAAGGGTGGCATGTGACACATCTATGCATGCTGTTTTACTTCCGTACTGTCTACAGTTCTGTGTTGTCCTGAATAAAAATGTGGAGGACATAGACTTGCAAGGAGCACACCGTGGTCTCAGTGTGGGATTTAATTAAGGGTTAGCGTTGCGATCAGCATTTCAAAGATCATTCCATAGCACAAGCTACTCCCAACGTTAGCGTAAAGCAAATAATTTTACTTTTGTGCTTTTGGCACAGCCACGGAGAAGGAAATCGGTAAATTCCTTCTTTTTGCTATCTGTGCAAACTGTGCGAGATGTGCAGAGGTTTGAGATAAGCTTCAGATAGACATATTCAATATTTCAAATTATCGATATGTACATCAAACCGCTTCGCAAATCCGTTCGAGGTAATATATCGTGGATCGACCGTATTTGTATAGTACTGCAAAGTGAAGAATAGTGCCCTCTCACCTATTGAGCAACCAGCCATAGTAGCAGACTGGCTATGGCATTGCGCTGCGAGGCTCGAGAGTGCGGGTTCAATCCCAGCCACAGCGGCCACATTCCGTTGGGTGTGGAATGCAAGGACGCCCACGTACCATGCATTGGGTGCACATTGAAGAATCCCAGGTGGCCAAAACAAATCCGAAGCCTCCCTGCTACGGCATGCCTCATAATCAGATCATGGTTTTCACACCTGAAACCCCTGAATGTCATATTTTTTTTTTACCTACCGAATAGCCCCTGTAGTGCTAGCGGAAGTGTGTGAAGACGTATCTTCAGGAAGTTTTGATGTGAAAGCGTCAAATGGCTCATTCAGTGAAAAAGCCGGTGTCTGTAGTCTGTAGCAGGGAATCGGCACCTAAAGGTCCCATTGGCTGCGACATGGCTTCACGAGTGTGCCTTGATTGATCAGTGCGGATGAAAGGGCACAGCTGCTTCTACGTTGGTGCACCAGGTGTTGTGTTGCTTGAGGGGGGAGGGCATTGCTGAGACACCACGCTCTCGCTCTCGAAAGCCTGTGTTATGCGCACGTTCCTTGTCCATGCAAGCTTTAGCCTGCATTCTAACTGTGCGTTAGTGAAGACAAATCAAAAGGGCCTAGCATTGCAACGCGCTCGCTCGCTCGCCTGCAAGGAGTTCATGATTCGAAGGACCGCGCAGCGGCGTTCAATTGGACATCAGTGCTTCCACATTCACAACTCATAAGAAGAGCTTAGATGTCCTCAGAGTTTTTTACTGGCAGAATGCAGACTGTGCTTAAATGTTATAATAAAGGGGAAACTTTCTTTACCTATCCCTTTGGGGATTGATTTCAGTTAGTCTTTGGGAGCCAGGTAGGTGTCCTGCTTCGATGGCTCAGTACAGGGTCGCTTGATAGACTCAGCAGGGAATCATTTCACAGCTATAGCCAGCATTCTAATCCTAGCTGAAAATTAAGATAGTGAACTCTGGTGTTGCAATCATTCAGCTAGCTTGGCAATGATGGTTAGGAGATGGATTTTTCCGATTATCGTTCTTGTGGCCTGAAATGATTTTGTGGTTTTATTTACTGCACATTATCATATTCGGGCAATTTTTTTTTTTTGCCTACACTGGCTACACGAGTGCAGGAAATCGCCATATTTTTTAATTGGTGCTGGGAAAGTGTAGCCGTGCCCACCTACACATAGCCATTTTTTCATTTCAAAAGTGTAGCATGTAAACTACACTTTCCACCCCACAGTTTCGATGAGTATGAGTAGTCTAGATAGTCTAGGTAGCAGACAATGGACAAACAGGCAGCTGTTGCAAATGCAAGGCATCAGTTTGTTTGCTACTGTTGGTGCTGTCGGCATACAGTAGAACCTCGTTGATACGATCCCACTTGTCACGATTTCCTGACACCAACATTTGTAGCTGAGAACGCTAGAAATGGGCTGATAAAACTTCTTTTTTACCGGTTTATACCTTCCTAGAAAAAACAATCTTTCGGCACCAGCCTTCTGTACATCTCCAAACTGCGATCTTATAGTACTAAAGGTGTGCGACTTTTCCAAAATGATACATTTTCTGGCTGCTAAATCCCATTTGAACAATAAATGGTACGAGGCACATGTGATCGAGAATGGTAGGTGCCCACCACGGTAGCTTCCCCACAATACTCGCCTGCCCGTGTCATGTGAATATGCTGGCACGCACTCAGTTTCCTCTTCCAGTATTGGCAAATCTCCTCACCAGTCGTCACAGGTCGCATCCACAGCCGTCACTGCCAAGCCTATTGCACGTTTTTAATAGCTGATAACCGAAAACACGCTGCAGTTTCCTGTGGCAGAAGGCACGAAGTGAGTGTCATGTGTATCTCCGGCGGCATCATATTCTGGTGTTGCCTACCAGCTCCATATTGTTCTGGTTTCCTGTTGCCATTTTAAAACACCACGCATAGAAAACCGACGAAGCGCATATCAGGCCGGGCAGCTTGGCAGCTCGATGCAAGCCGGCGTTTTATGCAGCAATGATTCTCGCCGAGCAGGCATGTTAAATCTTCCTGCCAAAATATCCCACTCTGAGAAGCTGATGACCTGCAACAAATTCGAGGAGTGCAAACATAATTTTGCCAAAGCCGCAGAAATGACAAGTTGTGTCTCGGGCCACACTCGGGCCCACCAGCTAGGCCTGCTTTGGCATCTTGTGTTGCAGTGGTCCTCACAATACTTCGCATTACATAGATATCAACTAGTACAGCTGAGTTTACCAATTTTTCTTAGTGACTTGGGATCATACTTTTTCCCAGTTGGTACCGTATTTACTTGATTGTAACACGTCTTTTTTCATTATTTTCGTTGCATGAGCTCGACCCTCGTGTTCTATTCGAATAATGACAAAACTGATCATTTTAAAGCAAATATCCTAAATCTTGCAGTTTTTATCATTATGTTGGCAGCCTGTAGGTTGTCCCATTCCAATCTGTAAAGAAGTCGATCGAAGTGAAAACTTGTTTTTTGTTGGAATCGACACCATTTTCGCTATGCCTGTGAGTGGTGTTACTGTTACAATGCTGCAGCACCCTGTGGCCTTTTGCGCTTCGACTACATTTATTCATGATGTTATGGCAGCCTAGCGCATTCGGTATGACGCCCGCTTCGGGAGGCGAGCAATTTTGACGACCAAGAGGGTGGGAAACTCCACCGTGACTTAACCGCTTGACGTGAACGATTCAATTATCCACAGATGGCAAGACCAACGGAAGGCCCTCCTTATATCTGAAGCTGGCCGGAAGGGCTCTGTGGGCCTCGTGGTCTAGTAGTGTCCTCATATGAAATGGTTTTGCGGTCTCTTAATTAAGAAGTACTTAATTTCAAACAAGCTCGGAGATGATGTGATTTTTGGGCAATCACTTTCCGAGATAGTTTCGCTTTTGTGAGGCTTGCCTCATCCCAGTACCGATCCACTCAAAGTATGCGGCTGACAGCACCCTTAGCACTGATAGCAAGCTTGCACAATGCCAAAAACGCATCTTGGAGACGCTTTTGGTGAAAAATCGCGCGAAATTTCGCGAAATTGATCCCATCTCGTAAAAGGATCGCCCAAGAGAACTTGTTTGTTAATTGTGATTTCTTGAATAAAGGTCCCATTTCATTTTCCTTTCACCTCGTGTTACATTTGCTTTCTTTTTTTGCTTCGCTTGACCGGAAAGTCGACCATCGAGTTACAATCGTGGTCACGTTACATTCAAATAAATATGGTACGCTTCTTCTTGCATTTTTTTTCCCTAAATGCATGAATGAGGTTCTACTGTAATACATGGCAACAGCAGTGAAGGTTCGCTGTGGTCCTGATGGGACCGTGTGCCACATAGGAAGGGGACGTTATCTGTCAAGCAGATAAAATTATGTGTCTTACTTTCGTACGGGGGTGAGGGGGTGCCTATACAGATTGGCTGTTTGATTCTGCGCTGTGTTATAAGCATCGTGAAGTTGTCTTCGTGCTCTGTGCATTCACAATGTATTTAGCTCCAGTTTGTCTTAATTTGTTGCTGAAAGGAAACTTATAGACTAGCTTTTAGTGTTCATTCAATGCCATGTATGCAGCCAGTGGGTGCGAAGCGAGGGGATATGCGAAGTCGGGCACTTTTTGTTTGCTAACGGAGGAGACTACACGCAGTCCGCTCTGATTGGCTACAATCCAGTCAGCCAAGTGCAGCACAAAATGTCATAGCCTCTGCCTCGCACTGCAGTCATCTGCATGAAACTGCGCAACGTGTAGGTAAAAAATAGCCGTTTCCGAATTCGGAAGGCAAAAAAGACTGCGTCCATGCAAAGTTATTGAATATAGTTGCATATATAATGCAATATATTGTTGAAAATGAACTGCTTGCAAAGTGGCAAGGTCGCTTGAAGGCACAAGGATGAAGTTTAGGGAACTCCATGTACTAACCATCCTTTCCATACCGGGAGAACTACGATGCTTGCAGCTCCCATAGACACCAGCGTCAAAGTTCCCCTTAGTAATTTTTGTTCGAAACTGTGCTTGCAACCACCTCTGTTGAACCCAAATTATACAATTTTAGTGCTACAAAACTGGCCGTAGATGGGAATCCGCGCTTAGTGAAGCTTTTTTTGTGGCCTCTGCATGTCTAGATTGTCTGTCTGGCTAGTCATGGTGCTATGTCGTGTTTGTGTCTACAAGGCCTGCCATAGCGGCTAAGGGCAATTGCAAGGTGCATTGGTCACGAAAATCTGTTGAGCGAGGTGTGATGAAAAACTGCTCAAAGTTTAATATCGTGATCCTGTGTTTCATCTTGCTGGCTCACCAAAGCTTAGTTTACAGTGATTACCAGTGCATGGGATCTGCGTTTCTTTTTTTTTTTTCATATTCAAATACAGTCATTTGCTTTCTGATATTACGATCGAATTCCATTATTTCGACTCTGGTTAATTAGATTTTTTGGTTATTTCCTTTATTTACGAGGGCTGCTCAAAAATTTTTTTCTTGCTGAGTTTCGGTATAGAGTACGAAGTTTCTGGCTAACCATTTTTAGCCTACACTGGAGTGACAGGCTACGAGCGTCATTTGTTAGTTCAGAGCACGAACACGGGGCAAGAAGGAAAAAGTTTGGCAGGCAACTTGCATTCTTTTGAAGACACACTGAGAGAAGACCGACTGATTTAAGATCTCCAACTCCAGGAGTGTCAGACACGTGATGTAAAGCAAATGAAATATACACGTATGGTAGACATATGACGAGAGCTATCTGTACTAATTCCAATAGAAGCCATATGTGGCTTCGGATGAATCCCCACTTCCAGTTTTCTTTCTGATGTTTCTCCCTGTTGCTGGGAAAGCTTCTGCAAAACACTTTTTCTTTTCGTTAATTATTCCCATTCTTCACATGTTTTGCACAATTACATAGAAAAAAATAATTTCAGGTATTTTATATGTGCTGTCATTAAAAAGTTCATTTAAACCCGAGCAAAGGTCCCAGCAGGTGCCCATGCATTTCTACGGGCCCAAACTTTAATTATTTCCATTCTAAGATTGGCGATCGCCTGATAATTCGAACTTGACAAGTCAGCATGCACATGCCTGACTCCTATGATACCCTTTTTCGAAAATTTGGCCGTAAATTGCGTGTGTGATGCAATCTAATCAAAACCATGTTTGTGGCATTTGCATGTTTTACCATATAACACTGTTGTATTGCAGAAAAGCTGACATTAGGAAACCAGCCTTCATTGTGAAACATCTATTAGACACTTGCCAATTTGTCCTACTAAAAAAGCGGGGGCTAATTAGATTTATGCTTTAGGCCTATGAAAGCTGGTGTGCATTTGATTCTGAGGTGTGCTAGAATGGGGCAAATACTGACAAATGAATTAATTAGCTGTGTGTTCTGGCACTTTTTCTGCATCTTGTCTAATTTGACCTGCCCAATAGTTCGATCGATTTCGTCGGTCTTGCCGAGGTTGATTTTTAGTGGAAGTCAGCTGTATTAGAATTGTGACTTAAGGCAATTTATTTTAAGGGAAGCTGGTTCCATGCTTTTAACATGATGGCACCAAACGTCTCGGGGTGGCCAATTTTTTTGCGGAAGCTATTTCTTTGGTATAAGTGGCACATTTGTTGTTCTAAATCGCAAAGCTGTCAATTTAATTTAACTTTGTCCCTGCCTTTAGCAACCCTTTTGAATAAATTATCATGAATATGAGCAAGACTTGAGATATGTGGGGTTAAATTGCAGCTCACTGACTTAAGGTGCCTTCGACTCTGTTACAGCCAAGCAGGTTGCTTCAGCTGGTCACACCCTAGTGTCTGGAAGGAATGCCTCGGTCAGTGTGACCTTTGTGACAGCTGACACAGCAGCTAGTAACACTGTCCCTCTGGACGACATGCTCATGGTGTCGGGGATCTCGTCTGGAGTGAGCGCCCACGATGTGACCGAGAAGTTATCTTATGCGTTGCAGGACGGCGTTGTCAAGGTAATTCATATAGAAGTTGCCAAAGTCTTTTGGACTGTTGTTCACCCATGAGTAAATTTGCTTTAGAGATTTTGTTGGCTCTTCTGTGCTGTAAACGTGTTGAATGACCTGATTTTATCTGTGAATGTTGAAGAATTTATACGTCTTTCTTCTTTTATGGCTGTGGAGGTAAAGCTTGCTCGGGATTCAATGTGTTTTCATTTTAAACACCATTTCCTCCCTCCTCACACGAAGATGTTTAAACATTACTATTATTTTATTTTCATGCAAGAAAAGTTTGGGCAGTTAGCAGTTAATAGTAAATGCTCGAAATAGTTGAATGTGCTAATTGGTGTAGGTTTCATTCATTTCCACTTTAACCCGTTTTGTGCTAGATAATTTACTGAAATTTGACCAAAAGCTGCCATATTCTTTACTGCACAATCCTTTACAAAAATGAGTGTAGACAATATTTTTAAGCATTTATTATAACAAAATTTTAACCCTTTAATTTCAAAAGTTAGATGCTATACACTATACAAGAAAGTGAAGTGCATTGCCAATGAGCGAATAAAAACTGCAATAAAATGAAAAGTATTGTTGATAAGCTTAGCATGTCATTCATCGATGTTACGAAATATGCGTGGACAAACTTCACTCGTGCATGATGCGGAAGTGGTTACAAGGTTTGAAAAGTGTGTAAAAAGGCATAAATGCACTTGTGTCTGTGAAAAAAAAAAAAGCTTGAATCTTTATGCACTGGCGTGAAGATGCAAGTAGGTGTTTGCTAACTTGCCATTTATGTTACATCAATACGCACTTTGGCATTCTTCAGGTTCAGTACTTCATGCTTGAGCATCCTCCTTGAAACCATATGTTGTTAGAGTCACGTAAAAAATGATGCTTGCAGTCAAATGAAAATGCAGTTGGTCTGTTATTTGTCTTATGGTATCTTATAGCCATAATGCTTAATCACTGTCAAGCATTTGGTACTTTACTGGCTTCCTTTTGTTTACGTTTGATGGAAAACTTTTTAGCATTGAATGGTGTTTTCCACTCGCACAGGTGTACATGTACGAAGACGAAAGCCTGGCCCTGGTGGTAACTTCAGGGAAGTCAGCCACTGAGACACTGTCCAAAGTGAACGTGTCGCTCAAGGCACGCTTAGTCACAATCAGCCGGGTCTCCCTAGTCATTGATCCCTTATCAGTGAGTAGTGATCTTCTCTGTCAGATTGACATGACGCCATGTTTTTCGATGTTCTTTTGACCTTGTTATCTTGCACACATATTAACTGATGAAGCACACATAAGTGATTAAACCCAACTCTATTTGTGCAGGAAAATGAAGACCTTGTGGCAAGCCGGTTTGCTGATAATGACGTGAGTGTTAAAAACATTATCTTCACAAGAAAGTTCTTTAAGCAATCTTGTTTTGCAGTTGAAGATGCAAGCTGTCCCTATTTAATTTCTTTTGTAATGTGCTTGAGTTATCTACTGTGTGTTTGTTTGGTTGCTTGTGTGGGTAATGTCTCCAGATTTTTTTTTTTGTCACTTCTTTTGAAGCAAAATATGGTCACTCGGAGTTGTTAGGTGCGGATAAAGTGTGCATTCGTGTTGTTAGTGTCAGTTTTAATTTTAGTTACCGGCAGATGGTGCTGTTTTACTCTGTCCATGCGTGGAAGGATCGTCTGCCATTGATGTCCACCTTTTTGCCATTAAAGTTCTCTTTTTCATTCTTATTTAAGAAAAAGCAAAACTGCTAGTTCCCTGACACGACCTACTCTGAGCAGTAGTCGTGCGACATGCATATTGAAATAAAATAGGGCTTAATAAACTGAGGTTGTGCGTGCAAATCGGGCTGTACTATACTCGCGGACAACTTTTTTTGGCTATGAAGCGAAAGCTATGGGGGCGGAGCTTCTGCACATGACTGTATTCATATGCAATGTGATCCGGGTGCACTCGGCACCGGTTTCGGCTTCGCCGACCTCGCACATCCTCTTTACTTTAGTGAAGACAGATACAATTAACTCGGCATGAACACTGTTTATTCACATCCGATATGTACCAAGTTCTGAACAGCAAACATCACAGCCTGCAATGGAGCTCCGAAGCAGCCGAGTGGCGTCGGTTAGGACTTGGACGCGCAACCGACTCTGGCGTCGGTAAAGCCGGTGTAGCAGTCTTCTCTCTTGCTCGTTTGTACATGCCGATGGTTGTGATTTCCAGATGGCATAGCTTGGTTTCCATGCAGACTCTCCAAACATTTTTTTGTGCTTCAACAGTCTTTTGTTGCTAAAGTTGGTCAATAACCTCTCAGAGGAGTTGATTGGCGGGACAGCAAGCGACAAACATTCACCAGAAGACATGGGCACCATATTGTGTTTCATGAATGTGCAAAAAGTGCGATGGTTTCAGGTGTGCGAAAACTCGAAAGATCAAACTAAGAATACAATACCAATAGTTGACTGGTGAATGTTACATATTGTTTCAAATTAGATGCTGTAAAAAACATGTGAGAAAACATGAACAGAACTGCAGGACTACTTCCAGCAGCGGTGAAAGAGGCGCGCTTAGTTTCCATAGCCTTCGCTTCATAGCCAAGAAAAATTGTCCGTGAGTATACGTTTCATGTGGTCTTGCCTAATTTACGCTAAGTACTTTTATTCTCTGCTTTAATAAAGCACTGTTTTTCTACATGTACATTCTTAAGATGTGAAATTTACGAGTCCTTACTGCAATGTCTGAATGTGACTTTTTTGAACAATATATTTTCATTCTCAAACAGCAATCATGAGAAAGGAAAACATCATCACATATTAAAATTTGCTTACTCTAACTGTTTCTTTTTCCTGTTATACCCCCTTAGTTTTAGGCCATACTTGTATGTACTTTTAATCTTTTTGGTGGTATTTGTGAGCTTTCTTATTTTTATTTCTTCATACATGTCCTGCATGTTCTTGTATTTTATCATGCTTCCTGTAAACCTGAGGCAAAATTCATGGCTGCTCCAGTTAACATTTGTCAGCTCAGCGATAAGAATGCAGTGCTGACAAGTGTTGACTAACACATCTCTCTCTTTTCGACCTTCTCTGCTATCCTCGCTCCCTGTTCTTTTATTCTATTCTCCCTATTCGAGTGTCATACTTGTCTTGGTATGTTGGCACGAACAACGGCAGTGCTCCAAGGCATCCCCGTCGGACTTTTTCGTCAAGGCCATGCTTCGGGCAAATAATCGATGCTCTGAAGCTGCTACTCTCTGGCTTTCAATACGCCAGTGGCACGAACAGCTGCAAAAATTATGTGCATTATAGATGGTCTCCAGTCAATGTTGCAGCAGCCTCTATCTCTGCCTGCGGAGATACATGCATTGTGAGGCGAGCGCCTATGCTTTGCACACAAAGAGTATATTGTGAAGCTCTCATCATGATCTTCATCATGTCACCCTCCTTCCTCTTCACATCTTAGTTCTGTTTTTCCTCCAAACCCTTTTCCCAGCGTGGAGTAGCAGGCAAGAGACATTTCACTCAGGCCAACCTTTCCTGCCATTAAGGTTTCTCTCTCTCTCTCTTATCCTATTCCTGTTTGCCTGCAATGCTAGACAGTTAATTACAGTGTGATCTGTAAAAATTCCCTTCCTTTATTTTTCTGTTCTTATTTAATAAAAAGCAAACAATGACTACATCCTGGTCTCGGTCATGTGTTCTAGTTCAGGGCAAAAATGACAGCTCCTGAACTGAAAATACCCCAATCAGCATAATCTGATATTTGTTCAGGAGCAAGGTGACAGCTGTGCCTTCACTTCTTCCTGTGCTGCAAAGTGCTCGTGTCAAAAGTGACTTTTTCTGCCCGTCAGGAACTCAAGTATTCGTTGCGGTCCCTGGAGCGGTTTGCCCCTTGGGTACGCAAGGTCTACATTGTCACCAATGGCCAGATCCCCTCTTGGCTCAATTTGGACTGCCCTCGAGTGGCCATAGTCACCCACGAGGTACTCGTGCCACATACTCGAAAAAGCTTGCACCTTTTAAAGCTTACCTTGTCCCCAAACAATAGTCGTTATCTATACTGCATGCCTTTCCTTTCTTTAATGCTGTGCACCTGTTACTTCCAGTCCACGAATGGCATGTGCGTTATCAGTATCACATAGCATTCTTGACAGGAAAGTAGTGAGCGCAGAGTTGCAAGCAAGACAGATGACGAATGTTGTTTGAAGATGGGGTACACCCCATAGCATGCAAACTTTTTAGAGTCTTTCTTTCTTTTCTTTTTGTCCCTACAAATGTTGCATAACAGCTACATCAGAATAACCTCAGTTTTCTCTTAAGGCTTGGCAGTTTGTGTAGTTTTCTTGTTCAGGTTGACCAAGTTTGCTGCATCAAAAAGAAAATGCAAAGAAGCATTTAATGCTGGCCATTAAAAGTTGAATTCAATGGAAATGAATGGAAGAAATCCAACTGTATTTGGATTTCGTTCACTTAGATTTGATGCAATGCCAATACTAGTGTGACGAAAACATGGCATCAAGTGCTGCTGTCACAGTATTTGTTGACATGCTACCAGGGCTCAAGCAAATATAGGGGGGGGGGGGAGGCTACGACGCATTTTCCAAGTAGGCAGTGAAAGACGCTGCAGTGTGATGCGAGAGGCAACACGGTCTTGCCGGTTTGTGCTTCCTGCCATGGAATTACGTTGTAGACTTGCATTGTACAGCTCATTAATCCACTGTTATGCCAAGGTCCAGAAATGTAATTTGTGTGCAAAATGCAGAAAGAGAGGAGACGACTGACAGCTGTTGGCTTGATTTGCTGCACAAATCAGCAGTTCAAATGCCTAGGGGTTATATTTTCCTCCAATACGTCATGGGATCATCACGTTAATTACGTCTCAAACAAAATAGCTCAAATCACTGGCGCTATAGGTCGTTTAAAAACATCCTACCTACACAAACTAAAATGCTGGTTTACAACTCAATCTTCAACTCGCATTTGAATTATTGCCACTTAGTTTAGGGTACCACAACCTTCACTAACCTTGAACGCATTACCTAATCCAAAAAAGGTATCTCCGACATGTGTATAATACGTCATACCGACATCCAAGTGCAGCTTTATTTAGTCATTCTAGAGTAATTAAAGTACATAATCTCTATAAATATTGTCTCAGTGTCGTCTTTAAATCGGAAATTAGGAATAATATAACCAATCTCAGGAAATTAGCAGAACTAAAGAAGAAAAACGTTAAGCTATCCAACAAGACATGGCGAGGAATGGATACTACCGACACCTCAACTTAAACTTGGACAAGAACGCCTTCACTATATTCTTCCATCTCTTCTTAATGGTTATAGTCTCATTAATTTCAATTTGTTTTCTTGTTTGCGCCAGGAGCTTCGTACTATGTGTTTAAATAACATGGCTTGAGTTTACTTGTGTGCACGTATTGCCGTTTCGTGTATCCTTCAATGATTACTTGATATACTTATCTGTTTGTTTTTTTGTACAAGTTCCAGTACTGCCTCCCTGCTGAATTTTAGGTTTGTAGACTTGTCAAGCTACCCTGGTGTAGCTTTTTTCTGCAACCCCTCCATCTGTACTGTAAGATGGGAAAATAAATTGAAATTGAAAAGTAATTATTATGCAAATCAGTTGGAAGTAAGTAACGTGCACGGGATTAATAGATTGCTCTTTGTTTCTGTTGGCCACGCTAATATTCAGTGCAACTGTGTGTCATTTACCTTTCACAGAAAGCATACTTGCTTCATATTTTTGTATCTGTGAGGCTTAAGAAAATGGATAATGCAATAGCAATGGACTTGTGGTGCTAGCACACTGTTTGTTGCCCTCATGCAAAACTCACCTTAGGCTTCTGTTAGTACCACCTCCTGTGGTGTGCAATTCAGGACGTAGCACCGTGAATTTCAAATCATCTTGTGAGCTTTGGCATTGGAAGTTTCTGCTTGGGAAGTTGCAATAACTTGCATTATTATAGTTGCTAACTGATAGTTCGGACAGCGTTATTTTGAACATGCTTAATTGGACAGCTGCACAGTGCCACCACTGGTCCCATATACCATATTTATTCGAATCTAAGCCGATAGTTTTATTCAAATAATCATATTCCAAACTCTAGGGTCGGCTTAGATTCGAGGATATTAAAAAGCGCGCCAGTTTTTCATTGAAACTGTTAAATATAGTGCCTAGCTAGTGCCATCTAGAAAATTCAGTATCGCAGCCGCTACTAGCCGTGCCAGTAGCCAACTGTACACAAGCGAGGTCGCCATTTCGACCTGTGTCGTGTCGGCCGTATCGGTGTGCGGCGTGGCGTTATTGCAATGGCACCAAGCAGGAGATGCCACTACAGTGCCGCTTTCAACCGAAAAGTTGTGATAGCCACAGAGGCATTGTCGAACCTTCAAGCCGGGCGGGTCTTGGGCGTCAACGAGAGAAACGTCCGTCGTTGGAGGGGTCAATGACAGCAGCTTTTTGCTTGCGCTGCAACGAGGATGGCATTTAGCAGACCAAAGAAAGGCCGTCACCACGAAGTGGAGACAGTTTTGGCCAACTTTGTTCGGACACAGAGGGCAGAGTCGCTTCCATTGACAACAGAAGTGCTCCAAGCGAAAGCTAGGGAACTTTCGAGGGAGCGAGGCCTAACGCCAAAGGAATTCAAAGCCAGCCGGGGCTGGCTTCAGAAATTCATGAAGCGCTTCGGCTTCAGCCTCCGACGTCGCACTTCAATCACCCAGAAGCTTCCAAGCAATTTCGAAGAGAAGCTGATAGCTTTTCAGTGCAACGTGCTGCGAAAGAGAGAAGTGGCAGGCTACAACCTTGGGCAAATCGGCAACGCCGACCAGATGGCTGTGTATTTTGATATGCCAGTGGCGTACACCGTGAATGAAAAGAGTGTCAAAGAGGTGAAGGTGCACTCTGGGGGCTACGAGAAGCAGCGCGCTACTGTGATGCTGTGCTGCACAGTTGATGGACATAAGCTCCCTCCTTATATGATATTTAAAAGGAAGACACTGCCTGCTTGAGAAACTTTCCCAAGAAATGTCATTGTGCGAGTATATGAGAACGGGTGAATGACGGGTGCGATGGTAGAAGAGTGGGTTAAGATTGTGTGGCGACGCCGTCCAGGAGCCGTTTTGACAAAGACGCACATTCCCGCCACAGCATGATAAATTGAACAGGAACGAGGCCGTAACTCTATGCTTGCTTCAGACGCACACCTACCCTAGCCCCGCTATCTTACACCATTGCTATCCGCGTTTATATCCAACAGACGCGTGTAAAACATGCGGACAGAGAGCAACGCTGCGACGCATGCTCTGGAAATCTGCCGGCAACAACGGTAATCCAACCAGCTCCGTTCGCAGCGCGTCCATAATCGCGGCCGTTGCCAGAGTAGGAGAAGGCTCGAGCTCGCTTCTTCCCGACGCCGCCCCGGATGCGGGAGCCGCCGGGGACCTTCTCCATAGGCGTCGCCGCCGCTGGGAGGCAGCTATCAAAAGTTCAGAGCTGGCAGACCATCTCTGGGCCGTCCGGCAAGCCGAAGATGCCGCTCGAGTCCAAGGACTTAAGCCGTCACCTGAGGCCACCACAGCAAGAACTGCCGGACTATTCTTTAATAAAGTTTCTTCTTCTTCTTCTTTGTCGTCGACTCTTACCATTGGCACTTGACTGACAACATGAAGGCTGCGCTCGCCTAAGCGAACACAGACCTCACTGTTGTACTGGGTGGCATGACAGGCCAGTTGCAGCCTCTTGATGTCTGCATCAACAAACCTTTCAAGTATCGTCTGCAGAAATATTACACAGACTGATTGACTGACGAAGACCACATGCTAACGGCAACGGGCCGCATTAAACGTGCATCGCTATTGCAGCTGGTGGGCTGGGTAGCTGCAGCGTGGGACGACATCCCAGGTACTTTGATCGTGCGCGCCTTTAAAAAGGGCAGCATATCTAATGCACTTGACGGTACCGAAGATAGTGCACTGTTTAAAGGTGACAGTGACAAGGAACACAGCGACTCGTCTAGCAGTGACGACAACGTTGAATGAGCTCTGCAGATTCAGATTCAATAAATGCTGTTTGCATTTTGTGAACGTTGTCCTCGCTTTTTTTGTTCGGCCTACATTCGAGGTAATATATATATATATATATATATATATATATATATATATATATATATATATATATATATATATATATATACATATATATATATATATATATATATAATTCAGGGTGTCTACCAACCGGGAAAACGGAATTCTGAGGGAATTTCAATAGTCTGGAAATACTCAGGGAAAACTCAGGGAATTTCTGCTTCTGTCAGGGAAAATTAGCTGTCATTTTATTGAACGAGAACGAAATTCGTGTTAATGCTGGCTCCAGTAACAGAGGAATTGCAACGAATCCTTATTGACGTCGTGTCAATGGCACGAGGTATTTCCAGAGTAGTTGACGACCGATTTTCCAGATGCCCGATTTTTCGGACATGCCCAATAATTCGCACGGCTTCGCGGCACCGCCACATACTCCATATAGTCATTGTATATTGCACTGACTGCAGGTCTGAATTGGCACTAATCAAAGCCACCACCGCCACCATTTTAATTATCCCGCTGCCTCGAATCGGCACTCTCGCACTCAGATCCACTGGCAGCCGTAGCCACCACCGTGGCAACATTAGGCCTAGCTGCTTCTACGTTCACTATTAAGCTTCTTGCCGTGCGGTGCCATGTTTTTCATTGAAAGAATTCGCTGCGGTCAGCAATGGCACTGACTCCGCCTTTGTAATCCTCGCGATTGGCTTCGAAGCTCGCAAACCACAGCGCGTTGCGTAATGCCATTCTCTAGAAGTTAGCTACGCCTCAGTATGTCGTATCGGCGCCGCCGCTATCAGTGCCACGATCAACGAAAGACAGGAGACGACTGTAGTCCAAAACGCCAGCAAGGGGAAAGAGCCCAGTCTTTATTTCCACAGCCGTTTAAGTAGAACCAGCGTGACGTCAGTGACACGTGGTTCCATACATGCGTCAGGCGCAATGAGTCAGCGCGCCCTGCGGGAGCGTGCTTTCATCCGCAGAGAAATACATTCCAGCACATCCCCCCTTTTGCAAAATGAAAGTGGTTTTCGCGCATGACATTTAGCACACCCGCACATGAACAAAAAGCAAGAACCCTCAGTGGTAATCTACCACGAACAAAACGTTATTCATCAATCCTGTATTGAACTTCGCTTACATTACCTTTATTTATTACATTACCTACATTACCTTTATTTTTGCTTGGCGATTTTAATCTACCGAACATAATATGGAATACTGAACCTCCAACTTTACACCCTTTTTCTTCATTAGCCAATGAGTTCTTAGACATGTGCTCTGTCTTCTCACTTTCACAACTTGTTACTCAACCCACACGCACTACTGAATCCGTTGAGAACACACTTGACCTTCTATTAACATCACGGCCTGACCTAGTTTCCGACATCACCTATTTACCCGGCTTGAGCGACCATTCAGCACTTTCGTTTGACTTAAATATTTTGCCGCCAAAAACCGGTAAAAAATTCAAATCTTTTCGAGACTAAGCGAAAAGAAATTTTGAAGCAATTAATGCCGAATTATCTGCTTTTCTAGACGTATTTATAAGCAACTTCGACAGCCGTACCGTTCAGACCAACTGGAATATGTTTGCTGCAAAAATTGCGGAACTAACAAACAAATACATCCCACTGCACACCATTGCATGTAATCTAAACGCCCCATGGTACAACATCCGTCTCAAGCGCCTGTCTAATAAAAAGAAACGCCTGCACAAATTAGCCAAACATTCACCTAGCGTAAACCGCTGGACCAAATACAAGCTGGCGGCAGATGAGTATGTAGCCGCACTTAAACAAGCCAGAGATCACTTTCTTGGCAATAACTTGCCTTTAATGCTTAAAACCGACACCAAGAAATTCTGGCGCGTCATTAACCCCAAGACGGACGACATGATAACCTTAATCGACAGCTCTGGAAGTGTTATTCCAACTAATCAATGTGCGTCCGCGCTTAGTGATGTTTTCATGCACAACTTTTCATCAACTACACGCATTACTCTTCCATCCACGCACGACTACGATTACCAAGCAATGTTTCCCATAATCATTGAACCAGCAGGCATCGTACCAATTATCTCATCTTTAAAACTATCTTCGGCTCCAGGACACGATTTAATAAACGCGAAATTTTTGAAAAGCACTAGCTTTTACTGTTCAATTTTCCTAGGAATGATCTTCCAACAGTCGCTAGGTAAGGGTTCTTTACCTGATGAATGGAAGATTGGGAAGGTGATCCCACTCCATAAGTCGGGGGACAAGCATTCTCCATATAACTACCGCCCTATCTCGCTCACTTCCATTCCATGTAAGATGTTAGAACATATACTTGCCTCTAATCCTGCTAGCTTTCTTGAAACTAACTCATTTTTTTCACCATCGCAACATGGCTTCCGCAAGACATATTCATGTGAAACACAACTAGTTTTATTTACGCATAAACTAAACGTCATTCTTGACCGCTCTTCAACTGCCGACTGTATATTTCTAGACTTTTCGAAAGCGTTTGACAAAGTGTGCCATAACCTTCTAATGTTTAAGCTGCATCGAATTAACATTGATCCCAGACTGCTTGCATGGCTTGAGTGCTTTCTTTCTAACCGTTCACAGTTTGTCTTTGCTAATGACTCAAACTCTCAACCGAGCAGAGTGCAGTCCGGCGTACCTCAAGGGTCGGTACTTGGTCCCCTCCTTTTTTTAATTTACATAAATGATCTACCCTCTTGTGTTTCCTCTAACATTCACTTATTCGCCGATGATTGCGTAATCTTCAGGGAAATAATATGTGACACTGATATATCTTCTCTTCAATCCGACCTTAACGCTATTTCTACTTGGTGCCAATCATGGTCAATGGAATTAAATATTAAAAAATGTAAATTTATGCGCGTGTCCAGAACTTCTAACCAGCTTCCTTCTTACTGCGTTAATAATCTCCCCTTAGACCCTGTTTCCTCCTACAAATATCTTGGTGTCCATATTACTAGAAACCTCTCGTGGTCCATGCACGCTTCTTACGTAATCAAAAATGCTAACCGCATGCTGGGATACCTAAAACGCAATTTCACTAAGGCACCGTCTTCCCTAAAATAAATATTATACAAGTCACTAGTCCGCTCAAAACTAGAGTACGCTGGAGCGGTTTGGGATCCCTTTCAGAAAAACCTAATTCACTCTTTAGAAATGGTGCAAAATAACTCTGCTCGTTTCGTTTTTTCTAATTATAACCGAACTGCCAGCACTTCTATAATGAAATTAAACCTTGATTTGCCATCTTTAGCCTCTCGCCATAAAGGCCTTAGACTTTCACTCACTTTTTCATAAGATATTTCATCATCCTTCACTTCGCGACGAACTTATCTCCCCTCCTCAATACATTTCATCAAGGTTAGATCACAATAACAAAGTTGGAATTTCATTATGCCAAACCAGTCATGTCTCATTCATTCCATCCGCGTACATCTGCCGAGTGGAATCGCCTACCAGCCTCAACCGCTACTATTGTTGACCATCAGCACTTCACGGCAGTATTAGATAACATTGTATAAATAGGAGCATTTCATTCGTGTTTTTGTACTACCAATTGTATCACCATCTTTGTTTTGTATTAACGGAACACTGTATTACTGCACTGCATGCACCATATTTAATTTTATTGACCAGCACTCCAGGAACACTCAAATAACATTGTATAACCGAGAATCATCTATTTCTGTGCTATTAACTATTTTGCTGCACTGTACTTTTTTCTTTTTTTGTATTTGATGTAACCACTTTCTTCTTTAATGCCTCTGGCCCTGAGGGTACACGAAATAAATAAATAAATAAACCACTCTACCGGACTTGGTCACAGTCACTGAAGCAGAAGGTACTAAAGTTGAAGTCATAGCCCCCGATGCTAAAGGTAATGAATCTGTTAAGGTAGTGGGTGACTCCCTGTTCGTAAAAACCAATTCGGATGAATCACTTTCGTTTGGAAACTCGTAGCTGCCTTCTGCCTTCCTCTGTTCTGGCAAGTGGTTGAGCATTCGTCGGTTACGCCGCAGCGTACTCACATCCTGGGTGCGTATTATGTAGGACCGCGGTGTAGTGGCTGTGGCTAGCACCGTTGCTCTGGTCTTCATGTCCGTTACCCAAACGGAATCACCAGCTTTTAGTTTGTTCAATTCTCAGGTTCTGTGGCGCCTGTTGTAGTACCGTGCTTGTAGCTTCTTGTTGGCACTGTCTTTGGCCGCAAGATTACGCAACGGTGGCTGCACTGGACCATGCAGCTGCGGCGCCATTGGAACTCTTGTCCTAAGACGCCGGCCCATGAGGATTTCAGCCGGACTAGGACCAAGAATGCCTGGGGTTGCCCTGTAGGCAAGCATAGCCAGGTACGGGTCCTTAGATTTAAGGATCAGGCGCTTAATTGTTTGCACCATACATTCAATTTCCCCATTAGCCTGAGGGTACCTAGGGCTAGTAGTGACGTGACCAAAGCCATAATCGTGTGCAAACTTATCAAACTCTGTACAAGAAAACTGTGGTCCATTGTCTGTCACTACGGTCTCCGGGATGCCATGGCGTGCAACAATGCTTTTTAGCCTTTCTATCACCGCCCTAGCTTTTGTTGAGGGAAGGAGGGCTACTTCCGGATACCGTGACAGGTAGTCGACCACGACAAGATAATGACAGTTGTTAATAAAGCACAAGTCGACCCCAACTCGTTCCCACGCGAAACTTGGCGTTGGGGTTGAAATCAATGGCTCCGAGTTCTGGTTGACGAAGCGCACACAAGTAACACATTCTTTCACTTGCCGCGCAAGTTGTTCGCCGATGCCTGGCCACCAGACCAATTCCTTTGCCAAAGCTCTAGTTCTCGCGATTCCCTGATGTCCATCATGTAGCTTTTTTAGTGCTTCCTTTCTTAGGCACTGAGGTACCACCAGTCTGGTCCCTTTTAGCAGCATGCCATTGCATTCTGCAATTAGTGCTCTTTCCTGCCAGTACGGAACTAAGTAGCAAGGAAGCTTTCGTTTTTTTGGCCAGCCTTGGTGACACAACTTAAGCAAGGCTTGACAAATGACGTCAGTCTTTTGCACATCGCATATTCTGTTAACAAAATTGTTACCCATTTGAAGCCCTTGCACACATGCTTTGACGAAAGACGACACTTCTGAGATGGTCAGTTCACCGGCTAGTTTATCTTCTTTCGTCGGTGCTCTTGAAAGAGCGTCCGCCGTTATCAAGCTTTTACCGGGAACGTACACAATATTAAAGTGATACCGCATCAGCCGCATTCTGAAGCGCTGAACCCTTGGCGGCAACACATCAATAAGCATTTTACCAAGCAACGAAACGAGAGGTTTGTGGTCTGTTTCAAGCGTCACCTCAATACCTCTTATGTATTCGTCGAATCTATCGGCAGCCCACGTTAACGCTAGTGCCTCCTTTTCCACTTGTGCATAGCGCTGCTCAATTTTCTTCAGTGACCTTGAAGCAAACGCTATCGGCCGGCGCTCGCCATTGCATTGTTTCTGGAAAAGGACGGCACCGAGACCGTAAGACGAGGCGTCTGCCGAAAGAATCATGGGAAGGCGTGGATCGTACATAGCCCTGCACTTTGCTGAGCAGATAAGAGATTTCAAGCTTTCAAAAGCTGTGTTCTGAGCAGGGCCCCAAGCCCATTCGGTCTCTTTCTGCAAAAGCTCCCGTAGCGGGGCAGTGGTTTGCGCCAAGTTCAGCAAAAAACGGCCTAGGTGGTTGGCCATGCCCAGAACACTGCGTAATTGCGATATATCAGAGGGTGCTTTCAGCTCTTTAATGGCTCTGAGTTTGGCCGGATCCGGCTGTACGCCTTCCTCGCTGAGTAAATGGCCCAGAAAGCTTATGTTTCGAACACTGACCACACACTTTGCTTTGTTTAAGGTAACGTTAGACTGGGCCAGCTTAGCTAAGATGTTCGATAGTCTAGAGTCATGTTGCGCTTTGCTGTCGCCAAAAATGAGAATATCGTCCATCAGGTTAACGACGCCAGGAAGGCCTGCCAGGATTTCAGACATTCTTCTTTAAAAATACTCTGGAGCTGATGTAATCCCGAAGGGCAACCAAGTGAAACAGTACCGCCCAAATGGTGTAATGAACGTGGTCAGCACTTCTGAGGCCTTGCTGAGTCGCACCTGATGGAAGCCGGAATTCGCGTCTAATTTGGAAAACCATTTTGCACCGGCAAGAGAGCCCAGTGCTTGGTCGACAGTAGGCAATGTGTATCTTTCTCTTAAGACAAACTTGTTCAATTGCGTAAGGTCTAAGCAGATCCTTACATCTCCCGAGTGCTTTTGTACAGGTACAATGCCGGCACACCACTCTGTTGGCTCTTCGACTTTACGAATGACGCCCATTTGTTCCATCTTCTCGAGTTCTCGTTTTACAGGCTCCTGAAGCGGTATAGGAATCCTGCGCGGTGCACGCGGTGTATACCGGGCATCTGGTAACAGATGCCCGGTATACACGTGGCCTGGTTGTGCATTCCTCGATTGACCATGTGATTGCTTGTGTCGCTTATATACCTTATGTGTGTGTCAGTAAACGTAGTTGTGAGTCAGCGCTCATCCTATGTCCTTTCACTCCGTCTTCGTCTTGTTCGCGCTGTTCCCATTATGAACGTGTACCAACTCGCCCAACTGTCCACTTTAAAGGGGCCCTGAACCAATTTTTATCGAAGCGGAGAAAGACATTTGAAGTGAAGATAGGCTGTTTCAGAACCACTTTGCCGCAAAAAGTACTTCAATGCGTTCAGCAGAAGCGGAGTTATCGGCAATCAAACACGGCCTTAGCTGTGCTCCCCTTCCTCCTCCAATGCCTTACACTGCGAAGGCTATGGCGGAGACATCACCATGGCGCGCAGTTCAAATTTCCGATTTGGTGCCTATGTCGCGCTAAACGTAAGCCAAACGCGGCTGTCCTCAGAGAGCCACAGTGCGCTTTGCCACTGGACTCGTGGCCGCACCTGGTGGCGGTCGCGGTGTAGCCGAGCGCAGCAACCAATAGCAGCCGCATATTGGAGTGTGCTTTATGACGAAATAAAGCACACAAAAAAGAGCGAGCAGCATGGGGTTTTTGAAACGAGAGCTTTTCAGAAAAAGGTGACTTTGCGCTCCGCTTGCAAGCTCCACGGGCCGCGTACGACAGCAGAACTTGGCTGAGATGTTCACAACAGCATATTCTACCCGCGGACTATCTTTTTTCACCAAGCCTGATGGGTGGTTCAGGGCCCTTTAATAAAACTAAAGATCACTAGCACTGGCGCTCGACTTCTGGGACAGTTGGGAAATAAAGGCATGCTCTCAGTTGCATAAACAAATCGTGCAGTCAGTTCAGTCTGTAGCTCAACAGTTTCATTATACATTTTAGCGCTCGCTTGTACGCCCTATTGGTAAATTTCCCCTGATTAATGTTAAACACCCGTGTGTGAAACATTCCAAATACCAGGTGTTTCAGTGAACACTTTCACATATTTTTTTACAGTTGCCTGTGGCAAATAGCACAATTCTAGTCCATGAGCTGGTCTGCTCGAAGAGGCGGACACTACTTGCACGAAAAATTGAAATTCATAATCGACTAATCAACAAAAATTCACTAATAAAGTTTTTGACTGATTACTTTATGGCACATTGCAATTTACAAATTCTAGCTGGGGTGTTCGCAAGGCAGTTTCTACTTGGCCTAGTGTAATCGACATTCATTAGATCACTGAGAGGCACATCTGAATGTCTATAGGACTTGAAAAATAACAGAGGGCATTACGTGAACGGCATTCACTGTATATTGATGGATGTTGTTTATGGTGGTAACTGTGAGTATTTCTTGTTCATTATGCACCAGCACGTTTAGTTAACTAACTTTGTAACTTCCCTAATCAATGGGATGTCAGTGAAAAGGTTCTGGAAGGCGTTGACAAATGGCTGATAACTTTTAAAGCAATGTAGGATTCCGGCAAAACTTTCTTCTAGTGAAAAAAAAAAGCCCATAAAAAGCAGCTGTGACAATGTTTCCAAGTTCCATGAATTGAATTAATCTCGACGCAAACGTAGTCATATATGGGCATTGGGAATGAGTGGCCATGCACTGATCTCGACACTTGAGACAGTTTTGTCACGCATCTTTAGTCATTATCAAACGTGAAGTGGGAAGAATTGTGTGTTTCAGACTCCCGAATATTGAGACTTCTTGGTGGTCACTGTAGATGCTGGAATCGAATAGCTTGTAGCTGGCATTTGTCTTTGCATGCAGAAATGACGCTTCATCTCTGATGGTAGCTTCCTTTGAGCACTAGGGCAAGAGCTTGCTCAAGCAAAAAGCCATGTGCCAGAGTGCTTCTTGTGCAGGCTTCTTCTCATTCACCTGCTTATGGGACAAGGCTCCACAAAACACTTGGTCTTCTAAGCCCACTATAGTCTTTTAAGTTCAGCAAGAGAAAATTAATCGCAACACTTCTATGCATAATGGGCATGGAAGAAGCACTGAAATGTGTTATTGTCACTTTATGCTTATGCAGTGAATTAAATCAAACAAATGCGATCTCTATACTCAACAAACTCAAGACCTGCTTGTATTAAGAATACTCTAACTAGAAACAGAAAAAATTCGACAGGCAAAGCGATATTAAAATTATATGAAGTACTTAATGACACATGGGTCCGTACGGATCTTAAAACATTATTTTGTTAAAACATCATTTTTGCAACAGTTCTGTAACCAATCTATTGACAAAATCCAACAACTCCATCAGCTCACCAAGGGTGGTGGGCAGTGAATCTTTGCATGCTTGTAAGCGGGTGTGCTTCTCCATATGTCCCAATCTGCTTTGGCTGTTGAGCAGTCACATCTTGCCTTCTCCACCAGTTGAGGCTCATGTATAGTGTGGTGGGTTCATGACTCAGTCCCTTCTAGCTGGTTGTGTGCATAATTCACATGTAGCACTTGTGTTCTGTCTAGCGGTGATGCAGTGATGAGGACACTATACTTCTCTGGTGCTGGTCTCCACAGCTGATGTGTTACAGCTATAAACGTTCTTTTCTCGCGTCCTCAAATTGTTCGAGCTTTACGATAGATGTTAAGAAACCTTTATGCTGTTTTACTGGCTAATGGGCACTGACTTTCTAAATGCCAGCAGTTGGTGGAGATCAAAAGGCTAAGTGTTAGAGTTCAGTAGATACTGCTTCATTCTTGCCACGTCTTTCCTTACTGCCTATAAGTGTCATGTTGGGAAACATGAGAAGGGCATCGGGAACTCCCACATGACAGCAGCACTGATTTCAAAGACTGAAATAACACCTGCAGGAGATCTTCCCCAACAAGAGTCACCTGCCAACATATAGTTCGCCAGCAATTGAGACACACCTGCACCGCATTCGAGGCCTGTCACAGCGCTTCATATACTTAAACGACGATGTCTTCTTTGGCAAGGAAGTGTGGCCCGAGGACTTCTACACACACGCTGCAGGATACAAGGTAGGCTTCAGGCTTTGGCATATTGCACCAGTCTTACTGGAATTTTCTTTGCCCTAGTAGACATGATGAGGCCAACCCCAGCTTCAAGTTGTGTGCAGTGTAAGCCTGCAGGCCCAAAAACTGAATCTGTAGACAAAAGTTAAACTTTGCAAGGCTTGAGTGCCGGCCTTGGTGGTACAACTTATGTTGAAGTTCTTAGCGCAGTAATGTGTGACAAAAGGACAGAAGTCGAGACACACACAACCACTTGTGCATGTTTTGACTTCTGTCTGTTTTGTCTCAAGTTTCTGTGCTAAGAAATAGAAACGAAAGATAAAGTTTTGCCTGCCACAGTGGCTCAGTGGCTATGGGACATCGTACTGCTGAGCACAAGGAGGTCGGGAGCTCCATTCCAGCTATGGCACTTGAATAGAAAAATGATGAAAACAGAATGGAAGCTGGGTACAAAAATGCTTGTGTAGTTAGCTTTAGGTGCACGTTAAAGAACTCTAAGCAGTACAAATTATTTGTGTTGCCACGATAGCTGATAGAAGGGGCCGGAGAGATATGTTCTGATAAACAGGAGTTCCGTTTATCGAGAAAAATGCACAGGGATGCAGCACTGTTTTACACCCTCCTAACACTGTCGTCAGAACTATATACTATTAAGAAGTGAATGTAGCAGCTAGCCTGAAAAAAAAGAAAGACTTAATGTGACAAGGTGTTGAGCACTTATTCTGGTACCAGTAGTCACCGACCGATAACCTGTCCTCAGCAGAAATTGCCTATATGTCAATGTAAATGAAAGTCCAACATAATAGATTCACCAGAAGTTAAGTGACTGAATATGCTTCAAGTGGCAATAACAAAGAATAAAAAAGAAACAAAGGTTGTCATGCACGTGGCTGCATGCATGTATGCTTGCATGCAACCTAGTCAGTCTTTACTTCGACCAGCGTCGTGTTGTCGATACAGATAGACCCAACTACGGTCAGTGCATGCACCAAATCTTCATCCTCTGTCAACTTGGAACATATATAGGCCATGCTCCAATAACCAAATAACAATGGGTTTCTTCACAATAGCCATCTTGTAGTCATTTCCTCGCTTCATTGCTGCCTTCGTTGGCACAAACATAGAGGGTAAAAGTGTCGCTATTTAGCAAAATGGAATCAAACCTTGATTTTCTCCGAAAAAAAAAAACAGAACTTCTGAGGTTGATTTTGTAGCTCTGTTTATAGGGTGTTGCGAACGTTTTGGTTCCATTTAACAAAAGTTTTTTTTACATTGTTCAGGCAACCCCATTTAAGGGATCTCCGTTTACCGAGATTCTACTCTATAACAACGCTATATTTTTCACCAAAGCTTTGCACCAAAGCTAGTCCCTAACTTCACTTCATCGTTCTCCTCTTTTCTTTTTCTTTCTTTCTTTTTTTTCTGATTTGCTGTTTTGTCATTTACTTCTTAGGGGGTCCTAACCAGGCCTCATTTCAAGCTTATTTTTTACACTAGAAGTTGCAAGGTGCCATCTATGTGGTGTTTTACTGAAAGAATTCTTGAAATTGGTTCATTATTGGAGGAGATAGACTATATTCAACTACCCTGTTACCATGATCATTGGGATGCGAGCGTCGCTGTGAACAGATACTCTCCCCCTTTGCTTCCACTAACATCTGCAAGTGGCATTCCTCTCTTGCCTTCTGTAGTACCAGAGCTGAAGGACTGCATTATGTTTACTTGACCAGACTCTCCTTCCTTTTCTTTTTCTTTTCTCTTCCTTTTTTTGCTGCACTGCGCGTTTCCGGTAACAATTGCACATTCTGCATTGTGTAATTAACCAAAGTCTTACGCCATGGTTACTGATGTTGCAAGCATTACGTCTTCCTAGAAACATTTGTGTGTGACCTTGACTCTCTCGCTCAAAGTGAGGCTCCCTTGGAGTAAAGTTACGTGGCCTTCTGTTTGAAATTTCAGCTGTTTTTTTTTTATGTGCCATGCAGCCATTGCATACTTTGCAGATACAATAACCATCACATCATCCACACCGCACTTGTTTGTTTGCCATGACCAAACCTGGTGAGGGGCCCTTTAACAGTGTACCTAATCCAAAATCTCAAACATGTATATGTCATCATTGCTATCAGCTGTCCTGCATCACTAACTCTTTGGTTCGAACATTGTTGTTAGGAAAGCACCTGCAACATTGCAATACCGCAAACGGGGTGCCATTGCTACACGCAGGTGCGTCTGGCATGGCCTGTACCTGACTGTGCCATGGGCTGCCCAACGTCGTGGGTGAAGGATGGTTACTGTGACAAGCCGTGCAACAATTCCAAGTGCGAGTGGGACGGTGGGGACTGCCTGGGGGCAGCAGCCTCGGCAACGCCCCGCCCTTTCCACCTGTTGCCTTTCCCTAGGCCTGACCTCAGCAAGCGTGAGTGCGCCTGCACCCGCCTTGCAAAACGCTGTGCTTTGTAGTAGCCTCATGATTCTGTAGAAGTAAGTTTGAGTGGGATCAAGGCAGTGCACAACATTATTGCAAGCAGCGATGCCCAGTAACAGTTGGCCTGTGGAGAAGCAAACCGATGTCCTTGTCTGGTAACTGGATTGTCCGAGCTTATGCCCAGCCAGTCGTTGTCCCCATTTAGTGGACTTCACAAGCAGCTACTAGTGGCATTGCTGCAGCTTCAGTCATTCCAGAGAACAAGCTGGCAATAAAAAGGGGTTCAACAGTTGACCACATTCATAGTCTTGACTAGATTGTGAAGAAGTCTGCAAGGGATAACCAATCCGCCTTAGAGGCCTTCAATTACTTAAGTTACTTAGTGATTACTGAAAGGCAGTGGAATCAGTTGAGATTATGGGCATTCATTGAAACAATTCACAGTCAAGGCGTAGGAAGCATGCTTGAACATCCTTGAGACTATCTGCAAGTATTCCACAGCCATGATTCTTCACAGCGAAAATTGGAAATACACTAGGTAAGAAGGGTGTCAGGCCAGGAGGCGCGGTGTATTTATTATTTACTGCACATTTGCAAGAACTATTCAATAGGGCAGATTAGGAAGCATTAGGTCTAAAAATTAATCGAAAATATCTGAGTGAGCTACATGTTCAGAAATGCTGAAGATGATTTACAACAAATGATTGAAGATCTAAACCGATAAATTCTAAGGCTAAGTTTATGGATTACTACACAAAAGATTAAGGTAATATTCAGAAATTTGGCACGATAAACAAGAGTTCACGATTGACAGTCTTTGTCCGTGGAGCTGTGAAAGGGTACATTTATCAAGGACTTGCATATTCACAGGCGGCGCAGATCATGAAAGAAATCTGCAGGTTAGCGAAAATGGTTTGGAGCACATCGGTAGGCATTGCCAGATCACGATCAGCAACTTGTGAAGACCCTTGAAAGAGTATGCAATCAGTACATTCTGCTGCAACTATAATCCCTATGGCAGAAACTTGGAGGATAATAAATAAAAAAGAACTTTAAAGAAAGCTAAAAGTTAATGATGCTTGCTGGCAGGTTAGTTGGTGATGCATGCTTCATAGTTGTGTTGCCGCACATACTGACCACAACTCATAACTTGCCTACCACCTTCAGGAAACGAAACTCCACCCAGCGTGTGGATGCAGTTTCCTGAAGGAGCAACTTTGTTTGGAATGCACTATGGAAACAATGGGAGCTTCTGCTGCCATAGGAATTCTCTGTTCTCGTTGATGGTTCTTGCGAACTGGTTTGACCGATTTCAAGGCCTTGTCTAACCACTGTGCAAAGACTGATTAAAAGGATTGGCAGTCTGGCATGAAGGTAAAGCATTGACAGCGCTAGAAAGTTTTGGCACTGCTCCCAAGCTCCTCGGACAGTGTTCTAACAATATGTGTGACAACATGTTGGCTCAGTGCAGCAAGCAACGCAGCTGCTGTTATGCAGCAGCAACAGCACCCTGCCAGCTACCAGGCATCTCACAATGCCAGCACGATGAACGCTGCAAGCAGTGTTGTACACATCACACCTTGATGGTTCCTGATATGAAACCGCCGAAAAAAGTGTCGTTGTTAGTCGGCACCCAATATAAAGATCTGATAGTTTTGGCTTGATATTTTATGCTGGTTCAGCTCAGACTAGTGTAAGCACACAGCTGCTTGGCAGGAACACCAGTGTGCATATGGTGTAGTGCCAGCAGCATGGGACAAAATGCCGCCCTAGCTTCACTGCCGAGATGATTCAGGTTTGTTGTTTTGACAGCCAAACACTACACATCACTCGCGTCTCTGGACACCTTGTAACCCTCCACGTGCGGGCTGCACGTATGCTATCGTTACTGGGCACAGCTTGACGGCAGTGATGGTATGAATGCACTTTTAGTGACCGTGTAGTTGCTACCACAGTACGAGAAAAAGAAGAAAACATAAATGTGATGTCAAGATAGCAATAATTAAAACGACAGTATTGATTAGGGAGCAGATGCAATCAGCTGATATTCAAGTCAAGAAGGGAGAAATGGAGTTGTGCAATTCATCATGTGATGCACCGAGAAGGTAACTGGTAGTTTATTAAAGTAACAGGACGGGCGGTAAAGTAAAGGAAAGAAGTACAGTCAAGGATGGCAGAGAATAACAGCAGTGAAATGAGATACTGAATTTTGCAGGTGTAGGATGGAGTTGGCTGATGCAAGACAAAGTTTATACATAGTGAAGGTGATGTAGGCTGATGGTGAGCACGGTCATTAAGTGGCCCTGTGCCTGCCTTCTTTGTATGCAGTGTACTGCAGCACAAGCTGCGCCAACAGCTGGCTGGCCGACAAGTTCTGTGACCAGGTAAGTGCCACTTGGATTTAGGCGTGCTGTATTCTGTAGAATGTACTTTCTAGCATTGGCATTGTGTCTCGTACATTGAATGTTTTCTGTGTTTTTTTATTAGCAATGTGAATTAAGTGTTGTTTTAACTCCGTTTAAATGAAAAGCTAGGAGGTATTTTGAATATAAGGGGGTGGGGGGGGCTTTGTAAGACTGGAAATGTGAAGCATGAGACTGAGTGTTAGTATGTGGCTCGCTGCCTTTGTCCTACTTTGTCATTTTATACAGTCCTTTAGCTTTTTTTTTTCTTTTGCAGTTTCTTAATAGGAGCCTGTTTCTTTCTGTGTGTGACTTGAGGCCTCAACTATGTTCATCCATCCATTTGTTTCCTTGCATGAGGTTATTGATTCAGTTCTCTTTTTTTTATTTGTTTTGTTGTGTCCCCTGCCGTTCTTTTTTTGGCTTCTTTTCCTTGTGTTCTGATTGTCATCTGTGCACAAAAATTGAGTAAACATCCAATTACCAGGACCTGGTCATGCTGTCTGCATAAATAAGATACTCTTTATTTTTTAGGCTTAATTAGGGGAGGAGCAAATTAGACTTGTAGCCTGTGTAGTCTTGCCTGTAGGTATTTTGAAGTTGTGAAACAGATGCTTCTTGTTTCTACAATAAATAAACACAGAAAATTAGCCTGCGTGACATTTTTGGATCCACCATCAGTGTAGGGCATTCATGCCTGATCAAGTGTTTGTATTTAATAAAGGAGTTTTTTATACTCTTATTTATACTTTTAAGTGTGCTAAAATGGTGCAGTTGTTAACAAATGGCTATTCCAGTCAGAGCATGGGTTGTTAAATTTTAATTTTACGCCAAAGTTGCCAAGTCTGTGGGAGTGCTTGTGGCTATGGCCTTTAAATGTGCTCGGCTCAGGAAACAGGATGTATGCTAAACTGAATAAATGATAGCACAAAGGAGTAATGCATGTACTGGAAGGATTTTCATGCAGTGCCGGCTTGCACATATACATAGCGTCTTTCCTGGCTCTTCTTTCGACCCTGCTGGTACGTGGTTCTTGCTTATTAGTTGAGAGGAGCCAGTATGCACTGTGTAGTACTGTTTAGTACCACAGAACAACGGACAGGACGCCAGAAACACCTGTGCCTGTACTAACATTAGACTTGCTTCACTCGAAAGTGATGCTACCCTATTACTGTTACTTAATACCAGTAGCCATGTTTGTGTGTATTTTTTGCAGCTGCCACGTTCACCTTTTGTGTAGTGTAGACCAAAGTCGTGGATCACCACAGCCAACATGTCTCAGGCTTTTACGTTACTGTCAAACTATTGCATTTTCAGTTCACATTTGGCGAGTGGTACCTGACGTGAGCATACTTTTCAAGCACATAAGCACGTTAGGAGGTTGCGCACCATTGAATGCGGTTTGCATGCGGTATAGCATCGGCATCTACGTGTGGTCTGCATGTGGTTTCATGTGTGACCAAGCATGCTGATGTTGACTGTTAGGTGAAACTGCAAGCTTGTCACTCTTTGGACAGTAGTACAGTCGTCTTCCGTTAATTCAGCCCTGACGGTATCAACAAAATTGATCCAATTGTATGGTGGGTGTAATTAAAGAAGATTCAGAAAAAATAATGGCAAAACACACTGCAGATTCATTAGGCAGTATATGCCAGTTCTAACATGCCCCCGAATCAAACATGTGCCTACTGTCCATGTGTTCAAAGTGTAAAAGTAATGTAGAAATGACATTAAAGCAGCTAAGAAAAGTAGAAATCTTAATGTGCACCTGATTTTGTAGCTAGAAAGATGGCCAGGGGCTTAACATATGTTGCGCAATGATGAGCGGGTTCCTAAAGTCATCTTCTTCACAATACAGTTCCGATATGAGGTAAAGCATGTGAACGCCGTGAAGGCAGTTCTGGTTTAGCATCCAGTTACACCGTGCAGGCAATGTTCAGCCCAATTTTCTTGATAAGTAAAAGTGCTCATTCGCATTGGGGGAATACTGTAATCATGCACAGTGAGCTAGTTAATACTTAAAGATTGTTCTATGACAGGCCAAAAATTGGCGCTTTTGACAAGAAATAGCTTGTGTTCGATGCATTCACTGTCCCCTAAGCTCCGCCTAGATAGACGCCGCTACTAAAAGGGCCTCTATTAGGGGCACCATAGGGGTCAGACGTGTGTCGAGCTGATTGGTCGAGTTGTTCGAATTACCCAGCAAAGGCAAATTTTAGGATCGAAATAGCTAGAGTGTAACCCATCGAGATGCATGAGTGCCTATTGGGACCTCTGGTCAGTATCGAATTAACCAATAAATTATACTAAGCGGAGTTGAATTAACACAAGTCAGCTGTATTTTTCCTCTCATTCTGTGGCTTGTTGGGTTGCACTACCCTGATTCTTGAGTAACTGAGGCTGGCCACTCCTATGCCTGGAATAATCCAACATCAAGGGTGGTGGCAAGCTCTGCAAATCCTTTCCAAAACTTTGTTGATGATTTCCCTGACCTGTTGGGTGATGGCTGATGGGCGGTCAGTGGTGTTGGGTAATTGGTAACTCCACCTTTCCTGACATGGTAAACAGTGGTGTCAAACAAGGGATGTCTGAAGCTGGAGCCAATGTGCTTTGACAAGGAGGCTTAAAGGCCAACTGCAATGAAATTTTGTGTCCACTTAAAAAGCTTAGTTTAACTCTTTCCCTGCCATGGTGAAAATAGTTTTTTGTAGATTACGCCAGATTTTTTTTTTTCTGAAGGAGCTACTGCACTCTATATTTCATGTAATCCGTAAACAAAAGGCAAAATGAATGCACTTTTCTTGAATAAATGTTTTATTAATGAGATTTATGTAATAAAATAGGTATAAATTGCTAGAATCAAGATTGTGGGATAAAATTGAAGAAATTTTGTAAAGACACATTTGTATCTGCTAATAAAAAAAATGTAACATGAATTATGAGATATAAGATGTATTACTGTCTAATAGGCACTATCTCTGGCAAAAATCAACATTTTTCGTTGAACAGGTATTCCACTACAAAAATTTAACTGCAAGCACTACAGTTGGGTGTTCCGGGCTGTGGCCGCTGATGTTCCGGGCTGGTTTGCATTATCGTTGCTCTCAGAGTCAAAGTTCAATGAAAAGGAAACATCCTCAGACTTGTTGCTACTTGATCCATTGATAAAATCAGCCACAGATGCAGCGGAATCGAGAGGTCTGCGATCTTTCAAAGCGGGCATGCCGCTCCTGGAGGTGGCCACTTTTTGCTTTATAATTTGATGATCACGAAATTTCAGAGTGTGTTAAAAAATTACCGCCTCGCAGCAAGAAAGTGAACTGCTTAGAAAACAAACATATAGTTCTCCTTCACGTCCGATGGTGCAATGTGTCCAGCAGCGGCATGGAAGGTCTTGAAGAAAGCTGCATTTCAAACTATTGATAGTGGGCTAACAATGCCCACTGGGCGCAATAGGGAAAGAGTCGAGATAGTGTAGATATAGAAGAGCTTTCATGCAAAATTTGACTGTAAATTATTGAGCAAAAGCATCACAAAATGCTCACAGAAATAGTGTTTTTTTTACGCGGAAACTAAAAAGAAAATAAAAAGAAAAAAAAGGAATGTTGCCATTACTACTCACCAGCAGTGGGGCACAACTTAGAAACTGCAGTTTCTTATCATAACCTCTGAAATAAGGTGGCATCCTGGGACTTGCGATATAGTGACAACCGCCAGGTACACGCATAATTTACTTAGGGGCTGTTTAAAGGCTGCTAACATGAAAACTATGCAAAAACAAGCCATCGTCTTTGCCACGTTGCTTTAGTGGTAGTGCTCCTCATTTAAACAAATTTAGCTAAAGCTATATTAGCAGCAATACGCCTTTAATTGTCAATCAGTGCGAGCCCCTTGTCAAAATGTTGGCTTAAGTGACAGCCCTTACTTCACTACTGTTGATCACCTTAAGCCTTCCTATGCACCTCTCTCTTGTTTAAACAACTTTTCTTGAGATTGTTTCCCAGGTGGCTGGTTTGTTCCTTCCTCACCATTAGGCTCACCTTGTGCTTTCTTTTTTCCTACCATGTTGCATTGCTGCTTTCAACAAAGGCGTGCAATGTACTGCCATGTGCTTTTGATGCTGGCGATTGTGGAACAGCGAACTATGGCCAACTGTATTCCCTGGACCTATCGTGGGACGAACAGAACTACAGTCTTCCGTCAGGTGAGCTTGAGATCTGTCAGCCTATCTGGTGATAGGTCCACGTGGGACAGGCTTGTGTGGTGTATTGTAGTGTATTGCAGTACGTTGCAAAGATTGCAAAGGCAGTACAAGAATGCTAGGACACTGGAAATAGATTTGCTGAGTCGCAGCTACAGATGTCAGATATTCTTGCTAAACAAGACCGTGGGCTGCGACACATCCTTTAATTAGAGGTAGGTTTTTGGCAGTCAGTGAAGTTGCTACAGCTTCCAACCTACGCCTCTTCTGTGTACACCTAACCAGATTGCCTGAAAGCTAGAGATCAACTTTTGTGACCTTAAGTTTAACTTTAGACGGTAGGTCAAATGATAGCCAAATGATTGTCACTTTCTTAGCAAAAGTCATTGTCTGGTGTTTCTCTTGCTTAATCACTGCTCTCTTGGTACAGTCATCAAGAGTGGACTTGCCGCCACATGAAGCTGCTTGAAGAAGTTGGCCAGTGTCGTGTTGCTATTTAAGACTGAAATAAATAATGCTGGATGCACGGTGCCGGCAGAACAAATGCAGCCGATGCAGCCTTTCAACATTTAGCAGCTTGGCTTGACCTGTCCTGCGGTTTAGCAGTTTACTTGAGTCGTTTCAGTAGGTTGACGTTTTTCTTTTATATTTTGTTCGCTATGGACAATACACTTAATATCTTAATATGCCAAAGTCTCAACATATGCGAGAACCTTGTAGGAACAACAGCATATCGAAGAGGTTTCTAATACAAAGGTGTCAGTGGGCCTTTTGCTGGGACCAGGCGATGGCGCTGTTATACCCGAGAAAACATGAATCGAGGAACGTATCAGTGGGATTCTACGGTGCTTGCACTACCCGCTATACAGCAATCATTCACCTTCTTTGAAGAGTTCTGTATGTGTGAGCAAACTGCTTATTTGTTCCTAATGCTCCATGCGAACTTCAATAAAGAATCCTTCATAACATGCAATGTAATCACAGAATCTTGCTAATTTTATGAATAATAAAATGTGAAAATTGCTTTATAACAAATATGAAAATGGCTATTTCTTATTTTAAATGTGTTCGATATTCGGTTCAATTTGCTTCTGGCAGTGTTTGATTTGTATTCAGTTCGTTTTAAAATATTTACTACAGTCGAACCCACTTATAACGATACCAGTTTTAACAATATATCGGTTATAACAATGCGAAGTTGCTGTACCGTCAACTTTTGTATGTTTTTCATGGTGAAATAACCCGCTTACTACCATGCCCCGATGCCGCATTATCGGTTATAACGATGAAGTCTGGCTGCTGGATGTCCGAGCCGAAAGGTAGTGAAAGGGTAAATCCTTGAAAACAAAACGAGAAATTCAAGCCGCTGCACGATGGGCCGCTGCTTCAACAGCCGCCATGCACTCATTTTCCGGCCATCTCCGCTCGCCTCTCTCCCGTCGCCCTTCCACCCCTCTGAACACGAATGGGCTACGCCCATAGCTGTCAGCCGCCTCACCCTCCGAAACACAGATGGACCGCGCAAACTGCGCTGCTCGCAGATTGCTTGCATGTTGCTTGCTGGCTCCTCATTCAGCGCACTTCTACAAACAGCTTGATCGCTCACATTCGTCTTTGTTGGTTATGTCGAAATCGTTGCTGGCTGCACAATTTCTCAGCTTCATTTGACCAGCAGTTGGTTTGACTTGCCACCACTTGCCAACAGAAGATGGCTGATGCCCTAAGTGCTTCTAACTGATGAGGCGATCGTCGCGAATGGTATTGCATCAGATAGCGATGGCGACGACGGCAGCGATGATGCAGTAGAGCAGGCTGGCTCAACGTTGTCCTCACAGGAGGCCAGGCAGATTATTCAGTCTCTCTGGGTCTTCGTTTTCATGAGGAACTTTCCGCTGTACTACGTGGAGCACCTAGATGCTTTGGATAAGGATGTCGGCAAGCTTCGTGTAAAGCACGCAAGGCCAAGGGACGTATGGTTTTCTCTTGCAAGCCAGTGAGAAGTATGTGGCGAGATGCTTGCAGCAATCTCGCCTCAGCGTTTCTTCTAGATTTCTCAAACTGACAGGCTGCTACAGTAG
This sequence comes from Dermacentor variabilis, assembly GCF_050947875.1. Classification (NCBI taxonomy): domain Eukaryota; kingdom Metazoa; phylum Arthropoda; class Arachnida; order Ixodida; family Ixodidae; genus Dermacentor; species Dermacentor variabilis. Next base: position 175,591,036 of record NC_134571.1, read on the forward strand.
CCTTCTCGCAATTTTTAAAAGGCCCCTTCTGGTGCCACCAAAGCAATGCCTCGGCGGTGCTCGCATATTGTGTGCCCTCCGTGACCCCTCTTTGCAGTTGTTATAGCAGTGCCAGTCTTTAACGCCAACAGCTGTTGCTTGTTACGCATCACTGGAGCGCCCAGGAAGCAGTTAAATGAGTGAACACAGTCAGCAGCCAGTAGAGGAAGGGGGTGGGGAGGGGCACTGGCCTCTCCGCCATTATGGTTTTCTCACAACAGCTCTGCCATCCCCCTATTTGGATTTTTTCATGCAACCCGGTTATAACAATTATCGGTTATAATAATGGAATTTTCATGGCACTTGAATATTGTTATAAGTGGGTTCGACTGTATTCCCACAGCCCTACTTACATAGTTGCACGTTTTAAATTGAGGATTTGTTTGGGCCAATTTTCGGTTCTTTTGTAACAAATATTGGATATAAAGAGTAAAATTTTGCTCCAAATGAATTTTGATCATATGGTTACGTCATTACAGCATTCTTCCAGGGACATAAAACCATAAGGTTATTGGCACATAATTGTTCTTGCTGTCATCGTGTTTTGATGGTGGCATTTTCTATTTTAGCTATACATGTGTATATAGCTCCACGAGGTGTAAGCAAAAGGGTAGACAGCAACATAAAAAAAAGAAAAGAAAAAAAAGAGGTGAGGCAACTGGCAGCAAACACAGCTCATTTGTCATGTTCAGTTAGCACCGAGCCTTGGACAGGTGGCTGTGTTCAATAAAGCTTTCTCTTTGTCTCTCTCCTCGCTTTACAGAAGTTGACACGAATTTATTTGTATAAAGGCAGTCAGCATATGCAGAAGAATAGATCAAGAGAGGTTGTAGCTCAGAGAGACATCTGTCTCAAGCTGAGGTCACTGGTAGTTCCCCTAGTGTCACGGTATTAACATTGCAATAAGGGTTTTTTCTTTCTTTGGCTCTACTGTATGAATATACTGTTAAGTGTTGATGTAATGCCTTTTTGCATTTGTTTGTTGAGTATAAAGTAAATGTGCAAAACACATTCTCAGCCAATTGCACCACACCAACATTTAAGATAGTTATTTTCTTTCGTTCAGTAACTCTTCGTCTTGCTAATGGGGCGTGGATGGCTTGCCATTGGTCTCCTTTTCTGCTAGGCTCAGCAGATTTTCCTTGTATATATGGTCGCAAAGTTGGTACTGCCCAATCAAGTCCTGTTAGAAGCTTTGTAGTGGTTGGTTGTTGTTCGGTTGGTAAGCCTTTTCTCCCGTGCCTTTTTCGTTAGTGCACTTTTCATTCATTGAAACAAAGTGCTGGAGGAAGCGCTTTGTTTTCAAGCTGTCAAACGTAACATTACTTGAGTCATTGATAACACCTATCACGTGCCTTGGATGTCTGCAAAACTTGGTGAATGTTTTAGCAAGAACTGTTGGCAACCCTGCTACTTGTTCACCCCCGTAATTCAACATCTTGTATGTATACACATAGACAATTCTGCTAGGATCTACAGGGTGGATAATAATTGTAGTCCGTTGGGTGCCTCGGATGCAGCCCCACGTTAGATGCATAGTGGTGCCTTTACGAGCATAGTCCAGGATAACAGCACAAGTGCAGTAAGTCTGTACGAGGCAAATCAGTGCTCCGCTTGTTTCTCGTGAATGCAGGCCACATACTCGCCTACTTCAACCTGTCGTCCTTTTTGGGAGAGGGTGGCTCTCTGACGGATGGGCGCTATGAGGAGAACGCGGCTGTGCGCCTGGTGGCAGTGTCTGTGCCAAGCAGTGTCATCACTGTCATGATCTTCCCAAACAGCAGCGCCACCACAGTGGACATGACTGTCACTGGCCTGCATGGTGGCCTATCCTTCGAGGTGAGACTGTACTCGGACTCTGTGACAGTGCTGGTGAAAAAAAGAAAAAATTATAGCTACTTATTGTTCTTAGTTTGCTTATTGTTACTTAGTACAGTATACTAAACTGTTATGATTTACAGTGAAACCCCGGTTATATCCTTCGAGGTGAGACTGTACTCGGACTCTGTGACAGTGCTGGTGAAAAAAAGAAAAGATTATAGCTACTTATTGATCTTAGTTTGCTTATTGTTACTTAGTACAGTATACTAAACTGTTATGATTTACAGTGAAACGCCGGTTATATCCTTCGAGGTGAGACTGTACTCGGACTCTGTGACAGTTCTGGTGAAAAAAAGAAAAGATTATAGCTACTTATTGTTACTTAGTACAGTATACTAAACTGTTATGATTTACAGTGAAACCCCGGTTATACATCCCCTGGTTTTGTAACGACCCGGGTTTTACGAGGGATTAGCACAGACCCGGCGAAGTCCCCATAGAAGCAATGCATTAAAAACCCCGGTTATCCGACGTAATTTTACGCCTGACCTGCATTATATGACGACCCTCGCGAAACGCGTTCGTTTCTCTCTCCCCCACCAGCAGCCGCCCACGACGTCCGCTGTGCTGAAATAGCGCCTTTTCTTCTCCACAATCACTTTCTCCTTCTCTTCTCGGCGGCATCGCCTCTCGTCGCGCTGGGGAGGCATTTCTCTCCTTCCAGTTTCCCAACAGCAGATCGCTGTCAAGGTAGCGCGGAGAGGCCTAGGTTTATCGCACGTGTCCTTTGTCGTAATTCTAGCGACCAGTGTTCAGCGGAGGTTTTGAGTTGTGTGGAGCAACGTGACGCACGATGTCCCGAAAGCGGACAGTTCTGTCGCTCGGCAATAAGATGAATATTATCAAGAAAGCGGAAAAGCGGCATCCACGAAAGCCAGCGTTGCCCGGGACCTTAAGATACCCAAATCTTCGGCATCATTAAGTGCGTCAAGCAAGTGTACCGGAAGCGGTTAGTGCAGCATCGGCTGGATGCCTATGGAGCACAGCGAGTCGGAAAAAACATCACTGTGCTCGACCCCATGCGTTTTATTGCCAGATTGTGGAACGCAGTGTCGCGAAGCATAATCGCTAACTCGTTCAAGCAGTTTGGCTTTAAGCGAGAGACTGCCTCCTCTGCTGGGCATGCAACAACCTTGATGCCGCTCGAGGCCGATGCAGGCTTCGCCGACGACTATTTCAAGGGTTTAAACCTCACCATGACCTTCGCCGAGTATGTGGAGGCCAACGACAATGTTGCGATCTGCGGCGAGGTGTTTCTGGATGACGCCATCGAGGAGACTTTGCCTAGTGCGGACACCGCTGCGACATCGGACGAGGACAAGGACGAAGCCACAGATGCTCTGCCTGTGCCAACCACGTTCGCCCAGGTGCTACGCCACATAGACGCTGCAGAGGACCTCCTTTTGCACGTTGCCCAAGTCGAGCGAAAGCTCTTCGTTCACGGATCAAACAAGATCCAAAAGAAACTTACTGACTTTTTTGTTAAAGTTCGCGCCGGCTTGCAGGAATCATGGCAGTGGCCAGTGGAGTGCCGTAAAGGTTCGTTTTAATAAAGCCTGGTTGGTACCTGTACTGCAGCATTCATTCTTATCGCATTTACTTTTTTTGGTAATTTGGGTTTCCAAGCCCTGTAAAGTATGTTAGTAGTTTACATTGAAGTTTCTCATAAATCCGTCACTCAAAATAAGTAGTATCTCTATAGGCATAATTTATGTTCAGATTTTATGACACTGTTTCGCGGTTCCGAGAAAGTCGTATAATCGGGGTTCCACTGTATATGTTTGCTGAATGTTGCATGATAGAATTTTCATCTCAGGTGAGTATTGAATGGGCCCTGAAAGAGTTTCCTAGCTAATCATAGAATGGCCTCACTATTAAAGGACATTGTCCCACGAATCTCATGCTTCAAACATTTTTCAAATCCTTCAAGTAAAAGTGGTGTTATCGCGCCAGTTTCTCTTCCCCTTTCTTTTCATCTCTGCTACCACGACTAGAAGTGGCACAGGGGAGAAGCCAAGGGACCAAAGCTCCACCTAAAAGTTTACTGACAGTAAAAAGGCTCATTGTGGCACCCTGTCGCGGCCTCGGCAGGCTATGCCATGTAGCACGCTTCTGCTATCTCGGAGGCCATGTGCAGCAGACGCAGATACGCACAATTGTCATGTGCAGACCGGCAGTGCAAAGATGAAATTATTTTTCTGCCATTTTTGAAATCAAAGACATATATGTATATATATGTACATATATATATATATATATATATATATATCTTTTTTTCTCGTTTCCACGTCCTTAAAGATGCCCTGAAACACTTTTTATACGTAGTAAGAAAGGACTGCTGATCTGTACAAGAGGCCCCTGTGAACATGCAAGCCAAATATTACTGCACTGCCTGCAGCAGGGCATTTACAGCCTCGTGTCGAGAATGCAGCCAAGAATCGCTTGCTTTGGCTTCTGCAATGTCGTCATGCAGCATCATCGTGAGCAGCTGGACATATGTATATATGTACACTCCGGCAGCACTCCGACGTCTTGGGGGTCTCATCAAAATGAGCAGCAGCTGCATGCAATTTTATTGGCGGCTCTCTCTATTGTTGTCTCGGCAACTTGACGGGCACAGAATTTGTCCAGCACCACTTTGTGCCATATGTGCGATAAAATGTGTAGTCAGTCAGTGCACTGTCCATACATTCTAGTTCACAGTGGCCAAAGGCTGCATTCTCGGCCGATTTTTGGTAATGATATGATCACTGTCGTGAGGTATTCTGTGACTTGTCACTGGAAGCATCAGCATTTCCGGGCGATTGTACTTCTCGCATAGTGCCAAGCACTCTATCAGGGCACTGTGCCAAGAATACTGTTGCTCGTAGATGTTGACTGACGTGTATGATGCCGAGTAGCACTAAAGCAATTGTGTCCCCAAAAATATATATTGACCGAGGATACCACTCCAAAATGCCTAGTTCCCGAGAAACATGTTTTACAATGGGAGGGAGGAGACCTTCGTGCCCCTGTACCGATATTGTGTTGGATCTTGTAGTTTCTGTTTTGTTATGGTCTTAGGTTAGTCCATTGAAATAAACTGTGGCCAACCAGATTTCTTGTTCACCTCATTGCATTGAATAATTCTATATATTTGTGTTTATTATAGTGAGTTTCAGCAGTGTATGACAAAATGAATTAGTGGCACAGTAAATCCTCGTTCGTTCGGAATTAACAGGATTGAAAAACATGTCTGAATTAACCGAAAGTTTAACTCTTTTACGTCTCAAGAAAACGGGAAACAAATGCGTACTGCATCACCACTCCTTTGTTTACTGAATAAATCCGCAACCCTCACTACGTAATATGTTGCATGAAATCAGTGTGGAAGCTGCATTCCTCGTCATCTCGTGACCAATAAGCACTTGCAGTGGTGAGGGCCTCCCGACTCCACTGCCAGTGCACGAGCGGCATGAGACGTGCCTGTTCATCCTGGTAGACATGCTCTTCACTACGACGCGCACATCCAGATTACTTTATTGCGAGTCAGCAGTTCAGCATCCATCGCAGTACAGCCAGCGAGTTTGACACAAGTGCACGGGTTGCAGTAAATTGCTTCTTACCAACAGCTTCCACCATGTTGGTAACATTGTTCGTGCAGTATACTGAATCAAAAGTAAACCACTGCTAGCGGTGACTACTGCAGAACCATCTTTTGTGCCTAGAATATACTCTTGGCACTATATGTCTGTGGTCGCTATCAACGGGATCATTGGTGGAGGCCACGCAGTTCTGAGGATAAGCAGCTAATGTAGTGTCGTATGTGGCAGAAGCACGCAGAGCAGCAGCTCTTAGAGTGGATCTCTTAAGTGCTGGGTGTTCCTGGGTTTAGGTTCGCCGTCCCTCGGCGTAAAACCCGGTGAACATGCTTGTGTGACTGCTTACGCATTCGTCGTCGTCTTCTTCCGCAGCTGGCTCCAATGCTGCTCATCATGCCAGCATTCCTATACTTTGCGAAGGCGCTGATGGCACTGGCACACTCCCAGTCGGTGCGGTAATTTTGGTCACAAATTCTTCGCCTCAATATATCGCGAAATGAAGACCGATACAGCTGCGCTCAAATTTTGCATTAGGGAGTATTGTAATTGTCAGACATTTTTCCTTACCGCCACGCGAAGTGGCTTTATATCGTACCCGTACAGTTTCTGCTGATGACTGTAGCAGTGTGATTCTCCTGCTTCGTTTCGCTAGCGCCACTTTTGCTCTTTTTTATCGCACATATATGGCACTAGGCACACTTTGAGGGTCTTCCTAATTAACTGGTGCGCACTCAAATACATGCAAATTGACAAGAGTTTGACACCATTAAATAATGCATACAGCTTGCCGGGACCAGACGACAAGTCAACTTATCCGATTTCCCAAAAGGGTTGGATTATGGATTTTTTACTGTAATTACAAATGTCCAAGTGCTCATAAAAAAAAATATCGAAGCAAAGTTGCAGCTTTGTTGAAACTCCGAAGGTAGCCAAATAAGCCGCATTGTACTGTTTTTACTGAAGCTACGCTGAATTATAAAAAATTCATACACTACTCATGAATCCTGTGCTGGTTGAGCAGTTGCGGCAATAGACACCTTTTCTAGTTTCGATATGAGATTCTACGGCACTCTAAGCATGTGGCAGGGATTGCCAATGACAGTGTAGGGTAAATGTGGGAGGCTACCTGCCTGGTTGTGGCTCAGTGGTCGTTGATGCTCTGCTACAGTGAGCGAGGTCACATGTTTGATTTCCAGCCATGTTTGGCACATTTCTACGGCGGTGAAATGCAAACATCCATCTGTTTAAACCACAGCACATCGGCACGGTTAATGTGTCTGTAGAGTGCAGCACGCGCACATTCACCTGCTGGCCAAACCACCTGCATCACATCATTTTAAGCCGGTGAGCTAGCATTGAAAGGAACTGGCAAGAGACTCTTCTGGGGCAGACTTTTACTGAAGCCTACTGGGTGCCTTTCCAGTAGGCCTGCTCACATCTCTTGCTAAGCTGATTGCTGTTGTGGTGTAAGCTCTGCTTGTTGCCCATGCGTGTCAAACAGTTTCTTGCCATTTCCTGCATTTGGGTTAGCCGTCCATTTGCAAAACTCGTGAACGCTTCAGATCGTAAATAGTGATGAAATCACAAAAAAACATCTGGTGGAACGATGCATCTTGATGAATAGTTGAGATGCTGGTAGCATGAACTGCAACACCTCTGCTTGGCTCATAGTACTCGGCAGAGTGGTAGCTTATGAAGTGCAAAGTTTACAAGCAACGCAATTTTGCTATGTACTTGTGCATTCTGAATTTCGGCATAACAGTACTAAACTCAGTTCCCTTTCAAAACAGTTGCTTGTCAGTGATGGCTACAAATTGTGCATGTTTGATTACATGACAATGTTTGAATGTTTTGAGCATTGTGCATGTAAAAGACACAGTAAGACATGTAATGCCCCACTTTGGTAGTGGTAAAGCATTTAGACGGTTGGTACTCAGTGTTGCTGAGTTGTGTATGCCTTTGTTTATTCTTTTCTGTTGCAGTTCAAGTTTTCACTGACGACTGGTGTGGATGTACCAACAAAGGAGGTAACCACGGACGTACCGTCAGCAACAGCAGGGAGCTCACCACCACAGATACCATTGGCGGTGACAGAGGAAACCGTCAACTTCACAGGATACCCAGATGAAATGAGGTGAATATGGGGCGCTGAAATGTATGACACTGAGAGCTCAGTCACACAAAATTTTTTGTCGCTACATCCAGTACCTTACAACAAACAAAATGAAACTCTCCTTCAAAATCCCCTCAAAGTATTTACGTCTGTCACCCAATATTAGCAAAGCAAAACTTCTTTACTGTGGGGACATTGGACTCTGTTGTATCCCCTGACATTTGTCTCCCACACGTAGATCTAGCATCTATTGACATTCAGCATCCTTGCATTACACGTACGATGATGGGAGCTGGTGTCGTAGTTGGCAACTGCTACACCTAGGGGTGTGCGAATATTTGAAACTTTTGAGTAATGAATCGAATAGTGTCCTATTTGATTCGGTATTTAAATTGAATAGTCGCTATTTATAAATGCAAATATTTTTCTAATACTTTTAGAATATTTCAAAACGTCAAGTGTGCCCAAATAAACATAACATTGCAGCAAAAGCGCTGTAAATTTTCATCCCTGCAGGCATACTATGTACACATAAAACATGAGAACATGCATAATGGAGCAGGCTAAATCACTTAGCTAGTTGTACTTTACAGGCTACACAGCGATCGTTCACACTTTCTGAAGAGCCGTGTGCACGCAAAGAAACAATTTGTTAATGCATAAGCATTCTTTGGAAAATAGCCCAGCAAAATGTCTCTCATATGAAAAGTGTAATTCCTTGTATCTGCACAAAAATGCAGAATTTGCAAAGTCAAGTCATTTAAATGTTATAATAGTGTAAATGTGTAGGTGATTGATAGCTTTCTAATCGATAAGCAACAATTGAAAGAAACTTGATCATAGAGAATACTCATATGATCACATCTGCATACTCATTGGGATACATAGGGCTTGATAGAAAATGCATGGGGAAGCATTTAGTAGGGGTGGGCCAACTTGGAATTTGGGGGTGGGCCAACTTTAAATATGAGGGTTGGCCAACATAAATTTGCGTGTGAGCTAACTTGAAATTTAGGGGTTGACCAACTTGAAGTTGTGGGATGGGCCAACCTGAAGTGGACCAACCAACTGGCCAACCAACTTAATTGGGCCAACCAACTTAAATTTGGGGGTGGGCCAAATTGAAATGGGGGTGTACCAACTTGAAATGGGGGTGTACCAACTTAATTTGGGGGTGGGCCAACTTGAAGTTTGGATGTTGTCCAAATTGAAATTTGGGGACGGGCCGACTGAAATTTGGGGGCAGGCCAACTTGAAATTTGGGGGAGGGCGAACTTGAAATTTGGGAGTGGACGTACATTGAATTTGAGGGTGGGCCAATAGAAACTTAGGGGTATGCTTACACATACTTAGTTTCTGCATACTTGTTTGCACCAAATTATCTATTTGTGGTTTGAATAAGCAACATGCTATGTAATGGCAGAAACTTGCCAACTGTAAGAATACTGGGTTGTGAACATCATTTTATATTAATTGTGATAGCACCTATTCATTATTAAAAATTTGTTCGAAAAGTATTTGATATTCGATTCGATTTGCTTTTGGCACTTTTTGATTCATATTCGATTCAATCTCAAAAATCGCTATTTTCACACCCCTGTACTACATGAGATGGTGAAAGTGGCTTTATTAAGAGTGGCCACCTGAAGGCAGGGGAGTGTGTTCAGATTAGTTTGGCCGAGAATGTCCAGTGACCGCTTTAATATTACTCAAAATATTCCGTTTTGTTGCCCAAGTGCCAGGAACAACTAAATCATTCATAGGTTTGCAAAAAAAAAAAAAAAGATCTGTCCTCATGAAAGAAACTATGGAAGCCCCCAAGCATGTGTGAAGTGCTTTTCGTTTATTTTACCAAATCCCCATGTTGCTTGCTCTAAATAAAAAAGTGTAGTGGCTATGGGTCTAAAAATATTCAGTGATCTACACTATTGATAAACCGTATTGATTCTAATTACCACAGAGTATCATTATTCTGATGTGGAGAAAAAAATATCACAAAACAGGACATTGTGCATTATTATATTGGCCAAGGTCCAGATATTTTCTCGCCATTTGTGAAAACCACTGTTTTCAAATTTTGTCAACTTGTTGCCACGAAAGTCTTTGAAATATGAAGCAAATATCTTTGCTCTAGTTGCACGGTGGCCGCATTTCGATGGGGCCGTGCCTCACACCCACTACGGCGTGCCTCACAATCAGAAAGTGGGTTTGGCAAGTAAAACCTCATAATTTAATTTAATTTTTTAATCAGCACTAAAAATTAACAAGAAGCGCTCTGGTTAATGCCTACTGTTAATTAGCAGCAGTTTAAAAAAAATATCAAAAGACCATCCTCAATATCATTTAAGATTTCTCAAATTAGGTCTATTGGCTTGAACTAATGTAACCTGGAAAAACATGTTGCATAATTTATTTTGTTTTCGAATTGCAAAGCAAGAAAGCGTGACTGAATAAGCAGTACTGCCACTGCGACATACAGGATCGACAGCATCAAGTAAACCAATTTCATTACGCATGACGTAAGGCTACAATTGTTACTCATGTTGACAAAAATAAGTCCTCTGTGAAGAACTTAGGCAGTGTCCACTAGAGCTTGGCCTACCGGCCGATATTGCTGGCTTTCAGTGGATCTGTCTGTGGATACGCTCCACTGGGAAATTTTGGCCGCTCGGGCAGGCATGATCTTATTGACAACGTTCATGCAAACTGAAGCAACATTGTGCAGAGTTGTTAGTTTTGTACTTCTCGACAAGGACATGGAACCTTCCGAGCGTAGATGCTGGCACGCTGTCGCTGTATTTGGGCAGCGCTTCTACGGGTGTCACACGGTGTACTTTCAATCGCAATCAAGCCTTTACGCAAGCTACAGGAGAGAGCCAATCATGGTTGAGAAATCTGGATCAGGCTCAAACTCGAAATTAGCTATGTGACACCGGTATTACGTGCTGTTCGCTTGTTGGGGTGCATGTTCAGTGTGTCCTGGATCATCGTATGCGGGTAAATGCTGGAGCATGCACTGCTGCACGTCGGAACAAGTGCTAGATAGTTCCGTGTGTTCAGCGCAGAGCTTTTCATGTTGCTGTCTTCATTAGTGGATGCATACTTCATTGATGCCAAAGTGCCTTCTCGATGTACGGTTGCCAGTCCCCAGAGCATAGTCGACAACTTCGAGCTTGAAGCCCGTAGTATAGCTTGCATGTCATCGCTTTGTGGCACATGATAAATTGAGGGAGTCCGATCACTTTACACACGTTCGAACATTACGAATGGGCTGATCGAACTTTTTAGATCTGGCATGCTGAGATGTTTAGTATTAGTGCTTTGTTGCATAACGAATGGCATCTCCACATTTGCCTAATTCTTTTTAAGGAGGAAGGGGGAGTGCATTATTTCATAATATTTCTAGAAGTATTATTATTGGCATGCTCCATTCCATTTTTCAACATTTATTTTGCAATCTTTTGCATGTATATTTTAATTTCTTCCGTTTCTCTCTGTGGCTGTAGGAGTAAATTCTTTCTTATTTTTGAAGTGTACTTAAATTTGAAATATTAGGTGTTTTCCGACTAGCCTTTCCTTTTTGAAGCCAAAAGGTTTATGTTAATTGTTTGCTTGAATATGTCTAGAGTGTTGCACATGTCACCTGAAAGTGTTTTCAGCTGAAAACATTGACTTGTCCTTGCCCTCATGTGTGCATTATCCTTGCAGGTATCCTCCATCTCCTGAGCTGCTTCCAGATGGTGAGGAACTGTATCGCTATGCGGACGTTGACGTGAGGCGTTCTATGCTGCCTGGTGAACTTGTGCAAGAGATCGTGGAAGCCAGGGTCTTATACTCAACAGGTTAGTACTCTTAAGGGTCCTGAAGAATCGTTTAACATACCAGGCATTGCACTGGTCAATCGCTTATGTGTGAAGAGTGCAGATACAGCCATATCCAAACTGGGGTAATCTGATTAATGTGAATTCAGTCAAACCTTGATAATCAAACATGGATATAACATATTGGATATAACAAAGTAAATGTAAAACGCTTCTCACTGATATCAGCAACTAATGAACATAAGCCTACTACGAAGATTGGGTATTTATTTTGTTATTTATTTATTTTGTATTTATTTTGTTTTATTTATTTTGTTATTTTTATCTGGCAATAGTGCCAATCTCACACGTGATTGTAGTAGAAAGGACACACACTTAGGTACAGCATATAAATTAATAAAAAGAAAAACAAACATATTTACAGTATGCAGTTGATCAGCTGTAGCTAGAGGTGTTCGAGAAAGTGAAATTTCCGAATCGAATACCAATACAGTAGAACTCCGCTGTTACGTTCCTCACTGCTGCGTTTTCCCGGCTGCTACGTCGCTTTCATCCGGTCCCGGCATAGCTTCCATAGGATCCAATGTATAAGGAACCCCGCTGTTACGTAGTAGCTGTGAAAACATTCCCGCATGATGCGTCGCAACCCGAACCCGCCTGGGCTAAAGTAGGCAACGCGCTCCAACTGCCATTTTGGCTATTGACAAGTTATGACCGCGCTTGGCCGGGCTTGGCTATGGAACTGGCTGCAAGAAGCTGCACGCCAGTTCGAGATGCCGCCACTAGGTGGCCTTTCGTGAAAAATGCTGTCACTATCATCACTGTGATTACGGTCACCGCATGGCTTGTTCGACGGGTCGACTCACGGAGGAAGGAAACTCGGGAGAGGCCGTGACGTCACTCTTCAGGGAAGCCGGAAGTTGGCGTTGCTCCGCCTATCGGCTCAGCTCTCCTCTCTTGTTTACATTTCTCGCGAAACCACGCAGCGCTGCGCGCAACCGGGCTGCTCGGATGCGCGTGCTCCGCAGCAATACTAAACAATCGTTAGCACGTTAGCATGATTACGCCAAAGAGGGCGAAATTTCCCGCGGATATTCATTCGTCCATTGCCGTTGCCTGGCGCGGTGACGACGAAGAGCACGAGCCGCATGATGCTGGGGAGTCGCCAAATCCTAGCTTTGGAGAAGCCGTCGTGGCTCTGGACCTCCTCCGCAGGTACGTCGCACCTCACAGCGACGCTGACAGTAATGCGGCCTTCCAGGCTATTGAGAAACGTGTGGTGATTTCTAGCGAGCGAAACAAACGGCAAGCCAACATTCTAGACTTTTTTTAAGTTCTAAGCACACTCTGGGTGGAAATAAATTGTCTATAGTTGAAGCTGCGCTTTTTTCATTCATTTTCGGAGCTTTCCTCACTGTTGTGTTTTCCCGGCTGTTACGTTTTTTTTCCTCGGTCCGGTGAAAAATGTATGAACGGGGTTCCACTGTATTTGGGAAAAAGAACCGCCAAATATAGACTATTTCCTTATTTCTAAACAAAATGAAATACAGGACAACTGGGAAACCTAAACAGTTCGGTAACATCACTTAATACAAACTATAAGAAGCCAACAAACACTGACACCAAGGACAACATAGGGGAAATTACTTGTGCTTAATAAATGAAACAAAGAAACGATAAATTCATTGAAATCAAAGTGGATGAAAAACTTGCCGCAGGTGGGAACCGAACCCACAACCTTCGCATTGGGTTCGGTTCCCACCTGTAGCGAGTTGTTTTTTCATCCACTTTAATTTCCATTAATTTATCGTTTCTTTGTTTCATTTATTAAGCACTAGTAATTTCCCCTATGTTGTCCTTGGTGTCAGTGTTTGTTGGCTTCTTATGATATGACTAATAAAAATCGGGCCCCTCGGTTAACCCCCTTTCTCCTCGTTTATTAATACAAACTAATCATCCTAAGTACTTAGAAGATTACATATTTAAAGGTCAAAGGTATAAAAAATGCAATAATGTATAACCTGAGCTAGCACATAAACAGCCTATGAATATGAATACAGTGGAATTTCATTATTTTGACTCTGTTTAATTTTTCCTGTAATCAGGTAGCAGCCGGAGGTCCTGGCCAGCGCCTGGGCATTTCTATGAGCCCAAAGTTTCATTATTTCGATCACAAAATTGGCCTTCACCAGATAATTCAAACTTGACCAGTCAGCACACTTGCACCTGACCTTGATGGCAGCCATTTTACCGTATTTACTTGCTATGCGCATGACTCTTCAAGACATACCAAGTGATTTGCACGCACAAAACATTTTTAAGGGGGGACGTGGCTTTCGCATCGCAATAAATGGCCGAGAAAAACAATTTTTCGAAAATCACATTTTCAGTTTCTATAACCCTTTCTCTACCCGATTCCAAAATATCTTCCCTGAAAACAGCATAGAAGTGCGTTAAAAAAAAATGTTGTATCAGCCATGGCAACGCGATGTTTTGCGGAAATTGCAAAAAAACTGTGTTTTTCAGGCCTCGATATCGCTGTAACAGCGCAACCGAGCGCCGTCATCTTGGCCTCAACAGAAAGAGCATTTCTCCAACTTCAAATATGTCGCTTTCCCGGCCTCCTCCAAGCGGAGGCAAACACAGAAAAGGAAAAGCTCCGAGGTCTCGCGGTGGGTCCTGATCGGCAGTGGGCACCATGTGGCAGTGGCGCACTGCCCGGTGGGTCTCCGGAGCGGTTGCCCCTAGCAACGGCCGTGACATTGTGGAGGGATGGGGCAAACATCAGCTGAGCTCCTTACTTCAGCAGTATGGAGAGAAACACAACTACAACCTAGGCGAAGCTGCATTCCTCTACAATTTTTGCAGAAGTGCGCTATGTATTTATTTATTTATTTAAGGATACCTTGTAGGCCTCTAGAGGCATTGTGTAAGGGAGGAGAGTGCAGTCAAAGATAATAACATACAATAATTAGAGTACATATGTGAATACATATACAAAATATACAAGGTAAGAAATGTACTAACATACAGTAATGTGGTGTTACAATTGTACAATGGACAAACTGAATGTTTTTGAATTCGACAGGTTATTGAGCAATAAAATTTCACACAGTAAAATATAATCAGGAGGAGGACATAATTAGGCTATAACAAAACAGTAATTAAGGGATAGTTGCACATTACTATAATGGGAAAGGCAAGAAAAAATAATAGGTTATGTAGAGTTAGAAAATTCCGTTGTTCGAAGAAACCGGAAATTTTCTTGCTCACTCTCATAAGCTATGGCATTAGGAAGGTCGTCCAAAGGTGAATAGCTTTTGGAAGAGCGGAGCAGTTGAATGGAATTGGTCTTTCCATAGGTGCACATTAAATTGAACTGATTGTACAACCGTTGTGAGCTGTAATGAGGAGTTTCAAGGGGCAGGACTGATTGCATTCTAATATGGACGCACTTATGAAATAATGATAGCAGGGCTATATCGTGACGATCATGCAAGGACTGTAGTCGGAGGAAAAGTTTAATTTGTGTTCTGCTTTTGTTGTATTCATAACAATGTGAAATGAAATGCGCAGCCCTATTCGGAATAGGCTCGAGTTTTTTGATAAGATATTTCTAATACACCAGCTAGATCCTCGTCAAGTGGCTAAAAAAGCAAGGAGCACGTTACTCTGCTGTTCGGTGCAAATGCGACCAGTGAGGACAAGCTTCCTTTGTTAATACTGGGCAAAGTGGTAAAGCAGGCAGTATACTTCACTGCATGGCACTTAGTTTAGCAATATGTATGCTTTACCGCATTACACGGTTGTAATGAGATGATTACTAAAGTAAAACTCGGCAATATGGAGTGCAAGTAAGACCCTTGCTACATGAGCACTCCGTATTTTGAGGCACCCACCTTGTTCAGTTTTCCTCCATGGCACGTACTGACTTTTATATTCAATGCCTCGACAGGATCCACCAAAACAGTGCCATTTTTTCAACATGTACAGTTCCAGTGACATGAGAAGGGATCGCAGTCTCGTTAGAGGAGAAGCATACTTGCAAGGGTGCAGTGCGGCACAGCGTTCTGTGTATTTAATGTGGCAGTGAACAGAAGTTCAATATACGCATAGTACAGTTATGCATGGGATGGTTACAACTGTTTGACATAGACAATATTTCTATAGAGCCTGATTCGATATATCTTGGTTCTGTTGTTGACTTGAGGGCGCCATCTAGGGAGTGTCCTACCACAATAATTTTTCAAATTGGTTGAACGTTTGCAGAGACGAGGACAAATTGGATGTCGCATTGCTATGTTGCCAAGCGGTGAGCTTCACTGCCAGCGTAGACACTCTCTCATTCTGCCTTGACAAATGCCCGCAAACAAATTTTCTTTCCAGCCTTCTCCCATTCTGGAGCTAAGGGACCACAGCACTTACTTCAGCAGCCCCGCCTGTTTTCTTTGTTGTTTTTTGTTTTTCTTCATTTAGCTGTACAATGCATTCCCAGTGGCAGTATTGTGTGTTCTGCATTGGACAATGTACCAAGATCACATGCCATAATCAGCGACATTGCAGGCAGTACATTTCATGGAGGAACATTTGCGCATGTGACTTCGATTGTCTCCCTGGAAGTGGGGCTTCCTCAAGAGGAAGGGTGCGCGAGCTTCTAGTTCAAATTTCAGCTGTGTTGGCACTGTGCACTACATAGTGTGTTTGCACTGTGTCCATACGTGGTGCTACCAGCTCCACGATTTATGTTACTGCTGTTATTCATAAAGCACACATTCAATTTCTATTATTCTATATGTCTGCACCTATCTTGTCAAACAGGACTGCTGACCCTGAAAGGCTTCCGTAAGCTCAAGTCCCAGCTGATTGAGCAGTATGCAAGAAATGCCACCTTGGTGGGAGATCAGGAGGCTGACTTCGTCTTCCGGCAGAAGGGGGCTTCGAGTATTGTTGTAGTCAACGAAACCGTGTCACGGCCACCTCAGCGAGCACTGCTCGGCCTTCGAGAAGGCTGGCTGCCATGGGAAAAGCAGAACCTCTTTGGTGCCTTGATGAAGGTGAGGGCGATCTTCAGCAGTGTGTGCGTATTTAACTTTTACATTCGAAGTTTATGGGTTGATGATGAAAGGGAGATTGTCATCCATCTAAATGCAGGGATGGAAGTACTGCGCAAATTGCGTCATCTTGCACCAAACCGCCGAGCTGTGCCAACTTGTGCCAAAACACTAACTTCGAATGAAGTCGCTAAATTTTGCGGGATGTTCGTGTTCAGTGGCAATCGCACAGCCATGTGTTGGCTAGTATTTATCCCTAGAAGCCAAGCTAAAGCAATCCATTTCAGTATCGTCGTCTTTGGAGTGAGGGTGTGTCTGGTGGCGCATTGTTACTTGGCCACAGGAAAACGAAAATCCTTTGTGCTATGTAATACTTTACAAAGGTTTAATATAAGTCTTATGTGTCTGTGTATTATGTGGACCAGCTGTAAAGATGATTTGAACTGGTGCTCTTTTTATGGGGCAGCCAAGAAAAAAAGCC
The DNA here is from genome assembly GCF_050947875.1 of Dermacentor variabilis. Taxonomy (NCBI): domain Eukaryota; kingdom Metazoa; phylum Arthropoda; class Arachnida; order Ixodida; family Ixodidae; genus Dermacentor; species Dermacentor variabilis. The sequence continues at coordinate 175,608,003 of NC_134571.1, forward strand.
GCGCTCCTAGCTGAATGAATAGGTTGTATGGCCTCTCATTATACATTTTAAGGCTCGCTTGTGTGCCCTATTGGTAAATCTGCATCAGCTAAGGACGAACACCATGCATGTAACGTTAAATTATATTTCACACATGCACGTGAAATCACTTGACCAGAAATAGCCAATGGCAACCGTAATCATCACTCAAATTTGCACCCCGGGTACTCTATATTCTGCACAACCACACCACGCAAAACACAAACTGAGGATATAAAATTTCGGCTTTAGTTTACTGTAGCAGCCATTATAATGGTCGAAAAGCGTTCGAGAATATGGAAACAACAGAAATTGCATTCGTGGCAATGATGCTCGTGACCTGACTTGTGCAGATACGAGTCCAAAAATTTGAAAAAAAAACCATTGTTTGGCATTCAAAATAACAGTCGCCGTTTTACATTGACTTTATGGGGCAGCCCTAATAATCGAGACCGGGCAAAATATTGGTCGGCGATGCCGATCGGAACGGCACTGAAAACTTCTTTTTCCCCTTTGTTCTTTTCATAAATGTCAGTTATTTTCTTCTTTCTTTCTTCTCTTTCTTTCTTCTCGCCAAGTTATGTGGAATACTGGCAAACAAGCAGTAGCCAACAAAGTAATTCCACATTTATTCTATGGTACTCTGCAATGCTACCTAAATGCCACTAAGAATTTAAAAAAAACTGTGGGCATTACACGAAATCGCATTCACTATGTGTTAGTGGGTGCTCATGGTTGTCACAGTCGGTATTTCTTGTTCATTTCGCATGAATATGTCTAATTATGTAACTTCACAAACTTACCTAATCGATGAGATGTCAATGAACAGCTTGTGGAAGATGTTTAAGCATGAGCGATAACAGGATTTAAAGTGACCTATGATTTGCATTATCCACTATGCTTATCCAGTGAGTGATGTAATCATTGCGAGCTAGTTAAACGTAAATATTAGTTGCTTATGCACAACAACAAGAATAAAAGCTCTTGACTTGCATTAACAAAAGCCTATCACCCTTAGTGGCTATGGTGTTGGGCTGCTAAGCACGAGGTCGCGGGATCAAATCCCGGCCACGGCGGCTGCATTTCGATGGGGGCGAAATGCGAAAACACCCGTGTACTTAGATTTAGGTGCACGTTAAAGAACCCCAGGTGGTTGGAATTTCCGGAGTCTCCCACTACGGCGTGCCACATAATCAGAAAGTGATTTTGGCACGTAAAACCCCATAATGTATTACAAAAGCCTATCAATATACAATAGGTGCTGTTCACATAAATTCCTTGGTTATATTCTTTTTTTCTTGGCCACATTTAGTTTGCACATCTGGTAGGTAACTTAATACAGTCGACTCTCATTACAATGGACCCTGACAATCCGACAAAAAATGGCCGTTTTATCCGAAGTCCGTAATATCCGAGACGCCTCACTTCTGAAACTTTTGTCGCTATCTCTAACAACTTTATTGCAAAGAGTGAGTGACGAACGTCCAAGGTGAAGAAACACAAAAAATGTCACAGTTTCACCCAAAAGGTGAAACATCGATTGCGAAAGCAAATTAAGCAAGATAAGCATGGCAGCAGCAGCGAGCGAATTGACCTTCGTGCTGTCTCCCGCTTCAATGCGAACTAAACGTTGAAAGCAGAGCACATACGAAGCTACCAGCACTTGGCGCACATTGTGCACATCGCAGATCACTTTCAAGATACGGCACCCACGCGGGCATGTACTTTGTCCACATTGCAGATCGCTTTCAAGATATCGCAGCTGCGCCATTAACAGCAGCCACTGGAGTAGAACCTTCCCCCGCTTTTCCTCACCTCCCCCTGTGCCTCACATGCGAAAAACAGTGTGTTTCCGCCCCACTTTCCTGCTTCCTTTGCCTGCAAGATATTGAGCTGTGATTGTCGATTGAATTTCGCAAGTCAACTGCCAGCGCGTGTCGACACGGCAAAAGTCTGTTTGAATGCCCGATTATGAGAAAAATTGCCACTAATTTCATCTGGTGTAGACGATAGTCCTTTGTAGATTGATCTGTTACAAATGATCTTCATTGCATTATTCAAATAGGCAGGCCAAACTAAGGTTGAAATATGGTCCATTATATCTGCAGGTCTGTTGTGAAGAGCATAAACTGTAGTGGTTTCCAAGGGATGCAAATGGTTTTCTTTTGGTGGGTCTATGACATTTTTTTTTCCTTTAGTGAACTTTCTTCCACGTTTTGGGCTTCTGCAGAATTGATTCGCCTCAAGCTAATAGTAGTGTTCTGCAAAGTCGAATAAAGAACATTTTTTCTTGATTTGTATGTATTTCATTCATGTTAAGCTTTACCTAACAGGCTCCAAAATGTATATCTTCTGCTCCAAAATGAACAATTCCTGCTCCAAACATGCTCCAATAAGCCGAATTGGCTGCTCCCAGAGCTGCTCGGCAACTCCCTTGGCCGCTTCCATCTCTGTAAGAGTAGTTTTAAGCTAGAAACGGAACCCGTAAGGGCTTCTCCGAAAGAAAGCTCTCCAGTAAAGGAAAACTTGTCTTTGTTCAGTGATCGAACCTGGGACCAATGCTTTCCCAAGGCATCCGAGCTAACCAGGTGGTGTTTAGTAGAGTGTATGAGACTGTCATCCACTAACATTAACTCTCAAGTGCAGGAATATCACCATCTTCCATGCTCCCCTCTTATGGATTTATGAATCAGCTAATCGCTGTATTCGTTGCCTCACCAAGAAGGAGTAGCCAGATTTTGCTTAATTACAACTATATGAAGCCAACTGACAATGGAACCTAGGAAAGTGTGGGGTAAATTACTTGTTCTTTAATTGGAATGCAGAAATGATAAAGCAAAGGGAAATAAAAGTGTAAATGGATGTGGCAAAAAGAAAACATGGCGCAGGTGGGATTGAACATGTAGGTTTGAGTTCCACCTGCAGCAAGTTGTTGGCAGGTGTTAATGAGTGCCTTGATTTTTCTTCTTGGCTGGTGCCTGTCAGTTTTTCCTTGGACTTTGCTATGCAAATCGCACTCCTTTGTGACAGAGCACTTTCTCTATTAAAATGCATGGAAGTCTGACAGGTGGCATCACCAGACATGCTTTCACACTGCAGAGAATGTATCGCTACACATTGAGTTTTTTCATACAGGCAACAATTGAGACATCTGTAATTTATTGCACTGCAGTGAAAACTTAACTGTTGTTGCACATGCAAACGTGTACTCCAGTGCCTGGGGAGGCAGCAACTCTGTACGGAAAGCTTTCATAAGACAGTGTGGTGAGCAGAACGTTTACTGAATGGGAGCGCAGACACTTTTTACTCACTTTCATACATGAGAAATTTTGGCATATCATGTTTAAAAAAATTTACGCGCTCGGTGCCAGTCAACTTTTCTTAAACCATAATTTAGAAAGAAATAGCGAGAAGTATGGCATATGTAATATCCCAAATAGGGTTAAAGTAAAGGTGAATTTAAGCAGTAGGCTTTTGTGTGTAAAGTCAACAACCAATTTTTCTGACATGCCTGATAATTCGGTCGCCTTTGCAGCACTACCACACAGACAGAACCAATGTATAAGAAAGTCTGAAATTTAATATGTAAGAGCCCTTTGCCTTCTGATTCTCTGGACATTTTGTGGTGATCGCAGGTTAAAAACGGCATTAATTGAAGCCACCATATTGATTACCTTGCAGCCATGAACCGGCGCTCTCACGCTGATCCACTGCCAGTTGTAGCTACCACCACGGCAACACTAGGCCTAGCTGCTTTGACGTTCGCTGCTAAGCTTCCTGCTGTTCAGTGCTGTGTTTATTTTTTTCATTGAAAAAATGTGCCGCTGTCAACAATGGCATCAACTCCGCCTTTATAATCCTCGCCGATGGCTTCGAAGCGTGAACCGGTGCATTGCATAATGCCGATATTTTAAGCCAGCTCCGCCGCAATACAGCGGTGTTACGCAGTGAAGCGCACGCGATGTACTGTGGTGAAACATACTAAGATTAGAACGGGGCAACTGTCACAAGATGCAATATGTATTCCTTAATTATATACGCATGCACCTTCCATCTTCTCATGCATGTACAGACACTGGTACGCCTAATGAGTTTACCGGCAGATATTCGTACCTATTATAAAAGTGCCTGTGGTGATTTGAGCAATCAGGTGCAGTAAAAGCATGCATTTATCTTTTCGGATTGCTCAATTTCTCGGACGTTTCGGCTGCGTCAAGGGAGTTCGAAAAATTGTGCATTTACTGTACAGTGAAATGTTTTACTGCAGACTTCATATTAGCGATTTTTTTCAGAGTTATGGAATTTTGATATATCCCCATCCTAAAGCCTGTCATTTTGATGCGAAAATGTTTCAGTACTACGAATTTCAGACACCATATATTTCAATATAGTAAGCGAGAATGAATGCTTTATTATTACTAGTAGCACCTCAGAATAAAAAATTTGGTCTGTGAGGTATCGTGCACATTGGCGACCTATTGTCGTTGTAAAAAATTAGGCGTGCCACCATCAACAGCAGCAGATGACTGTGATTACACATCTGCGCCAGCTCTATCACCATCACTCGTAGTAACGGCAGCTCACAGAAATATAAACTACACAAATCGGCATCATCCACACAGCAAAGATTGTGAGATCACACCCATTGCATTGTTCACTATCAACAGTCTTGCCATATTGGTGAAAAAAATTGGCAGCGAAAGGTGGGCTTGGCTAAAGTGCAACCTTAAGCCGAGATCAATCAGCAAGTCAGTAAAGAACACAAGGAAAGTGATAAAATTCGTGGATGCTTTGGGACTTCGGCAAAAATGTGCACTGGGTACCAGCATGTACAGATCTCTCAAATATGCAAATGATGCAAGTGACCACTGCACATTTTACTGAGAGCCACGAGCATTATCAGCAAGCTTACATATGTAGTGGGCGCAATGGCTCTAGGTGCGTTTTCTTAAGCCTTGAAGCCCTGAAGGAACACACTGCTCATGGTTCATGAATCGTGTGACGGCCGGTGCACGCTCAAGAATCGCCGTGCCATGATCGCCATCGCCCTACAGCATTGGATTTCGTCTTATGCCAGATGGAACATGCTTGGAAGTGCTCCACATAATCTCACTGTTGGTGACTGTCAGTACGGTGCATAGACATACGGTTGGGCACACACTCGCATTGTGCTAACACCAAGGTCTGTGCGAGGTGGCACACACCAGGCGGAGATGGTGCCTTCACATGAAAGCACATTCACTCTTATCATGTGGAGTCTGTCACCGGTGTAAGCGCCTTTGTAGAGGTACTGCTTGCAAATGTTTGTGATTGCTCTTGTGTAACTTCATTTGTAATGCCGATTTGCATGTTTTCGAAGCAATTCATTTCAAAATAATGAACGATTTTCTGTGGTCCCATGAGATTTGTTATATAATGATATCACTGTGTTCGACTGGCAATCAAAAGTTTATGAAAAGGCTATAAAAAATTGATACTGCCAGTTATTGCTATGCTCATAGAGTTATTTGCTAATGTCTTGTAATGAAAAAACAAGTTATTTTGCTGTAGCAGTAACTGTGGAGAAGGTTGTGGGAGCAATCTGTTGGCTAGAAATTGACATTTTTGCATGTTTTCATTGTGCATTTCTCACCAGAGGCACCTAGAGGTAACAACAGAACCCACTAAATGGCGTGGGCGGCGCTTGCTGGACACCTTTGGGGATTCACTGCGCCACGTGAACCGGTTGTTCAACAGTGCATTTGGCTACGAAACGCGCAAGGTGCCCTCGCACATGGCGCACATGATTGACGTCGAAGTCATGAAACGGCTCCAAGAGAAGTGAGTTTCCAGTGCTGTAGTTTGTGAATCTATTGCTCTGTTCTTTTTTTTTTCTTTTTTTTTGGGGGGGGGGGGGCACAAATTACGAAAGGATATCAAGCACTTATTTAACTGAAGGCGTTCTTATTTTCATTATGCACTCTCCGTCAATCATTCAAACCAAAGTTTTTTCGGTCAGCTGTGTTCTAGTGTAGTAGTGCGCTTTTCCAAGCAGTTCAAAAGTATGAATGTATGTGTGACCGTTTTGATAGCATAAATGCATTCATGTCTCCCAAAACACATAGCACTTGTTAGCTAGACAAGCTTTAGGCATGTAGTGTCCAGATGTCGACTTGATGTCGACTGCGCACACAAGCTCCGCGTTCGTGTGCATAGCAGGGCCATACAAGCAACACGCACATTATAGGGAGGGGGCATGAACCACACTCACTGGCTTCAGTCATGCGCACTTGTGTAATACGGAAGCAACAGTCCTCACTGACTGGCTTGAGTCATTTGTGCCTGGTTAATACGCAAGTGACAGTTCCGTCCTCACGCATACAGTGATGTGGTTACTTATGACAGAAATGTGCTAAATGAAATACAACACATCCATGATACACAGGACAAGTTATCCAGATAATCTGCCACATTAAATGCCTTTCACGGTGTAACAAGACTGAAATAAGCCATAGCAACTTGTTGTGCTTGCTTAAAGGAACACTAAAGCGAAACAATAAATCAGGTTAGACTAATGAAGCATTGTTTGAGAACCCTGCAGGCCGTCATTTAAAAAAGATAGTTTGATTATTAGATGAGGAAATGAAGGTCCAAGTATCAGTATTCGAATTTCGCGCCGAAACCTCGACGCTGCTACGTCAGTGTGACGTCAGGGATTCCAAAGTACGTTTTCGCATTTGGGCCGCATTGGCTGAGTAAAGGTTCCCGAAACTTGCCATGTTTAATATTTGGTTCCTTTAGAACACAATGTAGTCAATCTGTACCGCTATATATAATTAGTAGGCCCTAGAAGATGCCATCAAAATCCAAGACGTCACAGCCCCCAGGTGCGGGAACTTAAGTAGGCGTCGCCACCCATATTTCATTCTTGCACTTTTTCTGGCTTACCAAACATCTTATCGTTGTAAGAGTGGTGTTTTTGGTGTTGCAGAACGGTAATTTACTGATGCAGAAGATATCATTTTTCGCTTTAGTGTCCCTTTAAACCCATGCTACAGAGAAAGATGCACGAGGTCAAGGAATTTTACTATAACAAAACTCTGGCAGTTGTTATTAAGAAAAATTCATCCAAATTTTGGATATCAATCAACCCCCCTGCCCCTAGTCCACACTCCTCCTCATTTCTGATTAGTGACCAACTGTGCTCCGACCGTCGACTCATCGCCGTCACCTTTGGCGAATACTTCAAATCTGTCTTTGGACAAGGATAGTGGCAGTAGCCTTGTCTTTAGTGCTTGTTGTGCGCTCTCGCCATTCCCAGACATTGTTGTAAATTGTGCTGCTGTGCACACTCTTTTGCTAAAAATTGACACATGTAAAATTTCATGACCAGACGTTATCCCAGACATGTTCTTAAAGAGATACTCTGAATGGAGTGCCTCTTACTAGGTCACTAGACACGTGCTCTCCTCCTCTCATATAGAAAAACACTAACATTATTCCTGTGTTTAAGTCTGGTAGTAAACACTAGGCTTGTGTCAAAGTCAATTTCTTGGCTCGAAGTGATTAGTAATTGGCCAATAATGTTGAAGCAAATAATTCAATAGCTGTGTGATTTTCAGAAAAGCTTGATGCAAGAGTCAGATGTTGACAAATGCAAGAAAAGCTGCTTCTTTGCTTCCAAAAAAAGGAAATGGGTTCTTCTCTGGAGTCAGTTTACTTTCAAAGTGTTCTTATTCAGATATTTTTTCATGCAAAAATGCAAGTTCAACATTCCTTGTAGCTCCAGCAGCATATAAAATGTGTTTGCAGGCTCTTGCTCACTGTTTTGTTTCACTCTAAAGTAAAATTTTGTGGTGGTTGAGGTTGCAAGAGGGTTTCGCGTTCACCCCTCGTGCATCATCCCGATGCTGTGAAGTCTAAGTTTGACAGCTCGATGCCAGCAGTTTATGCTGTGTTGCGCAAATTCAGCTGGATGTTTTTCATCTACACACAACCTTAACACATTTCATCCTGCAAGTACTCTGACAAATTTCTTTTTTAATTTAGCAGTACAGTAGGGGTGCGGGCTGAATTTCGACTTGAGGTGTAGCTTCACGGCAGCGCAAATTTCGCTTCTAGGTGTGGTTTCTAGGTGTGGTCTAGGTAGCGCAGGCCGCGCTACCATGAACCCACCCTAAGGGCAAGGTTCTGAACTATCAGTATTGCCGAAGAGGTGGGGAACAGAGCTGCGGGCCAAAGACAATGTGGATGATTCATGTGTCAGCGAGTGATGATTGTTTTTACAAAGATTCTGGCATTTTATGAGTCATTGCCATGAGTTAAATGTGTGAATTGTCTTGTTTTTCTTTACAGAGTGTTGTAACTGGAGGTACAACTTATAAACAGAAAAATATGTATATTCATTTGTTTTAACAAATTGAAAAGGTTCAAATACTGAAATTTGAAATGAAACGAATACCAAATAGCATAATATTTGAATGAATATTTGGAAATATCAAATATGAACACAGGCCTAGTAAACAGGCTTTATCTAATTATAGGCCAATATCTCGAACCTGGTCATTGTGTAAGCTTCTTGAATACATCATTCACAGACATATTGTAGAATACTTAAACAGCAATGTAGATCTCTCGCATCATCAACATTGCTTTTGATCTGGTCTCTCAACAGTTATCAGCTCAGAGTCCCCACGTGACATTGCATCAGCACTAAACGTACATGGCCAGGTTGATTCTATTTTTATCGATTGGGATAAAGCTGTTGAACTGGTCTGTCACACCAAACTTTTCATAAAATTGATTGCATTTGTAAAAGATGCAATCCTACTATATTGGATTGCTAATTATTTGTGCACACATTCTCAGTTGATCCCAGTTAATCGTGTGCAGTCTCGCTCTGATGACGTAACTTCAGGTGGGCCATAAGGCTCAGTTTTGGACCTTGTCTATTTGTTGTTTATGTTAATGATTTAGTTGATATTGTAGGTGTTAAAATTTGCATGTGTGTGGATGATTGCGTCTTATACACTAACACTGCCAGAACTCATGATTAAAATATATTGAACGAAGTGTTCTATCTCTTCTGTAGAGTGACCAATGGCACATGCAAGTTAACTTCAAGAACACAGTAGTCATGATGTTCACAAACAAAAAATGACATTTGTACTTCAAGTTCGGAACCCAACAGCACAAACTAGCTCACCTGAACGAGTTCAGCTATCCTGGAATAAATATTGCATAACCTGAACTGGCATGACCATGTAGAACAAATACAGTAGAAACTCGTTGATACGATCCCACTAAATATAATTTCCTGGTGCTAACGTTCGCGATCGAAAATACAAAACATGACCCACTAGTGTCACGCTTATATTTTACCTGTTCATACGTTCCCGAAAAACAATATTTTTTGGCAGTACATTGCCAAACTGCAATTGTATGATAAGTGTGCTGGCCGCTAGATCCTATACAAACAAGAAAATGTGCGAGGTGCACACAATTGAAAACAGTAGACACACATCGCATCAGCTTCCCTGCAATACTCACCTGCCTGTCTCGCATATGCAAAAACGCTGGCACACGCTCTGTTTCTTACTCCAGTACCAGCAATTCTCCTCCCAGGTCATCGCATGCCGCATTCACTGCTATTTCCACCAAACCTGTTGCGACAAGCATTTTTAGCTACCTATCTGTTTTACAGCATGCGGGGCGTAGTGCACACCTTTAGTAGGCGATAATCCAAACGCGCAGCTGTTCCCCGCTGTAGGCGACGCAATGTGAGTGTCACATTTCGCTTCGGCAGCATCAGGCATTGTCCACCAGCTCAATTTTGTTTTGGTTGCCTTTTGCCGTCTTTAAACACTGCGCAATAGGAAAACAACAAAACGTGTCTCAGGCTGCCGAAGCCCCACTAGCTTGACGCACGTATGTGTCTTGTGTGCAATGTTTCACATTATGTAGATGTCAAATACACTTGAGTCTGTCAAATTTTCTTAGTTATTTCAGATTGTATGTTTTCTCGGTTCGTATGTTTCTTTCCTCATGTTTTTTCCATAACGTATCAATGAGGTTCTACTCTATGTGCATGCGCACAAAAAAAAAACTTTGCTACCTAAAGCGTAGATTCAAGAATGCCACTAATGAGTACACCTGTTGGCATAAAAATCTCTCTTGCACCCAGTTCTTAAAAAGTGCCTGTGTTGTGCAGTCCCCCCCATTTTTCACATTGCATTAATAAAGTGCAAAAAAAAGGCAATTATCATATTTTACAGTGTATAAATTGCACTTTCTTGTTCTTTTCAAGATATTTGCCGGTGCGCCTTATAGAACGGTGTGACTTAGTATTAGCATAGAACCATACATGCTTCTGTGACCAATATGTGCATTTTCTTTTTAGCGAGTACAAGAATCTGTGTGGAGCAGCATTCTGGAGGAAATTGCAAATAGAGTGGCTGCTGGTGCAGATGTTTGCCCCTAGGGCTCACAGTGTAGGCAGCGCAACAGCAGAAGTAGGATAGCAGCAGTGAAGGCCGCCATCATGTTCTTTGTGACTGGAGGACACAGTATAGATTGTTGTTACAGTTTAGTATTTCTCAAAGAAAAGTTTAAACACATGGAACTGACAAAATAAATAACAGAGGGGTTCCACAGTCTCTTACTGTTACGTTGTGGAACCCGAGATGTACCCGAGATGTACCCGTGGAACCCGAGATGTAAAAAGCTGTCTATACAGCTTTTTCCCTGGCTGTCCTCGCAACACCAGTTGCGGAAATAAACCTTCAAACCTTCAAACCTTCAAACCTACCTGTTACAAAAAGCACCACTTGGTTATCATCATCATCAGTTGCCCCCATGAGGAGCCGCAGTGCTTCCAGCTTCCGGTAGCCATTTCTGTGGTCTTTGCGAGTGGAGGCACCGTGCACCGTCGGTGGCTCTGAAGTAACAACACACCTAATGTTTCCACACCAAGACCAACTGACCTGTCAGCTGTGGCGAGGGTGCTTGTTACATTTATAGGGGGGTGCCCCCTGGAGACATCCAGCAAAACAGTACACTAAAATAGCATATACATTTATCCTCTCCTTAACAAGACGAAAATACCGTACAGTCGACTCCCGTTAATATGAAGTTCACGGGGACCGCAAAAAACTTCGAATTAAACGAACTTCCAATTAAGCACAAAACACAAAAAACAGCACTTTATTTGTGGCGAAATCGAGTATTTCCTCTAAGAAAAATAGTCAGTCATCTTGCTTTGCTTCTTCTTGCCGAATCGCGCTGCTGAAAGCAAGTTCTGCAGGCTGTAGATGTGGCAGAACACTTCTTCCGCGTTACCTTCAGCGGCAAAAAAGCGCTCCGCGAGAGCAAGGCCCACAGCTACATCGGCAGCCTTAGGTTGCGGCTCGCCTTCAACGTCATCGTCGCTTTCCTGGGTCGCTTCCTGGGGCCGAATCATCTACAATTTCGCTATCCGTCAGCGCACCGCACGTTTCGACCGCCTTGTCTACGGCAACGTAATCTTCAAAATTGACGTCCCCGAGAGCATCACCAAAATCAGTGCCGTCAAGCTCACTTGTTGACGCTTCCTCCGCTGAAATTTCAGAGGCATCCTCCGAAGAAGCTGCCACAAAACTGCAAGCCCTGAAGCAGTTTGCGATTGTTTCTTGCTTCACATGATCCCATGCTCGCGCCAACATGTGGATGGCACGAAGCAGGCTCACCTCGTACATTGTGGAGCTATCCATACACAAAATCATGCGCTCGAGGAGGTGCCGCCTGTACAGGACTTTAACATTCTTGATAATGCCTTGGTCCATTGGCTGCAAAACAGCCGTTGTGTTTGCAGGCAAAAATGCGAGGCGTATTGCACTCAAGGCTGGCACATTCACGTGAGCACTGCAGTGATCGACAAGGAACAACACCTTGCAGTCCGAAGCAGCAAACTTGCGGTCCAATTTGCTTATCCAGCTCTTGAAGATTTCGGCCGTCATCCACGCTTTTTTGTTCGCCTCATAGTCCACAGGCAGCGTCTTCACGCCTTTAAAACATCTCGGCTTCGTGGCTTTCCCGATCACAAGTAACCGGCATCGTTCCATGCCAGTCATGTTTGCCGCGATCAGCACCGACACTCTCTCCTTGCTGCGTTTGCCCCCAGCACAGTCGTCGTCCTTGAATGTCAGGGTCTTCTCTGGTAGAAACCGATAGAAGAGTGCAGTCTCATCTGCATTGAAGATGTCTTCTGGTCTGTATTCGGCGAGATATTCACGCAGCTTTCCGTCCTTCCACGTGGCGCATGTTTCCTGGTTAACGGACGCCTTTTCACCACACACGCTCTTGAAAACCAGGTCATGGCGATCTTTAATGCACGTCAGCCATTTATCTGACGAAACGAAGTCATCGATCCCCAACATTGTTCGGGCTTTCATCGCAACGATGTCTCCGCTGAGAGGAAGTTTGTTGCTCCTGGCTCTCCCTAATCCAAACCAGCAGAGCCTTCTCCAACTCTGGGTAAGCGCCGGTGCGCATTCGCTTCCGAGAAGTCTTGAACTTGTCGTCCTCAAATGCATCCATTATTGTGCACTTGTTCTTGATGTAGTTTGAGAGCGTGGTCGGCTTGATCCCGTACTTCCGCGCTATGTCTTGTTTGTCAGCACCTCCCTTCTCAACTTCCTTCAAAACCTCGACTATCGTTGCCAGGTCGAGCGTGCGATAAGAGCCACGGTTTGCCATGGCTATAAACTGCGCGACTAGGTACCCCGTGGAACAACCTAGCCTACGAGCTTCCCGCACAAAGGCGCTCGACTAACAAACGCCTCGACATACGCTGCGCACGCTGCAAGACTAATCTCGCACAATCTCGCCACTGCCAGTATGGAGTGCTGCGTGCACCTATGGCACCGGCGTGGCCTCCACGATCAGCTCTGGCCACGCGCGGCAGCCGCGAGTGGCCTCAGGCGGAAGCCGCTTCGCCTCCCGCCGGAGTTGATCGCGGAGGCCACGGCAGCCGTAGCAATGAATAATCGCGCCGCTCCAAGAAGGATGGCGTTGCGGGCGGCTGCGGTGGCGATGACACCAACGTGGAGCACGGAACTGTTGCAACACTTGAAAAATTGCACATTCTACCAAGGAATGACGGTCACCTCGAGGATCCCAGCTGAAAATTAACTTCCAATTAAACAATATTACTGGATGAGGACTTCGAATTATCGAGCGATTTCTTCTATAGGATTACATGCAAAACTGACGGGACCAGCACTTCACTTCTAATTAACCGAAAATTCCAATTAAGCGGCTTCGAATTATCGGGAGTCGATTGTATTTACTGGAATCTTGGCCGGCTGCTATTCTAAGCAGACCCCCGAATGCTTCGGGCATTCGGGCCTTAAAAAAAAAGGAAATAGTACCTCGAATGTAAGTCGAACAAGAAAGTGAAGATATTGTTCACAAAATGAAAGCAGCATTTATTTAATATGAGCATGCCGAGCTCACTCTACGTCATCATTGCTGCTAGCCTCATATGCATGCTCGTGCGTTTACGGATGCACGCAAGCTCGCGTTCGCGCACCCACGCATGCGTAGACACTGTGGCACGGCTCGTATGCATTGAAATGCAGCGCAATCTCGGTGAACAGCTCCTCTTTGTTATCCTGTGCTTATCTTCCTTATCTGTGCTTATCTCCTCATTGCAACACACGCAAAAAGTGTCTCCCGTTGCCCCCTCCAACGACGGAGGTTTTTTTTTTCGGTGCCGAAATCCCACCCGGCTTGAACGTTTACCTCTGCGGCTAGCACAACTTTTCATTTAAAAGCAACGCTACAGTGACATCGCCTGTTTGGTGCCATTACGATAACGGCACGCCGATACGACACAACTCAAAATGGCGGTGGCACTCGTGTACTTCAATTGGCTACTGGCGCGGCTAGTAGTGGCTGCGATACTGACTTTTCTAGATGGCGCTAGCTTTGCACCATATTTATCATTTTCAATTACAAACTGGTGCGTTTTTGAATATCCTCGAATCTAAGCCGACCTTAGAGTTTGGCATATGATTTCAAAAACCATTGGCCTAGATTAAAATAAATATGGTAGTAACATAAGCTATGCATAGTCGTCCAGTTACCATGGATGCCACCGTTTCCCTAAAGGACATTCCAATTACAGTGGTTGCTGAGGCTATGGCTGGCGATGACGACCGTTGGCGTGACTCCACGTGTTGCTGGGTGTATCAAGAGTCCAGCAGCCTTGATTATGATGCTCTGGGTGGTGCTGTGTGTGTTAGGGTGACCTGCCTGGGTTGCTGGTTCAGTGTTTGGGACACTGGGATAGGGTATGAATAATCGGACCATTTTAACGACTATTTTGCGAGTCCATTCTGTGTGCTCTTGGATAGCCTGGATGCATTCCAGGTAGTGCTGTTGTTCAGACGATATGCGTTACGGGCTACCTTGAAATAAATGACCCTGGGGCATCAATACTGGGAGGACATTTTTTTCTTGTTCTTGCTGATGCACACAGACTTGGTCACCAGGTTGAAAGGAAATGTGGGAGGCAGGACGTCTTGAATTGTAGTCCTCTTGCACTTTGCACTGATAGCGTTCAACATGTTGTCGCAGTTCCTGGTACTCTTGAAATCAGTTCTTGTGTGCAAGCGAGTTCAGGGTTTACGACCACATAACAAGTAAAACAGAGACAACTTAGTTGCTGTATGCAGAATAGTTTGGCATATTGCAACATAGGCAAGAACTGTCTTTCTTAGAGGTCTCCGTTCCTGAAGGGCACACTGAAAGAGTGTCATGAGAGTGCTGTTAGACTGCTCAACCTGTCCATTAGACTGGGGGAAATGAAGTGACAACCGGATGTGCTTGATTCCCTCTGTGGTGAGGTACGTTCCAAGTTTAACAATGGGGGCCATTGTCAGTTACGCAGTTACGATTTCCTCAGGCAAGCTCTCCCTATAAAACACGGAGGACAGGAAACCAATTACCGCTAGACTAGTTACAATGGCATAAAAATCGCCTCAGGCCACCTAGAGTAGTGGTCTACCACGACTATGGCATACTGGCAATCTTGAAGGGCTGAATGAAAGGACCCATGATGTCTACAGCCACCTTCACCCATGGTCAGGCAGGATATTCAGTCGGCTCTATGGGGCCCTGTTGGGTCTTGGCCAACATCTTAGCAGTGTTGGAAGTTTGGCAGTTGCATTCATGTTGCTCGACATGTCTGCGAAAAGCTGGCCACCAGTAGGGGCTGTGAACAAGGTCTTGCATTCTGACAATACCTGGGTGCACCGCATGCACAAGTGCAAGAACTTAATTCTGTAGCTGGCTTTGTAGGACAACCTGGTCCCCTTTTAATAGGATACTATCCACCATAGATAGTTCATTCCTGACCTCATAGTATGGATACAGTTCTTTGGAATGTTTGTTCTATGGAGGCCAACTAGTCATGGTGTAGTCCGTAACTTGTGCCAGCAGTGAATCACAGGCTGTGGCCTGCTTGTCACAGTTCTCGGGAATGCTCATGTTTACAAGATGGATCGAGAAATGCACAGCACGCAGGATTTTATCACACATCAACAATACAAAGAAACTCGCACCACACCCTGAACATAAACAAACATAAGAAATGCAAATTACCCGTAAACTAACAAATACAACACTAACGATCAAATCATTGACAGTGGCTTGACAACAGCAGCTGATGAGAGTGGGATGACGTAGTAGAGTGACGACTATGGAACAACCATGACAACATCACGAAAACAGTTTGACAACGAATGCATGACGATGACGAGGAAGCTGTGACAACGCTTTGAGGACAATGGGATGACGAAAAGTGTATGACATCGATGGCATGAAAACTGCTGTGTCTCAGAGACTATGACAACTACGGTGTGCTAGCGATGGCATGACGAGAGTTGGATGAAAAAACAGGAGTTCCGGTGATGAAATGACTGACAGCATCATGACAATGGTATGGCCTCAAATACCTAACAGTGGTAACAGTGGTATGGTAACAATGGCGTGACAATGGCATGGTAAGAGTAGGATGACAAAACTAGGTTGAGGATGATGCAGTGACCACGATGGCATCCTGATCATGAGCATGCACCTGGTAACCCAAGCTATTAGACAACTTCGGCCACTATGTCAGCGAAGCAGGCATGACGACAACATGATGGGAGTTGGATGATGAATCTCGAATGACAACGATGGAATGATCGCAATCGCATCACGAGCATAAGCACATACTTAGAGGCCCAAGCTGGCAGACAACTTGGAGCTTTAGGTCGGCTAGATAGTGAGATAAGCTCAAAACGCCTGAAGTAGACAAAGAACGCTAGTTGCATTAAAACGTCAAAACACACTGCTGAATCATTTGGCAACAATCGCCTGCGTCTAACACGCCCTCGAATCAAATGTGAGCCCGCTTTCTGTGTGTTCAAAGTAGAAAGCTAATGCAGAGATAGCATTAAAGCTCCTAAACAAATTAGAAATCTAACATGCATGCAGTGTTTAGCGAGAAAAATGGTCAAGGGTTTCATAAGTGTTGCACAGTGGCAGCCGTTTTCCTAAAGTCAGCTTTGCGTCAGTACAGCTGTGTTGTGCGATAAGGCATACGGACGCCGCGAACGCAGTTTTTATATCAATTTTCCGAGGGGGAAGAAGCACATGTTAGAATTGGGTGAATACTGTAATCAGACATTGTAAGCGATTGTGATTGCCTGAAAATTTTCTTAAGGCGTCCCGAAAATAGGCGTTCTTACAGGAAATTCACTTTCATTTGCAGCATTCACTGTCTTCTAAGCTCTGCCAAGACAGACGCCGCCAGTAAAAGGGTCACTGTTGGGGTTATCATAGGGGTCAGGCAGGCACGTGCATGCTGACTGGTCAAGTTCGAATTATCCGGCGAAGAGCAATTTCAGAATCAAAATAAGAAATGTTTGAGCCTATAGAAATGCATGTGTGCCAGCTGGGAACTTTGGTCTGGACCGAAATAAATGAAGAATCGAATTGACGGAGGTCTACTGTATGTTGAATCTTGTCTGAAATATTGTTACTGTTCCTGAAGTTATCATTATGTTTTAAAGAATGTTGCCCACTTGGTATGTGCTGTTTCACAGCTTTTGGGTCCCGTCGTGTGTTCAGTACAAATGTTTTTCACCCAGGCAGGTTTTAATGAAGTGCCATCAGAGTCCAATGAAAATACTAGTCATCAGTTCGGATAGCAAAAGCAAGGGGGAAAAAATTATTTTCTAGCATTAGGAGGTCTTGAAACCAGGCCACAGCACCCATTGCATTACATGCAGTTCTGGCACTCTAGGACATCTGGGAACCCTGAGGATTCTGTGCCACTACTAAGAAAGATAATTTATATATGTAAATGCAAATATTACAAAAGCACATAAAATTAACTAATGATT
Source organism: Dermacentor variabilis (assembly GCF_050947875.1). Classification (NCBI taxonomy): domain Eukaryota; kingdom Metazoa; phylum Arthropoda; class Arachnida; order Ixodida; family Ixodidae; genus Dermacentor; species Dermacentor variabilis. The sequence goes on from NC_134571.1 coordinate 175,625,429, forward strand.
ATGACAAATGTTACAAACTTGAAAGTCAGGATGAACATCTTAGTCATTTACATAATGTTTAAAATTAGAAACTGAAGTTTCTGTCCATTCCTATTTAAATCCATGAAATAAATTGCATCCAAAATTTGGCACAGAAACTAAATTTGTTTCAGTTGCAGTACACTCCTAGTTCTTTAACCCACTTACATCCACGCCAGCACAGAAACTTTGTGAATCAACATTGCCTAAGCCTTTGTGGGACATTTCTCTGTTGTTTATTTACTATTTCTGTTTGTTTGTTTTGGTGCAGATTTCCTGAAGAGTTTGACCAGACGTCATCTCACAGGATTCGCAGCCCCAATGACATGCAGTTTGCGTTCTCCTACTTCTACTTTTTGATGAGTGAGAAGCATGAAACTCAGCCGGAGGAGCACTTCGATATGTTTGATGTCGACAAGTCGGGGTGAGCCAACATCATAGCATAAGCTGGATTTAAGCGACAGATGTGTTTGTGGACAAATCGGTCACATGATATGTGACGTGTGCGTGATGACTTCACAGCTAGCGTTCATGCAACAGAGTAGAAATGTAAACTAACCCTACTCTCCCCAAATCATGGGCGACGTTGCATTCATGGCCATCCATAACAGTGTTGCCACTCCAATTTGTTGTGCACATTTTAGTTCGAGTGACTGGAATGAGATTTAAGATTGCTTTTGCCAGACTAAAGGATATTGCTGTCAATACTTAGATTTTTCTCACTGTAGATCCCAGCAGTCATTGAGATTTTGGTGGTAGTATCGTGAATTGCTTTACATGGACCGACTGAGTAAAAAAATCTTGTGAGTTTTCCCACTGGAGAAAAGGCTGACGACAATAAAATTGAGCAAGTATTACACATTTGTAAAACATTAAAGCGAAAGCCTGATTGCGCAATTGTCACACTTTTTGTCACGATTAAGGTGCATTATGAAGAATTGTGGCAACTGTCCATCGGAGCACATGGCAGAACTCACCGAAATCACCGCACCCTCTAGTAGTGGGCCAGTTCTGTCAGCGCCTTCGCAGAAGGAGGGGCATTATGGGAATGCTGGCATGATGAGTGACATTGGAGCCAGCGGTGGAAAACGACGACAATAAACACGCAAGCAGTGGCATGAGTGCGTCTCTCTGACCGCGTTATGTGCAATCAGGCACGCACAAGGCACACATTTAGTAAGCCAGAACAGCGTAGCAGCTGTGGCTTCAGGGAAGTGTGCTCATCTCGCACCCTGGAGGCCTGGGCTTGATTCCCACCCAGACTGAAATGTGGCAAATTTTTCTTTTCAAAGCCAGTAATTTACTTTGTTTACAGGAACCTCCCTTAGAAACGTGACTTCAATTCGAGGATTTGTTGATGTGATTTTAGTCTGTGGCGCCGGCCATTTTTCGTCACGGCACAGTTTGGCCAAGGTCGCCGCCAGCATAAACACCTAAGGCTTTCACTTTAAACATGCAAATGTGCAGTCTTTTAACTCCACAAGAAATTGTGTTGGCAAGAACCATGCAACAGACCAACAGCTGACTGTCAGAGCCTGCGCCATTGTCATCATCATCACGAGATGGCGACAGAAAAAGTTTCTATTTAATAAGGAACAAGTGTAAGTAGTCTGCTAGCAAAGCTTGTGTCAATGATGTGCTGCTTTCATTTCAAAAGCTAATTCAAAAGATACATTATTTTAAGCTAGTGGCGACAGCAGTTTGGGGCAGTATGGGTGCAGTATAAACTTAGGCTGCATGGAATTGAAGACAGGAACATATGGGAGAATCCAAGAAACACATACCATTGTCATCACACCATCGTAGATTCAGTCATTGTCATTCCATTGTTGTCATGCCATAGTCATTGCGCAATCATTGTCATTGCATCGTGACCTCTTTGTCATTATGCAGTCTTCATCCAGCCATCGTTGCAGCTCTCATCTTGTCATCACACAGTGCTTTACACAATTTGACATCTCAGCTGGTTTACATTACGAAGTTGTCATTTGCACTTGACAATCATCCCACGGTGGTTTCTGCCAAATCTTTTGGCAGGTGCAGGAAAAAAACGAACAAACAAAAAAGAAATACAAAGACGTTGCAGTAACATGTTGGGAATTGTACGGGCCTTATAAAGCACACTGAAAAATTAGAAGCTGCCCTGACTTTTCTTGTATTTGCTTGTGGCACTTTAGGGAGCCAAAAATGTTTCTAAATGTGCTTTGTACAGTATATATTGAAGGGAATGCCTGAGGGTACAGTTTGGTGTCGGTCACCAGGTGTGATCTAAGCTATTGAGCTGAACCACAGTGTACAAAGTGATCCAGATGGGCATTGACCAAGGGAAGAGCATATTGCTGACAGCACTCCTACGTATCAGCATGCACAGGCAGGAGGTATATAATAGTTACGTTGATGGCGATAGGCAGGAGTGAATCGTAAGCTCGATACAACATACAGCTTGTGAGAATTTTCCCCTCTGCCAGGTGTACAATCGCCCAGCTTGCAGCAGATGACCAATGATTGGTGGTGCTGACACCTTTCCACACATCTGTGCAGTGCACTGACATAGCTTTTGCTGGCACCTGCAGTTTTAGTGTACCAGGAATGTGGAAACAACACATTTGGGTGTTCTCTTTAACAGTGTACCACACTGTACTTTTTGGACACAAGCATTTGGTTATGTTTCCAGCAGACAAGTGCTAGGAGACTTCTTTCTTTCACAGCGAAGCTTTTAGCCTCTAGTTGGTTGGGATGTTTTGTGGCACGCTCACCCAAAATCCAGCGGCCGGGGAAGAGGTTTGTGTTTGAGTTTGCGGGTAATGGAATTACATTTTCACATGTTTGAATTACAGTTGGAAGCTGTCATGTCTGCAGCTTGTGTATAAGTTGTACTTTATGCATTTTCTGATGCAATTTACTTTTAAGCATTACCGTATTTACTCGCATAATGGTCGCACTTTTTTGTCAAAAAAGCTGACAAATTCAGGGGTGTGATCATTACCTGGGTTAAATATCCCGCGAGAAGAAAAAAAATATTTTTTTTTTCATTCTGCGTTTGCTGCGGGATGACAACAGGTCAACCAATAGACGGCTGCCGCTGTGTGTAGTGCGGGACACCAAAACAAAAATGACGGCCAGCGGAGCAAGCTGAACGCACCGAAAGAGATTTTTTTTTGTTCTCGTGAGTGCATTACGTGCATTGAAACAGTTTCTTCCGTGTCAGTAATGAATAATATCGTTAATATCAGCAAGTTTGCGGCAATAACCTAGCCATGTCCACTTTGAGGGGACAGAAACAGATGGGCATGCTTAGCTGCCAGTGACATAGAAACACATGGCCCGCATGCTGCGAAAACTGCGGCATCTGTCTTCACTACTATCCTAATACAGCTAAGGGTGGGCAAATATCTTAGGTGTGTTACAAGCGTCAGCATATGAATAGGGTACACTTCTAACGTAGCAGTGTAAACGTGGCTACTATCATTGCCACTCGCTATTTGTTGCGTGCCCACGAGTGCAGATAAGAAGAATCGAAAGGCGCCTTTTTGGTTGTTGACCACAACCATCATAAAGCCTACACATAATAAAGGCAAGTTTGGTTGTACCTCTTTTTGTCATGGAAGTGCGGAAAGTGATGAAAGGAATGAAATGGGGCATCTGCTTAAGAATGTTTGGTGCGTGCAGACCGCTTGGTTTGTCTTGAAGAGTCGTTCGCGTAGCATTCGACAGATGGTAAGCACAATCATTATTAGCTAGACTTGGCACACGACATATCACTGCGGCAAGTTCAGGGTGCGATCAATACAGAGGAAATTTTAAAAAATCAAATTTTGACGACAAAATTTAGGGGTGCGATCATTACGTGAGTACGATCATTACAGCAGTAAATACAGTAGTCCAGTAAGGCACTTGTGCTTGGCGGACAGCCTAGAAGAATAAGGACATACGCTGCACATGTGCATGCGCACATGACGTAGTGCGTCGCTTGTGGTGGCGGCGCTTGTGTAACATTGTTTAACGTCAGTTGGGGTGGCGGTTCTTATCTAACGTCTGCACCAGCTTCACTGTACACCCACTTTCACGGGGTGGATTGGAGGCAGACATTTCTTATAATTTTTTTTTTTTTTTTTTTTTTTTTTTTACGGATCTCATGGTATCGAGCAACCTCTCTGTCTTCCCACCCATAAGCAATTCCTTGCTTCGGTGCAGCAGATGTCATACAAGCCACTAACCACATTCGGCTCATCAGTCCAGATACCTCTGTATACTTTCTTTCTTACGTTATTGAAAATAGACTTCTCTTGATTGATTGACTGACTACTGAAAAGGCAATAAATATTATTAATAGTACTATTCATTGTGATTGCAGGACGTGGTCTGACCGAGAAATCCGGACCCTAGTCACACGTCTTTTTGAGCTGCCCATGGAAGCTGCCAACGCGCGTCAGGTGGAAGAGCACCTCACAGAGTGTGCGCATAACTTCACCCCTGCAAATGTGCCCTCAACGCCTTCCTACGAGCGGTACCTGGACTCTAAGCTGGTGAGCAGAATTAGTGGCTACAGCTCTTTAATGTGAAAGATGCTCTGAAGATCCTCAGCTAAGATCTTCTTATTTTGCTTTGTCATGTTCAGCCAAATTATTCTCGGCATATTATATCGCTTTCAGACTTTGGAAGTGATTGGTCAAGAGTGTTGAAGCCATCCATTTGAGCTTTTCAAAAGGTTACGGTATTTACTCAGTTCTAATGCACTCTATTTCAACCTTATTTTTACGACCAGAAATGTAAAATGCCACGCTTTCATTAACCGTAAAAACCGGCATATAATACGAGGTTTTTTTCCTATTATTAGCGTCCCAAATTTACGCCTCGTACTATATGCGGATTCGAATGAAAATTTCAGTCAGAAATTTGGGCTAGAAGTTTTGGTTTCGTTATTGCTGTGTGGCTATGGCTTGATTTCATTATTGCTGAGTGGCTATGGTTTGGCTTCCTTATTGCTACGTGGCTACAGTTTGGTTTCGTTATTGCTGAGTGACTACAGCATCATTCCTTTATTGTTGAGTGCTCACCTGGGCAGCACACATGCAAACCACGCTTCGCGAAGTGCGTGTTTTAATTCCACATTCAAGGACCAAGATGTCCGGACCACGAAAGCAGTACTCAGCTGCTTTCAAGAGAAAGGTTATTTTAGCCGCACAGGACATCGGCAACAGTGCAGCCGGGAGGCAGTTTGGCCTCAATGAGGGAAGCATTCGCAGATGGCGTCGACAGAAGGAAGCCCTTTTCGGGTGCAGTGGAACACGAAGAAGCTTTCGCGGCCCGAAGAGGGGTACATTCCTGGAAATTGAACTCGCCCTGACGGAGTTCGCACGCCAACAGCGAGCTGTGCATCTGGCTGTGCGTGGAGCTTATGCAGGCAAAAGCTAAGGAGCTTGCAAGAGAAAAAGGTTTACCGAGTCCTGCCTTCAAAGCTAGCAAGCACTGGATTTATCACTGCATGTGCCGTGCTGGATTTTCCTTACGCCGCCGAACTTCGATTTCGCAAAAGCTGCCAGAATCGTTCGAAGAGCTGCTTGTGGCTTTCCAGCGCCACATTATTTCGCTGCGCATGTCGAAGAACTTCCAGCTAGGGCAAATTGGCAATGCTGACCAAACGCTGGTTTATCTAGACATGCCATCACCCCTTACCGTGCACAAAAAGGCCTCTAAACAAGTTTATGTCCGTCACTGGCAACGACAAAACGCGAGTTACCACCATGTTGTCGTGCACGGCAGACGGACGCAAGCTCCCGCCCTATGTCGTCTTCAAGCGCAAGACAGTGCCTAAAGGTGAGGAGCTACCAAAAAATGTGGTCGTGAGATGCCATGAGAAAGGCTGGATGAATGAGAATCTTGTGCTCGACTGGATAAGGTCCGTCTGGTGCAGGTGGCCTGGCGCACTGTTGTCGTTCCCATCCGTCCTCGTGCTGGACGCATTTCGTTGTCATTTGGCCGACTCAGTGAAGAAACTGTTGCGTGAATCTGGCACTGAACTCGTCGTTATCTCGGGTGGGATGACGTCTCAGCTGCAACCTTTAGATGTTTGTGTGAACAAGCCGTTCAAGGACGCAGTCAAGCAGTGTTACGCAGATTGGATGAGCTCAGGTGGGCCTGCAGTGATGCCGACCGGGCGGCTGAAGCAGGCTTCACCAGCCACACTATGCAAGTGAATTGTGGACGCACGGGCCAGCATACCAGAGGACCTTGTGCGTTGCACATTCAAGAAGTGCGGCATCTCAAACGCGCTCGATGGCACAGAGGATGAGTACCTCTGGGAAGATATGTCCGACAAGGAACTATCCGAAGAGAGCACAGCTGAGGAAGACAGTGATTGAAGTGCAGAGTGCACTTTAAATAAATTTTTTCCTCGAGTTTTCTTAACTCGTATTATATGCAGATAAAAGTTTTTTTTTTCCATTTCGCGTCCAAAAATATTTCACTTCATACTATATGCAGGTTCGTATTATATGTGGGTTTTTACGTGTAGCACACATCCATGTAACAGATAGACGAAGATGTTTATCGCAATAAGGTTGGTTGTGGTAACTGTCAATGCGATGTGTGACATGCGTGCAACAACCTGCAAGGAAATTTTCTGGTACCAAAAGAAGAAACTGGGTGCGTGCTGGCATTTTCACGTGACACAGGCAGGGGATTACTGTGGTTAAGCTGCCATGATAGGTGTTTACTGCTCTTGATCGCACGTGCCTCACCCCTTTTCTTGTTTACATGGGATCTAGGGGTCAAAAAACATACCATACAATAGCAGTTTTATTATGTCTTAAATGTTGGTGCCAAAAGATAGTGTTTTCTGAGAGCATATTGACAAATAAAAAAGAAGCGTAACTCTACGGTATTGAGTTGTTTTCTGTGCGTTCGGTCATGAATTGTGGTGCTGGGAAATTGTGCAAAATAGAATATTATCAACAAGGTTCTACTGTTCAGCTGTACATCTATGCACTCTGCAGCATGTTACTAACCTGAACTGGCATCCAACAGTCACGATTGGCTAGAACAAGTAAACCAATGGGCAGTTAAGACAGCTTTTCTGCTTTTTTCTTTAGTTGGCTTTGCTGGACACCTTGACTAATTCTCGTCAAACTTAGGGTAGTCACAATGGAAGTTGACCATAACTGTCTTAACTTTTGTAGTTTTGATTGAATGCCTAGTTTGCACATTGTTTTGCATTCCCCTATGCACACCTGTTTTTCAGCCGACGATTACTAAAGAAGCGGTCATGAAGTGTGAGCCAGTGCTGTTCTTGCTGCGCAAGGCGTCGCGCACTCGCCCTGCAAACCACTTTGAGACTGTGAAGGAAGAGGATTACGTCTTCCGCATGCTGAACAACAATGCTTCGCGTGTCCTTGCACAGCTTGACGAACTGCGACGGGAACCAAAGTGAGTGGTAATAAATCTTCATGGTACAGTGAAACCTCATTACTACAAACACCACATTAACAAACTTTTCAGATTAACAAACATTTCCGAAATTTTCTGCTGACTTCTTATGATTTCAGTATTCAAATATTTCAGTAATACAAACTTCAGAATACCAAACTTTTCAGAATAACACTCATTATTCAATTTCCTTGCCTTGTTGATAACGCCTCAGTACTGCAAACTAATATTCCAAAATAGGAGGATTCTTTCTGTGTATCTTTCACGGCAGCTGAAACAGTTGGCTGGCAGACGACATGGTGCAGAAAGCAGACACTGCGGCGCATGGGCTCCGAAACCTGAGACGGCACCCTAGGAAAAAGAAATTAAAAAATATGTGGGTGAGAGAGAGAGAGAGAAAACTAACTTATTTAGGTAGCCAGCAGATTGGAGGGGGTCCAACCCTGCCTATATGGCGGTCAGAAGCTCTTGGGTTCTGGTGGCATCCTTGGCCTGCTGGATGGCCAAAAGAACTTTTCTTTGCATCTATTGCAAAGGCGACGAAGCATCAGGTTTTGCGAGCACTTGCTCCACCCAGAAAAGTGTCACCTAGCTAGGAAGGCACGTCTCTTCCTTCTTTCACCCTTCTCACTGCAGCCGTACTAGCTATGCGCGCCGAGAAATGTAGCCTCCGTACTGACTGGAGTGCCACACGGTTGCACTTTGCACTTTCCGGATGGCACCATTTACGTGCGCTTGTGCTTTAGCATAGTTCAGGCGGCCACCTCGAGCGAGACAGTTGCACTGTCCATGGCAAGGAATGTAAAAAACGAACAGCAAGAAACATCACGCTTTGGAGGCGACATGGGCTTTTCTGTCAGTAGTTTTCTCGGTGTCAGTGTTTGTTTTGTGCGTGTCACTCTAATTATACGGTGCTTCGGTCGTGCCTGGTGGCGGAATCTGCGGACAATAGCGGCAGCGCAGGCTGAGAGCCAACAGCGATGTTTTAGTGGATGGCTCATATGGTGGCAACTTATGGACTGATGGGTTGATGGACGGAAGGGTTAATTATTGGGCTTTCACTATAACAATCATTGAACAATTTACCACGGTCCCCTGAAGTTCGTTATATGGAGATAGAACTTTCCTTGTGCTTGCTGTAGAGGACTGGGCTAGGAATAACGTATGGCTTCTAGGCTGACTAGCTGACATTTTCTTTCAATTAACCATGACAATTTGCAGATTAAATGAAGTTGGCGAAGGTTGCATGTTGGGCTTGTTGGTACATCATACTAACGACCCTAGGTGTAGCGCACCCGACACAGGACAGAATAGCGGCACTGTACGTGTTGTGTGCCACACTTTTGTCTTGTATCGGGTATGCTACACCTAAGGCCTTTAGTGTAGCTTAAAGGAAGCATGACACCCAATTTTTTATCATAATCTGTATAGTGTGAGGTAACTTGCGCATTCAAAAACACGTTGGCAAAATTTTAGCGCATTTGAGGCGGCATGTAATTTGTAATTGAATTTTTTATATTACACTCGAACGGCATAACAATCAAGCCACACTCGATGTTATGCTCGTGAGCTGTGACGTCACAGCTGCATGCTTGCTGAGGGAGCATATACAGGGTGTCCTACGTAACTTGAGCCATGACGTTAAAAATAAAAGGCGTATCAAAAGACGTCAGGAACATTTCTTTATCCTGTTAAAAAAGCGTTTCAGCGTCACTTTAAAAGACTGTTATATGGTCAACGAAACTATTCTCATTTTATCATTGTAACTGTGAGTAGAGGGGCTAATACAGTAAAAAATAAAACTGGGCTCTCAGCATACGTTCTAACCCAAAATTTCAGTTTGAAATCACTGCCTCTAAGTCGTTCATACCAAAAACAACCGCCATTTTGTCATGGCTTGTGCAACGCCATGAGATGCAGGGCTACTGCTGTGTCAACTGCTCTTAAACAATCTAAAACCAAGTACTGTACACCATGCCAGACTCTCCTTTCCCTGCACCTATGAGCGCTGCAAGGGTGTCATTGTTGCATTTTGCCCGCAGTTGTTTCACTTGCACGACGAAAACTGGACTAACGGAAAACGCCTGCAGAAACTACCTTGGGCTGACCGCTGCGACACATGTGAAAATGAAACCACTCGTATACCATGAACCATTTGAACATGCAAAAGCACTTCATTTCGTCAGATGTCAGTGTTGCCAGATTGCTTTACGGTTCAAGTGCGACATTAATAAAATGCAAATTCAAATTGTCTACCACACTGAATGCACTAAAATTTTGGTAATTTGTTGTGGGGCACATACGGTTTAGCCTGAAGTGCATAATTCGAGCTAAAACATTTGTTGTCATGGCCCCTTTAAGTTTGTTCATATAGGTTGCAAGTCAGCAGCTGTTACTTGTTATCATTATTGTCACTTTTAACAGTCGTATGTTGCCATGCCTGTGCTGACATAGCCTGCAGTGTCACATGTGAATGGGAACAGTAGTATTGCCATGTGTTTTGGGTGTGGCCACCGTTGAGGGATACAAATGACAGCCAAGAGGCCTCTCATTTCCTGCAGGAAGTTCATCTGCCTGAATGACAATCTCGACTACTCCAGCAAGGACCTGAACCTTGTGAGTGCACTGACGCCATGAGTGGTCACTGTTGTGCTAGCCTTATCCCTACTTTCGAGCTATAGCTGTGCCCTTTGTCAAAGCTGCAAAGATCATACTGCATGCGAGACCTGACTGACAATACCAATTTCTGTTAATGCATATACAGTCAACAACTCATTTTTTAGATGTCCAATATTTTGGACATCCTCACAGCACTGCCATACCTCATACCCTCATAAAGCCAATATACCGTATTTACTCGCACAATGATTGCACTTTTTTGTCAAAAAAATTGACACAAATTCAAGGGTGCGATCATTACGCGGGTTAAATTTCCCGCGCCAGAAAATTTTTTTCATCCCGCAGCAAATGCGGGATGACAACAGGTCAATTAGGCGGCTGCCGCTGTGCGGGACTGCTGCGAGACACCAAAACAAAAATGACTGCTGGTGGAGCAAACCGAACATGCTTTTTTTTTTTCTTCTCTTGAGTACAGTACGAGCATTGAAACAGTTTCTTCCATATCAATAATGAGCAATATCATTAATATCGGCAAGTTTGCGACAATAACATAGCCATGTCCACTTTGACGGGAGAGAAACAGAGATGGGCGCGCTTAGCTGCCAGTGACATAGAAACACATGGCGGACATGCTGCGGAAACTGCGCCATTTATCTTCACTACTATCATAATATGGCACATTTCCGCTAAAGGTGGGCGAATATCTTAGCTGTGTTACAAGTATCAGCGAATGAATAGGGTACACTTCTAACGTATCGGTGTACATGTGGTTACTATCGTTGCTGCTCGCGATTTGTTGTGTGCCCACGAGTGCAGACAAGAAGAATCGAAAGGCACCTTTTTTGTCATTGTTGTTGGCCAAAACCTTTCTGAAGCCTACAAGTAATGAAGCCAAGGCAAGTTTGGTTGTAGCTCTTTTTTTTTTTCATGGAAGTGCGGAAAGTGATGAAAGGAATGAAATGAGGCATCTGCTTAAGAATGTTTGGTGCATGCAGACCGCTTGTTATGTCTTGAAGAGTCGTTCGCGTAGCATTCGACAGCGTTTGACAAATAATAAGTGCGATCATCATTAGCTAGATTTGGCACACGACATATTGCTGCAACAAGTTCGGGGTGCGATCATTACACGGTAAAGAAAAAAAACTAATTTTGATGACAAAATTTAGGGGTACGATCATTACGTGAGTGCGATCATTATGTGAGTAAATACGATATAATGGTGTCTGAATTTTTGAACTTTTTGCCATGAGTGCATGTCTGGAATGGCATTCATTTATGCATTAATCGAATCCAACACCCCCACCATTTTTATCACTCCGCAATGTCGCAGCCTCAAACTAGCATTTTAGTGCTAGCAGCTGTAGCCAGCCACATCCATTTGTGTTTGGCCACTTGTATGGTGCGTTTGGTGTGTAATCATTTTGTTCTGTCATTGTGCACACTGCAACACTTGACCTAGCTACTTTAACGTTCGCTTTTCAGAGCCACCTCAATGATTCATTGGCAGATTTGCGGAAGTCTGCTACTTTGGCCTTGTCCTCACTGTCCGAGAAATCGTTACAAAATAAAGGAGCTCACCCGATGGAGCTGTGCAAACTCTTCGGGCAGAACAGGATGCATCATGCAAACTGACATTCTTAGCGTGACCTGTAGTACCTGGCAGAAAAGAAGACAGAAGTACAGCTATATGTGCATCGGAATGTATGCACATATAGAGTGTATGTTCCTGTATTATGCATTCCCTTTTTGGACATTTTTGCAGTCCCAAGTCACTAGAGAGTTCAAAAGATCGGACGTTAAGTGTAGTACTGACAAAAATGTACCTCCAGCACCTAACCTTTGCAGTGGTAGGTGCTGATGATAAAATAAGGTAACATCACCCTGCAACTTGGTTAAAACACGTTGGCAGGCTAGTTGGTTTGAATACATAATAGAGTGTGTAAGCACAACTGAACGATTATCTGTTTCTTTCTACATCCTCGTTCAGTCGTGCTTACACGCTCTATCATGGACCCTGCAACTGCAGCCACCAGCATGTGTTGCACGCACTTGTCTGAAACATTTTACTTTTAGTAAACAACGGTTCGAACCTGGCCGTGGCAGTTGAGTTTCGAAGCTGGAATGCAACGATCTTGTGTGCCAAGCATTCGGTGCTCGTCCACCCCAGGTGGACAAAATTAATTTGTAATTCCCTCCTAAACCGTGCCTCTTAACTAAAGTGTACCTTTAGAATTTAAAAGCTTAGAATTTAATCACATTTATTTTCACTAGGAGTGTACGAATATTCGAAGCTTTCAAGTAATGACTAAAGTATTGTCCTATTCAGTTAGCTTTTCAAATAAACTAACCAATCTTTGCCAGTCCAGATATTTTTCAGATAGTTTTCAATAACTTGACATTATCAGATTTGCACAATCAAACATAAAACTAAATTAAATGTGTAGTAAATTTCATCCTAGCCAAAGTGGAGTTATAGTTATAGCCAATGTGGTGTTATATATTGCAGACCACACTGCATTGCTCTGATAGACTCTACCAGCTGAGCTGCATTCATTTGCAATTAAATTTTGTCAGACATGGCATTTAGCAGCGGACGTTGTTCAGCACTATTTAAAGATGCAGCACTTGTGCTTATATTTGGATTAAGCTTGAATACATTTCATTGCAACATTATTATTTAATAAATAGTTGTGCCATCTGTCGCAACGACTTCAACTAGAGAAAAACAGCCTTATTTTCTGTTTAGTCTTCAAAGTATGCAAAGATTCTAATGGGCTCATGTGACTGCCTTCTAAACTTTCATTCTAATAATGCATGCCTATGGATACTTTGGAGACTCCTTAGTATGTGAACAAACTGCTTGTTTCTTCGTAGTATTTTATTTGTATTTTTGATAAAGTATGCTTCATAATTTACAGTGTAGTGACAGAAACTTGCTAATGTTGTGAATTCAGTTGATCCCAGCTATATGAGACTCGGATATATAGATTTATAGTCTGCATCGAAAAGTTGTAAAATCCTCTTTAAAATCCCATGCGAAAGTATGACAATGCACTATGCATACATCGAACTACCACATACGATATTGACACGTGTACTTATCATTATCGGGCAACCACATTTCGCCGCCTAACAAATGTTATTGCACAGCACAGGACGCGCCTGCATTTATCCGAAGTTTCTGGAAAGTTATCGATGCTTCTATCCGCTGTCTGTTGTCGCCGAACCTTATGTTATCTGATTTCGTCACCTGACGCGAATGTGTAGAACTTTGTGAAAGGCATGCGGGTCCGAACGATTAGTCTGGAACATTCGACGACTGCTCTATAAAAGCCGACGCGCTTGACCTGCTGATCAGATTTTCGACGATCGCCGACTGTGTTCGCCGCTCTCGTTGTGCTTTAAGTGTAGCCTGTTTTGTGGGCACAGGTTTGCCCAATAAAAGCTAGTTTTGCCTTTCACAGTATTGCTACTGTGTTCTTTGACGTCACGACCACGTGACATCTGGTGGAGGTGCTTTGTGTTCATCTACCGAACGCCCCCACAAAGCCGTGACCCAAGCCCTCACGCGGAAGACACCAACGTCACCAAGAACCAGCGAGGTAGCCGCAGGCTGCAAGGACTGCCCCCGGAGCACGGACTTTTGCCTAAGACGACTAGGAAGATGGCCACCAAGTCCACCCCAATGGCAGCCCCAGCGTCCCCCGTCGTGCTGCAGCAGCCCAGGGAGCCTCCGACGTTCCGCGGTTCAACTTTCGAGGACCCGGAAAGTTGGCTTGAGATGTTTGAGAGAGTCGCTACGATTAACAACTGAAACAGCGACGACAAACTGCGATATGTCTTCTTCACATTGGAAGATACGGCCAGGACGTGGCTCAAGAACCGAGAAGCCACCTTAACGACCTGGGAACTTTTCCGTAGCGGCTTCCTGCAAACATTTACAAGCGTCGTGCGAAAAGAGCGAGCCCAAGCTCTACTGGAGACCAGAGCGCAGCTGCCGAATGAGACGATTGCAATCTTCACTGAGGAAATGAGCCGTCTGTTCCGCCTGCTGATGCGAGGTGTGAAGAAGGAACTTTTTGCCGGAATGGTACGAAGCCCACCGAAGACCGTCGACGAGTTTCTTCGCGAAGCCACCAGCATCGAGAAGACACTCGAGATGCGAAACCGGCAATTCGACTGCCGCACGAACTCGACAAACTACGCCAGAGTTCAGTCACTGGCCACCGACAACCTATGCGAGACTATCCGAGCTGTCGTGCGGGAGGAGCTACAAAAGCTGTTCCCATCATCACAGCCTCAAGTGGCTTCGATTGCCGACGCTGTGCGTGAGGAGCTCCAACAACAACTTGGAGTAGCCCCTGAATCGCCGCAGCCTGAGCCGCAAGTGATGATCTACGCCGCCGTCGCATGCCGTCAAGGTCCCCCTCCGCGACCGCGCCAGGGCCCTGTCACGCCGCAGTTCCGTCGTCCGCCGCTGCCGCCGCCAGCATGACCACCTGTCGCCCAGCGCACCTACGCGAGGAAGACGGACATTTGGCGCACTCCTGACCACCACCCGCTCTGCTACCACTGTGGCGAAGCGGGTCACGTCTACCGACGATGTCCATACCGGGAGATGGGACTGCGAGGTTTCGCCGTGAATTCTCCGCGCCCACAGCAAGGTGAACGCACCCGCGATATCGCCGACTACCACGCCGCTACTCAGTGGAGCTCTCGACGGCCGTCGTGTTCGCCATCACCAGGCCGCTACCTATCACCACAGCGCCGACCATACACTGGCCCAGCCCGGGGCCGGTCAGCTAGCCCATATCCGGAAAACTAAAAGCAGCAATCGATGGAGGTGCGGTTGCTGTTCGTCGAACTGACGAAGATCCTCCGCCGCCGCCGAAAGACACCGAAGAAACTACCTTGACGACATAACGAAACGCCACCATCCCGACGAAATCAGGAAGCCAAGACTACACCGACGAAAGACGACTTGACGACGCGACGTTCCAACTTCAGTTCAACACGACGCAGCTATGATCCGACGCCAAGATCTAACTGTAACGCAAGACAAAGAACCACCGACCTTGACGTGCTTCTCGACGGCCACGCAGTCACCGCCTTAGTAGACACAGGAGCCGATTACTCCGTCATGAGTGGGCCCATCGCTGCCCAGTTGAGGAAAGTTAAGACTGCATGGGAAGGCCCTCAAATTCGGACTGCTGGAGGACACCTGATTATGCCGACTGGGATCTGCACGGCAAGAATTATCGTTCATGACCGGACTTACCCTGCCACCTTCGTTATCCTGCAACAGTGTTCACGAGACGTCATTCTCGGCATGGACTACCTGAATCAACATGGCGCAGTCGACCTGAAGTCGAAATCGATAATGTCGCAAGATCAAGCAATACTGCTGGAGAGCTGTCGTAGTCACCACTCCTTGAGTGTGCTCGAAGATCAAGTGAGCTTCCCGCCGCGCTCCAGCATTATTATTTCCGTCGGCACCGAAACACCCGCTGACGTGAAAGGCATCATCGAGGGCGACCAACATCTACTGCTCGACTGTGAAATTTGCGTCGCAAGAGGGATCGCTCGATTCCACGGAGGGCAAGTGGAAGTTATGCTAACCAACTTCAGCCAAGAGTTCAAGCACATCAACAAAGGCACGACAATCGCATGTATCGAGGAAATTGTGGAAACCAGCAATGCCTTTGTCCTCTCGGATTCAGCTGCATCTACCCCGATGAGCATAGTCCCCGAACCAGACTTCGACGTGAATCCAAGTCTTCCTATGAGTAAGCAGCAACAGATCAGAAGTCGTCTACGAGGATACAAAGACTGCTTTTCGACGTCATCGAGGGTTCGACAAACACCAGTTGCAAAGCATCGCATAATAACTGAAGAGAGCGCTCAACCACTCCGCCAGAGCCCTTACCGAGTTTCGACGCGAGAACGTGAAGCTATTAGGCAACAAGTCGGCGAAATGCTGCGCGACGACATCTTCCAGCCGTCGAAAAGCCTGTGGGCCTCTCCTATAGTCCTGGTGAAAAAAAAGGATGGAACCCTACGCTTCTGCGTCGATTATCGTCGACTGAACAAGATCACGAAGAAGGATGTGTACCCCCTTCTACGGATAGGTGACGCATTGGATCGGCTCTGCAACGCTAAATACTTCTCGTCAATGGACCTCAAGTCCGGCTACTGGCAAATAGAAGTCGACGAGAGAGATCGCGAAAAGACTGCCTTCATCACGCAAGACGGCCTCTACGAGTTCAAGGTCATGCCATTCGGATTGTGCTCGGCGCCTGCAATGATTCAGCGCGTCATGGACACAGTGTTAGCGGGACTGAAGTGGCAGATGTGCCTTGTTTACTTGGATGACGTCGTTGTCTTCGCCGGAAATTTCGACGATCACCTTAGGCGGCTTCCGACAGTGTTAGAGGCCATTAAGTCATCAGGGCTCACTCTGAAGCCGGAAAAGTGCCGCTTCGCTTACGATGAGCTTTTGTTCATAGGCCACGTCATCAGCAAATCAGGAGTATGCCCCGACCCACAGAAGACAGCTGCCATCGCAAAATTCCCACAGCCAACCGACAAGAAGGCAGTGCGCAGATTCCTTGGCATGTGTGCCTACTATAGGCGCTTTGTCAAGGACTTTTCACGCATCGCGAAGCCGCTAATACATCTAACCAAATGTGATGTCGAGTTCAAGTGGGAAACGCCGCAGGCCAAGGCATTTCAAGAACTAAAACGACGCATGCAGTCGCCGCCGGTACTTGCACACTTCAACGAGGACGCCAATACCGAAATCCACACTGACGCCAGTAGCCTAGGCCTCGGTGCCGTCCTAGTCCAGAGGAAAGAAGGACTTGAACAGGTGATATCGTATGCTAGCCGGTCGCTGTCAAAAGCGGAAAGCAATTATTCTACGACTGAAAAGGAATGCCTCGCCATCATTTGGGCTACAGCTAAATTCCGCCCTTACCTCTATGGGAGGCCATTCAAAGTCGTCAGTGACCATCACGCATTGTGTTGGCTAGCTAGCTTAAAGCACCCTTCAGGACGGCTGGCGCGGTGGAGCCTCAGACTGCAAGAATATGACATCACGGTAATATACAAGTCCGGAAGAAAACACTCCGACGCCGACTGCTTATCGCGCGCCCCCATCGATCCCCCGCCACAAGACGACGAGGATGACAACGGCTTCCTTGGGATAATAAGCGCGGAAGATTTCACTAAACAGCAACGAGCAGACCTGGAGCTAAAAGGCCTCGTTGAGTATTTGGAAGGGAACACCGACGTTGTCCCTAGGGCATTTAAGCGCGGGTTATCTTCGTTCACGCTACAAAACAACCTGCTCGTGAAGAAGAACTTCTCACCAGTCCGCGCCAGCCACCTTCTTGTTGTACCGTCAGCGCTGCGTCCAGAAATACTACACGCCCTACACGACGATCCAACCGCTGGGCACCTCGGATTCTCCCGGACGCTGTCGAGAATACAGGAAAGGTATTACTGGCCGCGTCTGACCGCCGACGTCGCCCGTTACATCAAGACATGCCGAAACTGTCAACGACGCAAAACACCACCGACAAGGCCAGCAGGATTACTACAGCCGATCGAACCTCCTCGCCGACCATTCCAGCAGATTGGGATAGATTTGTTGGGGCCGTTTCCGATGTCAACATCCGGGAATAAGTGGATCGTCGTGGCGACGGACTATCTCACCCGCTTTGCTGAAACTAAAGCTCTACCAAAAGGCAGCGCAGCCAAAGTGGCGAAATTTTTCATTGAGAACATCCTGCTGCGACATGGTACCCCAGAAGTCCTCATCACCGACAAAGGAACGGCTTTTACAGCAGAGCTCACCCAAGCCATTCTGCAATACAGCCATACAAGTCACACGAGGACAACTGCCTACCATCCGCAGACGAATGGTCTCACGGAGTGCCTGAAAAAGACCCTCGCCGACATGCTCGTTGTGCTTTAAGTGTAGCCTGTTTTGTGGGCAACGGTTCGCCCAATAAAAGCTAGTTTTGCCTTTCACAGTATTGCTACTGTGTTCTTTGACGTCATGACCAGATGACAATATGTCGAACACTGTACCACGCAATGCCCATACAAGTGTGCTTCTCCTAACAGAGACGAGATCATTTCTCGCGTCGTTGGAAATATTTCATGGCGACAAACATGAAGCGGCACTGTTTTAGCAGATGCTGTCAAACAAGAGATTGAATCTGAAAGGCAGTGCTTGCCATGGAAAAAAAATGAGCAGGGAGCCCTCAGTCTTGCTTGCTATGCGTATGCATGGCTCATGCAAACTGCTGCCGTTCACTGTCGGCAAGAGCACATCGCCACGTAGGGTTGGTTAATATTGATGAAATATTAATCGGTTAATCAATTAAATATATGCTGCAAAACAATTAAACTTCATCGGTGTCCACCTTTCATTTAATCGACTTAATCAATTAGGCCTGTTCAATTAATCAGTTTTGAGATTTAGACAGGAGGGGCACAAAAATTCTGAAATCGTACTGGAATGGTGACGCACAAGCAGTCATTGTGCGACTGTGGCAGAGCGACTGTCGACAGTTTTTCCGAGTCTCGTAGTGATGCGAAGCCGAGCGCTTCCCCTGTCTTTTCCCACGCACCGCCACGCCGCCCAAAGCCGGAGGCTTGAAATGCCCTCGCAATTAAAAGCATAATATAACGACCCAGTCGCTGATAGTCGTGCCAGTCCACTAAAGACGTGACACAGCATGCTCGCCGGTTTGCAGCGTGTATTTGACATAGCAGTGCATGGAGTTCGTGTCGATTCCAGCAGATCTATAGCGTTCGGGCGTCTATTCTTGCATGCTGGTTGTGTGGCCAATCAGAGGTGTCGGTTTCACCCAATACAGAAAAGAGTGCGTGGTTCAGAATCCTAAACCGGTAATCTTGTTTCGCTCTGTGCATATCGCAATTTCTGGCGTATGTCAGTTTGACCTCACGGTTAACTTTTGGTATATTTCTTATATTTTGTTTAACTGAACTGCACAGGGATTCACTAGTGCCTTTTATCTCATTTAATTCTGTGCCAAGTGTCATTTTATAAAATACATTGTTTATGATTTCAAAAGCCACTATAGTGCCAACTATATTTAGTCTTTAACAAGTTAAAAATTATCCTTTATCAAACGCTTATACACTTGTGTTTCAGCCTTGGTTCCACCTCTCTAACTTTGCCCTAGGGTCTGGCAAAGATTTCGATTAATCAATTAATTGATGAGGAACCCTGCATCGAAAACTATTAATCGATTAGAGGCTAAAAAATGAATGAATAATCATTTATCAAATAAAAATATTTATCTATCATCCCTAGTTCCACAAGAAAGCTTAGATGACACTCTATCTTTCCATCGAGTGGCACTGGGCATGGGATGCCTAACTGAACATGCTGCACCGCCGAGTTTGTCGTCTTGTAGACAGGGGCTTTTGGAAAACAACATTTTATGATTCTGCGAGTAGCCAAAACAAATTCGACCCCAATGTCCACTTGCGGGGAGCTTTACATTACTGTTTGAATTTCAAAGACTGCTGCACGCCATATCCGTGCTTTGCGGAACTCATCGCTGTGCGATTCGCGGATCCACATTGAACGCATTTAGTTTGCGCCCACATGATTACACGTGAGTGGGAATGGACTCAGATGTTCTGCAAGCTGAAAAACACTTTAAAAACTAGATGTTTGTTTTTAGTGTTGGGAATGAGTTTAGTGTTGGTGCTGAGAATGAAGGGATATCCCAACCGCGAGGTGTTGGAGTGTTGAGGGGCACGCAAGATGAGGCATGTGGAATTTTTAGGTGGCCAAGAAGCGAGGACGACCGGCTCCAACAGGAAGCTGTCTAAACAATGTATTGTTGGTGTTGCAACAGATACATGGTCGAATGTGTTCGTGCATGAGTACAAGTGCACAGAGGGCAGCACGACACATAACCATACAGGCTAGCTTGTTTTCGTGAAGTGTCCATTTCTACCTTATCTTTAACAAAAATGTGCGACAAGAACTTTGAAGCGTTCGAACTATACTGTGGTCTTGTGTCCCTGCAACATTGGCTTTTAGGGTTAGGATTGCGGTCAGTACAGTAGAACCTTGTTTATACGTTTTGACAACAAAAAAAGCGTACTAACCGGTAAATGGTATGATCCGCAATAACTAAAAAAAATTTGCAGACTCAACTATTGTTGACACCTATATAATGCGAAGTGTCACTCGGATTGTTGGGGCACGAGACGCTGACGCGCATCGAGCAGGTGGGGCTGCGGCAGCCCAAGACGCGTTTTGTTGTTTTTCTATTACGTGTTGTTTTAAGAGGGCGTCTAGAAACTGAAATGAAATTAAGGTGGTGGGCAGTGCCGGATTCTGCCAAAGCGAAATGTGATGCCCACATCGTGCCGCCTGCAGCATGGAACTGCGGCATGTTTGGATTATTGCCTACTAAAAGCATGTGGTACACTACCAATGGCACTATGTACAACGCACTGTAAAACAGGTGAAGATGCTTGTCGCAATAGGTTTGGTGTGGCATTAGCTGTGATAGCATGACTAACAAGCCGTGAAAGCGGTGTGTGACGACCCGGGCGGAGATTTGCCAATATTGGAATAAGAAACTGTGTGCGTCAACGTTTTCACGTGAGACGAGCGGCTATATACTGTTATCGATCGTGCCCGTCTCGCGCCTTGTTCACATGGGGTCTAGCGGCCGGAAAACGTACACAATTGCAGCCTGCAGCAGGGAACAGCGGCGCATTTCGGTTATCGCCTGTTAAAACCATACGCTACGCATCCGACGGCACTGCGCACTGTGAAACAGATAGGCGAAGATGCTTATCACAATAGGATTGGCAGTGATAGCTGTGTATGCCACATGCAACGAACCCGGAGATTCGCTGGCACCGAAATGAGAAACCGAGTGCGCACCGGTGTTTTCATGTGAGATGGGCGGCCGAGAATTGTAGTGAAGCTACTGTGGCAGGCAGCTGTATACTGTAATATATATATATATATACATAAGAAGAAAGCGCATTAACCAAGGGGCCAGATTTTTATTAGTCATATCATAGGAAGCCAAAAAACACTGACACCAAGGACAACATAGGGGAAATGACTTGTGCTTAATAAATGAAATAAAGAAACGACAACTTAATGGAAGTGAAAGTGGATGGAAAAACAACTTCCGCATGTGGGGAACGATCCCACAACCTCTGTTTGTTGGCTTCCTATGATATATATATATATATACCGTATCTTCACGATTCTAAGCACCCCCCGATTCTAAGCACCCCCCCCCCTCTATTTTCGCAAAAAGATTGGGCAAAAAATCTGCATGCAAATCTAAGCACCCCCCTATTTGTTAGGAAGCGCACGTAGTGAAGGCCGCCAAGCGCACTTGCTCACACTGTCATCGAGCCTGAGCCGTCGGAGTGCCGAGGTGGAACGGCGTCTGCGGCACGAGTACGCATACAGCCGGACTGTGCGGATGTATGGCAAAAGCTACAGAAAGCGTCCCCATCAACCATCGCAAAGTGGATTTCGGACGCGTGGAAGCGGGTCCAAGTGGACGTTGTGGTCAAATCATTTAAGAACTGCTCGATCACAAACCACTTCGACGGAACGGAAGACAACCTGCTGGTGGGATACCGAGAGCGGCGGTTCAAGCGGTGCGACGAATTCGAGTGGCAGTGATAGTAAGTGAGCATCCGACACAAGCAGTGGGTTCACTGTGTGCACCGATTTTTCTTTTGAATGTTTGCAAAATAAAATGTTATTATCGCACCCGTCTCGTCATGATGTCGCAGCGAAAAGAGGGTGGGCGGGGTCATTCTAGATTTTTTTAATCTAAGCACCCCCCTCACTTTGGGCATCGCGATCGTGCAAAAAAGGGGGTGCTTAGAATCGAGTAAATACGGTATGTGTGTGTGTGTGTGTGTGTGTGTGTGTGTGTGTGTGTGTGTGTGTGTGTGTGTGTGTGTGTGTGTGTGTGTGTGCGTATATATATATATACACATACGGCACGTGCCTCGTGCATTTTCTTGTTTACATGAGATCTAGTGGCAAGAAAACGTACCATACGATCGTATTTTGGCAACGTACTGAACGTTGGTGCCAAAAAATCATGCTTTCCGGAAACGTATGAACTGAGAAAAAATGAGCATAACTCTATTGAGTCAATTTTTGTCTTCTCGATTGCAAAAGTTGGCGGTAGGAAAACGTATGTAACGAGAATGTATCGTCAAGGTTCTACTGTATATCAAAGACCATTCTACAGCATGAGCAACTTCCAACGTTCGTGAGCAAAATAAGTCAGTTTTTGCGCATTCGACACACCCTTGAGAAGTAAATTGGTAAGTTCCCGATTTTCGCGAGTTTGGTAAACTGTCTGAGACCTGGGGAGATCGCAGATAAGCCTCAAATAGGCATACTTTATATATTGAATTATCTATATATTGAACTATGTTGTGATCTCCTTCAAGTTTGGTACACAATTAAACCTGGATATAATGAAATTGACAAATGCCAGAAGTTTTCGTTACAAAGAGGTTTTCGTTATATGCAGTTTCAGCATGAAAATCCGAAAAAGAAAGGCACAAATTACACGAAGGGGAAACTGGAGGTCTCCAAAAACACATTTATTTAGCAGCAAAGAGCCGTGTTATTTTGCTCTGTTGCTTGTTCGAGGGGGACGGCAACCCTAAATGCTCGTAAGACATCAAGGAACACAACTTTGCATCTTCATCGTCTAGCGAGCCCGCGACGCGGTGCAAAACAACAATGGCATCCAGCACTTCCTTCACGGAAGGCAAAGCACGTGATGAATCGAGCTCCGAAGATTCGTCATCATCACTATGATATGGGACACTATCCACCAGCTCCTCATTCGAGATCTCTTCAGAAGTGACGGCGCATTCGTCCACATACAAAAAATCGCAAAGCTGCATGTTGTCCGGGGCTGCTCCATTCACTCGCAGTGAAACCCAAGCTTCAGCGAGATCGCGCGGGCCTGAAAGCTCTTGCTCTCCACTGTCAGTTTCCGCAGCCTGAACCAGCTGGGATTCCAAATTTGGCAGCCACATCCTTCTTTTCTTTTGCCTCCAGAAACAGTGTCCAAGATGGCCATTTTGTCTTCAAGAGTCAAACAGACAGACAGACAATGAACTTTTACTGAGGTCCTGAGGGACTAGCCGGCGGAGACCCGTTGGGGCCCCCGGCTCGCCGCTGGCTGCTCCCATGTCGGAATCGGGACGCTAAGCCTCTCCCCTCTTTTACGGGCCCTCTGGACGGCCATGGACTGGAGCTTGAGTTCCATACTAGATGTGGCCTCGTCCCAGTCCCATTTGCTGGTGAAGGACATATCCCGTATAGCAGGACACTGCCAGAGCATATGAGATAGAGCGCTAATCTCCTCCCCACAATCTGGGCACTGTGGGTCAATTTCTGGGTAAATCCTGCTTAACCTCGCGAGGGATATGACCTCGTCTGAAGCATCGTAAGCGTGATAGATTGCGATCTGCATAGATTCAGGTGTGGAGGCGGGAAGCGCCTGCGTTCCTCTTTATAGTGGGAGACGATCTCATGAAAGGTTAATAAGGGGTCGCTGTGACCGAGCTCCTCTGGATCCAATGTAGCCCCACCGCCGTCGTGGCACGTTAGTTCTCGCGCACGGCGGTGAGCAATCTCATTGGGGTTCAGGCGGCCCAGCAGCACGTTGTCGCCCATGTGAGCGGGGAACCATATAATATAATGCACGGGGTCACAATTAGTCTGGACTTGCTTTTCAGAATCACCTCCACCTGTGTCGCAACCATTCCCATAGTGAAAGCCCTGACGGCAGCGCGTGAGTCAGTGTAGATATACGGCCTTTTTGAATCCTGCATCGCCAGGATTCAAAAACATAACGTAATTTGTTATTTCCAGGGTGTCTCCTGCCGCCACTTTGTTACATAGAGGTCACAAATACATGTGACTGCGGGGAATAGAGAAACTTGGGAATGTCGAGGGATTCATCGTATGGAGGTTCATTACAGGCATGTTTAACTGTATCAGGGATCAACTGTATTACGATGTGAACATTGTTTTTTTATATTAATAGTAAAAAAAGGCTGTTGATCATTCAGAAACTGTTGGGAAAGTTTTCGGTATTCAATTCAATTCACTTTTGGCAACATCAAATTCATATTTGATTAGGTCTAAAATATTATTTGCACACCCCTAATTTTATGTAAAGCATCATGTTGCATCATATACTGTTTGCAATATTCGGAGAGGTTCAAAATAAAGCAGTGTCATCTCTGAAATGAGTGTCACTGCTTGAAAAACATATATTTATGTTATATAAGCCATCCAGATTAAATCATCCGCCACTGTTGAGCTCCAGCATCTGGTCGATGCATGGGACTGTAGGCAAACAGTGGCTTCATACCACCAATGACAACAGGAAGATGATGAAGGTTGTCACGTTAAGAAGTTTGCCATGAATCTGTGCTAGCAAGTGGTATTTCTGCGTTGTGCACAAGAGATCTAAAGCTGTTACTGACCGAACTGACCGTAGGCGTTTACCTTGATGACTGCAGAATGAGGGAAGCGCTGCTTGCGAATAAGGGGATGTGTGCCTGACTGCACCAATTGCCCCATTTCTGCAGGTGCGGCTTGTGGTGCATGACTTCTACGAGAGTCTGTTTCCGACATCGTCGCAGTTTGAACTGCCAACAGAGTACCGGAACCGGTTCCTTTATGTTCGTGAACTGCATGCCTGGCGTGCCGAGCGCAACTGGGTGTATGCTGTCACCTACGTTGCATTCGGCGTCCTAGTTGCTTTCACGGCGGTCACATTCTGCAGTGCCTTGGTGAGTACGCAGCAGAACTTGCTTACCTGTGCTTGACATTAAAGTGTTGAGTTTGGAACAAACTGACAAGGAAGCGTGGACATGAGGAAACATTCGTGAATATATCAAGCAGTATTATAATGGGTGAAAAGATGTACACATAAAAATTTAAGTTTAGTTTTCTGTGAATAGCTGGGACTCAAGTTAGGCCCTTATGGCATGAAATCTCATGAAAGTCGCTGGTCTGATGCCTGTACTATAAAAAGTTTCAAAAAGTAGAGTCCAGGTACAGTTTCCACATTGTGCATAAACTGTTAGCTTTTGTCATTGTGTTTTCATAGCATGGCTTGTTTTTCTGCTTCTCTACAATTTTTAAGGCTTGTGATGTGGAAAAGGCTTATTGTATTTTTTTAAACTGTTAAGTTATTTGCTCCATAACAAATGCAGCAGAGTTGTGCGACCTTGAAAAATCACAGACTAATTTCCGGCAAAGTTGTTTCTTGTGCCCATTTGAACTGTTCACTTTTAGTGCCTGTAAATAAATTAATGCTTTAAGCTTTACCTACATATGAGCCTTGATATGGCAACCATTTCTTGTGAACTTAAACATAGGGTCACATTTCATTGCTCCAGGATGCTACGAACACATACACACAGCAGGGTTCGGTCAATTCGACTCCGTGTCGTTCATGTCAAACATGTCGTCCTCTGTACAGTCTGTTGCACGTTTGATATTCTGCATTCATCACACGTGATTCCACAACACCCACAAATGAGATGGTGGTCCACGCTTAGACTAACCACTTCACTAGTTCATCCTGCGAAGCACGCCATTCTCCGTGACACCAAAAAAAATTGGCTCGAGTTCAACGTGGCTTGAACCTAGTTATCTTGCATTAAGGGGTATCGTAATTGTCGGTAAATTTTTTTGTTTCTTGTTAAGACACGTTCTCCTGTGATCAGTCTTAACAGTCACATGAAGAAAGGAAGTTAGTCTGTTATCAACTGATGCAATCTTAAGCACTATGAGAAAAAAGCCACGTGCGAGTAAAGGACTTATTTTTGGCTTTGTGTCAAAAGAAGCTAGCAGTGACAGTAATAACGCCAGAGAATGCTGTGGTAGATGGACTGGTTTAAGTGTTGCCGTCATCATTTGCTTAACTGTGGGAGCTTTTCTTTATTAGTTGAAGCATTTGCAATGTAATACTTGGTCCTAAAGAATTCTTCCTAATGTGTCTCACCTCTTCATTTTTGCTTACAGCGGAGCAACCGAAAATCCTGCCGCTCTGATAACACTTGCATCATCTGAAGACGCAACTCTTCTGTCTGCTGGTAAGGTTAACCGCTGTAGTTTGTTTGCTCTGTGACCTTTTATTGCGGCATGTTTCTTTGTGTTCACTAGCTCTATTTAGCTCATCAGTGTTGACATCCATATTGCGTTGTAAATTGGGATGATTAGTACACGAGGTCGCGGGATTGAATCCCAGCCACGGCGGCTGCATTTCAATGGGGGTGAAATGCAAAAACACCCGTGTACTTAGATTTAGATCCGCGTTAAAGTACCCCAGATGGTTGAAATTTCTAGAGTCCTCCAATACAGCGTGCCTCATAATCAGAAAGTGGTTTTGGCACAAAAACCCCATAGTTTTAATGATTGGCGAATACCGGATAACTCAAAAGGTCAGTGAAGGATCTGATAGACATGCAAGTGAAGTCCCAGGAACACAAAGACAGATGCTTATTTTGTCGTCCTTTTAGAATTTTCACTTTAGAAAAGGTCAAGCGTCTTTCTGGCACTAGTGCAAGGAAGAAGCTATGCATTCACTATGCATTCTATAGAACAAAATACTTAAAATTTACCTCAAAAGGATGTTACTCTGTGGAATGAATAGTATGTAAATTCAGCTGTAGTACCATATGTGCTGCCAGTTACTTCACACTTTATTGTGGATATTTAAAAGTGATCTTGAAAGAGTGTGGCTTGCCTGATAATTCTAAAGAGCAGAACTCTATTCAAATAGATTGCGGTCTTCAGTGAACAGTTTTGGGTGATTTGATACCAGTGGAAGCTCTTAATGGCTGGTCCAGTACAGGTTTGTACACAAGTTTATCTTACTGGTAATGTTAACATTATAAGTGGTCTCAACCTGCTAGAGCTGGTGTCTTAATTTGCTCCATATACAAGGTTTTTGCAAATCTACTGACGGCTGCTTGCCTTTCTTCTTTAACTAAGGGTGTGTCAGCTTCCTCGTGCAAGGCAATGAATTACTGTGCAACTGAGCCACTTATTGCACCTCATGACAGTGCTGACGGTACTTAAGGGCCCCTCACCAGGTCTGGCCATCGTGAGCTGACAAGCACAGTGCATACAATTTGCACTAACGATCCTATCTGCTAAGAATTAAATCCCTACACGCTGCAGAAACAGCCTAAATTTCAAAACAAACACCGTTTGCCCTTCTCCTCGCGGGCACTACGCTCCCAGCCGGAGAGTTGACGTACATTGCGCAAGTGTGCCTGCGTACTGGGCAGTGCGCACTTCGTGACACACGTGACTTCGAGAATTAGTCAAGGCATCAGTTATTTGTTTAATCTGTTGTTTCAATAGACGAATTGAAGTTGATAGAAATAATAAAACATACAAACCAAATATCTGCATGCTTTTGTTCTACTTTGTACTGTAGCAAGAGCAGTCTACTTCCATTCTGTCCGCTTGTTCCCACGTTGGGCAGTCGTGCACGCAGAGAACAAAACTATCTCATTTTCTACAGTGTTCCAGCGCCGCAATCATGCTCTTTCATCCTCTAACACCTGCCTCATTGCTCATGATTGTGGCACTGATCAGGTGTTCTACTGCAGAGTGTGAAAAATCTTCCACTGCGCAAAAAGAGATAACCGCAACAGCTCGCGCACGAGGCCTTTACCGGAAGTGCAGCACTCAACCAAAATGCCTAAGAAAGAAAAAAGAAAAGCTGGGGCCTGTGACATATTTATCAAGTCACCCTCTGGCTTCGGCATGGGAGGATGCAGGGAAAGAATTTCACTTGCAGAGGTTAGACAGGGCAAATGGAGAGAGTGTCTGTGTTGGCGGTGACGCTCACCTACTGAAATCATGGGTTTGCACCACTTAGAATATCTCTATCTCTGCTATTAATGAACTAATTTGAAAATCATTGTGGTAGAACACTCCTTAGTTAAAACAAGGAAATGTACAAATGATTGACGATCGTTGTGCGTCAAGGGTGCACCCATTAAGGATGTCCAGTATTTAATAGCGTTGACGAAATTGGTACTGGCACCTATTTATTGCCTTTGATGTGTAATCTCTGCCAAAGCAGTGGAGATCACTCCCTAAGTTCTTGCCAGAACCTTTCATCCACAGAGTGTATCATTCATAAGCCACATTCTCTTGTATTTTAGATCCTTCTGCCATTGCTGGAAAGAAAATTCACTTGCAATCTGCCCAACAAAACATAGTTTCCTGTAGAGATTGCTAGAAGAAACATTGGTGTTAGTGTCTTCACAGGCACTGCAACTATGGCAGTTCATCCAGCACAGGAATCACGAGTGGTGCACCCGTGAGCAAAACTAAGGGATGGCGTGAGAAAGCCAATTTTCTCCTCTGCCTGTGAATGAAACTTAACATTGAGGATTGCAGTTCAAACATGGCACTGCGAGCTGTTGAATACACTCATCAATGCAAGTTCACACATTTTAATTACAAAGAAATTGAGTTCTGTCGAAACCATGCGGCCTGCATACTTTTGCTCACGGGTGTACGTGGATTGGCCTAAACTTTGTCCTTCCTGTTCCCGATTTAAACAGCTTTGTGAATATTGCAGATTGATTATTTTCGACAAAATATAGTGTTACAAATGCCACAATACGCAGTGGCTATTAGGGTTGTGCAAACACTCGAATATCGCCGAATCGAGTGGTATAGCGTACGCACGAATAATTCTGCTTGCGAATTGAGTATCTACTATACAATCTTTCAAATGTTCGATACATTCTATGTATAGATCCCTGACGTCGGCTTGATGCCCAAATGTCGCAATTTGCAGAACAGCACCACCTCTGTCTGTGCGATGCTGACAGTGGTAACAGCAACAAAAGCAGTGTGTATTTCATAAAGTGCAAGAGCACGTGCAAAGATTGGGTATGATTTGCCGCGGATACGCACATAGATTGTGTTAGATATGCGGCGACGAAGTTCGCGCCACTTCAGCAGCCGTCAATCTAACCTGCATGCATGATATAGGTACCGATGACTGATGAGCCACCCGTAGAACGTATTAGCGACAAGCAGTCCACGATGGCTTGCGGCCCATTACGACAATGGCCAGCGGTGAATATTCGTCAACTTGTCATGACCCTCCAGATTTCAGAATCTTTGGCAGGTTTCAAATCACGGTGAACTTGACAATTAAACGGTGCCTTCTCTTTATCATCCGCGCCGGCTACACACAGAGCAGTGATCAAGTCGCATGATGCACGGTCCTTTCATCTGTCGTGCAGATTGGCTTACGATAACGCACCTGCCATAAAGTTCGGGTAGCCTTTCTGTATTTTGGAGAAAAACTGTGAAGCAATTCTTTCTATGCAATAAGTAAACAGCTGCTGGAAAACACAGGTCCACTATTAAACTGAGGAGCTCATTGGCATTCTGTATAACAGAATGTCACTAATTCATTAGTTTCAGAGGAAACAAAGCACTTTATTCTGTTCAAAATAAATTCTATTGATAAAAAAATATTTTGCAGACCTTCATATACTAGAACTGAACTGTAATCTGTGCTGGCATACTAATTTGGTGTTCCCTTTAATAAAAGCTTATTGTACTGTATATTTTGATTTTTATGTACCTAAATTACTGATAGCATGCAAAGTTATTGTTATGCACGCTATCAGTAAAGCTATGTTATGTTATGTTATGTTATGTTATGACTCCCAAGCATGTGCAGCTCCGCATTTTCTTGCCCAAAATCACAGCAAAAAATTTTGTGGAAAATTTTCTGGTATTCAACACACAGCTTTCTTTTTCTTGATTCAATTCGAAATCTACTGTTCAGTGTTCACACACTCGTGGTGATTATGCATGCGTACATAAACTTATTGCCTTTGTGCATTTGTAAAATGCAATTGCTTGGAAATAGAAAATGTACTAGTAAGTAAATGCCAGAAAAATTCTTGAAGCCACGAGTACGAACATTAGACAAATCCATGTAATCCACCCATCCTTCTGAAGCTAGCTGAACAATCACGGTGCCAGAGCTCCCGTTTATAATTTCACTAAGGAGCTGTTCTGCTTTAATTGAATGTGCCTGACCACCAGTCAATGCAGGTGGATTTTTCGGGCGCCGTAGGCGTATCGGAGCTTCTCGAAGCCAAAGGCTGCCAGGGAGGCAGTCACCAGCAGAGCCCACATCACAAAGATGGCGTAGGTGTCTTCAAAGGTCAGCGTGACGCGGTTGCCATCACGACGGCAGTGGTCCCAGTTTCCCAGCATCTGTGCAATCCAGCGGTCCATGATGCCCATCTCCCGAAGCCACACCAGCCTGTTTTGAGAAAAAGCGCAGTTCACGACTGCTGTTACAGCATTGCCTGTTGACATACCGTTTGCACAAAGTGTACAGCACAGTGCACTGTTAAAAAAAAAAAGCACCAGATATTTTAGGTCTGATTGCTTCTCTGTTTTGACGCGAAGGCTGCAGCTAAAATTCTTTGCCACGCGTAGTCGGCCCTGAAACATCGCACTTAGCAGCTTTCATTGCGGTAGCATTCTTTAGCTACTTGCCTGGGTTTTCATTGTTGGTGGATGGCGATCTAACATGGTGGAGGGTTACCAGAGTGTGGAGGACAATAAAGAACGGAGAGGGAAGTGCAGGCGGGAAAGAGGAGAAACACGAGAAACCAACAGGAAAATTGGAAATCTATTGCTGACTTTGACAATGATCCTCAATCCTCAGTGCTGCCTACTGTACATGCTTGGTACACCTTAGGCAGTGCCAAAGGCGTGGCAGCACCCTCCTGAAAATTTTTGTAGTGGACGATGTAAGGACACGGGGACCAAGACCCCGGTGGCCAAGTCGGAGAACTTGTATAGCTGCACCAGCCTATTACGTATGCTCGTTTCTGTGATGTTACAGTAGAGGTGAACTACTTTCAAATTCAGTTCTGACCACATGAAATAAAGTAGACGGGATGTCACTCTGAGCAGCGCTGTGTAACAGGGCCAAGGCTGATGTTGCATACACACAGAAATACCCAAGAAAGTGGACGGAAGGATGGCCGCTGCTTAATTGTTCAATTGATAGCTTAATTACTGTCAAATCTTGATATAACAAATCACGCGGCACTGCCGAAATTAGCTAGTTATTCTGAAAGGTCATTATAGTGAAAGCCCCAAAATTAACCATTCCGCCCATCAGTTCACAAGTTGACACCATTTAAGCTATCCATGAAAACATCGCAGTTGGCTCTCGGCCCACGCTGTTTATATTTTCCATAGATTCCGCCGCCAGCCACTATCGAAGCACTTTATAATTAGAGCAACATGCACAAAACAGGCGCTGACACCTTGAAAACTGCCGACAAAAAGGTAGTTCCATGCCTCCTCCAAAGGCCAATCTTTCTTGCTGTTTGTTTTTTAAATTTCTTGCCATGAACACTGAAACTGTCTCACTTTAACTATTCTAAAGCACAAGTGCACGTAAACGACAGTGTCCGGAAATTCCAAAGTGCAACCGTGTGGCACCTGCGAGTACGGATGTTGCATTTCTCTACGCGTGTACCTAGTACGGCCCCAGAAAGAAGTGCAAAAGAAGCATGCATTGAAAGAAGGGCGAAAGAAGGAAGAGGCGTGCCTCCATTGCTAGATGACACTTGCCTGGGCGAAGCATGCATTTGCCAAAGCCGATACGTTGTTGCCTCCAGAATAGATTTTTAAAGGATTCTCTCCCACATTCTTTTTTATTGAGCACCGTCTCAGGTTTTCCGAACCCGTGAGCTGCAGCATCAGCTTTCTGCACCTTGTCATGTGCTAGCCTACCGTTTCGGCTGCCATGAAAGATGCATGGAAATCTAGTAATCCCCAGATTTCGATATAGTTCATAGAACTGAGGGGTTGTTAACATGACACGGAAACTGAATAACAATTGTTAATCTGATAACTTCGGTATTCTAAAGTTCGTAGTACTGAAATATTTTTACATTGAAACCATAAGAAGCCAGCTGGGCATTTCTGAAAAGTTTGTTAACGTGGTGTTCGCAGCAACGAGATTTCACTGTAGTAAATTAGTAGCTTACTTGGTGAACCCATGCAAGCTTGAAAGGTGGAAGATGTTGATTTTACCGCCACTTGCAGCAAGTTGTGTTTTCCTAGCATTTCATTTCTTTTTTTCTTTATTTCTGTGTTTGACTTAAACATACCACAATGTCCTCTCTGCTTTCTCTGGCATCACTGCCTCTT
Organism: Dermacentor variabilis; assembly: GCF_050947875.1. NCBI lineage: Eukaryota > Metazoa > Arthropoda > Arachnida > Ixodida > Ixodidae > Dermacentor > Dermacentor variabilis. Next base: position 175,657,812 of record NC_134571.1, read on the forward strand.
TTCTTCGTACAGTTGTAACCAACGAAAAACCGGGCCCTCAGGTCCACTTATTTTCCTCGGTCATTTCGAACTCACACTGAGGGCTGGTGCTGTGCAGGTTATGGGTGAAGCGTGTACCGAATTCTTAGGTTGTCACCAAGTATGGTGTTTGATGTCAGTGTCCAAGGAGCACTTGGAAAGGTGTGCAAAAGAAAGAAGTGAAATAAAGCTACCTTATTTATTCGAATCTAGGCCGACTCCGATTCTAAGCCGACCCCTGAATGTCCGAAGCCAGAAAAAATAGAAAAACTTGCCTCGAGTGTAGGCCAAACAAAAAAGTGAGGGCAGCGTTCACAAAATGAAAACAGCAGTTACTTAACATAAACATCTCGAGCTCACTCTATGTCATCGTCACTGCTAGCCTGGTACGCTTGCGGACATGCGTAAGCTTGCGTCTGCGGGCCCGCGCACGCGCAGACACTGCTGCATGGTTCATACGCGCCGAAACGTGGCACGATCCCGATGAACAACTCATCTCAGTTATCGTGGGCTTATTGTCCTTGTCACCGTCATCTCCTCGTTGCGGCAAATGCAAAAAGTGTCTCCTGTTGCCCCCTCCAACGACGGACGTTTTTCTCATCGATGCTGAAGTCTCGCCTCGCTTGAACGTTTGACAATGCCGCTGCAGCTAGCACAACTTTTCTATTGAAAGCGACACTGCAGTGGCATTGCCTGTGTGGTGCCATTACGATAACGCCACGCCACACGCCGATACGACACAGGTCAAAATGGTGACGTCGGTCGTATACTTCAGTTGGCTACTGGTGCGGCTAGCAGCAGCTGCGATACTAACTTTTCTAGGTGACACTAGCTATGCAACGCAATTATCATTTTCAATTACAAACTGCCACATTTTTTTAAATCCTCAAATCTAAGCTGACCCTAGAGTTTGGTATATGATAACTTGAAAAAAAAAAAGCTATCGGCCTAGATTGAAATAAATACGGTATACTGGCAGATGCGAACATCACGGTGACAGTTAGTTATTAACAGAGCTAGAACATAGAATGTAGCTAAAGCCATTGTTTCGAGAAGGAGACTTGTTGCACTTGCTGCCTTGACGAAGCCAAGTCCCCTTGTCAAAGTGTTGGTGCCAGCAACATTCCTTGTTGCCTTTTCACTTTTCATCACTTTGGCAAGTTAGCTCACTTTTTGATAAAAGGGAAAATTGCATGTCACAGGTTGGAATGGACTGGCGACAGTCCTAACCTCATGTGTTCAAAGGAGCTCCCCTATGACGTTGGATTGGAGAATGTAGCAACAACTGCTGAAGGTTATGTATGTACTTGCCAAGAAACTAGTCGCATTCACCTTGCTTATCTAGGTGCATTACATGTGTAATTTATAGCTCCACGAGCACCAGGGCACTTTTCGACAATGTGTTTTTCTGCTCCTTGCTCCTAATTACGCTTGCAACGACCATTCCTCAGATGTGTTGATCATGGGCATGTGATAAGCAACTCAGAGATGATTGCATATATATATATTTTTTTATTATTTTGTTTGTTTGTTTGCTTGTTTACTCTAACTCTGGTGGCGTGTGTAATGCACTGTATAACATACATTGGCACACGTGTGGGACATTGCAGAATTACAACCATTCATGGAAGCTGTTAGTGTGACTAGTGCACTTTTTCTCTTTCCCTCCTCCCGACACACACATTCCCCTTACTTTTGAACCCCCTCAAAGACCAGGGTCAACCCCCAGGAAACACTTCCAAACATGTGTAAACGTTCTGCAAGCTCTTCTGAGCCTCGTACTGAAGTCAGTCTCTGCAGCGAGAAAGCTCTGGCTTCGAGGACCATAAAGGAAAGAAAGCTTTCAGTTCACTGCTCCATACTGTCAACGCTGGCTGGTAATGCGATTGTTTTTCGGCACATTGCTCGCGTTTTCTCGGCCGTGGCAACGTTGAAAGTGAATTCTCTTGTGGTAAACGCTCTTACATGAACATTTCGTACTCCGAAAGGAACTTTTAATGCACATTTCAATATGTAAGGAGTGTAACCTATGCACGTGCTGCATTTCAATTTAGTCTCTACACACTTTTTATACTGTCACAAAACCGATAATTCGAACTCGACGGGGACAACCGAAACATCTGAGAAATCAGGTGTCCGAAATACCATATTCGGCAAAACATAAGTGACGTTATTCCTCTTGTGGCCAAAAATGATGTGCTGTATTCTCGGATCATCACTTTCGGAGGTACCTGCGATTTCACATGACTATAGCGCAAGACGCACTGGCATGTCGGAGCGATGACATTGCTGGCATAGTGCCAAGCGTGTCATATTTCGCCTGACATGCACGAGACACATCAGCGTCTTCGAGCGCATTTGTTTGAGCGCTGTCAAGCGAGTCAATGCATGCACAAAATTCTTATTGGCGACTACTAAATCAACTAGGCTTTGCAAGTTTTGTTTTACAGAGTGATGGCTACATGCCTATGACCTTCGTTGCGAAGCCTCAAAACAAAAATATTTCATTTCTGCTTAACCCGATCGGTGGCCATATTAGCACACGGTCGTGCAGGTGGAGTCTGAATTATCACCCAACACACTGTAAGGTGTCCACAATTTTGGTCATCCTTATACATTATGTCTTTGGCAGTGTCGTGAAACTGTCGAAATGATCAAGCATGTCCAAATTATCTGTGTCCGAACAATCGGTCGTTGACGGTTCTGAGAAAATCTGAATTCTTTTGCTACTTAAATTCGCAACTTTCCCAGCACCACTGTCGATGTATTGAGACTCATAGTTCCATGGCTATTACGGTTTATAGATCCATAGTTTTAATGTCTTAACATCTTTATCCAAGTACACACACGATTCTCTGTACATTCACTAGCTTTATGTTCATACAGCAGTTGATTCAGACTCCCGTCAAAGCTCAAGGCAGATTGCAGTTACTACAACTGACATCATTTTGTGGCTTTTCGTTCATGTAATAACTTCCAAATTTCACCAGCATGTCCTCAGAGGTGCGTACATTTCCCGTACATACTTTCTACATGACACACCAAAGTTGTCCCATGGCAGTTCCATACTGCCTCGAAAAGCGCTAGGCAAGCAATTGCCAAAACTGATTTAATTTCCCACATTGCAGATATTTCATTCCCATACTTATAACTTTGCTGTGCTTTACCCTGGTCACTCCATACATTGCCCTAAGTTCTAAGCAAATTCCAAAATCTGTTTCTCCAGAATGGTGCTTGTTTGAAATTATGCATCTATGTCTAAGCACCCCTTTTTTGCTGGTATGTCTGCATTTGCCTTCACATGTTCTAGTGGTTCTGGTCGCAATAACAGCTTCACTGCAAGTTGAATTTCATTGTGTAACCTGGCTTACATAGAATGCAAGGTTCTTAGCAGTGCATAATTAAGTGCAAGCCACCACACAAACGTATTTTGCAGTTTTGAGTGTGTGTCTAACATCTTGATGGGCCCTTGTTTTTACTTTACTGGTCAAATTTTTTTAAAGTCATCGTAACGCTTGTTCGAAAGCACTATTGCTATGAAACTTCCTGGTTGTGACAGGCAGCTTAAGAGAGCAATTCCTTTGAACAATGTGCCTAACTAGATTCATGGTAGCATGTATGAATTATACTTGTACAAATAGCTTAATGTATCGAACATTTACTTAGATACATATTTTGTCTTGTTTTAGTGAATATACCCTAGCAAAACATTCCAATAGAACAAGTCTTGAGAGAGTTATTGGCACCAATAAGTGTATTGTACATAAAGGTCCTGTAGGTGTATTGGTCCAATAGCCCCATAGGTCTGGTCTTAAATACAGGAAGCATCTGCTGCCTGTTGGATTTTGTTGGTACCAATACAATGCAAATAAAGCTTATTAATTGTCTATCAGACACACTGCATTGCTCTATTATAGCACTTAAAAATTATGTTGGTAAGTTTGCTAGGGTATCTTATTGATTGCCAAAATATTATGAAATGCCAAGTCATGCTTCAGTGTTACAATAAAGCACAGGGGTCTGCTGCGCAACCCATCATCTTGTGGTGTCATAGGAATGGAAATCGCCTTTGTTTGTGATTATTTAATGCATGTCTGTAATTGCAGGAAATTCCTTGTTTCTGAGAGAGTTCTTGCGAGTTAAACTGTGATAATGTGACCCCTTTTGGCACTGAGTGGCGATGTGGGAACGTAAATAGTGTAGCGTGTATGAGAGAGTCATTGCATTAGTGCGGCCGTCATTTATTACACGATGCGGCTCAATAAATGTTGCTGCTGGGCTAGCTGACTTATAGTGTTTGTAACTCCGTTTCACACATAGCAGGTGATGCTAGCAAAGCGAAAGAGACTTCTATCTTTGCTCCCACCCGTGGCCAAGGAATTATTCACCACATAACAAAGAAACACAAAGTGATGAGTCAGGCACTTGAATATAACATAAGGTGTCATACTTGTGTCGCAAAATGTGATCTAATGTTTACACGGAGGGCATTGCGGATCTGAATGTATTTACCAACGAATGAGTAGACCGACACATTCGTGCAACAAAGTGGTCGCAGTGGACCAACTGTGCTTGTGACTAAAACGTGGTATATGTCGCATAGCGGAAGCGCAAAAGTGCACAAGTAACATGTGATTTCACGTGAGCTAATGTGTACAAGTTGTAGGTGACATATATAAGGCAGTTACTATTTTGTAGAAAGCGTCACAAATTAATCAGTACACAACTGCATGAAGTGAGATTTCTATGATTGCATTGTTGGTGCACCTTCGGTGGTGTTGCCCGCTGTGTATGAAACGCAGTCTAGGGAAAGATGCAATGCAACACAGATGTACATGAGAAGGCAGAGACATCGACTGATGACTGTTGCGCTGCATGTCTTTTCCTGAGCATTGTGTGATATGTGTACTTGTCACAATGTCCTTGGCTGCACAGGCTCAAGTTATGCAGGTTTCCAGTCTAAACAGAATTTGTGTCACTCATCATGGCAGCTTTTGTACTTTTGTATGTATAGCACATGTTTAGCAACACTCGTGAACCATATAACCTCTGCAGGCGTACACTTCACTAAGAGTGTAACAGTGATGTCCTAGTCCACCTTCCAGTGGCCCTGTCTTGTCATTATATAGTCTTTAAGGAATGTATTGTAAATTTACTGTCAGGACTGCACCAGTGAAAAGGGGAATTTGTGATCTTCACTTTCCTCATAAATTCATAACGAGTTTTTTTTCCCTTTTTTTATGTGAGTGAAAACATGTAGTAAGTGTTATGTTTATGTATTTCTAATCTTTCCTACAGCCCTTCTTGCCCTAAGCAGCCAGTGAGGGCTAGTGAATAGCTTAGTTAAACTTGTACAAGTAGCAGTGCTCATGTTTGTATATCTGTCAAATTTGTGTATTTGAACTTTTCAGTGGTGCGTGCTAATGCAGCTCTGTTGTTGTATTCACATGTGTTTCATTTTATGAACTTTGTTTAATTTTTCCATTTAGATTTAAGTTCATGGACTTGTGAATGATGCAATGTGTCTGGCTGTTTGCATTTCTTTTCCAGTTTTTTGGTGTAATCACGCTTTTGTGCGCCTAGAAACAAATGAGAACTACGTGCAGTGCAAGCAGTATGCTATGTGTTGCCACATACAGTCGAACCCACTTATATAACAATATTGAAGTGCCAAGAAAGCTCTATTATTATAACCGATAAGTGTTATGACTAGGCTGCATGGAAGAGAACAGAGGGAACACACATCAAACTATTTTAATTAGGCAGAGAGAAGTACAGTTGAACCTACTTACAACATTACTGGTTTTAACAATACTCGGATGTAACAATGAGCAGCCGCAGCATCGTTAAAGGCCAACTCCAGCGATTTTTTGACCATGTCAAGGTAATCAAATATTTAGGTTCCCGAGACCTCCCTGTCACCTGTCTAATAGTAGAACCGTTCCTCAAATTCGAAAATAAATTTAAATAAGCAATAAAGTGCAAGAACGGCACCGAAGCCTGACCTAGCAGCCGAGCAAACCTCTTCGTGTGATGTCACGCGAGGCACATAGTGGGGAAGGCATGCAAGGCGTGCCTGTCTTGTGGGTGAAGTGAATAAAACCAGTGAAAAGCAGATGCTCAGCTGATTCATGACCGCACCAGACCTTCAGGTGACAATGTCAGCTGCACCAGCTCTTCCGACTGGTCAAACTGTAACAGCTGCAACTCCGACGAATTCACTAGCCACGGATCACCGTTCGCATTCGACCCGCCACCACGAGAGCCAGTGCCCATGCTCAACATACCACTGCACTGCAACATGAGAACCAAGGGTAGCCCTAGCCACTGATTTTATACATGCTGCTCGCTGCTTTACTATTCATACCTTCTTGAGGAAGCACTTCACATATTTGCCATAAGATGTAGGGCACGACTTTCTGCAGTTGTATCCTGCAGAAACACTGCTGAGAGTCCAAACCACCAACTGGTGCATTTGTCCACATCAGCAGGTACAGCGACTGCTTGTTGTTCACTTGAGCTGTAATGCTAGCCGCTCCTCGGTGGCATGAATCATCATCAGAACATAGCAAAACTCGAGTCAGCATAACAATACATAAAAATACACCCATGTACATACTAGTCACGTTTAATTTAGAGAAGAGCAGTGAGTGCAACATGAAAACTGCAATGTACCAATGTTGTCAGCACTTTTAGTGTGTGCACCATACGAAATGAGGAATGGTTTATTTCAAATCCATATGGTCAAAACTGAACAACAAAAGTAGTTTTCTTCTTCCTAATGGTCTAATTAGCTTCAGGTCAGTTGCTAAGGTCTCCCAACAGTAGATGCACAAGCTCGCGGCAACTGTGATTGGCTTAAACTCAGCTGAATGCAATCGACAATGGCTCAAACTGTGTGTGCGGATGACGAGGGCTGAAGTTCATGCAGCCAACAAAGCAACACCACTTACCTCCCATCTCTTGTCCGTCCACACAGAAGATAACTTTTCGCGGCAGCAACCTTCTCACGCCGAACACTAGCTCACAATCACTAGGTCACTCCTCGACCCTCTTGTCTGCCATTAATTTCCAGCATGTTCTGCGTTTACCTCCTTTTATTTGTAACGCAATGTGGCCAATACCTGATGAGCAGGCCAGGCATGTGTTTGAGGGAATGAACGGAATTCATTTGTAAAAAATCTGTGCAACTCGCAAGCCTGTTGTTAACAAATGACCGAAGCATGCAGAACAACGCACTCAGATCCTTTGACCTCGAAAAATCGCCAGAGTTGCCCTTTAACTTTTGTGTCTTCTATTGCTAAAAAGAAATGCTTACTACAAGGTAGTAAGGTACACTACTACAAGGTACACGCTGCATGATTGATTAAACAGTTAAATCTGGCTATTTGATGTCTACTCCTAGACTAAGCACCAGGATACTAAGTGCCACCAGTTACTGTTTTGTATGATCCTGGTAGCCTCTCTACATAATAACACAGACAGCAAAGTTTCGTTTTTATTTTTATTTTTCAGTGACCTTGTTCGGGTAACTTGTGTGGCCAGATGGACACACGCATCTTGTGTGAACATGTATATTGTTTCGCCGCAGAACTGGAGCCTGCATTGTCTTTTTTGTACAAGTTGTCGCACTGTCATATCAAGCTTCAGGAGATGAACTCTTTCTTTCAGCTTGCATTCTGAACAAAGAATGATGCACAGCTTAGTGAGAGGGCAGTGGCTAACACAGCCAACACTAGCTCTTGCATGTTGGTGTAATTGTTGCCAGCCTGCATCACTGGCCAAATTAAAGCCCAATATAAATAAGCATTGATGATAGTAGTGTCAGCACAAAGCATTTTGCATGTTTCAACTGTGAGCGTGTTGGTTCTTGCACTTCAATGAAAGCATGTGCATGTATGTAGTACTTTCCAAATTTAAAAATTTTGGTATCTCAACATTCAACAAGTACCTAGAAAGCAGTACCAATGCCTTTTATGACTGATATTAAGGTTTCCGTTTCTGGTGCTAGAAGAGATCTTCCGAAGCGTCCTAGAACTTTCTGGTCGAGCTGCTAATTGGTTGACTTTCACGGGCCATCAAGCCTCTAATACATGAAAAAGAAAGAAAGATTTATTTTCTTCTGCATCTTTACAGAAATGGTGACAAGAGCAAAAGGCATCCAGGCCTGACAAAGGCTCCTGCTCCGTTAAAATTTTGGCAACAGCAAATAGCTTACACTTAGCCCAAACGTAAACAGAACATTTACAGCAGTCTACAAAACCTTGGCTTGAATTCTGGATTGCGGTAAATAACATTCAGTTCACTATAAGCGGATCTTCAAACAAGTGTTTGTGCTATTAGGGAGCTGTTGTTTGTCTCGCTAGTGCCGGCAGGGTTCTTGCTTGTGAAAATGTATTGCGATATGCTAGCATGGTGGTCCTGAGCAATGTCCTACTGGGCATCAACTTCCTTTAGGCTTCCTTCACTGTCAACATGTCATCTGCCACTAATATCTTGCTTGAAGTAATTTTTGGTCTGTAATAGCCTAGTCGCTCGTTCCTTTTTTATATTTACATATATATGTATTTGCAAGAGGTTGAAAACCTCAGCAAGTCAATTTTGAATGTGGAGTTTGTCATGTGCTGCATACTCTATCTTTGCTACAGCTTTTCTTGCCATGTATCCATGCAGTTTATTGTGCATTCATGTGTGAAAGGATTAATTAAAGTGTCTGTGGTCTATTTTTAAACAATCTGTGCACTTTTTCATTTCACAGTAGCACTGGTGCCCCTTGGGTGCAGCACTTGTGGTTCTTTGCCATGGTGGTGGCATTCCTATGGAACAATACAAAAACACCAGTGCTGCAGTATCCTAACAATGCCTTCAGGTCGACTCTATGCCACTATCCACTATCCATCGATCCCGTTGATAATGCAGGTGGGGCATTACTCTGACCATCGATGAGATGCAAAAAGCATGAAAAGAAATGGCACTGGGAAAGGTATTGCTCATAATCGTGGCCCTGTATGCTGACATTTCAGTGGAGGCAAAAAGAATGCCTAATGCTCAAAATTAATCCACAAACCCTTGCATCTGTGCCCTCATAGACTACAGTGCAGATGAAGTACATTAAACCCTTTCGATTATTATTCACAAGGCCTTGTGGCGCCACTGAAACAATGCTTTGTGTACAAAATAAGGTTACCAACTAGAAAGGAATGCTGTCTGACCCAAATCAAGAGATACTAATGGGAAGTGATGCCGTCATATGTATGCATGAGGACTATGGTACTGTTTTATGGTACTGTTTATGGTACTATGCTATGTATACAGCTGCTTCTGTGATATACACGTAGTGACTGAATGTGTATGCTATGTGAAAAACGAGGCTGCCACAGACCAATTACATTAGGTTACAATTTTGCAATGTAAGCAGAAATGTGGCTCGCGCAGGCATGGAGAACCTATTGTCCCTAGATTTTCTTTTTGCTTTGAAAATACGCAGGGACTTTAGAGGAACCATTCATTAGGACTTTAGCCTATTCAATTTCAAGGTGACTTTACTTCTGGCCAACTGCAATTTCCCCTTTCAAACACATGCAAAGCGTTGAAATTCTCTTGTTGCAATTAAGAAATTTCATTTATACCAACTCTAGGTCCTTGACGTCATTATTAATATTGCCAAAGCCATAAAAAATTTGTGATGTTTCACATCCTGAAGGCAGGTTATGCGCAAGCGTGTGGGTGCCATGGGCGTCTTGCGCTGGAGGATGGATGGATGGATGGATGTTATGAGCGTCCCCTTTGGAACGGGGCGGTGGGTTGCGCCACCAAGCTCTTGCTGCTATGCTGCCTAATATTCTACCTATCCTACCTAATGAAAAAAGAAAAAAAAACACTATGAACTACCAAGTCCAAATTTTCTGATCCCCTATTGCGAACTGTGCTTTTGTACGTCTCCGTCTTTTGTCGTTTCCCTACTTTTCTTCCACCAATCCTCCAATCACCTCTTACTAATGTCTATTGCGGACCTGTTTGCTTTACCACTGCTCCCGCTGAACCCAAGGGCTTCAAGGAGGCCAGTGGTGCCTAAATCGACCGCTGGGTAGACGTCTTCACATTTTAATAAAATATGCTCCGTCGTTTCCCTAGCTTTACCGCAGCAAGTGCATGCTTCTTCTTCCTTCTTATATCTCGCTTTATAGGTGCGTGTTATATACAAGGCATCCCGATCTCGCTTCGAAAAGTAATGAGCTTCCCTTTGAGTTATCATAAATGGTTTCTTTCCTGATTTCGTTTTTTCCTCATAAATAGTTACTCATGGCAGGTTTCTTTTCCATTGCCGCCACCCACGAGATTAATTCAGCCTCTCTGACTTTCCGCTTCACCTTCTTTGTAGCTGTGTTGCCCACCCCACAGGCCGCATACTTGCTGGTAAGCTTCCTAGTTCTTTTCCTCCACTGTGAATCAATGTTTTGCCTGTACAGATACCTGAACACTTTCCCAGCCCATTTACTTTCTTCCATATTTCTCAGCCATTCTTCATACTCAATTTTACTGCGAGCTTCCCTCACTTCAAAACTAGTCCAGCCCATATCCCCCTGCACAGCTTCATTTGTAGTCTTCCTGTGAGCGCCCAATGCGAGGCGACCCACTGACCTTTGGTTCCCGTCGAGTCCTGATTGTACCCCTGATTTAAAGCAAACAACTGCATTTCCAAAAGTAAGTCCTGGAACCATCACCCCTTTCCACATACCTCGGAGGACCTCGTACCTATTGTAACCCCATAGCGCTCTGTGTTTCATTATGGCTACATTTCTCTTCCCCTTGAGTGTTATGGTTTTTTTCTGTGTTTCCATATATCCATTGCCTTCGTTTATCCATATACCAAGGTATTTATATTCCGTTACCCGAGGTATTTCTTGGCCCTGTATCTCCACTGTCTGTTCACTGTTTTCATTGAATACCATAACACCTGATTTTCTAACACTAAATTTCAAACCTAAATTGTTGCCATCCTGTCCACAGATATTTGCCAGACGTTGCAAATCACTTTGCTTGTTAACGAGCAACACAATGTCGTCCGCATAAAATAAACCTGGGAGTTGCTGCTCTATTACTGTACCTGCCTGTTTGTATGAGAGATTAAACCCGATATTACTTCCTTCTAGCTCCCTCTTCATCCTCACCATGTACATCATAAACAGCAGCGGGGATAAAGGGCACCCCTGCCTCAGTCCCTTCTTATGAACTTTCTCTGCGCTCCTCATCCCTTCCAATTCAACGCAAACGGTATTTTCTAGGTAAATCTCTCTCAAAAGCTGTAGACAATCGTTACCTAAGACTTCCCCTTCCAGAATATCCCACAAAATGTTGCGATCTACGTTGTCGTAGGCTCCTGTTATGTCCAAAAGGGCCACATACAACGGTCTGCTTTCTGCTTTTGATATTTCAATACACTGAGTAAGAACAAACAAGTTATCATTCAAACGCCTACCTATTCTAAAGCCATTCTGAAGCTCTCCCAAAATGCCATTATTCTCTGCCCATGCTTGAAGCTTTAATTTGATTGCCTGCATTGCTAGCCTGTATATTACCGATGTAATGGTCAACGGTCTATACGAGTGAATTTTGTCTTTCTCCCCCTTACCTTTATAAATTAAATTCATTCTTTTTTGTCGCCAACTGTCTGGTATTCGTCTATCTTTTAAAGTTTTTTCCACTGCTTTCACCAGAGCTTCCTTACTTTTTGGTCCCACTTCATTTATCAGTTTAACGGGAACCTCGTATAGCCCTGTGGCTGTGCGCTTAGGAATTTTCTCTTCCGCTTTCTTCCAGTCTAAATTTGTCAGCACCGGCTCCTTTTCCACTTGGGTCTCTTTCATGCTCTCTTTCTCTTCAAATACAATCTCGTCCTTGCCTTGGAAAGATTCGGCTGTTACTTTTTGGATGTAATTTATTGCTGCTTCTCCTTCCAGTCTGTTTTCATCTTCGTCTAGGATATCTTTTTGTATTGTTGTTGATTTCCTGCCTAATAATTTTATGTGATACCAAAATATTCTAGGCGCGGCCTTCTTTTTCTCACGTATTTCTGACAACCAACGTTCACTTTCACCTTTTAATTTTTCTTGCAACAGTGTTTGAACCATAGACTTTTTCTCCCGGTATATTTCCCATTTACTGGTTACTTCATCCCGTGGCAACTGCGCCTTCTTTGCCTGCCTGTGCTCTCGAGATGCTTTCTGTCGTTCAGCGATCGCTTCTCGTATCTCCTTGTTCCACCAGTTTTTCGGTTTCTTTTTTCCTTTCAACGAACATGTTGTTTCTCTTTCCGTATTTCTGTCGTTATTACACTTCGAAGCTCACCATATTCCCACTCCTTACTTGGCCACTTGTCAAGTTCTTCCTCAACTCTAGTGACTACATTTGCTATTTGTTCAGTGTTCAAATTTGGTCTGGCCATTGTGCTTTCCTTGCTCTCTTTCCCAACTACATATCCCATTTTCAAAATGATGCGTTTATGGTCACTCCCTATGCTGCTAAACCCTTCCTCATTGATGACCATTACTTATCATGAATTTCTTCTGTCATCAGACAGTAATCAATGGTCGATTGTTGGTTTCCCACTTCCCACGTGATCTTTCCTTCACACTTAGGCCCTGTATTCATGATCACGAGGTTATGTTGCTCGCAAAGGTCTAGCATTGACTTCCCGTTATTGTCGGTATAGCCATCTAAATCCTGTATGTGGGCATTCATGTCACCTAATAGGACAATCTCAGCACCATTCCCGAAACCCTTAATATCAGCGCTTATGCATTCAACTAACTCTTTATTCTTCTGTGTGCAATTTTTTCCGGTCCACAAATACGTAACTCCCAGCCAAGTTTTTTTCCCACTCATTGTACCTGATAATCAAAGATGCTCTTGACATTGTGAATTTACTCTTTTCCATTTGGCTCCCTGATGGATGAGCATTCCAACTCCCCCTCCCTTTCTTTCCAACTTAGTTCTGTTGCACCTTTCCCATACATAATTCTCAATAACTGGCGGCTCTTCTGAGTCTCTAAGGTGCATTTCTGTAACCGCATACACCCCTATTTGTTCTCTATGTAACTGCTCCTCAATCTCTGCCCACTTTTCCTCTCTTCTGCCGCCCTGCATGTTTATGTAGCCTATTGCATGGCGAGCTCCTGTTCTTGCTTTCCTCCTTTTTCTGTTATCGACGGCGATGCTCTTCTGATGTGCCCCTAGGGGACCTCCTTCATTACTACCTACTCTGACCTCCTGAGCGCCCGCGGGCCCCCTAAAAAAGCACCAGCGCGACGCCCAAGTCGCCAGCCCACTTCTCGTGCTAGCCTGTAATTGAAGTGGATCCCATCTCGTTTAAAACCACCACAACTTCTCACTTCCCTGTTTACTTCGACAGCCTCGAAGCCTTTCTCTCGGCTCATTTTTCATATTGCCTCATTGGCAGCCATTACGGCTCTTTGTACGTGTCTGTCACGCACAGGCACCTCCGGCACCGTGCACACCACGATCTGCACCTGATAGCTCGCGCAAATCGTCCACCCCCTTCGCCAAGCGCTGGGCTAGTCCTGGCCCTTTCCTGTTTAGAACGTCATTTAGCCCAACTGCTACTGCGACGAGGTTGCGCACGTGGGCATTTTTCGTTAATAGTTTTTCTTTTGCTCGCTCCATGACAGAACTCAGTGTCCGCCCTGGAAATGTCCCTACCGCCACTCTTTTGTCGCCTTTCACCCTTTCCACAATTGCTTTTGAGCACCCAGCCATGTTTGAGTCGCCAGCGATAATCACCCTTTCACTCTCTCCTAGCTCTCCCTGCTTCCCTGTGCCCTTTTCCGCGTGATTCGGACTCGACAAAGGGCATTGTCCCCTGGGCTCCTGCTTTTTCCGCTTGGCGGCCTCAAGGTAGGTGCCGCTCTTTCCAGCTTCCTGTGGCTGCAGCGTCGCCTCGCTCGGGGCGTGTTGCGCTGCTTCACTATAGCTACGCCGATTCACCGGCGGCGAGCTGGCGACCGCTTGCTTTGACTCCTTGCCTCCCACTTCGCCTGTAGGGTCTACCTTACTTACCTGAGTCTTTGCCACCGCTTTGGTATCCTGACCCGACATTCTCCGCTGCCCGCCTCTCAAGCGCGTCGAGCCGCTTTTTCAGTTCGGCGCTCCTTTCTTTCTCTTCCTCGAGCTCGGCCACAGTCCTTACTAACTGCGCGGCCTGGGCCGCCTCCACCTCGACGAAATTTTCAACTTTCGCCTGCAGTGCTACCCGTTTCTCCTGCTCCTCTCTCAGGTTTGCCTTTTGCTCTTCGAACTTAGCCGCCCAATTCCCTTCCAGTTTTAGGACGGCTTCCCTGACGCCCTCGCACGACCTGCACGTGAAGCTATAGACCCCTCCGCGTCTGCTAAATTCTGGAATTTAGTCTCGAGTTTGAGGTATAGTAGCGGCGCCTGGTGGCGGCGCGCGAAACGTTATCTGGGTAGTATCGGCTTGGGTAGTATTGAGCCCTGGATGTGGCGCAGCACGTTTCTATCCCGAGTTTCGCGTCGATTCGCACTTTCTTCTGCCCTGTTGCAAGTGCGAAAAGGCTCGTCACTTCTCACAGACCACGCTGCGAGCTAGCTGCAGCCTATATATTTTAACGAAAACGGACTCTCCGTGAGACGTAATGCTGGAAGTAGAAGGAATCGGCGGCGCCGATACGGAGAGACCTAGCTCAGCCTCGAAAAAGCGTCACCGTTGTTACTTCTGCGTCGTGGGCTGCCATGAACAAGAAGACCTGAATCCCAACATCAGATTCTACTGCTTTCCTTCAAGGCCTCGCGAAGCGGAGCGTCGGGCGCGCTGGGTAGCTGCAGTTCGTCGCGCTGCGTAAGCGAAACTTCGCGCCATGCTGACTGCTTCGCCTGTCTTGAAGCTTGCATGATTATCCGCGCCCTAAAATTCGGTCTTTTGCACGTACAGTCCCGGCGGCAGACCGACATACCAGCAGGCATGGCTGGTGATTCACGATTCGAGACCCGGCCACAGCGACAATTAACAATTCGACCAATGTAAAGTGGTGAAGTGACAGCTGGTGTGTGCAAATGACCGCAAATGACCGGGCTGATTCGGTGACAATTCACTACGAGCAGTATAGGTTAGAGAGTTAAATGTGCTCGTCCTTGACCTCACGCCAGCATGTTGAGGCAGCGCAGCAAAGGTGGTATTAGTTAGCGCTCGAACATCCATGTGCTATGTCATTAAAGGATACATCAAGCGAGCAGCGCACGAGCTTACTGTGAGCTCATGCATTCCATCAGTTAATGATCAGTTGCTAAAGGGACAGATGGCCGCTACTACAGCGCAGGCATAACTACTTGTCTAGCGGCATATAGTCAACAAAGATTGCAGGAGGCCCGCCGTTTCGCGGCATGTCGAAAGACCGCTGGCGTCGCAGCGCGTACCGTCGTGCGCTCTAGCAGTTCCATACACTTGTCTGCTTATCGCTGCTGTGAATTCATTTATAGCAATTGTCATTTCCTCGCGTTTGTGCGCCTGAATCTTGCAGCGTGCAAACCTTACCTGGAGTTAAAACTTCGTGCGCGACTCGCTTCACTTGCGATTAACACCGCGCTAAAACTTCGCCGCTTATTTCTTGAACGGCGTACACGTATTCGGCGTTGCATAATTTATTGCCTTTACGCAGCGTGCCACTCCTGAAAAAAATCTTTGGCGCCCGATATTCGCTGCAAGCCGTGGTATAACAAAACCGAAAGTGGCGGGTCCATATTCTAAACGTGCTTTCCGAAGCAGACGACCGAGCTTGGTACTACCCTGTTCAGGACAGAGGGCGCTTTTTAGCACCATTTTCGCAACGCACCCTGGGCAATGCAAGAGCCCCATACAGGCGAAGTTTTGCCGTCGTCATCGCTGCTACGATGTTCCATATCAAGTGTAAGGGCGATAACATCGTCCGCGCGCGTCATATGCTGTTTGCACGGCTGAAAGCATGCAATTGTCTGCTCAATCTCGCGCGCGCAAGGGAGGAAAGCGGGAAGGAAGCGTGCTGTCTTCCGTCATGCGCTAGACTCGGGGTAGGGAGAGGAGGGGGGATGCTGCGTTGAATTCCGGCAGCAACTGCATATTCCGTCGCCGCGCGCACCCTACCTTGAAAGTGATCTGCGTTGAGGGCCGAGTGTAGGCGCTTCGACGGCTCATACCCTTGTGCATGCTGTGTTCTCTCCGCTCAATTTGTGTTGGGTGCGTTAGCCTAGGTGCGCCGACGACTCATACCGACTGGTACATTTGCGTACTGCATTCTCGCCACGACGAACCCAGTACCTCCATAACGCACATGCAACCTGTAGCAACTGCCAGAGAAGTTCAACCTAGCGCGCATCCGCCTACCCTCCTCCTCCTCCGCAACGCTTCGCCTCCTGTCTCCTTGCATGCTTCGCTGAATGCCACCTAGACTTTCCTCTAGGTGGCGTTGCTTTGCCGCGCGCCCTAGAGTTACTACATATGCTACCTTTGGTAGCATATACATGCAGTAACTCTAGCGCGCCCTAAACCCCTCAGTGCGCTCCGTACTTCCTCCGGATTCTCTTCTACACCTCCAGGCGCTTTCCTCCTCAGGCGCTCGCTTCCTTTGCGCCTTCAAACATCCCATCGCCGATTTCACTGGTGAGCCATGTGCGCTTGCGCATAAAAATAAGAAAAGGAAAAATAAAAAAATAAAGCACGTTGAAGCACAAAGTGTACAAATATTTGACACTGCATCATCACATATATCGCAATTCTGTAAACTGCATCTGTTAGAGGATACTAAGTTGGCAAGTGATAAATTTACAGCCTGTGAAATCGTTACAATAATAAATGTGCCTAGAACGTTGTTCCTCTTTCTTTTTTTTCTGGGAGCATACTACATGAAGAGATGGTAAATATGGTATATGTTCTCACACACACACAAAAAAAAAGAAACTAGATGTTCTCATATATGTTCATGCATTGATTTCTTTCGCTAGCTTTAAACTGGTGAATACAGTCAAATCACTAAAAATGCTACATTTTGCTACATAAAAATGCTAACGTATCGCTGCGATCAAGGTCATACAGTTGTGGCAAAATTGCGTCGCTGGCTGAGATGCACATAGTAAATGGTGTTGGTGGTTTACAACATTGCGTTAACAATGTTACATTTAAATGAGCGTCAACATGGCAGCCGGGCAGATTTGGTTGCGGCTGGAGATAGCAACTACGCTACCCACTATATCTGGTGGCCACTAGTGGCGGTAGTAGTGGCGGTCACCACCAGTCAACACCCCAAAACCAGGCATAGGCATGCCTGTGAGGACTCTCCAATAAGCAGTGCAGAGATGAACTAATTTTTCTATTTTTGAGATTGCATACATATATTTTTCATTTATTTATATCAAACTTAGGAGTTATAGTATTACTGAGAGTGTTCTCGCAATCACAAAATCGGCCAATAGCTGCTGGTGGTCATTGCGGAGGCGCAAGCAAGTGATTTTTCACAGTTTTTGGCTCAATCTTGTAAATTCCCTGCTGCATGCAATGCAATAATATTTGTCCCAAATGTTCACGGGAGCCTTTTGTACAGATAGGCAATGTTATCGTGTTCAAAAAGTGTTTCAGGATTCCTATACCATTTTGCACTCTCCTAGCTTAATCTTTGTAGGGATACTGAGTAAGAATGAAGCATATCACGCGGGTGTCATGCAAGGAACGTTGCAGGGCTATGTTGCTCAACAAGACAGGAACGAGAGCAAATTACAGGCGTGAGGTAATGTTTGTCTCTTCCCGGCACTTTGTTGCCTGCTGCGCTGCAGCTGTCTCTAATGCGCGTGGCACCACGAGTCACCCACTGTTTTAAATCTGTGCCATCTTGTGATGTTCACAATATGCTTCATGCTCTTGCTTAGTGTAAATTATCTATGGGGAGGTTTACAAAACAATCCGCACTATTATATTTGCCCAACTTTAATAGCATGCCATCTGTTGGTAAACAGTAGAGCATGAAGTCGCGTGCGTAAGTGTTATCTCTGGTGGACGTTTCGGCAGTCGAACTCCTCGTTGTGGGGATGACACTTGTTACTTTTCGAATTCTGTCCAAGCATCCTTTTTAAGTTTAGCTTCGGACCTCAGTGAAGTAGAGGGCCAGCGATAGAGTTAAGAAAAGATCTCGTAGGACTGTTCGTCAAACAATATTTCTGGGATAAATGTATCACGGGTCATTTTTCGCATTGCTCAATCTGAGACTAAGGTACAGCCTATATTTTCTCTCCAGAGACTCAAGTGCCTGTCTCCATTATCACTACCGAACCAGTCGCTCTTTTCCCAGAGACCAGCCATAGCGGAACCGTGCATTGGTTGGTTGTGCCGAAATGCATGCTTAAAGCTAACACCTTGGTTAAGCATTCAACTGTGTAATCTGACAGAAACTGCATGGTGGCGATGCCACCCTGAATTTCCCACGCCTGGTCGCCGTGACATTGCGCATTTTGGCAGCAGGGAAATTTAAATTATGCGCACGCCAAGTTTGGGAACGCAAAATGCCGGGTTCACAAAAGGATGCAAAAATGTATGCAGAAGAAAGGAAAACCGATGCGCATGCAAAAACACAAGCAGGGCGTGGTTCTTTGGGTGAGCAAAGGTCTGTTTGGGTACGCAAGGCCATTTGGGCGCACGAAACGTAGCACTCCCTATGGTCTACCTGGGCCTAGTTCTTTATCGCTAAAGACTGGATTGAATTGTAGATAGAGCAATGACCCAACTCGGCATTTGAAAAATTCTGGCCTGAATACGGGAACTTGCTTTAAAATCCATAACATCACAGTAACGTAAGGGCGCTGAGGCTTTGGCAGAATATTAAAAGAAATATGTGTTCAACTTTCATTTTGTCCACTGTAGCAAACATTATTCTTTCTGATGAATGAAAACAGTTTAAAAATATGCTTCCATAACTTATTTAGTGTTGCTCGTCATATTGACCTCCGCTGTATAATTGAATGCACAGTCACCTCTGGTTGATGCCCCTCTGCAGACGCGCGTCCACCTTCTTGCTGAGATACATGACGAAGCGGAACTTGAGCAGCGGCTCCTCGGCGATGTAGAACTCGCCGTCCGTGTAGTTGCGGCACGTGCTGGCCACCTGCGGACAATCGTTGACGTCACACCGCCCCGGTTTGAAGGCACTCTGCTCGATGTATAACCACCATATACGCTGTTCCAAGTGTAAAGGGCGCTACTCCTCACTTTGTCTCTGTAGTTACCTGCAACAGGACCATGCAAGGCTGCGAGGCCTGCAAACGAAGACGCTTGCGCGGACGGCAAAGCGCAGACGGGTACTTTTACATGCGTTTGCCATCCGCATCGTTCGAGACACCTGCAGCTTCCGCACTGCTGCACGGAACTGCTGAGACAGAGTAACAATACCCTGATTTGGGCGAGTTGGCTCATCTTGACAGTGTTCGTAAAACGCACTGAAGACTAAGACGAAAGGAACGCATACGCCAGGACGGGCACTGAACTCCAACTATCGTTTATTTCAAACGATCGCCTATTTTATGCTATGCGCATCAGGTACATCATGCACGCACACGCAAGATATTGTATAATCAATACCGTTCACGTGTCTAGATGCCTCGAAAGAAAAGTCACTTTTTCCTCATGCAACGCCAAAAATGGACAGCTGACACACTTGTCACCTGCCTTCCTTGTATAATACGCTTCAACTATTTCGCGTCCTGTTTTAGTATTATTGCGTTAGCAATTATATGGACATTCCGGGCGCATTTCTGTCGTCGGCGTCGCCTTGAGATTCCGTATAAAGTCCAAGGGCGATAAAATCCTCGCCGCGCACCGTATGCTGTATGTGCGAGGTTGAGCCGCCGGCGATCGCGGCTCAAATCTCGTGCACGCAATGGACAGAAGCGGGAAGGAAGCGCGCCGCCTTTCGTCGCGTGCAAGGCGTCGTGGGGAGAGGAGGGAAGGGGGCGCGTTCTACTCCAGGCGGCCGCGCGCGCCCTGCCCGGCGGCTGTAGCTTGAAAGCCATATTATGGGCGTATGTCACAAAGGGAATTACACGGTACACGGAGCAAGAATTTCTCCGTAACACGGTCCCAGTACGAGTGATCGGAAGCGACGTACATAGCCAGCATGTCGCCCAACGTTCGATTAAATCTTTCTGTCAGACCGCTCGTTCGAGGATGGTAGGCAGTGGCGGATCGGCGAACAACGTGGCATTGCTTTAGAATCGCTTCGACAAGGTCCGACAGAAAGACACATCCTTGGTTGCTAAGCAGTTCACGTGGTGCACCATGCTGTAAAATGATGTGTTCTAAAATGAATGACTCGACGTCACTTGCCCATGCATATGGCAACGGTGAAGTATGCGCATCGCGTGCGATGATCGATGGCAACGATTATCCAGCGGCTGCAAGCAGGAGTGATGTGAATAGGTCCGTACAACTCGATGCCGACGCGGTCAAATGGACGCGCAGGACAAGTCAACGGCTGTAGTGGAGCGGTTGAACGGCACGAGGCTTCTCACGGCGCTGGAAAGCGAGACACGAAGGAGTGTAGCGGCGAACTCAGCGGTACATTCCGCGCCAATAGTAGCGGAGGCGAAGGCGGGTGTAAGTTTTCAATACTCCGGCCATAAGCCTAGGTTGTGCTCCGGCATGTGCGCACTGTGGGTCGGCGTGAGAGGCGGCGATGCATGGGTAGTGACTGAGGTGTGACCACGGCTTCGGCCTAGGTGAGTGGAGGCCGAGGCGTGACCACGGATGCCGTGTAGGTAAGCGGAGCAGTCACCGGTATCGCAGGAGGTGCGGTAGCACCTCAGAAACTTGCTCATGAACCGCGCTTTGTATCGAGGGCGGCAGCGTAGATGGGGCATCACCAAGGGTACAAATTAAGGCTCACGGGACAGCTGGCACGCAACCTCCATCCGTACGAACTGCTTAATCTCGTTAACACAGAGTGGTCTCCCGCAAGGCCACAGTTAAGGCCGAAACGATTTATTCAGGCAAGGAGGAGCTGCGAGTGGAGTCCCGTTGCTTCCGCAGCTCGTCATACCAACCGGGAAGACGGGGAACCTCAGAAATTTTGAATAGTCTGGAAATACTCAGGGAAGACTCAGGGAATTGGTGTTTCTATCAGGGAAAATTAGCTGTAATTTTATTGAAAGGGAACGAAAGTGCGCTAACACTTGACTCGAGAAACGGAGAGGAATCGTAACGAATCGTCTTTGACGCCGTGTCGTCGGCTGGAGGAGTTGCCGTTGTACAGTCAACGACCGCTTTTACGGATGCCCGATTTTTGGGACATGCCCAATAATTCGGACGGCTTCGTGGCATCATCATGTACTTCATAGGGTCAGTGTACGGACGTCGGAAATGTCGAACGTAAGGACTCTTAGCCGTCCGATTTTCTGGACTTCTTGCCGTCACCGCAGGTCCTTAGGGCCCTTAGGGGCCCTTAGGGGCAGTAAAAGACTTGCATTAATTTTTTTTCGGACGTTTTCGCGGGCCCTCGGGAGTCCGAAAGATCTGACGTTGGTTAAAACACGTTGGCGGGCTAGTTGGTTAGAATCCATGGTAGAGCGTATAAGCGCGACTCTACGAGGACGTAGGAAGAAACAGATACATAGACACAGCGCTTCACTTTCAACTATATATTTTATTTTCGCACGCATTGATAAATATATACCGTACGAGCGGAAACAAACGTAACAGCAAAAAAAGAACATTCAGTGGTGAATTTCGATAAACCGTACACGTGTGCAACGCATGGGGAAAATATGTACTGCAGTGGTCACAAAAATATACCGAGGAATCGTATCTCCTTTTCAGATAACGATACCGAAGGCTTGCTTAGGCACTTTTCCTCTAATTTTGCGATCTCGTAGGCCTCCATAATCTCCTTCGTCATCCTGCTATGAGCCCTATACAGAATGGAAGTACTTCCAAACATGGGCTTGCAGGAACAATCTTGGCAGTGAATACCCAACTGACACGAGATTACCCTAGTGACGTTATATCGATGCTCTTTTAATCTCTCATTGATGCACCTGCCGGTTTGACCAACATACATTCTTCCGCATGAAAGTGGAATGGCATAGACAACATTATGAGTACAGGTTACAACTTGTTTGCGATGTTGAGTAAAACATGCGTGACTTTTGTTGTTCTCTGTGTTAACCTGTTTGCATAGCTTCTGTAGACGCTCAGGGCCAGAGCAAACCACGTCTACCCCTGATTTCGCCGCTATTCTTCTGAGATTATGTGAAATACAATGAACGTATGGTACCACAGCAACTTTTTTTGCTCTAGCATTGGCACTGTTTCCATTCGACGCGCTTCAGCCCTCCGCGACAGAGGTGAGCATACGCATCGGGTAACCAGAATCAGACGTTGACTATACAGCTGACCAAGACGATGCTTCAAATGGTCCGTGGGGCGAACGCGCAGCGTAGGGAGGACGAGAACAAAGGACCGGCGCATTGAGGAATGAACGGGAAAGGAAGCGTGCCGCCGCTTCTTTGAAGGAGGTTGACGTTGGAAGACGACGAAGTGTGTGTTGTGTGGAACGCAGATGTTTTGTCTGCATCGAATGCTCAACAGCTAATGGGTCCTTTGTCGGTTATTGTAGAAGACGCAGGTAATGCGAGGCCATCAACTTCAACTCAGCAGACCGACAAGGGATGCTTCTCTGGACCTGTGTCGGAAAACAACCAGGATGTAGAAATTGACCTCCCGACGCTCAAACGCACAATATCACCCAACGATAATTCGTCGATTTCTGTGCCGCACTCAAAAACAAGAAGTTTGTGAAAGATAGTCTTTCCAAGTCAGATTCTAATCCTAACTCTTCCAGCTCTGTCCCTGAATCAAAACCCACAAAGTACGGTAGAGACAGTCTTTCGAATAAAGATTTTTTCAAAGAGAGTATTTTAGAGCAAGCGGTCTCTAAAGTAGGCATTAATTCATCATAGGTTATCGAAAGGTTTTGCAGTGAAACTGCCGTTCCATTATTTCTGCAGCTACCGATATAATATATTTTTGTTCACAACTCTCACCCGACATTATTCTTTTGCAGGAAATTTGGCTCTCCAATGGCCAAGATTTTCATATAAAAATTATAGTTTATTTCGATTGGACTGTCCATCGAGAGGCGGAGGATTGCTTTCTTAACAACTAAAATATGCCACAAAGTGACAATTTCCTACCAGTATATGCCTACGGAGTGTGGATACTAGCAATAGATGTAACTATTCCTGGCTGTTCCCCAGTTTCCTTAGTTAATACATATTTTCCCGCAGGCGTGCATGATATTCGTTTCCTTGATACCGTTGCCAAATCTTGTAGGAAAGAAATTGTGGTAGCCGGAGATTTTAATTCGCATCACGTGTCTAGGGGCTTCAAAAAGGACTCATGTGGAAAGCGATTGCCGGACTGGGCAATCAATAAAAATTTTTGTTGCTTAAACACGAATTCAGCTACCTTTATTCAGCTTCTTTCTAAATCAGCATTCGATCTAACATTTGCCAGTTCAGGAATTTCCGTAACTTCCTGGTCTACTGTCGACTCAGCCTCAAATAGTGACCATCTACCTACTAGGTTTTACATTGTCTGCCCTGTTATTCCCCTGGAGCCTCCGACGCGTACTTTTGTCAATTACCAGAAATTTCAGAGTATCTTGAACACGGTCCTTGATTCCCAGAAAACGCTACCCAATGACATCATAGCCATGAGGCTTTGCGCAGTAGTAAAAAGTTGCTTTAAAAAGTTCCAATTTAATGTTAAGGTAAGCAAAAGTACTACCTCTCCTTGGTGGAATTCGGATTGCACGTGGGAATATGGAAGACGAAAAGCCGCGTGGAAGAAATTACTTTACAATCAGTGACCGAATAACTGGAGTGGTTATAAATTCGCAGCTGCTGCTTTCAAGAGAACAGTATCGAATGTCAAACACGAGTATGACGAAAAACATCATGACTTCCTCTCTAAGCGCAGCAACAAAAAAGCTCTGTTCAGATTCCTTCGATATAGAAAATTCATACCAACACCAATGAATACTGAATCGATAATACTTTCACCACGCGAGTTATCTGCTTCTTTAGAAGTCATAGGACAGGGCTTAGCGCAACGATAAACATCACGTTTGCCGAATGGGCCACTAAGGCCTCCCATCGCCGATGACTTTGTGGAAGTCACAGTGTCAGAGCTCTCTAATGTCCTCAGATCTCTGCCTGCCTCAGCTCCAGGTCCTGACGGCATTTCCAATGCCATGCTAAAAATGTTGTTTGGAATGCCTTCTGATGACATTCTTAACGCAGTCAATTATTCTCTACAAAATGCTTGGATTCCACCAGGATGGAGGACAGCCAAAATTATTCCGATGCTTAAAAAACAAGGAGCCGGCTACAATCTTGACAAAATTAGGCCTATCTTTCTTACGTCAAATATGGTAAAACTAATTGAAAGAGTTTTATATGATCGTATGATGGATCATATATCTCCAAATTCGCTGCTGAGCCTAAGTCAAATAGGTTTACGGCCCTATCTCTGCATTTTGGTGCGCGCATATAGATTTTGAAGGCCGCATTCAACTTGCTCAGCATAGAAAAGAAGTTAGCGCTTTAGGGACTCTTGGCATAGCAAAAGCTTATGACAGCATTGAGTACTCTCTACTACTGGACAGATTACACTCCTACAATTTTCCGGGATATATAACGGCATGGATTTTTGAATTTCTAAGAAACAAAAAGAATCATTGTTTTCAAAACGGATTTTCTTCAAGAAAGTTCGATCAGACAAGAGGGGTGCCCCAGGGGGCTGTTCTGTCTCCCGTACTATTTAACTTATTGATGAGCTCAATACCACTGCACCAGGGTGTGAATCTGTATGTCTATGCAGATGGCATTGCATTTTTCGCGACAGCTAAAGACATCAATTCCTTTCACCTATCTTTGCAAACATACCTTTGTACTCTACAGACGTGGCTTCACAGTCTGCATCTATCACTAAACGTAAACAAAAGTGCAGTCCTTGTTTTTCCGCTTTCAGGGTCGTTACAGTTATCATAAATATATGAACGGAGAACCATTCCTGAGGTAGAGTCGCTTAAGTACTTGGGTATCATATATGACGGAAAATTTAACTGGCGTTTTCACATAGATAATATTGGAACGAAGGGGACACTAGCCCTAGGTTTACTACATAGAATAAGTAACCGACGTTCTGGTACGCAAAGTGACACACTAATGATTTATCGTATTTATGTACGACCGATTCTAGAATTTGTGCTGTGTTTTGTTCTCCGGAAGTGCAAAATATAAATTAAGACCACTTGTCCTGTTAGAAATTAAGAGAAGCCCTTCGACTATGTTTAGGTCTTCCTAAATTCGTTACTAATAATGTATTATACCAGGAAGCGCGACTACATTCTCTTCACACGCGATTCCACATGCTTACGGTTCAAACCTACTTAAGAGCTTATGAATCTTCGCCACGACGTGGAGAATATGCATTTATTAGTGAACATAATCTATTTTTTTGAGAACGCGTGGTCACGGTTGCATACCCCACAAGTTGTATTTGTGCAAGCACAATTAGCACCTTTAAATGTTCGCCTTAGAGAAATAATTCCGCTTGATAAGTGTCCAGGATCGCTCAAAACTGAATTTTCAGACATTTTTCCAAACAATGCGAAATTTCTGCCCACAACATATTTGAATGACCGTTTACAAGAATATTTGGCCCCTTTCAAGATAAATGTAATAGCGACTGATCCTTCTTCGTGTGAAGAGAAGGCAGGCGTTGGTATCTACCCACCATCCCTCGATTGGTCTTTTTTACTTCGCCTACCAGATTACACACCAATTTTTCATGCCGAACTTCTGGCAATAGTTCTTGCCTTGCGGAAGTTACCCCTTCATACTATAAAAGTTATTATAGTCACAGATTCTCTATATGTATGCAGGGCACTTACTGCGCCTGCAAAGTTTACAGCATTGAACACGTTTTATTCATTAGCTCCGCCCCACTTAAGTTTAGTTCATATGGTATGGGTCCCAGGCCACTGAGACATTCATAATAATGAAATAGCCGATTCCTTAGCACGAGCTTCTTCAACAGGTCCTGTGATATCTGTGTCACCGGCAACTGCGCACATTACTGCGGCCAGATATAGGCAATTTCCTTTGAGCGAAGACAGAAAAGCCCTGTCATTAGCCAAATCTACAAATTTTGTGCACCTAAGTTATTCTTGGAACCAGCAATGGTGTCCTAACCGGAAATTCGAAGTTTCATTCACTAGACTGCGTTGCCGAATTCCAACACTTAATTTTTACTTGCACAGATGTGGTCTGGCGGTATCCCCTCTACGCTACCTCTGCAATGAACTGGAATCTATATATAATTTTTTATTATCGTGTCGGCGGTTTTCTATTCATTGAAAACTATGTCTAGAAATTCCGCTTCAAAATTTAGGATTGCTTTTAAGCAGTACTGTTATACTCTCCCTTGGAGCATCAGTATAGGGATACAGCCACAGGAACGTTTGCCTAGCCATTTATAATTTTCTATATGGCACAAAAAGAACGCCTTGTTAATAGTTCTTAGTTTCCACAATTGATTTACTTCTAGTTCAATTTAGAAAATTCGGAAAGTAAAAGCACAAATTCACAGTTTAGATCTTACTAATATTGTTATTCAAAATTTAACTTACTCATGTTTAAGTATATCCTTTATATTATGTATTTCAGTAACTTTCTTTTTCCTTGTTTAGTATTCCCATCAACGCAAGGCTTATCATAATATTGATCACTACTTTATCTCATCTCTTGACAGTGTATTTTTCATGTTGGATTATATGGTTTTTTTGTTTGTGTTATTTTTTTATTAACTAATTTATTTCATTTTTCAATCGTATTACCACCCGATTCGTGGCCTATCCCCCATAGTTGGTTTGTGCCATTAGTTGAGGCTTAATCATCATCATCATCACCATCTCTGCGAATTTCAAGCTACTTTGTGGGAGACGCCGCTTCCTTGACTACGGCGATGGACGTGGACTCACCTGGAGAGGTGCCGGGTCCTTCTACGTCAACAGCGGCCGCTCCGAGAAAGCGGTCTAGTCTCCCGAGTGACACCAACAGCGAGTACATTGTGATCTACTCGGCGACCAGTGATTAAACCTCGAATGGCAGTGACTTCGTGCCCGTAGCAAAGCACAAAGCAAAGAGAAGACTCATCAGGACATCTCCTTCCACAAGTAAGACAACTGTGATCCCGACGCGAAAGCCATCGGACCACAACTTTATTTGTACCTGTGCCTGCTAGCAACAATCTAAACGGGCTCAACCGCCAAGCTACATCTGTGTCGCTCGAGGCCCTTGTTCCGGGTCATATCAAAGATGTAAGGATCAACGCCCGAAAGAACATTCTCGCTATATATGTGACCAACCGCAGGGCGCTAGACGTTCTGAGTTAAGGAGCTGGATAGCATCAACGTACGCTGCTATAAACAAGACGATGATGACTCTACGGCCGGTGTGGTGTATGAGGTAGATGATTTCATATGCGACGCTGACCTGCATAAACTCAAGCCATGGGCGACAGAGGGAATTGCCATATTGCAAGCCCGTCGCCTGGGGAATTCGCAGTGTGTGAAGCTGACTATTAAAGGAGACAGACTACGTCACACGTCAAGTACGGACACTTCCGACACGTAGTACGGCCTTTTGTGCCAAAGCCGTTTCAGTGCCAGAAGTGTCAAAAAGGTAGGGCACATTAGTGCGGTTTGCACAAATGCCGCCGTGTGCTCACGATTCTATGGGTCGCGCAGCTCCGACGCCTGTCGTGCGGAAAGTCAAAAAGTCAAAAGTGCGTCAATTGTGAAGACTCTCACGATGCATCTTCAAATAATTGCCCACGTGTGAAAAATGAGCTTAAAATCTTGAGGCAAATGGTCAGAGATGGTTCGTCGCACAGGGAGGCTGCCGCTAAGGTGCGAGGTCGGCGTTCACATCCCCGGAGATCTAAGAAATGCACTGCTATTGCTTAGGATACACCGCGTCCACTGACAGTCCACAAACTTCCACAGACAATTAGCAATACTAGCAACGAGGATCCTAAGCAGAAAGTCTCCAATATCATTGGCTCATGCGAGGAGTGACCGCCTTTGCCACGGCTAGACCAACCAGCGGAGCAGCAAGGTGTAGCACGCTCGCCGAATTACGCTTCACCTTCTGACAGCAGCCCAGACGACGACAAACAAGTTGTCACCATGATAAGGGCCCTTATGAACACGCTACGAGTACTACTGACTACCATACACACTCCGGCGGCTCGAGGTGCACTACAAATACTGAATGCCCTGAATCCGGTACTGTCACGGTCTTGAGAAGCACCATGGCTGCTCCTCAACACTCGTTCCTTAAAGAAGTCACGGAAGCCTCTATCGTCCAGTGGAATGCCAGAGGTCTTAAATCCTGCATTTCGGACTTTCGTCCGTTTGTATTTAAGTACAAATTTCCAATCATCATCATTTGTTAGCCAAACATCGAGAGCGCCATCCGCCTATCAGGATATGAAGCTTTTATGTCTGCCACCTGAAGCGACCGCAGCAAAGTCATCGTTGGCGTCAGATGCGATTTAAATTATGTTTTTACACCCAGTGGCACCTGATGACGACAATCAGTAGCTATGTTTGACTATAAAATTCAAGAACGTTTCACTCACGCTCGTAGGTGCCTATATTTAACTTTCCTGTCGATTTGACAACGCAAGACTAAGTGCAGTTTTAACAGCGACACCTGGACCATGGATTGTTACCGGCGATTTCAATGCGCATCACCCGCTATGGGGAAACAAAGATGGATTGTCGAGGAAAACGTGTACTATGCGTCGGGCCAGGAACTCTGCTGCCTATATAATGGCAGTTCCACCTTTGTGCGGGGATTGACATACAGCAGCTGCCTGGACTTAATCTTTGCTTCAAGATGCCTCAGTCCCAATGTGAAATGGTTTCCGGACAACGAAACACATGGTAGTGACCACGTTGCAACATATGGTAATATCGACGGCATACGGAAATCATACTCTACCACAGTTCTTCAACGCATCGACTGGCCTAAATACACGTTGCTTATGGAGAAGAATTGCCGAAAGGTTCAGCACTGTCCACCTGGCAACATCGAGGAGCTAATTAACGACGCTGCTCAATAAGCCACAAGAGTTTTTAGCCCTATTCCTAAATTTTTTGAATTCGAAGCAGAATTGGAGTGGCTTCTAGCGATTTGCCGTCGCGCGGAACGAAGGTACAGGCGCACCAAGTCCATCTACCACCTAAGGTAGGCGAGACGCGTACTGAAGAAGATCCAGCGTCGGATAAACTCCCTGCAGTCTCTAAGGTGAAAGATTTTTGCGATTCCCTTGATCCACATAAACCCGTCACATATATGGAGAACGGTGCGCGGTCTTCGAACATCACCACAACAACGCCACCCTTCAAATGCCTGGCTCTCTGCCAAGGTCACCGAGAGATCGACGTAGCGGAGGACTTCTGTTTGAAGGTTGCTGGTCCACTGTCCCCACTCATGATCCCCATGACGTTCCAGTCTCGCGGGATTCTCGTATCAACAATCTGTTTTCTATCGAGGAGTTGCAAGCGGCGTTGGCAGCGTGCAGACGTTCCTCATCACCTGGGTTTGACGGACTGACATACGCAGCTCTTGGCACTCTCGGTCAAACAGCCCGGCGTGCTCTTCTAGATATGTACAACATTTTGTGGCGTGAAGGAATGGTTTCTGCTGCATGGAAGTATAGCCGCCTTGTGCCTCTTCTCAAACCTGGTATATCACCCCTAGACGTGGTGTCTTATCGTCCCATTGCGGTGGCCAGTTGTCTAGGAAAGGTGATAGAGAAGATGGTGCTGACACGTCTAGAGTGGTATCTAGAATACTACACGATATACCCTGACGGTATGGCAGGCTTCCGACGCGGACGCTCTTCTGTAGACAACGTCATAGATCTTGTATCGTCTGTTCAGCACGAAAATAGCCCAAGGAGACTGTCAGCGGCGATGTTCCTGGACGTTAAAGGCGCTTATGACAACGTAACCCATCGAGCCATCGTGGATGCCTTGGGCGATGTTGGCCTAGGTGGCCTTGTGTTTCGATGAATATTCAGCTACTTGAAGGACAGGTCATTCTTTGCGCAAACAGAGCGTGGTGCGTCATCACAACACCCGCCGTGGCGTACCACAAGGCGGAGTCTTGAGCCCCACTCTATTTAGCCTCATGCTCATTGACCTGGTTCATACCCTTCCGCAATCCGTCCACGTGTCGATATATGCATTTGGTCATCAGGAACGACGCGTCCCCCGGTGCGCGCCAGACTCCTAAAAGCGACCACGCTAACATCAGGTTATTTTCGAGCACTAGGTCT
The DNA here is from genome assembly GCF_050947875.1 of Dermacentor variabilis. Classification (NCBI taxonomy): domain Eukaryota; kingdom Metazoa; phylum Arthropoda; class Arachnida; order Ixodida; family Ixodidae; genus Dermacentor; species Dermacentor variabilis. The sequence goes on from NC_134571.1 coordinate 175,688,290, forward strand.
GGAAGTGTCCTCCGAGAAGTGCTCTATGGTCGTTTTCACGCGCAAAACAATGAGACCGTACGTTGTTAGAATTAATCGACAGCCTGTTGTCTACGAGAAGACGCACCACTTTCTAGGAGTGATAATTGATCGAGGCCTCTCCTGGAGTACTCATGTCTCCTACCTAAAAGGGAAACTAGTCATGATAACACACGTGCTCATATTTCTTGCAGGAAAGTCATGGGGTGCGTCTGTGAGTGCGTGCTCCAACTCTATAACGTACTGTTCCACTGTTCCTGGGTCTCCTACGCTATAGCTTACCTGTACGCGGTGGCACCGGTAAGACTAACTTCCATGCCCTCCAGTCTGTGCAAGCTCAAGCTCTGCGAATTTGCCTTGGCATTACAAGGTGCGCATGCACGGCAGCAGCAATAGCCATCGCGCATGACCACCTCATCGATACGTATATTCATGTCGACTCTTTAAGGATGCACATCAGGCACTTCGCCTGACTTCCATCGCATCATCTCGCCTCCCTTTCTGCCGCTCGACCTTGTTCACCGTTTAGTAGAATTATTGCCGTCAACCATGGAACTTTACCTTCAAACTACACGCCTGCAGCACGACCATCTCTACCGCTGTGGTGCCCGCATCCATTCCAGGCCCTTGTCATTCTCAGCATCAAAAAGAAAACGGAGATGTCATCTTTCGCCCTCAAACAAACCGTGCTTTCATTCCTGCATGATAAGCACAAAGAGCGCACCTACACTTACACGGACGGTTCTGTCTCCTCCAAAAGTTCAGCTGGAGCAGTGGTAATTCCCGCAAAATCTGTCACCATCAAATTCAAGACGTCTCACGTTACATCATCGACGGCTGCAGAACTCGCCGTGCTGGTCCGTGCTGCTCTGGAGTTTATTGGTCATAAGTCACCACATTTATGGTCAATTTTTGTGACTCGAAGGCAGCTCTCCAGTGTCTGCTGTCCTCTTTTAACCACGGACCTAATGCGCAATTAGTCGCAGACATCCGACTACACCATTACGCAATCGACAAGGGGCACAATACCATCTACCAGTGGATACCGAGTCATTGCGGAATTTCGGGAAATCACAGTGCGGATGACGCTGCCCGGTCGGCCCACGATGGTGCCCATGTTGTACCAATACCACTGTCAAGAATAGATGCAACCACAAGTCTTCGCTCCCGCACACTCGAGCTTACGCAGACCCTGTGGAACACCAGTGAATTCGCGAACGCAAGTCTTCACAGATTGGATCCACGTCTGCAATTCCGTCTTCCACGAGCGGAAGCAACGCTTCTGCGCCACCGATGGCTCGGCGTGGCATTCACGAACTCCTATTTCTTCCGCATTGGAACGGCCGACAGCCCTATTGCGACACGTGCGGCTGCGAGAAGACGATCGCGCACCTCCTCTGTGACGGTCCCCGTTGCAATGTACCAAGAAAAGTGCTCGTGACCGAGCTCGAAAAACTGGACAATCGCCCCTTCACAGAAGAAAAAGTTCTAGGACACTGATCCAGATGGGTTTCGGCACTCGAGGCCTAAAGGGCTTTGCTGAAGTTTTTAAGGGCTTGTGAATTGTGCGACTGCCATTGAATGTTGTAGCGCGTAGCATCGCATTACTCTGTGGTTTTTTCTCGTTTTTTTTTTCTCTTCTTTTATTCCCTTTGCCTCTTTCCCCAGCACAGGGTAGCCAGCCGGTACTTACACTGGCTAACATCCCTGTCTTTCCTTCATTTTTGTCTCCCTCTCTCTCTTGAGTTCAAAAAAACAGTGTTCGTTGGCGCCGAGATGCAGGTGTCCCTCATCCAAACCAAAGTAAAATTTTTATGCAGTGAAACGCAACACTGAGTCATTGTGTGCGGGCTGAGAGTATGCCAGGACAGTTGAGGTCGACTTTCCAGCTACTCAGAGAGAATCTCACTTGTGACAAAGTTCGGGCGTCATACCAATGAGCTTGCTATGAGTTGATAGGAGTAGCTTATATTCGAAAATATTTGCTTCTTTATGCATCTCTTTCCGTATCTGAAAATGTTTGACTCGATTTGAAGTAAGCTTTACCATTTCTTGGAACATATTTTATTCGCTGTGCATTTTAATAACCCCTCCCTTCTGTTTTCTTTTTGAATAAAATAAACAGTACTCCTTACTATCCACACTGGATTAAGTAGGTTTGTTTTAACATGCTTACCAGAGAGCGACAGCATCGGGCGACATGGTGTCAGCCCGTCTTCACATAAAACAGAGTTCTGGATCAATCAGGGAATCTTGCAAAAGCACTCGGAGAAAGCCTGGAAAACTCAGGGAATTTGGAAATGTCAACTTGGTGGGTACTTTGGTCACAGCTCTGACGCAGTTTAATGACGTCGGCCACCGTTTGCAGGTTCTTGGCGACAAGCATCTTAAATGCATCGCCAACGACACCTTTCAAGATGTGTTTTATCTTGTGGGCCTCTGTCATGGATGGAATGACGCGCTTGCAAGGCCGACCACATCTTCAGTGCAGCTTGTGTAGGTCTTGCCACGTTGTTGAGCTCGCTGTTGTTATACTTGTTGAGATGACCGAATAGCTCCACGAGTTTCATTCTGAAGACCAACCAGGTGGTAAAGTCAGTCTCGTGGTTGGGGATGGAACCACTGGTTGTCGACGTCAGTCAAGTAAAATATGACTTTGCTGAGCTTATGCGTCATGTTGTGCTTGCGTACCCGGTCGTATGATTCAAGGCAATCCTCTACGTCCTGATCACCGTCTCTGCTGAAGAAAGCAAGGTCGCGTTGCCGAACGGTGCCGGAACAGACCAGAGTCGGAGGCTGGGAAGCAACCTGCTGCTCTTAGTCCATGGCCATGAGAGATACTGCAGGGTACGTACGGCTGCGGAGTCCCAGGGTTGTAGGGAACCAGCAACCTCCACCAAATATGATGAGGCGCTTGTGATCAGCGCTGTTTTTATATAGAATGGTCGCAGTAAGCGAACTGACAATAGTGGAGGACAGCGCAAGCCTCGAGCTTCCGAATCGTCATCGACCGGCATGAGCAGCGCCTTCTACTTCTTCAAATAGCGTTAATATTGTTACGGTGAAGGGAAGGAAGAAGTTGAATTGGGCTAGAGGAAGCCGAAGTCTGGCAGTTGCCTGAACGCGATATCCATCAGTTGTAAATATACATTATTTTACAGTCGTGGGCCAGCTTTCTTCCTGCAACATTTTGGGGGAAGGTGCGGGGTACAATCACGGAACTTCGCAGCGGACGTCATCTACCTGCCACCACAATGGCAAATCAACCGACGCAAGCGACAACGCCTAAGCTGCCCGTGCCAACGGTTATCTTCACTCATCGGCGGGACCCAGGGACATTTTGTGGCACGGGCAACGCCGACGTCGAGGACTGGCTTACGATGTACGAGCGAGCGTGCGACAACAACACGTGGTATTCAACAATGATGCTAGCAAACGTGATATTTTATGTAAGAGGAACTGCGAAGCAATGGTAGGACACACACGAAGCTGACCTAATGAGCTGGGATGTCTGCAAAGAAAAAATGCGGGACCTGTTTGGCAGACCTGTCGGTCGTCAGCTGGCAGCAAAAAAAGAACTTGCGCGCCGCGCTCAGACGTCGACAGAATCCTATGTCGTGTACATACAGGATGTGCTGGCCCTCTGTCGCAAGGCTGATAACAACATGACCGAGGCAGACATGATTGGTCACATACTGAAAGGTATTGCAGACGATGCCTTCAATCGCCTGATGTGCAAGGATTGTGCCACTGTGGATGCAATTATAAAGGAGTGCCGGCGCTTCGAACAAGCGAAGGGCCACCGCGTCGCTCAAACTTTCGACCGATTGCCCAATACCGCCGCGGCATCTTGCGAAGACCTGCCGCGGTTCGTTCAGCCCGCAGGACCAGAAGATATCACGCGCTTCGTTCGCCGTCAGCTTGAGACCATGGCTCCGGCTCCAGTTCGTCTCGACTGTCGGGAAAGAGTGCCCGCTATCTCCCTTATATACAAGCGGTCGTTCGGGAGGAAAAAGCGAGTTTGGGCATTCCATCTCTCAGCTCGGTCCGCCATACAAACACCTACCAGATTTCTCCGACCGCTCGCTCCCAGACGCAAAGCTTTCCACCACTCCGTCGCAACCTAGCTGACTGCCGCACAGCGGATGATAAACCCATTTGTTTTAATTGTTCCGGTATCGGACACATCGCCCGTCATTGCCGCAACCACTGGTCTTCGCCTCCTCGGTGGTTGTCTCCGAGTCACTACCGCCAAGCACCAGACAATCGTACTTTCTCGCCCTATACGCCGACTAGGAACATCAACGCCGACAGTGCTCCACCAGGATCCAGCCGCTCCCCGTCTCCGCAATGTCGTAGGTCTCGTTCGCCTCTCGTTGACCGCTCTTCGTCCCCTTCTGCAACTGGTCGCTTCGCTTCGGGAAACGGCGGTGCAGTTCCCGGAGGTGAAGCTGCAACTCCGACCCGGCCCACAAATCCTCTGTTGACCCTGCCTACATGTGGAAACCTACTGAACATTGAAGTTGATGGCGTTCCTGTTAGATCTCTCGTTGATACAGGAGCGCAGCTTTCAGTTATGAGCGCTGCTCTCCGCCGAAGGCTCAAAAAGGTTCTCACACCCGCCATACCGGGCACTGTGCGAGTCGCGGATGGGAGTACTTCACCTGTCGTTGGAATGTGCACAGATCGTGTGACCATTGGGGGCCATTATACCGTTGTTCTATTTATCGTCCTTGAACACTGTCCGCACGACCTAATTCTGGGCCTCCGACTTCCTTTCGAAATAGTCTGTCCAAATTGACTGCTCCGCAGGCGTTGTACAGTTGGATCTGCCGCTTTCTGCCGACGCAACAACTTGTGCTTCACACCGCTTATGTTCTGCCGAGTTTGCCAGGCTGTTTCCGACGGCGGCTACAAATGTCCTCCTGACGCCCTGTCCTCCCATACCTGATGGCGAGTACGTCTCGTCGACGCTTACTGACGTGGTTTTGTCGCGCAATATTGCCCTACCGAGCACCTTAATCTGCATCCGCGAAAACTGCGCTCGCTTTCCCAAACTCAATTTTGCATTTTCATCGCATGTGCTGTCACACGATATCCCCATAGCGCATATCGCTGCTTTGGAAGAATGTGAGATTCCTTCTTTGAACTCTGAATCTTTCCTCAGTAGCTACGGACCTTTGTCACCCACTCCTTCGTACTCGACGCCTGCGGCCGATGTTTCTAAGATGACTGCCCCTGACCTTCCTTCTGAGCAAACAATAGCTCTTCTTCACCTCCTGTCATCTTACAGGGATAGCTTTGATTTGGGCGACCGTCCACTGGGCCAGGCATCTCTTGTGACGCATCACATCAACACCGGTGACGCCAGCCCCATTCATAAGCGGCCATATGGTGTCTCCGCAACAGAAAGGGCCATCATACAGAAAGAGGTAGACACGATGATGGACAAGGACATCATTGAACCTTCCAGTAGCCCGCATCACCGGTTGTCTTAGTAAAGGAAAAAGGCAACTCGTGGTGCTTCTGCGTTGACTACCGTCACCTCAACAGGATAACAAAGAAGGATGTTTATCCCCTGCCTCGCATTGATGACGCTCTTGACTGCCTTCACGGATCCCAATACTTTTCATCAATTGACCTCCGCTCCGGCTATTGGCAGATTAGCATCGATCAGATAGACCGCGAGAAAACCGCCTGCGTCATACCGGGCTGTCTGTACAAATTTAAAGTCATGCCCTTTGGATTATGCAATGCGCCAGCTACATTCGAACGCATGATGGACTTGGACGCATGATGGACGGCTTGAAGTGGTCTACATGCCTCTGTTACCTCGACGATGTGATTGTGTTTTCGCCAAACTTTGAGAGCCATCTGCGGCGCCTCACAACCATACTCTCCGTGTTTCGCAGGGCTGGCCTTCAGCTAAACTCCTCCAAGTGCCATTTCGGTCGCCGTGAAATTAACATGCTCGGTCATCTCGTAAACGCCACCGGAATCCAATCTGATCCACTGAAAGTTCACGCCGTGCGAAATTTTCCTGTACCTTGTTGAACAAACGATGTCCGTAGTTTTCTGGGCTTATGCTCTTATTTCCGGCGATTTGTGAAAAATTGTGCCGACATCGCTCACCCTCTCACTGACCTTTTTAAGAAAGACGTCTCTTTCTCTTGGGGACCACTGCAGGAGAAAGCCTTCTCTACCCTGATTGAGCGGCTTACAACTTCCACAATTCTGTCACACTTTGACCCTTCTGCGCCCACTGAAGTACGAACTGACGCGAGTGGTCATGGCATCGGCGGTGTCCTCGCTCAGCGTCAACGGGGCCAAGAACGTGTCATCGCTTACGCTAGCCGCCTTGTTTCCACGCCCGAGCGATATTACTGCCTTACTGAGGGAGAATGTCTCGCGCTCGTATGGGCGGTCGTGAAATTTCGGCCTTACCTTTTCGGTCGGAGCTTCTGCGTCGTAACCGATCATCACGCCCTCTTCTGGCTCTCCTCTTTGAAGGACCCGACTGGACGACTTGCACGTTGGGCACTGCGTCTAAAAGAATATACATTTTCTATATGTATAAGTCAGGGCGCCTGCATAAAGACGCTGATTGCCAGTCCCGCAATCACGTGGATCAACCGGACGATACCGATGCAGACTCGGACATCAGTGTTCTATCCCTCTCTGGCTTTCTCCATATTGGCGACGAGCAGCACAAGGATCCTGTTCTTCGAACAATTATGGAACGCCTAAGCTCCTTGCCCAATGACCCGTCCCTCCGGATGTTCACCTTGCGCGATGGAACTTTATACCGTCGTAGCGTTCGTCCTGATGGCCCGGAGCTCCTCCTAGTCGTTCCCAAGCATCTTCGACTCGCCGTTCTCCAGTAACTTCACGACGCTCCTACTGCTGGACATCTGGGCATCACTCGTACATACGACCGCCCGCGGTTCCGCTTCTTCTGACCCGGCATTTATCGCTCTGTGCGCCGTTATGTCGTTTCTTGCGACATGTGTCAGCGCCGGAAGACGCCTGCTATGCCTCCCGCTGGTTTGCTGCAACCGATTTATATCCCTACAAAGCCCTTCTTCGGTGTGGGCCTAGACTTCCTTGGCCCCTTTCCGATTTCCATCAAAGGAAACAAATGGAGTGCTGTAGCAACCGATTATGCCACGAGATACGCCATCGCGCGAGCGCTGCAAACCAGCTGCGCTACAGATGTCGCCGACTTCTTACTATACGACGTCATCCTGCACCACGGCGCCCCTCGCCAGTTGCTGACGGATCGCGGCCGCTACTTTCTATCGAAGGTCGTCGATGATCTGGTCCGCTCCTGTTGTACAGAACACCAGATTGCTACCGCGTACCGCCCTCAAACGAACGGCCTCACCGAGCGACTCGAAATGCTGGCCACGTACGTTTCCGACAATCATCGCGACTGGGACATGGCTTTACCATACATCACTTTCCCATACAACACGTCCCGTCACGATACTGCCGGATTTTCACCATTTCACCTGTTGTATGGCCCCGACCCAACCTTGCCCTTTGACACGTTGCTACCTTCCGCAGTACAATCACCCAGCACTGGTTACGCTCGGGATGCTATTGACTTAGCCGCCCAGGCCCGAGAAGTCGCCCGTCATCGCCTCACAGTCTCGCAAGCTTCTCAAAAGCGACGCTACGACCTTCGGCACCGAGACTCTTATTTTTCACCTGGTTCCCTCGTCCTCCTCTGGACCCCTTCACGTCGCGTCGGCTTGTCGGAAAAACTACTTTCCCGTTATTCTGGTCCGTACCAGATATTACGCCAACTGTCCGACGTGACATACGCGATCGCCCCAGTCGGTCAGCCTTCAGTGCCTCCCAACGTCACCAGCGATGTTGTTCACGTCGTCAAGCTCAAGCCCCATGTCCCCCCATTAAGTGAGACTCTATAACTTGCTCCGGTACGGATCTACTCCGCCGGGGGGGGGGGGAGATGTTACGGTGAAGGGAAGGAAGAAGTTGAATTAGACTAGAGGAAGACGAAGTCTGGCAGTTGCCTGAACGCCATATACCCCAGTTATAAATATACATCATTTTACACTCGTGGGCCTGCTTTCTTCCTGCAACAATATCGTTGCATATAATATATATATATATATATATATATATATATATATATATATATACGGAATGCCGGAACGCCTAGGGACAAATGCCTACAACACCCGCTAGGAAACCTCCTACGTATTGCCTAGGCAGAGTCATATATTCAAGGAGCAAAAGCGCCTAGATTTTCTCTCTCACGCCCGCGCTCTTACTCGCGCCTGCGCACAAACAGCTGGCGATCCCTCAGATGAACGTCTCGTGAAAGACGTGGGCATGCCCCGTGCCGCCGTAACCTTCGTAGTGCAAGGCATTGAAGAATGAACGGAAGCACGCCGAAGGGGGCTCATACGCCACCTTTGATTGCTAATCGTAACTCCGCTCCTGCTGAACGCATTGAAGCGATTTTTGCGGCATAGTATTTCTGAAACAATCTATTTTAACTACAAATGCATTTCTCGGCTTCGGTGAGTGGTTAAAGGCCCCTTAAAGAACGCTGATCGCATTATCAGCCCTACAGCGTGACGAGCGTTGCCATGGGCCGACGGAACAAGGGTTAAAGCAGCAGCCTTGCGTGTGGCTATGCTGTCGAGCGAGCATTTTTCGTTTTGCCATGCCGTCACGAAGATGGCGGATGGTTTTGGCAAAAAGTCGATGGATGACACTTGACATCTTGAATATTGTTAATGCGCCCTGGGCGCGATAGAGAATGTTCAGTTGTGTAGTTTGCGGACGAAAGCTTGGGCGCGAACACAGACAGACCTTGTACGTGAAGGATCCCCGGTCGGCGATGACGACCGCCTTTCCGCGGACCACTTGCTCGAGTATGGGTGGTCCGTAGATGCGGTGCAGCTCAGTCTGTCCGCCGTGGCGCATGATGCGTTCGAACACCCGCTGGTACGCCGGGTTGCGGGAGTCCTGCATTGTAAGTCCAGGGATCGCATATGTGCCAACTTTCAAATTTTGAACACAGTAAGCGCATGCCTGGTAAAGTATATGGCCTGCTCTTAAGAGGAACTGCCAAAAGGCAATAAGACGATGAAGAAAAAAAAAGCGGATCCCCACAGGCTGTAGGAATTGGTTTAAGCAAAGCCTTAATTCATTGGTGTTTGTGACGTACTCTGTTCTTGCAACAGCATGCAATGGCATGCAAACTCACGCAGCAGAACACATGGATTACCTTTCATCCAGAAAGAAACCTTCCTTAAAGGGCCCCTAACCAGGTCTGACCATTCTGGGCTGACAAGCGCAGAGCCTACGTTCCGCGATAACGATCGTGTCTGCAAAGTATTACATCGCAACGCGCCGCGGAAGGATCTGAAATTTCAAACCGAACGCCGTTTTTCCTTCTCCTCGTGGCTGCCGCGCTCCAAGCCGGACGGTGGCGTAGTCGTGCCCCTGCGCCTACGTAGTGGTGTCAGCAGTGTGACGTCGCTCGTGGTGACACGTGACCATTCAACCCAACATCTGTTATTTAAATAGACGAAATAAAGCTTAGAGAAATAATAAAACACACAAACAATGTCTGCATGTTCTTTGTTTTACTTCGCACCGCAGCAAGACAAATGTACTTCCGTTTCGCCTGCTTGTTCCCACGTCGTGCAGTCACACGCGCAGACACCGAAACTATGTCATTTTCTACCGTGTTCCAGCGCGGGATCGTGCTCTGTGATCCGCTTGTGCCGGCCTCAGAATTCGTGTAACACTGAATTATACCGCTAGTGAGGTGTCCTCGTGCACAGCGCGCAAAGTCGTGCGCTGCGCGAAACGAGACAATCACAACAGCTTGCGCGAGATGCCGTCAGCGGGGTGCGCCACGCCGCAAAAAAGCGAGAAAAAAAATGAAGGCGGGTCCCGTGACGTATGCGTCACGTGATCCTCGAGGTCCGGTATGGGAGAATGCGGGGAAGGAATTTCGCTTGCGGAGGCTAGATGGGGCGAGTGGAGAGTGTCTCACTTGGCATTGGAATTCGCCTCCTTAAATCATGGGTTCGCGGCACTGAAATATTTCTATCTCAGCTATTAATGAGCCGATTTGAAAATTTTCTTCAGCAGAACCCTCCCTAGAGGACACGTAACAACTTCCAGCGTATAACCAAAATTTGCTATGGGGCCTGGTGCGGGGGCCTTTAATGCTTGCTGCGCCTTAGCTGAAACGTTCTTTGTGCTTTTTCACATTTTATTGACGCTTCACCTTGACTATTTGCCTTTGGACTGCTTGCGAGTTAGGCTTGTCCATTTGCTAACAAAGCCAACACTACATATATATACAAGCACACATTTACTTATTTCTGTACTCTCGATCGTGAAATAATTTTGAATGCTATCACTTGCTGGCTCATGCTTGTCAATACGTGCCACACTGGTTTCTACCCACCATGGTTGAAAGTGGATTGGCGTTGCTGTGCTAAGCATGAGGTCGCGTGATCAAATTCCGACCACGGAGGCCGCATTTCGATGGGGGCGAAATTTAAAGACGCCCATGTACATAGGGCACACGTTAAGCAACCCCAGGTTAATACGTAGTCCCCCACTGCGGCGTACCTCATAATCAGGTCGTGGTTTGGGCACGTAAAACACAAGAATTTTATTATTTTTAACACCGGTTCCTGTCAGTAACAGGGTTCACAATTTCAGAATGAAAAGCGAGGTGACCCGCATTAATTTGGTGACTTAGCACGACGAATCTTTACTGTCGTGAATGCGGCACAACAAAGAAAGGAAAAGAAAAAGCTAACTAAATTCTTCGGTGTACACGCCAGAAACGCGATGTCAATATGATTGCGAGGTACGTCGTAGTGGGGTACTCCGTGCTAATTTTAAGTACCTGACGTTCTCTAACGGCCGCACAAATCTAAGTGCACCAACAACTGCGGCAGATTTCTGTGGGCGAATGATGCTACGTCTTGCTTAATTCACGCCTTATGACGACGGCGAAATGCACAGACGAAAGCAAGCGCCGACACCCGCAGGCGACCCCATACAAAGCTTTGAAACCAGCTCACAAAATGATAAACATAAATGTAACCCGCAAAACTTGAAGTACAGTGCGTTTCCGGCACATGACGAAGTTTTTAACACCATATTACACTTCTGCATACATACACACGAGGATGTAGTAGGAACGTGTGTGCAGAAAAAGAAAAGTGAACGCTTTTGAGAACAAACAGGTGCCAGCATGCGCTTTGCCCCTCGTAGACCGCCAGCCGTCATCCCCAAACCAGTAAGCGACAGCAGCAGCGCCAAAGCAACTTTTTATCGCCCCCTCCAAGAAGCAGCAACAGTGCCGGGACGCCCGGGAGGCTCCCCGACGCATGAAAAGCCCTCGGTTGCAAACGCCCCGCCGTAGAGAAGGAGCCGGCTACGCGCATTGCTGAACTTACGCTCTATTCGTGGAAATGGGACGGCGAGAGCAAAACCTGCCTGCGTACGCACTCTTTGAGACCATGGCGTGGTTCGTATAGTTCCTCGGAACGACACAAGAGGCAAAAATTAAAATTAAACTATGGGGTTTAACGTGCCAAATCCACTTTCTCATTATGAGGCACGCCGTAGTGGAGGACTCCGAAAATTTGGACCACCTGGGCTTCCTTAACGTGCACGTAAATCTAAGTACACGGGCGTATTCACATTTCGCCCCCATCGAAGTGCGGCTGCCGTGGCTGGGATTCGATCCCGCGACTTCGTGCTCAGCATCCCAACACCATAGCCACTAAGCAACCATGGCGGGTGAGGAGGCAACACCAATGCTGTACGATGCGAATAAGTGTTTGCGCATTACGTCGCATTGCATCTGAAACGCTAGGAACGGTGGGAGTTGGGAAGTCTCTGTGCTGTCTAGAGGATGAAAATTGTGCCTGCGGCGCTATGCTTGTGGGCTTTTCCCGTTGGTGTGAACCGTAGATTCGACAGGTCGTTTCAGAGTATTCCAGCATAGCTTTATAAGCAGTGTGGACAGCAACCAAGCTTTACTGCGAGTGTACCTTGGCACATTTGGCGATAACGAAGCCAAATTAACGCCATTTTATACCTTATTTTAACAGTGCAGCTTTACTACAGCCTTGAACGGCCTGATAGTAACACAGCCAGAGCACTCTGAAACGATTAGTCGAACATACCGCGGGTATGCCAGTGGTTGCTGGGCCGTAATATACGACCTGATAAAGAACCAAATCGATCTTAAAGACAATGCCTACGAAATCGTCGGCAATGATGGCATGCTTTATCCCCTTTGAGTAAGGATTCCGAAGTTCCTACAGTGGATTAGTCCTTCAATTTTCTGTAGCGTGTTTCTTAGGCAAACATTTCTCCTGCGCACAAAAAGGAACCAGCGGCGTCAATATTGATGACGTCGCAGGCACCTCATTAAGGAAAGAAGAGGCGTCCTCGCCACTAGCCGGTCAGACGCTAGTTATTTTATTTTTGACATACTGCGCCTTTTGCTCTCGTGATCCAAGTGCTGTTCCAGAAGCGTTACGTGGGAGAACATGTGAATGATTCGGCTAGCAGGATATGTACAACGTTGATCGTTTCAACACTATCGAAGAGCATAAGAATACGCAAACTACTTGTCTTCGTCTGCATTTTGTATTCGTCTTTGCCCCTAGTAGCACTGGAAACTACAAGACATGCTAGCACAACCTCGCCTAACATCGCATCTTCCGTAGCTGCCCTTTCAATGAATAATATAAGAGGCTTGTGCGTTACCAGAAGTTAATATGGAGGTTAACGAATAAGCTGGAGAAAACGTTAAGGCCTATTCAACGAACGATGGAAAGAAAAGTGTTGAATGTAACCTTAAGAAACAGCAGCACAGCTGCGAGAGCAAGCGGGATTACCCGATACTCAATGGTGGAGACTAAAAGGAAAAAATGAGAAGGATAAGAAGGGAAGCGCAGTCGAGGGTGACACGGAAATAGGTTGTTTGATGAAATTAGTAAATTGGCAGGCGTAAGATGAAGTCAGCTGGCGCAAAAACGGGGCAAGAGGACGTAGCTGGTGCTCATGATGGTGATGATGATAGTTGCGCTATAACATTTAATGAGATCTGCTAATGCAGCCTCTGGTAAGCTACTCGTCTAATGCCCCCTACTTTACTGCATGCTCGAGGAGAGTGCGTGCTTGTGAAGAGCGAGCGTACCCTGAGCATGGCGGTGAGGATGCTGCCGGCCAGCGTGTAGGGCCGCACGGAAGAGCGTCGTGCCAGGTCTTGGATGTTGCGGATCACGGACTCCTGGGACTTCACCATCAGGCAGGCGCGCATCTGGCCCGCGAACGCGAACACCAGCACGGTGACCGCCAACCACCAGAAGGCGGTTACCACGCGCGAAGCTTGGCGGCTAGGGGGCGAAGAGGAGCCTGCATGAACGCACGCCGAAGACCACTACTGTAGACAGACCCTGCGATTTTCTTCCCCCGCACATTGGAAATCGTTTAAACGCAGTCTGTGTAGCTTTGTATTGCGAGGACGTCTAAAACAATCTGGTAATTTAGCGGCGATGGAAGCAAATCGTATGCGAGAAGGCGAGCTACTCTCTCCGCCAGTGGCGTAGCTAGGTCGTCTGGCACCCGGGGCTCTTAGCTCTTCTGTCACCCCCCCCCCCCCCCCCCCCGGGTGTAGTCGAGGAAGGCGGGGATATCGACAATTTTCGGGTGTCTTCAGACGTAAATGACACCCCCCCCCCCCCTCTACTGGCCCCATGCACCCGGGGCCCACGGCCCCCCGGCCCCCCCTGTTGCTACGCCAGTGCTCTCCGCTGTAAAGCCACATCGATCTCTTAACCTACCTTCCATTCTCACTGGCTCTCTTCTTGTCGAGCGGTGTATTTTCTGTGGTGGTTTCGAACGGTCTGCATCTAACGGGATTTCCCGTGTCGTTGGCGTTGATCCTTGCTACATAATATGCACTGCAAGCGGGTCGTGTCAACGCCTCTTAGAGAGCAGGCCTGTGCGCTACTTGGGCTGAAATTTCCATTGCCAAGCCTGGCGTGACGAAAAAAGTGATGTCAAACTAACCGCGGTTCACACGGCAACGCGCCCATTAGATTCCATGGCTGTAGGGCAAGGTAGCATGACGTCATGGATCTAAGTGCACAAACCTTGTGCTATCTAGGAGGCGTTGGTCTTGCGCCCGGCACGGTAGGCGAGAGTTACACGATACGTTCATTTGAGGGATCGCCAGCCGTTTGCGCTCAAGTGAGAGTAAGAGCGGGCGCGAGAGAGAAAATCTGGAGGCTTTTACTCCTTGAATATATGACTCTGCTTAGGCACTACGGAGGGGGTTTCTTAGCACGTGTTGTAGGCGTTTGTCCCTAGGCGTGCCCACATTGCGCAGTGGGATCAAGTTTGCTTACGCTCGGACGCTGGCTGCCGGCGCGATAAAATAGGTTAAGAAGCGGGCACGGACGCCCGATTTGGCGACCGCTGTGTCGGACAGACTTTCTCGCACCTGCGGCGCTCGCGCTAAGTCAGTCATGGCGGATCATAGCTTTCTGGCGCCTTATATATACGGCGATGTATCTTGTAAATAACATCACAGATATTTCTGTGGGAGCAGTAGCGACCGTAGTGGAGCCCTGGCCGCATATATTGAAAATTTGGATGGCCTTAGCAACCGTGGTTGAGCGGAAGTGGCTGAAAGGCCGCTGGTGGCGATGACTGACTCAGCACCAGCGCCACAGGTGCGAGAAAGTCTGTCCGACGTACCTTCAGAGGCAAAGTTCTGACTGGTGTTGTAGAAGTCGCGGGGCGCTGTATCAATCAATCAATCAATCAATCAATCAATCAATCAATCAATCAATCAATCAATCAATCAATCAATCAATCAATCAATCAATCAATCAATCAATCAATCAATCAATGTATCAATCAATCAATCAATAAGTCAATCAATCAATCAATCAATCAAGAAGTGAGCTTTATTTAAACAATTCAACAAATGCATACAAAAATAGTTGGACCAATAGCCTATATATGTGGCTAGCACGTTGTCCAATACACATAAATACATGTACAGGTCAACCAAGCACATATCTGCTCGATGAGTAAGAACATTATTTACATGAACAAGTGTTTTTTTTTTTTTTAAGGAAGAGTCATTACGTTTGGCTAGACAAGAAGAAGCGTTTACATACAAGATCAAAATTTCTGGTTACTTTTATTTCCACAGGCATAGTGTTCCAGGTCATAGCGCCTAAGAACTGTAATAATTGTTCACCGTAGACATTGCTGCAATAAGGAAGATTTAAGTTAAAGTTAGCTGCTTGCCTGGTGTTTGCACGCAGGAAGTTAAATATGGTGTTGGGTAAGGGGAAGTTGGCGTTGAGTATTTTGTGAACTAAACAAATGATCTTGTAATTTCTTAAAGCCGTGAAAGAAAAAATACAAAGGTCAGTAAACAGAACACTACTAGGGTGATGAACTGAGGAAAATGTTATTATTCTTATTGCCCGTTTTGGAACTGCAGTATAGGTGTTAAATAAATTTTATATGTTAGGCCCCATATTTCACAATAGCCCATGTGGGTGTGAAACAAAGAAAAGTATGTGCAAAGAAG
Organism: Dermacentor variabilis; assembly: GCF_050947875.1. NCBI lineage: Eukaryota > Metazoa > Arthropoda > Arachnida > Ixodida > Ixodidae > Dermacentor > Dermacentor variabilis. The sequence continues at coordinate 175,703,948 of NC_134571.1, forward strand.
CAAATCACGAGGAAAATATTGCCGTGCACGGGCCAGTGTGTAACAGCTGAGAGCGAGTTTTCTACAGGCAGCGCTAATTGTTCTCTCCAGTGCAAGTGACTATCTAAAGTAACCCCTAAATATTCAAATGCATCTACACGATCCAGAGTTCGGTTCGCTCGGGTCAAAGTGAACGCACTCTAGGCTAGTATTTTCCTGTTGGAGTGAAATATGATCTACTTAGTTTTATCAGTATTTAGGGCTAGTCTATTTTCTGAAAATAATTTACCTACATTTAGCAGTTCGCCAAATATAGTGTCTTTGAATGTCGAGAGCGAATCGCCTGAGTAAACTAAGACGGTGTCGTCAGCATACATCAAGACTTTTGACAGGTTAAGTGCGTCCGGTAAATCATTTATGTATAACGAAAACCGAATAGGGGCCTAAAACTGAGCCTTGTGGTACACCGCATAGGATATCGGTGAAAGCAGAATGCTTGTTAATTACCACTTGTCGCCTTGGTGCCTTAAAGTAGGTGTGGATGAATTGAAGCGCGTTTCCAACGGTACCATAAGATTTCAGTTTTTCAAACAGTACTGAATCACAGATTGTATCGAACGCTATTCTTATATCAATAAAAAATGACACAGCAATGTTCTTCTTGTTAACAGCAGAGTTAAGGGATTGCGAAAGTGTTAAAAGTGCTGTTGATGTTGGTCTACCTGCAACAAAGCCATGCTGCTGCGGGCAGATAACGCTATCCCTTACAAAGAGTGCATTTAACTGTAGTGCAGTGAGCTTTTCAAATAGTGTGTTAACTACACTGAGAATTGAAATTCGTTTATAACTGGTCGGATGGTTCGGATCACCACTTTGTACACAGGGAGAACCTTCGCCACTTTCATTATATTTGGGTAAACGTTACCACTTATCGCATGGTTAAACACGTGACAAAGGTGCACGCATAGACATCAATATTGTTTTTCAATATCTTAATCTTAATACCGTCGAGTCCGGATGTCTTGTTAGCCGATAATTTGCCTACGATACTTTTTATTTCCTCAAGAGTTATTTCACGAAACGAAAAATCACTGTCGACGTCTGGGTCCTGGTTGTGGGAGTTGCAAGAACAGAATGTTTATAGATATTGTCACATATTTTTGAGAAATAATCATTCAAGTCATTAGCAGTCTGAGGGGACAGATTTTCCGGAGTAACATATTGTTTATCCTGTAATCCTACTATATCTGTGACTAGTTTCTATATTTGCATTCCATTGCCATTTAGTCGTTTAATAAAGTTCGTATAATAGGCCTTCTTTGATTTGTAAATTAGCGTAACTGATCTGTTTCGAAAAATGAGACTGGCTTTTGTAGTAGCTGTTAGTTTTGTTATGTCTTATCTTATTATAATAGTAGTCTCCTTTTTAGTAGGGCAAGTATGGAATCATTTATCCAAGGACATATGACGCAGTCATAGCTGTACCGCCATTCTTCTATCGCGTTTGTAATGCTGTCAGTAACGTTTTGACATACCGTGTGAAGGTTGTCGTTGTAGAGGTTATCGAAATTTGTACACGTGGATAATTAAGCCTTGTCAAATATTTGTGGTGCGTTTGGCTAAAAGAACGCAAGCAATCCCGAGGCAGAAAAAAAAAGTTGGACAATGATCAGCAATTGTGGTGTCATAAACACCTGCCTGTACATCGATATCAAAATTGCACAAAATACGATCGATGAGAATTGAAAATATGTTGTAAACACGAGTAGGGGATGAAATCACATTTTTAAGACTAAAGGATTGTAGAAACAATACGTACTCATAGCAGTCATCTCTAGACAAGTCGATGTTCATTTCACCACAAACGATAATTGGATTGCGGACCGGTATAAGAGGGTCAATAACAGTTTCCATCACAGGGATGAAATCATTAATACATGAGCTAGGAGGACCGTAAACTGCGCCTATAACAACGCCACATTCAAGTTTTACAAAAAGGGTTTCGGCACTTTGGTTGCTGTACGAACTGTTAACTAGGCATTGAAGCCCGAGCCTATGCCGTATAAAAAGCGCGACACCACCACCACGTGTTGCACTTTCTCTAGATTGCGATAGCACCGTGTATCCCGGTATTGTTATTTTTTCACCTTTCTGAGCCATATTTTTTTTTTATCACGATGATGTCGTAAAAAAATGAGAGTTGGGATATATAGGTTTAAAATATGTCTAGATTTTTGGTAATACTGCGGATGTTGCAGTGGACTAACGGCAAGAAATCATGACCTTGCCATGTTTCTTCAATATCAACTGAAGTCCTCATTTTTCTGTCTTTTTTTCACGCTTACTGCACCTGAGCAAGGCCCTCTGCGCATGTTACATGCAGTACACGCGAACTTCCTGTTTTGCGCATGAGCATCTTCCCATCAGAAACCCAAGTGAATTTCCAGTTATGTTCCCTATTCGCAGTCAGCGCTCAGCAAACGGCTGGCGATTGCTGGCGACTGCTGGGGTTAGTGTCACAAGTTGGTGGCTGGACGTAATTATACTGATTCAATCGACTTTTTTACTGATTGTGAGAACGTGCCATTATTTCACATTATTGGCGGCGCCTCCAAGACACCAAAGCTAGAACCCGGACTGGTCCGTGGGTTGCGGCTAGCGGTGGCCGGCTCGTGCCAGGCGCGTATGAGATCAGCTGTCCGCTATCGCGGATAGCCAGTTTCTTTGCGAACACCCCTTGGCACCCTTCGGCCTCCGCGGCAACGACCCAGGCGCCTCCCTGTTTCCAGCTTTGATCCCCCCGCTACCCTTTGGGTGCCCTGGAGATCCTGCGCCGCCTGCTTTATGATAACCTCAGGTGCTCTCCTGAGGCCTCCGTTTGCCGCTTACATGTGCCTTCCTGTTACAGTCTGTTGTCGCGACGAAAAAAGCGACCCGCGACTTATACAGCACCAGTCAGAACCTTGCCCCTTCAGACACAGGGATCACCAAATGCGGCCGTGCCCACTGCCTCACCGCGCGGGCAGCCAGCGGCGGAGCGTAAACATACTCGACCGCACTCCGCAATGCCGGCATGTCTACGGGACAAACGCATACAACACGTGCTAAGAAACCTCTTCCGTAGTGCCTAGGCAGAGTCATATATTCAAGGAGCAAAAGCCCCCAGGTTTTCTTTCTCACGCCCGCTCTAACTCGCGCCTGCGCACAAACAGCTGGCGATCCCTCGAATGAATGTCTCGTATCTGGCGCGGTCTTCGCTGGCAGAGAGACGGGCTGCTCTGAGAATGAGAGCGCGCGCTAGTTCGTTAGAAGTCTTAGGTGTTGGTTAGTTGGCTGTTTATTGGGGGTTTAATGGCGCAAAGGCTACTCAGGCCATGCTGCGCCAAGAAGTCTTAGGCATTTTCGCCGTGACGGTGTAATATTTTGCAGACCAAATCGCCACTGCGTGATTGCACCGCATTGGTCTTCAACGGTGCGAAGAAACACAATAAGGCCAGGCAAAGCAAGATGCTACACCCGAAGTAAAGCTCAAGGTATACAAAACAGTTGTACGGCCTACACTGGAATACGCATGTATAGTCTGGGCTCCACACCAAGTGGGCTTGATAAATAAACTGGAACGAATTCAAAGACTAGCCGCAAGGTTTATCTTTAATGCTTATCAAAGGACGCAGTATGTAACTGCGTTATTATCGCGTGCCGGTTAGCCCGAACTGGCAACGTGCAGAAAAATAGCCAGGTTGAAATCATTGTACCAAATGTATAACAATAAATTCAATTTGGACTCCAGGCTATACTTGCGTCCCCCCGGACGCCCCCCGGACGAGTGTCTCCACGTACAGGTCACCCTCATGCTGTAATGCCCTATGTGCCGCGTGTTGATGCCTTCAAATTTTCCTTTCTTGTGAAAACTATAGTTGATTGGAACAAACTTGACGCAGATGTATTTATTGAAACGCACACAACTGAATCATTTGAGCGTAAACTGTCATGTGTTTGCTGAATGCATTGTTTGTTTATTGCGGAACTGGTGTTACGTGTTTGTGGAAAAATTTCTCCCCCCACCCCTGTAACAGCCCGCAAGGGCTAACAGTATTGGAAATAAATAAATAAATAAATAAATAAATAAATAAATAAATAAATAAATAAATAAATAAATAAATAAATAAATAAATAAATAAAGGCGAAAGTAACATTTACGTTTACTTGAAATGTGGAAGTAATAAGCTAAAGGTAAATGAATATAGACAAAAAGGTAACTTGCCGCTAGAGGGAGTAGAATCCACATGCTTCGACTTATGCGTGTGTTGCTTGTACCAATCAAGGTAACTCGGGTGTCATCCACCCGTCCACTTTCTGTAAAACTGCTGAGAGCCCGATTAAATATGGCGCAAATTTGAGGGATTGGCAGTATAGAGAATAAAATTCTACGCAAACAAGCTGGAGGGTGCCTACCTTTTTTGTTTTCGCGAGAAATGTACAATAAAGAATGAGTAAGCTATCGTGCAGAAAGAAAAACACGTCACAATTTCTATTGTAACTTTGTAAATAAGTCATCGGTTTCGTTTGTAGCTTCGTGCTACGGTTGGCGCTTGACCATTTTTTTCTTGCAACGAACTATCCTCCACATTGCGGGCTTCCGCATAAGTGATGGGCCATATTCAATGCCCCAATGCTTCCAGTTGTCGAGCTCAGATGGTAGAGCGATCGCCTCGGTTTCGTATCCCGGACCAGGATGAATTTTTCTTCATCTGCGAAGCTTGCTATTTGAGACACCCCTATGGGTTTTCTTTGTAGCTTTGTGCTACGATCGGGTTCATGACCATTGCTCCCTATCCCTACGGTGCACTGTACTTCAACCAAAATTCTACATCATTCATCTTTCGCTCTCAATATGGATTTTGGGGGTCCGGCCGAAGACGCGGCGAAGTACCTAATTTACACGGTGTTATTAAGAAAAATTAATGTGAACGCCTTCTCCTAAGGCATGCCCAACGTGCTGCTCCGTCGAGGCCCGAGCCAGCAAGCGCCACCAAGCGTGACGACCGCGCGAGGTGCGCTCGCCACGTGGCGTCGCAGCCAATGGGAAGTATCGCTGCTACAGACGACGTCGGCTTTTTCGCTCAATGGACCATTTGATGCTGTCGCATTAAAAAGGCGTCGCGGTTAGGAGCATTGGGAAGTGGGTAATTTCCAGCTGCAACATCGAGCGCACCATCCCCGCTGTAGCGGGTGAGTCGCATCGATGCCACCTCGAGGCCTCAACCTCCATCGGCTTTCGTTGCTGTGGTTCACATAGCAGCTGCGGGAACGCCCACAGTGTAGACAGTCGAGTGCATAGATTGCAGATAAGTTGCATCGCTGGCTTGTACTTTTGCTTGTAACATCTGTTTATTGCCTGTGACTTTCAGAGTTCCGGACACCCCAAACACTGGATTACAGTTCATAAATGCGAACATTGACGAAACCATAGTGTCCGGGATGTGCTATTGTGATGCCCACGGAAAGTCCTTGATGTCGTAATTGCGTAATTGCAGTCCACCGGCATCGAAGTCTCAACTTAAAATTCCTGCGTATACGAAAAAAAAGTCGGGCAGCCGTCTAGGCTCCAAGTTTGTTCCCCACTCAAGAATAATCCAACGATTCCAACGGAGTCTGAAGAATCAGCGGCGCTTAGTCTTCAGATCCAACGGTCTTGCTCGGATACCTAGTGACTTTGCCAAGATGGCAAAGCCTTGGCAACAACTTTGAACTCATTGCGTTGCCTAGCTGGAACAAAATGTCCAATAAAGTGGCTCACAGTTTGCTGCACGTAGTCGCCTCCCCTCCCCCCCTAACCGCCTGTTGTCATTAAGCGGAATTCCACCGATATCCCATGATTTGCCGTCTAGGAATGTACCAGGCATTGTGTGGTAAATAGAGATTCCACGGCACTTCCTCTTCTCGCAGCAAATACAATTATGTAGGAGCATTAGCTCAACAAAAACTCAGAGCTAATAATTCTACAAGAATAAGTAATGCTGCCTAAATAGCACTTCTTTGCTCCAGTAGTGGCCATTGACTGTTATATCTATATTACCGACATGTTACAACCAATCACAACACGAGATGACCATCCGCCGTAGTGCTGGGCTTCGAGTCCCACGAACGAAACTTCAACGACGTGATATAAAGGTCCTGCTGCTGTGACTGCTCTCCTCGGGAGCCAGCGCAGAGGGTGGCACAAAGTCTTTTATTGAACTATAAGCGAGATGGAGAACTGAAAGATGTTATTTTACTTCTTTATGCATGCCTTGTGGCAAATTCTTTGAATTAAAGATATCATATGGCCGAGGTATCTCTACCTCTGAGCTGTTTTATTCTTGCTGCGCGCAATATGTAAGCGCACGCAAGTGCTTGAACAAATTATGGTGCTAGTATAGCAGCCAACTGTTGATATGTTAGAAAATCATTGCTAGTTACCTTCAACAAATTCGTTCATGACGGATCTTTCAAAAGATTTATAACCTATCGTACTCGAAAGCTGACAGGCATCAGGACTTCTATATCTGTGCGTCTATATCTGTACGAGAACTATTTAGCCAAGCAATTGAAGCGCACTAACACATTTCATGGCCGGGTAGGGGTCTGAACGTAGTAGCGTGTGTTCATAAGTTAAAATTAAGAGTGCTTTTATTGCGACTGCGGAGTAGGGATGGGCGAGGTGGGATGGATGTTTTGCTTTTTCTGAAAGGAGTAACAAAGTAGGAGGAGATCCAGCCAAGCAAGTCTGACGAGCGCTAAAGAAAGCAAAGTAGTAGAATCATGTGCTACGTTCGCCCTCCTGAATGTTGCAGCTTTCCCAGCTATACCCGCTTAAATTCAGCGCTGTCATATGAAGCTGTCGGCGTGACGGCGAGATGACTTGCCTTTTCCGAGAAGGTTTTCGAAGTACTCCCACGCGTGGCCGAGAAAGCGCTCGACGTAGTAACTGCAGTGGAATCGTTTTCTTCCTTGCGTGCCGCTGCCTGTAGCCCACTGTTGCTGTTGCGCGTAGAAGCGGTCCAGTCCCGTGGAGAACAGCGACAGCGTCATCATGGTGAACAGCACGCACACCCACACCTGCGTAGCAAACGGGAGGGGGTACGATGGTGACGCTGCTGTTGGTGCAATGGTTCGGCTCGGTGCCCAAACGTCGGAGTGAGCTTTCGAATAAAACATCAAGGCGGGAATGACATCGACCACACCTCCGCGCTTCGTGCTTGGTTTGCGAGTTGAACAACTGAACTGCTTTGTCAGGTGCCTGACCGTGCCTCCATCTGTTTTTACGTAACGTAGTTGGTGGTCGGTTGGTGAACATTCTGTTGTAGCAAGAGTGCAGTGGACGGGATGAGCGACGTCTTATTTCCGATCTTTTGCCCCGTCCTCTGCACAGTTGTACTTCATTCTGCTGTTTTGTTGCGGCATCCTCAGGTAGTGTTTGTATACTAGAGCACTCGGTTTATTTACGTTGGAGCTGCCGCCATGCATATTAATATAAAAAAACACCGGGTATTGCTAGGTCACGGCGCGATATTTATTTTGAGGAACTGAACAGAAACATACTTCTCCACATCCTAAACGAAGCCGTTGCTTTAATGCACAATGAGAAAGCAGCGCGAATGACAAAAAAATGGTAGAGTACAAAACTTTCTATTGTTTCCATTTTGTTTTAGTGGTGACGGCAAGTATTCCGGACACCGCAAGGCTGATTGTGTCCGTGGAACTTCGTCCTAACGAAGCGAGTGTGTTTTGTTGGCTTTCCGGAGCATACCACATGACCATTCGGTTTGTTGCTTGCGGCTTCAATAACGGTCCCAGTCTCGAGAAAGTATATAACAGCAGTGAACGGCGCAGACTCGATGTCCTTTCAATGGTAGGCGTGAGAATGGACCAGAAGAACCTGTAACCTGTGCTGCGTTCAAGCAGAAGCCGCCAAGACTGAGCGCACAAACGTAAGGCCTCCCAACATCTCCCTACGCGAACAGGCATATTGTGATCCATTGTTCCCTTAAAGCTACACTGGGTTATTTGCCGTACGTTCTTTCCCAGTTGGTGCAAAGACGTTTTTTTTAGCACCCACGTTAAAGTTTTAGTTGGCCTTTCCCATAGCTCGCAAGCTATGCCTGAAGCACGCTTTACAGGGGAAGCAAAAACCTTGAGAAGGTAGAATAGGTCCTTGCACGCAAAAAAGAAAAAAAAAGTAATAATAATAATAAATAAAAAATAAAAGTGGGGGGAATGTTATAGGAGGCTACTTGCGCAGTGAAGAAAAGAATAGTAACAGTAATAATATTGCGTACACAAGAAAGCGTGAGTGCCAGACAGTAAGTACGCAGCACCGATCTCAAATACGGACAAATGGCGTCACGAGAGTTGCCTTCTGAATATCTGGATGCACTGAATCACACCTCTCAATTACCAGGTCGTACCTACAGACTTAGAGATGACGCGTTAGGCGTTCTCGGGTTTTACATGCACTGCCGCTTTCAACGCTCGCGTTTGTGCGAATAAAGGGCTCCACAAGACACGTGTTCCTAAGTTTACATTCTCCAGCAGCTTGTTGAAACGCTAAAGAATTGCTCAGTCAAGCCCTAGAACACGTTATTTTATTCTGGGAAAACACTAAACTTACGCTGGGGCCCTGCTTACTGTTTCTTCCTTTCCACTATTTCGTGCCGTGTCTGGAGCTAAGGTACGACGTAAAACACTACCGTCAGCTCGCCTGAACTTTAGCGATTCAAGAAATCTGTCAAAGAAGCCTGAGAATAGCGCTAACCGCATCAGCCAATACAGCTCGAAAAAAATTATATGCTAAAGAAAAGGACGAGTTTATGTGACACGGTCTAAAATGAACCGGGTGATGCTCCACGCACGATGTTAGGATGTTGAGACTGCCAACTTCTGGCTTCCCAGGAAACAGTCGAAGCCAAATTGTTCAGACTCGATTCTCTTTGTAGTTTCTTGCCTAGAGCTGTGTTGAAGTGGACATTACGTCATAATGCATAATAGAGGTTGAAGGGTGCTCACCAGGTCTTTTTTTTTCGCTCTTTTAAATGTAGCCGCTGATCAGTAATGCGTATTTATTGCGAACCTCATGGAGGTCCGTGGATTGCTTGCGAGCTAGAAGCGTTAGCGTCAGTAGATGACATATTAAAGCTTGCAGAATGTAGAAATGAAAGTGGGCAGAGTTTCCTGAAATTACGGAAGACTAAGTGTCAAGAAGAAAGTCAGACTTTTCAAAGAATTAAAAGGGTTTGAGCTTGACAGCTTGACACGCAGACGTATTCTTTGGATAGTAGGAAGGAAATATGACTGTTGAATTGCTGAGGATGAGTTGATATATTGCACGAAACTTAGAAAATCGCTCCGAAAGGGGGCAACAGAGTGTGTGAGCAGATATCGGAACGACCAGGAGTCGAAATGCCCTTTGTGTACCATATGAAAACATTCTGAAAAATAAATGACTATTCAGTATTCCTAAGAAGGAGAAAACACTTGTGTTGTGCCAAAGCAAAGAGAGTTCCACCAAGCAAAAAATGCAATGTTTCGCATTTCACAAACTGCCATTGATGCTGGGTCTACAAGAGCTGTTGAGGAACGTTAGAGAATGGGGGTTCCTAAATATACCGTGTGTCGCAGCTAACGCCAGGCAGTCTGTTCGAGGAAAAATAAAGATTGAAGATGATGGTGCGAGATAAGATTTGAAGACCTACGGTGTTTGCTCTTCAGAGGTCTGGCGACCGAGTACCATAATATTTAATATCGTATCTTGCACCTTGTTTTTGCTTTGAGCAGCTTGGCTAGCGTTGGCTGGGACGTCCGATAGAGAGCGTCTAATGCTTTACCAGCACTTTCAACTGGCATGACAACCAAAGAGGTAGTTCTAATACTGTTACAAACGTGGCGTCACCTGCGAAGCCGAGAATAAGGCACAGAACGAGCCCAGCAACTGACCTGCCAGTCGAAGGTGAGCACGTAGGAGAAGACGTTAGTGCTCTCGGTGCGGGTTCTCCCAGCCAGGATGGCGATCTCGTCGATGTACACCTCGGTCGTCGGGTTTGCGATGCTGTTGCGGGCGTTGGTGGGGATCATCAGGCCCAGAGCGAAGTCGCCCTCCTGAGCGCGGATTGCCGCAGGGTTGGTAATACTGAAAAAATAGTGCTCTCGGAGTATTTGAGGATGAGCCACTCGCACTACATGCTCTGCACTTGCTGTCATGTGTTTGCTTTCGATGTCATTTCACGTTCTTCGCATGTTTAGCTTTAATTTCATGGTATGTGCTTTAGCACGCCCGCGGTAAATTTACGATAAATATCGAAAGTATACCTGTGGAAGCGCACAAGCCCATATGTTTCCCCCATTACTCATTTTCGTTTTCATTTATTGTTGCGGAAGCGTCAAATGTCTAAGCGAAACAAAGAATAAAAAGAAATTAGAATGTTTCGTTGAGAATGTTCAGAAGCGAAGAAAATAAGTGAGTGCGAGAAGTTAGGCGGGTTGGTAAAGTTGCATGGCAATAATAAAGCAACACCCCAAAAAGACGAGGACAAATTAAATTGCGCCTAACATGCAATGACTTCAATGTAACGTTTATTCAAAAGCACACATGTAATGTATGCAATTATTATTCCAGCTATCTCATGCATCAGTCATCAGACAGCTAAAAACAAACAGAAGACTATGCAAAACTATCCCTCTAAATAATAGGTTGAATGACGCAGAAGAACGACTGCCGCGACAGCAAACCAGGCAGCTGCCACAACATATTTATTGAGTATTAAGGTACGCCAACCTTCCGTACACCTTTTGGATAATAAATGGCGTAACAGTTTTGTGGCTCCACGTCCTATATTACCCGCCGTGGTTGCGTAGTGGAAATGGTGTTGGGCTGCTAAGCACGAGGTCGGGGGATCGAATGCCGGCCACGGCGGCCGTAGTTCGATGGGGGCGAAATGCGAAAACACCTGTGTACATAGATTTAGGAGCACGTTAAAGAACCCCAGGTGGCCCAAATTTCCGGAGTCCCCCTCTACGGCGTCCCTCATAATCAGAAGGTGGTTTTGGCACGTAAAACCCCATAATCTATTCTAATCTAATCCCCGTCCTATATGTTTCCGGCTGAATGTGCGCCTTGTACTTTAAAAAAAATAATATTCTAGCCCTAACGCAACTGGGTTACGCTGCAGGACCCTTACTCGTTCTATGCATGAGCCGCAGACACAAGTTTCTCGCAGATGACCTTCGATGCAGTGTCTGTCTGACTCAGAGCGGCGCAGGTGACTCATAATGCAGCTTAGCACCGCTTAATTTGCCAACGACAAGTACCTTTATGTATTAGATTTTCGCCACCGCCAGATCATGGACAGTAATCTCTCCCCAATTATTCTTACGCGCTCAGGAAGCAGTCTTCCAGAACAAATATATACTTTTGGCTTCGCCTTTTTGTGTGCTCGTGCAATGATGGGTGCGCAGTGCATGCATCACGGAAATAGACGCGGTTAACGTGCGGATACCGACGTCTCTCTGCAGGGAGCCGATGAGTCCATTCCAGGAGCCGTTCGGGTAGCGGATGCCCAACGTGCGCTCGGGAGTAAAGGCCACAGAGTAACTGCACACATCAGAAGGGGGAAGGAAAGGGCGGCCAGAAAAGCGGTGTATTGACAGCGCATGGGTTAAAGATATGGAAGCCCGTTTACCTTAACATTATTTTGACATTATAAGAATCGAAAGTGCTTATCTGTATATGATTAGATATGAATTACTGCACTAGCTGAGGTCAACCTCTGAGTCTTTCCTATCGATAAAAACTATCTCTCTACTGCACTTTGAATAATGGCAATTATTTCAACTTGAATCTTGGAGTTCTGAACAATACACATAAAGGTATGCGATAAAGCATAACGTCAGTGAAAAGAAACTAAAATAGGGTGATCACTAGCACCTGTCCGTCGATTTACTTGACTGGTCGAATAAAAAAAGTTGCAGCAGGACTCATCTCACGTTGTCCACCGATGGTAATGCCTAGACTTGAATAAAACACAACGTATTGTCACCGTCGAAACGAGCCATGCATGAGGCGTGTACCACAGCTCTTTAGCGCTTCTCTAAGAGCACTCGGCGCCATCTATCATCACCACCGCGAAACCTGCGCGTCACCTCCGAAATGCATGCCGCGTACGAACGCTGAGAAGCGGTTCGTGCGACAGCCGGGTTTCTCTCGCTCGCTTCTTTCTGTATGCGCAGCGCCGTGTAAGAGAAATGCCTAGAAGTCCGTGCATGGCCTCCGAGACGACAAGCGTGGAGCGCCGGTGCCGGCGAACACCGAGAATTGTTCTCTCGCTTGCCCCACATTAAGTGCCACATTCTCAGTGACGCAAGTTGGCGACAGGTTCCTTGAAGAGCGGTACATGCCCAGTGCATTGGTGGCTCAGCTCGCCAATGCACTGGCCTGAAACGTGTTCATTGAAAAGCGGCACGTATCCGGTGCATTTGGGTCGCTGCCTGCTAATGCGTCGGGCTGCTGCCTCTAAAGATCCCTTGTGACGTGGGCTCGGTTCTGCTCAGCTTCGCAGGGAAATTCAGGGATCTTTTTAGTCACTGTAGAGCGGCACATTCCCACTGGCACGCAACTAGTTACCCAGGCTGGCGTCAAATACGTTCATTTAGGAGTGGCACACACCTACTGGCAAATTCCCAGTGACCCATGTTGGCATCACAGAGGTTCATTGGACACCAGCGCAGGCCGAGTGACATATACGCAGTACTCCCAATCGGGGCGAGAGAGTTTCTTCTGAAAAGCGGTACCTGCCCAGTCGTGCATCATAGGGACCCATATAGCGTAAGAGAGGTTGGTTGAAGAGCGGCACGTATGTACACATTGCCACATACTCAGGGACCGAAGTTGGTCCGATGATTGGTTTAGAACTGTGATGAGTACAGTGCGCAAACCAAAGTGCATGCAATGAAATGTCAAGTAAAAAAGAATGGTGGACGCTTGAGCTTTGCCTTAAAGTGCGGAACGCGATAGCATTCAAAGATCCCCGACTGCTCCTCACGCTTCTCGGCAACTGCAGCTTATGTATACCCGTAATGTGTCCCGGAAAAGGCTTGCGGCGAATGTTATGCCCGAAGGCGAGCTTTCTGGCAGAAACGCAACCTCTTGCGTGGGCCGATCCCCGAGATAGGGCACAGTAGCGTCAAAAAATTACAGCATTTCCAGGTCTCTGTTACTGTATCACTCTATAATATTTAAGTCTGACAAGATTTAACATAAAAGGCATTGAGCTGTGAGCGTCTTGTTTCATGACACTTGTTTGTGGGCAGTCATTCTCAAAATCCCGAAGAATAACTGTGAAAAAATGTGAGACTAAGCATGAGTAAATTTAGTGATAGGATGATGTGGCAATATAACACGCATATGCAGCATGTCATATAGCAAGGCGTGGCAAAATATGTGCCGCAATGTTCGCTCGCAGGACGCCGACGCCGGATTTTCTGCGACACGGGGCGTTGCAAAATTTGCGAATTCCACGCACTGTGGAAATCTATGTAAGCAAAGCTACGTATGCTGTTTGCTTTGACTGACGACAATTAGTGGTGATGTTGGCGACGAATGTGTAATTCCTTCAGCGTTTAATTCAACACGATAATGGTGAGGTGAGTTGATGCTGAACGTTACCTTGCGTGCACCACTGCTGCTGGTCTGTGTAGTGCGCAGAACTCACAGGGAAACGTGTTTGCTTTAGGCGTTGTAGTGAGTCATTGTTCACAATCTCTGGGAGGGTTGAGCATTATCGGTGCCCCACAGGGCACATCGCATCGTGGCAGAAATGTACAGAACATTTCCTCCACAACGGCTAGTCAGCAAGGGGACTTCTGTTGCGCCTTCGGCTGCTGGAAAATTAGTGTTTGGACGTTTAACACACGGACGCGGCAGGGCAGCGTGCTTCACCCCTACGGCTATCGGCAGAGACGCCGGCTCCAAGCGCTGTGTTCAGGCTATGGACAATTGTAACGTTTACACTGCAACAGCCCAGCACCAGCACTTTTGTAGCATAGGAAAGCAAGCACAGCACGTGTCATACGCCGGCCGTGTTTTTCGTGGAAGAGGCCAGGACGACGGGGGGATTACAGCTCCGCTGGAGGTCAGCGAGTACTCAGATGGCGCAAAGCTTTTACAGACGGCCGAGAAGACGTCCACGACGAGAAACGGCTCGGTTGCCCGTCGACGAGGGTTACGGATGCTCATGTAGGTTGTGTGAGGGCTTTAGTGAGCACTTTAGTGAACACATCAACGTTTAAATGTCCGCATTATTGGAGAAGAGTAGGGGATTCAGTAAACGCAATATGAAACTGTGACTGGGACTTTTTACTATTTCCGAGGAAAAAAAAAGCGCTTGTTGAGAGGACACCAAGCCAACATCATGGAATGCGCCTAAATGGCCGCAACGAAGGTGCTTAGCGAGGTTTTATAAATGAAGACTTCCAAGATGCCTGCCAGAACTAAGAAACTTGTGCTGGGTGTGTCGATGGCCAAGGTTTTTATTTTGATGAATACTAGGCGTACTTGAATACTTTGTAAAATAACGTGTTTTCTATACTAAGTGTCACTAATTTAAGGACCGAGCATATAAGTATACCACGAGCTTTCAAACTGACTTCAGAAACATTGTTAAGCAAGACAAGTGCCGACAAAGAAACTGGGTACAATAAATTCTTAATTGAAGCAAGGTTTATTATCACATTTGCGAGAAAATAGACGGTGTGCTGGAGTACACACAATAGATGAATTAAAAGGCACCAAAAACAAAGGGAAACATCCCGGAAACAAGACCACGAAAGGAACACACTAATAACAAACCTGTCGGACAACACACCATCCTCGCACATAATGAAGCATTGGGGGCATGTTGAAGATCTCCTGGTGGTCAAACTCAAACGCGTTTCTCATAATGAAATCCTGGTTCTGGCACGTAAAAAAAGTTCAATTAATTTCACTTAGAAAACACATTTCTTGTACAGCAAAGCTGTTAGCTTCTGGGTTGTGCGTGTATATTTCGTGTCCATCCGTTAGCAGAAATCATCATCATCTGCAATGGCTTATACCCCCATAAGCATGCAAAGAATGCAATCGCTCAGACCCCCATAAGGCAGAGGCTACTCTCACTCAGCAAAGTGAAGCGAACAGTGCATTGAATTTTTGGAATAAAGCATACAACGTACTGAACATTATACGTTTCAATAAAGAACAAGTCCAGAACAATAATTTGAACCACATAATTAATTAGAAGGCGCTCCTGATTACAGTGCGAAACACATAGAGCTCCATGCATACGTTTCCCGGTAGATTACTGCTGCCGCAGCGACAGCAGCTTGTGACGTGGGAGTGACATCCCTAGCCTATATCCATAGACAACCTATCGACTGATTTCAATGTTGTTGCATCACCGCTATGAACGGCGACGTGCTGCGAATATTAACATTACTTCAATTACTCTAAATTGCAATTATTACTACCATTAATTTATAGCAATAAAGCATTGCATACCCCCTCAGCCGGTGTAGTGGTGGTTCAGCAGCATCGCTGGACATCCACTTTCGCAGGGCTGGGATGACCGACTGACTGAAAAACTTTATTGGTCAAGGTATTTACAGGGAGCGAGTGGAGCAGTCCTTAAGGGGCCGTTCCTTACAAAGATTAGATGGGCTCCTCATTAAAGGAGCTCATTGGCTGTAGCCGCGGCTCGGGCACGGCCGACTAGGGCCTTCTGGCTCGCCAGGTCGGAGCAGCCGAGCAGGGCCGCCTCCCAGTCCTCCCGGGTAGGGTTGGGTATAGGGGGAAGGTGCGGGGATGATCGGCATGGCCACACCATGTAGAAAATGTCTGAAGATTTTTCCTAACAGTGCGCGCTTTTCCCTATGCACGCGGGGTAGAAATGTTTTAGGACTGCCGGGCACAACAGTGTTTTAGTATAGAGGCGAAGGAGTAAACGCTCCTCCGCCTACGTGAGGCCCTTGCAGGGCTTAGGAAAGTTTGCATGGGCGTATTGTTAATGTTGGGTGCTTTCCTTAAAGGAAATCACTCAACCGGATTGCAGTCGGAGTCCGCAGTGAGGGGAGGCGAGGGCGATGGCCGGAGAGTGAGCGTGCGGGCCGCGGCGTCGGCCGCTTCGTTGCCCTCGTGCGCTCTCGTGCGCGGGAGTCCATATTATCGTGCGGGACCCGGGGACCCCGAGATAATTGCTGCCTTGAAGTAAGCGGTACGCAAAATAGCGAATGAAGCCCCTTTCGATGTTTCTGCAGGCCCCTCGCGAATGGATAATAATGACCCGCGAGTCCTGATGAACTACGGTGGCGAGCACGATGGCCACCTCTTCCGCATGTGTTATGTCTTGTGCTTTGAACGTAAGGCCGTTCACCGCGGTGTTTTGGTGGACGACTGCGGCCGTATAGCAACCCCCATGGTGTGGGCCGGAGGCGTTCACGTAGAATACTTCGTGCTTATTCCCATAATGATGTGCCAATGCTTCCGCCCGCGCGAGGCGCCGGCCACTATGGTCGTCTCCTGTTATGTTGGCCGGAAGAGGGCGCACGTGGAGGGCGTATCTCCAGATTTCCGGGATTCGCACGTGCTCTTCCTTCAGTCTTGGATGGTGGATGTGTAGTCGGGCAAGAAGGCGGCGACCCGACGGCGTCTTTGAGAGTCTTGTGTAGTGGTCCGCAAAGTTTGCTTCTCGGAGTTCCGCGAAGGTGTTGACATTTCCCAGGCCGAGGAGGCGCTGGTTGGATGTGTTGACCGGGAGGTCGAGAGCACGCTTGTAAATTTCACGGAGAATAACCTGGAGGGCGTTCTCGTTAATCCTGCGAAGGTGGAGGTAAGGAGTCGAGTACAACACTCGACTGGTTACGAATGCGTGTGCCAGCCGCAAGGCGTCTTTGCACCGTAACCTCCCGCGTTTATTAGAAACCCGGCGAACCATGCGGCCCACCTGGTCCCCCACCTTGCACAGTTTGGCCAGTGTTGTGTCGACTCGGTGGTGTTTATTATTAAAGAGACCCAGTACTCTGACTTCATCGTGTTCTGTAATGGGTCCATTTGGTAGGGACAGTTCGATTTTGGTAGTGTACTTCGGTGAGGGGCGAATGTGCACAAATTGCGATTTGGCCGGGGAGCATTGAAGGCGGCAGCGGCGGGCGTAGGCATCCATGATCTCCGCCGCTTGCTGCAGGTTGACTTCAATGTCTCCTACCGATCCGTGTTTAACCCAGATGGTGATATACGTCGACATACAGCGCGTGCTGTATGCCTTCTACATTCCACAGCTGAGCTTGGAGTTTCAGCATTGCCAAATTGAATAATAGGGGTGAGAGGACCGCGCCCTGCGAGGTACCTCTGATGCCTTCTAATTGGTAGGGGCCGTGTACTTCATCTTGTATCCGGATGTACGATTGCCGGTCGAAGAGAAATTGCTTAACGTATTGAAACGTGTTCTGTCCACAGTTGGTTTGGTAGAGGTGCGTCAGAATTATGTCGTGTGTGACATTGTCGAAAGTCCCCTTCAAATCGAGGGCGATTACTGCCTTGTCATTGAGGGGGTATTGGACGGGATTTAGAATTTCGCGGTCTAGTTGAAGTAGGACATCTCGCGCGGACCGGTGCGGGCGGCGCAACCCGAACATGGTGTCTGCAAAAACGTTTTGGTTTTCCAGAAACTTGGACAGCCTATCTCGCACCATAGTCTCCATCAGCTTTCCCGCACAAGATGTGAGGGAGATGGGGCGGAGGTTGTCTGTGGTTATGGCTTTGCAGGCTTTGGGAATGAAAGTGACCAGAGCGGTCATCCATTCGATTGGGAGGGGTGCCTCACCGAGCCAGATTGAGTTTATGTATGCGAGGAGCGCCTCGTAGGCCTGGTCGGGAAAGTTGGCAAGTAATTTCACTGTTATTTTGTCTCTTCCCGGCGCCGTTCCTCGCTTCATTTTAGTGAGGGACGCCTTCAGGTCGTGAAGGTGGAACGGTTGGTCCAGCTTCGCGTTCTCGGAACCAGCATACGAGTACGCTGGCCCTCGGTGGTCCTCTTGTATACAGAGGTATTGATCGCGTAGTTTGCATGCTAATTTTCAGATGTCTTCGTCGAAGCTATGGATGGCCCGTTGGAGATGCTTTTGCGTCTCGGCTCTGGTTTGAGTCGGATCGATCAAGGTGCGAAATAGACGCCAGTTGCTCAGGCTAGACATTTGTCTAGCGGCCGTGTTGCATCGGTCTACCCAATTCGAGTCGGCTTGCTGGGCCGCGTACTCTGCCGCTCGTTGGGTGAGCTCGGCGATGCGAATTTTGAGCTTCCGATTGTGTTTTTGGTGGCGTCACCTACGGACGAGGCTGTGCTGCGCCTCCCATAGGTGCAGGAGGTGGTTGTCCACCTGCGGCGTGGCCTCCGATAGTTGAACTTGAGTTTCCGTCGAACGAAGGTGTGTAACAAATTCTTCTGACCCCGCGTGGTAGCCTTGTTCGCGCATAGGGGCCGAATAAGTGTAGTTTTGCCGGAACATGGTCCAGTCAGGTAGGCGGGCTTGGGCGTGGGATCTTGCCAATGATTTGCTTCTGACGGTTGTGTTGAGTATGCAGTGGTCACTGCCGAGAGTTTCCTGGGTGTTGGCTCATTCTGCGTGTCTAATGTTTTGGTGAATGTAAGATCCGGACACGTGTCCCGAGTCATAGAGTTACCCACCCGCGTTTGATGTGCAGGGTCGGTGTGAAGAGTCAGGCCCAGCGTGGACACAAGTTCCGCTAGCTTGCGCCCTCGCTTCTCTTCACGCACGTACCCCCAGAGTGTGCTGTGAGCGTTGAAATCTCCCACGATCACTAGGGGGTCCCTGCCCGCAGCCTTCAGGGCGCGAATGAAGAGGGCTGCCAAAGTTACATTTCTGAGCTCGGGAGAACAATAGACATTGAGTATATGTAATGGTGCGTTTTGTTTCTTAAGCGGAAGAAGGGTGACCATCACATAGAAATAATCAGTATTGAATTCCAAGTCAACCTGGCTGGCTGTATAATTTTTGTGCACGCAGATACAGGAAGAGGGGTCCTGCTGGATCGTGGTATAATTTGTAAGGGTGGCGCCGCTCCCAGCTCCAGGAGGGCAACCACCATGGCGAGTGAAGCGAATGTTGACAGGAAAAGCCGGAGGTTCGCCCGTTTGGCGCGGAAGCGGAATCCCTGGCAGTTCCATTGGGTAATATGGATAGGGGTGGCCGAATGGGTACGGGGAGAGCGCCTAATTTGAATTTGAGGGCTGTCCGCCGATCATTGCAGGGAAAGACCGATTGCAGGGACGCTGCTCCGGAGCCAGCACTTGCGGGGAGGGGAGCATCCTCCAGTCCGGAGAGCGAGCAGCTGTCATTGTCTTCTACTTTAGTTTCAATGGTGTGGTGCGAGGTTTTAGGACAGCGGCTAGACACGTCTTTGATAAGACCGCCGGTTCGTCGGACGGCACGCGAGGATTGCGCGATGTGCCGTGCGACGATTGTCGGTATGTTTTCAGTTATTTTGGAGATGGCGGAGGTGATTGCCGAGAAAATTTGACTGTCTAGGGTATTGAAACGGGCGTCCATGCGGGCCTCTAGACGGGCCTCAAGCCCAGCTTCCGCGCTCAGTGCTGCCTTCGGTGCCGCGGGCTCACTCTCCATAGCCTCGGTTGCGGGGGTAGAGGGGGGAGTGGTAGGCTGTTTTGACTGCGATTCCAGGAGCGCAATTTTGTTGAGCAGCATCTCGAGGATGGTGGACAGATTGCTCTAGAGAAACTGGCCACCCTGTATACACAATGCCTCATGACCTCGAGCGTACCGGAATCTTGGAAGAACGCTAACATAATCCTAATCCATAAGAAAGGGGACGCCAAAGACTTGAAAAATTATAGACCGAACAGCTTACTGTCCGTTGCCTACAAAGTATTTACTAAGGTAATTGCAAATAGAATCAGGAACACCTTAGACTTCTGTCAACCAAAGGACCAGGCAGGATTCCGTAAAGGCTACTCAACAATAGACCATATTCACACTATCAATCAAGTGATAGAGAAATGTGCAGAATATAACCAACCCTTATATATAGCTTTCATTGATTACGAGAAAGCGTTTGATTCAGTCGAAACCTCAGCAGTCATGGAGGCATTACGGAATCAGGGTGTAGATGAGCCATATGTAAAAATACTGGAAGATATCTATAGCGGCTCCACAGCTACCGTAGTCCGCCATAAAGCAAGCAACAGAATCCCAATAAAGAAAGGCGTCAGGCAGGGAGATACGATATCTCCAATGCTATTCACAGCGTGTTTACAGGAGGTATTCAGAGACCTGGATTGGGAAGAATTGGGGATAAACGTTAATGGAGAATACCTTAGTAACTTGCGATTCGCTGATGATATTGCCTTGCTTAGTAACTCAGGGGACCAATTGCAATGCATGCTCACTGACCTGGAGAGGCAAAGCAGAAGAGTGGGTCTAAAAATTAATCTGCAGAAAACTAAAGTAATGCTTAACAGTCTCGGGAGAGAACAGCAATTTACAATAGGCAGCGAGGCACTGGAAGTCGTAAGGGAATACATCTACTTAGGGCAGGTAGTGACGGCGGATCCGGATCATGAGACGGAAATAATCAGAAGAATAAGAATGGGCTGGGGTGCGTTTCGCAGGCGTTCCCAAATCATGAACAGCAGGTTGCCATTATCCCTCAAGAGAAAAGTATATAATAGCTGTGTCTTACCAGTACTCACCTACGGGGCAGAAACCTGGAGGCTTACTAGAAGGGTTCTACTCAAATTGAGGACGACACAACGAGCTATGGAAAGAAGAATGATAGGTGTAACGTTAAGGGATAAGAAAAGAGCAGATTGGGTGAGGGAACAAACGCGAGTGAATGACATCTTAGTTGAAATCAAGAAAAAGAAATGGGCATGGGCAGGACATGTAATGAGGAGGGAAGATAACCGATGGTCATTAAGGGTTACGGACGGGATCCCAAGGGAAGGGAAGCGTAGCAGGGGCGGCAGAAAGTTAGGTGGGCGGATGAGATTAAGAAGTTTGCAGGGACGGCATGGCCACAATTAGTACATGACCGGGGTTGTTGGAGAAGTATGGCAGAGGCCTTTTCCCTGCAGTGGGCGTAACCAGGCTGATGATGATGATGATGATGATGATGATGATGATGATCTCGATTTGGCCCTCGAGAGCTATCTTGGCTTGCTCGGCACTGTGTGCCGCAGGGTGGGAGCATGTAGGGGAGGAGGAGGCAGCCCTGCCCGTACCGCTCACCTGCGTTCCATGTTTCACGGCGTTGGCCCAGGCCCTGGCCTCGCCGCGTGGTGGCGACGTCGACAGCTTTCCAGTGCCGCCGGGTGGTGGCGGCTGCGTCGGCGGTCGCTTGTCGGCTCCTCCGGTAGATGGCGCCGGCTTCTCGACTTGGTGGTCGCCCTGTTGTTTCTTTAGGGGGCCCGCGGGCGCTCAGGAGGTGAGAGTAGATAGTAATGAAGGAGGTCCCCTAGGGGAACATCAGCAGAGCATCGACGTCGATAACACAAAAAGGAGGAAAACAAGAAAAAGAGCTCGCCATGCAATAGGCCACATAAACATGCAGGGCAACAGAAGAAAGGAAAAGCGGGCAGAGATTGAGGAGCAGTTACACAGAGAAGAAATAGGGGTGTTTGCGGTTACAGAAACGCCAGAAGAGCCGCCAGTTATTGAGAATTATGTTTGGGAAGGGGTGCAACAGAACTAAGTCCGAAAGAAAGGGAGGGGGAGTCGGAACGCTCATCCATCAGGGAGCCAAATGGAAAAGAGTAAATTCACAATGTCAAGAGCATCTTTGGTTATCAGGTACAATGAGTGGGAAAGAAACTTGGCTGGGCGTTACGTATTTGTGGACCGGAAAAAATTGCACAGAGAAGAATGAAGAGTTAGTGGAATGCATAAGCGCTAATATTAAGGGTTTCGGGAGTGGTGCTGAAATTGTCCTATTAGGTGACATGAATGCCGACATACAGGATTTAGATGGCTATACCGACAGTAACGGGAAGTCAATGCTGGACCTTTGTGAGCAACATAACCTCGTGATCGTGAATACAGGGCCTAAGTGTGAAGCACAGATCACGTGGGAAGTGGGAAACCGGCAATCGACCATTGATTACTGTCTGATGACAGAAGGAATTCATGATAAGTTGAGAGAAATGATCATCGATGAGGAAGGGTTTAACAGTATAGGGAGTGACCATAAACGCATCATATTGAAAATGGGATATGTAGTTGGGAAAGAGAGCAAGGAGAGAAAAATGGCCAGTCCAAATTTGAACGCTGAACAAATAGCAGATACAGTCACTAGAGTTAAGGAAGAACTTGGCAAATGGCCAAGTAAAGAGTAGGAATATGGTGAGATTCTAAGTGTAATAACGTCAGAAATACGGAAAGACAAACAACATGTTCGTCGGAAAGGAAAAAAGAAACCGAAAAGCTGGTTGAACAAGGAGATACGAGAAGCGATCGCCGAACGACAGAGAGCATCTCGAGAGCACAGGCACGCAAAGAAGGCGCAGTTGCCACAGGATGAAGTAACTAGTAAATGGGTAATATACCGGGAGAAAAGTCTATGGTTGAAATACTGGTGCCAGCAAAAGTAAAAGGTGAAAGTGAACGTTGGTTGGTCAGAAATACGTGAGAAAAAGAAGGCCGCACCTAGAATATTTTGGAACCACATAAAATTATTAGGCAGGAAGTCAACAACAATACAACAACATATCCTAGACGAAGATGACAACAGACTGGAAGGAGAAGCGGCAATAAATTACATCCGAAAAGCAACAGCCGAATCTTTCCAAGGCAATGACGAGGTTATACTTGATGAAAAAAAAGAGCATGAAAGAGACCCAAGGGGAAAAGCAGCTGGTGCTGACAAATTTAAACTCGAAGAAAGCGGAAGAGAACATTCCTAAGCGCACAGCCATAGGGCTATACGAGGTTCCCGTTAGGCTGATAAATGAACTAGGACCAAAAAGTAAGGAAGCTCTGGTGAAAGCAGTGGAAAAAACTTAAGAAGATAGACGAATACCAGGCAGTTGGCGACAAAGTAGAACGAATTTAATTTATAAAGGTAAGGGAGAGAAAGACAGAATTCACTCGTATAGACCGTTCTCCATTACATCGGTAATATACAGGCTAGCAACGCAGGCAATCAAATTAAACCTTCAAGCATAGACAGAGAATAATGGCATTTTGGAAGAGCTTCAGAATGGCTTCAGAATAGGTAGGCGTTTGGATGATAACTTGTTTGTTCTTACTCAGTGTATTGAACTATCAAAAGAAGAAAGCAGACCGTTGTATGTGGCCTTTTTAGACATTACAGGAGCCTACGACAA
This sequence comes from Dermacentor variabilis, assembly GCF_050947875.1. Lineage (NCBI taxonomy): Eukaryota > Metazoa > Arthropoda > Arachnida > Ixodida > Ixodidae > Dermacentor > Dermacentor variabilis. The sequence goes on from NC_134571.1 coordinate 175,727,350, forward strand.
CGTAGACCGCAACATTTTGTGGGATATTCTGGAAGGGGAAGGCTTAGGTAATGATTGTATACAGCTTTAGAGAGATTTACCTAGAAAATACCGTTTGCGTTGAATGGGAAGGGATGAGGAGCGAGGAGAAAGTTCATATCAACAAGGGACTGAGGCAAGGGTGCCCTTTATCCCCGCTGCTGTTTATGATGTACATGGTGAGGATGGAGAGGGCACTAGAAGGAAGTAATATCGGGTTTAATCTCTCATACAAACAGGCGGGTACAGTAATAGAGCAGAAACTCCCAGGTTTATTTTATGCGGACGACATTGTGTTGCTAGCTAACAAGCAAAGTGATTTGCAACGTCTGGCTAATATCTGTGGACAGGAAGGCAACAATTTAGGTTTGAAATTTAGTGTTAGAAAATCAGGTGTTATGAGAGAGAGAGTAAAACTTTATTCAATGTAAATAAAATAAGGCACGATGGTTGGAGCCCCTATTCCAGGGCCCCACTGGCACGAGCGGCTCGCTGGGCTTGGTCCAGAAGAGCCAACTGGCTCTCCCGACCCTCGTCCGCAAGCCATGCCTCCCACTGCCTATTCCTCATTAGTGGATGTTGGTGTAATATGGGACTGTCTATGTGCGGAGGCCTCCTGGGGCACTCCCATGTGATGTGTTTTAGTGTGGGTGTGTCTGTGCACCACGGGCACTCGTCAGAGAACCTCGTGGGGTGTATTCTGTGTAGGTGGTGCAGGTAGGGGTATGTATTCGTCTGAATACGACGCCAGTCCCTCTCCTGTTCGCTGTTTAAATCGGAGTGAGGATGTCCAAAACGTCTCCGCTCCTGCCTTTGCTGTAGGAGGATGTCACGAGAATTCGGTGGAAGGACGTCGCTAGGCCATGCCGTTGCTCGGACGTTCAAACCTCGAGCAATACGGTCTGCCCTAGCGTTTCCTGCCAGTCGCTCGTGTGCCGGACACCAGACGATAGTGTGGTGCCCCTCTAGTTGAGTGCCTAAAATTTTGCTTATTGATTTGGGTGCCGTTCCTTGTAAAAACAGGCGGCAAGCCGCTTGTGAGTCGGATAATATGACAGCCGAATTGGTTTGGCGCTCGGCGTCCTGAATGGCCAAGGCAATGGCTGCAGCCTCTGCCACGTATGCCGAGGCGGTTTTGAAGGATGCCGTTGTTACGTTGTTGTTGCATGTAGAGACTATGGTGAAAGTGTCTGAGCTGGCTCGACTGGCATCCGTATAATACACCCCCGGTCCCATGCCGAAACGTTTGTGAAGGGTCTTTGCCCTTGCTCTGCGTCGTCCGGGATGGTACTTGGGGTGCATGTTTTTGGGAATTGGGGCCACCGCGATGTGCGATCGAACATTGCGGTCTATCTGTGCCGTTTCCTCTCCGCAATACTGGGGTCTCAGGGGAAAGCCTAACCTCGCCAATACTTCCCTGCCCTGAGTTGAAGAACAAAGTCGTTCTTTCTGGGAATATAACGTCGCGACTGCGTACTCGTCAAAAGTATTGCGCAGGCCCAGTCCCTCGAATCTCTCTGTGCTAGTGCATTCGGGAAGACCAAGGGCGGCTTTGTATTCAATGAAAACAGTGAACAGACAGTAGAGATACAAGGCCGAGAAATACCTCGGTTAACAGAATATAAATACCTTGGTATATGGATAAACGAAGGCAATGGATATGTGGAAACACAGGAAAAAACCATAACAGTAAAGGGCAAGAGAAATGCAGCCATAATGAAGCACAGAGCGCTATGGGGATACAATAGGTACGAGGTCCTCCGAGGTATGTGGAAAGGTGTAATGGTTCCAGGACTTACTTTTGGAAATGCGGTTGCTTGCTTTAAATCAGGGGTACAATCAGGACTCGACGGGAACCAAAGGTCAGTGGGTCGCCTTGCACTCGGCGCTCACGGGAAGACTACAAATGAAGCTGTGCAGGGTGATATGGGCTGGACTAGTTTTGAGTTTTGAAGTGAGGGAAGCTCGCAGTAAAATTGAGTATGAAGAACGGCTGAGGAATATGGAAGAAAGTAAATGGGCTGGGAGAGTGTTCAGGTATCTGTACAGGAAAAACATTGATTCACAGTGGAGGAAAAGAACAAGGAAGCTTACCAGCAAGTATGCGGCCTGTAGGGTGGACAACACAGCAACAAAGAAGGTCAAGCGGAAAGTCAGAGAGGCTGAATTAATCTCATGGGTGGCGGCAATGGAAAAGAAACCTGCCATGAGTAACTACTTAAGAGGAAAGAACAAAATCAGGAAAGAAACCATTGATGATAACTCAAAGGGAAGCTCATTATTTTCGAAGCGAGATCGGTATGCCTTAGAACACGCACCTATAAAGCGAGATATAAGAAGGAAGAAGAAGCATCTGCTTGCTGCGGTAAAGCTAGGGAAACCACGGAGCATGTTTTATTAGAATGTGAAGACGTCTACCCAGCGGTCGATTTAGGCACCACTGGCCTCCTTGAAGCCCTTGGGTTCAGTGGGAGCAGTGGTAAAGCAAACATGTCCGCAATAGACATTAGTAAGAGGCGACTGGAGGATTGGTGGAAGAAAAGTATGGAAACGACAAAAGACGGAGACGTACAAAAGCACTGTTCGCAATAGGGGATGAGAAAATTTGGGCGTGGTAGTTCATGGTGTTTTTTTTTCTCTTTTCATTGTTTAACCTAGGTAGGATATTTGGCAGTATAGTAGCAAGAGCTTGGTGGCTCAACCCACCGCTCCATTCCAAAGGGGACGCTCATAATATCCATCCATCCATCCATCCATGGTGGTGTTGCTGTCGTCCGGGCTCGGTGACTCACCGGGGAGGCCAAGATGGCGGCTCTTCTTCTTGGCCGCCATTTGCCTCATTGACCCGCCCTTCGGGGCGGCCATCTTGTGTGTGCGGAATTTCGCCGCACACTCCCGCGAGCTTGTGGCGTGTTCACCGACACAAACAGAGCACCGCGGAAACACTCGTGAGGGGCCCGCACCCCCTCCACAAGCGGGGCTTGTTGCCCGCATGGGCCTCACGTGTTCTGCTGCGTGTTGGGACAAGCATCCGGTCGGTGCGCGACAGCCCCACAGAGGCCGCAGGCCGGGATTTTCCGGTAGTAGGTTTGCACTGGGATGCGCATGTTCTCATGGAGCACAAAACGCGGTTTCTCCCTCCCGACGAAGGTTACCCGAGCATTGTTAGTGGAGCCGAATTTCCTCACCTCGACGATGGTGCCTGCTCTCCATTACACCTGCTGCCGAAGCGATTCAGTGGTGTCAGAGTTGCTGACGACGATGATGGCGTGGCAGACATCGCCTCCGTCTTGTACAAGGTATCCGTGGAGCGGAATCGCCCCATGCTCGGTGTTGATTGATAAGTCCCTAAGGAGCCGATCTGCCGCCGCCGGCTTCGGGGTGTGGATCAATATCAGGTTTTGTTCACGGGACGGCAGAACCGTAACAGACCTTGCCACCTCAGGCCCGAGGTAGGCCGTAATGGCGGCACCGTAGCGGTTCTCCGAAAATGCTTGCTGCAGCGACACATGTTCGCGTGGCTTGAGCACGACCACGAAGTCGTCAGGGCCCGGTTTTGGGAATGGGTGAGGCTTCCAGTCGGTAAGGGCCTTGCCTTTGCTTCCCGCAGCGCGCGAGGCAGGAGGCTGCGTCTTGCCGGCCGGTGTGCCGGAGGGCGGGGCAGCGATGGACGCCGCCGTCCTGGCTTGAACGAGTGAGCGACGCGCGACCGCTTCATTGAGAGATTGGTGCCGAAATTTCGGAATAAGAGCGGAGTTTTGGTCTGATGTTGAAGCCGTCGTCCAGGCCATGGCGTCGGGATCGTAACCCCTCAGGAATGACGCAGGAGCTGCCATTTTAGTCCGGGAGGCCGGTTCCACGCCACCGGGCGTCGGCGTCGCCCACGTAGGCGGGTGTAATTCCGTCGTAAAATGTTCAAATGTGGTCCCACCTGGGGAACATTAGTGGGCACGTGGTCCAGACGGTGTGCTGCGTCGATTGACGTCGGTCTTATTGGGGTGCAGAGGATTGAGCCGTGACTCCAGCCGCAAATCGACGGAGCCGATACGCCACACGTCTTACGCCGTCGCGCGCTAGCAGCGTTCCGGGCTGGGATGGCGAGCCCATTTGTTGTTCTTGCGAGGTTTCTGATTGTGCTGGAAATGGGTCCGAAATGTGTCAAAATTACATACATTTTTTAAGGGGCTGCAGGTCATGAAGAAAAGAATAGTGAACGTAGTAGAATTATGATTTAGGCATTTAGCGAATGAGCGTTGATATTTGCTAAATAATTAAATGGCGGCTCAGTGTGCAATCATACTTGTGTTATTTTTCTATAAAAACTGTCCAATCACCCGCTCGAAGCACCTGTACAAATATTTATTCAAAAACAGGCGTTACGAGAACGGGAAAACTGTCGTCTCGGAGCTCCAGACGACGACGCGGAACGTCTAAGTTATAGTTATATATTACAGCGCCTACAGAAAAGTTGTCGAATGCAGGCATGCCCGTCACACTGAAGTAAAATGAAGGAACGTTCCGTAGAGACAGCGTTTATTTATCAAAATAGTACTTTTCATTGTTAATCTCTTGCTACGAGTGAACAGAACAAACAAGAACAAGTCGCGTACAGAAGTGTGTACCCAATCCGCGCCTCAAGGGATTCTTGGCGTTTCCTCTGTAGTGGGCTGCGCGCTTTCCGGTTGCAACAAACAAACCAACCAAACAAACAAGTGAGGAACGACCAAGCCATCAAGGTAGAAGAAGAGAAGAAGCTGGTAGCCACGTGCAATTGGAAGCATCTCATCCCGTAGGAACGTCGCTACTCAATCGTTTGCGCCGACAAACCTCTCAGCGATGGAATCGGTGGAGAGGGGCCTCGATTCGTCCAAGCACGCGAAGCACTCCACGAGGAAGCCCAAGTCGGTAACGAAACAACCGCGGAAAGGACACAAAGGGGAAGAGCTCTCGACTGGGACGAAGTCTCGGAAGAGAAAGAAGTCGGCCACGCACAAGGTCTCCGAACGTGTTCCTTCCGCAAGAAGCAGATCAGCCATCGACGAGGCGCCGCTATTAACGACCGAGATTTCCGCGACGGAGCAGCCCGCCCTCTCAAAAGAAGCGCAAAGGCGCGACGAAAGCGTTCATCCGGGCAACGAAGACGAAGTCTCGGTGCGCGTTCGACAAAGCGACCGGAATGGCGTCGGTGGTGCCCAGCGCGACACGCGAGGCAGCCGTGCTGGTTCCCGGGAAGCCCTGCGATCGCAGTCAGCTGCCGCGAATCTGGGAGACTCGGCCCCGCCAGGAGGCATGGCACTCGCGATCGGCCCCGAGGAACACCGGACTGCGCAGGTGGCGCCACCTCACGGACGCACAGGCCAGCCTCCTCCCGTCAGTGGCAACGTGGGGCTCTGCAAGAGCGCGGCTACCAACGTCGGTTCGCCTGCGGAAGCGGGCCCCGCTTTGGACAGCGCGGGCAGAGCCCTGCCGCCTCTGGTTACCGGAGGCGATCCCGTCTCTGCGCCGGAGTCCGTCGGGTTGTCGGTTCTGGGCTCGGAAGTAGCCTCAAAGTCCGGAGCCTTTCTGGCCGAGAGCAGGCTTTCCGTTGCGACGGAGGCCAGCACCTTCGGCGCATCTGCGCAGAGGTCGAGGATGTCAGTACCCGGCGCTCACCGACGGTCCCTGCAGCTGCAGAGGGTGAACGAAGCCATCGCAGAGCGTGCGGCGATGGACAGGCGGAAATCAATCCTTTTACAGGTATGTTGATTAGATAACAGCCCCTACACGTTGTGGTGAGCTGAGCGATACAATAATTGACCCGCAGCAACATTCCCCAAGCGTATAAGAGCTTTACCTTTACTAACGTGTCGGGCTGTTTAATCCAGAGTGGTGTATATATTACAGCGAGTTAAAACATAGATGTACGGTATCTATAAGTTTCACAGAATCTCTTGCCGCCGAAATGCAACGAATTTCCCGTTGCTCTCGTTTTGCTTCGCTTTAGCCGCTGCAATCTCACTAAATACCGTGAAAAAGAGAACGCGCGATATTTGACGGATAGCGCGATCTGCCATGCATCCACCATCTTACACGCGCTTGCTTGAGTTTACCCTCCTCACATTTTAAGTGTTGCTTCCAGACGCCTTTAGTTGGCAACCATTTGATTTTTCGCGGAAGTTCGTCGTTATCAACGTAATAGTAATGCTTTGTCTGGCGCTCGTTGTGCACAACAGAGTAATTTTTGACGAGTTGTATCTCCGCTATGGGAAACCAGCGCTGCTCAGGGGGCTCTCGCGGAAAACTGCCCTCAGCGCCGCAAGCGAGGAGTCGCTGCAACGTTTAGTCTCCCAAACGAACGCGGGGCCACAGAGAGCACCTTGTTCTTACGTTTTGCGAAACTAACCTTGTCGAGGATGGCCTGTTTTAGAGCGCAGCTCTTACGCTTCGGCGTTGAGCGTCGGCGTTCCTCGGCCTGCCTCCACAGAATAAAGAACCAACTTTAGAGAAGGGAAACTGTACCTTATGCAGTGGTACGATAATAAGCAGCGGAAGTGCATGGAACTTGCCTAGACACCCGACTGAAGCCACTGTTCAAACAGGAAGCGGAAATATTATTTACAGCGAAGCTGTTAAAGGGATCCCTCACTAGGTCTCGTCATTATGAGCTGACAAGCGCTGAGCATAGAGTGCGCGATAACGATCATGTCTGCGAAGTATTACGTCGCTACGCGCCGCGGAAAGATATCAAATTTCAAGCCGAACGCCGTTTTCCCTTCTCTTCACGGCCGCCGCGCTCCAAGCCGGAGGATGGCGTACACGTGCTAGTTCGCCTACGAACAAGTGTTCGCGCTGTGACGTCCCTCGTCGTGACACGTGACTTCGAGAATTATTCAAGCCAACATCTGTTATTTCTGTAACATGTTGCCACAATGGACGAATTAAAGCTTAGAGAAATAATAAAGCACAAACCGAATGTCCGCATGTTTTTGTTTTACTTCGCACCGCAGCAAGATGTAGTACTGCTTCGTCTGCTTGTTCGCACGTGGTGCAGTCGCTCGCGCAGACACCGTGTTTCAGCGCGGGATCATGCTCCGTGATCCGCTTGTGGCTGCCTTAGTATTCGTGTAGCACAGACATATACCGCTAGTCAGGAGTCCTCGTGGGTAGCACGCAAAATCGTGTGCTGCTTGAAACGAGACAATCGGAACAGCTCGCACGCGACGCCGTCAACGGAGGTGCTCCGCGCAATGAGAGAAAAAGAAAAGCGATGAAAAAAAATGAAGATGGGGTTCATGACGTATGCGTCATGCGATCCTCGACGTCCGGCATTGAAGAACGTGGGGAAACAATTTCACTTCCGGAGGCTAGACGGGGTAAGTGGAGAGAGCGTCTATGTTTGCCGTGAAGCTCGCCTCCTTAAATCGTGGGTTCGCAACACTAAAATATTTATAATGAACCGATCTGAAAAATTTTTGCGGCAGAACGCTCACCACAGGGCGCATAACAACTTCCAGCGGTAAAGCCCCTTAAACGTCGTAAAGTAGCGACACTCTCCTCCTCCGCCTTCACTCCTCCTCGTTTCACCTCTCTTTCACGCACCCTCCTCGACCGTGGCGCCGCCTACACTGCTGAGCGTAGCAACGGCGCCAATATGCGCTCCTCGCCACTCCGTACACGCTTCTCGAGCAAAAATGGCGCTGATGCCCGGCGCGAGGGCCCAAGTGATGCTATTAGGCCAATAGCGACGCTGCGCCGGCCTCAGCCAGAGCGCGCGAGAAGGAGGTGGCATCCTTCAAAGCGTGGCACTACTTTACGAAGTTTGATAGGCTGTATCCAGCGAATAACTAATATTTGCTATAAGGACTGGTCAGGGGCCCTTTAAGGGATGCTTTCCCCAGGATCGTGACCGTGCGTTAACACAAAACTATTATCAGCAGGATTGGCTCTAGCGTCGTCTTATTCCACAGCTGGCGCGTTGGCGCCAATTCGCGCGAACGCGCTCGTGCCAGTGCTCCCGCGTTCGTGGTCGTCAAAAATTGATTAAATAATTAAGAAACACAAAGACGTAACCAATTTTACAGCGAAGCTGTGAAGGGCTAGTTCCCCCCCCCCTCCATATTCGTGTCTGTGTGTAGACACAAAACTCTCCATACGTGGGCCCATCCCGAATATAGTGAAATACCGGGCCGACCAACGGCGGACGTGTAATTCGCCATTAAGGGGCCCACGTACACAGCTTCGCTGGTCATCCTTCTTCACAGAGTGGAAGGACCGTGGTTAAAAGGAGCCAAATCCAATATGGCCGTTTTTTGCCTGTAGCATACCCTGGTTCGCACCCAACTCGCCCTGCTGGCTTTGCGGCATGCCTCAGTACCTTGGTAGCCGCGTAGCTGGTGTGTTATATTTGCCAGGAGACTTCTGTCAACCAAAGGACCAGGCAGGATTCCGTAAAGGCTACTCAACAATATACCATATTCACACTATCAATCAGGTGATAGAGAAATGTGCGGAATATAACCAACCCTTATATATGGCTTTCATTGATTACGAGAAAGCGTTTGATTCAGTCGAAACCTTAGCAATCATGGTGGCATTACGGAATCAGGGTGTAGACGAGCCGTATGTAAAAATACTGAAAGATATTTATAACGGCTCCACAGACACCATAGTCCTCCATAAAGAAAGCAAGAAAATCCCAATAAAGAAAGGCGTCAGGCAGGGAGATACGATCTCTCCAATGCTATTCACAGCGTGTTTACAGGAGGTATTCAGAAACCTGGATTGGGAAGAATTGGGGATAAGAGTCACTGGAGAATACCTTAGTAACTTGCGATTCGGTGATGATATTGCCTTGCTTAGTAACTCAGGGGACCAATTGCAATGCATGCTCACTGAACTGGAGAGGCAAAGCAGAAGGGTAGGTCGAAAAATAATCTGCAGAAAACTGAAGTAATTAATGCTTAACAGTCTCGGAAGAGAACAGCAGTTTGCAATAGGCAGCGAGGCACTTGAAGTGGTAAGGGAATACATCTACTTAAGACAGGTAGTGACCGCGGATCCGGATCATGAGACTGAAATAATCATAAGAATAAGAATAGGCTGGGGGTGCGTTTGGCAGGCATTATCAGATCATGAACAGCAAGTTGCCATCATCCCTCAAAAGAAAAGTGTATAACAGCTGCGTCTTGCCAGTACTCACGTACGGGGCAGAAACGTGGAGGCTTACGAGTAGGGTTCTACTTAAATTGAGGACGACGCAACGAGCTGTGGTAAGAAGAACGATGGGTGTAACGTTAAGAGATAAGAAAAGAGCAGATTGGGTGAGGGAACAAACGCGAGTTAACAACGTCTTAGTTGAAATCAAGAAAAAGAAATGGGGGGCATGGGCGGGAGATGTAATGAGGAGAGAAGATAACCGATGGTCATTGAGAGTTACGTACTGGACTGCAAGGGAAAGGGAAGCGTAGCAAGGGGCGGCAGAAAGTTAGGTGGGCGGATGAGATTAAGAAGTTTGCAGGGACAACATGGCCACAATCAGTGCATGACCGGGGTAGTCGGAGAAGTATGGGAGAGGCCTTTGCCTTGCAGTGGGCGTAAGCAGGCTGATGATGATGATATAACAGGAGACCGAAAATGCCTTACTGACGTCCATACAAACAAGCCACATGTTAGTGAACACGGTGTGCGACTTCACTGGTTGAAGACAAGCAGTGAATCTTCTCTTACAAGAGCAGAAATAAAATTTGCATGACGAGATACGCTGAAACCACTAACGCGAGCTCGTCAACGGCTCGCCTTCAGTCGACGCACATGGCGGTCTGGTAACGAGCGACAAGCAGCAGCGCAGGCAGATTCGACAGTGTCCCACGTGTTTGCACCGACAGTAACCGTTGAAGCTTAGCAACATTAATTGCAAAGCAGTCAGGGGACGCAGGTATGTGTTGCAGCACTCACCACGGCGTTATATGAACTACCCGGCATTATAGCGTTACCTCGTTTCCATCCTGTACGTTACGATTATTCGTCATGGTGTTATTGCGGCACATACTGCGATATTGACAATGAACGTTACTAACGAACACAATAGCAATAAACCTAATTGATCACTCAGTTAAGAATTACTATTACAAAGCGAATTTGCAAAGATATAGGAAGCGACGCTTAAAACCGAATGCCAGCAGGCCTTTAGTGATCGTTATGGCGAGCCGTTATTGCGAAGTCAAAGGACGAGTGATGATGTCGGACTGTTCACGAAAACGGCGTCGTCGTCTGTGACACCTACAAATCTCATGAGACAGGCAGCACTTCAGAAATGCACTCGCGGCGCTACGGCGCATGCGTTCTGTCCTAGTGGCACTGACGCGTACCGCGGCCAACGATCTTGTAATATACTGCTTGCAACTTGACTCCATAGCTCCACGCCAGTGCGATGCCAGCAACGTTCGCAGTGTATACAGCCTCATCTAGGCGTTTAAAACGGGAAGCGGCGTGGGCTTCTTCCAGACTACGGCGTTAGCCACCTATGTGCATATAGCGGCCAATTTTCGTTGATGGAAGGCAAATGGATAGAAAAACGCCTTTGTTTCTCGGGGCGAGACTAAAATGAACATAATGTTGCCGAGGAAGTCTTACTGAAGTGTCAGATTTCATTTCCTGTCAGTGGCAGCGCATGTCCCACTTCACGTATACATATAGTCGTTTAAGGCGCGGCAACGCTATACGCCGATGTGCGATATACCGACTAGACGCCGGTGCCAACGATCGGCCGACTAGTAGCGGACCGTGGTTCTGCGAGGCTTGCTTTGGCACACTAGGCCGACAAGCACGCATCCTACTGCTGCGAGTTGTCTCAGTGTGATCGGCTTTTGTGCCGACAAGGCCGTCCAAAACAAAAAGTGGCGACGATTACGTTACTTCCTGATGCCAAATTTAGGCGGAGCTCCTCAGCTGTTTCGGCTGAAGAGGCAAATTGAGGCAAAGAATTCAAGCAAGACATGTATGTGCAGTAACAGATAACTTTTTGTTCTTCACACATATTCCTTCAAGAAACACTCCACTCCCAGTTCTTGATTGTCGTGAAGGAAGCTTTGTGGTCGGAAAAATAGATGGATACATGCTCGACTTGCTGCACCAATGCCTGGTTCGTCGTAGTGCACCTCCGGATTCTGGCGGCGACGGCGCTGGGCCTCAGCTCGGGCAGCTCGTTTAGCAACACCGGCAGACGAAGGACGTCCACCGGTTGCCTCGCTCATGGCTCAGAAAGAACTTTCTGAGAATAAACTATTTATATAGGGAGACGGATTATATTACAATAAAAACCGTCTGTGAGCCTCGGACAATGCGTCTCATGCGGAACATTTCGCACCAGCTGCCCCAAACGGCGCGTAGCATGGCGCAACTGCCTCGCTTATCGGAAGGTCGCGAGAGGCAGCGCGTAGGCCCACAGGAACGTTCCGCGGCGACGAGATGGCAGCGACTGATTGACGCCGCTGTCAGCAGCGAGTCGACTGAACCTGGCTCTGCATTCCGGCTTGGGAAGCGCGCACCGTGATCCGCTGATACAGAGCCGGCGCTTCGGCAACCGGAGAACACAGCGCGCTCTCGCGCGGTCGCCGCCCCGGAGGTGTGTGTGGGGGGGGGGGGTACACGCAGTGGCCAAAAGCGGCGGCTGTGCTTTTTCGGCTCGGGCAGCAGCACATCATCGAGACCAGCCTCCAGCGATCCGACACTCTGATTGCCGCCACGCAGGGGTATCGATGGAGGAGGAGCGAAGAGAGCAAGGCTCACGCCGTGCCCGGGCGATGGCGCCAAGAGCGCGTGCAGCTAGAGCTGTGCGCTGGCTCCGGCTACGGAGCTGGTTACGGCGAGGGACAACGGCGAGTCTCGACAGCGACGCGAAACGAAGGAACAGGCGCCAAAGAACTGCGCTCCAAAAAGAAAAAGACAGTCTGCCTATTGTCATTCGGCCAGTCGCCGTCCGATTAGCCACTGAGCTAACCGTTCAGGCGGTTCTTCACTTGTACATGTATATGTAATTAATTACACTCAAGATCAGCCGGGACATGCTTTAGAAGTTGAAATGCTCAAACTTTAGTTCCTTTAGGCTACCCACATGAACTTTAAGTCAAATTTTCATCTCTTCGACGAAGATTAGGCGTATTACCAGTACCTTCGTGGACCTTGACTAAAAAGTAAGCAGTTAGCAGGAAGGGAACTGCTTTTATAGTTCAGTTCTACTCGCCTGAGCAATTTGAAATCTCACAATGTTCTCTTCGTACTGTCCACGCACACTAAGCTGGAAGAGGCAACACAGCGCGGGGCCGTAGATGGGTACGTCATGGAAGGCGGCCGATCGCGCTCTCCGAGGCCTCCATGAATGAAATTTGACGGCTTAGATTGGCGGATATGTGTGTATCGTCATGTCGGCACATCTCCTAATTCCCGAGACGCATTCTTTACGTCTTATGTCATGGGTACAACAAGTGACGCATGATATGTACTACCTTCGGTGAAGCAACGTAAACAACCGCCTCGTGAAGTTGCCAAGCGTGTCGACACTGGCGTCCACGAGTTCGTGAGAAAACAACAGTTTGAAAATGTACGTCCACGCGCGCACAGTTTTCTCCAAGAATACCTTATGGAACACGCGAGCTGTAAATATGATGACGTTAACAAAACGCGAGAACCAGCTATCAAAATGTCGCCGTTGTTTACGGGGCCGTGACTCGTGTATTGAGTCGGGTTGTAATGAAATATTCCGTCTGTCCCACGTAACCTGACCCACGTAACTTGAGCCAAACATTAAATATACGCAAATACCACGTAGCCGGACAGAACCAAGGTAATATCGTTTGCCGTCGCTTGGCGATACTCAGATTACTTTGTTCATACCGCCTAATTAGACAATTAGCCTCGATTATTTAATCAACTTCTCAAATGTTATAATCAGATGAAAAGTGTCAATGACAAAATGGTGGAGTGACATGAAAAACCCCCGATACAGCTTTCTGTTGCTCTATACGTGCTACATAACAGTGCGTTTTTTTTTTCAGAGCGTGGAAGAAGCCCGCGATTGCATGCAAAGTGCCTCGAGCGGCCAGTCGTGCGGCAATGCTGCGCGTATTTTTTGACACTCGAAATCTCAATAGAAGAGGTAAACTTATTAATAAAATTTGGAGGGCGATTCAACCTCCAGTTGAATTCGACGGAAGACGAAAGTCAAGCTGGCTAGACTTAAACACACGTGACGTGCGCAGACACACGGACACAAAGAACTCTGTGACCGCGAGCAGCATAGAACATTCAGGGTCTCGTCAGCGTTGTCGCGTTCCTGTAATGCGACGTGCTCATGGCTGCCACGATGTGTGTGCGTCAGCTTCGCGCTTTTGGAGTGCAGTGCTTTTTGAAGGCGTTGTCGCTTAGTCTGGCTCTCCAGTTTCCACAGTGCCGCGTCTTGCCGTCGAGCTACAGACCGCGCACAGCCCACGCAGCAGTGTACGTAGTTCCTACATCTGGACCACGGAGTGGTCTAGGCGCGTATTCCCTTTGCTTCAGGGCGATAATAAGCTCCACAGCAGCAGCTTTTCGGCATGGCGTTCTGAAAACGGGGGCATGCTTGCGCGATGTGAAGGACGCGTTGCATTACTGCAAGAAAAAACCCACACCGGCGGTTACCACACCACACTGCTTTGTGTGGGAAAACGATGCTAGAATCTTGAGGGAGGGTCTGCATAGCTGTGGTACAGTTCCTTCCAGGAAGCAAAGCTGCGTAACCTGACGTCTTAGTACCCATGTCACACGAGAGAATTTCAGTTGCTTGTGTGCACCTTCTGCATGAGGATTGGAACACGAATACGCCTTGAAACATTTCGCCACCTGGGGTTCAAATCCTGGGGCAGATCAAGATTGTAGATGTAATGTGAGTAACGTTCTTCAGAAACCGCAATAAAGCTTATGAAAGCAGTGTTTTTATGTTTAATTATCCACCACGGCGAAAGATCGCATGATGATTTCATACAATTCACATTGCAATAAAACGTGCCACGCGTATTGCTTGCACGCGGGAAATACTTATCGGTGTTCAATTTCGCCTGCATGCGCATGCGCCCCTGGTCTAATCGTTAGAATATTGGGCTGATGTGCTAGGGGTGCTCTGTATGAATGCTGCCGTTAGAAAATTTCATTTATTAAGTATAGCGTATGAGTACACATATATATAACTAAATTTGTAACATCACCGCGAAGCAGTGGTCCCCAAGGTAAACTAGCGCTTAACGCGGAGCACTCCTGAAAAGCGGCCCTCAGCGCCGTGACATTTAGTATCCCATGCAAACGCGTGGCCGCAGGGAGCAAGCTTCTTTTTTTTACCTTTTACTAAAATGTAACCTTAGCGAGTTTTGTGTGTCGCTTTTCGATTTGTCAGTGTGAATGTTGAAAACGGTGACGAGGCAACGATATCACAGAGGACGCATTTTCTTGTGGAAAGAACCTCTAGAAGTGTCTTGTGCAGAAACCATCAAGGCATCCACCAGCGGCCTGCAAGCGTATTCCAGTGCCTGCACGTGGTTCCAAAAGCATCTACTCACTGCAAGAGTTTTCATGCAAATTTCTCGTGAAGGGCGAGTATTGCACACGGTAAATTGTTTGATACGGTCAGAAAACGATAGCCGACAACGACCGTTGAGAGTTCCAGCGAAATATATTCGCGAGTGAAAAAGATAAACGCCGTCGTAATTCAAGTAAGGGATCACTTGGGCGATTTCTGCTTCTGCTTATTCTAGGCGCAAATAGAGGAACTGAAGAGATTTGCAAAGTTAATTTCGAAGTAAATACATTTAATCGTTATAATAGTGCAAATGTAGATGATTGGCAGCTTTATAGAGGCGACAAAGAACAATTTAAGCTAAGTAAATAAAGACAGGATACCCATAGAGATACATAGGGCTCCTTATACATTGCACGAGAGAGCTCATGGAAGGGGTGGGCCAACAGAATTAAGGAGGTAGGTCAATTTGAAATTTGGGGGTGGGCCAACTTGAGTTTCTGCTCTTCGAATCTGTTGCTAACGGCGGCTCAGAACGAACCGCTCACGCTCATTATAGCCGAAATCTTACCGTTTTTACCGTTTTACCCTCTCTTCGCAACATTTTCACACAAATAAGAAGAAACAAATGCTCATGTTTGGGACGCCTCCAGCATCGATGCGAGCACGGCCAAGCCAATTCGCCGTTCGCCGTCGGTATCCGCTTGCGCTGCAGCCAGAAGAGTTTGGTTTGAAGTGCCGTGCCACACCAATCGAAGTCGCCCAACTGCTAAACATTGGTCGTTTATAGATATAACTGTGGCCAAGAATCGATCTAAGGTTGTCACGGAACCAATCAGTGTATATCACAATAATTACAAAGCTAGCGTCGCTGTATCATTGCCAAATTACGAAAGTAAACACATGTACTGTTGTCTAAACCTGCGTGATGTGCTACAGCGTGGAGGAAGGAAAAAGCTAGGAGGGAGCATACCGTAATGCGATTGAAGCCAAACTTGATGGCCCAACATGTGAGCGCACGTCAACGTGCGCGGATGATTTTATGTTCCCGCTCTGCAGGCAGAACCACGGCAGGCCAGCTGAACAAGCGCGCGACGAATAAATTATTACTGGCATAGCTACTGGGCACCAAACGTCTCAGCAAATCTCGATTCTTGTTCTGTGATCTCGACAGAAAAGGTCACGTGTTGGGCACCCACTGTGGCCACTGTGGCACGGAGCGTTCGCTTGCCAAGGCTGGCGGCATGACGTAATGCTTCCTCCTATATTTCTTTCCTTCCTCCATGCGCATTCGCTGGCCATCCGCCTTCACAGAGTCGAATGGTTCCTCAATTTTTTTTTTGTTGTTGTTGTAGCCAAACGCACTCCGCGTCTCTGGAGACCATTGCACGCTATAAGCGCTCGCGGGGCATGTGCCGTCAGCAGAGCAGCAGACGACGGTGTCGGCCCGGTGTATTTACTGTCGCAATAAAATGAACTTTAGAAATGTGCACTGCATAAAATGCCCGTTGTGAAATGAACTCTAGAAATGTGCACTGCATAAACGGCCTCTTGTAACACATTTAAAACGCTGAACTTAGCAGCTGCACCCTGCAATATGAAATGCAGGCCAACTTGAGAACGTAATTTCGCAGAAATCTTGTTCCCAGCTCAAAATTGAGCGGTTTTGACCTTTACTTCCTACGTAGATAATCTTCCCCGTGAGAGGAGCCTCGTCCAATGATTTCATTGCAACATTTATGAATTCTGTTTTTATTGTTCTTTGTTTCATTCGACAGGAACGCGTGACTTGGTGGTCAACGCTGACAAAGTCCTGCGTCGCCGTAGCTGCGTTTGCCTGGGTTGGCGGGGCGCTGCTCCTGCTGCTCGCCGTTTACGCTGGCCGAAAGAGTCACGCCCACAAGTCGTGCACGACGCCCGGTTGCATCGAGTTCGCCAGGAGTCTGCGCCAGTCGATCAACATCTCCGTGCAGCCGTGCGAGAACTTCGGCCGCTTCGTCTGTGACGGCTGGAGAACCAGGTACCGACTGACGGTTCACGAGCAGGCGTTCGTGAAGGTGCTCGAGAGCGTCGGCCTTTCGCTGCTCACCGTGCCTGTGTCGGGCAATCAAGGCCAGCACAGCGCGAAGCAGAAGGCGGCACTCCTGTACCGCAGCTGCGACTCCGTGAGGCGCGGAGACCGGGACGAGCTGGAAAACGTACGCGAGGCGCTGCGCAGTGAAGGCATCGTCTGGCCTCACCGGTCATCGGACCCTGACTTTCTGCACGTGGCACTTCGGTCGTCCCTCGTACTTCGATGGGGTGTCCCGTTCGACGTCACCCTGAGATCCGAGGGCAAACACCTGGTGGTCCAGCTGGAGGCATTCGAAATGTTCGCCTTGCTCCGAGACAAATTCGTGGCAACGTCTCCCGGGTCGCCAGAGAGAAAGGCTTATTTCGATACGCTCCAGTCTAATTTCAAGATGAACGACAGCCACCTGCTGCACTTGGACGAGGTCAACGACTTGGACAAAGCCGCCTTCGCCATGCTTCCGAAGAGCGTCCAGGCCTCCCATTACGCGGTGAGGCTAGACGAGAAACACGTCTTTGCTGGCGTCGACAACGTGACGCAGGAATATTGGCGCCAAGAGCTCAGCCCTTTCGTGTCCTTAAACAAGACCGAACGCATCGTCTTCGCGACCCACACGGAGAATTTTATCCGTAAGGTCTGGGAGCTCTGGGCTGTCAAAGGCGGAGAGGACATGCACATCTTTGTGTCCTGGTGCGTGGTGCAGATAGCCGCTCTCTTCGCAAACGAGCAGCTCCAAGTCAACTTCTACGGGAGCACAGAAGCGGCTCATTTCGAGCAAGGCGCCTCGTGCCTAGCCAAGGCCTTCCTCATCGCCGGAACAGATGTCTTCTCCGGCTACAACAACTTTGTTTTCGCCGGCAGGGCACGGCTCAGGGCTCACAAACTGGTCCGCGCTTTGCGCAGAGCATTCCTGCACCGCCTGCAGCAGTGGAAGTACTACGACGCTGACGTCACGGTGACGCTAGAGCGAGACACGACAGAGGTGCCGGTGCACGTCGTCCACACGGGCTCCGTGGTGGAAGTCAATGACCTGGTTCCTGCCATGCATGACTCGCTAGTTCACAACTGGCAGAACACACCGGTAACTTCCCCGGCGAATGTTTCCTTGCGATCAAGCATCTACTCGGTCATCGAGGCTGCGCAGCTGCTGGTGTTCCAGGACAAGGACTTCCTCATGATGCCGTACGCCTTCGCGTTCCCGTACTTTGACAGAAGCTCCACGGCAGGTTTCAACTACGCTGGCGCGGGCGGGATCGCGGCGTTCGCGCTGGCCAAGCTCTTCTTGGCGGCGTACGGTGCGTCGAAAAGAGCGAACGCGTCCCTGGAGACCAGTCTACGCTGCCTGAAGAACGCGTCTGCCAACGCCGTGGCCAGAGACAACAGCCAACTGGTAATGGCACGCGCGCTCGCTGCCAGCGTTGCCTTCCAGGCCTACGAGTCCGAGTCAGCTTCCTGGGACATTACCGTGCAGAACCTGGAGGAGTACTCTGGCGCGCAGCTGTTTTTCATGGCGTCCTGCTATGTATTGTGTCCAGGGAGCGCCAGAGGACACGAAGATGGCGCGCAGTGCAACGCCCACCTGCAGAACCTGGAGGAGTTTGCGCGAGCGTTTGCTTGCGCTCTGGGCACGAAGATGAACCCGCAGTCGAAGTGCAGCATCATGTGAAGATACCCTGCGAGATATCCCTGGCTTCGGCTTGGGCAGCTACGG
Organism: Dermacentor variabilis; assembly: GCF_050947875.1. Lineage (NCBI taxonomy): Eukaryota > Metazoa > Arthropoda > Arachnida > Ixodida > Ixodidae > Dermacentor > Dermacentor variabilis. The sequence continues at coordinate 175,745,671 of NC_134571.1, forward strand.
GTACCATTGAGAAGGCCTCGCTCCCTTGCTTCTAAACTTGTGCTTGGAATCTACAATACATGCAGCATGGCCAGCTTCTAATGCTCTGCCTTCCCGAGTTTAGAATACTCTTTATTACTGCCTGTGATTCTGTTGAACTTGCGATATTTATAATTGACTATTGCATTCTTATTTATTTTTTTCCCTCTATATAATTGCTAATCGTTGCTCTAAGGTATTCTTTTTCTGTCCAATACTAAGATTGACTTGCTTGCTCTCTGGTATTACCATGTTGTGTTTATCTCGACATCTTTTGGACTGCCCAGCGCTGACGCTTTGGAAGAAGACAGTCAGAACTACTTGCAGATGGTGGAATGTTTCGCGTCATATTTTTCTCTTCGCATCGATTGCGTCATCATTCTATCGCAGTGACAAAGGCTCTCGTCACGGAGAAACTGCTTTGATACTTGACCCTCTGAATCATGAAATACTTGCAACGCGCAACGGTGTTGGTAGTGCTCACTTTCAGTGGTCTGGTCATCTAGCAATTGCAAATTTGTAGTGTGCATTGAAATCTGTGACCCAGCTTTTCTGTCGTTGCATGGCCAGGTAGACAGCACGAAAACGTTGACGCTGAACGATATCCACTGACGACTCTATTGCACCTAAGTGCCGGTCAAGGCTGGGAATAATCAAGACCAGCGCTCTCGAATAACCACAAACACAAGTTCATCGCAGTTTCAGAACTATTACGTAGCCTTGGAATCGCAAAACCGCTGCACACACGCTCTCTTGCGAGATAGACTTCGTGTTTGCTGATGCATGCCTGGCCTCGTACCTCTGAGAATTTCGCGAAGTGTTCACGTCAGCTCGCCACACACTTGTACGACGGCCACGACAACATGCAATTTTGCGAGGTGATAGCGTGTACAGTATAAACAGTATATCATCGTCGCTGTGTTCTTTTATGTCTTATTCCTTTCGTGCGTGTCATCACTTTCCCTACCCGCGAGTTGCAGTGTTAGCGGCCTAGGCTCGTACTCCATATTGTCCAAAGGCCTAAGGTGTAATTTTCTTGAGACGTGCCGACACCTGTGGTCGTAATGGATTCGTTTAAGACTGTACAGATCCTTAACTATACATAACCATACGGAAAAGCAATGAAGCTATTGTTGCACAGAAGAAATCTGTTTCAGTGAACTTTGTTTTTGTTCTTATCGAATGGACACTGTTCCGTTAAATGCAGGGGCTTGCCTTTAGGCATAGTAAATGCGTGGTAGTATGCACAAATTTCTTCCATGCTGGTATTCTAATAAGAAATGGCAGTAAGGACCGTGTACCTAGCGTTCCATGTCGGGAGGGCGTCCTTGGCCAAGGCCTGTTGCAGGAAGCCGGAAGATGGGTTCTGTGAACTCCGGGACAATTGCTCAGCAGCAACGTTATATTGGCGTTACATCCGCATTTCCAATACTGGCGTCGCAGATTAGATAGGAAGAACCGCACGGATCGCGGAACTGTTGCGGCCAGAAGGCGGTTACAGTGTGCGCATGTGTAACCTGCCGGACACGCAACCTCCGCAACGATACCTCCGAAAAATATTCCGTTGTGCTTGTCGAAATACTCAGGGCGCCGACGTGAACCGCGGATAATATGAGCAAAAATATGAACGCCATGTGGACGGGGATTCATGTTTGCCGCGAAGAAATTGTACGTAGCCTTTGCTGGTATAGAAAGCTAGTGTGCGTAATATTTTATATTAATATGTTTGTTTGCCATTTACCGTGCTTATAAAACAAGTTTGCAAATTAGGATTGCTCAAAATACGAAGCGTTAGCACGCATAGCTAACGCAGCATCACGCACGGTGCAGATTATTGTATATTAGGCGTTTTATACAGCGGCATTTGCATGCATGCATATTACGTACCGGGTGTTTGCACGAAGACCTTTATTGTAATATTCAGAAACTTCGGTTTAGTAATAAAAGTGATGGTATCTTCGGAGACATGCCCTCAGCGGCGCCGACCACGGGGTGTCGAGTGATGCGTTGTAATCAGTCGCTATTCAATAAAAGTGCATTACTTAACTTTTAGACATTTAGTTTCAGTGGGCTCATCGTAATCGGGAAACTGAAGCAAACTCTCCGTACAAACCAGATCAACTTTTGGATCTGGAGAAATGCAGTTGCCCGCGGCACTGTAGGACGACGTGACTTTCGGCCACCAGAGGGTGCCATGCTGAAATTTTGTGTTGCAATGAGTGCAAAGCCGCACCCCTCGAAGGAAGGAAGGAAGGAAGGAAGGAAGGAAATCAACTTTATATAAGGTGCCGCAGGCCACGAGGGCTTTGGGGCTCTCGTGGAGTGGGGGTCCTCCACGACGGAACCGGGAGGTTGAGTTTCCTGGCGGTGTCGTGGGCCTGCTGGACGGCCCAGAGTTGGGAAGCGAATTCTTGGCCCCGGATTGCTTCTTGGAACTTGCGCTTGTCCGGTTGGGAGTTTATGTGAGCTTGCGAGCACTGACACACCCGAACATTGACCGCTCTCACCACCCCTCGAGGCGACGTTCTGCTTACGTCACCAAGCAGCGGGCAACCAGTGCGGCCGCTGTATATATGTAAAACCAATAGCCAATGAAGGCAAGTAAAAATATGGGAGTAATTAGCTGGGGTTGAAATTAAAACAGAAAAAATAAGAAGGAAAACGGAACTGGCTGAAAAGATAATTTGCCGCCGGTATAGGAGCCAAACCCACAACCGCCGGAATACGCGTGCGCTGCACTACACCAATTGCGCTACGGCGACGGCCACGAATCTTGCCACTGTATTGAATATTCGTGTGCACCACATCTAGCCCCGGGAGTGTTAGCCAACCCCACTCAGGGACTCTCAGAACCGGTGAACTGAAGTTGATGTCTCAAATTCGTGATTACGAATAGAAAAGAAAAAGAAGTGATGTGACTCAGCAGCAGACCAAATAGAAGAAAGACAAGTTCTCATGTGACCCATTATAGCGTACCACGTGGTTTGTTGTTTCATGTATTTTCATGCCATGAGATATGAGGTGGAGAAAAAAGACTCCCGAAAAAGGCCTTGTCTTTCTTCGATGTCAAGCACTGTTGAGTGGCCTTAATTGCGCCATCTTATCCTGCTTTAGTACCATCTTATTCTTGCATAGAGACTTTTGCTTTGCTTTAATTCATTTTATTTCAGACTTCATCTACATTCGGATTGGCACATATATATCGCTGGCTAACGCGACTATTCCGGTTCTGGTTTTCGCTGCACGCAATCTTAACGAGCGCATTTGGTTTCCTTTCTTCTTTTTGTTTTTGCGTTTTCGTGCTAATTACGCATTATTGCTGATCCGTTAATGTCTTTACGCTAAATCGAAGCGTATTTTTTGTTTCAAATTCATTTTGCACCTTTTTGGTTGGCTTACGTGCACAAGAAGGCCTCAAATAGTCCATTTTGGCAAGACGAAAGCGGCCACATAGTCAAATCGCACACACCTAGAATAAATCTGAAATCGCCGAAGAAGACATTGTGTTCAAAAGTACCGTCCTTGCTTTAATTTCCGATTTTGGTTTTGAGAGGGCGCCAAGCGTACTCACTTGAAGCGCATGCCTTGGGATAGCTCCCGCAGAATGTCTCCCAGTAGGCCGCTGATGTGCACAGAACCTTTGCTCGTTGTCGAGAACACCATGTGTGGATCGTACTGTGCGAAGGAAGAAGGGAGACATCCGTTGTCACCATATACCATAGAACAGACTTCTGTGCTTAGGTTTAGGTTCACTGCTCCCGTACGTAACGAAAAGATGGCCTTTATACGCATTCAAAGGGCTATTTAAGAAGCACGTGGATTTTTATTGCAGCAACGTTTTGTCGCTGGACATTGTACGAAGGCATGGAGCAACAATTAATTGAGGAGGCGAAACAGCACTTGCTCGGGCCTCTCAAAAAGGTCACGGCAGCGGGCACTGCTCTGACCCTCCCTCTGTCGTTAATCAGCTCGCCGAGCAGGTAAAACAATGGCCTCCGAGATTCTCGCGCCCGGGTCGGTTTTCCACCAGCCGTGCCAATCACACGGAGAGCGTAATTTCATTGGTGGACGTAGCCGGATCTTCCTCCGCGCTGCTTGCAACTGAGGCACAACCGAGCTTCTATGAGATCTTGTGGCGGATGGGCGTGTTTTTCCAGGGCTCCTTGGCAGCGATGAAATTTTGAGTTTTTGATGAGTTTTCTTTGATGAGTTTTTTTTTGTGCATGCTTTGAGCTTGCTTCTGTTTTTGATTTGCTGATTTTTTTTGCCTTTAAGTAATAATTGGGTAGTTTCAGTTTTCTTTTCATTTCTGCTATGGTCTCCGGTAGTGTGTTTCGTGCGTATTTGGTGTTGCAGGATAGTCGGAGCGTCCTTTCGTGCCACGTGCTTCAACACGGGCAACCGGATGGAACGTTAAGTCCCATCCGGTTGCCCGTGTTGCATTTATAGCCTTTAAATAGGAGCTTGTAAGTGGCAAGACTAATAGCTATTAGTGGTTTTACAGCGTGTGCTTTGGTATCGGGAATATTGCTTCGGTAGGAAAGTTAGAGCGTGGCCGCGTGGTTGAACGCGTGCGAAAACGTGTCACACCTTAAATCGGTGCGGTATTGATTGCTTTTAAAACCTTGGTGAGAATTACGTTGCGGCATTTTAAGGATTTAGATACTGTGCGTATCGGTTTTTGCTGGAAGGCACATGCTCTGCATCATTATAGTGTTGCATTATTTTCATCAGAAAAAGCCCTGCAATACATGGCAAGAAAGCCGGGAAAGCGTACAGTTTACGGGGGGTCCCTCAAGGCAGACATGGGGACTGATGAGTATGGAGAGGGAACCGGGTCAATTGGCACACATTGTGATGTCGATGCTAGGCTGAACAAAGCGGAGAATTTCCAGAATGACATTGTCAAACAGGTCGAAGAGCTCAAAAATTAGCTAAATATAGAGCGTGATGCACGGAAGGTAGTGAAAAAAAGACTTCAAGCAGCCGAGGAAAAGCTTAACAGGGCCGCCAGTGTAAAAAAGAATGGTCGGGACAATGGAACGCAATCCCCCGACGTGACAGGAGAGCGAGTGCCGTCAAAACACGCCGAATGCGTGCAGGGCGCTCAGGAGGTCAGAGTAGATAGTAATGAAGGAGGTCCCCTAGGGGCACATCAGAAGAGCATCGCCGTCGATAACAGAAAAAGGAGGAAAGCAAGAACAGGAGCTCGCCATGCAATAGGCTACATAAACATGCAGGGCGGCAGAAGAAAGGAAAAGTGGGCAGAGATTGAGGAGCAGTTACATAGAGAACAAATAGGGGTGTATGCGGTTACAGAAACGCACCTTAGAGACTCAGAAGAGCCGCCAGTTATTGAGAATTATGTATGGGAAAGGTGCAACAGAACTAAGTCGGAAAGAAAGGGAGGGGGAGTCGGAATGCTCATCCATCAGGGAGCCAAATGGAAAAGAGTAAATTCACAATGTCAAGAGCATCTTTGGTTATCAGGTACAATGAGTGGGAAAGAAACTTGGCTGAGAGTTACGTATTTGTGGACCGGAAAAAATTGCACAGAGAAGAATAAAGCGTTTGTGGAATGCATAAGCGCTGATATAAAGGGTTTCGGGAATGGGGCTGAGATTGTCCTATTAGGTGACATGAATGCCCTCATACAGGATTTAGATGGCTATACCGACAATAACGGGAAGTCAATGTTAGACCCTTGTGAGCAACATAACCTCGTTATCGTGAACACATGGCCTAAGTGTGAAGGGGAGATCACGTGGGAAGTGGGAACCCGGCAATCGACCATTGATTACTGTCTGATGACAGAAGTAATTCATGATAAGTTGATATAAATGGTCATTGACGAGGAATGGTATAGCAGCATGGGGAGTGACCATAAATGCATCATTTTGAATATGGGATATGTAGTTGGGAAAGACAGCAAGAAATGCAAAATGGCCAGTCCAAATTTGAACGCTGAACAAATAAAAAATATAGTCACAAGAGTAGAGGAAGAACTTAGCAAATGGCCAAGTAAAGAGTGGGAATATAGTGAGCTTCTAAGTGTAATATCGACAGAGATACGGAAGAAGAAACATGTTCGTTGGAAAGGAAATAAGAAATAGAAAAGCTGGTAGAACACGGAGATACGAGAAGCGATCGCCCAACGACAGAAAGCACCCCGAGAGCACAGCAAGGCAAACAAGGCGAAGTTGCCGCAGGATGAATTGGCCAGTAAATGGGAAATATACCGGAAGGAAAAGTCTGTGGTTCAAATACTTGTGCAAGCAAAGATAAAAGGTGAAAGCGAACGTTGGTTGTTAGATATACATGAGAAAAAAAGGCCGCACCTAGAATATTTTGGAACGACATAAAATATTAGGCAGAAAGTCAACAACTGTACAACGACATACCCTGGACGAAGATATTCTATTTGCAATTAACTGTAGGCAACTTTAGGTAACAAGAGAAACGCAACTTAAAGAACACGTGATAGCGATCGCTGTAGGTTGCAGGAGACACTGAATGTAAACAACTCGGGTCGGTCAAGTGTATCAATTTCAGAAGTGTATTTTCTTCCTGCGAACAGATGCCACACTTGAACTTTAAGTGAGGAGATTTCCATAACTCAGGTTTTTAGAACACGAAAAGGGACGAGAGACAGAGGCAAGACGCGGACACAGCGCTAACTTCCAACAAATGTTGGAAGTTCCAATAATTGTTGGAAGTTATAACGCTGTGTCCGCGTCTTCCCTCTGTCTCTCCTCCCTTTTCGTGCGCTAAAAACCACAGTTATGGAATACCAACACGCCCTAACCTACGCTCTTTCAAGTTAGATTTCCATATTTGTTGCGTTGTCCTCAAAGCTGTAATCTGGATTAGTCCGCTATGCGTAAAGAAATATTGGCGTATGGGTTGCGGGAAAACAAAGAGGAAAACAGAGAAAACAATGAACTTTTGGCGAAGGATGATTCCAGAAATGGTAAGCTTGATGGCGTTGATGATGAAGTGGTGGAGTATGGCCTCAGGAACTGGTGCACTTTGTCCATTGTGCACTAGCCATTGTCGTGGATTGATCGGCTAATAATCGGGTGACGTGAGGAATTGCGATGTAAGGGTTCTTGGATTTAGAATAAGTTTGGAAATCCAATAAAAGAAAAGAAATGTGAGAACAATGTTGCCATGAGCAGGAAGGCAAGAAAGAAATGGTATATAACAACCAACAAGAAGGAGAGTGTTTTTTCGAACATTGCAAGTGGAAGAGAAATACAAACACAAAGAACAACAAAGAACAGAGACATAAATATAATTAAATAACATTGCAGTAAGTATTTGAGATTACCCAAATTATGATTTTTACTGATGCTCTGCTTTTTCAATTAGAAGCTCATTACCTATGAGTATGTATGTGTTTATATAAACAAGCAGCGTTTGTTGAACAACAATTTTAGATGTAATAAAACTAAACCAATGACTAAAGAAACGGCGCAATATAATGAGCAGGCTGACTTAATACCACTGTTCTGAATCAGCTGAAAGGGGATTCAGATAGTCTTAGGAACGTCTGCACTGTTACGAACCAAATCCTAAAGAAAATTGAGATTCTTAATATTTACCCCGTTAGCTGCAAGCTTCGGAAAGTTGGTTGTTTCGTTCACAGCGAAATGGTACAACCGTAAGGGGAATATTGGAAGAATAGGGCTATCACCAGACAGAAAAGCATCACAGGCTCGGTTTTACTTATTTTTTTTTTACCTGCTGCCTGTACCGCATAGGGCGATCGCTATTGATTAACCTCGAGGGGTATACGAGATGAGAAAAATCGCCGTTGGAGCCCTTTCAGGCACATAATTTCTTCGTTCTCATACTCAAGAGTCCAGGTTGCTTAATTCCTCCAATGAACTCAGGTTCAGTCTGTATCGACCACTCTGCGTCAATCCTGCATTGAGAATGAGTCCATGGACCATTCCTTTTTAATAACTAATCGGCTTTCAGTGCAAGGTAAGTGTAAATGCGGCGTGATAATTCCATTCCCTCTTAATAGTGTGAAGGAACAATCGGGAACAATAATTGTTCCTTAAAACTTAAACTGCGGCTTTTTGTATATATGCTACGGGGGGAGGGGTAGTAAAATCTGCGTCTTAAAATTTCATTTTTGTATTAGGCCTTACAAATAGAGATAAACAAGGAGTACAGTGTAAATCACACTCGTCTAGGGCGCGGAATCTCTCACTTGTTTAGCTATGAACTGCGCACGTTTCGATGTGTGGTTGCTCTTGAAAGCATGGATCACGCATGCGGCAAGACCATGCCTCGTTGTTGCAGCGTTGCCCAGTACCTCTCGTACCGCGAAAGATGGTAACTAAAGCATCGACGAATTGACCTCACTAGACAAGTGGGATTGACTCTGCATAATGGAGCACAGACGTATTTTGGAAATTGAATGCTTTTCTTTATGTCTGTGTAACTGTAGTTGACTCTCCATTCGCAATAGGCTTCAACAAAACAAAACAAATAGAAAAAAGGAAAACCGTTCTTGCCCACAGTAATATACGCTATATATACGCTACGTCAAAATATACGCTACTTCGTGAAAAGGGAAAGCCGACTCCACAATAACACGAGGCTAAAAAATAAATTTTTCTAAAAGAAAGCTGAAAGTTCAAGAAAAGTTCATTCTCTTCAGAACATCCAACATGGCACCGATGCCTTTCTGAGTTACCGCGAGCCTAGTAGATCGCAGGTCCAGGCCAAACTAATCGACAAATCGAAGCACTGGGACAAGCCTCCAAAGCACAGACGTTGGTCCCGGGTTCGAGGGCAGGACAAGCACGAATGTTTTCTTCGGCTGGGAAAGGTTCATAGGAAATTAGCACAGGCTTCCTCTATAGCGTTGCGCTACTGTCGGATGGACTGTGGATGACGGTTTTTCTCTTTCATGAAGCTACCGTCACCTTGCGAATTTCCGCAGAATTGATTTACTAAATGGAAATTCACAGGTCAGACAAGGAAATAAAATAACAAGCAAGACATCTTAACTTGCCGGAAAGCTGACTACTCGTAGATGCATGGCAACTTCTCTGCTTGGCCAAGGAGCAAAACTAGTGTTCTGTGCCACAAAAATATCTCCCCGGTGACGTCACAGAATAGCGCTGTTTCTCGTAGCAACCCGGGAAAGCATAGGAAACTGTCAACGCAATCGCCGCAATGCGAATAGGATGTCGTCGCGGTCGCGCAGAGATAGTCGATAGCGATCAGACTCGCGTTTTGCAAGAGGTACACATAAATGCACTCGTAGAATTCCTACGGAGAAGGCGGTGCAAGCGGCCAATCAAGTAAGATAAAATGAGTCTTCTCAGGAGAACTTGTTACTACGTCCGGCACACGGTGACGCCTAATAATGAATCATTAATTATTTAGCCCCAATTAATTTTAGCCCCAAGATCCCAATTCTTAAGCAATTTCTTTGAATTTCTTTATAGCGGTCTTGTGCAGCAGAAATAGCAATGAAAAAAATACAAATTAAGGATCACTAACTAGAATTTAGGTAACTTTCAGTACCTGTTTTGCTACTATTACAGGCATACATAAAGGGATCCAAATACCACGCTCTGTGGGAATCCGTTTAGCGAAAATTTTAGGGGGCGTTTGCCAATGACGCCAAAGTTGAACACATGTCCACCGTGTACAGCTTGTAGTTTAACGTAAAGTTGTGGTTCTCAAACATGCGGGGCGCACTCATAACAATCACGAAATTACATATTGTAGCGAAAAAGGGAAACGCTACAGTGAGCCATCCTCTCCAGCGCTTTCTACTGCGTCAATCTCTCCTGCCCTGTGCGCGGGGAACGCCACTCGTGCTGAGAGTTCGTGACGGTCGGCCCAAATGCTGGTGACTAGCGAACACCTCTACAAGTGGTGGAGAGTGCTTCGGGCTAAAATGTCACTCCTTGATTTTCGATTCCCTGCCCTACGCTCAACCGTGCCTGAACACGCATCCCAGAAAACAATTCCGACTCCATACCAGCCAACGCCTCGTCAGTCAGTCATGTGCTCTGGTGTGCCTCGTCACAGGGACCCTGCTATATTCAGTGGCGCGGACGACACCGACGTGGAGGAATAGTTGACGTCATATGAGAGGGCAACCGCCCACAACAAATATCGGTTTTGTTGCTCGGTTCTTTGTAATCTCTTCATGTCACATGGTTTGCCGAGTGTATAAGTAGTCTTGTGTCACGAAATAAACCATCAGTTGGAAGTTAGCGCTCACTCTGTTTTTCGTTCCCTTTGATTACCCCTACCTCCTTCCTTTCTTGCTCTTTCTGAGCTGCGCTACAAGCCTGAAACAGTTAGTGTTACGTTTCATTTGATACGTTATCTTTGCACGCACAGTGGTGTCCACAGTACCCGAAGGAAGTCACAGCAAATTACATGAGCCGTTGCACTGAATGCTGCAATTTAATCGCTACTAAACAAGACAGCCTCGCGCAGTCATTCGCGAAGCGGCGTGAGCCGGGGAGGCGCCTAGCGTCCTCCCGAGTGGCCCTTGCGAACAGCGTAAAGGGCGTTCTTGTCTTTGACGCTAAACACTCGACCATCCAGGAGGCAGTAGAAGGTGTCGCTTCTCTGTAAGGTGTCGTTGTAGACTTGGAGGCCCGGCAAGTAGTTGTTCTGGTAGTGGATTCGGGCCAAGACCACGGAGTAATCGACTTTGCCCCACTCTAGCTGCGGGTCACTGTGGATGAAGTATTGCTCGAAGTTTTCAAACTTTACGAGCTGGTTCTGCGAGGCGTCTGGTGGGAGAGGCTCCCAGTGGTACGAGTAGACACCCGTGGAAATGATGTGCTGCAAAAGAAAGAGGAAGAAAGCGTACGGATTTCCCATTTTGCAAACCATCGCCGTCGAACGCTCTGACTGACACTGATCATAGTCGCAACAGTGTCGAGTGAGTAAAGGCCATTATTTGAAGCAAAAAGCGCTTATATATATATATATATATATATATATATATATATATATATATATATATGCAGATCTGTCGTACGTTTTCGAATCTATTTGAAGCGCCGCTTTCGTGTAGCGGTTAATTAAATGCTGTCAAACAGTTCATCTACTACAACGTGTTTCGCGGCATAGGGATTATGTGCTCGCTCCCAAAACTGCAGCTAGACACGGAAAACGACCACGTAGAGAAAGACACGGCGTAACGAATATCGCCACGAGTGCACGCCTGACGCCACTAGCGCGGGTATACCACGCCACCCACGTGATCCGCTCGGCCACGGATTACGCTGTATCCCGAACCGGCCCACTTTTCATCGCGTCATCGGCCAAATCGGCACGGTTTATTAAATGCACCAGCTGCAGGAGCAGCCAGCTTTCCTCCGCAACCGGCCGAACGAGCAAGCCTGCCGAACCTCGGCGAATGAAGCCAATGAACGCGTCGCTTTAGAGAAGTACTTACGCGTTCCGAGGCTCATTTTTCCTGCACTGAGAATATTTAACTACCCCTTGTTTGACTGCCTATTCCCGCACATAACGGAGCCGGTCACCCACACATTAATAGGGGTGTTATAGATGAAGCTACATATGTTTCTTTTTTCTATTTCTTCGACCATACACAATATTTAAGATTCGCCTGTGGCCGACAGCGCAATTGTAGCCCGTGAGCTGCGTTACTCCGAGTGGCCGACATTACGCGCAAAAGCAATCGAAATGATTTCACAAATTAACGTTAAACTGAACTACTTTAGGGGACATATCGCAAAGCGCGAATTGCAGCCGGTGACTTCTCAAGGCGCATCCACTTGGAGCCAATACTGAGTGTGGCACCGGTTTCGAGATCCGCGGCGTCAAACGTGCGGTAATGGGGCACTCTTGTCCCACCTTATATATATTTTTTTTTATAGCAACGTTGTTTTATGCTGTAAAAAGCACAAGTAGCTGGCACTCCAGTGCACTTCGTCCTCAAGTTCAGAAGTTATCTCGAAATTAATGTCATCCTGAAATTCGTTTCAAGCAGATATGCCTTGCAAATCGACGGTTACACTTCGTAGATTGCAGTATGTGCCATAAGGTATTAAGTTGAAAAGTGTTTAGAGAACTATTTTGTGATTGGTCGCCGCCTATGGATTCCGATTTCTCGTTTAAGTGCGATGCTCTACCGATTGAGGTACCGCGGCGCCGTTTCCCTGTCCACTTTCTTGGGTATTTTTGTTTCCTAGTAGAACCCAGGAAGTTGTTAGCCAGCGCCACCACTCACAAACCTTCGCGGCGGTTGTCAAACATCCTTTCTGCCGCAGGCGTCACGAGAATGTGATCTTTTTGGATGAAGGCAACTGGTCAAGGCACGCGAAATGCGAAAGTTGTCGGATCGTTCGCCACCTGCGGCAAGTTGATTTTTTTTCATCCACTTTCATTTCCATTAATTTAGCGTTTCCTTATTTCATTTATTAAGCTCAAGTAATTTCCCCTATGTGGTTCTTGATGTCAGTGCTTGTTGGCTTCTTATGACATGACTAATAAAAATCTGGCCCCTCGGTTAACCCTATTTCTTCTCGTTTATTACATAACGAGGGTCTCGAATCCGGCAACATTGATGCATTCAGGTATCATGCGTGGATTTATTGGCCGAGTACCTTCACCCAAAAAGATACGTTCTCTTGACCCCTGCGGCAGGAAGGATGTTCCATATACGCCACCAAGATTTGTGGGCGATGGCGCTGGCTAACACTACCAGGGTTCCACTAGGAAAGATAAATACCCAAGAAAGTGGACGGGGAAACGGCGCCGCGGTAGCTCAACTGGTGGAGCATCGCACGCGTAATGCGAAGGTTGTGGGATCGTTCCCTAACTGCGGCAAGTTGTTTTTTCATGCACTTTCATTTCGATTAATTTATCCTTTCTTTATTTCATCCATTAGGTACAAGTAATTTTCCCCATGTTGTCCTTGGTGTCAGTGTTTGTTGGCTTCTGACGATATGAATAATAAAAACCGGGCCCCTCGATTACCCCCCCCCCCCCCCCTTCTTTTGTTTCTACTGTGTGAGTTTGGGTGCGTTGTGTTTTGCACAACGAAGATCGCTGTGTGCACGTCAACATGAACGCTCGTAAACTGCTCAGATGGAATTGTCTTTGTGGTGTGCATGTGAACTTTAAAGCAGTTGGTACTATAGCATTTTCTCTCCTCTTTGAATGTCGCTTTTTCAGCTCATAAATAAATTAGGAGAGTAGCCAGCAAGTACTAACATCTCCTTACATAATAATAATAATAATAATAATAATAATAATAATAATAATAATAATAATAATAGTAATAATAAAGACGATGACGGCTACAACAATCGTAAGACGTGGATGGCATGATTTGCACTGCGGCCTTTCGACGTAAGTTTACGCCATCTCATTCCTGTGTTCTATAAAAGTACCGGACGCGCATAATCTAGAGAAAAACATAGTGACGCCATATGCCACTATTACACAGTCATACGTATCTCTGGCTATGTCAAGTTGTCTATGTTAAAACGGCCGTTTAGCATTTGTATTGCAGCAAAGCAGCATTAAAGGGAAGCTGAAACACTTTTCGAAAAAAAATGAGTTCTCTGCGGCATTCTACAGTTTTGAGTCCCCTGAACACGAATATCTGGTTCAAAAATGACGGAAACAAACGCAAGCGGCTGTTTTTTCAAGAAAACGCGCACCAGCGCCTCAGGGCATCGCGCGAACGCCGCTGTTGCCCGTGATTGGTCGGCGCCGCTGTGACGTCATTCGCGGCAGTCGCCGGTCGGCGCCGCCGTTTCAGAGCGTAGTACGCTGTTCTATTCTGGCTTCATAGCTGAGTTGTATGCATTATGGAACGTTCTCGCTGTCTCGGACAGCTTGTATTTTCGCCGTACATGTTCGAACCGACAGCCGATACGGAAAACGATAGCGGCAACGGCGGCAACGACGATGTTGAGTGTGCCGAGAGCGATGTGTGCACCTTCTCGCGCGTTGGAAATCTTAGCTGGTATGTATGTTTTTTTCCCCATGTAGCTGCAGGTTCCGATGACGGGAGAAAAAATGCGCTAAAGTGTCACTGGGAACTTGCTGCTGGAAGAATGCCGAAGCACTAACTTCTCCTTAGATTGTAAACACGGGTACAATTCCGCGATGTCAAGCACCTTGCCGCTGCTTGTCTAAAGTCCCGTGGTTTTTTGATTGTTGATACACGATCGCGAACATAAGTGCCGCGTTTCAAACGCGCACATGCAGTGCTGCGAGGTACAGTCACGGAAGTTGCTTATCATACACATCCAGAGATGGCCAGAGGTATTATATGTGCAATATTCATACTATGGTTCGACGATTTTGCGATTGTGGCTCGATCAAGAATCGGTATGCGTGCTCCATGCTAGTGTTGACATAAAGATATTAGGCAGTTTTAGCACCGCCTTGTGGTAAACACGATAACTGCAACCGTACGTCGAACGTCACTAGGCAAGCCTATGCTCCTATTCCACCGAGTAAGACATTTAGGAGGTGAAACTCCCGTCAGCGCGAGCGAGCGCGGGCGACCAGATAAGGTCACAATTGTTGTATGCGCCGACGGGGCCGTATACAGTGGCGGCGCCATGCGGCGCGTCGTATAAGCCGCAGCGAGAAAAAAAAAATGCAGCGCCCGGGCAGGCGGCTCCGGCGTGCTCTCAACGGCGGTAATTTCTTTCCAGGCCGCCAGGCGCCGCCAGCACGATAACGGCACCGCGGGCTTGTGACCTTTTCTGGTCGCCGCAAACAGCGGAGTTTCCATTCCTAAATGTTTCTTGCTCCGTGTCCTATTCATACCTCAGGTGCAACGCTATCGAAGCTACGCACGAAGTACGATCTGAAGTGAAGGCGCTAAAGTGACGGAGGACAAAGAAGAAACACACACACGCACATTTGTATTGTGCGTGTATTGTATTGTGCGTGTGTGTGTTTCTTCTTTGTCCTCCGTCATTTTAGCGCCTTCACTTCAGATCATGCTTAACCAACCCGCCCAACTATCCATCCTAACGTAGCACGAAGTACGGTCACCAAAATTTATTACTGCGCGCGTTTCCGTCTATTACTGCGCGCGTTTCCGTCTAACGAGGGCATGTTGGGCGCTCTTGGCTGTAGGCACTCACGCAGCACAGAAGGAAAGAACAGTTTACGAAAATCGCAAAAGAAAACAAACGTGAGCGGCGGCGGCGGCGGCGGCGGCAGATCTTTCGTAGCGTCGTTCAGTAAAGCGCAGGACGGAAAGAGGCATGCCAGCACATGCCAGCACGCCGGTCCGGCAGCTCGGTCCCCGCGAATGACGCCACTCTCGCCGATTCTCTCCTCTGGCAACCACCTCACCCGGCGCTCCGGGAAGCGATGGGGGCTTGTCCGCGGGCGTGATTTAGAAAGCGGTTTCCGCCGCCCCTTATATTAACAAAACGAAGAAAAAAATTTCGGAACGGTACATTATTAGGTCTGTTCTTTCCCAATTCCAGCAATTCATGGAAATTGAAAACCGTTTCAGCTTCCCTTTAAAGCCTGTTCAATTTGACGCGGTCATGAAGAGCGTACAACTTCGTGCAGTTTCTATTTAGCGTTAGCTGCTGCAGCGAATCACAAAGGAATGTGGGCCGTTTCCGGGGGCGGTGCAGTTTAACACAGCCTCTCAAAGCACTAGCTGTCACGTGGAGATAATGCTCGCAACAGGCACTCGACAGAAGTGGCAAACGGGAGAAATACGTCCGCGATTCTAGCCTAATGGTTATGCTTCTGTGCCGGGAGAGCGACGTTCCATACTAGCACAGGTCGCGCCTTTCATATTTTAAAGACGATGCCTGAAATGAGGCGAGACAAGAACCTAAACTACCTACCACAAGTTTCCTGGAATGAACCGAAGAACCCTTTGCATTAAAGTTAAGCCGTAAGAAAATTAATTTACGCATGACTACACCTAGGGCCAAGAGCGTGAAGGAATGTCTCAGGATAAAAGCAGACGCGCTTTCTGTTCGTTCCGCCGTTAATTATGGGCCTCGTCGCCTGCACCCCGGGGAGACTGTCCCGGAAGGGCCACGTGCCTCTCGCCGGCCAGAGTTGGGGATTTTCACAGAACCTGCTTAATGTGGTGCGGTTCCGAGCCCAGTCGACCATTTTCCAGGTTGTCGCGCCGCTTCGGGGACAGCTGCAGTACCGCTCTGCACATGTCACCGTCAATCTGTCACACAACGAACACCTATTAAGGCGAAAGCCTTAGACGGGTCACGGGGCGAAAAATCCAATGCCCGGTGTTACGCCGTCCGGCGTTATGGCACCAGAACTTAATGGCACTAAAATTGATGGTGCCACCGACGACCGCTAGTGGAAGTCGAACCCACGACGTTTGGTGTTTATGACGGCGAAATTCATTAGGGCATATTTAATAAAGATATTGTTAATTAAGGCACTCGAACCCGCGACCTTTGGTGAGAGAAATAAAACAGCAGGAATTAACAACGCATTCGAATCAGAATGTCGGCTAGTTTAATGAATGTCTCGTGGCTTTCGCCTTCATCCTCTTCAGCGTATGCTAAAGTAACTGTCGACTTCTTATGAAGCTTTACAGAAAGTGGGCCCGACTGCGCTTGCACAATGTTTATTTGCCTTCTGCTCCTGAACGGGAAGTTGCTGTTAGACTCCCAGTTGTGATGAAGGCATTCCAATGGGAGCGCAATGCCAGGACTGTCCCTTAATTAGATGTGATTGCACGTTAAAGCACTCGACTTGGCTGAAAATATTCCATCGTTCACACTTCGGCGTCATGTGTGTATTGATTAGTGGCGTTGCATGGCATAATCTTATTTCATGTGATTTTCGGGAACGGCTCAGAAGTGGATGTACGCTGGGAAGTTGGAAGCTAAGCGTACAACATGCGGGTGATCCGGATTGTGCTCGAACGCAGTGCGCCGGAACTGATGGAGCGAATCACTCCTCAGTCATAGCGAAGCTGTAAAATATTCCTTTTCAGAGCCATCAATCCGACATAGCCGACACGTGTACAAACACGTGTCGCGGGACACTTGCCTTGCTACGCGCTGTAAACAAAGAGCGAAGTAGCGACATCGTTTCTCTTCGAGCAGTCTGCTGGGGCGAAGTGACCATTAGTGACCCAATGGACGCCTCTCTTCAGAGCTACGCTTCTCCGCGCCCGGTCCACAACTTGTTCAAACCGTTATGAGAGAAACGCCTCCCCATCGATCTTAACCACGTCGGATGCTGAACGAAATGGATTGTTTGGAAGGGTGCTTCGGCCACAATTGTCGTTGATGCAAAGGTGATAGTCAACGCAACAGTATACAGAGTGTCTCAGCTATGGTGAACGAAGGTTAAAAAAAAAGAAACGATACCTTCTATGCAGATGAAGCTGACGTGGCTGCCAGAGATTCTCGTTGTAACTGGATCAGTTTGACCGGCCATCTACATTGGCAATCTTTCGCGTAACGTAGTCCACTCGCCAAGATCGCTAAACTTATTCCTGTCACTTGCAGCAGCGTAGCTAACAGTCGCAGACGCTGAATGGTTCGCGCGAAGACGTAGGGAGCTTCAGCCTTGCGTGATGCGTCACGTGATATGTGATATGCAAGACCCATTGCGCATGCTCCTCATATACATCTGACTGCCGTGGTACGTGACCGTGTTTTGCTCAGAACATGACAATGCCCACACCTATTTGCAGACCCAGCCTGTTTTTATACCAATTAATAATATTTGCTGGCTGTCGTGAAAGCTATAAAAAAGCAATAACAGAAACCATCGCTTAGTCTACCACGAGGACAAAGTATTAGCGTTGTTTTGTAGTTACTACTGAGATCAGCTGTTTCGATTTATGCTGATAGGTCTACATAGACAACCGAGAGAAAGCCAAGAAAGTGTTTTGATTTACCCCTGACAGATGATGCTACAATATTACTGTTGGACAGCATTACGGAAGTCACATATATAGGTCTTATTAGCACGAGAAATTGAGAATTATGATCATTATTGAAGAGACGAGTAATGGCATGGCATCAATTCAGCAGCAAGTCACACCCATCTGAGGTGAGACAATATAAATGCCATGGGTGCACACATAAACAAAAGATATGCCTACTCATTCATCCATTAATCTAATATAAGAATATAAGGAAAGCAGAATGGAACAATGATGAATAAAAAATTGAATTATGGGGTTTTACGTGCCAAAACCAATTTCTGATTATGAGGCATGCCGTAGTGGAGGACTCCGGAAATTTCGACCACCTGGGGTTCTTTAACGTGCATCTAAATCTACCTACACGGGTGTTTTCGCATTTCGCCCGCATCATTTATCGATGTCTTTATGTGTATATATGTCTAAACGTCTATATGTCGACCCAGCTAGACCCGTACGAAACGTCCATGTTCCAGAAGCACAGGTGTGCTAAATCTGATGGTAAATAGTCAACGGTCGAGGTAAATTAGAAGCATTTAAATTATTGGTGAAGAAAAAAACAGGGAAGACGTCTATGCAGTAGAAGTCGCTAAACGTAAATGAAATTCTGGGCTTCGCGTGCCAAAATCACAGTCTGATCACAAGGGACGCCGTACTCGAGGACAACGGAATATTTCCGATCACCCGTTTTTCTTTATGCTGCGCCTGAAATAATAGGCGATCGTTTTTTGTATTCCGCCGCAAACCGATAGCAGGTGTTGGTACAGACATATGTTATTACACAATATAGAATTTTACGTTTCAATGAAGGAAGAACAAAGAAAGGTGAGATGCTAAACTATAACCGAGGTAGCCAAACCTGATTAGCTCAAGCAGGATAAGCGAACGTTCGTCTCCTCCTCGCTTCAAAGGGAATACCTATACGAACTATCTATTACTGCCAAAATCATCATGGCCATGCATTTTCGGTTCGGTGCGTTGTGAAAGCCGGATTATCGTGGCATCGTTAATTTGATCCTATGACAAAGCGCGGTGTGATATCGCGGCAGGCTAAATTCTTGTCTAAACTCGGCCCGTGTACCGCAGTTCTGCGGTCTTGTCGGCCGGATCGTAGCCCCGTTTCACGCAAACACAAAATAAAGGCAAGCGTGAATTGCGAAACGTACGCGGAAGACGGAGGCCGTGAGCACGGTGAGCGGGGGAAACACCAGGCTGGGACCGAGAAAGAAGGCGTGGCACAGACCGCTTTCCAGGGAGCTGTAGCCGGGCATGTGGGTCACCTCGCGCAGCCTCTTCTTCGCCAGCAGGGTCTCGTTGTTCGCGAACTCCAGCGCCACCATGCACACGTACGTCTCCTCGCCGTTGGCCATCTTGCCGATCTACGGGGAAGGTGCGTAAATGGGATGGGCGTTTCTGGGGCACGCTCGGTGAAACGACGACGTACTGAGAGGAGCGAAAAGAAGTGCTTATTCCCCGACCTTGAACGAGCTCGGATCCACGTCGTACATCCCGAAGGTGTAGCTGTGAACCTTCTCGTCGTCGTAGCTCCTGACCCAGCTCGCCGGCACTCTCTGACGCTGCGTGTACCCACCTGGCATCGAAAGGAAGCGAATGAGGAAGGGAATATCTGATCGATTGGTTACGGATAAATGGCGCCTGCGTATCGTAATTGCGAGAGGCGAACACAAGTTAAGATGGACGTGGGCGCGTCCTTGCTTACAGATATGAAGCGCAGCAAATGAGCGCTTTCTTTTGTAAAAAAAAAGAACAACCGCACATTGTTTTCCTTGAACTCCGCTACCCAGCGATTAAAGATAAACCTTTATTTGAAACACAGGAGCGCAGAACGAACGTAGAAATAAAGCAAATGCGCCTCGGTTGCCTTCTGATCATCGCACTGATAAATGTGTGTCCTTCGCTGATGGTGTCAGCGAAGGACACACATTCACAGCAGCAGGGGTCGCACCTTACCTACTATAACGCTTTTACGTGAGGGCTGGATAGTGCGGTGTCTGACTCAGACCAGACGCATGACACTGGACCACGCAAGCGCAGTGTGTACATTCCATTTATTCGTAACAGTAAAGCCACTTACATTGCAAAACATGTTGAATGACGATGACGACATGCACACTGAAAGAAACGAAACTGAAACAATAAAGAAGGATACAACATCGCCTCGCACTTGAAAATACAACATACAAATTTGTAACAACCCATATAACTCCAACTAAACACTTATTGTTCAGGTAAAGAAAAGCCAAATCTTTCGACAGGTCGGCGTACCCTAGTGCTGCGACGCAAAGTTTGCTCCACCGAATCCTCCAAAGGAGCCACCAATTCTTCATTAACTTGAGCCCTTATTTCCGGCGATCGCAACATTTCACGCTGTTCAGCGTCTGCGCACTTTGTGCGGCTTTGAGACCCAGCGGTACCCGAGTAGTCATGACGAGGCAATTCCCATGCCCATTGTTCTGTTGTCTGCGATTGGTTGCATGGAACCCTAACTAGTTTAGACGCGTTCCATTAACGACTGTCGCTCATGAAAAACCTACTTTTGCCTTTTCTGCCGAAAATCTTGATAAGTCCCGTGTAGTTTACAGACCCTTTCCCACCGCCTGCTGGCTTGCGTACATGAACTAAGTCCCCCATACAAAAGGCTGGCCTTCTCGCACCTCGAGTCCTGTCCGTATACTGTTTTGCATACGTCTGCTTCGCCTAAACCCTGGCAGAAACATTTTGATTCGAACAGGCATGAACACCCGCTCTTGTCGGCAAAGCCACTGTATTGAGTCATGTCCTCGGCTGGCGCCCGTGAAGCAACTTGGCTGGCGACACACCTGTTGTTGCGTGCAGTGTCGACCTATATATGCCGAGATAGCCAACCACAGCAGCCTAGAGGGGCCGTTGTTTCAATCGGGCAACCTGCATGAAATCTTCCAGCACGTGATTAAAGCGTTCAATCATGCCGTGTCCTTATGGACAATACAGAAAAGAACAACGTTGCGCAATAGCCCTCTCTCTTAAGAATGTTTCAAACACTTGCGACTTAAACCGAGGCCCATTATCTGTGACAACTTCTTCTGGATAGTCTTCTCGGCTGAACACAGTCTGCAAAAGATCGACCACAGACTGGAACGTCACTGTAGACAAAAAAGCAACCTCAGGCCGCTTGGAATGATAATCGATCAGCGATATTATGGACCTACAGTTTGAAGGTGCCCAGTCAATCGGTCGCACTATATCCATTGCTAACTTCTGCCATGGTAGCGCTGCAAACGTCACCGGCTGCAGTGGTGCAAACGAAGGTTTAGCGGACTTGTCCGCTGCCTGGCAGATATAATAAATATGGATTGCTTCTTCTACCTATTTTTGAAACGCGGTCACCAGTGAAGATCACGTAATCTTTGCTTCGTCCTCACAATTTCTGGGTGACCTTCGTGAGCAAAACCAACAAGGAGCGAGGTTAATTCACTCGGAACAACTGCCTGCTCACCGCGCATCAAAAGGCCATCAACGAAAGAAAGCTCTTCCTGCACGTTAAAGTTCGGCATTATTTATGCTGGCAAAGCTTTCCTAGGCGTCCAACCATGCATGTACCGCGTGTACAACAACCTATTGCAGCGTGCTGTCTGCAGCAGTGGCCACCTGCAACCGTTCCTTTGTTAGGCGCTCTGATACAACGGACACAATTTCTTCCTGTATCGTCTGCTGCGAATCATAGTCAAGAGGTAGGCGTGAAAGTGCATCGGCCACGACATTTTGCGATCCCTGTTGGTACTCCATGTCGAAGTTATAATAGAAAAGTCGACCTGACCATCTGGATATGCGCAAAGGTCGGCGTCCTGTACCGGCAACTGAAAGTAACGTCACCAGTGCCTGATGGTCCGTACGCAACAAAAATGTTCTACTCCACAAGTAGACGTGCCAGCGCTCGCACGCGAAGAGACAAGCCAGGGCCTCGCGTTCCCCAGCAGAGTACTTCCGCTCAGCAGGAATTCAGGGCACGCGATGCGAAGGCTACCGTGCGTATATTGTTAACTATACCATGCGTATACTGGCAATACGCAATAGCATCGAGGAAATGCAGTCGAAAGCAAACGTAGATTTGCCAAACGTTTCTAAATGATTTTCAGCCAACAAGCTTACTGTAAATGTCAAGAAAACAAAATATACTGTATTTCACTCCCGTAGAAAACAAGTAGATGCCAACTCTGTAAACATTACTATTGACAACTCTCTATTAGAATATACTCCATGTTTTAAATTACTTGGAATAATCTTTGATAGACACCTGCACTGGCAAAACCATTTATTAGCAGTGGGGGACAAAGGTGGCATCGGGTTGCTATAAACTGCATCAAGCACGTGACTTTTTTGACACGAGTACGATTACGTATTTTATATTTCTCCTTTATCCACAGTCATCTCTCATACTGTCTGGAATCATGGGGATGGACCTACAATAGTTATCTCCAGCCAATGAGAAAATTGCAGAAACGATCGTTGCGAATAATAACGCAATCTAAGCAGGATCACCCCAGCAACCCATTATTCCATGACCTACGGATATTACCCTTCGATTTACTACGCCTCCTAAAAACAGCAATTGTCGTAAACACTATCGTAAGAAACAACCACCCCTTACACATCTCCCTCTTCCATACATCATCGCGTACTACCAGAAATGTATCATTAGGAAAATTTAATCTACCGCCACGCGGAACGTTTACGGAGAACGACGGCTCTCTTTCATTGGTGTTCAGATATAGAATACTCTTCCACAAGGAATAAAATACGCTCAAAATTTTGCACTTACAGATAAAAAATTATTTCAGCGCATGCATTAAACATGTTAAAAGACATCACACATCAGTTAAAAGACATCAGAAAGACATCTGTCTGCTGTTTGCACCACATCTATTATTGTAATATAACATGCACGATGTTTTTGAATTGAAGCGACTGTTCCTTGTTATGCTTTCCTTTTGTCATTAGTATTATGTATATATCCCCCTCTTCGCTTTTCCGAGCATTTATTGTGCATTGACGAAATGTCTGAATTATAGAATTTCATTTCTTGGACCCATAACTAGCCTATACCTACGGGTCCAAACAGTAGCGGACACATTTTAATTGTGTTTTCAAGGATAAATAAAGAATTTGAATTTGAACATCGCATCACTGAAGAATGGCTCCCAGACCCTTATAAGAAGCGTCTTCGTAACAATTACATCAAGGTACGGGTTGAACATTTGTATGACTGGGCTTGAAGACAAAGCTGTCGTAACAAGCTGGAAGCTACGCTCAGCCTCATCATCCCACGTGAAATGTTGACCAGACCGCAGGAGCCTTCTAAGCGACTCGACCAGATTAGGAAATCGCGGCACGAACCGAGCATAGTAACCAGCGAGACCCAAAAATGACCTCAAAACGGCAACATCGTGAGGAGCAGGCACTTTGACAATAGCGTCAACCTTAGATTGAAATGGCGTGAGCCCTTTTGAGCTCACCGTATGTCCTAAAAGGGAGGGTTCTGAAACAGCAAATGTGCATTTCTGGTTACGCTTCAAACCTGAATCACTGATGCATTTTAGCACCTGGCGTAGATTCTTGTGGTGCGCCTCACGTGTCTTGCCCCACGCAATAACATCATCAATGTAACAAAGAACACCTCTACGATTCTTCAAAATATGCTGCAGCATTCTCTGAAAGGCTGAAGCGGCAGATGCAAGGCCAAAACACGCTCTTGAAACGAAACAACCCTTCGTGAGTGATAAAGGTGGTTAGTCCCCGACTATTCGGAGTCAGTTCGAGCTGGTGGTATGCCGACGCTAAGTCGAGCTTAGAAAAACGCGTTCCTCCGGCTAGTTCATGAAGTAGTTCCTCTGTATGCGGGAGAGGAAAGGCATCGGCAATTACTGCCTTGTTCACTTCACGTAGGTCAACACAACCTAATTGAACCGTCCTTCCTCACGACGACGATCGGTGAAATTCACTCCGATGCGTCGACGGGTTCAATTATATCCTCGGCCAGCAGACTTATCTCCACCGATACATGTTGCCGTAGCGTGAGCGGCAGGAGTCGGAGCTTCGCAGCGACTGGTTTCACATATAAACAGCATTTAACATGGTGAACAGAGCCTTTCACATGCCCTAACTGTTCCGTGAACAAGTGCGCAAACTGGTGCGTGAATTCTAAAAGCAGTGAGTCAGGGCATGTCACCTGGCAGCAATTCGTGGTTGAGCCGTTGATAGTGATTCCCAGGCTCCGAACGGCATCAAGCATCATCAGCGATGTGCCCTTGGTTGTGACATGAAATAGCACACTAGCTCTGTTTCCCCTTGTAAGTTACGTCAGCAAGAACGCAACTGCTTAACTCGATTTGATCTCCAGAATAGTTACACAAATTGGCAGTCGGCGGTCTTAACGGCTAGATATATGTGGTAGTGTTCTTCACTGAGCAAAGAGTGCTCAGTGAAGTGCCCGTAGTGCCCGTGTCGACAATCAACGACAATCTTATCTTTCCGATATAAATGTTGGCTCGAATATCTTTCGCCGAGGCATTACGGTCACTGATTTGAAGGACCGTAACGGCGTTGGCATTCTCGGGCTTTCGAACGGCATATTTCTTTTCTTCGATTTGCACATGCTTGAAAAGTGACCAGTTTTTCCACACGAGTGGCAACGCTTGTTCTTCGCCGGACATGCAGTCAAGTTAGCCATATGCGATGATGAGCCGCACCTGTAGAAGCTTCCTAGCTGAGAGTCTGACCTTTTTCGCACATCTTGGGTCTTGTTCACAGAGCTATGCGCCATTTCCCCGAGCTCTTGTTGCGTTTGCTCCATTTCCTTCGCGATGTCAACAGTACGCTGGAGCGTAAGCGAAGACCCTTCATAAAGCAAGCGTTCACGCGTTGTTCGTGACGAAGAGCCTTCCAGTAATTGGTCTCGACTCATGCTATAGGTAGCACTTCCAAAATGGCAAGTAGACCAAAGGTCCCGAAGACTGTAAATCCTTGAAAGTTCTCACCAGGCCGATGTCTTTGGCGAAACCGGCGTCGCTCCACCAAATCATTCGTAGCGCTGGCGAAATGCGTGTCCAGTTCAGCAAGCGCGTCCTTGAACTGGTCCACGGTTTCCTCGGCCTTGGCGTCCGCGATCACATCTGCTCCTTGTGCAAGGATGTGTAGAATATTCGCTGGCCTTCAACCCCGAGCGAGTTTAGCAGAATTGCCCTGCTACGCTCGGGCTGCAGTTCATCGCCGCCAATGGCCTCCAGGAAATTCAGGAATACGCGTTTCCCCTGCAGCCAAGGCACAGGCGGTTCACCGGATGCAGGCAAGAAAGGGGGCGGTGCTGGAAAACACCTGAGCGGCATGGCTCCAATACTGACCCTCGTCGCCAATATGTGGTGCCTGACTCAGACCAGACGCATGACACTGGACCACGCAAGCGCATTATGTATATTCCCTTTATTCGTCACAGTAAAGCCACTTATATAGCAAAACATAATGTTACGGGGTTAAAAACAGTCAGACGTGTATTTACAGAATATTTACAATAATTAGCTGGCAAGATGGTAGCCAGCACGCGAAGCCCAGAACATCGTCTCCTTCCGATGACGAATAAAACATCTTCTTCGTGAGCGTGTCACATGACCCCCGGCGGCTGAAGCATCGGCTCGGGGCTGGTTAGGAGGCGGGCGAGTGATACAACCTAAGACGCGCGACGCGGACCACGTCGGAGTGGTGCGGAGCCACGGTTGGTTCAAGAGAGGCGATTTCGTACGTGACGTCAGTTATTTGACGCAAGACACGGTAAGGGCCGGAGTAGCGTGAAAGTAACTTCTCCGAGAGGCCAACGCGTCGCGACGGCGACCAAAGGAGAACTAGTGCGCCCGGTGTGTAATGGACGTCACGATGGCGGGCGTCATATAAGCGCCGCTGATTGTCCGGCGACTCCACGAGTCGACGTCGAGCAATATTGCGTGCTTCTTGTGCTTTGAGGATGGCTTCACGGGCGTACTCGTATGTGGAATTCAGAATAGCAGGCAGAACGGTGTCGAAAGGCAACGTAGGGTCACGGCCAAACAAGAGGAAGAATGGAGAGAAGCCTGCGGTATCATGGCGAGGCGAATAATAGGTGAAAGTAACGAACGGCAGCGCAACGTCCCAGTCGGGATAGTCATCGGAGACATTCATGGACAGCATGTCAGTAAGGGTGCGGTTAAGGCGCTCAGGTATACCGTTCGTTTGTGAATGGTAAACAGTAGCAAGTTTGTGTTTAGTCGCGCACGATTGTAGAATATCATTGACAACTTTAGACAGGAAGTAGCGGCCTCGGTCGGTGAAGAGCTGTCGAGGGGCGCCGTGGTGAAGGATGACGTTTTCTAGGAGGAAGTCGGCGACATCGGTTGCACAGCATGTCGGAAGAGCCCGTGTGATTGCATATCGGGTGGCGTAGTCTGTTGCTACAGTAATCCACTTGTTTCCCGAAGCAGACGTAGGGAAAGGGCCTAAAAGATCAACACCTACACGGGAGAATAGTTCTGATGGTACGTCAAGTGGTTGAAGGCGACCAGCAGGGAGTGTGGTCGGCTTTTTGCGTCGTTGACAGAGATCACACGCAGCGACATAACGGCAGAAGTCACGGTATAGACCAGGCCAAAAGAAGCGCCGACGAACGCGGTCATAAGTCCGTGACACGCCAAGGTGTCCTGCAGTCGGTACATCATGAAGCTGTGCGAGAACAGTCTGACGCAGATGTTCAGGCACAACGAAGAGTCGGGCAGGGCCGTCCGGGCGCATGTTAGAGCGGTACAATATACCATCTTGAAGTTCAAACATGCGAAGGGAAGGATCGGGCGTCGTTGAAGTGAGCCGTTGAATAAGGTGTTCCAAGGAGGGGTCCCGACGTTGTTCGGCTCCAATGTCGCAAAAAGCAGCCAGAGAGAGAACGGTGACAGGTATGCCGGCCGCAGAAATGTCAGGAGGGTCGACAGGATGGCGCGACAAGCAGTCCGCATCTTGATGCAACCGGCCGGTCTTGTATACAACAGAATAGTTGTTTTCTTGGAGGCGCAGAGCCCAGCGGCGAAGGCGCCCTGAAGGATCTTTTAGGGACGAAAGCCAACACAGAGCGTGGTGATCAGTGATGACTGTGAAGTGGCGGCCGTACAAATAGGGGTGGAATTTACCCCCTGCCCAAACGAGAGCCAGACACTCGCGTTCGGTGATAGAATAATTGCTCTCCGCAGAGGAAAGAAGGCCGCTGGGGCAGGCAATAACACGTTCTCGCCCTTGTTGTTTCTGTGCCAAGATAGTTCCAATACCGTGGCCACTGGCATCGGTACGGACTTCTGTTGGAGCTGACGCGTCAAAGTGAGCGAGAATGGGCGGGGACGTAAGTTGCCCAATCAGCTCGGTGAAAACACCAGCTTGCTCAGGGCCCCAAATGAATGCAGCGTCTTTCTTGAGGAGCTGATTGAGAGGGCGCGCAACGTTCGCAAAATTTCGGACAAACCGACGGAAGTAGGAGCAAAGGCCCAAGAAGCTGCGAACATCCTTGGCACATGTTGGCACGGGAAAGTCTTTGACTGCCCGTATTTAATCGTGATCAGGCCGTACACCAGAAGAATCAACGATATGCCCAAACACAGAAATTTCACGGCCACCGAAATGGCACTTGGACGAATTTAGTTGTAGCACCGCCTGACGGAAAACAGATAGGATCGTCGACAGGCGCTCGGGGTGTGTCGCAAAAGTCGGAGAAAAAACGATCACGTCGTCCATGTAACAGAGGCAGATGGACCACTTGAAACCGTCTAGGAGAGCGTCCATCATTCGTTCAAATGTGGCCGGGGCATTACATAAACCGAAAGGCATCACTTTGAACTGATACAGGTTACCGGGAGTAATAAAAGCTGTGTTCTCGCGGTCCATGTCATCGACGGCAATTTGCCGGTAGCCGGAGCGAAGGTCGATGGACGAAAATATTGTGCTCCATGCAGTTAATCCAGGGCATCGTCAATGCGTGATAGCGGTTAGACGCCTTTCTTTGTTACCTTGGTGAGGTGTCGATAATCGACGAAAATCGCCAGCTGTTGTCCTTCTTTTTAACTAGTACAACAGGAGATGCCCATGGGCTGCAAGAAGGTTCGATGACGTTTCGTGAAAGCATCTTGTAAACTTCGTGTTGGATGATATGTCGCCCAGCAGGCGAGACGCGGTAGGGTGGCCGATGGATCGGGCTCGCATCACCGGTGTTTATTCGATGTTTTACGACAGATGTTTGTCCTAGAGGGCATTCTCCAAGGTCGAATATGTCCTAGTATGAGGCAAGGCGACAACATAGTTCTTGAGCACGCTGGGGAGGAAGGTCGGGAGCAATCATTTTTGTTAGGGCATTCAAATCTGAAGAGACAGGGGGCGAAGCAAGCGTTGAACACGAGGAGCCGTCACAAGTTAAAGCCGAAATGTGGTAGTCTCTGGCTGGCGTTATTTGCGCCAGGGATATTCCGAGCGGGAGTACTTGTGTACAGAGTCCAAAGTTCACAAGCGGAAGGCAGGATGTGTTGTCCGAAATGGTAACGACGGTGTGAGGAAAAGCGACGTTATGCGAGAGCAGGACATCCGGATTAGAAGATACGATGTAGTCACCGTCTGGGACAGGTGGAACGGGGGAGACACCTATGTAGGTAACGGCACGGTGAGGGAGGCGAATATGCTCTGTGGAACATAGCCGTATCGGAGCACTATGGGGAGGGTCAATAGCAGCAGGTAGAGCGAGTTGCACAACACGAGCAGAACAGTCTATCAAAGCGGAATGTGCAGATAGAAAGTCAAGGCCCAGGATGAGGTCGTGAGGGCAGTGCTCTAGTACATGAAATAAAACAGAAGTATTATGTCCATCGACACTCACGCGAGCCGGACACATGCCAATAACGGCTGGCGTTCCACCACCGGCGACTTGGGCCACAGGCGAAGGGGAAGGAGCGCGGACTTTCTTGACACGATTCCGAAGCTGAGCATTCATCACAGATACGTGCGCGCCAGTGTCAATCAGAGCCGTAACAGGTACACCATCCATGCTCACGTTAATGAGGTTCCGATGTGTGGGAAAGGTCAAAAAAGGATTTTTGCGTCGGGTCGGTTTGGCAGCATCACTTCCAGGTGCTGCACCCGTAAGTTTTCCGGAAGGGTCCGCCGGAAGAAACTATGGGACGGTGATCGGCGAGATAGGGGCGATCAGGAGAAGCGGCGACGTGGCGAAGGAGAGCGGTGGGTAGGATGAGAAGTGTCGTCTGAATTTGCTGGCTGCGTTTGCGGGGCGAACCGCGGAGCAGCATGAGGGCCGTGGGATGGGTGGTAGGACCATGGGGTCGAATTGCACGAAGACCGGCAGTGACGTGAAATATGGCCGATACGGCCACAAGTGAAGCATATGGGCCTATCGTCTGGAATACGCTATTCGGCCGGGTTGCGATAGCATATTGGGACATTCAGGCTGCGGGTGCGTATGACAGTGGTGGATGGAGTGTAGTCAGGCCGATTAACTGAGCAGACGTTGGTCAAGCCAACGTTGGCCAATTCTTGGCGCACGACGGACTGTATCAATGAGACGGTCGCCTGGCAATTGTCGGGGCCATGGGTTGGGGCCGTGATAGGAGATGTGGCTTCTATTTCACGTCGGATGACATGGAGGATGTCATCAGAGTGATTGGGCGTGGGCGGAGTGCGGAGGTCTTCGCAGGTGGATGTAGCAGCCGTGTTTGGAAGGCGGGGAAATGGCTGGGGAATGCGGCGACTCTTGGTTTCTTCAAACCGCCGGCATTCGGTAATGATGGCTTGCACAGTGGAAGAATTCTTGAAGACAAGGAGATGAAAGGCATCATCTGCTAAGCCCTTAATGACATGTGCAACCTTATCTGGTTCGGACATCTTCGGATCCACTTTGCGGCACAGAGCGAGCACGTCCTGGATGTAAGTGAGATAGGATTCTGTGCATGTCTGGACACGCGAAGCGAGGTCTTTTTGGGCGGCACGCTGACGACCAACTGGCTTGAAAACAAATCTTTCAGTTTCTGCATACAAATGTCCCATCTGGTAAGTTCCTCCTCGTGGGTCTGAAACCAGACGCGTGCCGTGCCCACGAGGTAAAATATCAGATTCGGGAGCATTATGATGGTCTGGTCCCAGTGGTTGCTGGCGCTCACCCGCTCATATAATTGAAGCCAGTCTTCAACATTAGTGTCGTCGGTGCCAGAACAGGTTCCGGGGTCGCGGGGTTGGGCTAGAATGACGGTGGGCGTGGGTGCCGACGGGCGCGAACCATCCTCGCCTTGAGCTGGCATTACAGATGCAGCCAAGGAGCGCCCGCTGCGTAAATCCGTCTTGATAATGATCCCGCAACCTCCACCAAAAATGTTACGCGGTTAAAAGCAGTCAGACGTGTATTTACAAAATATTTACAATAATAATATCAGCTGACAAGATGGTAGCCAGTGCGCGAAGCCCAGAACATCGTGCTCTTCCGACGATGATTAAAACATCTTCTTCGTCAGCGTGTCACAATATTGAATGAAGATGACGACATGAACACTGAAAGAAACGAAACTGAAACAATAATGAAGGATACAACAGGTAGCACACCGTTTAGTCAGCTTTTCGAAACTGAAAAGTGAAAATTTTGGCGACTGAATAGTGAGTTCTTGCAATGAACAGGAGTCCGCAAACTACGGCACGTGGTCCATATCTAGCGCGCAGAGGCCCATCGAACGGCCCGCGGCCGGCGGTGGTCCATCCGGGGACGGTGTACCGTTTCAGCCGCAAAGCCTTTGATGCGCGTCTACCTGAGAGCGACAGTTCGCACTACTTTGTACTGTTGCGCTCCTCTTGTGCACCGGCTTCACTGCAGTTACAAAAAACACGCCGCCTAGTTCGAGAAGGGACACTTTTAAGGAACTAGGGAAGACTGTGTTCGCGTACTGCTTGTAGTAATGGGCCAAACTACGGAAAGCTGTCACAAGTGAGAAGGGGGGGGGGGTTGCCTGTCCAATTAAAGTTCAAGGAAGAGTCGTTCGGCAACTGTAGTACAAGCTGTTGAAGTCAGGCTATTCACAAAGCCAATGTTTCTTGCACTGCATGAACCACAAGCAGGTTTTCTGTTTGCGAAAAATGTGAAATACGTGAATACCTTTATTTTAAAACATGTTTTCTTAGCTGTTAACATTATGCAGTCGCATGGGCCAGTTCCTTCAATTTCTCAATTCGATAAAAAGTGAATTCGTTGGCCTTACGTATTACACTATAGTACGATGGCCAAGCTGCGTAAAAGTTCTGTCTCGTTTCTTTAACCTTAGGAAAGAAATGTAAAGCTTGTACAGAAGGATTGCTCCTTGCCACTCCTGTCCAGTTACGAGTGCTCTCGAAGTTAGGCTGTCTCGTTCACTTAATAGAAGCTGCAAGGAAGCTGCATACTTCGTTTATGACCCGTACATGGATGTAAAAAGGCTTAAGAATGAAACTAGCTTTTTTAGATGCAGGTGTATACTTGAAAGTGGGAACACTTCTGCTGTTCAAGGATTAGTGCGGAGACAAATAAGGGGTAATAAACGTAATAATTTCGTTTCCTTTTTGCGACAAGAGTTCTTGGCAATCTGCGCACGCAAATTTTGGAGCGATTGTCTCACCTTGATGCTAGAAAAAAGGACTACAAGTATATCCAAATACACTTAGCTGCGGTGTCCATGGACTGCTACGTCCCTTACATTTAGAAGTAATTGAACGGCGGCAAAACTGCATCTTTAGGCGAAAGTGCAGAGAAGGAAATCTAATAAATTTCCTTAAATTACTAGGCTCTGAACAGTTTTAGAGGCAAACCCGCTTTCTCCCGCTAGTACATGTAAATTTTTCGAACTATCTACTTTTGCAAGCAAGCTTTCTGCATAATGAAGAGCGGGGAGTTGAGGAGGCTAATTTATCTTACGAGTACCTGAGTATCCGGCCTATCACAACATCATGAGGTTTACCGCCGCAGTTGACTGAAATAATAAATAATCAAGCCCACGACTCACATTGGCTCCCGCTGTTGGCAACGGGACGCAATTCCCATGCGTTCAAATATGGCACATGCTGCTTACATAAGATCCCTGTGCGGAATTTCGCTGTAGTCGCATGATTCGCGATTTCTACATATGTAAATATTGAAAATATGTGTTAATGAAAACGTGGGAATATTTTCTTCGACCATGAATTTTATTTGGCGAGAAGTCGTCACTTTCGCGTAAATATTACCTTTGATATTTTTATATTCACATTGATATATGATTTCTGCTAATCCGTTCTTTTTGCTCAATGTCTTGTAATTTGTATCTTTCCCGATTGGTGCCAGTCTCGTAGTACAGTGTCCGATACTGGCTGTCCCAAGTAACTTGTCTCAAAGTTACACTATGCAAATGTCTCGTAGCGGGATTGAACTAAGGTCTTGTTGTTTGCCGAAACTACAATTTCTTTGTAGTTAGCATGACTCTATTAGTAGATAGTAATAATTATTGAACTGCTAATTATTATATTTTGAGTAAAAATATCAAAGAGAAAATTGTACGCCGTCCTGAAAAATTCCCGATTTAACGTGCTGCTGCTCAATGCCTTCTACAAAAAAAAAAAAAATTGCGAGCTTCAAATAAAGCCCGTGAAATGTGGAAAAGTGTCACGCGAATAATAAAAAAATTAATTATGGAGTCTTACGTGCCAAAACCACTGTCTGATTATGAAGCACGCTGCAGTGGGGGACTTCGGAAATTTGGACCACCTGGGGTTCTATAACGTGCACCTAAATCTAAGTACACGGGTGTTTTCGCATTTCGCCCCCATCGAAATGCGGCCGCCGTGGCCGAGATTCGACCCCACGAAGTCGTGCTTAGTAGCCCAAAACCATAGCCACTAGGCAACCACGGCGGGTACGGGATTATATATTAGTAATAACTAGGGAGCTATAACGTCAAGCTATACCAAACTTTTCTATTCCAATTCTGCAATCAGCCCTCCGCGATTGGTCACAAACTTTTTTGGACCACCCCCACTTAGCCTGTCTGTCATGCGACGTCACGAAACCGCGATACCTCTCCATCTTATATGACGTGTACACACTGATTATGCATGGTTGCGGTGAACGAAAGAAAAATAGTTATTTCTGATTAGACGCCTTTTCGCCGTTAGACCTCGCCTATTGGTCAAAAGTTTTAGGGCTGCACCAACTTCACCTGCCTGTCCCGTGACGTCAGAACACCGCGAAAGCTCACCACGTGAACCTGACATGTCAGCGTTAAAGATGCATTAATATGCGAAAAAAAAGTGAATTTTTCTCTGAATATCCGCAGGCTGCCCCGTCCCGAAAGGAATAACAGATGGCTGCCGCCGATCGCTCAGGCACTGGCTACTCGCCCCAGCCGGAGAGCATGGGTTTCTTTGCGTGTAACAAAACTTTCTGCTTGGCCGTGTAACGTTTTCAAGAACTTTCGGCACGTTTACGACCTCGTTCTGCGAACTATTCTTTGCTGAGTATCCGTTTTAGCGTCATTCTTAAGCTTCCGTTGCATGCCGCCGCGATTATCGACAAGCCACCGCAAGCTAAGCAAGAGAAAGCGGACAAATCGCAGACGCCGGCACCACCCTCTTCATCCGGTTATCGATACTCAGCGCAGTGGCTCGGCGCCATCGAATCCCTCTCAAATTGAGCATGCTCCTCGCCTCTTGTGAGCCAATTAGATAAGACAAGGCGCTCAGGGCAGGCAATGTTATTCGTTTTTCAAGCAAGCAAAAGCGACCTCGTATGAACGAGGGTAGCATTTGATTGGTTTGATCAGACAACCCTGCGCGTGACCACCCGATGCTTGCGTCGGCGGTTACGCAAATTTGATGTCAGGAGATTGGAATAAAAACATAGTGAAATAGCTTTAGGTTATACGGCCCCTAATGACGTAATTATGCGTAATACAACTCACATTCTGGCTAGCTTCAAGAGACGGTAAACAACATTATCTTGGTTCTGGCAAGATACAAGGCACTTGCATATTTCTGTGTTTTACATATTAGAATAGTTTTACATTATACGGCCCCTAATTACGTAATTATGCGTAATACAAATCACATTCTGCTAAGCTTCAAGCGAGGGTAAACAACATTATCTTGGTTCTGTCAAGCTACAAGGCACTTGCAAATTTCTATGTTTTGGCACAAGTTATGTGGCACAAGTGGTTTAGTGCACGTTGTAGTCAGCGCCCACGAGCATTTTCAGTCGAAAATTGAAAGCCTTCGTAATTATGATAATAATATTTCAGACGTCACGCTTACTGTGCTTCCAGTTTTGCTTCAGGGCTGTAAGATGTTGTCATCGCCTAATGTACCATTTTAATTCATCTCCTGTTCTCTGTAAATACAGTGAGGATCCTACGCGCTCGAGAAGCCCTGTGGTATGCTCGACGTAGTTTTTGTCAAATTGATACAATGGGGTTATTACGTGAATAACTTCTGTAACCACCTGCCTAATTTTTAAAAATTCTCCTTGAAAACGTGCGATGAAAGGCTTACTTTTTGGGCTATACAATATGGCCTATTAAATATCGACTCATTTATAAGTGGCTCAGATACGGTTCGCTTTCAACGAGGCTACTAGGTTCAACCGCGCAAGAAAAATAGCTTAGGGCGCCATCCGAAAATGTTCTTATTTTCCCAGCTGAAGGCGCCTTTTGAAGTAAAGTCATGTTCTTAAGCAGTAAAGTATCAAGCACGGCAATGATTATGGTTCATAAATAGCATGTTCCAAAATATGGCAATTAAGGCTCTACGGCTGCGATCACAGAGGGCAAGAACAACAAAAACAGCAAGGAAGAGCGTGGTTGTGCGGCTAGTATGCTTCGCATAAAAATTAGGAGGTTGTTGAAACGAGAAGCCGCGTAAAGTTTCTGTCTGATTTCGATGCCAAAGCATTCAATTGCCCATTCAGCGAGAAAGCCAGTGTCCGTTGTAGCGAAACGGAACATAATATTCCACTAGCCTCGACGGCACGTCACGTGCGGGTCTCGACAGAGCAGGGCACGTGACACGAAACGCCTGTTGCCCCGCAGGCGCGCCGGCTGCTGCGTGAGGGGAGAGGGCATCGCCGCGACGCCACGTCACTCTCGTTGTCGGAAGCCTGTGTTATTCGCGCGTTCCTATTCCGCACAATCTCGCACCTGCGTCCTAACTGCGTCTCCAAAATCGCTACAAGGAAAGTAATCTATAAAAATACAGAATAAGTTAGAAAGAAAAAAAAAGTTGGCGGTTGTAGGTGGTGCTTCACATGCTGCGACTGGAGCGACGAAAATTGGTTGAGTCGAGGGCGTCGCAATGCGATTTTTGGAGGGCTCATTTCACATGATTGCGATTTCAACACTGCGACTAGTGTGATGCCAGGGTTCCTTGCTGCCAGGTTTTGTGGCACACGCCGCATGATCATTTTAATGTAATGAAGAAAACGTGTACATTATAATATTATTGACTTGTCTTTATCAGAAGCAAATAACACGCGTATTTTTTTTACTTTTACTTAGAAGCAGTTCGAAATTTAAATTTGTTTTGGGGTGCGCAATGGAGGTTCCCGAAATTCAGTGCGAAGAGGCACACCGTACGTAAACAAGAGCTGTTCGCAGCCGGTTGTTGACCGCTATGTGTTGCGTTCTATGTCCGTGTGACTCTTCCTGCTCTACAACAAATAAACAAGGTGACCTAACAACAAGCCCATGTAGCTACTCTCACACTTTATACGAGCATTCCCAATTTGGTCGCAGCGAAGCCGTCGTGTCAGCGCAACGGGATCCTCGCGCATCCGTGCTCAGCGTCAGCTTGTGGAGAAATGATCTGTGTATATTGCTCGTGGTGGGCGCATAAAGGCCTTCCTGCTCCTAACCATAATCTTGCACCAAACGCAGTAACAAGCACCAACCCGAAAACCCGCGTCTGCCCTGAAGGTCGCCGCAGATGGTCTGTGTGTGATTACTGAACGTGGAATGAAAATTGTGTTGTGAAATTCAGCCTTAGCACTAGCCTTGTTCGTGGTATCGGTACGGCGACTCGGTATCGGTACTGCGACTGCGATTTTCATAGCACGCGGCGAAAATTTACCCTCCGGTGCGATAATAATCGCATCTTGTAAAACAGGCTTAAGTTTCGAACCTACGACCCCACACTTCGAATCGGAGTTACTTACCCACTGGGCTAAAGAGCTGGCCTGTACACTCTGCTTTATGACAGCTTGCTACTTGGACCGAAATTGCCATAGCCAAGCCCGGCGTGACAAAAGCGGTGACGTCAAAATCACTGCTGCTCACTCTGGAGCGTTCCCACTAGATTCTACGGGAGTCGGTCAAGGTAGAATGTCGTCATGGATCAAGGTGCACCAGCTTTGTGCTACGAGCAGGCGTTGGCCAAGCGTCTCAACGCACTCGCTTGCCCGCGAGAAGTTCCTAACTTGAAAGGCCGTTCAGGGGTGGTAAACTAGACATTAGTGCTTTCGGGTTCACAACTTCTAAGAAGTACTCCCCAACTTACACCAATTTATGCTAGTCATCTCTTGAAAGACAGGATTTCTTAAAAGGTAAACATTGCCAAGGATAAAAGAGCGCATTACACAGGACAGATAGCGATACGAAACAGCACGAGTGCTTTCTGTCCTCTGTATTGCGCTATATTTTTACAGTGCTGCACCGACCAACCTACGCTTCTACGCTACTAAAACGCGAACGCTTTGCTCAGAAGGCCACGTGAATTCATACAAATACCCTAATAGCGATAATGACACATTAGTTAACAAAACGTCCTTCGTAAAGAACGGTGACGCTTACCTAGACCACCTCAAGGTCATCTAGATATCTGCTTGGTGCTGATAGAGTGACTGTCAACAAGCAAGAAAACTGCATGCTGCTGAGAAATGTGAACAAGCTTGTTTGCCATCACGACTGTTCAAATCGATACACCGGCGGGGACTTGGCGGCAAAAGCGAATTTACATTCCTAAATTATTTCGCTCCTTTGGACGTCATGCCCCAATTTCACCTCGATTAACTAATTACAACAGAAGTTATTTGAAGAAAGCACGATGGTTAAGTGTAATAATTTTGTAATCTTTGGCCAACACCGTTACATTAGTTTACAAATTTATGTTCACGAATATTTATTTAATTGTTCACTATCTGGCCCTTGGCGCGAACACTTTTCGCCAATCCGGCCTTCTGGCCAAGAAGCTTGGAGAACCTTGGTATAGAGCATAGCAGCAAACGCAAAGAGTTAGCGCTGACGTCAGCGCTGCTCTTTCCACAGAGCGTGTGCAATGTATACGTAAACGCTGCTGGAGATCTGATATAGTTCGGGATTTAGCGTTCAACGCTAATGCACGCATGGGCAGGCTTACGTAGGGTAACATTGCGGGCCCGTTTAAGTGAGAGCCGCCAGCCTCGGATCTTCAATTCTTGGCCTTCACTGTTCAGCTCATCCAGTCACCTCTAATACTCGTATTTGCTTTAAATTTGTGTAATGAATCTTCGACAGCATCGTACTGGTTTAAATTGGCACTGGTTTCGAGACACGTTCTCGTTTAGCGCTGCAGCAGGCTTAAGGAGAGCTTGCTCGTGTTTGCTGAAACCGCGTTCTGGTGGCGCGAGAGCGGGTATCTAGCTTTTTGAGCGAAAGCTGTACGGCGTCATGTCTCTCAAGGGTATTCATCGTGTCGCAATTAACTTGAGCCGCCGGAGCGCGGGTCTGGCAGGCCTGACGCCACGCCACATGATCCGCTGCGTAGAGGCGTCGCAGCTGCGCTCGCTTTGAGCCTCTCCGCTGATGTACCACGTGACTAACCAAGGGTTAAAGGGCTGATTATAGTCCGACGTAACGTGAGCGCGCACACGTTACGTCACGATGGCGAGTACAACAGCGTCTATAGTTCGATTGGTGGACGCAGTGGCGCAGCCCATAGAGATGGCGCAGCACACGCAACCGGACGCCGACAACGCCCTGTAACGCGCCCGGCGTCGAGCGACGATTACGTCGGACTATAAACGCGCTGGTAACGGCTGCTTCGGTCGTTGAGCCGGTTGGGCCGTCTCTGCGTGCGCTTCAGCTCAAGTGCCAGCCTGCATCAAATCATCCAGTAGATATAGCTAGACGACAGGCTGCGAAATCTCAAGCCAAGGCAAAGTTGTCTTCGGAAACAATGGAGCAAAGGAAGGCCAGATTAGCACTTTATAGAGAGGTTTACCAAGCACGGAAGCGTGCCAAGATCAAAGCTACTGCAACTGCCGCCATCGTTCAGCAACACGAACAACAGCAACAACAAGAACAAGGAGAATGAGACAAAGCCGTTGATACAAGCAACGACACCCACAAGGAGCGTTTGACGAACCACGCCCTTCGGTTGGTGGCAAACTCGACTGCGACGGCCAGGTTTCACCGCGACTTCACAGACAACCCATTCGGCAGCGTGTGTGAAAGATTGTGGCCTAACTTTACTGAAACCACTGTGTGCATAGTATTTGCAAAACCAAGCCAAACGGATCTTTCGCTCGTGGTCACTACGTTTACAAGAGCTAAGCCTGAGCCATTATTTTGTTCATTCGACTGTTTCAAAGAATACGGCTACCAGTGAAGCCGAGATGGGTCACGTTTTCCGAGGCAGGATTCCCACGGCAGACATCTTGGTGGGCTCGACCTGCGCACGTCCTCAATGTAAAAGACATCATAGAACAACTTCCTTCAGTAAATTTTAGATCGGTGCTGGCCACGAATATGACTGTTACTTGTTTCATGTCAATTTTTGGAACCCATATGCAACTCAACATGGCGAATAGCCTCGTCAGCCTATACAGTGTTAGGAATGGCCTGCCAAGGTGGCAACGTGCAAGTTATTTCAGCCCGCTGCACGTTTTTCGATCCACCCGCGGTGGGGCGCCCTTCAGAGAACCAGCGAGGACAGCGCTAACCAACCGTGAAATTCCTTCGGAGAACTTGACTACGGTGGCGTTCATCCACCAAGCGCCTCGTTCGGAGAACAGGAGAAACAGGAGTATGAACCGACTAGCCCTCATCAAGATCTTACTAAGGAGAAAGGCAGCTCTGGAATTTAGAGGCGCCGGCTGGGTTCGGGCGTGACCACCTGGCTACAGGGACGCAGGACAGTGGACACCACGACGACAGCGCTGCAAAGGTCGTCTGCCCACGGAAGGGGCACTGAAACCTTTATGTGCGTGTGTGTGTTTGTAAAACATCCCGCAGAGAGGCGGCTTGTTTACGTTGACGTCGAACGTTTTGTCTCGCCTAGGAATCTAGGGAACGCGAAGTGGATATAACGAGCTGTTGTCGGCACTAGAGTGTGCTCGTCGTCGTGCTCCGTGCTCTCAATGTACTCGTGAGCTGTCTGCTCGTTTGCTGTATGCTTCGTCTTGCGAGCTCCATTTGGGAATCACGCTAGACTGTGTAAATGTATCCCAAGTTCAAATGTAAATAATGTAAATAAATCATGCTCGCCTAGTCCTGTCGCCCCAAGTTCCTCCGATCGTCCTACAAGCCCGACTCCAAATCTTACAAATGGTGGCAGCGGCGAGATCGTCCGACAACTCCTACAACTGGTAACAGCAGTGGGATCGTCCGACGACTCTACTATCTGGATGGCAGCGGTGAGATCGGCATACAGCTCGTAAATCGGCTTACGGCTCCTAGATCGGCCTACGACTCGGAGACAGCAACGGCAGCTCACGGACTTTGGCACATGGTGACCGACCGGTATCCTGATCAAATTGGAGGCGACTTGGGATTGACCTCCTATTGCAACTGACTGGGTACGGCGGAGAAGGACTGGTGATATGGTGCTACTTCAGTGGGTAAGCGTTTGGTTTTGGCTGTAAGATTTACCAGGCTTCAATTTCTCTCTGTGTGTAGATTTGATTCGCTGGGATGTTTTACTTGAATTCTGGTTTGCGTGCGTTAAACAGCAAGTATTGTGTGGCAGCAGAGCCAAAGCTTAAAGTAGCGACCATGGTCCTAATGTGTTTCACGGGAGCTGACCTGTTGTGGTTGTTTGAAGAGCTCATGGTAGACGTAGAGAAGGACTTGACGGAATCAGAGATTCGTAAGACCACTCTGCAAAGTGGCAATGATTTGAAACTCATCGAAAAACTGGGTAACTGAATTCTAAGAAAAAGACAGGAACAGGAACCAATTAGGCAAGAATGCCAAGAGCGCGAGTGAAAACGCCAAGAGCGTGAGCAAAAACGGCAAGAGGTTGAAAAAGAAATTGCAGCAGTTAAGAAACAGATACAAAATTTGCAGCAGTTAAACGCACGAGGTCAACAGCGGCTTGAGGAATCTGTAGGCTGGACGCAGCGAAAGTGGGAGGAAGTCGACAGCTGATTTCAGTCGAAAGCTGAGGAAAGTAGTAGCAACTGCGAGATTAGCAGCACGTTCATAGGTGAACTCGAAGTGCTAGGAGCTAACGAGGCCTTAGTGGCAACAGAGGCCGTTAAAGGCCGTAGTGAGAGCGACGAGGCGCTGTGCCAACAGAGCACTGTAGGGACAGCTAGGCCAGCTGTGAAGAAATAGGCACAGTCACCGCACGTATGCGTCGTATCTCATGGTAGCGAGGTCGTTAGCGAGGTACAGAATACTACGGACTTGACAAACGCGAGCACCCATGTCGACTCAGATCTGCGTGCCGAAGTGAAGTGCGAGCTGGACGATGCAGTTGAGGGTAGTTCGCAGGATTGCGAGCTCCGTAGCTCAAGGGAAGACCACTGCATGGTTCAGGGATCGGTGCGGCTCTCCGCCAGTCTAGGTACCCAAGAGAGGGGTGCCCAAGGG
Source organism: Dermacentor variabilis (assembly GCF_050947875.1). Taxonomy (NCBI): domain Eukaryota; kingdom Metazoa; phylum Arthropoda; class Arachnida; order Ixodida; family Ixodidae; genus Dermacentor; species Dermacentor variabilis. Next base: position 175,786,507 of record NC_134571.1, read on the forward strand.
AGGTACCCAAGAGAGTCGAAGACGTTTAGAACGGGAGGCCAAGAGAGCTTCCGTAGAAGTGAAACGTGTTTTTTATTGAGCATTTTGAAACTTTTCGCCATCTGAGACTACAATTTCTTTAAATAAGTAAGGTATGAGCTTTCTTTATGTTTTCGTTCGAGAAGCTCCGAGGTTTGAAAGAGGTGTTGTATTTAAACAATTAGTTTCGCGAGTAGCCAATAATGAGTAGATAGGCTTTTTCTTTTTTTGTGTGTGTGAGTAACCTGAGTGTCAAGATTATCGTTGCGAGGCCTATCGTAACGCGCGTGTGTGTTAGTTAACCTCTTTTTATGTGTTTGTTTATTTTCTAAGGTCAAGTGCGTAGATTGAATTTCAGTGAGCGCATGATTTGCACTGAAAAGCGTTCTTAGTTCCATTAGCGCGTGTCCTGTGCGGACGGAAGGAAGCAGAAGGGTTATGACTGGGTTACTCGTGTGAGTTGAGGGCAGCCGTATCCTGACTTCTTTAGTGAGCGTGCGTGGAACGAGTTATTAGCAGACGCGTTTTTTAAGGGTTCTGCGGTGTGCGTGAGTTACGCAACTTTAGTTGCTCGTTTAAGTTACGTGTCCTATATGGGCTAGAGAAAGACACATGAGTAAGCGTGTTGGAACGTTTGCGTGCGACGCAAGCACGTGTTCGGAATAGGGACCACAAAGCTACTGCGATTGTGATTACGTGCCTGTGGAGTTGACCTGACTGTTCAGTGGCACAAGTAAGTGCGATAAGTACGCCACTGCGATAGGGTAAGAACAGGCTGTTCGTGAGGTTAGGCTGCTTAATATATGTTCGGGTATTGGTGGTTGAGAGCCTTCGGTTTAGTTCTGCGTAAACCTTTACTCTTGTGCTGCGCGACCGTCAGGTTTGGTCGAACTCAAGGGGAACGTGAACGCTCGCTATGGCGGCACGAAATTTTGGGGCAAAATTTGGGGCTCCCAGTTGAGTGGCTGGCATTGAAGTTTTGATGGGAAGCCTGGTAGGTTAACAGCAGATTCCGGGTGTTTTAACGCTGAGCGGTATTGTGTTCCCGGGATCGACTCTTCTGTGCCAGTTGTTGTGAGATAGTTGAAGGCGTTCCAAGTGCGCAGGGGTTGCACAGAGCAAAGCCATCGTCTTGCTCGCCAGCCATTCTCTTCCTGCCCAGTGGTTGCCAGCACTGGCCAGGCGAGATTTTCCGGGCCATTGAGGAGCTGTTAGGAATGGCCTGCCAAGGTAACAAAGTGCAAGTTATTTCAGCCCACTGCACGTGTTTCGATCCACCCGCAATGAGGGCGCCCTTCAGTGAGCCAGCGAGGACAGCGCTAACCAACCGGGAACTTCCTTTGGAGAACTTGACTACGGCGGGGTTCATTCACCAAGCGCCTCGTTCGGAGAACAGGAGAAAGGCAGCTCTGGAATTTAGAGGCGCCGGCTGGGTTCGGGCGTGACTACCTGGCTACGGGGACGCAGGACAATGGACACCACGACGACTGCGCTGCAAAGGTCGTCTGCCCGCGGAGGGGGCACTGAAACCTGTGTGTGCGTGTGTGTGTTTGTAAAACGTCCCGCAAAGAGGTAAAACGTCTCGCAGAGAGGCGGCTTGTTTACGCTGACGTCGAACGTTTTGCCTCGCCCAGGGATCTAGGGAACACGAAGTGGATATAACGAGCTGTTGTTGGCGGCTAGAGTGTGCTCATCGTCGTGCTCTGTGCTCGTCAATGTACTCGTGAGCTGTGTGCTCGTTTGCTGTATGCTTCGTCTTGCGGGTACCATTTGGGAGTCACTCTAGACTGTGTAAATGTATCCTAAGTGCAAATGTAAATAATGTAAATAAATCCTCCTCGCCTAGTCCTGTCGCCCCAAGTTCCTCCGATCGTCCTACAAGCCCGACTCCAAATCTTACAAATGGTGGCAGCGGCGTGATTGTCCGACAACTCCTACAGCTGGTAACAGCGGTGGGAGCGTCCGACGACTCTAATAACAGTGGTGTGTCCCCAAAGCCTCATGAGCCTACATTGCACACGTGACACATCATCATCGTCATCACCATCATCATCATCTTACCCAATCTGCTCTTTTCTTATCCCTTAAGTTACACCTACCATTCTTCTTTCGTGACACATACATTACTGAAATGAAAGCAGTTACTGTTATATAGCAATGAGAAACTTCTGCGACATTGCTTTGTGCACGTGCGTCTTCCAATTGTGATTTCAGGCACGTCCGTGTTTATCTACAATAGCATAGCTGGCGCTCACCACTATTTCTCATATAGAGGTATCCATGGCTAACCTATGTGCTGCGCTATTATTCATGCACACTTGTGGGACATACTTTTATACTGAAATAAACCTTCCTATACACTGGTCCACAACGTCCAAGTTTGCCATGCCATCTGTAAAGGCGCGATCAACGCCGTGATCGATATTATGATGAGCAGCAGTGTATAGCTTGGTTTCTTGTAACTTGCTGCTGTGGTGAGTCGCGTCAATGTACATGCAGTAGGCGTTCTCATAGGAGACAGCTTGCTCGTGTCCTGGGAACGTAGACCTAAATTAGTGGTTTTACAGTAATATGAACGTTGAGGTGCTATGGAGCAAATCAACGGACCTAATCTAGGTACTCGGCTGGAAGGCCCACGGGGGCTGATTTTGATCAATATTTTTATTGCCTAATAAACGTCTTTCTGTCCATTATTTGCATGCTTGTTCCGTAGCGGTCATTGGAAACGTAACTGGAGCTTATAATTCTTGCTCCCGCCTGCCCCAATGCTTCTTCGATACCTTCAGTGCTAACACCGTAAGGAACTACGAAACTAACCAGTGTCCACACTCCTTTTAGCGCTATAGGGGTACACTAGGCTTGTCGCTATTGTGCTCTGACTCGGATTCAGACGATCAGGAACCCGCTATTGATAGGAGCCTTATAACACGCGGCCAAGCCAAAAGTTCAGTCGCTCGCCCGAGCAACCTGAGGTCGTAAGAGGAATGACGTCAGCGCATCTTTTGTTTTTAAGTTGGGCTGGCAGACGCCGACTCACCGCCACGGCAGACGCCATGCCGACAACGGAAGCTGCAGGAGTCACGTGACCAGTACTCCTCCATATATTGGTCGCACTCGCAGGTCGAAGGCGAGAGCGCCTCCGAGCGTTCAGCACGCAGCAGCTGAATGCGTTCTGAGCGCTCATGTTCGACCAGCCAAATGTAACTCACTTCGCCGCACCACTCTGGAGCACTAGAAAACGACCAGCCGAAGGTGCCATAACTCGAAAGCTTCGTTGTGAATAAGCGTCTCGGCAGATTTCATTATTCCAGATCAGAGTCGACAGGCTGCACTGTAGGTGACCTCGTGTGTTTGGAATTCGGTATTATATTTCCTTGCTGACGATGTTTCCCATACACTGTTACCCTCACCAAGAGAATACCTCGGCCGTGTATCCGCTCAAGTGCTTGTGTGACCAAGAGCGGCGCGTTGTGCAGCCGTCTCACAAGATGCACTGCCTATGATTAAAGGATATTAGCGAAATTCTAGGCGTCACTTACCTTCGATGGAGAAAATTGTGAGAATAGCGAGGATCGCAGTCGGCAGCTTGAAGCGAAGCATCTTGACGTAGGTAAGACTAGATGATGATGATGATGTTGATGAACCCTCAGTTAATGCCACAAACCCACTGAGGGGGATAGGACTAGAGCTCGGTTGGTATGGCATGGTATGGTATTCCTTATGCGATGGCGCACACCCACTGTGGGGGATTGGCCAAGATTTGGATGAAATTAGGCTATCTTTATTAAAAAACTGAATATGGTAAAGCTAACTGGAGGAAATGAACAAAAATAAAATGTTTATGAATTCAAGACAATCTCCTTGTAGCAATTATAAAATCCTCCACGGTTGAGCAAATATCCCTGTGGCACTGTCCAAGAGAGGAGGCTCCTAGAGAAAGGATATTTATAATTGAAAAGCTCAAACCAAGCTGTGTAAATCTTGATTCTAGATTTTTTCTTAAAGAAGTGAAACGGCGGCAGAATATGAAAAAATGAAAAAATGATGAAAAAAAATGAAAAAATGTAGAATGAAAAAATGATGAGCTTGGTTCTCTTGCTTGCTTCTTCGTCACTTGTTCTGTGCTTACCCACTACGCAAAATAGGGCCAAGAAGCCGGGGATAAACGTTACAGGGAAAGGGCGAGAGAGAAAAACCCGATCGAAAGAGACAGTCAAGGTGATGTATAACGTTTGTGATACAGAAATATAAATATTTTTAATTATATAGGAACACCACATTACTGAGTTTTTTTTGTTGGTGTTAGAATAATTTCGAACACGCTGTCAGGAGATTATTGAGCTATCGAATTATTGATTTCTACAAATAACTTGGTAGCATTCTTATGCCACCTAGATAGCCACAAATAAGATTGCCTGCACTGTGCGGCTTGTCTTATCTAATTGGCTCACAAGGGGCGAGGAGCATGCTCAAGTCGAGAGGGATTCAATGGGGCCGAGCCCAATAAGGAAGCCCCGAATGACGGGATATATTGAGTAGTTAAAGAAATACCCAAATTTCGGAATGAAAATTTGTATTTCTTCCTCCGATTTCTAAATCCACGGCATGCTTGTAGAATGCAGTCAATGTTTTCGGTTTTATGGTAGGTAGGATACATAGGGTACGGTGCGAGGCCGAGACTGTAACGCGCTGTAAAGCTGGACAGTATAACGTAAAACTATTCCAGTATGTTTTTATTCCAATCTCCCGACGTCGAATTTGCGTAGGCGCCGACGCAAGCATCAGGCGGTCACCCGCAGGGTTGTCTGAACAAACCAGTCAAATGCTCCCCTCGTTCATAGGAAGTCACTTTTGTTTGCTTGAAAAACGAATAACATTGCCTGCACTGTGCGGCTTGTCTTATCTAATTGGCTCACAAGGGGCGAGGAGCATGCTCAAATGGAGAGGGATTCAATGGGGCCGAGCCGCTGCACTGAATATCGATAACCGGATGAAGAGGGTGGTGCCGGCGTCTGTGACTGGTCCGCTTTCTCCTACTTAGCTTGCGATGGCTCGTCGACAATCGCGGCGGAATGCAACGGAAGCTTAAGAATGACGCTAAAACGGATCCTCAGCAAAGAATAGTTGGCAGAACGAGGTCGTAAACGTGCCGAAAGTTCTCGGAAACGTTACACGGCCACGCAAGACGTTTTATTACACGCAAATAAGTGCATGCTCTCCGGCAGGGGCGAGTAGCCAGTGCCGGAGTGATCTGCAGCAGCCATCTTTTATTCCTTTCGAAACAGGGCAGCCTGCGGATATTCAGAAGAAAATTCAGTTTTGTTCGGCATATTAATGCATCTTTAACGCGTACGCGTCACTCTGACGGGGTAAGTATTGGCGGTTTTGTGACGTCGCGTGAGAGGTAGGGGAAGCGGGTGCAGCCCGAAATCTTTTGACCAATAGTCGAGGACTAATGGCAAAAAGGCGTCGAATTAGAAATAACTATTTTTGTTTCTTTTCGGTCAAGTTCGCGTGACAGACAGGTGAAGTGGAGGTGGTCCAAAAACGTTTTTGACCAATCGCGGTGGGCTGATTGCAAAATTGGAATAGAAAAGTTTGGAATAGTTTTACGTTATAACGCCCGTGCCGTTTTCTTCTTTATAGTTTGAAGGTCTCTCGTGGTACTAGTAATATGTCACCAAGCCAACAGATCAGAAATGATCGAAAAAGTGTCAGCCCGCCAAGACACGTGTACTAACTCAATAGACTTATAAAATGCGAATGTTTATGTGTAAGTTAAGAAAAATGCGAAGGTAGTCCAGTAAACGGCCAATTACCCCAAAGTCCCAAATTTTAGTTAGGAAGAAATAAAAAAAAATGGCGAGAGAACGATTTTGAATTTCCACGCAAAAAAATAACAAAAACTAAAAAGAACACAAATTATGTGCAAATCAGAACAAGTCATCAAAATATCTAGTTTATTGAATTATTTGAGAATGAATTTCAGACGCCATGGCAAACACAGAGATTGAGAAACCTCTGTTCAATTTAAGCACTCGACAAGGGCTTGTTTCTGACAGTGCTTGAAAACGTAATTTTTTGAATGGCCTGAGGTTGGGGAGGCCGGATGCCGCGGCGAGATTAGGAATTAGCAAAGAGTTCAATTATAGAACATGTAAAGAACACTCGTTTTGTGGGCGGTTGCGTGGCCTCCTCTTTAGTTGAGGTAATCTGCAGGGAACGGTTGTATGGGTGATCCAACTGTTCTGTGGCGAACTGTTATGTGTAGCTTTAGGGTGCGTATATTTAAGATAAAGAAAGAGAATGCTTGCAGCGGCAAGATGTACGATTGAAAGCAAAGTAAATTTCAGAGGCATATACACAATGGCGCGTTGGGCGGATACCTTTAGACTGCACTATCTCCGGGGTCGACCCAGCAAAGCAAAGAGATGGGCTCCCTACACTCAAAAAAAAAAAAAAAACCCGGTTGCACTCGTAGAAGAATGCTTCACGTTAAAAATATGGCGTTTCCCGAATGAATAATGCAATTGCAGAATATAGCGTAGCATATGTGTCAGCACACGCGAGAGTACTTAAGGCAGGTGTCGGCAATTGCAAACATTGCGGTTTACCACAGGGCGACTGGTATGCGTGACATATTCTTTCCTAAAAACATTTATAACATATTCGTATATATAGCAGCATGTTCGACCACTTTAACCATCGTGTTTATGACATTTCATCGTCAAAATGAATGTCTACCAACTCGTCGAAGTTTCTAAATTAGTCACATAGATGAAAATTGAGGAGGGTTTAAAGCGGAGTTCTTGGAACACTAATTAAAGAATCATCTATTGGCTAAAAACGCATTTAATGGTAGTAGAAAGGGAATATTTTATCACCTTGTAGTACAGTAAACGCCTAGCTATTAATGGCGACCAATGATTTCAAGATACATGTACCCGAAAAAGTCGCAGTTTCTCCCGAAAGGCCAACTATCGATTGCAATAGCAACACCCTCGACACCTTCACGGAATAAGGAGCGTAGTGTTATCGGCCGTATAAACTTGCAAACATTGGCTTACGATCTAAATTAAAAACCATGGTGTCATCACGCATACGCAAACGTGAAGACATTAAACTCAGTGACCGGGGACACTCGCGTCATAACATTGGCGTGAGGAATCGCGGCAGCAGCAGTGAGCGAAGTGGCCTTCTTGCTGTGTCGCTTCTAAAGCCCCTTTATAATTTGAAAGTAGCGACACTCTCCTCCTCACGGCTCTTCCCTCCTTGATTCTCCTCGCCCGCCGTCTGCGCGCGGCGCGCTTTTCCTCCTGGGCTCCCGCGGACGGGCCGCAGGGTTCTATGGAGGCGTGTTATTTTGGGCCAGTTGGGCGCCCAAGTGGGGTTCAAAATTTTGAGAAATTCTAATAACAGCATCGATAATGCTGGAGGCAACGTTTATGAGGAGGTTTTTTTTTCTTAAAGCCGTATGAACGGGCTATACCGATGTAAAGGGAGCTTTGAGGCGAGTTCTTTACTCCAGACAATTTTTCTGCCACATGATCAAATGCTGTACTTCGTACGTCTGATCTAGTATTGCTTGTGACACATCCCTCTGTTTGTGGCTTATTAAGCGAAAGCCTTAGACCTCTGGTTCAAGGTCCCGTTGTGAGCTACACAAAATATCGCGTGACCGAAGGAAGGCAGGAACCAAAACAAAGCATGTGCAGCCGCGTATAAGAGATGATTAATGATTAGCAAAGTAATGATTGATTAGTGTTTGGATTAATATGAATTCTGGTGTAGTAAGGAGGATTAAGGTGGAACAATGTCGATGAAGGTGCATTAGGGTGTGTGAAGGTGCGTTGAGGTGCATTAAGGACGATTATAGTGGATTAAGGTGGATTAATGTGCATGAAGAAGGGTAAGGGTGGATTAAGAAGGATTAAGATGCATTAAGGAGGGTTATGGTGGGCTACGGTGAATTAAAGTGAATGAAGGAGCATTAGGGTCGATTGAGGAGAATTAATGACGATTATAGTAGATTCAGGCGGATTAAAGTGAACGAGGAAGCATTAGGGTTGATTAAGGAGGATTAAAGTGCATTAAGGAGGGTTAGAGTAGATTAAGGTCGATGAAGGTGAATTAGGGTACATTAAGGAGGACTTTCGTAGATTATGGTGGATTAAAGTGAGTGAAGGAGGACTAAGGTCGATGAATGTAGCTTCGGTGGATTAATGTGCATTAGGAGAATTATTGTAGACTAATCCGTCTTAATACTCAATGAACCCTAATTCACCTTAGCACACCCTAATCCACCTTAATGCTCCTTCATCCACGTTAATCGAGCTTAATTCTGTCAATCCACCTTAATACAACATAATCAACCTACATCGTCCCTAATGCACCTTAGGCTACCCTATACGGTCTGAATCCTCCTTTATCAACCCTAATACATCATAATCCGCCTTAATCCCCCTTCATCCACTTTAATCCTCATTCATTCACCTTAATCCAACTTAATCCTGCTTAAAAGTCATAATCTACCTTAATACACCGTAATCTGCCTCTATCAAACATAATCCAGTTCGATGGTCCCTAATCCACCTTAATCTAACCTATTCAATCCTAATCGGTCTTAATCCTCATTTATCAACCTTAATCCACTCTAATCGAACATAATCTTCCTTTATATACCTTAATCCTCCCTCATCCTTGTTCATGAACCCTCATCCACCCTAATCGGTCTTCATACCCTTTCATCAACCCTTCACCTTAATCCACCATAATCCGCCTTAATACTCCACCCACCGAAATCTTTGTTTATGCATCTTAATACTTCTTAAAACACTCTAATCCACCTTAATCTTCTTTAATACACTCTAATCAACCTTAATCCTCCCTAATACACCTTATGTCAATCACTAATTATTCATTAATTTACTTGGGTAACCATTCTCTTATACAGGGGTGAACATGCTTTAGTTCACCGCTGGTCTTCCTTGGGTCACGTGATACTTCCAGTTTACAACGCGACTTTGAAACATAGAGATCTAAAGGCTTTCGCCTTAAAACTTTAAAAAATGTCAATGTTGACTAGCTAACGCTCATCACTTGCAATATAACGGGTGTACTTGCCACTAATTTTTTCAGGGCGCAAAGCAGCATCTATAATGCTGCAGTTCCGACTGAATAACAACAGTTAGCGACGTACGAGGTGATGGAGCTGCCGAGAATATTAAGCATACTGAAGACAACCGCAACAAAAACGCTGGTGAGCAGGCCGGAAGAATGAAAAAAATTCAGCATTACGGGATGCTTTGCTACGAGCTATTAGAAAGACGCCTCTGCTCGCAAACAACGCTGTTCTTTGTCGGAACAAAGTTCTTTCGGTCAATGGCATGCAGCCACTGCTTCCTGCGCAAGCCGTCACGCTTTCCTTGTAGTATCATAAAAACGGCATAACCATCTTTAGGCTTCTTGCTGCAGTCATATGCGCAACAGCCCGGCATAGCGCTAGCACATAGAGCAGGAAACACATCGTACAACGTTCGCTACGCCGAGCTAAAACGCAGAGTCAACCGTGCTCAGGAGGAAAATGGTGCGAACGAAAAAGAAAAACACAAGCAAAACTCAAGATCCACGCGTTTTCAAGGGCAACGGCAGGGAGACCAATCTTCGTGCAGAAAAACGGGGGCAAAACTGGTTGCCGCGGGGAAACGCGCAAGGGGCGAAGAGGAGGCGGGGAGGTCGCGCGGCGACGTCAGTGTTCAAAGAGTGTCGCTACTTTCAAATTATCAATAAAACCCCTTAAACTTCGTAAAGTAGCGACACTCTCCTTCTCCGCCTTCACTCTTCCTCGTTTATCCTCTCTTTCACGCTCCCTCCTCGACCGTGGCGCCACCTACTTTGCTCGAGCGTAGCAACGGCGCCAACATGCGCTCCTGGCCACTTTGTAGACGCTTCTCGAGCAAAAATGACGCTGATGCACGGCGCGAGGGCCCACGTGATGCTATTAGACCAATAGCGACGCGGCGTCAGCCTCGGCCAGAGCGCGCGAGGAGGAGGCGGCATTCTTCAAAGCGTGGCACTATTTTACGAAGCTTAACGGGCTTTAATTATCAAGGGACTTCAGTCGCTTAAAGGCAAATTGAGCAGCAGAACGCAGCGTGTACAAAGGCATGAGCCGCCGTCGCATCTAGACTCAGCCGCCGACGCAGATCGCTTTCGAAGATAGGGTGGGCGCGGCCGCGCAATGCGCAGTTGCTGCCGGAGTACGACGCCTCCCCCTCCCCTCCTTTCCCCCGGGGCCTTTGGCGCGACAGAAAACGGCGCGTTTCCTTCCCGCTCGCCTTCCTTGTGCGCGCGAGGTTGAGCCGCCATCGTTGGCAACTCTTGCGCGCTTTCGCTCGCCCCTATAGCACGCGGCGCGCGGCGACGGTGTTACCGCCCTTGGACTTTATACAGAACATCACGCCGACAGCAACGACGACGGATAAAATACGCCGATAAAATATATAATTGCTATCGTAATAACAAAAGCTAGATTACAGAAACAGGGATAAAATATTAGTGGGGTTGCAGCATTCATGTGGGCACGGATTACTAGCGAAGCTGTTGAGGCTGCATACATGGGTTGCATAGATTATGAAATCATAGATTTTGTTCGTACGGCACCAAACTACGGCGACGCAAGCGCCGCCGCAAATCATTGCACCTCCCATGCATCTGCCGCAGCCGCTGCTGCAGCCGCGCCGGCACCTCTGACGTGCGTGGCGTTATAAACACTGAAGCACAGGCCAGGTGCACAGGCGCCATCACCACACTCTTTGCGCTCTCCCCCAAATGGTCGGTTGAACCAACACCACCTAGACATGTCTTCTCTAGGTGGTTCTGGCTGAGTGCGCATTCCTGTCCACGATACGGTCGCAAGCCGCTCAGGGTTCCACCTCTGGGAACGCTTGCAAGGGATGCATACGGGGGCTAGAGGTGAACGGCTTTGCCGTATTACAAAAAAGTTAAAAGAAATATAGGCGAACCACTCTCATGATGACGGTCGTAGGGAATGCCTTTAGCATTGAATCAATATAGCGAAGCAACGTATTACCACCGTCGAAACGAGTAATCTATGAGGTGTGTACGGCATCGGGACTCCTCTTTCGCACATCGGATGGACGGGTGGATGATGGATGTTACGAGCGTCCCCTTGGGAATGGGTCGGTGGGTTGGGCCACCAAGCTCTCGTTATTTTATTGCCTAATTTCCTACCTATGGTATGAAAGAAAGAAGAAAAGCAAAAATAACCACAGTGAATTACCTCTAACCAAAGTTTATCAAACACTATTTCGAACTTTGGTTTTGTACTCCTCCGTTTGTCGTTTATCTACTTTTGTTCCACAAATCTTCCAATCGCCTCTTACTAATCTCTATAACGGACATGTTTACTTTCCCCCCGCTCTCGCTGAACCCAATGGTTTCTAGGAGGCCAGTGATTCCTAAATCGAACACTGGGCATGTGTTTTGGGAACTGGCAACTACCGCTCAGCAAGTCCTCAACAGTGCAACTAATTTTGCGGTATCGTGTACTGCGCAAGCAGCACGTAATATCAGCACCGACGCGCCAAACAGGGCAGAAAAAAAACAAAAACAGACTCGCCATTCCGGCCCTGCGAAAGCGGATGTCCAATGAAGCTGTTGAAAACCACCACTGCAACTGCTGGGAGGCGGGAGGGGTATGCAATGCTTTGTTGCTTTAGAGTAATGAGAGTAATGCTAATTTTGGCAGCATTCCGCCGCTGGTCGTACTGCGGCTACATTTTCCCTTTGCCACTCCTTGTATTCACGCTGCTCCTTGAGAGTCATAGCTATGCGTTGCGTACCTATAGCTGTGCTACAACGAGATTAGTTGCTAGGCTTGTTCCTTCATAGAGCGTTTCCCAACTAGCTTTAGCCAGAGTTAAAAAATATGCGAATGCCACGTAGCTGAAAAGAACCAAGTTAATGTTGTTTGCCGTCGCTTGGAGGTACTCAAAGTACCTATTTTTTTCGATTCCGCCTACTTAGAAATTAGTCATAATTATACATCTTTTCAAATCTTATATTTAGATGAAATGTGTCAAGGAGAAAATTGTAGAGTGACATGAAAAACTCCCGATACAGCCTTTCTCTGGCTCAATGCGCCCAACGTAAAAGCTTTTCCGAGCGCGAGAGAAGCCCGCAAATACACGCAAAGTGCGCGGCAATTTTTCTTTCGATCACCGTCGGAGCGCAACTATTCAATTGCAAATAGGGAATGCCTTGCTGTTGTATGGGCGGTTGCGAAGTTCCGTCCCAGCCTCTACGGTCACCTTTACTCCGTAGTCACGGATGGTCATGCTCTCTGCTGGCTCTCATCCCTGAAGGATCCTACAGGCCGGCCTGGTCGATGGGCTTTAAGCTTCAAGAGTGTTCATATTCCATGGTTTACAAGTCTCGCCACTTGCACCAAGACGCTGACAGCTTGCCGTGTTAGCCTGTTGACGACTCTGACCGCCCAAATACTGACAACGCTGCTTGCGTTTTCTCAGTATCACAGATCCTTCATATCGCCGACGAGCAGCGTCATGACGCCTGCATCAAAGCACTCATAGACCAATTTAAACATCCTCCTGGCGATGCTACTCTATTATCTCTTGGTCCTCCGCGACGGTATTTTGTACCGTTGAAACCTTCCTTCGGACGGCTCCGATTTTCTACTTGTAATACCTAAACTTCTCCGCTCAAGCGTTCTACAAGAGCTTCGCAATGCACCAGCGGCGGGTTACCTCGGTGTATCTCGTACTTACGACCGAGTACTCCACCGGTTTTTCTTGCCAGGCCTTGCCCGTTCAGTACGACATTACGTCGTTGCTTGTGGCTTATGCCAACGACGCAAGAAGCCATCCCAGCTCTCCGCTGGTTATCTGCAGCCACTCGACGTCCAGGCCGAGCCGTTCCATCGTGTCGGCTGAGACCTTCTCGGCCCCTTTCCGGAATCTACGTCTACAGCCTGCTCGTGGCCTCCAAGACAAGAAGCATGGCGCATCGATGCCTGCAAACGCTGGGGAATTCTTCCCTCGTGTGCCGCACGCCCAGTGGCACATACTCAGTAACCAAATTTGGCGAGATGTTAATCGAAGAGCGGTACATACTCGGTGCATTTAGGTCCAGCTCGATGAAGCGTTGGCGCGAAAGACGTTCTTTGAAAAGTGGAATATGCCCAATGTATTTGTGGCGCGTCGTGTAAAGCGTTGGGCCGCTGTCCTTGAGTTACCATTGGGACGTGGGCTTGATTCTGCTGAATATTCAAGAAATGAAACGCCGGGCACGAGCTGAAGAAGTAGGATAAAAGGCACGGGCTTGGCATACCAAGGACACTCCCGAGGAACGTGCTAGAGGGCCTGAGACAATGCGGCTGTTATAATGTGGAACATGTCTCCCTCAAAGGCGTTCGTTGAAGAGACGCACCGATTCGTACATACCCGGTGACCCAAACTGACGTTAAAGATGATCACTGAAGACCAGCACAGACCGAGTGGCACATAAGCAGTGCTCCAAGTCAGCGTCAAAGTCATTCCTCGAACAATGGCAGCTACCCTGTCCCGCATCTACCTGTGACTCATGTCAGCCTGAAAGAGGTATGTTTAAGTGTGGCACATATAGACACATTGCCACATATTCAGTGACCCAAGCTATTCCCGCAGTAGAGCAGCCGATGCGCTACCCATTCGACCACGAACTAAACCGTTACCTAGGTGTAGGTGGTAAAACGGTTAGATACAAACATACACAGATAGAAACATAGCTACATCGGCACTTGGCCCCTGGAAAGTGCGTGAAGTACCCCAAGAATGGTAACGCATTGAAAACCTAAGTGGGGCTCTAAGTTAAATAATCGTTCAGCTCAAGCTGAATGAGTTGATAATAGTCACTATGATTGGAATTCAAAGAACGGAATCCTACTTTTTCGCAGTAGGCACTTAGCAGTGTTCATGCACCTGCGTGTAGTTTGCATGCGGTTCCGGGTAGTTGTGCTAGAAGAGTTTCATTACATTTAGTTGACACTTTCAAGTTGCAAATTGCGAACCCCCAAATTTCAGTGAGCAGACCCCAAAATTGCAAGCTGGCCCACCTCTGAATTTCATTTGGCCCACCCCCAAATTTCAAGTTGGCCACTCTCAAGTTTAAGTTGGCCCAACCCCTAACGTTAGTTGGCGAACCCCGAAAATTCAGGTTGGCTCACCCGCAAATTAAATTTGGTCCATGGCCAAATTTCAGTTGGCTCTCCCTACATTTCCAGTTGGCCCACCCCAAATTTCAAATTGGCTCACCCTTACTGAAGCCTTCCCAATGCATTTTCCATGGAGCCCTATGTATCCATAAGGTATGCATAAAGCGGATCTGTGGGTATTCTCTGACCAATTTTAGAGCGCAAATTGTAGGCGCACGCGCATGCGGTGGGCATAGGCGTTGGCGTTGGCGCATTGAGCACAGCGGAAGACGAAAGCCAACGCAGAGAGCAGCGGGGGATGAAATAAGCGAGGAGGAAAGCGGAGAGGAGGGTGCAGTGGTATCATGAGGCGGAAAGCGGAGGAGGGTATAGCCAAAGGCGTAAGAAAAGCGTAGTGCGGCGACGATGGCTACGAGGTGACGCAGAGTGGCGCGCATCGCCTTGGAGGTGTGTCTGTGGCGGCGGCTGTGAATCGTGGTCACGCGTCAACCATGCGCTGGCTGTCGCGGTCGCCAGATTAGCGAGGCAGTCGGGCCGGACCTCGCTCAATCTGCAAGGTGCCGCATGAGACCTTGTTGGCGCCAGAAGATATATTGCGAAATGAAAACACTTAAAGATATACGCTCAACTCTAGCATTAGAGAATATCACAATCTTCGGGGAATATTGTTTTGTTTGAATTGTTCCTTATCAATTATAGAGCTAGGAATCGTGTACATGTGCATTAATATATTGAATAAACAAGTTTTATGTGAATAAATATAACAAAACATGCTAAATTACGTATTTCTGTGCACATGCAAGGTATTACAATTTTCGCATGACGCATTGATTTGCTGGGGTACTCGCCAAAGAATGCTTATGCATTGAAGGAGTTGTCCTTTCCAATGTATATATATATGAGCCCCCGAGCTAGAGCTTCCTCTTAAAGTGTCTTTCGAGGAGCAGAGTGCGTTTGGTTTTGAAAAAGAAGAAATAGCCGCACCGTCAGCGCTGCGCTCAATCGTCTCAGTGGTTAAAGCTGCTATGAGTGTTGTACGCAAGCACCCTATAACTAAGCGCACTAGCGTTCTTACTGAGCTGCTCTGCGTATGTTGTGGTCTGAACAGCAAGCGTCAAGCTGAAGTTATCTCAGTTATCACTGGGCGCCCAGAGATTCGCCAATGGGCGTCCTTCAGTTTCGTTCTATTTTTACGCGCAAGCGTACATGCCCCGTCTGTGAGATCGGCGATGTGTATATTTAGTCGCCATGAGGGAAGCGAGCGACGGAGCAGGAAGGCGCCTGGAGGTGGAGACGAGAATCGCGCGACGGGGAAGGTGCGGAGACGCCGCGAACATGCACAGCGACCACGGCGGCGTGGAAGCACAAACGAAAAGGGTGCGAACGCGGTCGTTGCATCGACCTCGACCGCGCGACACCTGGTGTGCCACAGGGGAAGTCCCCGTCGTTGATATCGGCCGCTCCACTTCTTCCCATTGCCACTGGTGTGCAGACAGCACACGACCTTTACATTCTAGTATACTGTACTACGGGTTCTGTGTGTGCTATGGAGGTGCCGGGTTCGCCTCATGTTCGAGAAGCCGAGCACTGAGCGAGAAGGACGAAGCAGCGACGCACTCGACGGCAGGCCGAGCACGTGTTGACCGAACGCGGAGTAGTGGCCAAGCGCCGGGCACGAGCTCAAGAAGTAGGATTAAAGGCACGGGCTTGGCGTACCATGGAGACTCCCGAGGAACGTGCTAGAGGGCCTGAGACAATGCGGCTGTTATAATGTGCAACATGTCTCACTCAAAACGTTTCTGGAACATTCTGTGTGCAAACGCACAAAAAGCGAATATCGCCCTTATGCTTGCGCGTAACCCACGTTCACGAAGTCAAACGTCACGAACATATTTATTGGGATCAAGAAGCGTTATGGCATGTCATAGGATGTGTAATAAATGCATGCTGTAAAAACGGTGCTGTGTAAAAAATCAACCAGTGTTCTGTGGTATTGGTTCGGTACCCAGGGATGATAGTTGGTTGTGGCACTGTAGCGTAGGCCAGTTTGCAGTAGGAGACGGGTGCGTTTCGCTTGCAAGCCGTGACAAGTCTATATAGCTTTTCGTCGCCCACCCGCATTTCTCTCCAGCTTTGCAAACGAATTACAGGATGTCACTAATATGGTTTTGTCGCTATACCTCACGCTGCCTTTGATCCTGCTCGGGTATTTTATTATCCCTAATCTAACATGGGACTGCGAGCCACCCAGCGTGAATCCTTCGTCATGCTTGCAAACGAGTTTCTTGACATGTGTATAGTTTTTTTTTCGATTTCACACCTTGTGAAATAACCCACCAGGATGACAATTTCTTCCGCCAATACCCTTGAATAAATACTGACTACTCGTCCAGATCTTACTTCCGATATAGCTTTACTACCGGGTTTGAGCTATCATTCCATCTTAACCTTCGAAATAAAGTTATGGCAGCTTAAGTACAAAAACAAAAGCAAGACTATTTCTAGTTTCAAACGTGCAAACTTTGACGTAGTCAACAGAGAGTTGTGTGCGTTTATTGATACTTTTCTGACCGACGTTGACAGCCGCAGCGTTCAAAACGACTGGGATTTATTTATCAACAAAGTTAGAGCGTTACATCAGAAATATGTACCCGTTCGCTTGATAACTTCAAAAAAATCGGCGCCATTGCACAACAGCTCCATTAAACGTCTACCAAACAAAAAGAAGCGTGTCTCCAGATGAGTCAAACGTTGTCCTTGTGACATATCATTGGGATGCACATAAACTCTCTTCTGATGAATATGTATCTGAACTCCGTTGCGCAGAAGAGCACTTTTTGGAAAGTACTCTCCCATCCATGCTCACTACCAACACAAAAAGTTCTGGTGCGTCAAACCCAAGAGACAATAAAACTATAAGCCTTGTGAATAAAGCGTCAGACCGTATACCTTCTGAACAGTGCGCATCTGTCCTTAACAATGCTTTTGTTTGCAACTTTTCATCAGTGACAAGTGTTTCGCCATCGCGTTTGCATTGCCAATATTCCACTTCAATGTGTCTGATTACAGTAGACCCGTGTGGCATAGAACACCTTTTTAATAAATTGGATCTTTCTTCTTCCCCTGGTTGCGACGCGAAAGTCCGGAGCTTTTCAAGAACGCGAGCGAGTATAGTTCCTATATACTAACCAAAATTTTTGACCAATCACTCGACACGGTTCCTATCCCGGCGGAATGAAGATACGAAAGGTGATTCCACTTCATAAAACAGGTAGTGGGCACTCTCCACTTAATTGTCATCCCATATTGCTCACTAGTATCCCATGCAAACTTCTCGAGCACATCTTATTTCTTAATCTTGCAAACTTTCTCGAATCCAATTCCTTCTTCACGCACTCGCGACATGGCTATCGCAAAACTTATTCATGCGAAACACAGCTAATATCGTTTACACACAAGCTGCACGCCATTCGCGATCGTTCTTGCGGATTGTATATTTCTAGATTTTTCGAAAGCGTTCGATCAAGTATGCCATAATCTACAATGTATAAATTGCAGACGCTTAACCTTGATCACCAATTGCTCATTTGGCTTCAGTGTTTCCTGACGAGTCGTTTTCATTTCGTTTCTGCAAACAGCGTTGACTCTCTCTAATCTGGATTCCTCGGGCGTGCCGCAAGGCTCTGTCTTTGGAGCGCTCCTATTTCTAATTTATATTGATGATGATGTGTGGTGTTTTGTGGCGCAAGGGCCAGGTTTGGCCAAAGAGCGCCATGACAAGTGGTAATGTTGACGATGAATTATGGAAGATGTGACTTGGCTGTAAAGTGGCCTAAAATAGTTGCTTCAAAGCGCGT
This sequence comes from Dermacentor variabilis, assembly GCF_050947875.1. Taxonomy (NCBI): domain Eukaryota; kingdom Metazoa; phylum Arthropoda; class Arachnida; order Ixodida; family Ixodidae; genus Dermacentor; species Dermacentor variabilis. Next base: position 175,804,615 of record NC_134571.1, read on the forward strand.
AAAAATTTACGTGCTATAAAATTATGGCGATGACTAATGACGAATACTATGAACATTACAATCCATCGTAGAAGAATGATGCGAAATATAAAATATATAAGATGGTAAAATTACTTGGACCACTGCTGCCTCGCCAGAGCCCTTGAGACACAAGGGCCTAGAGGCGCGTGCTATACGAAAGAGCTATCACAGCGGCATCCTCTGAAGAGAGGACCCGCTACAAACATGTGGGGCTAAAAACATGGAGGACAACATCTTTCAGGAAACTTAGGACTGAGTTGGTGTCAAATAAAGGTTCTGGGCCGAGTAGCATTGCGGGATGAAGGGGGATCTGCTGCCGGTATGCTAGGGGAAAATGCTTCTTTCTCTCAGATTCGGCTGCCCGACACTCCAGGAGGACGTGGAGGACGGTCAGCCTCTCCCCGCATCTGCCGCAGGTTCTAGGATCATTTTCAGTGAGTAACAAGTTATGTGTGCCAAATGTGTGGCCCATTCTGAGGCGACAGAATAGGACATCTGTTCGCCGTGATTTTGTTACGGAGGGCCAAGAACCTAACTGTGGCTTTATCACGTGTAGTTTGTTATTTGCTTCTGCGTCCCACTTACGTTGCCAGTGGTTTCGCAGTTTCCTTCTTAAAAAAGGCTTCAGGTCTGTGACAGGGACCGAAGCAGTAGGATTAACTGTATGCAATGAAATTGATGTGGCCATCTGGTCTGCCAGAACGTTACCCTCGATGCCCCTATGTCCAGGCACCCAGCATATAATGACATGCTGGTTAGACATATGCGCTCTACAGAGGATGGAATAGAGCTCAGTAATTACGGGGTTTCTGTGTTTACAGTGCGACTTCAAGGCTTTTACGACGCTTAAGGAGTCTGTAAATAAAATTGTTTTTTGAATATTTGATTTTCTGATATGTGTCACAGCCGACAATAGTGCATGGGCCCCAGCCGTAAATATGCTTGTTTCAGGGTGCAGTACACCGGATTCCGAGAAGGATGGGCCAGTGGCTGCGTAGGACACCCCGGCATGCAACTTAGAAGCGTCTGTGTAAAACTCTGTGCACGAGTACTTGTACTGGAGCTCCAAGAAGTGCATTTTTATATGTGTCTCTGGCGCATGTTTAGTGACCTCTATAAAGAATGTGTCACACTCTATCAGTTGCCACTCCCAGGGCGGTACTAGCTTAGCTGGAGGCATTAGGCGTTGTTCGAGAACTGGGACATCCATTCCCGTGCTAAGTTCTCTTGCACGCAGTGAAAAAGGAAGTCTCATAGAGGGTCTGTTATGGAAAAGTGTTTCACACGTCAAGTCGTTAACAGTTGCGAAACACGGATGTTCCTTATTAGAGCGAACCTTGAGAAAATACGTTAAGCTGACATTTGTTCTCTGAAGATGGAGTGGCCACTCATCTGACTCTACATATAGGCTTTCAACAGGGCTTGTCGTAAATGCGCCAGTGGCCAGACGGATACCCAGATGGTAAACGGGGTCTAACATCTTAAGCGCGCTCGGTGCGGCAGAGTGATATACTACGGCACCATAATCTAACCGTGATCGAACTAGGCTCTTGTAAATATTCAATAAACACTGTCTGTCGCTCCCCCACGTTGTGTGGGATAGGATTTTAAGTAAGTTCATTGTTCTAAGACATTTTTCTTTAAAATGTTTTATGTGAGGAATGAAAGTGAGCCTGGAGTCAAGAATTACACCAAGGAATTTGTGTTCTTTGCTGACAGGAATTTGTTGTCCGCCCAGTTCTGCACAAGGATCTGGGACCAGGCCTCTCTTTCTTGTGAAGAGAACACAAGAACTTTTGTGGGGGTTGACCTTAAATCCGTTTTCGTCTGCCCACTTGGAAACCTTGTTCAAGCCCTGCTGTACATTTCTTTCGCATACTGTGAGGTTGCAGGATTTGAAGCCTATTTGTATATCGTCTACGTATACGGAATAAAAAATGGCAGGTGGAAGTGAAGCACGTAGCGTGCTCATCTTAACGATAAAGAGAGTGCAGCTGAGCACGCCTCCCTGGGGTACACCAGTTTCCTGCGTAAAGGGACGTGACAGTTCATTGCCGACTTTTACTCGGAAGGTACGATTTGACAAATAGCTTTCAATTGTGTTCAGCATCTTTCCACGGATGCCAATTTCCGACAGGTCTCGCAAGATCCCGTAACGCCATGCCGTGTCATATGCCTTCTCCATATCGAGGAATATCGATAGGAAAAACTGTTTATGTATAAAGGCATCGCGGATATTTCCTTCCATGCGTACAAGATGATCGGTTGTCGACCGCCCTTCTCGGAATCCACACTGATAAGGATCGAGCATATTATTGAGCTCAAGGAAATGTACAAATCTGCGATTTATCATTTTTTCAAAAGCTTACACAGACAATTAGTTAGAGCTATCGGACGGTAACTTGCCGCCAAGGAAGGGTCTCTTCCCTGCTTTAGAACAGGAACCACAATCGCTTCTTTCCATGTGGATGGGAGGAATCCCGAAGCCCAAATAGTATTGAATAGTGTAAGAAGTGTAACTTGTGCGTCAGTATGTAGGTTTCTGATCACGTCATACATGACTCTGTCAGGTCCCGGTGCAGTGCTTTTACATGTGTTCAAGGCAGCTCTCAACTCGGCAATACCGAAAGGCCGGTTATACGGTTCATTCTGCCTGGACTTTCATATGGTTGGCTTACGCTCTACTATTTCTTTATGTTTAAGAAAGGATTGGGAATAGTGCGTTGAGCTCGACACTCGCTCAAAGTGCTCCCCAAGTGAGTCTGCCTGGTCTTTTAGTGTATCGCCCTGTGTGTTTACCAGAGGTAGTGAATATGTTTGTCGCCCTCTTATCCTAATAACCTTGTTCCAGACTTTGGCCTCATCTCTATAGGAATTTATACTCGATAAAAACTTCTCCCAGCTTTCTCTTCTAGCCTGTCGGCGGGTTCTTCGGCCCTGGGACTTTATTTTCTTAAAGTTAATAAGATTCTCCGCAGTGGGAGACGCGCGTAGCAACCCCCCCGCTTTGTTATGTTTTTTACGAGCGATCCTACAATCGTCGTTCCACCACGGGACACGCCGTTTGCATGCAAGGCCATTTACGTCTGATATGCATTTTGATGCGGCATCTATTATAAAGGCTGCAAAATACTCAACAGCAGCATCAATTCCTAGCGAGGACAGATCATCCCATGGTATACTAGTTAGCGTTTGGAATTTCTCCCAGTCAGCTGTGTCAGTCTTCCACCTAGGACCCTGTGGTGGATATTCGTTCTCTGTAGGCAGTATGGGAAAGTGGTCACTTCCGAAAGGATTGTTGATAACTTCCCATTCGAGTTCGGGCAGTATACACGGGGAAACTAGGCTGAGGTCAATTGAAGAAAATGTTCTGTTTGCGAGAGAATAATATGTAGGTGCCTTCTTATTCAGCAGACACGCACTAGAAGAGAGAAGGAACTGTTCAACAAGACGACCTCGCGCATTTATACGAGCGTCGCCCCACAGGCAGTTGTGCGTATTGAAATCCCCAAGCACAACGTAAGGTTCTGGCAATTCATCTATAAAGGACTGAAATTCATGTTTAGTTAATTTGTAGTGTGGGGGTATGTAGAGCGAGCAGACAGTGATAAGTTTGTTTAGCAGAACAACTCGCACCGCCACTGCTTCAAAGGGCGTTCGTAGCTGTAAAGGTTGACATGCTATATTTTTATGAGTGAGAATCGCAACACCACCCGATGATGCGACGGCATCATCGCGATCTTTGCGAAACGTAACATACGTACGGAGAAAGTTTGCGTGTTTGGATTTTAAGTGTGTTTCCTGTAGACACAGCACTTTTGGATTGTGTGTTCGGATAAGCTCTTGTACGTCATCAAGGTCCCTAAGTAGACTTCTGACATTCCATTGAATGATTTGTGTATCCATATTTTAAATTATATTGGTGCTTTGTTTACGGAAATGGAAGGGGTGTCTTAGATTACAGAGCGCTTTCGAGGCCCTGTAACCGGGGTTTTGCTCTTTTTGAAGCGTTCGAGGGAACCTCGCCGCTCCTTAGGCGCCTGGTGCGCCTTGAGGATAGGTGTAGTGTCCACTGCCTCTTGTGAGGCGCTGGACACGTGCTCTTGCGAGCGAGAAGTTTACCGAGAGGGTCCCGCCTTGGAGGGCAAGACCCCTGTGCCCACCAGCCCGGAGGTCGATGGGGCTCCCTGGGGGATTTGGCTGCGCCGGCCGTTGCCAGCGCTGGGAGGGACCTGGGAGGTTGAGGCAGCCTCGGCTGCGCCCACCTTCGTGGTCGATGATCCCTTCTCCTCGGTTGACGGAGCAGCGCTAGCTGCAACCGCCGCGGGGGAAGATGGCGTAACTGCCGACTCACTGCTTGTGGGTCGGACAGCCGCCGGAGGCCGTTGTGACGCTGCCCCCTGACGCGCCACTTCGGCAAAGGTTTTCTTGGGCAGGTATGATACCCGCCTTCGTGCCTCTTGGAACGATATATTCTCTTTTATTTTTATAGTTACAATTTCTTTTTCCTTCTTCCATGAGGGGCACGACCGCGAGTACGCGGCGTGATCCCCGTCACAGTTTACACAGTGGAGAGAGCTATTACATGCTTCAGTGGCGTGTTCAAGGGTACTACATTTCGCACATGTTTGGCGGCCTCGACAGCCCGGCGAGCTGTGGCCGAAACGCTCGCATTTGAAACACCTTAGGGGTTTCGGCACATATGGTCTGACACGGAGCTTGATGTACCCGGCCTCTACAGACTTGGGCAGAGTACTTGAACGGAATGTGAGTATTAGGTGCTTCGTTTGAATTTCTTTACCATCCCTTCTGATCTTAATTCTTCTGACATTGACAACGTTCTGCTCACTGAAGCCCTCCAAGAGCTCAGCTCCTGTCAGCTGGAGCAAATCGTCATCAGACACAACGCCGCGAGTGGTGTTCAGAGTGCGGTGAGGAGTTACTGTCAATGGAACATCCCCAAATGACACTAGACTGGGCAACTTTTCGTATTGTTTCTGGTCATGCAGTTCTAACAGGAGATCACCACTTGCCAGCCTTGTAGCCTGGACCAAGGACATCAGTTAAGGACTTGGAAATTAGAAAAGGGTGATATTTCGTACTTGTTTATCGGATTTTTCAGAGTGGATGACATGGTGCCGTGGGAAGTTCGGTCTTTGACGAGCAAAGAACTGGAACACATCTTCGGTGCGCCCTCTTTTTTGAGGGCGATCAGGAATTGGAGGAAAGGAACTTGCCATAGAACAATGTAGTTTTGGGCAATAACGCCAGCCACCCACCATGGAGCCCTACGAGGGGACGCTACAGGGACTGTATGAACAGGTCCTGTAAACGCCAGCTGTACGTCATCACTATAACCAAATATGAAATAACCTAGGTTGGCTATTCACACAAGGTTAACCCTTGCTGCTTGGAAACTTGGAAGTAAGGGAAGCTAGGAGAAGACAGGAAAGATGGAAAGTGAGAAAAAGACGAAGGTTGGAGGGAGAGAGAGACAGGAAAAGGCAACTACCGATTTCCCCCGGGTGGGTCAGTCCGGGGATGCCGTCTACGTGAAGCCGAGGCCAAAGGGGTGTGTTGCCTCCGCCGAGGGGCCGTAAAGGTCCAAACACCCGCCATCGGCTCAACTCCCAGGATCCCCTTTTCCCCGGACACGGCTAAGCCACGCACGGTTAAACGCGGGAGGGCCCAACCCTCGTGTGCTCGGGTACGTGGTGTCGCAACACACCAAACGCCTGCTTACGCAGACGCCCCTGCGGGGCAATTTATATTAATCACCTACCTTCTTGTATAGCATCTCGTATTCATCTCTTTGCTGACGACTGCTTAATATTTTCAAAAGTAACTACTAACCATGTTACAACCGCTCTTCAATGTGATCTTGATGCTATCAGTGCATGGGGAAGAATATGGCGCATGTAATTAAACATAAGCAAATGTAAGACAATGCGAGTATCCAGGCACTTTAGCCCGCCTCACACAACAGAGGCGTGCGATGAACTTTTTATTCACATTCTAAGAAAACATTGGTCAACTCGAGAAACAGTAGTTCTACTCTGTCACCGTCATGCACTGTTCACGCTGCGAATTCTGTCACCTCATTGTACGACGGTACATACACTGAATGACTTTACCATTGCACGCCATTGCCCATGAGTCAGAAAATTCGGGGCCCAATTTGTTTTTACCTTTTTCCTTTATTTGCCCCTCCCTCGTTCTCTCGCCCTCTCCCCAATTGCCATCCCCACGCAGAGTAGCATGTCAGCGATGTCTATACGCCAGCTAGGACCTCTGCCTTTCATTAAAGCGTTCTCTTTGTCTCCAGATGTAATAACACTCCACCAGCCTATTACATCGATAACAACACACTCGATCGCGTTTCATCCTATAAGTACATCGGTGTTGACGGCTCATTTGGCCTTATCTTGCAGACAGACATTACACACAATAAGCAGTGCTAATACCTCGTTAGGTTACCTCCGACGCAATTTTTCATCTGCGCCACATTCTCTCAAACTGAAATTCTATAAAACTTATCCGGCCTAAACTTGAATAGCCACCTCAGTTGGGGATCCCAGTCGAAATAATTTAATTTGTGTAGTGGAAATGGTGCCCCACTCCCCCCGGAACAATTCCACACGGTACATATTCTCCAACTGTAACAGGGATGCCAGCATCACCACGATGAAGTCTAACCTACAGTTAGCACCCTTAGCATTGCGGCCTAAACACTTACGGCTCTCTGTCTTTCATAAGATATATCATCATCCCGTGCTACGAAACGAGCTTCTTTCGGCACCACGCTACATATCATATCGGCTTCACCACCAACACAATGTTTGTGTGCCGTCTTGCATATCCTCATTCTTACACTAATTTGTCCCCGCAGAGAACTGATGAGCGCAATCACTTTCCCGTAACTGTTGCCTCTATAAGTGATATTGGCCATTTTAATGAAACCTTACGCGACATTTTGTTTTGAGTATTCTTGTTTTTCCTGTGTTTACCTATGGCTTGAGTGTTCTTCTCGCATTGAATTGTTCACTGTGCTTATTAGCGTCCCTTGTGCACTTCGGTTGATGTAATCTATGTACGTTAAAATATGTAGTTTGAATACATGGAAATAATCTTTAATTACTTTGTTTCTTATCCGCTAATATTGTATATTTGTACTAGTATATTTTGGTTGTTTGCTGATGCTGTTATGCATAATATATGTTCAACTTATTCCCCACTCCCATCTGTAATGCCATTGCCCCTGAGGGTATGCTAAATAAATAAATAAATAAATAAATGAAAATAAATAAATAAATAAATATTTGGTGGCAGGCATCTGCCTCCGTCCCTGGAAGACGACAGTGTGGACATGTTGCAACTGATGTAAAGTCTGGCTTGTTTCATACAGAAGTGACAGCCTGTGTAACAGCCACCCTCAGCCTGACGCCTCTAAGCAGAGCTTCCTCCGCCCTAGTTAGGAGACTTGGGGTGGGGTGGGAGAGAGCAGACACACGGGGCGGGGAGAGGGAGGGGGTACTAGCGTGTGGGTCCCACCAGAGTCCCATCCGGTGGGACACAGACGGGGAATTGACGAAGTATCACGAATGAGAGGGCTCTGTGCCTGCTGGTCAGCAGCAGTATTGTAATGCTTCGTAGCATGTCCATGAATCCAGTGTACCGGGACGTGGGTACCTGTATCGTTATTCATTGCGTGTATCGTGTCAGTACTCGAGCACAATGAAAATAACAAGACAGTGAGACTACAAGACAACGCTTCTGGCCTTGTGGTTCCGCCGTGTTAAGCCTATTCGACGTCTTGAAGACGTTCTAGACGTAAATATCACCAATGAGTCATTAGCACGGCGCGCAGTCGGAAGGCCTTACCGAAGCGACGATTCACTGCCATTATTCAGCCGGAAATACAGCTATAGTGCACTGATTCCTTTTCCATGCTTTGTTTTAATCTATGCACCACAGTACGCGACATGTATCGCAACGTGTGCACCGTGAGCCAAAGTTATGATCGCTGCAGCACCGTTAATGTCGCTGCGAAGTTGGCAGGAAAGTAAATGTTTAACATTGAAGGTCATACATCACTGGGCAGATTGAATGCTACTTTGGTGCTTACGCACAATAGCCGCTATCAAGATGCGACATTTGAGAAAGCCTAGTTCACAAATATTGTAATCGGTCAGAACGGTGTGTAAATATGCATTTTTTCCTCTTTGGTTACCTTTATTTGACCCTCTTCTCGCAATTGTGATATGTCGTCACATTGTACAGTTAGAGTTCTATCGTGCTTTTTATTTTCGTTTAGAAATACATTTTTCGGCAATTTCTGTGTAAACAACAAAGAGGCAGAACTTATATCTACCTCAAGCAGTCAGTATACTTAAACCTCCACATTTATATCAAATTAGCGCCAGCCTGTCGGATGGAGTGACCAGCGAAGCCATTTCTCCGTTCTGATCTATCTAGGCGGCAGCTCCAGAGAGAAAGTTTCCTGCTGTTGAAAAATACAAATTTGTACCTCGTAGTAACATTTAGGACTGAAGCCGTGCCGTTACCTAGAATAATATTGGCAATTATGACATCACAAACACACACACACACACACACACACACACACACAAAGAACGCGATGTAACAGCTGAGCGGCGTATTACCGACTGACTGCCAGAGGAAACCTTTCTTCGCTGGTCCGCCTTTTAAAGGATGGCTTTCACTCTGATTAAATGAATCAGATTTAACCAGCAAATTTTTATATTTTAATTTGAAAGCGCTCTATGACATCGAGAACCTTGCTAGACAGTGGCATCTTCTACAGACCTGTTAACAAAATTATATTCCTGGGTTTTAAATGATAATAGCATGATACAATAAGACGACACGTCGTTGTGGGAGACTGAATAATTTCAACCCCCTGAGCGTCTTTATTGCGTCTTAAGCCTGACTTCGCGAGCGTTATTGTATTCCTCTGTTAAGTCCTTCCAGAACCGAAACTTTCGCAAGTTCTCGCTTTTTTGTGCCACCTTCACTTACTAGGAACCTCAGAAAATTATCCATCCGAACCGTCCTGTTGTGAAGTTCTAGTTTTTCCCCCCTTTTTTTAGGATTCCATTGTTACCCTGAATTTCAATAAATGCTTGACCCTAACCCGCAAAGTAGGTTCGAGGGTCATTAGCAAAAGAATTAAAGAAATGAGAAAGATGTAGCCCGACAATGAAATAAGAGCTTGCTACGGCTTGTTTTGGAGTGAACAAGGAATTTTATAAAAGGAACTGCTATCACAGTCCCTGGATCAGTGAAGAAATTTCTCTTACATAAGAATCACGGACGCATTCGTATAGTACCATGCCATGACCTTTTCATGTTCTTGCAAAAGGAAAGAAAACATTTTCCTCAACTCGCCACTACCTTCCCTGTAAAAACCTTTTTATTGACCAATTTCACGTTGAATTTGCCTAAAAGGGAACAGTCGTCAACTCGTAAACAGGTAAGTGCTGATTTCACCCTGGTTAAAATTTGCTAAAAAGCTTTAACGGCTAAGTACAGCCGGACTATTGGCCTCAGTTCCTCTGCAGGTCAGTGCTCTTGCTGCCGCAAATCGGTGCTGTCCGCCCGCTTTCGCTTGCTGCAGCGCTCCACGGCAGCAGCTGCGTTCTCGCTTTTCGCTTCCTCCTCCTCCTCGTCCAGAATGTCACCGACCTTGAGGTAGGAGCATAGGTAATCCAACATGTGGGCGCCAAGTTTGTCGAGCTGGCGGACCTTCTTGCCGTTTGCTCCAGTAGGCGGCGCATTGCAGATGAGCTGTTCTTTGACAATGCCAGAGAGCTGCCAGAACTGCATGGAAAAATACATGTATGGCAAATCAGTTATGCGGAAACCTGCAATGTCAAGGAAGGTTCCAGAAGGAAGGAAGGAAGGAAAGAAAGGGAAAATTGGCATCCATCCCACTGCAGCACGAAGCTACAAAGTAAACACAATTCGGGACTCTCATTATCTTACACGCACGCACGCACGCACGCACGCACGCACGCACGCACGCACGCACGCACGCACGCACGCACGCACGCACGCACGCACGCACGCACGCACGCACGCACGCACGCACGCACGCACGCACGCACGCACGCACGCACGCACGCACGCACGCACGCACGCACGCACGCACGCACGCACGCACGCACGCACGCACGCACGCACGCACGCACGCACGCACGCACGCACGCACGCACGCACGCACGCACAGGAGTTGACAGTAAATGGGTCACAGCCTGCGCCATGATGTACTTCTGATCTAGTTAAATTGATTATTGAAACAAATTACCCACATATAGGTTCAAATGTGTCGGCGGTGACAAATGGAAGCCAACCGTGGATTTCAAAGGCATGCAGCGCAGGGATTAATGAGCGAAAACAGACGAATAGTCTGGGTTTGTCGACGGCCTGCCTTTGGCCATTGTGCACCCTGGTTATCGCGTCGTGCACGCTGACAATTAGAGGGATGTGTGCAACTGCTATTCCTTTTGTACCTAGTAGCACGGCAGATGGGACTTCGTCAGAGTCATCTTATTAATAATTTTTAATGAATAACATGCGTGCTTGTTTTACAGCCCGCGTTCACAGAAAGCCTTCACGCCTTATACCTTCGGACACTACAAACTAATAAAGACAGGTATCTCCGCCCTCTGCCTAAAATAAGCACTCAGTCCTGTCCCTACACAATGCAGCCCAGATTTGACAAACAATTGGAGATGATTTTTGCAGACGGATACCCGGGCTGTCTTGAAAGCGGTCCATTAGACCGTCCCGAATAAGGTAAAGGGTACTAGACGAAAAGAAAAGTGTTCAGACTCCACACACTGTGGGAATCAATGTAATCGAAGCTTCCTGTGCTGTTTGTGTTCATTGACGGTATTTGGCTTTGATTTCGACGGCATGAGGCAGTGATCATGTGTTAAATGTTACGTTGCATGCACCACTTACGTTTGTCTAAGTTGTACACAGAGCGCACAGTGAGACGTGCTTACTCGAGGCGTTGCTGGGCGCCTTTGTCCGTAACCTGCGAGAAGGTTAGCAATGCCCCTCCCTCACACGGCGCATCGAACGTTGGATGAGATAGATAAATCCTTTTACTGAAACCTCAGGAGCAACAGCTGCTGCAAAGTCCCTTGACCGACGTTCCAGCACCCGCTGGCCACCTGGGCTTCCGGTACGCATCAGGCATCTCCCCCCCCCCTCCCCCACCCAAGAGCATCGCGGATAGGAAGTTGATTTGCTGGATCGCCACTTGCGCGTTGTGATTTTGGCGCCATGGTGTTTAATGCGGCTTTGCGTCTTCGTGCACAGACCTTGCGTCAGTTGTCAGCGGGGACAAACTTGCATGGTGTTTACTTTTCTGAAATAGGCGAAACTTGCCGTACCATACCTTGCATTATTATTATTATTATTATTATTGTTATTATTATTATTATTTTATGCGTGCCGAAAGAGAACATGTCGGATAACATCGGAGGGAGCCGGAAGACAAAGGAGAAGAATAAATAAGAAATGGCGACATGGCGCTAGTTTGAACTGTTTGATATGTGCGGGTTTATTGCAAATTTTGGCATAGCCGACAAGCGAACGAACATGTGGGCGTCTTTCTTCGTTGCAAGCTAGAGCGACCGAGTTGTATTCAAAGGCTACTATTTCCACGATTATTCTCCGGTCCACCTCTGCGTGGACGCAGCGGGTAAGCTCCTGCATCTTGTTCTAGATCGAGCGTCTGTATCGCCTGATGAGCTTGTTAAACGAGTTTCGGTGACGGTAGATATACCAGTGACCCTGTTTAACCAGCTGGTACTCGGACGACCATTTGGTCGTGCGGCGTCATGTTACCGCACATCAACAATTGTTCAAACCATAGCGATGCAACGAGAACAATCTTCGGAACAGAGCGCAGCGGCAGAAGTTCCCCCGTCTGCTTTACGCAACAAGAGAAATCATCCAGTTGGAGTTTTACGACCAGAAACTTTTGACAGATCTTTTGTTGACCTAGAAAGATGTGTCAATTTTTATGATGCCGCAGAGAAATACAATGGTAGGATTTCTGACCAAGACTGAGTCCTGAATATGCAACAATTTCTGAGTGGTGTAGCCAGAATGTGGCATTTGTGGCGCTTCATGGAGCATGTCTGCGAACCTTGGTGCATGTGGAAAGAGTTGTTATGTCAAAATTCCGAAGGAGTAACGTATAGCGATAGGACCAGGCACTGTTTTAACGTTCTAGGTCCGGTTCCTCGCTCGACTACTTTCTTGAGAAGCAGTGACTGCTTCGACTTGCTGAACCAGATTTACAATCAAGATCAGCCTTAGCGCTTGTGTTTCACAGTCTGTCAAGAGATTTGCAACTGCATACACAAATAAAAGGGCAGGAAACTCTCGAAACACTTCTAGAGCTGCTGCAAGCATTCCTTCATCTCCGGTCTGAGAGGAGCTGTAAGACGCGGCCAGCTCCTCACGGACAGTTCAGATTCTCAGTCCAGCAACTTGAACGTAAGGTCGCCAGTAATTATAGTGCAAATATTAGAATTCGTGCAATCGACTCAGGACCTGGTTACGCCTTCCAGTCATCGGCACTGTTCAAATAAAAACGATTGACAACAATAATTCAATGTGTTCAACCGAAACGAAACGGGACAACCTTAATATTAAATTTCTTCAAATTTACTTCCCATACAGCTCGAAATGAACGCTTGCAGCCTGCGATCTCTTCAATATCAATACTCAAAGAAGCGGAGCAAATGCAGGTGACAGATGCACAGACAGATCAGTGCTTGTACGAGGTTACGAAGGTTATGAAGAGTAGCACGGCGAATGGACAAGCTTATAGGCTAAAATGTCCGTCGGAGAAGGCGGAAATTCTTGCCTTGGTGATTGAATGTGTCTGATAACACTTTCTTCTCTCTCGCCCGGGCATGAAATCATTGAGGCTAAACATTCATTGGGACGACACTGTGTGTGTAAACCCCGATGAATTTCATTTCAAACCGATGACAGGCGCAAACGAATATCGCTGGCCAAAAAAAAAAAAATGGGCAGTGTTTAAAACTCTACACGCAATTGTTCTGCTTGGGAGGCTATCCTCCTGGTAGCGCCAGCTTTGAAATCCCCTTTAACTTACACGACACTACTATAGACTGGAAAAAGCCATACTATCTATCGAGAGAAATGAAGGCATGGCTAAAAGAGGAGCTTGAAAAGATGTTAGATGCCGATATCATCTTTCCACGTATATTGGCGTTTGCATCACCAATCACCATCACTCCAAATGAAGACTGTAGCCTCAGACTGTGCACTGACTACAGAGCAATCAACGAGACGCATCTGATCCCATTGACAATGCCTCGAATAGAGAGCATAATTGACGGAACAGGTGGATGTACCTGGCTTTCTAGGATAGATCTGAGCAAAGCGAAGGCAGGAAGAGATGATTTTAAGAGGGTAATCTCATAGCTCAACCATAATATGTTTGACAACGTGAAAATTTGGGTATCAGATAATGATTTAGCCTTTGGAAGCCATAAACTGCAGGAATGGGCAAAACGACATGACGGGTAACACAGCCACTGCCCCATACCATCCATTGGCGGAACGAACTATTCGGGACCTGATGCTATACATCAGCATCTACCGAAGTTTCCCGGGAGAATGAACGCGCTGCCTTGAAGCAGCGGTATCTCATCATAACCGATCACAGACAACTTGTCTCGGATGTACGCTACTCTTTGTTGCAACTGGAAAAACAACTTATTTTTCCGCTGATGTAGCCTTGGGAATGGATAAGATGGTGCAGCGCACAGAAGCAAGGACGGAAGGCAGCCAAACGAACCACCATGGCAGAATGAGAAACTGTGATAAGTAAAACAACTTTACCAGCGCATTAGGTAGGGTACTTGGTTCTCGCGAGAAAAGGACTGGCACACTGGCTCTGTCTATAAAGGACCATACCGTGTCCTAAAAGCCGCAAGTCAGCGAAGCAGCTTGAGAACTGTCAGGAATATCGGCGCAACGATAATCAGTCGGTTTCCACAGCTAATGTGTCTCAATACCATGATAATAGGGATGAGGGGAGCGAAGCGTGCAGAAAGAAGTCGGAGAACATCGTAGAGAGCGGGGAGATAGAGGAGAAGAATGAAGACGATTGGAATGGCTACATGACGCCTGTTGTCTATTTGGTCTGTGTGGGCTGATATTATTATTCCACCTTTACAGTTTGTCCAAAACTGTCGCCATGTATAGTAGTAGCGTTTCTTTTAGTGAATGGACCCCAAACAAAGCATGCTTTCTGACGGTGAATTTCCCTTCTCCAGTGTACGTCGAAAGCATGCAAGCTGGCGCGAGCGAAGATCGACTATTATTCACCCGCTTCGTCACTTAGTTGGCTTTACGCATTATATTTCTTTTCCCTACCGTTCTACCTCGCTCTCGGCCGTTGCGTATGACTAAAATGTAAGCGCTGAAGTTCTTGCAATGCTCTTCTGAGGGTCTCCTGCGTAATTACATCATTGTGTCGACGGCGAGAAAATTCCAGATAGCATTGTGGCAACGGCCAGCGGCTTGCAGAGGGCATTGTTGCGACGCCCCCGAAGCTCATTGGGAAAGTTTCCCACGCTCTTGCAATGTAGATTATACACGTTATCAAACATATCCCTACGCGGCGTACAAAACAGCAGCACCAGCATCGGAAAAGGGAAAGGAAGAGGCAAAGAAAGCTTTGTTTTAAAGAAACTGTCTCGGCCCAGAATCATATGAAGCCCTGGATGTCCACAAGATGTCCCACAATGCGAAGAAGGTAGCCGGTTTGTATGGCGCTCCAGTGACGTTTTTGGCGCCACGTAAACTCGTTGGTTAATAACGCGGCAGCATTAAGGGCCCCGTGTCGCAGAAAATCTGGCGTCGGCGTCCGGCGTCGCCATTCCGGCTTCTAGTGTAGGACGTCGCTGCTGCAAAAAGTATTTCGAACTACGCATACCCAACAGTGCAGGTGCACCATGTGCGCAAAGAAATTACCGAATTAATAAAACTTGCCAAGAGAAAATACGCAGAAAAATCGAACAAAACGACTTGCACATAACCTACAGAGATGACAGCATCGCACTGTAATTTGAATATGCAAAAAAACGTAATTCCAATATGCGAAAACTAAAAAATAAAACACGCCCACTTTTCCAGCATTCCTACCATTCATATAACGACCATGGCCTGCCAGCTCGAAAAGGCCCATAAAGCGGCGCTCCCGTTTCCTTGCAACCCTTCCAGATGGCCCTTGTCTCCACCGCTTCGCGGCGGAGGATAATGGAATTTTGGGAGAACTTCAGTGTGTCTTCAGAATAGGTAGGTGTTTAGATAACTTATTTGTTCTTACTCAGTGTATTGAAATATCAAAAGTAGAAAGCAGACCATTATATGTGGCCTTTTTAGACATTACAGGAGCCTATGACAACGTATGCCGCAACATATTGTGGGATATTCTGAAAGGGGAAGGCTTAGGTGGTGATTGTCTACAACTTTTGAGAGAGATTTACCTAGAAAATACTGTTTGCGTTGAATGGGAAGGGATGAGAAAGTTCACATGAACAAGGGACTGAGACAGGGGTGTCCTTTATCCCCGCTACTGTTTATGATGTACATGGTGAGGATAGAGAGGGCGCTGGAACGAAGTAATATCGGGTTTAATCTCTCATACAAGCAGGCGTGTACAGTAGTAGAGCATCAGCTCCCAGGTTTATCTTATGCGGATGACATTGTGTTGCTAGCTAACAAACGAAGTGATTTGCAACGTCTGGCTAATATCTGTCGACAGCAAGGCAACAATTTCGGTTTTAAATTTAGTGTTAGAAAATCAGGTGTTATGGCATTCAATGAAAACAGTGAACTGACAGTCGAGATACAGGGCCAGAATATACGTCGGGTAACAGAATATAAATACCTTGGTATATGTATAAACGAGGGCAATAGATATATGGAAACACAGGAAAAAACAATAACAGTGAAGGGGAAGAGAAATGTAGCGATAATGATGCACAGAACGCTATGGGGATAGAATAGGTACGAGATCCTCTGAGGTATGTGGAAAGGTGTAATGGTTCCAGGACTTACTTTTGGAAATGTGGTTGTTTGCTTTAAATCAGGGGTACAATCAGGGCTCGATAGGAACCAAAGGCCAGTGCGTCGCCTCGCATTGGGCGCTCAAGGGAAGACTACAAATAACGCTGTGCAGGGTGATATGGGCTGGACTAGTTTTGTAGTGAGGGAAGCTCGCAGTAAACTTGAGTATGAAGAACGCCTGAGGAATATGGAAGAAAGTAAATGGGCTGGGAGAGTTTTCAGATATCTGTACAGGAAAAAAATTGATTCACAGTGGAGTAAAAGAACTAGGAAACTTACCAGCAAGCACGTGGCCTGTAGGGTGGGCAACACAGCAACAATGAGGGTCAAGCGGAAAGTCAGAGAGGCTGAAATAATCTCATGGGTGGCGGCAATGGAAAGGGAACCTGCCATGAGTAACTACTGAAGAGGAACAAATGAAATCAGGAAAGAAACAATTTACGATAACTCAAAGGGAAGCTCAGTACTTTTCGAAGCGAGATCAGGATGCCTTAGAACACGCACCTATAAAGCGAGAAATAAGAAGGAACAAGAAGCATGTGCTCGCTGCGGTAAAGCTCGGGAAACTATGAAGCATTTTTTATTAGAATGCGAAGACGTCTCCCCAGCGGTCGATTTAGGCACTACTGGCCTCCTTCAAGCCCTTGCGTTCAGGGGGAGCAGTGGAAAAGTAAACATGTCCGCAATAGGCATTAGTAAAAGGCGATTGGAGGATTGGTGGACGAAAAGTAGGGAAACGACAAAAAACGGAGACGTACAAAAGCGAAGTTAGCAATAAGGGATCAGAAAATTTGGGTGTGGGAGTTCATAGTGTTTTTTTATGATTTTTTTATGTTTTTCTTAGGTAGGACATTAGGCAGTATAATAGCAAGAGCTTGGTGGCGCAACCCACCACCCCGTTCCAAAGGAGACGCTCATAACATCCATCCATCCATCCATCCATCCATCCAAGGGCCAACACCGCCAAAATGGTAGAAGTTCTATGTGGCTCCTACACACATGGCAGAATGGCCAAAAAATGATCGGTAGTCCATATTGACAATCGTCGTTCTCTTGCACACAATTGCCACCGTTGTCTTTGTCGCATTGCTCGCACTCTCGTTAATATATGTAGTAGGGGCATGTCAATACTAGAATATACGAATATGAAACGAATTGTGAATGTTCGAATATTTTGGCACGTGATTTCGGTATCTACCATTGACTTTTTTTTATAACATTCGATATATTCGGCTACAGACCCGCCCGTGGTCGGTGCCGTGACGCGCGCAAGTTTTCAGTATTTTGCGCTATGTGGACGCACCTTAAGGTTCGTCCAGGTCGACGGTACCGATCTAAAGAACTAATGCGACGCGGACAGATGGAACAAGATAGGCAGCGTGTATAGGAAGCACGAACGCATGTGCTATGAACGAGCCGATTAGCCACCAGAAGACGCGTAGATCATGCCAAATGCGCGTGATGGCGCACATTCAGCCCACACGTCAGCTTAAGCACGCAGACAAATTTGACTCGCGTATTCGCGGTAGTTGCCGGCAGGTCACCCGCGGACACGACTGCCACTTCAACGGCCGTCAGTCTAACCCGCACGCGCGGTCTCGATCCTGATCACTGATGAGCCACGCACAGCAATGTATCGGGGTTAAGCTTTCCGCATCGGCTTGCGGCACATTATCGCATCACGAGGCGGTGAATTTTAACGCATGCACTTCCGCGCGCGCGCGCACACACACACACACACACGCACACGCACACGCACACGCACACGCACACACACACACACACACACACACACACACACACACACACACACACACACACACACACACACACACACGCACACGCACACGCACACGCACACGCACACGCACACGCACACACACACACAACACAGCCTAGTTACGCCCACTGCAGGGCAAAGGCCTCTCCCATACTTCTCCAACTACCCCGGTCATGTACTAATTGTGGCCACGTTGTCCCTGCAAACGTCTTAATGTCATCTGCCCACCTAACTTTCTGCCGCTGCCTGCTACGCTTCCCTTCCCTTGGAATCCAGTCCGTAACCCTTAATGACCATCGTTTATCTTCCCTTCTCATTACATGTCCGGCCCATGCCCATTTCTTTTTCTTGATTTCAGATAAGATGTTATTTACCCGCGTTTGTTGCCTCACCGAATCTGCTCTTTTCTTATCCCTTAACGTTACACCCATCATTCTTCTTTCCATTGCTCGTTGCGTCGTCCTCAATTTCAGCAGAACCCTTTTCGTAAGCCTCCAGGTTTTCCAGGTTTCTGCCCCATATGTGAGTACTGGTAACACACAGCTGTTATACACTTTCCTTTTGAGGGATAATGGCCACCTGCTGTTCATTATTTGAGAATGCCTGCCAAACGCACCCCAACCCATTCTTATTCTTCTGGTTATTTCAGTCTCATGATCCGGATCCGTGGTCACTACCTGCCCTAAGTAGATGTATTCCCTTACCACTTCCAGTGCCTCGCTACCTATCGTAAACTGCTGTTCTCTTCCGAGACTGTTAAACATTACTTTAGTTTTTTGCAGATTAATTTTTAGGCCCACCCTTCGGCTTTGCCTCTCCAGGTCAGTGAGCATGCATTGCAGTTGGTCCCCTGAGTTACTAAGCAAGGCAATATCATCAGCGAATCGCAAGTTACTAAGGCATTCTCCATTAACTCTTATAACCAATCCTTGCCAATCCAGGTCTCTGAATGCCTCCTGTAAACACGCTGTGAATAGCATTGGAGAGATCGTATCTCTCTGCCTGACAGCTTTCTTTATTGGGATTTTGTTGCTTTCTTTGTGGAGGACTACGGTGGCTGTGGAGCCGCTATATATATCTTCCAGTATGTTTACATATGGCTCATCTACACCCTGATTCCGTAATGCCTCCATGACTGCTGAGGTTTCGACTGAATCAAACGCTTTCTCGTAATCAATGAAAGTTATATATAAGGGTTGGTTATATTCTGCACATTTCTCTATCACTTGATTGATAGTGTGAATATGGTCTATTGTTGAGTAGCCTTTACGGAATCCTGCCTGGTCCTTTGGTTGACAGAAGTCTAAGGTGTTCCTGATTCTATTTGCGATTACCTTAGTAAATACTTTGTAGGCAACGGACAGTAAGCTGATCGGTCTATAATTTTTTTAGTCTTTGGCGTCCCCTTTCTTATGGATTAGGATTATGTTAGCGTTCTTCCAAGATTCCGGTACGCTCGAGGTTATGAGGCATTGCGTATACAGGGTGGCCAGTTTCTCTAGAACAATCTGACCACCATCCTTCAACAAATCTGCTGTTACCTGATCCTCCCCAGCTGCCTTCCCCCTTTGCATAGCTCCTAAGGCTTTCTTTACTTCATCTGGCGTTACCTTTGGGATTTCGAATTACTCTAGGCTATTCCCTCTTCAACTATCGTCGTGGGTGCCACTGGTACTGTATAAATCTCTATAGAACTCCTCAGCTACTTGAACTATCTCATCCATATTAGTAACGATATTGCTGGCTTTGTCTGTTAACGCACACATCTGATTCTTGCCTATTGCTAGTTTCTTCTTCACTGTTTTTAGGCTTCCTTTTAATGTCGAAATTTGACATTTCAAATACGAAAATAATCAGAATATTTCTGTTCAACGCATTTTGAGACTACCGGAGACCATTCAGAAAAAATCACTTGATGTAAGTGCAAAAATAAATCAGAGCGCCAGATTATCAACGAACAAGTGCACGAAATGATGAAAAAGGGAGTCGTACAAGAGTCAGTTAAAAATAATATGAATTTTGGAGATTTTGCGTTGACTATCGCCGTTTGAATGCTGTACCAAAAAGGACGTGTACCTACTCCCACGTTCTGATGACGCAATAGACTGCCTTCATTCCGCTTCTTACTTTTCCTCAGTAGATTTACGATCCGGCTATTGGAAAATTCCGATGCATCCTGACGACAAGAAGACTGCCTTTGTAACCCCTGACGGGCTCTTCGAATTTAATATGATGCCATTTGGATTGTGCAACGCTCCGGCAACTTTCGAGAGATTTATGGACACTGTATAGCGCGGCTTGAAGTGGAACATCTGCATGTGCTACCTCGACGACGTCATCTTTGGCCGCACCTTCAGCGAACACAACTCGCGTCGGGATATTGTCCTGAACTGCATCAGAAACGCTGGTATAGTTTTAAACTCTAAGAAATGCCACTTCGGAGACCGCCAAACCCTTGTGCTTGGGCACCTCGTCGACAAGGATGGCATCCGCCCTGATCCCCAGAAAACAGCAGCCGTTGAAGCGTTCAGTGCACCGCGCTCTGTCAAGGAGCTCCGTAGTTTTCTGGGGCTTTGTTCCTATTTCCGCCGATTTATTCCTAAATTCGCCGACGTCGCCTATCCTCTGACATGCCTGCTACAAAAGGACACCCCCTTTGAGTGGATTCCAGAGTGCGACTCTTCTTTTCGTCAGTTGAAGTTTCTGCTGACGTCCCGACCGGTTCTTCAGCGCTTCAGTCCGTCAGCTCCGACGGAACTCCATACGGATGCCAGTGGCATAGGTATTGGTGCCGTCCTAGTTCAACGCTACGGTGACCGCGAACACGTGATCGCATATGCAAGCCGCTCATTAAGTAGGCCCGAGCAGAATTACACTGTCATGGAACAAGAATGACTCGCCGTAATATTTGCGGTTCAGCGGTTTCGTTCTCACCTGTATGGACGCCCCTTTACAGTGGTCACCGACCACCACTCATTGTGTTGGCTTGTCAATCTTCGTGACCCTTGTGGCCGCCTTGCGCGCTGGGTGCTCCGACTGCAAGAATACAGCTTCACCGTATCTTATAAGAGCGGTCGACGACACGCTGATGCGGACTGCCTCTCGCGTATGCCCCTTAGTACTAAGGACTGTGACGCCGACGACTTCGATCACCTCGTGGCTTCTGTGTCGCCGCGTTTTCCAGACTTCGACTGCTTCAAAACCGAACAGCGAAAAGACGATAAATTAACACCGCTCTTCACCGCTACGACCGCCTCGACGACAGCAAACCATTTCTGTGTACGTGATGGACTCCTGTATAAGAAGAACTTTTCCAGCACTGGCGCACGTTTTCTCCTAGTGGTACCGGAGAGGTTTCGCACAGCGATTCTGAGTGCTATGCACGACGACCCTACGTCTGGCCATCTAGGTTCAGCGAGGACGCTCTACCGGATTCAGGAACGTTTTTATTGGCCTGGAAGGCGACAGTCTGTTGAGACGTATGTGGCCAGCTGCATGCAGTGTCAGCGCCACAAACGGCCATCTACTGCTCCAGCAGGCCTCCTGCAGCCGATCCCGCCTCCGAGCACTCCTTTCCAACAAGTGGGCATTGACTTCATAGGCCCATTTCCAAAATCAGCCAAGGGAAACCGTTGGATAGTTGTTTGTGTCGACTACCTCACACGCTACTACGAGACGGTGGCCGTGCCCTCTGCTACTGCCACTGACGTTTCAACATTCCTGCTGCAATATGTGATCCTGCGACATGGTCCGCCCCGCGTCATCATCAGCGACCATGGACGACAATTCACAGCGAACGTCGTAGAGGAGCTGCTTCGTTTGTGTGATTCCCACTTGCGTCACTCGACACCATAACATCCACAAACGAATGGGCTTACGGAGCGTACCAACCGAACAATTGTAAACATGCTAGCTATGTATGTTTCATCCGACCACAAGAACTGGGATGACGTACTGCCTTTTATCACGTACGCGTTCAACACCGCCAAGCACGAGACTACCGGCTATAGCTCTTTCTTCCTGCTGTACGCACGGCCACCCTGATACAAAATCGACACTGTTTTCTCTTTCTGTAGTCATGAAAATCCCGCTGTCGCCGAGACTCTCTGCCTTGCCGAAGAAGCTTGTCGTATTGCTCGTTTGCGCATTTTGGCATCGCAGGACAGATCAAAAGCATGCTACGACGTTCGCCACCTTCCGGTAACCTATCGCCCTGGTGATTTAGTCTGGCTGTGGACTCCAGTACGGAAACGCGGATTATGCCAAAAGCTTTTGGCCACCTACGATGGACCGTATGTTATTATTAACAGACTCACGGAAGTCACGTATAACATAGCTCGCCTCACCGCGAGTGGTAGAAGAGCTGCCAAGACACAAGTGGTCCATGTCGCCCGCTTGAAATTGTTCACATCACGACAAATGGATTGACTCGCCCGGCGGGCTTCGTCTGCGACGAGGGGAATGTTACGCATGAAGAAAACGAAGACCGTTGAACGTGCTTGCGGACCCGAGTGGGGGAAGGAAGAAGAGAACGACGCTGAGTTGATCAACCAGCTGACCGCTCTTGCGCTCACCTTCGCGACCTAAAGTAAACGGTCCCCTTCATCCGTAAGGGTCATAAACGGTCTCCTTCGCGCTTAACAATAAGCTAATAAAAAGCAGGAAAACTTATCGCCGATTTATTGCACCGATATGTGTTAGATCAAATTTTTGGTCCTGAAACCAATCCACTAAGTTCAGTGAACGGACAGGATGCTGTTCTCGTTCATCACAATCTTCAAGTGAGAAGCGTAGAAACTTCCTTTTTGAAGTAAAAGTTGCACGAAATTTCAGAGAAATCAGATCTAATACCCACACACACAATATGTGCTTTTATAATTTCGTTGTACTTTCTGGGCCGGTTCAGCTTGCATCGTGTAGGACCATTTAAGGTTGCAGATGAAGTATTTACCTTATGCCTTTTTGTACTGATGCCACATTGTAGCAATATACCGCATTCTGCTGCAAAGGCGGTAAAGTATCACATGCATTAATGCAGCGCAGAAACAACCTAATTTTTGGGAACAAGATCAGGTGTCTTTCATGAAGTGCTTAACGCCCTCTGCAGCAACAAAATTGATCTACCTGTCTCCAAGGGATCAGGTAACCGAACACGCAGCGCGCGCTGGGGAGAGACAAACATACTGTAGCAGCTTAGACGTCGAGGAAGACGAGTAGAACGGCGACTGGTTAGGGACAACAACAACAATGCACCGCCTAGGAAGCGAAGCGGGCGCCGGGTTCAGTCCACGAGTGGCCTGCGTGAGGTAGCCGGGAGAGTGATCCCTCTAGGTATGAGCGTCAGCTAAGGCCTTTTCAGTGAAAATGTACTGCTTGTTGTGGCTCATCGTCATCACTGATCTTGTACGCCTCAAGATTGGTGACCATGGACAGCGGGCATGGCGGACGACAACCACAATGCTTTTAATGATCAGCGCGGAACGATCGTCAAGGATAGCAGCGATCTAACAACCCCTGCACGACAACGCGACGTGGCTACTCTTTCGCAGAGGTTACCACAAAACTGGTCAGTGGACTCTGAACTCTGGGTCGCTCGAGTAAACAACCAGTTCGCCATCGCTCGAGACACGTCGCAGGCTCAAAAATGCAACCATCTAGCGTCCTCACTGCAGCCCGAGATTGCCACCGAGCTTCGCTATCTGATCTTTCAACCCTCTGGCAACAAGCAATTTAGACATCATCACGAGCCAACTCGGCAAACGCTCGACAATGTCGGAACAGCGACGCCAAAGCAGTTTCTCGAAACTGAAGAGCTCGGGGATCGCAAACCTTCGCGGCTCCTGCGTCATTTTCAACTGCTCCTTGGCGACATTAAAACCACATTCGATAAACATTTGCTTCGAGAATTCTTCCTAGAACGTTTGTCCATCTTCGTCCGCATGGTTTTGGCGGCCGCTAGCAGTTTGCCCGTGTCCCAGCTAGCTCAACTTGCCGACTCCGTCATGGACGCATCAAGTCGCGCAGTTTCACACGTGAAACGTTCAGATACATCCAATGTGCCACGCTCGCCCTTCTTGCAAAGCATGCGTGATGGATTCCGCGAGGAGATCTGCAAACTGTCATTCCAGATGGCCGCTACACCTTCTCGACGCCATCGCTCTTCATGGTGCGGCCGCTCTTTCTCGCTCAGCCGCCTGCCGTCCTCATCACTGGGAGGCGAATGCTAGCACTGGCGTACCTTCGGCAACGCATTGCGAAAGTGTACGCCGCCCAGTAGTTTTCAGGGAAACTCCCCGCAGCACCACTAGAAGCGGCGAGTGGTGCTCGTGCTAAAGTCAGCCGCTCATTCTTCGTGACTGACAAAACCTCAGGCCTGCGTTTTTTAGTGGATACTGGTGTGGAGGTCAGTGCCATCCCACCCTCAGCTGTGATTTGCAAGCGCCGGCAAGTCCAATCAAGACTACAAGCTGCCAATAAGAGCCCCATTGGCACCTATGGGGAACAAGCACTGTCTCTTAACATCGGATTCCGTGGGACACTCCGATGGATTTTTCCAGTTTCTGATGTTGCCTACCCCATCTTGGGCGCGGATTTTCTAGGCCACTACAATCTCTTAGTTGACATGTATCGTAAACACCTGGTTGGTGCTAGAACACACCCTTCTGTGCTTGGTATAGCCTCGCGATTGCGACTTCCGGCGGTCAACAGCGCATTGCGGAAGTCAGTATACATAAAACTTGAGCTATTTCCACCCCTTGCTCGACTGGCCAGCTTCTTTTTGCCGGTCAGACATGACTTCACTCGCCATATCATTACAACTGGTCCGATAGTCAACGCTCGAGCTCGTCCTTTACCGCCTGATCGGTGCACGGTCGCACGCAGCGATTTTGAACACATTCTCGAACCCCGGATCGTGCGGCCTTCCTCAAGCCCTTGCGCATCTCCACTGCATATAATGCTCAAGGGGTCTCCTGGAGAATGGCGGCCGTGCGGAGATTACCGTATGCTTAACGATGCTACTGTGCCTGACCGTCACGCACTTCCGCACTTGCAGATTTCTCTGCAGCACTGCATGGAACAACGATAATCTCCAAGATACATCTGGTGAAGGCTTACTATCAAATTCCTGCAGAATCAGCGGATACTCCCAAGACGGCAATCATCACGCTATTTGGACTCTTCGAGTGTGCGTGCAAGCCTTGCGGGTCTTCCAAATGTTGCAGAAACTTTTCAACAATTCATCGATACAGTGACAAGAGGATTGCCTTTCCGTTTCGCGTACATCGACGACTTGCTTGCCTGTAGTCGCGACGCAGAACACATCCAATATCTGGGCCAACTTCGTCAACGCCTCGCCGAATACGGCCTTAACATCGATAGGGCGAAGTGCGAACTCGGCGCGCTTGAGTTGGTCTTCATCAGTCACCGTGTCGACAAGAATAGCACCCGTCCCTTGCCGCTAAAAGCCCAGGCTATAAAAGATTTTCGTCAGCCATTTTCCACGTGGAAACTGTACGAGCTTCTTGGCCTCACAAATTTATACAAACGCTTCATCTCTCACAGGGCCGCTTTTCTCCGGAACCTAACGTACATGCTCCAAGGCGACAAATACGAAAGAACTGAACTCACCTGGCCCCCAGAAGCACTAACTGCTTTTGATACAATTAAAACCAAGCTATCTCAGGCAACCATTCTCGTCCATCCGAGACCAAGAGCCTCGCTTTGCTTCATGACCGATGCGGCAATAGGAGTGGTGCTTCAACCGTTCGCGGAGAATGTCTGGCAGCCCCTTGCCTTTTTTCTCTCGGAAGCTTTCACCCACGGAGACCCGGTAGAGCACATTCGGAAGGGAACGCCTCATTATGTACATGGCTGTACGTCACTTCAGACACTTCCTGGAGAGTATAACAGCGCAGGCACAATTTCCGAAGGTCAAACACTGCAGTTCATTTTCAAAAAAGAGGTCGACAAAGAATTATGAGTGCGCCGCGAAGTATAACAGGAATGGCGAGAAACCAATGTCATGCACGCATGTGTACCTACTAATTTCTAGTAGGCGACACCAGAACCAATCCACACTGAGCGTATCAACGACAGCCAGTGCGCGGGATTTACGAAAGGATGATGTTTCGGAACACTCCTTTAATACTGTTGTTCAAACCTACAGAATTTAGCTTCAAAAACTCGAACAGGTCGGCCGACACCGTCTAGTTGCCTTCCCGTAACGAGCGCCCGTGCGGAGCGACAGCGGAGTCCACCGCTGAGGTCAAGATCGAGAGGGTGCCACTGAAAAATCTCGGGGCTAATATAGGCGAAAGTGGGCGATGTGTTAATGACCGAGCACGACAGGACGAACTTTCAATTCAAGATAAAAGCAATGCGCATTGTATGGCTTGCAAATGCGAACCCCAGTTGGGCGAGATTAAGATTCTGGGCACTATCAAACAATCCTTCGCACGCGTACTTTTGGAAGCCTCCCTTATCAAGAAAAGAAGCACAAATTACATGAGATATTCTTTGTATATTCAGAAGCCAGATCCGATTTTATTATTCTTTTTTCTCCTTGACGAACTTCTGTGCTGCATGCGCATTCTAGCGCACGTTTCTTCTGGCTTTCTAGAGGCCTACTAAATCAATTGTGAGTGTAGCGCTCGTGGCGTCCGGTCATATTTCGGTTGTTCTCGTTTTTATTTGCACTACTATGACTTCACCCAGTCTTGTCGCACTTGGACTTCGTACTAAACATGATATCGACGACGAAAATTCGTCGGGAGTGTTCAGGTAATTGCTTTATAAATAATAGGCAGGGTGGCCGCCATGACCTGTGACGATCCATTGTTATAGGTTCGCCGTCGACGATGCATGGACGATTTTTCAATAAAGTTCAGCAGTTCCACATATCAACAAGTTGTAGGCATGAAAGGGCCGCTGTTACACGTGCGAGAGCTGCGACGACCCAAGAAAGAAATAACAAGCCAAATTGCACCATATGAAACACACTTTTGCAAACAGCATCATAATTGTGCTAGAATGTTTCGGAGTTCTTCCGATGGTATTGAATTTGTCACAAGGTTAATTGGGCTTGTAGCAGCTGCCTATCCGTAGGTGCCAGGCGGCGCTTAGAACAGCAAGCGAAGGAAATAAAGGAGGCTACACAAGAGCGTGAGCAGGCGTCAAAGGATCGCCTAGAAGTCATAAGGTTGGGACTATACGAGCAAGATATGCTCCTTAGAAGGAACAAATACACAAAAAGGAGTGGCAGTGAGCTCGTTCAAGAGCAAATTCAATGTACAAGTGAATGTTGGGTGCATAATATTCACACAACAGACAAAGGCACACCAAAATTAGCACTAACTAAGTTTCCCTTATGGCTATAAGGAACGAAGGCGGTAACATTTTCAATGACGGCTATGCGCTGCAGTGCATCAGAGATAGTATTAGGTATAAATAGGGCACGAAAAGAAAAGCGTAGTTCAACCTCAAACAGATCCAGCAACAGAGAAGCCTCAGGGATCAAATTTAGTATAGAAATCTATTGCTGGAAGAAAGCAGAAGAAAATGTCCCTGCCGCAGCATCCCACGAAATCCCGATACAGTTAATCAAAAACATTGGTGTAAAAGAACAAGGCAGTGCTGACTAATGCCACAGAGCAGTTGATTAGATCGAAGGAAATTCAGGTTGGATGACGTAAAAGTAAGATTAAGCACATCTACAAAAGCAAATGTGATAAAGGCTAAGACGAGCACGCATAGGCCAGTTACGTGATGTCGGTGATATACAGAGTAGTAATGCAAGCCATAAAATTATAACTGCCTAAGTAGGTTGAAAGAAAATGAGGTACTCGAGGAACTACAGAATGGGTTCAGACCAGGCAGACGTTTAGAGGATTTGACTGCGCTAACTCAGTGCATAAATAGCTCAATAGCTCAGAATACAGCTTCATGGATAGCATTTACAAATAATAAAGGAGCCTTAAACAACGTAGACAAGGAACTGTAATGATATATTCTGAAGCGCGAGGGTATAAATAACAATTTCTTGGAGCTGCTGGGGGACATATACAGAGACAACATAGCGCAATTTGTATCGCAAGGCCCAAAATGTAACGGATTGATGAAAATTCGCGAAGGACTCAAGTAGTGGTGTCCTTTGTCTGAAGCGTGTTGTTCACGCTTTATGTTAGGGGCATAGAAAGACTGCTGGAAAACATTCAATTAGGGTTTGAGTTATCCTACATGCGCAATATACAAATGGTGCAACAGAATGTCCGCGAACTGGTGTATTCAGACAACATAGTGCTACTAGCCGGCAATGCAGGAGATATACAGACAATTTCGAACATATGTGGCAACGCTGCGACAAATCTGGGCGTTAAGTTTAGCACAGAGAAATTGGGAATTATGACGTTTTGTGAAAAAAAAAAAACGAGTAATATCGTGGTGTCAATTCAGCAAACAGCCTAGATTTCTCGGCGTATACGAAAGGAAGGAAATAATTTCTGAAGCATCCACCGCAATAATCTGAAAATAAAGGGGAAGCGCAATGCAACAATGAAACGTACATCACTTTGGGGCCACAATAAATGTGAGGTGGTGCGTGGAATCTGGAAAATCGCAATGGCGGCAGCGCTAACGTTCGCAAATATTATGTACTTAATATCAGATATCTTGGCGTGGTTAGAAGTTAACCAAAGGTTGGTAGGTCGGTTCACGTCGGAAGCCCACGGTAAAACCACAAATGGGGCAGTGCAGTGTGACATAGGTTGGGCCCCTTTTGAAATCAAAGAAGCGCAGAGCAAATTAGTTTTGAGCAAAGGCGTAGGAACATGGATCAAAATAAATGGGGAGGTAAAGTGCACCAGTATCTAAACCTGAGAAGCGTGGGCACAGAATGGAGTAAGAAGTCTAGAAACTTGAGAGCCAAGTACAAGGCAATTTAAAGTGTAAATACACAAGCAAGAATCATCAGAAAGATAGTGAGTGTAACAAAGACAACAAATTGGATGTAAAAACAAACAAACAAAAAGAAACCATAGAGATTTACAAGGATAGCAAGAAAGAAATTAGACTGGAAAATATGTACGATAAGGGGATTGCTATTTCCGCTCGAGCTGGTTGCCGAAGAACAAAAACGTACCGGAGCAACTATTCACAATAAGACGAGGCATCTGTATGCTGCAATCCGGAGACGGCTCAGCAGATCCTAATGAAATGAAATGTGATTTACCTAGTGAGAGCCTTGTACATGAGCAGACGGATGCATCAACCGTACAACAGTCGAGATAAGTAAGAGGCGTTTGAGTATTGGTGGGAAAAAAATCGGGGAAGGAATTGGTGCAACGCGATCCGTTACAGTTATAGGTAGGTATTCAATGTAGATATAAAATTTTTGAGGAAAAAAAGAAGAATGTTATGCAGATGGATGCGAAATTGCTACAATGAAAAACATGTACAGTATACCTGCTTAAGTCAAGCATGCTAGGGGACTATTTGTCACCGCCGATTTCAAAGAAGACACCCATAAATCATCATCATCATCATTTATCCGACCCCAGACAACTTTATTTAAAAGAAACCCTGGTCTGGTTCTACTATAAGAAGAACCAGGCTTAGAGGTCAGATGGGCCTATAAGTTTGAGCTGTACGAGCAGTGCCTTCATGATGTCTGGAGGCACTGCTCGTAGACATTAAATCTTCTAAGCTTGTTTGACAACTAGGCCTCGCTCATAAAGATGGACACCGAGCCCGTTCGCGCCGTAGGCGCTGCCACCACCGTGCTGTCACGTTATCGACGTCACATACGGCGCCTGTACTCGCTGTGTTACGAGGGTTTCAGATATGCGGCGGGGATGCAGTGAGTTTGGCTCGAAAACGATGAAGCGGAAGAGACGCACCACCTGGGCCCGCTCAGCGGACTCTGTAGCGGAGCCAGGCAAAACGAAAGCCGTGGGCAGAAACAAATTACTACCAATACAATTGAATGACTATCAGCTATGCGAATAGCATCCTTTATTCCTAAAAATTACCTTAACTTGAACTAAATGACGGTTTATCGTTCTACGTCCACTTTAAATACTTTTTACGCTATATTAGTAATCTATGTTGTCACAAGTCTGAAGATAGCGATATGTTTGAAATGTTATGATGGGCATTAAGAAGCGCGGAACACACCCAGTAGCACATATCTTGTGACGCACGTTGGCGAACAAGAGGCTATTTGAAAAGCTGCTCATACACAATGGCCCATATCCAATGATTCAAATCGGTTTTTCGTTAGATAGCTAGATAGCAGTAAGAAAACTGGTCCGAGATTGCTAACCGTACTATTAGCAGTAAAAACAGTGGTGCTCCTACGAAGTATTTGTGTTCGCACCACACCTCGGTCCATACACCACGTTTGAGTGGAACACAGTAAATTTCAAGCTACGAACGCTGACGTTTTTTCTTTGGAGTCACGCCCGCAACACCACC
Source organism: Dermacentor variabilis (assembly GCF_050947875.1). Taxonomy (NCBI): domain Eukaryota; kingdom Metazoa; phylum Arthropoda; class Arachnida; order Ixodida; family Ixodidae; genus Dermacentor; species Dermacentor variabilis. The sequence goes on from NC_134571.1 coordinate 175,835,039, forward strand.
GGCGGCGCTCGTCATCTCTCTCGCGTTTCGGGATGGCTGGAAGCTGCTAGGGTGCTGTTTCTTGTACGCCGCGGCAGTTACCTCGCGTGCTGTGCAGTTCCATCATGTTACGCCCACGTATTGTTGAACGCCATTTTGTCGGCTGCAGCGCAATGCTAAACATCTGCGTGTCTGTCGCTTTCGGTGGTTCGCCCTTCGGAGGAAAAAAAATGGAAGACGGTTAAGCTTCGCCTAAGAGTGGAACGCGATAGCGTTCAAAGACCCCTTACTGCTTGTAACACTTCCCGGCAACTGCAGCTTATGTAACCGTAACGTTTACCGGGAAACGCTGGCTGAGAACGCTATGCGCGAGGGCTAGCTTTCTGGTTGAAAAGCGGCCTCTTGCGTGGGTCGATCTCCTGTTATTGTTTTACACTTTTAAACATTTCAGTCTGAGAATAGCTAACATAAAAGACATGCGCTGTCGGTGTTGTTTTTTCACTACATTTGTCGGTGGGCTGCCATCCTCGAATTCCTATGAACAACTTTGTAAACAATGAAAGACAAGGTATGATAAACTTGAGTGGTACAGAAGTGGCTGGGCATGCGTGTTTGAGAATCTGGTGCAAAACTCTTTTTGCCGAGGCGACGCCCGACGCCTCTGCGACACGGACTCCCCTGCTCTCCCCCCTACCCCACTGCATCGCTCACCTCATCACGAAGCCGAAGCGGGCTTTGCTCCATTCTCGCCTTGGCGTCGGCTTCACTCAGGAATCCCATGGACTGGACAACCTCAGGAAGCTGCGGGTGCCACGAGACCAGTTCGTAGGCGACAGCAGCGCGTTTACGCGAGCTTCCCAGGACGAACGCAGCTGCGCACTGCACCAATCCGTAGTTACGCCGAGCCTGCAGGGTTGCATAATGGTTCGTGAGCTCAGGCATTAGAAAAAAAAACACTGAACATTTAAGGAATGCTTGTGACGCGTGTTCAGAAATGTCGGCTTTCACGTAGAACACAGCAGACCTCTTGAGCGCCTTCTGTACGCGTGGCCGTGTCGTTAGGACCGTGTCTGGCCCTGCCGACATTAGCTGCCAACAGGTATTTAAAAATTTAGTCTTCACAGCAGTGTTTCAAGGTTGCGAGAAAAATAAAACAACAATAAAAGTGAAGTCGTGTCTAAGTCTGGTTGGCAGCCGTGGAACGGTGGCAGTGAATTTGCGATGTGATGTGCCTGAAGGATGCCAACTACGGCTACGTCTTAAGTTTGGAGGTTCCGAGAAAAATAAGAAAATTACTAAACAACTACCAATGCATTCAATGGTACTATTATAAAAATGCATAAAATAAAATTAGAGATAAAAACGAGGACTGTTGCGTAGTAGGAAGATAAAAAGCTGAATTGATGTCTCCTATCTAAAGTTGACATCTGGGCGTTTCAAACCTTCTCGCAAGCTAAAGAAAGCGCCTTATTAAATAAACAGATACAGAATTTCTTTTTCCTATGTAGCAGTAAACTTGCAGTATGAAAATTTTTGATTGCATAGCACGTTTTTAAGATCTCATAGCATTACTACAATAAGCTCTGAGAAAAAAAAAGATTAGGCATATCAAACGCTCGAATGTGTGAGCAGCAAAGCTTCACTGAACAGTGAATTGAATCATGTACGAGTAAGTCATATGCGCAAAATTGTGCTTATCTACATCTTGTATATCATGTAATCTCACGCATTATTTGTGTATATGTACCACACTGTTCACTTTTCATTTCTGGAAATGTTTATGCACTACACTGTTCACAAGATACACCTAAATGCTAGAAAAAACTCTGGCGGATGGCCACAGTGAGACATCAATGCAGCCATACCATGAGGATGAAGGAGATGTTTGATGCTTGTTGCAGGAAGAATGGGGAAAAGAGAAGCATGGGGGCACAGGAAAGTGCTGCACTTATCTGAATTCGTTTAAGGCTTCTGTAACCATGGTGCCTCACTTAACCGAGAATTTAGAAATTAGAACCTGACCGGAACCATGTACTGGACGATTATTTTTTTGAAGTGGAAAACTTTCCGAGTATCTCCTATGTTTCCTCTGTAGCTCCGTGTTCCAACCAGGTAGATGAAAATTTTGGTTTGCCTAAATCTTCCACCAACTTGCGTATTTTCACAAAAGCGTATTGAAATTACAATTGAACATTAAAAATATACTGAAATGGGCTCTCTTTAGTGTGTTCTATTAGCGCGAGGCAAAAGCTTAACCAAGTTTTAAAACAAGTGCTAACTTGAACTGTGTGTAGGAAGTTTCTACGTGTAGAAAATTTTTGTGTGTGTTGAACCTACCAATAAAAGTGCCGACCAAACAACACCTTCAGTGTTCTGTAAACATTCCGTAGGTCTTCTGTCGTGCAAAGGAGTTATGTGCGTGGTATTGGCACTGCTTAGTCTTTCGAATTACTTGGGACTTCAATAGCAAATATTTGAATACCGCTACGACGCTATGACGACGACGGTCATCGTTATACTGCATGCAACCATAGTAATATGAACTTCATGGTATGGTCAACCACTGGTTACGTTGGAGTAACAAACCCTTGGCAGGTATGTATGATTGGGGAGGAACCTCGAGACAGTCCTGGTGCTCGTACTTCTCGCATAAGAAGGAACAGGTGTGATCGTGACAGGCTTTTAGGCGTAGGATGTTCTGGTATATCCCACTCGTCACAATGGTATTCTGTATTGTCTTGGCAGAGACGCTTGCTTGTCGAGTGAACTGATAGCAAAGTAATCAAATATGCAAAATCAAGTGTTCCTCAAAGGAAATACTGCTATCCACGCTACTGTGGCACAGGGAACTACAATTATCCCTTTCGTTAACCTTCTGCCACACTGCGAGGCTCTGCAGAACTGATTTTCTTTATTTTAGGAATCTGAAGTCCTATCTGAAGGCTCACTCTATAATTAACAATGAAGTTAGAAGGACCTTGCAAGGCGGTTGGTTTAATAAAAGATGGAGGAGATATGCTTGAAAAGCTTGCAAGCCTCTGTACGCAACGCCTCACGATTTTAAGTGCACGGGAGAACTGGAAGGATGCCAATATTATAGTAATCCACAAGAAAGGAGACCTTAAAGAACTGAAAAAAATATAGGTCCGTAAGCTTGCTTTCAGTATAGTATAAAATATTCACCAAGATAACTTCCAATAGAATATAGGCAACACTTCAGTGAACCATGAGCACAGGTAGGCTTCAGGAAGGAATGTTCTACAATGGATCCCATCTATGTCATCAATCAGGTCATCGAAAAATACGCAGAGCAAAATGACCCCCCCCCCTATATTGCTTTCGTAGTTTATGAAAAGGGGTTTTATTCAGTAGAAATACCAGCAGTCATAGAGGCATTACATAATCAAGGAGTACAGGAGGCATATGGGAATATCTTTGGAAATATCTACGAAGATTCAACAGCTTCGTTGGTTCTCCACAAAAAAAGTATAAAGTGACGTATCAAGAAAGTCGTTGGACAAGAAGACACAATCTCTCCAATGCTATTCACTGCGTGCTTGGAAGAAGTAGTCAAGCCATAACCTAATAAACTGGGAAGGTTTAGGAGTGAGAATCAATGGGGCGAATATCTCAGGAACCTTCGGTTAGGAGATGATATTGTCTTGTTCGGCAACACTGGGGACGAATTACAACAAATGATTCAAGACATTAACAGAAAAAGTGTAAGAGTGGGGTTGAAGACTAATATGCAGAAGGTAAAGACAATCATGAATAGCCAGGCAAGGGAACAAGAGATCAGGATCACTAACCAGCCTGTAGAGTATGAGGAGGAGGACGTTTATCTAGATCAATTACTAACAGGGCACCCTCATCATGAGGAGGAAATGTACAGAATAGAAGTGGGTTGGAACACGCCTACAGCAGACAATGTTAGATTGCGACTGGAAGCTAACCATTATCATGAAATATAAAGCTGTATAGTCACTGCTATATACCGGTGCTAACATATGGAGCAGAAACTTGAGACTCACAATGAAGATCGAGAACAAGTTAATGATCGCGCAAAGAGTGATGGAACGAAGAATGTTAGGCGTAACGTTAAGAGACAGGGAGCGGTGTGGATGGGAGCAAGCGGGGATAACCTATATGCTAATTGATATTAAGAGCAAGAAATGGACCTTCGCAACCCATGCAATACGTAGGATGGATACCCGGTGGACGATTAGATTTGGAGAATGGGTGGCAAGAGAAGGGAAGCGCAGCGAGTAGGGCAGAAAACTAGGTGGGGGGATGAAATTAGGATATATGCAGGCGCAAGTTGGAATTGGTTGACGCAGGACAGGGGTAATTGGAGATCGCAGAGCAGAGGCCTTCGTCCTGCAGTGGACATAAAAAGGCCGATGATGATGAAGTCCTCGATCCAACGTCTTTGTCGCCCGCGCCAAGTTTGCAGTGAACAGTGGCACTGAATATCGCTGTGTACGCGCTGGCCAAATACGATGACTTTGGGCTATAGTGACTGGCTCCGTGTATATATGCCCATCTCAGTGGCGTACGCTTATATCCGCTAAAAACAATTTTAGTGATAGAAATGAACGCGTTCAACGTTAAAGTGCTCCACCAGAGGTGGGAATTCTTAGGAGCTCTGCAACTTGGACATCTCCACAACCGTCCGCTTACTGCTGAAACAGCTGCACCTTGCAAAAGCTTGTTAAAGTGAATAGCTTGATTTTGGACTTTCACCCGTATTCGTGACTGACGGCTGTCGATGGTCGGACTTGCGAATCAAAGGAGCCGAGTGAATGGGTTCCCACGCAACTGAGTTGCAGGAAGGGTGCATCAGTGAGAAGTGGAGGGGAGGACTGTCTTGCATGAAATTTGTGGCGCGTTCGGTTAGGAAAACGCTGGTTCGTTCGCTCGTTCTTCCATTCGCGCTGTTCCCTTAAATTTTTATTCTTCGTCGATTATTTTTGCTGAATTTTATGTGTTTTGATAACTCATTGTAGAAGCACTAATGCGCTTGCTCAAGACCTTTACTGGTTTATATGTCCTCATTTCTAACCTGTGCCCAATCGGCTGTTTTACATTCAGAATATTTTCTCTCTTCCCTCTTGTATTTGTGAATCATGATGACTACACGTAGTGCACTGCGCATCCTATCGTGAAATACATTGCATTGTGTAATATTAGTGGTTTGTTTTGTTAAAGATTAGATTATTCTTTCTTATTGCAGCCCCGCTCTCTTAAACTCATGCGATGCCTATATGCGAGGTTGTATGCGTCCCGTGAATGAATATAAAAATAAACACATAAGAGAGTGCACGCGTATGTAGCGCGTATATTGGGCATCGCACGGAGCTTTCTTACGATGTTCTTTATGCGCATCCAGGCGGCTTGTTCGAGGTCACAGTCAAACATTTTGATCGCCGTGACGGAGTAATTACTCTCGAATGACGTTGCCAAGGATTTCACCGAGGCCGCATTCTCTCTAGGAGGAGGCAAGATGTCCAGGTTGTGCAAGCGCCGATTGTCGATCAGCCAATTGGTCAAGGTTGCCCAGTCATCATCCTTCACGGAGAATCCTGCGTTCAAAAAAGGCGATTCAGAACGAAGTCTACACGCCAAGGCTACAAAAGCTATGGAGGCTGCCGTACTATACTATAAAACGTCGGTATGTTGCGCCCAAGTACAGCGCCATCCACAGTTGAAGTGTGCGGGCTTGGGCGTGTTTTTCCATTTTACTCTGAACATTGCTCAACCCAAGGTCGGGAAACCATGCGAGAGCAAAGCGCTGATTTGTGATCTGGTAGCGGGGCAATATAATGCATGTCGGTTAGGTTACGAAATTTATATGGCAATCACACGCCCAAAAACAAAATTGTATACTGGATTGTGTCTCCTCTGGCAGAGTTTTCGGGTTTCGCGTGTGGGCAACGCTATATAATAGTCACCACGAGGCGCTGCTGTATCAAAGGTAAGGCGAAGGTTCACGTTAATTACATTGAAGCGGAAGTACAAGTTGATTGGCAATCTTCAGAGAAAGATATACTATCATCGCTGCTGCAGAGTATACCCAGTAGCCATCATGGCACAGAAGGCAAAATCCTGCTTGTTAGACGAGTATACAGTGTCGGTTGAACTGAAACAAGGTAGGGAATAAAGTGATTCCAGTTTATACGCTGATTGTTGTAGCCAGATTCGCTGTGTATTGCAATGGCAACCTCCCAACAAACAACCTGTTTAAAATCACATGCTGGTCGGGGAATCGCACTGTAGTTAGCCACCACCACTTTGAGCAATTTCTGAATAGTTCAAACCAGCGACGTGTAGACGAATTTGTCTGCGTAGAGAGGGACTGCGTTTATTGCTGTGAATAGAGAGTTAACTTCTCTGCAAACGTGCTAAACTTCACAAAATTCCCAGGTACCGGAGAGGTAAATTGAAGCAACAGCGCTGGTAGCGAAATTTGGTGACGCCTTGTCCAACCACAACGCGTTGAACACGTTTCGCTGCTACGGAAGTCCTAATTTAAAAAAAAACTCGAACAGCTTGTGCAGATCAAAAGCACATTTTGTGATCTACGTGAAGTAAACTTCTTGGGAAGCGTTTAATCAACCGCTATAAATTTGCCCATTTCATTCCTGCGTCTTTGGCTTAAAGAAATCTGGCGCGCGGGTGATGCTAGGCTACGTGACACACCCGGTGATCATCTCGAAGACCTCGTTGATGTTGGTGCAAACAATACGCACGTTTGTGGCCTGATAGAGCCTTCGGACGCGGTGCTGGGGTGATCGATGGTCGTTCCAATCATTGTGAACAATTGTTTTTTAAATATGGCCTATCCGGTAAGACCGCACCAGCACCCATCAGCAGCCATGGTTAGGAGAGTCCGGCAGGATTAGCTAATAAAGATTTGCTTTAGAAAGGCTCTGTGTTGACCTTGCGTTGTTACTGCGGACAATTCACGCCAGCAGCTTATTAGAATATAATTGGTCACCAACGTTATATCTGCTTACTCTGGTAATGTTCTGCACCACCAGCAGATTCGTTTACGTTTACCGCAGTAATGCGCGAAAGGCAATTCATTTACGGACAAGCTTGAACTCTCTACCATTCTATGTTAACTGTTCTGACTAAACGGCACAGAATGTTATGCTGTCCGCAATATCTGTAAATTGGAAAGTAACGACGGGCTACCGTTACAGCACTCAAAAGCTGAACAAAATTCCGCATTCTACGCGCAGTTCACCTACTTTCTATCCGCAGCTGCTCGATGCTCTTATTCTTTGCGATGCCTTCTATGATGGCCTGCGGCGAGTCATGCGATGTTTCAAATTCCATGCCCAACTTCCGTAGACTGCGTGTCAGTGCCAGGTAGAGGCCCAATCCTTTGGCGACATCCGGGAGCACGTTTATGAAGTACCCGCCAGCCAAAAGCAAGGAGGTCAGATGGTCTCCACAGGGGATATTGGGAGGACCGCACGAGTGTCCCAGCGGAGCAAAGATCAGATTAAGAGGCTCGACCCTGTCGGGGCTTGAGAGAATCTCGTGGCAGCAGGCAATTTGTTTAGTGGCATTCGAATGCACGCTAATCCGAAATCTGCAAAAACCAGACAGAACACAACGACGTCATTAACATCTTATGGTTGTTGTGGTCACGTAGCCACTACTCTTAACCGGAATATTTCAGCGAGCAATAATAAGATATGCAATCCTTAAGTAGGATATGCAATATGCCGTAAATAATTTACTTACCTATTTATTGCATACCGGAACCAGCATGCATGCAGCTCAAGAATTACAAAGAAAACGTGCACGTATGAACAATTGTTACTGTAATGTCGAAAAAATTCTTAAATAATAACTCAGTGGCTATCTTCCCCGATATATACGAGAGCAGTATGTGCCAGCTATGCAAGTCTGTTAAAGCCACCCTTCAACACACGCTGTGGGGATGTAAACTATTGTTACGAATGATGTTTATTTACAGGGTGAAACGAGGTCCGAGAGGGAAGCTACAGGCCAGGCCCAGCCGGCGCAGAGTACCCCGATATCACGCGCCCACACTCTACTTCTTTCTCTGCCTCAGCCGCGCAGTGCTGCGACTTTTTCCCCGGGGGCAGACTAAGCTCGCTGAGCGAGTTAAAGGGACCTGTGATGGCACTGCTTGAGTCTGGCCACGTAAACAACTTGCGTCGCCCGTGAACGCCGATTCCTTGCCATCACTTTGGCGACGACATAGTTCACACCACTCAAGCGGTTGAGTTTAACGAATGGTCCGGTGTAAGCGGCGAGAAACTTCCGGTACAATCCCTTTTTGCCAACAGGTGTGCACAACCAAACATAATCGCCGGGAGTAAAGCTGACGGGCATATGCCGCGCATCATAGCGAATCTTGCTGTAGCCTTGTGAGGACAACGTCCTAAGATGCGCCAGTCGACGTGTTTCCTCAGTGCGACAGAGTTTGGGCGATGGAAGGACCTTCTTGGCACGATAAAGGTAGAACAGTGTCGAGAAAGCTCTGGGGAGCGCGTGCGTACAGTAAAAAGAACGGCGCATATCCAGTAACTTCGTACTTGGCACTATTGTACGCGTACGTTACAAAAGGTAAGATGGCGTCCCAATTCTTGTGGTCAGCAGCGACATACATTGATAACATGATGGTAAGGGTTCAATTCGTCCGCTCTGTGAGGCCATTGGTTTGCGGGTGGTAAGGAGTGGAATGACGACATGCAGAACCACCAAGCCGTAAAAGTTCTTCAACGACGTCGGCGGTGAATTGCCGTCACCGGTCACTGATGGCAACACGGGGAGCGCCGTGACGGAGTATGACGTGATGCAAGAAAAGTGAAGAGACATCTGCTGCAGTGGCAGATGGAAGTGCCGCCGTTTCCGTGTAGCGAGTAAGATAATCTACGCATACTATAATACAGCGGTAGTCAGCTGACGTCTTCGGGAGCAGGCCAAGCAAGTCGATGCCGACTTTTTCAAAGGGTAACGTCTGTGGCCTAACTGGTTGTAAATAGCCTGCTGGGGGCGTCGTCGTTTGCTTGTGGCGCTGGCAAACAGTACAGCTAGCGACATACTGTTCCGTTGTTTTCCAGAGCTTGGGCCAGAAAAATCTCTGTCTAAGTGGCTGTAGTGTGCGTGCAAAGCCAAGGTGACCGGACGTGATATCGTCATGCATGGAACGAAGGACAGCAGGGCGCAGGTTTTCGGGCACAACTAGAAGCAATGGGGGACCATCAGCCGAGTAATTTTTTGTACAGCAAACCATTGCGAAAAGTAAACGGTGTTGTTCCTGCTGGCTCACGTGCAGCTGCCCGTAGGGATTTCAAGGTAGGGTCGCAACGTTGCTCGCTCTCGAAGGTACGCAGGTCTGGAAAGTCGGAAGAGATGGAAACTAGGTAGTCGTCGAACTCATAATCCTCAGCTTTAGTGTGCGACGAAGGGAGACGGGATAGGCAATCAGCATCCGTGTGACAGCGTCCGCTCTTGTAGTTAACAAAAAAGCTGTACTCTTGAAGGCGCAAAGCCCAACGGGCCAACCGGCCAGACGGGTCACGAAGCCCAACCAGCCAGCAGAGTGAATGATGGTCAGTCACTATCATGAATGCGTGGCCATGTAGATACGGACGGAACTTCTGAATGGCGAAGACGACTGCTAGGCACTCGAGTTCAGTAACAGTGTAGTTTGTCTCCGCTTTTGTAAGTGTCCGACTTGCGTAGGCAATGGCATGCTCACGGCCATCGCAAAGCTGAACAAGCACAGCGCCAACACCCGCACCGCTGGACTCAGTGTGCAGCTGAGTTGAAGCCTCCGGATCAAAATGCCGCAGTACCGGTCCAGAAGTCAACAAAAATTTCAGCTGTTGAAACAACGCCGACTCGCAGTCAGCAGTCCACACGCATGCGGTGTCTTTGTGAAGGAGAGACGTGAGGGGAGAGGCAAGCTGTGCGAAATTCTTGATAAAGCGCCGGAAATATGAGCAAAGGCCCAAAAAGCTTCGCAGATCTTTCACCGTTTGTGGCTGTTGGAAATCGCCAACCGCTGCTATCTTTTCAGGGTCAGGTCGTATGCCGTCTTTGTCGACCAGAAAGCCTAGTACGAGGGCTTCACGCTCACCGAAATGATATTTCTTCGAGTTTCAAATAAGGCCAGCTTGCTGGATACAGTCAAGAGCGACCGACAGGTGCTGATTGTGCTCGTGAAATGTCCGGCCGTAGATAATGACGTCGTCTAAATAGCACATGCAAATTTCCTATTTGAGTCCGCGGAGCACGGTATCCATAAATCGCTCGAATGTCGCTGGAGGGTTGCATAAGCCAAAGGGCATAACGTAGAACTCAAAGAGACCGTCAGGTGTCACGAAGGGTGTCTTCTCCTTGTCTGAGGGGTGCATAAGAATTTGCGAATATCCTGACCGTAAATCAACAAAAGAGAAATACTACGCGGAGTGGAGGCAGTCGACGGCGTCATCTATTCGCGGTAGGGGGTACACGTCTTTTTTTGTGACGGTGTTTAGGCGGCGATAGTCCACACAGAATCTCCATGAGTTGTCTTTTTTCTTGACTAGGATCACAGGAGCAGCCCAAGGGCTACATGATTCCTGGATCACTCCTTTCTGTAACATTTCTTCGGCCTTCTCGGCAATGACTTTTCTTTCTGAAGGTGAAACGTGGTAGGGCTTCTGACGAATTGGCGTTGCTTGCCCTGTATGGATGCGGTGTTGCATACGAGACGCCGGTGGTGTATGGGACGCTCTTTGACCTTGAGCAAAATCAAACACTGTGGCGTAGCGAGCGAGCACAGCTTCCAGCAGACACTGCTCACTAGAAGGCTGCGACTTGTTAATCATGCGCTGTTAATCATGCGTTAATCATTGATCATGCGTTGGAATGGGGGTTGGATTTTTTTTCGGCAGTTGAAATTTCGGCCGTTCTGACGCTGACAATGGCTTGTTCATCAAAACTTGCCAGTGTAACTCCTAGCGGCAATGTTATGAATTGGGTCGAAAGGTTCACTGTTTACAAACGCGTACAACCATCAGTGGTGAAAACGAGGGAGCGAGGGACTATTGCATTTTACTTCAGCAGATTATTATAATCAGGCTCGGATAAACCGCAACAAGAACCTGTACGAGGCCGAGAAGTACTGACAGGTAGAAACATTGCAGTCTGAGGGGGCAAACACACATCTTGTGACACGAAGAGAACGTCAGCGGTATCACTGGTGGTATCTGTCATGGAAGTTCGTGCGTTGCGGCGAAGAGAAATCGCGCCACTTCCACAATCCAAAGTTGCCCCCCACTCACGCAAGAAATCAATTCCTAAAATAATGTCATGGGTTGTACGTGCCAGCACAGTAAATTCACTTCGAAATATCTGGTCCCCTGTCGTAACTGAAACAGAACAGACCCCAAGTGGGCGTAACATTTCCCCGCCAACTCCACGAAAGGTAGCGTTCCGGTCCCAAGAAAACAACTTTTTGTCCAAGACGATTTTTGAAGGACAGACTCATAACAGAAACTGCCGACCCGGTGTCAACTAAAGCAAAAGCACCCGCATTGTCAACTAAAACGGACGCTTTGTTTTTAAACGATCTTACACAAGGGGGTCTAGATGAAGATGAACCTATTTCGGCCTCACCCCCATCGGTCGCACCAGCTAGTTTCCCAGCGCCGGTGGTGATAACGAGCGACGACGAGGTGATGGAGAGCGTCGTTGTCGTGTCGGTGGTGGTGTGAGGCTGCGATCGGAAACGGGGGAGACACTGCGGTTCGCGCGTCCCTGCTGCAGCCGCTGGAATGAACTGAGTCAGCTTGAGATTAGGGACTTGACCTTGTTGTTATTTTGTGGCCCAGTTTAGGCGACTACAGCAAAGCGCAGAATGACGAGCTCACACCTGCTGTATCAGCCAATAACCAGAAATGAGGCAGCATGTGGGTTCCGCGAAGAAGGGATGCGAGCAACACTCAAGCTTGAAAATGAAAGTTGGGGAGTGGTTGAGGTCACCGCCATCGCTAATGCCCATGCACTTCCCAAATGTCCCGTCGACCATCTCGGTCACGGAAATTGGGCGACGCGACGCTGCCCAGCCGGTTTGATGTTTGGCATCCGCGTGCGCCTTCTAAGAATGCCCGGGAACATGGCGGTAGCTTTAAACCACTTAGCCGGCTGCGGCCGATGGATGCTTTTGTGTGCGATTGCCATCGGGTCCCAATTATGGTGTTTGGATTTCAAGCGAACCGGCATACAGCTGCAGGGGAGACAGATTTCTAAGTACTCGCAGGGTAGCCCGCTGTCCGGCGTATATGCAGTCAATAATCCATGGTGTCTCGGAAACATTCTCGGCAGCTTGCATGGCGGCCGTTTGCAGGTGAAAAGAGGGAAGACATCAGGGACCGATACTCGCAGCCCAACGTAGGGGAGAGGGAGGTGGCACGTGTCTTTGAGAAATCCTATCCGCGGGCGTGTTCTAAAGAGTGCCACTGTTTCCACCAATGCCATGTGCGGCACGAAGGTGGTTGTGCTATTGGTTACAAAGATGTGAACTCGCATGCGTGATTGGCTGGTTTGCGAATCCTTTGTACAAGTGAGGGCTTAAAAAGTCATGTTTGGTTGCGTGAACGAAGAGCAGAGCTTCGGGCTTGGACTCGGACAGACGCCTCGGCATTTGAATAAAACGTCACTTCGTCGGACAACGGCTCTTCCTTCGCGCTGCCACCATGCACTCGAATCATCGAGGTGCGCCGACTTCGTACCTTCAACACCTTCCCTCCTTTACTAGCGTTGAAGCTACCAGAGGACAAAGGGAAAGGAAATTAACTGGCGCAGTCGGCAGGATCGGACAGCGCGCAGCGAGGAAGGTGCTTAAGTCCGGTAAAGCTGACTGGACGCTCGCTGCAACTTGGACCTGCTGGTACGCTGTGAGAAGCAGTACTGGCATCCCGTACGAGCCTGCCAGACATTTGCTGGACAGGAGTTGAGCGGGACGAGAGCTGCTGCGCGTCAAGGAACGAGGGCAGACCCGAAGGACTTCGTTGAGCGACAAAGGAGGTGCTGTGTTCTGCATCAGGAGCAAGGCAGCAAGGAACGTCGACGCGACTGAGCAAGGCAACGCAAGGGGTGATCCGGTGGAGCACTGGGAGCACCGAAGGACTACGTCACGGCGAGCCTGGGAGACAAGACTGACGCAGCTGACAGCAGCACCGGGAGAGGTATCACGACAAGGTGAGGCTCACTTGCGTTCAGGCACACTCTGGGAGATGGCGGATCCAGATGGAAACGCAATTGAAGGTGACAGTGTCAATGAATCGCATCGCACCCGCGAATTGATGCTTGAGATAGAGGCGTTAAAGGTCAAGCTAGAGCTGGAGAAGATGAGGTCGTCGCGTGCCTCGTCAGAGGAACCGGAGAACAGGATTCAGCACACCGGAATGGCACGATACGCGAAAGAGTTGAAAGCATTCCTTGCCCCCATGCCCACTAATGAGCCAATGATTCCCGCATGGTTCAAGAACGTGGACGCTCTTTTTGCGGCATTTAGTGCACCTGAGGAAATACAGGGCACTATTATAGTAGCATTTTTAAAAAGAAGATGCGAACATTCGTTGCAAATCAATCGGAGGCTGGTGTAATGCCTTACACAGACCTAGAATCTAGAGTGTTGAAAGAACTGCGAATGACTCCAAGTGAATACCGCAGAATGTTTCTCGAAGTCAAGAGGGAAGCAGACGAGTCTTGGAGCCAAGTTGCGGCACGCCTGGAGACAATGTTCACGTACTACCTCAGAAGTAGAGAGGTGCTGACGTTTGAGAGCCTGCAGGAATTGCTGATAGCTGACAGGTTAAAGCAGCTAATGCCAAGTGATCTCCGATCACTGGTCACCCAGCAGGAAGTAAAGGGCTGGTTGAAAGCCAAAGACATAGCAGAGTTAGCCGCGAATTTCGAAGGAAGTCTGGACATTAGCAGGCAAGGCAATTATCGCGGTGCTCCATCAGGAAATGATAATTATAGGCCGCAAGCTAAACAAGCCGCCAGGTCGAGCTTCAGCCCTAATTCTGTGGTGTGTTTTGGATGTGGACAACGGGGTCACATTAAAAGAGATTGTGACTCTTAACATAACACTACTGCCAACATTGCAGAAGTTTTGCGCGTAGCTCCCCAGAATGAGACATCAGTTGCGAGCGTTGTCACACCACCGGGACGCACCGCTTTTGGAAACAACCCACTAACGGGTGACCCGAGAATAGAGATTTTAGTGGGAGACAAACCCTGCGTCGCGCGAATTGATTCAGGTGCAGATATCACGGTGATACGAGCGAATGAGGTATCGGTCGAGTCTTTGTGTCAGAGCAGCGGCAGAATAAACTTACTGGTGCTTTTGGACAGGGTGTCACCGCGCACTTGACGTATCTACCTCTTGCTCTTCCGTGCTCGTCGAGGAGCAGTACTCAGTGTGTGCCATTGCTTTGAGCAGTAACTGAGCAGTTAACGACCAGCGCCGCAGTTTTACTCACTCCGGGAGATTACGAATGCCTTCGTCGCTGCCGGCAAGAGCTACGGAATGATCTGAAGGAATGTGATTGGTGCGTAGACTTTAAAGCAAAGGAATTAGGATCGGAAAAGCATTCTCCGATGACAGAGCAAGAACAGGTGACTCTATGCTCTACCCGTAACGCTAACGCCGTGCAGCACGCTTTTGGGGAGCCATCGAGCGATGAGCGCCAGGCGACTAACACTAAAGGTGGGGCAAACACCTCGTTAGAAGATGAAGGAGAGAGAGAAGAGGGCGCACGAGCATTGCAGCCGCGAGCTACTAATGCCACGTCAATGAAGGAACAGCAGCAGTCGGATAGTCGAGATGCTGTAGGGGCGGATAATATTGCTACGGGGTAGTATTCCCAATGACGAAGAGCCGAGTAGGAAGAAGACGAAGACGACGATTGGAAGCTAGCGCGGGCTGTTGCCTCTTGGTCAACTGCGGCGTATTGCCTTGTAAATATACTTGTAAATAGCTTTTCGTCGGCGTCTTCCTACGTAACATATTTGGTGGAGGTGCGGGGTCATGGTCAGTCATGTGTGCGGCAACTTTGCGGCATAGAGCCAAGACGTCCTGAATGTACGTGACGTAGGGCTCCGTTGACGTCTGCACACGACCGGAAAGCGCCTTCTGCGCGGCAAGTTAGTGACCGTAGGGGTTGCCGAACAAGTCTCGAAGCTTTTGCTTGAGCGAATCCCAACTGGTCAGCTCATCTTCGTGCGTCCGATACCAAACTCGAGGTGTGCCACCGAGGTAAAAGACGACGTTGGCGAGCATGATAGTAGGGTCCCACCGGTTATTGCGGCTGACCCCGCACCAGGACGCTGACTGCCTGTCTCGCTACCCGGTAGACGAGCCTGACGACGCCGACAGTAGTACCGCCGACGGCATTTTCTCTGTGTCTGCCTTCGCTAACATCGCCGATGAGCAGTACCGAGACCTATCGCTGCGAGTACTCATCGAGCGTCTGCGCTCTACACCTACCGACGCATCCGTTCGCCGATATGTCCTCCAGGGCGGCATTCTGTACCGAAGGAGCTTCCTCCCTGATGGCCCTGATCTTCTTGTCGTGCCAAAACATCTACGACAGACTGTGCTCTTTGCGATGCATGACGCACCCACTGCAGGACATCTTGGGGTAACCCGCACGTACGACCGCGTCCGCCGCCGCTTCTATTGGCCTGGTCTCGCTCGCTCCGTCCGACGCTGTGTTGCTGCCTGTGATCCCTGCCAGCGTCGGAAAACGCCTCAGGTGCTACCTTCCGGTCATCTCCAGCCGATCACCGTCCCTGTGGAACCGTTTTTTTGTGTAGGATTAGACCTCCTCGGTCCCTTTCCCACGTCATCCTCTGGGAACAAATGGGTAGCCGTCGCAACTGATTACGGCAACCGATACGCTATCACGCGGGCTCTACCTACAAGTTGCGCCATTGACGTCGCGGACTTTCTCTTGCGTGACATTATCTTAGTGCATGGCGCCCCGCGACAGCTGCTTACTGACCGTGGTCGTAACTTCCTCTCGAAAGTTATCGCCGACATTGTGCGTTCCTGCTCTATTCAACACAAGCTGACTACCTCATACCATCCTCAAACCAATGGCCTGACAGAGCGGTTAAACCGTACTCTTACCGACATGCTGTCCAAGTACGTTTCGAAGGACCACCACGACTGGGACGTTGCCCTTCCTTACGTCACCTTTGCTTACAATTCTTCCCGGCACGACACCGCCGGATTTTCGCCATTTTATCTACTCTACGGTCGCGAACCGACCTTGCCCCTTGACACGGTACTTCCTCCTGCTGCGACCTCAACAACCGAGTATGCGCGCGACGCCATCGCCCTCGCCGATCATGCACGCCAGCTTGCCCGAGCTCGACTGACGGACTCGCAAACCACGCAGCAGCGTCAGTACAACGCCCGCCACCGTGACGTACAGTTTTCGCCTGGTGCACTCGTGCTCCTGTGGTCGCCCTGTCCTCACGTCGGACTTTCCGAAAAACTCCTTTCGCGATACACAGGGCCCTACCGCGTGCTGCGCCAGGTGACGCCTGTGACTTATGAAATTTCTCCTGTGAGCTCAACCTCGTCATCTACTCTGGTGTCTAGTGATGTCGTGCACGTCAGTAGGCTCAAGAGCTACTACACTGCTTCAGAGTCCGGCCTTTAGTCGCTCCGGAACGGCGCTTTTGCCGCCGGGGGTAGTGCTACGGGGTAGTATTCCCAATGACGAAGAGCCGAGTAGGAAGAAGACGAAGACGACTATTGGAAGCTAGCGCGGGCTGTTGCCTCTTGGTCAACTGCGGCGTATTGCCTTGTAAATATGCTTGTAAATAGCTTTTCGTCGGCGTCTTCCTACGTAACAATATATGCGACAGCGAGCAAGTTCGGCCAGCCACAGAAAGTTCTTTCGCGAAAGAGCAGAAAGAAGAGTCACTGGCCGATGCTCGACGCCAGGTGAAAGAGCGGTCGCACGGCATGGTTATCGATGGTCCGTTGCTTCATCACAGGGAACGATTAGATAGGAAACAATGTCCCCAGTTGGCAGTACCAAAGTCGCGCCGAGCCGAAGTGTTGGAGTTAGCGCACGACAGTCCTTGCGGTGGTCACTTCTCAGGAAAAAAGAGAAACAAGCGCATTAAAGGGGCCTTCTTTTGGCCATCATTGGCGTCTGATGAGAAGCGCCATTGTCAGAGTTGTCATCGGTGTCAGGCTCATGCGCGTAAGCTCAAAACCGATCCGATGCCCATGATGCCATTGAACAGGCCGCAGACATCTTTTCAGGAAGTTTACCGTGACCGCAGAGCCCCCTTGAGCCAGCTTCGTCACGGGGTCATAAATATGCTTTAAGCATAGTGGGATCAGATGTACATGCTCCAGACCCTAATAAGGTACGCGCTAGGCTGCAGCTTGGACCGCCTGAGAGAAAACATGAACTGAGGAGTGTTCTCGGGCTTCTCAACTACTATCGAGACTATGTGCCTAACCATTCAAGACTCGTCTTGCCACTGACAAGGCTGACAAACAAAAGGGCTCCGAACACACTTCCATGGAACTTGGAGGCACAGGTTACGTACGACTCGGTGAAAAAGGCGCTCGCGTCAATTCCGGGGTTGACAGCACCAGACCCCGGCAAAGGTTTTTTTGTTTGGCCACGGATGCAACGGAAATGGCAGTTGGCGCTTGCATCTCCCAAAAAGGAGGTGAAACCGAGCGACCAGTAGCATCTCTTAGTAAGAAGTTGAGCCTGTCGCAACAAAAGTGGTCCACAATTGAGCGGGAGGCGTTTGCAACTGTGTGGGCGCTAGAGTCCTTGGGTACATGGTTATTTGGCACAAAGTTTGAAATAATGACTGACCATGATCCGCTGATTTCCCTGACTTGCGCGGCTCCCTGCAGTGTTAGGCTGACGCGTTGGGCATTGACGATCCAAAAGCACGACATAGAAATTGTTCACATCAACGGTGCGCTGAACAAGGCTGGTGATGCATTTTCGCGTCTCGGATGATCATTCGGGATGTATTATATATTTGTTTAGTCAATAGGCTGTTATGTTTGACTCAGACGCGTATATTAGTTGATTTATTGCCATGAATTAGTGCGTATATCGGATCACCGTGCAGGATTTGTTTTCGCATGTGTCGTTTGAAGGCAGCTCTAAAAGATGAATATGTTTGTGTATAATGTCGAGGTGTCTTTGGTGGCGGTTCAAATATTCACTCATTCGCTGGTGCGACCGATTGAGGTGAGGGTATAGCTTACACTGATCCCGTCGCTCCCGTTGAGTGTGCTCTGGGGGACCTCGGGGTGCACAGAGTGGGTCTCGTGTGTTGGGACAATCACGGTGCGGACTGGTGACCGCGAGAGACACTATACAATAGGACAATTGGGACTCCGTACTGTTCATGTGCCTTGTGTAAGAGGAGTCAGACCTACGCGAACTTATTAATACTGTTGATTTCAGCGCGGAGTGTGTCACAATGGTTTTTGCGTTGGTAGTGTGGCGAGACTTTTGTTTACTAATGCGAGTGTGACGTCCACGGTATTGTAAGCATTGTCATTTGTTCCTCTTCGCCATTACTATACAAGGTTATCATTTTATTTATGAAATGGAGATTCGTCCCGTGTGCGGAAGGACTTGATTTAATTTTTGTGGAAGTTTCCTTTATATGTTTTTATCATGCTACGTGGGCATCGAGTGTCCAGTAACACTCTTGAGGGGGGAGGAGTCAGTTTGAGATCAGGGACTTGACCTTGCTGTTATTTTGTGGCCCAGTTTAGGCGACTACAGCTAAGCGCAGGACGTGCTCGCACTTGCTGTATCGGCCAATAACCGGAAATGAGGTACGCATGTGGGTTCCGCGAAGAGGGGACGCGGGCAACACTCAAGCGTGAAGACGAAAGTTGGGGGGTGCTTGAGGTCACCGCCACCGCTAATGCCCATGCACTTCCCAAATGTCCCGTCGACCATCTCGGTCACGGATATTGGGCGACGCAACGCCGCCCAGCCGGTTTGATGTCTGGCATCCGCGTGCGCCTTCTAAGAATGCCCGTGAAGATGGCGGTAGCTTTAAACCACTTAGCCGGCTGCGGCCGATGGATGCTTTTGTGTGCGATTGCCAACGGGTCCCAATTATGGTGTTTGGATTTCAAGCGAACCGGCATACAGCTGCACGGGAGGCAGATTTCTCAGTACTGGCAGGGTAGCCCGCTGTCCGGCGGATATGCGGTCAATAATCCGTGATTTCACGGAAACATTCTCGGCAGCTTGCATGGCGGCCGTTTGCAGGTGAAAAGAGGGAAGACCATCAGAGGCCGGTACTCGCAGTCCAACGTAGGGGAGGGGGAATAGTAACGTGTCTTTGAGAAATTCTATCCGCGGGCGCGTTCTAAAGAGTGCCACTGTTTCCACCAATGCCGTGAGCGGCACGAGGGTGGTTGTGTTATTGGTTACAATGATGTGAACTCGCATGTGTGATTGGCTGCTTTGCGAATCTTTTGTACAACTGAAGGCTTAAAAAGTCATGTTTGGTTGTGTGAAGGAAGAGCAGAGCTTCGGGCTTGGACTCGGACAGACGCCTCGGCGTTTGAATAAAACGTCACTTCGTCGGACAACGGCTCTTCCTTCGCGCTGCCACCTTGCCCTCGAATCATCGAGGGGCGCCGACTTCGGACCTTCAACACCTTCCCTCCTTGACTAGCGTTGAAGCTACCAGAGGACAAAGGGAAAGGAAATTAACTAACTGGGATACGGCCAGAGCTCTTCAGCGGGCACGTGGGGTGTGTAGGAATTAAACCCTGGAGCACGCTGCTGGCGGCGGTGGCAATACCTAGCAATGTGTCCAGGCACACCGCAGCTGTAGCAAATGCGGGAGTCGCGGCTTGTCGCGGGTGACACCAGTGACATGGGTGTCATGGGTAGAAACGTACTCTCAGGCTGGTTCTAGGAGGGAAGAGGCCGCGGAACAAACCGTTGTGGTGCATCTTGTGGGCGTCCCAGACTTGTCGGTTGCGGTGGCAAGTTGCTGCTCTCCGTACAATCAGCATAGGTCCGGCGAGGTTCTCGGTATCTCTGAGGTGCCCAGGTGCCCGGTGGCAAACGAGAGCGATGATCAAATGCACACTGATGGCACACATGAGCGTCGTCAACAACTTTAAGGCGCTCAAGCTCTTCTTTAACCACTTGCCGATCACCGAGGAGATGTTGTCGTAGGTTGGGACGGACACACTTGCAATAATAGTAACATTATCCAAGCGTCCGAACTTTGGCCCAATCCTTCTAGTTTTCAGCGCTTCAAACGCCCGGCAGTGCTTCTTCAGATCAGACAGAGTACTATGATATTCCTTCGTTATAAGAAAATTATAAACATCTTCAGCGATTCCTTTAACCAGATGTCCTACTTTGTCTTCGTCTGTCATGGTAGCGCTGACGATTCCGCATAATTACCGAACAGCCTCTATGTACGTTGTACACGTTTCGCCAGGTAATTGAGCTCGCCCGGAAAGCGTCTGCTCAGCCTTCTTTTTCTCAGAGATTGGGTCCCCGAAGCACTTGGTGGTTTCTTCTACAAAATTATCCCAGCTTGTCAGAACGCTTTCGTGGTTTTCATACCAGAGGAGCGCGGTTCCAGCGAGAAAAAAAGCCACGTTATCGAGCTGCTTCGTAGTGCTCCAGTGGTTGTGGCGACTCACTCTGTTGTAGTGTTTAAGCCAGTCGTCGAAGTCTTCCTTCGCCTTCCCCGAAAAGGTGGGTAGCTCTCGCAGCGGTGTCCAGTAGCCAGCCTGACCTGGTGATTGCTGTCTGTTCCGCCGCAGGTGGGGTCGTCATTTCCTTCTCCGGAATCGGCCATGTCCGCTGCTTGTGGTTGTACACCGGCCAAGCGTCTACTCCGTCGGACAGTTGGTAGAGCTCGGTCGTCCAGGATCGTCCAAGATTTGCTCCGCATGTCCACCAAAGATGTTACGAATGATGTTTGTCTACAGGGTGAAACGAGGTCAGAGAGGGAAGCTACAGGCAAGGCCCAGCCGGCGCAGAGTACACCGAGATCACGCGCGCACACTCTACTTCTTTCTCTGCCTCAACCGCGCAGTGCTGCGACAATATTGACAGGTGTACGTGCCTATCTTTACCAGGCGACCACGTTTCACCGCCTAAGATATGTTATCGCGCAGCGCAGGACGCGCCTGCATGTATCGGAAGTTTCTGGAATGTTATCGATGGCTCCATCCGCTGTATGTGACCGAACGTTGTGTAATGTGATTGCATGTGTGCGCAACGCGAATAATGTAGAACTTTGTGGATGGCACGCGGGTCCCAGCGATTAGTCTGGAACATTCGACGACTGATGTATAAAAGCGGACGCGCTTGACCGGCTGATCAGATTTTGACGATCGCCGACTGTGTTCGCCGTTGTCGCCGTGCTTTAAGTGTAGCCTGTTTTTGTGAGCATAGGTTCGCCCAATAAAGGTTAGTTCCGTCTTTCACAGTATTGCTAGTTTCTTCATACGTCACTCCACGTGACAATATCATTATCATCATCATCAGCAACAGCAGCCTGGTTACGCCTACTGCAGGGCAAAGGCCTCTCCCATACTTCTCCAACTAGCCCGGTCATGTACTAATTGTGGCCATGCCGTCCCTGCAAACTTCTTAATCTCATCCACCCACCTAACTTTCTGCCGCCCCCTGCTACGCCTCCCTTTCCTTGGAATCCAGTCCGTAACCCTTAATGACCATCGGTTATCTTCCCTCCTCATTACATGTCCTGCCCATGCCCCCCCCCCATTTCTTTTTCTTGATTTCAACTAAGATGTCATTAACTCGCGTTTGTTCCCTCACCCAATCTGCTCTTTTCTTATCCCTTAACGTTTTACACATGATTCTTCTTTCCATATGTAAAATATATCAACATAAAATGGCAGTCTCCCTGGAAAATCAACTGGCGCGGTGGTCGGCCGTGTGGCTCAGCTCAGAACTACAAGACCAACTTTGGGCCGCCCAGCGAGCCATGAAAGTCGTTAGGGAGCAGCAGCTTCCAGTGGCCATCTAGGCGGCCCCAAGCCCGGGCCTCACAATCGCCGGATTCTGAATAAAGTAATCTCGCTCGCTCGCTATTAAGCGGTGAATCCGAGAGAAATACGTAAGCACTACGTGACACACATTTGACGCGGCGGTTCCGCCATATAAACCGTGTCTGGCACATTGCAACGTGTTGTTTGAGGGCACACCCGAGAGACGCCCTGCCTCTTGAAGGAGCGTAGTGCAACCGATGGTGGCCACAGTCAGTTGTACTTTATATAGCGGAGGCATATATATATATATATATATATATATATATATATATATATATATATATATATATATATATATATATAGTCTGTACCACCTACCAGGGTTTCCATACTTCACACTATTTTCCATTTGGGTCTAAGCGAGAACAAAGCGAAAGACGGAGCCAACGTTTCGACAAGTGGACTTGGCTTTTTTAAGGCGACATATGCTTTCCTCGGTATAAAAGGGGATTGGGTAAAGCGCGTCGGCGTCGTAACGAACGAGGGAGTGTTAGCGGCGAGAGTGTAGAATTGAAAGGAGAGGTGTGTTAGTCAATGTCACAGGAGGAATGTGAAGTAGCGTCGTGTGTTAGTCGGTTGACGTGTCACTGTAGGTTCCATCATTTGTGAAAGGTGCCTGGACGACGGGAAGCGCAAGCAGATAATGCGCCCCTCCCGAAGCTGCCAGCGGTGAGCGAACATTCTCCTTCGAGGTTCATACCGGAATTCTGTGCGCGCCTGTACGCACACGTCATACGAACCCGCTCTGTATTCTTCCATGGTATTCAATGTAGCCGCCCAACAGAGAGCGGAAGTGACGTATGTTTGGCCTATTGTCGCCTGAATCCGCCTATCGGCTGCGGAGCAACTGAGCTCGATCTGGCGAGGAGCGAGTTGATCCGAAACGGCCAGTGGAGAGCGCCAACGCACTAGAGGTCGACCAGTGAAAAACATTAGAGTTGGGCCACGAAGCCCGTCTCACCAAGGTAAGCAAGGAGTGTGTCTAGGATCCGCTTGCGCTTTGTCGTTTCAAATGCTTGCGCCTATCCATGGGATGTGGATGGCCCGGATGTGGATGGCAGCTTTCGCATTGCGTGGATGGCGCGGTTTGCGAGAGGCCGCACAGAGCCACACTCGATGTTTACTCGCAGCCGGCATCGAGATGTGGCTTCTTGTAAGACAATATTTACGGCCCTTGTCGTAATTTACATATTGCATGCCCTTTCCGAAAGTATTAAACAAGTGTTATACGCATGTTTACCCTATGTTCCGAGGAATGAGACGCCTGGTAACAGAAAATGGGTGGAAGCCCGAAGCTGTATGGATTTAATAGTGACATTAAAGATTCTCAATATAAGTCATTGGAAAAATCACTCTGTTTTAAATTTTGTTTCAATGTAGAACGAATAGTTTGATGAACTAACTGGATTTCAGAAAAACGACGACCATTCTTTATTCCAGGGGATCAAGTTTCAAATAATATAGCAATTTAACTAAAAATGACGTGTTATATGCGCAAATCAGTTTGCACAGACAATTCATGTGCTTTGGCAGACACGGTTTTCTTGAGTTATTAGAATCGTCAAACACATTAATAACAAGAACTTACTAATTATTTTTCGGCTTTCACGATTGTGGTATGCTTTTATATTTGAAAACGGAAGACAGTGGTATTTGAAGACAGCTTTCTTTGAATCAGTGGGGTGCTTGTGTTAGCCATATTCACCAAATTCAACTGTTTTATCTAATTTTGCATTCAGGGGCATGGATCTCCACACAATGAAAAGTCCCCAATCTGGTGTAGCCTACTATGTGTGGCATTTCTTTTGTAAGGTGGACGAAGCTCAAACAGCTGTGCTGTTACTATTGGCTTGCAAAAGCAAGCAACGACTGGCTTTTTTCCCTTTTATTCTGTTGACGTTTCCTCAAGGCTGGACGTATTGTCAAGATCCCCGCACCAGAATGCGTAATTAGCCGCATGAGTCACATTTGATTATGAATATCTCGGAAAAGCGTTTCAGGAGGATCGCACGAAATTAAGTTGTCTTCAAACAGGATTTCACGTTTCCAACATAAACGTATCCTATACTCATAACAACAAAGAGTTAATTCAGTAAAGTTGGTTAATTATGTGATTAATGACTAAGTGTTATCGCGAACACTGTTCGGCAAAGCGCATAAACCGCCTGTAAAAACTTATTTTCCATAGCAAGAATCTCATTTTTATTGAACATACTGCTAGTTTAACTGTGAAGACCCCATATAATTACACCCCCCCCCCATAAGAGAATCTCTCTCACAAATTATAAGACAAAATTGTGAAGCTTAACGCTGGGAACTACATAGCGGGCTATATGTGTTGCCGTGGTGGAGTACTCCGTTACAATTTTGAACCGCTGGGCTTTTCAACGTGCACCCAAAGTAGAGTACACAACTTTTGTTGCATTCCGCCTGCATCAAATTGTGAATTCCGCGGCTAGCGCCGTAGCCTTTAGGATTCTGGCTGGTATTCGTAGTTTATATTGTTGAAAAGATGGAGATATTGTTGTCTTCGTCAGTCGCATTACGCAGCTGATGTACCAGGTCGCGTAAACAGGAATAGGAAACGCCTGTCTGGCACTAAATATCATGAACTGGCCGAAGTCGTACAGGCAACAATTTATGTTGCAGTTTTTTACGGGCATATTACCTGGGTCTGAATGAATGGCAACAAAACGAACAACATGAGAAGGCCTTCGGTGGTAAAGAGGGCAACTCAGACTTTGACCTTATACCAGAAGATTTGATTTCATGCTGTTACCACTCACAACACCTGAAAAGAAATGATTGATGCACATAGGAAAGGTTAGCATTATCGACTGAAAACGGCTTAATTAGTGTCGCGCTATTCTGGAGATGATGTACAAGGCTGGACATATGGTTAATATCCAGCAAGCTATTTTAATGGGACTCTGTTCGAAGCCTTAAGCCGTCCCTTCAAGTTTGGGCATTGCAAACAAAGAAGTCTGGCGCGTGAACCATGAGGTGATGACTGTACCTGCAAAGTGTGAAACGACATCGTCACGCCAAAACGGTTGGAATTTGAAACAGAAGGACGCCCACAGCCGCGCTTTGAGCGAGAGAATCAATGTAACATGCACAAATGCCCCTACGCAAGACTCACAGCTTGAAACGTCACTGACCATCACACGTGACTTCAGTTAATCCTTAAATGCGGAACACGTAGTGCCGCCACAGGAAACACGCCGTGCAACAAGAACAAAAAAAGAAGAGGCGAAAAAAAAGAGGCGGACTTTGACATAGGATTGTGAATTGGTTCAACGATCCTTTACAAAACGGCGATATCATGAGCGCTCAACCACAGAGTGACCTCATCCGCCAAATCCGTTCGTAAAGAAAGGCCTGCTTTTTCTGAGAACGATCCATTACACCGGGCACACCGACTGTGCAATTGGTCGCAAGGGAAAAGGAAAAACGCCTAATGAGCGGATGTCGCTGCTTCCGTTTTACCTTTGAGCATCACGTAGCAAAAAATTGTACAGAAAAGGTGAAATGCGGAAAGTGCAATCGGCGCCATGCAAAAGCAATGTGCGAAACTAGGTTGATGAAATCCACTGCCGGACACCGGACATTAACCAGATACAACTCGAGGTGACAGGCACGAGCACTTCCAAACGGCTCGTGTACCTCCGAACAGCTGTTGCGTGAGCGGCCGGAAAGGAAAGTGCTAGTTCACAATTTATTTGATGGAGTCAGCCCGCACAGTTTTTGTGACCGTGAAATTGACTGAGAAACTACGTAAATTGTCAAGTACTCGATCACTAGTGTCATACAGTAGGATATTTGGGGGCATCATGACGAGAAGACTTTCCGGCGCCTGCTTGTAACTGACTTCAGTGCATAGTTGCAAATCACTGCGAATCGAAGCTCTCGTCTCGAGGAAGATCTGCGACCGGTCCATTCCACGACCGAGTAGAGACTTTGCCAACAACCTCGAGCACCGAGGTTACCATTTCACCGATACCGATCAAGCTTAAAGCCCAAGAGCTGTCGACGTCTTAATCGGCTGTGACTGTTACTGGTAATTTGTCACGGGAAACGCACGGAAGCTGGGCAACGGACTTAAAGACACTGGCGCTACCGTCACATATTTCAACAAGATAATTGTACTGGAAGCGGCAGGGACGTACCGTAAGGTGACCACAGATAACTACTGGGACCTAACAAATATGTGAATATCCGATGAACATAAGACCAGGAGGAACACCCAGTTCTGTATTTCTTCAACAGCGGAGTAAATATTAGGATTGTCCTTGCGTAGTTTCGTTTACATGGAAGGAGAAAATTCGCAACCACAACAGTCGAGCAAACTCACGGAAGCGTTTAGCTCAACTTCGAAAACTTCTTCGATACCCTCAGCTACTGCAAGATTATAATGCTGCCATAAGCAAATATGCTAACGATGATGTAGCCTAGAAGAGAAATGACGACCAAAAAAAGCCACAGTGTATTACATGCCACACCATGGAGTAGTCCGCGAGGATCATACAACAAGCGTAATAGTGGTCTTCGATGCTTCCTCTCATGGTAAACAAGAAATTTCGCTTAACAGCCTGTAGTCCCGACCAAACTTCACTGGCGACCTCACAGGGCTGCTACTTCGCTTCAGAAAATATCGCAATGCTTTAGCAGCAGACATCGAAAAAGCGTTTGTGCAAAGAAGCATCACCTGCACAGGCCAAGACGCTTTGCGATACCTGTGATTGGAGGAAGAGCCCAGGGCAGGTCAGCCATTGTCTAACGTTGGCATAAGGGGTATGACCAAAGTACTATTCGTTACGACCTATAGTCTTTTTCTGGCGGCGACCATCCGTCATCATCTTGAGCAAATACTGCCGGTTACTCCGAAACTACGAAAAGGATGTTGGGCTCTTTATATGTTGACGACATTTTAGCAGAAGTGGACTCCGTCGTAAACACGTCCAAGCTGCGGCCAGAAGCCACTGGGATAGTCGCAAGTGCACCTGTGAAGTTACACAAATGGGCTTCGAACGACGCATGCGTTCTCGGTACACAACCAATGCAACCTCCGGAGTTGCCTCTAAGGTAACTTACAGGAGTACTGAAAGTCCTCTGAATTGTATGGCATTTTTACCCCGACGTACTTTCGTTTAGGCCGGGAAAAGCTATGGAGCTCGTTCAACAAAGAACCGATAGCAAGTGGTTCATCCTACAGATGATTTCTACCCTATACGACCTTCTCAGTATGCCGACCTCTTCCACAATAAGGATCAAGGTATTTTCCCAAAAGCTTTGGAGGAAATGTGTTGACTGGGAAGAACAAATGCTGCTGGACGCTCTACACAAACGGAAGAATTGCTGCAAGAAATTTCCACAGCTCTGGGATATTGAAATTCCCCGGTTGTACCGACAGAGCATACATGAACTTGGCGAAAAGGATGCAATGCTTCTTTTCGCTGACGCCAGTAATTGTTAACCTGCGGCGCCGTTTGCTACGATTGCGCAGCAAAAAATACGAACAACAGCCCTACTATAGCCTTGTGCAAGTCCAGGCTGGCGCCAATCAAGCAGACAAGCCTCGCTAGACTCGAACTGTTAGCCTGTTCCGTCTTCGCAAGAATGTACAAGTATATGCGTCAAGAGCTAGCTGAGGGCATATCAGTGCAGTTTTGGACTAATTCAATGACTGCCGCATACTGAATTACCGGGCATCCTAATAGATGGAAAAATTTCATTCGCCAGTGCGTAACGGAGATTCAGAGCAGAACGAATATCACATTGTGGAGGCATAGCCCTGGAAAGCAGAATCCTGCAGATTTTTTTACAAGTGGAGTTTCCGCCCATGAATTAACAACAAAGTCCGGTGGGCAGGACAGCATTAGCTTAACTGTTAGGATAATTAATGACCAGCACACCCTAAACCGAACTCTACCGATCTCTCACCGAGTGTCACAGAGGAGCGCCCTCAGCGGGCACCAACTTTGTAAATCGCCATGCAAACGGAAGCACCAATTATGGACATTCAGAAATACAGCACAAATACAAGCTGCTACTGCACCGTGTTCCAGCTTGGATACAACGACTTGCCTCGAAGCTGAAGCAGAAGTGTCCAGGTGAGCCTTGAATGCCGAAGAAATGCAAGCCGTCAAAGTATACTGAATAAAAAAAGGTTCAAAACTCAGCCTTCTCGCAAGAAGTTGACCACTTCTCTAGAGGATCTCAGCATATAAGGAATTTAACATTTCGAGACATGACCTGCTTTCTCTACAAGGGAGCTCTGCGAGTCGAATGACGCCTACAACTCAGCAAGAAACATTGCGATAAAAAATATCCAATCATCTCACAAATGGACCACTACTACTGCTAGCTCCTGCCTCCAGAGGATAGGGAGCATTCAGAAGTGTCATTGATGGCATGTTTTTGTGGCATTAGAAGAGCCGGTCAGGCGGTTGCGTGAGTAACACAAAAGAAAAAAAAAAGCAAGATTTGAAAGAGTGATTTGCGTAGCATAGCAGCATTGCATCGAGTAATATTGAAGTAGTTAAGATGGCGACAAGGAGTTTGCGGTGGGGTAACAGGAAGGCAGCGGCATGGTCTTTCAATGGACGTTAGCCCCAGTCGCTCAACGTCAGTGTCGTTACGGCGCTATACAGAAATGGTGATACCCTGTGTGACAGAGGCGCCGAAAAAGGCATACTGACGTCTGGGACTTCAGAATGTGTTGGTGAGGATGTTTCAAAAAACATATCGAACGTTGGCCAGCCTTTCTGAGGCACCTTATCCCTGTTTACAAACTTTACACCGCATCATATAAAATGAAAATTTATCGCCGATCGTGCACCATGCTGGGGCTATTTCCGTGACACTTGTCAGATGATTGTTCCCATGTGGGAACAATGAGAAAAAGGTAAAGCCAGCTTACACGCAGTGAAAGCTCTCAAAACAGTGAAGTTGATGGTCGTTTTCTCAAGTTTGAACTCGTGTTCAGCGCAATTCTCCTGAAAGTATTTTGCCTCACTGTCGTCATTTTGCTAGATTCTAGCTTCGTTTCTAGATTGCGCACACTCTTCACTTGCGTGAGGCCGTGATGAAACCACAGTCTACCACACAGCTTGCAGCTGTGGCTGCACTCACTGTCGAGGAGTGTTCTCTAGAACCTTCCATCGGCCCCCTCTGTGGAATGAATCTCTGCTCGACGTCTCTGCGCGGCCTTCTACTCTCGAAGCTGGGGGTTAGTTAGCCTCTTCTGGCGCTTGGCTTGGGTTGCCTTGCCTTGAATGTGGGGGTTGGCTTGCCTCCACCGGCGCTTCGCTTGCGTTTCTCGTTCTCGATCCTCGGCGGTAGCGGCTGCCGTCCGCTAACGCTTTCATTGCGCTTCTCGCTCTCGAAGCTCGGGATTTGCGCAACGTCGGCGCTGTCACTCCCGTGCGAGCTGCAGCATTTATTGTGCACTCGATCATCTGTATAGTATCATCATGAAGTGTGTGCGGGCGCATCAGCAACGTGGACTGTGCCAAGGGTGCTTCGCCGTGTCTCATGGCATCAATGAACGTAAGTCCATATATATATATATATATATATATATATATATATATATATATATATATATATATATATATATATGTAATTGTAACGAAGAAGAATTGCCTGCGCCTCAACACCATCGCGACCGGTATGAGCTCGTGGTTGCTGTCCTTGGCGGAACGCTGATGAGTGCTACCCATTGCCGGCGTCCACCGATAACACCTCTCTTGGCAAGTGGTGCAAGTGCTGGGTTTTGACGATCCTCGACTATCGGAGTCACACGCTACCTCCCATCATGCCCGATAACGCATTCACTCTACCAACTCCTCCAACGGTGCGCCCACCCTGGTTTGTGCCGGTGCCGAGAATCAGCGAGATTTCCCTATCTTCTCCGGCACAGATGACAGAGACGTTCAAGACTGGATCTCCTTTTATGGGCACCCATAACCACTGGGATGGTGTTACCAAGTTGAGAAACGTCGCATTCTATCTGAGGGACGTTGCAAAACTATGGTTTCTAAACCATGAAGCCGACCTCACTTCGTAGTTGGTCTTGAAGACAAGCTTTACCCAAGTTTTTGGTAGGCCAGCAATACGAAAGCTTCGTGCAGAACAACGTTTGCGTACACGATCCCAAGACGTCGGAGAAAACTTTACGAGCTATATTGAGGACATTGTTGACCTTTGCAAACGGGTGTGACATGTTTACGTCAGAGGAGAAGATCAAACATATAATGACGGGTATTGAGGACGACGCGTCTCCTATGTTATTATCGAAGAGTCCTCACATTGTCATCGGAGTGATTGAATTGTGTCACAGTTACGACGAATTGCACAGGCAACGGCTTCACAACCGACTTCACACTACACCCGCCGATTCTGTCAAGTCTTGGAGTCGACAACCATGCTGCTTAGTTTCTAAAAATTCAGGAGTTCGTTCGAGCAGAGGTCGCTCGCCAGCTGCCTCTAATGTCTTCTGTACCGGAACTACTACCCGCTTTGCGACTTCAAGCACCATCCGCGACTTCATTCAAGAGCAAGTTTCTCAAGCCATTCCTCCAACCCGTGAGCAGACTAGCCACTGCACCTCTCACGTACGCTGAAGCAGTTTCCCGATCTCGTACGCAAACTCTGTAGCCGCCCTCTATGCAATGACCGCCGACAGCATTTTCTTCCTATGCCGCTTCCAGACCAACAGCATTTTCCTCATATGCAGCTACCAGACTGACACCATTTTCTGACTCCTCAACTACGACTCGGACCTTATGCCCACCAGTGGCGCACCTTTGATGACCCTCCAATAGGTTTTGCTTGTGGTGGTGCTGGTGACGTGGCACGCCATTGTCGTACATCCGGCGAGCGCGACTTCTTCCCGCTCAGTTTTCCTCTTCGCCTTCGAGCCTCCCTACCTCTTCCTTTTGTTCCTGACCGCCCGACCGCGTCTACCCACCACTCACCATCTCCACTCCGTCGCTCGCTTTCTCCGATGCAGCGCCGTAACGTGTCCACCGAGCAGGGATACTGATGGCCGCAGTTCACGAGGCAAGAACTGTGTTCACGTCTCAATGCCCAAGTCCTCGCCCCTCTACAGCAAACGTAAGTGACGCGTCTGTCGAAGGAATCGACGTTCTGGCACTTGTGGATACAGGAGCCGTCATAGTCGTTTATTCCCGCCGAACTCTATCGTTCACTGCGAAAGCTTTTGACGCGTCTCTCCGTCTTCTCCCTTCGAACCACGAACGCTCAAAATATTACGTCTCTCGCTGCCTGTATACTACTCGTGTCTTCATTCAAGGGCTACTGTATACCGTCGAATTCGTCATGATGCCCTCGTGTTTCCATGACATTATATTAGGCTGGGGCTTCCTGGCAAATAATGACGCCGTTGTTGACTGTTGTAACGCCGAGCTTGAACTTTCCGCACTTCCCAACCTTGAGACTATCGAAAACCGTCCTTCTAGTGATAAACTGTGTGCGAAAACAATGCAATCTCTCCATGCTTTTCCTGCTTGTGGCTGTGCCATGCGCCCCTATTCATGACGGCACTGTTCTTACGTCCTCTGAATTGTTCATTCGACGCAAATGTTCTCCGCTGCCCTTTGCTCTCTTTACTCTTCGCAGGGGCGTTACGAAAATGGTCGTCGACAATTCCATGGCGTCCCCTGTACCTTTATATCGTGGTCAATGCGTAGGCCTCGTTCAACCGGTCAACAACTTTTGCATCTTTGACGCTGCTTCCGCTTCTACTTCTACGGATCTTAGCGCACTTGCTTGTGACCCTGTGGTTGATCACTCACTCCTCGACGCTTTCCATCGCTCCTTCGACGATGATAGCTCATCTTCAGAACGAAGTCAGTTTATCGCTCACCAGCAGAATTTCTGCGCTTCTTTCGACAGCTATCGTTCTGGTTTGGGCCGCACATCGACCCTTTTTCTCCAGGGAGATACAGGCAGTCATGCACCTCTATGGCAACGCCCTTACCCAGTATCCGCCTTTGAACGCCGTGTCATTGACGACCAGGTTGCTGACATGCCCAAGAGTGGTGTGGTTCAGCCTTCAAAGAGTCCCTGGGCGTCACCAGTCATTCTCGTTAAGAAAGAGGGTGGCTCTATTGGGTTCTGCGTCGACTACCGACGTCTGAACAGAATAACGCCTAAGGACGTTTACCCGTTACCGCGCACCGGCGACGCCCTCGACTGTTTGCAGAGAACGGAATTCTTCGCTGGATTTACGTTCCGGATGCTGGCAAATCCACTTGGCACCATCTGATCGAGCTAAAACAGCATTTAGAACACCTGACGGATTACACGAGCTCACCATAATGCTTTTCCGCCTGTGTAGCGCTCCAGCCACTTTTGAGAGAACTATGAATAATATTTTACGCGGCCTCATATGGAACACAAGCCTATGCTACCTGGATGGCGTAGTTGTCTTTTTCGCTGATTTACGAATACATCTCAGCCGTCTCGAGCTCGTACTGAAATGCCCCACTGACGTGGGACTTCAATTCAACTTAAAAGAATGTCTTTTCGGCGCCGGAAAGCTCAATATTCTTGGCCATGTTGTGTCGCGAGACGGCATCCTTCCGGATCCAGCCAAGCTCCGCGCTCTTACCGACTTTCCACAACCAAAGAAGTTAAAGGAGCTTCAAAGTTTCATAGATTTATGCTCGTATTTCCGACGTTTTCCGACGTGCTCGTATACACGATTTCCTTCATAAGTGCACCTCTGACAGCCCTTCTAAGTGGCGACAAAGAACTTTCCGCTTGGTCGCCCGCCTGCCACGATTCCTTCACGAAATTAAGCCACCGGCTAACCTCGCCACGCATCCTACGCCACATCGATCCTGCAGCCCTCATGGAGGTCCACACCGATGCCATAGGCGTCGGACTCGGCGCCGTACTCGCGCAACGAAAAGCTGGGTTGGATGAGTATGTCGTTGCCTACGCGAGCCGAACTCTTACAAAGGCCGTGGCTAATAACTTTGTTACAGAGAAAGAGTGGTTAGCCATTACTAGGGCCCTTGGAAAATTTTGTCCTTATTTGTATCGTCACCCTTTCGATGTCGTCACTGACCATCACGCCCTCTGTTGACTGTCTACCCTTAAGGACCCATCTGGCTGACATGCTAGCTGAGCCCTTAAGCTACAGGAGTACGGCATCCGCGTTCTCTACCGTTCCGGCTGCAAACGCACAGACGCTGACGCCCGTTCTCGCTCACCGTACTCCGCTGACATTGCTTGCCTATCCACTCTTAAGCCCACACTTACATCACATGCTCTGCGCAGCATGTCGTCAGAGCCGCGTAACGATTCCTGGATCAGCGCTTTCCATAAGCATCCTTTCTGGTCCATTCACCTCTTCAGCACCTCACGCTCTTCGCCGCCAGGCTGCCCCCTTCAGCATTCGCGACGGCGTTCTTTATTGTTGTAATTACCTTTCTGACGGTCGCAAGTGGTTTTCGTGGTACCCCGCCATCTCCGTTACTTTATCTGCCACGCTTCCCACGCAGAAACTCAGTGCGCGCATGACGGCCTCTTCAAGACGTACGCTACACTACGCCTTCAATTTTATTGGCGCAGAATGTATAACTACGTCCAAAATTTCATTCGCTCCTTAGCACAATACCAACGCCCAAAATTACATCCAGGACAAGTCTACCTATCACAACCTTTACCCTGCCCTAGTCGTGACAGCCGAGGAATGCCGCCAGCTTGCCCGCTCTTTTTCCACCAAGTGCCAGTGGCAGCAGCAATCCCGTCAACCAGGCGACCGTTCTGCACCAACTTTTTTTCCTAGCTCTCTCGTATGGCATCGAGTACCCGCTACCGCACCAGACCTCTCCGCAAAACTACCAAAGACGCCAGGATGGCGTCTTTTTCGGCGGAGGACGATTGTAGCGAAGAAGAGTAGCCTCGCCTCAGTAGCATGGCGACCGGTATGAGCTCCTGGTTGCTGTCCTTGGCAGAAAGCTTTTGACCGCTGGTCATTCGCCTGCGTCCGTTGCTGACGAATCTCTCAGCAATATATATATATATATATATATATATATATATATATATATATATATATATATATCCTCGAAGTCGTAAAGTAAAATCCTCGACACAGTGTCTATTGAACATAGTGCGTTTTGTATCCGCAAAAACCGTACGTGTCCGTTAACTCATAGTGTTCCAATTTTTTTCGCGCAATCACGGCGCTGCGTTGTCCCCATCGGGTGGCCCGAACAACGGCCTCCAAGCGCCCTTTGCGTTTGCGAGTGAAGCCATATTAATATCAACATCCTTGCGGGGTCGTGCCAGAGAGCGTTGTGGCGTCATGCAAGTTAGGACTCGCGTCATGCCGAAGCTCGGATGACGAACACCGGGTGCTCAGCATAGCAGAGAATTTGGACGTTGTTCGCGCTATCGAAGTGGCACGAAGAAGTCGGCGCCGTAATGCGATAGGAATCTACCGTTGACTACTGTGTGCGGCCTTTCGAGAGCAAAGTTGCACGAAGGAGAAGTTGTGCGGCATTTCGAAGGTGAAGTTTCGCAGCAGCGCTGCGCAAGCGACAAGATACCGGCTACGAGGTTCGACTTCTCGCTCAACGTTGCCTCTGTTGTTGTAGAAGTGTCTCCTAACGGCAGTGATGAGGACGACACGGAAGGCGACAGCACAGGCGATTCAGGCACGACCGTGGCTGCACGTTACAAAGAATGTGCAACGCCATCAAGGAATATGCTATGCGCGTGTTTGCCCAGAAAAGCGGGGGGGGGGGGGAGGCTAAAAAGATTGCTCGCAGCTTCAGTAAGTTTGAGGCCGTGGTCATCGCTGCTTGGCCGCCGCGGCATCCAACGACAACAGCCTTCTGTCGCGCGACGCGAATAAATACTGCATGTTCTTGCTCTTTTATTGCACGCTCCCCGCGTTCCATTTTTGACAGAGAAGTCGACAATCTCGCCCGCGACCCACAACCTTCGCATTTCGCGTGCGATGCTCTACCAATTGAGCTACCGCGGCGGCGTTTCCCCATCCACTTTCTTTTGTATTTATGTGTACTAGTGGAAACTTGGGAGTGTTAGCCAGCGCCACCACTCACAGACCTTGGCGGCGGACGTGGAACGTCGGCCGCCAACTTGCCGCAGTTGCCGCAGTTGCCGCAGTTGTTTTTTCATCGACTCTCATTTCCAATATTTATCGTTTCTTTACTTCATTTATTAAGCACAAGTAATTTTTCCTATGTTTTCCTTGGTGTCAGTGTTGGTTGGCTTCTCATGATATGACTAATAAAAATCGGGCCCCTCGGTCAACCCCCTGCTCGTTTATTACATAACGAGGGTCTCGAATCCGGCAACATTGATGCCTTCAGGTAGAATGTGTGGGTTTATTGACCAGTTCCCTTCACCCAAAAAGACCACGTTCTCGTGACGCCTGTGGCAGCAAGGACGTTCCACGTCCGCCGCCAAGGTCTGTGAGTGGTGGCGCTGGCTAACACTCCCAGGTTTCCACTAGTACACATAAATACACAAGAAAGTGGATAGGGAAACGCCGCCGCGGTAGGTCAATAGGTAGAGCATCGCACGCGAACTGCGAAGGCTGTGGGTTCAGTTCCCACCTGCGGCAAGTTGTTTTTTCATCCACTTTCATTTCCAATATTTGTTGTTTCTTTATTTCATTTATTAAGCACAAGTAATTTCCCCTATGTTTTCCTTGGTGTCAGTGTTGGTTGGCTTCACATGATAGGACTAATAAATATCGGGCCCCTCTTTAACCCCCTTTCTTCTCGTATATATATATATATATATATATATATATATATATATATATATATATATATATATATATATATATATATATATATATGTATATATATATACATATATATATATAACCGGACCCAATGCCTTTTAAGATGGGACGAACGCGTTCGGCTTCCGTCATGTTACGATTCGCACGGCGGCACAGAGCCAAGACATCCTCTATGTACGATGTGCAAGGCTCTTGTGGAAGTTGGCGACGCGTTCGCAGCTTCTCTTTGGCAACTTCTGCACGGCCAGACGAGGAAGCGAAGATTTGCCGCAGCTTGGAGGTAAACGTGGGCCAATCCGCGATGTCGGTTTCGTGGTTGAAATACCACGTCTTTGCAACACCGGTCAAGTAGAAGGCGACGTGCCTCAATTTCTGGGTGTCGTTCCACTTATTGCACGAACTCACGCGGTCGTAGTGGTCGATTCAATCGTCGACGTCATCACCGCGGAGTCCCGCAAAGGCAGGGGGATCGCGCTGAGGGCTCGTTACAGTCCTAGAGGGCGCCGCAGGCGAGGTCATCTGTGTGGTAGGGTTAAAGGCGCCAGAAAGGCCGGGGTTGGAAGTGTCCATTGTTATAAGGGTAGCTGGGCGCAGGCGGCGACCGGAACGGAGCTCCAGGGAGGAGGGGGAACGTGAAAGGACGTCGGGGTCTTGACGTACCTCCACCACTTTATAATACTGAGACCGATCAAGTTGTTCAGCGCTATTCCCCAAAAGGCAACGCCCCAGCTCACGCTCGAAGAATTAGAAGAACAGGGAAGATGGTGGCTATGTACAAATGAAAACAACGAAGTACCTCCACAGTGCTTACAACATATATATATATATATATATATATATATATATATATATATATATATATATATATATATATATATATATATATATATATATATATATATATTATAGTAACACAGAACGCCAGCAGTGTAGAAGAGGAAGAGATTGGCAAGCAGAAGGATGGAATGGTAGAAACTACAATGTTCAAATCGTTAACTCCCTTATTTTTTTGCACCTAATTTAACCACCCGATTCATGGCCAATCCCCTACTATGGGTATGTGCTACGGCCACACAGGGCACCAACAGCAACAACAACGACTCAGAAGCTTGTTGGCCAATCCCCTATATTGTGTACGCGCCAGTGTTTGGTAGACAACAGCAGCTCCAGAACCAGCCCTCTTGCGTAACGCCGGATAACGGACAGCGAAGGCTCCACATAGAACAGCTCCGCCAGAAAGAACTTTATGGGAGCAGTGGTCTAATGAATACCTTTCTGAGTTAAGAACAATGCCAGCCCCAAGTCAGCGAACACGTTCGATAGAATTAAGAAAGGTGACCTCGCTCTTCTACGACAGTCCAACATGCCCAGGAACTATCGAACATTGTTGGAACAGAGGAGCTCCATACAGGAAGGGACGGCAAGACAAGATACTGTACCTTGAGAGTACCGGGTGGATCTACGGTTAAACGGGCCGTTCAACACATGTAGGCGCTGCAACCAAACTTTTCGTAAACATCGTCGAGCGGGTTAGTTTTTTGAGACTAGAAGGGCGAAGCGTTCTCGTACCTCGGACCACGCCCATCAGCAGCTACGCACGGAGTCTCGCTATGGTTTATCCTTAATAGAACCTTTTTCGATGCATAGAAAGGCTTGATTTTCTACACAGCCTGGGCGTATGTTTTGAACACTATCACAACGCAGGCCAATAAGGTTCTGGAGAACAACAGTTACCTAACGAATGATGCCACACAGTGTGCTTTGAATGTGGGCCATGAACATAAAGTTATCAGGAATTTATGATAACAAGAAAACAAACTGCGCTTTGCCAGTGCTGCTGTTCTGCGCCAACGTTGACGACAAGCGAGTACGACACTGGCTTCAATAATATCGCTTCGATGGAACGTTCAACTTCGAAGCTTCCACCTAAGTTAATATTTCTTTCCATCGTGACATGGTAAAGAATGTAGTTCTAATTCGTATGTTTATGTACAGACTACTTCTAGATTAATATAGCCAACAAGAACTGAGCGATTCATTCATACACTTGCTGCTCGTATTACTTCAGGCAAAGAGCATACACAAGTTTTTTGACTCTGGACACCACACTTACCTTGAAGGTTATGCAATCTCCTTAACGTAGAAAAATAATCAAATTACTCACTGTCCAATTGTGATCTTCCACTTGTTGGCCATCTCTTGACACGCAGCAGATATCGGCTCAACATCATCCTCAAGGACAACCGAAAAGTGTAACTCTTTCAGAGACTCACATACTTCAGTGGCTTCGACGATCCAACGAATCTCGGCCGCAGAAAAGTCGTATCTCAGAGCGAGGCGCCGGAGTGACTTTGCCTGCCTGATGCCATCCGCCAAACGGTCAGCATGCCACCTGATCGTCTGCTTGTCACAATACAAAGTATTAGACAGAAGAATTAGTTCTTGATTCATGTCTATAGATTATCAGACGAAGTATAGTTGTTCCAGGAAAAGGAGTAGCTGAGCGAGAGCTGCAAGCTGAGGCTCAACTGTACTATTTTACAACACACACAAACGCGCAAGTGTGAAGTGCGTTCCATTTACAGAGACCAGAAAGCCTTGCATGTGTACATCAAAAAATGCTGCGATGACAGATACAAGATGTCTTAGTGTAATAAAACCGAACCTTCATCCAAATCAATCACCCTAAGCAAAGCTAGAAATTAAGAATGAAAGGTAGAGAAATAAATCACTCTCATATGTTGCAGAAGTTTACATCTGTCTAGCAGCTTGAGAAAACGTATGCTAATTCGGGATATTTGTGATTTGCATTCACAAATTACGAATATCTAACAAAATGTCTACATTTTCTGTAAGCTTTCGCGGACAAGGCATTTATAAAGTTTTCGACATATATTGTTGTGTTCAGTGAGCGTATGTTGCAGCTGTTGTGGATTCTTTCAGCTCCTAACATGTCCGCTTGCATTCGTTGGCTGTGCAGCAAAGGTAGCAGCGAAAATATCAGTGATAGGTTATGCCCCCTCTTTCATTGCTGTAATTAAATTTGTGGTGTAGTTCTAATATGGTAAGCAACTAGCACAACCTTCATAGTGTATTAGAAATTGATTTTTTAGGTGGTATGTACTCGCAACTGTAACACAACAGTTAGCGTGGATAACGAATCCACATACAAATTGCCTTATTGTATTATGTCCAACAAGACTTAGTCTTTGGAGCCGGCGAGTCCCAACCAGTATCATCCAAGCAGAAGTGCTTGAAAAGGGCGGACGATTGTATTAGTAGATGCTAATGGCCGCGAAGGCGATTTAAACTGAAACCAAGATGCGTACCAATCTTGTAAATGCCACTACACTGCAGTCAAAAAGGAGTGCACAAGGAATTGCATTACAACAATAGAGGCTCGGTAAAAATAAAGTCCATTCCAGTAGAGCTATTACCTTTTGTACGACATGTTTTACGGCCTCATTTCGAGATACATCAAAGGACACCACATGAATACGTTTGATCACGTCGATAAGGTCATAAAATCACCACCAGTCATAAAATCTCTTCGCAAAAGCCGAGCGGAAGAGCACCTAGTGCGTTCCACCTTTCATGCAAGAGTTACGTTATGTGTATATTAAAGCACGAGTAGTCTCTAACACTTTCATTTATTCTTAAAATTTTATTCACTTACAGTTATTCTCATGAACAAGACGCCTTGTTTTCGTCAAACACTGAATGACCAACACGCCGAAGATGGAATTATTAGACATTCTTTTGAATAAGCGTCTAATCCCAAATAAGGCCTTTCAAATCACTCTTCGAAATGCAGTAGTTCGAATTTGGTCTCTTTCGCCTCATGGAGAGCCTGTTGTTATTCGTGCCAGAGATATTGGCTTACTGAAATTATAGGCGCAGCCTGCTGGCCTCATGGAGAGACCAGCAGCCTGCGCCTA
This sequence comes from Dermacentor variabilis, assembly GCF_050947875.1. NCBI lineage: Eukaryota > Metazoa > Arthropoda > Arachnida > Ixodida > Ixodidae > Dermacentor > Dermacentor variabilis. The sequence goes on from NC_134571.1 coordinate 175,874,889, forward strand.
TACCTTCAGTAGGCGAATATCTCTGGCACGCATGACGAGAGGGGCACAATATTCATGTTGTGGATGCACGTGACCCGATCATAGCATATCAGCGATTGTGCTAAGCTAGATAAGCTTCGTTATAAATGTTATTCGTGTTCATTAAGGCGACGACCATGCGTAAGGTAGTTTTGCGCGTGAATGAGCGCGTGTCTTGGCGATTCGAGTGGTTGAGCTTGAAGACCATTGTGAGCATTCATCTTATTCCTTTATTTGACGTTTTCTTTGTCACTAATTACCTGTTTGATAGGGCCACCAAACCGCAAGGAAAGCCGAAGGACATAGATCAGACAATGTATAGAAGCGGTGGCGGGATTACGAGGGTCTAAAAATATTTTGGTTCACTGATTAACTACTGAACGTCTTTAAAGAAACACTGTTCTTTAAAAACGTTTCTTTCACGAAATGAACGTTGACAGTGAGAAAAAATGCGCTCCTTATTTAGGCGCCTTTATGTAATTACTTTAAAATAATAACGTTTGAATATTTAGCTTTCATCATCATCATCAGCCTGGTTACGCCCACTGCAGGGCAAAGGCCTCTCCCATACTTCAACACCGGTCATGTACTAATTGTGGCTATGTCGTCCCTGCAAAATTCTTAATCTCAACCGCCCACCTAACTTTCTGCCGCCCCCTGCTACGCTGCCCTTCCCTTGGAATCCAGTCCGTAACCCTTAATGACCATCGGTTATCTTCCCTCCTCATTACATGTCCTGCCCATGACCCCATTTCTTTTTCTTGATTTCAACTAAGATGTCATTAACTCGCGTTTGCTCCCTCACCCAATCTGCTCTTTTCTTATCCCTTAACGTTACACCTATCATTCTTCTTTCCATAGCTCGTCGCGTCGTCCTCAATTTGAGTAGAACCTTTTTCGTAAGCCTCCAGGTTTCTGCCCCGTAGGTGAGTACTGGTAAGACACAGCTATTATACACTTTTCTCTTGAGGGATAATCGCAACCTGCTGTTCATGATCTGAGAATGCCTGCCAAACGCACCCCAGCCCATTCTTATTCTTCTGATTATTTCCGTCTCATGATCCGGATCCGCCGTCATAACCTGCCTTAAGCAAGTGTATTCCCTTACCACTTCCAGTGCCTCGCTACCTATTGTAAATTGCTGTTCTCTTCCGAGACTGTTAAACATTACTTTAGTTTTCTGCAGAATAATTTTTAGACCCACTCTTCTGCTTTGCCTCTCCAGGTCAGTCATCATGCATTGCAATTGGTCCCCTGAGTTACTAAACAAGGCAATATCATCAGCGAATCGCAAGTTACTAAGGTATTCTCCATTAACATTTATCCCCAATTCCTCCCAATCCAGGTCTCTGAATACCTCCTGTAAACACGCTGTGAAAAGCATTGGAGAGATCGTATCTCCCTGCCTGATGCCTTTCTTTATCGGGATTTTGTTGCTTTCTTTATGGAGGACTACGGTGGCTGTGGAGCCGCTATAGATATCTTTCAGTATATTTACATACGGCTCGTCTACACCTTGGTTCCGTAATGCCTCCATGACTGTTGAGGTTTCGACAGAATCAAACACTTTCTCGTAATCAATGAAAGCTATATATAAGGGTTGGTTATATTCCGCACATTTCTCTATCACCTGATTGATAGTGTGAAAATGGTTTATTGTTGTGTGATAGTGTGAATATGTTCTATTGTCTATAGAACTTTAGTCATCCTTATAAAAGAGAAATTGTTATGCTTAGTTTTGACCTATGAAGACATCACGCGATTGAAATTTATTGTGCTAACACAATAGGAGTTTCTAGCGTGTGCTACTCAACAAGTTGAAACAGGTAGAAGTCTTCCTTACCTGAGTTTTTTGTTTCCTCAAGTCCCACCGACTACTAACGAGTGTCATCTCCTGAATGGTATTGTTGGAGGCAAGGAACTGGGAGAGTGACTTAGAATCCGAGACACCCAATTTGAAGCCCTCTACGGTGAGCTTGGTTACTGTTTTGTTGGTAATGAGTGCTCCGAATACCATGTTTGCCTTGGTGCGGTAAGGGTGGTCGTGGCAAACTACAGTCACGACAGGAGGAGCCGAAGGTCTGGCAAGCATTCGCTTGAAGCTGGAGCCGCATCGGTGAGATGAAAAGGAAGCATCCAAGGTTAGGCAGCAGATGGTGCTCTTTTCCAGGGCCTGCAGCAGCTTTCCGACGAAGTCAAACACCTAGACAGAAACATGCGTACGCGGCAAGTGAAAACAACAGTAAAATTAGTTGTACAAAAGTCTGTGGCCGTTTCATAAAAGGTGTGCTGAGCAGCTTCGAGTCTGTGATTACGGTACGCGGCTCATTGCCGTGTGCCCGTTCACGTGAGCCAAAAAACCTAGTCATACACCAGAAAAAATGGAACACTCCACTATAATGTCACTGTTCTACTGCAAACGCACAAACTCTTTCCAAGCTTTATTTTTGCTTCCGAGGCTTAGAGCGTTAGCTTACAAGTAGCTCTAATGTTACAATAAATCATGACGCTATAGGAATATCCCGACATTTAGTTCATAATAACTAAGCACACTGCAATTTCTGCTCGCAAGTAACCGGGACCTCACTGTTTATTATACGATTCATTTAGAGAAAGATTAACTACCTTTTCGAGTTCTGCGTGTGAAAACCACGATCTCATTATAAGGCACACCGTAGTGGGCGACTCCGGATTAATTTTGACCACCTGGGGTTTATTTAACGTGGACCTACGGCTAATAGACTGGTGTTTTTGCATTTCGCCCCACTCAAAAGCTGATTTTGAGGCATAAGTGTTAACCACAACTACACTTATTATTGCTCAAATGGTAAATTTTAGTGTACTTTAGAAAGAGGTGCATGACAAAGGCAATTTATAAGATATCTAACGCTACGTGCAGCCACAAGTATTAATAAATGTACAGATATATCCCACTCAAGGTCAAGAAGACCGTTGACCTATGTTTCGTCTCAAGGATACTATCTTGATTAAAAACTTGTTCTTCTCTAGCGACGTAATTCAGACAAAAATAGAATTTATTGAGGGGAGGGAATGCAGAGATCCACCTTAAGTACACACAATGCACAGTATTGTAAAGAAGCAATTGAGGAAACACCACTGAACACCTTACTATACATCTACCGATTCTACGGCTGTCACAATTTTTAGAAGCAAAATATCAGCTAAGAAATGTCTGCAGAGGAAGGCAAAATCTCTGACAATGTATGCTTGCGACAAATATATCAGATGACCAATTAGGGAGTAGGGGGGCAGCCAAAGAGAAAATCTAAGCTACCATCGACCTGAGTATGACCGTCACTTTCTGCAATTTCGGGGTTTTCAAAATGTGATAAATAATATGAACCAGGCAATATTGAGAGTTACGCCACGACAAAGACGCAGGAGCGCAGAGAAGGACAGAATTTGAGGCGATAGACGATCGTTAACCACGAACAAAGGTATTTTTCTATTAAATTTGTGTGCGTCAGCGCTATGATTTGCCATATTGGCGAACCAGGAAGACCGAACGTCTAAAAATATTAAGGGCAGCTTACGGGATCGAATGTATGAACCTTAGACAAACCACAACGTACAAAACACCACAGCTTACGGGATCGAATGTATGAACCTTAGACAAACCACAACGTACAAAACAAAGACGACAGCCTACAGACAACAAGCTCGTATTCCAAAGGACTGGCACGCAAATAGGTTGCGATACAAACTGATTAAAGAAGAGTTCCAGATTTGCCGTCAGTCTTGTGAAGCTACATAGAAGTGCCAGTTTAGGCGAAGAGATTGTGACGCACAGTCCAGTGAGCGCAGGTAAACAGTCAGCATGGCGAGCACGACTAAACTGCGAGAACTTTATTGGCCAAACTTGTGCCCTCAAACAAAGTAAATATGATGCTGGGGCGGTGGTAGCAGCAGGTGCGGTTGGTTGTGGCAAAATCGTGTGCCAGTGCTTACGGTTCGCCTCTTTCATGCGTGCAACATTCTATCCTTTATACACGCTCGTGACTAAGGGCTAAAATACATAAAACGTATCGCAATCATCTATTAGCGCACCTACAAAGAGGCAAGTATTCCCTTTATTAATATTACGACAGCGTTTTGGATGTATGCGTTTTATCGCACCGCGGAAGCGCTCTCTCGCGATTGCAGAATCATCATAAAGCCACGTAACGGAACTGAACAATCCAGAGTGCATGACACTCGCGTTGCGATAACAAGGACCACGGCCTGTGTGCAGCAAACCTGCTGGTGATTAGAAATGGAAGTGCATGTGGTAGGAATTTTAAATTATCAACGGCAACGCATCGTTGTCCTTGAAAAGGAAAAGAATAAAATGCGTGCATTTTAGCACTTGTAACTTACGCGAGTCAAATTTCAATTATACGGAAGCTTACCAGGGGTGGTTGAGAGGGTTATGTGAAGATAAATGGTTTGAATGTTCAGGCGTAAAAAACATGGACACTCGAAAAAGAGAAGGCGAACAAAAACATAAAGAGAAAAAAAAGACCAAGAGGCGTCGCAGAGAGCGATAGAAAGGAAGTTGGAAAACGAAGTAGGGGGGTGATTATAAATATGACAAATCTGTTATTTACAACAGAGGCCAATATTTAGCAAACCGAGTTCAGGAAATCATGCAGATGACAACCTTTAAAGTAACGAATCGGCTGTTAATGCGGAAAGAAAACGCCTTCGCGGACGGCGGTGAATATGAAATCAGAGGTAATCTAAGTCAGTTGTAGAAGCCTTCGCTTGACAGTTGGCAAAGTCATATGACAGATGGGGAAAACGGGCACATTTCAAAGTGAGAGAGCAGGAACCGAAGGGTTACGCGTGAGATTTATCATTATTAAAAATGACTGAACCCACAGCAAAAAACTGGTTGGGTTACACTGCATATTTCCCGCGTTTATGCTAGTAATGCGAAAGAGATGGAACATTTATGCGGTAGATTGAAAACTAATTAGCAGAAAATGAGCAGAAAGGTAGAATATAAATTATTTTAGGGGAAAGAACGAAAGCGAAATGGAGGAAACACGGAAAGAAAGGTGACCAATACACGGAAGGATAGCAAAGCAACATAGTAAACTACGTCCTACTGATATTCTTTTAAAAAATGTACTCAACGATTTCAGGTAAACGCATGTGGCCATCCGATTAAAATCTAGATGCCTGGGAACCAGATCAAATTCTGCTTGTATGGCATCTTGGAAAAGTTGAGAATATATGCTGTGTGTAAATTCGTCACCAATATGAAAGGGAACAGTAATTTTTTTTAAACGACTGTCACTCAGGATGTGTGCTTCCGAATTTATGAACTTGAAAGGTAATTAGCTTTGCAAATGAGCATTTAGTCTCACTGACCACTTGACGCTATGCAAGTGACGTTGCATACAGGCAAGCACGAAACGTTGCCGCGGCGTCTATGTTTGCGAAAAAATAGAGCTTGCAAGATTTTCGCGGATAGAAAAGTCACCACTAATGTACAAAAAAACCTCCGTTTACATTGTGTGAAACCGAACTTACGAAACTGTCACCCCGTGTATTCTCACCACAACTACTAGCTCAGCTTACGTGAGTGTCTGATTTGCAACAAGGTTTTGGATGCAGTCAAATCTGGTATGTATAGTCAACGACTGTTTAGTTCTAGTTGCGTTGTCTTAGCAGCTTACCCGTCATACATAGCATTTGCAACTTTACAAAAGCAGATTTTAAATAAGAAATGTTCACTCCAGAATTAATATTACATACAGGACCGTGGCTCGGTTTTAATGCCCAACAACAATGACCTGACGCGCATTCGATCTCGTCATCTCAAGATTACAAGTGCGAGTCTCAAATTCGATCTCTAATTCATTTAGATTGAATTTCCTTGTTTACTTGCGGCTACGACACTGCATTCTTCCACCTTTCTTCTCGACATACAACGCCATCGGCTATGTGGGTTTTGGAGGGAGCTGCTTCTTGGACTAGTTCGCATTTGTTTTTAGTATTTGTCAGCCCTGTCGTCACGCATGTGTCGTTCGTGTGCGTCTGATCTGCTGCAAATGTGTCTTGCAGTACACGTGGTTTATTTCTGCCAGTGATTTTGCTTCCTTTTAAGTTTTTAGTGGCACGAGCATCGAGTGACACTCTGGGTTCTTGCGCAGCACTTCCGGTTCACCTCCTGAGATGACCGGTGACGAAATTAAGAATAAATCGGAAAAGAGGCAATGAAAAAGTACAGTACAATATGCGTGGATTTCATTGTAGGTGTGATATCAGAGCATAAGTTTAGTTGCAAGTTGAGTTACCGAAGTGTGTGGAATAAATAGAATTAGAAATTTCTAATTACCGCACACGAAGGCAGATAATCGTAGATCTTAGACCCGCCCCGTGAGCATTACTTTGGCGAAATTCCTGGAAAGACGAAAGTAGAAAGCGGGAGTAAAGTCGTCACTAATGACGTCATACACAAGAAGGGGGCCTGATATTTAACCGGCTAAGTAATGGAAAAGAGTTGCCTCGCACAGGCTGAACATCTGCCTAGTAGAGTCGATGTGACATCACTCCCTCCTCTCTCGCTGATCCCGAAGCGCTCACCAGCGGGCACGTTACATGGTGTGACGCCAGCACCGTAAGGTGCGCTTCGTGCGCCATCCCCTAGGAGGCTACGCCTCGCCAGGTGACGCGGGCTGCGCTTCCTCCTCGCCCTCTGTCGCTCTTTGCCAGCTTATCCTGCTAGGGAAAAGACGTTCACTCGCTCAACCAAACGAACACCAATGCCGAGGTGCGAGTGCCGCCAAGAGACACGTAAGTCAAAGATTAAGGTGGCCTACTATTTTTGTTACTTCCCTCCTACGAAGTTGCTAAAGCGCATTTAAACTGGGTAGATTTCCATCACGCCAGTTGGCAGTATCTCATAGACGACGAAATGGCCATGTTCCCAATGAAGCTGTCGTCGTGCGTGACGAAATGTCCGTCGGCATTCCCTAGCTTTCGAGAGAGGGGCTGTGCATGGACTGAATTTCGGTACTTTCCCTTCAGGCAGGTTTGTTCTGAATTCACGGTTATTGCAAAAGTATTTCGCATATGTGCACAAGTAACCAAAAGAAGAGGAGATACACTGCATAAAGAACAAACGTAGACCTTATGTTACGTAGGCGCATGCGGTAACAGGCTCACATAAAAATTATACAAATCCCACACACTATGGGAAACGGCAAACATGAGCAAACAAGGCAAAATTCCGCAGCATGACAAGATAGGAGCTCAAGATTTTGGAACAAATGTATCCCTCAGCCACCAGAATGGACCTTGAAGAGCAAGTGGAAATTTTATTAGGCATTACAGAATGTGTCATGTCGCTAAACGCGTCGTGCTCGAACCTGTAGAATTGCGCCCCACCAAAATGAATGTCCTATAAAATATGCGTATTGTGCTCCGTGGCTTGAAACAAGCGCTGGCTGTTTTTTTTTTTTTTTCGATGACAAAGATGGGTCTCGGACCGAATGGTAAGACGTGAGCTTTATGCGTGGCGCAAAGCATGTTTTCCTGTCGAGGACAAGATAAGCACCCGGAAATCTCCAAGCGTGAATGGGGCTTTAGAATGTGCTGATCTGGGGTGAGATCGTTCTTCAAAATGCGCGTTTAGTTTCTCCTCACGCATATAGGCCGCACCGACGCGTCAGCCGCCGACTGGGCTGACAAATCGCGTGAGGCGAAACTGAACGCAGACTGAACGCGTGTTTGGATCGCGTCACTGATTGTGTTTTTTCTCGAGCTTTTATTTCGTTTGATCACTTCTAACTAGCAACCAGAGCTTCATTCAGAATGCTTTTATTTGTTACCTCCTTATCGCGCCTATTTTACATATAAGCACGAACTATGTCTAGAATCATCTTAGTAGCGTCATTACCGGGCTTATGACTGATTCGTTCAATGTAAGTGCCTATATTAGATTTTCAGGGCCTAAAAATTTCTTTTTGAATGTCTTGTGCTAGCCTTGTCTTGTTTGCAATGTTATAACATCCTGGCGAACTGGACTGAAGGCAGCCTATAACGCTGTGGCGGCTGTTATTAACATCGTTGCAACTGGCTAGTGCATTTCTGTGAGAAGGGCTGAAACTGCTACACGCGAAGATACACTCGGATGTCACATAATCTACTTGTGGGTTCAACTGATATCTTCAGCTGACGTCAACTGGAAACTTGAATGCCTGGTTGCGACTCGGACCACGAGTGTGGGGCTAACTTCGAAGTTTGAACCTCCTGCTGTTAAAACTATTTAGAAACTTCAAACTACCTGGTACAAAGATATAAGCTGTTATGTATTGAAAGAAGTGTTGCAGGTTTTAAACAGCGAACATTTTGAAATTCCATAGGGCAATAGACCATCAAACGTACTGAACCAGAGGTATGTGCCGGTGACTTCGGTGGATGTTGAGCGTTGTTTCCCTACACAAACTAATGCCCAGAAAAAATAGGCACATCGTGAAACACGTAGATCTTGAGGTGGTACTTGATTGTGACTCCTGTAACAACTATTCCTGTGGTTCCATGTCTAGGCACGCTATGTTTGAGACAGACCTTGTAACCTACGTACCTACCTCCTTTTATTGTATTTAGAATATAAGTGAATTCTCGTAACAGGCAATTAGTGGGCTTTATTTCTCAAAAAATCGTAAGATGTTCTCAGATCAGGACAACATTCATTTGGGCTAGATGGCGCATACTTAAATTAGGAAGAAACAGCGCCAGCTAAGACGATCACAAGTGGGGAGAGTCCTGTGTCGCTCTCCCCACTTGTGATTGGGGAGAGTCCTGTGTCGTTCTCCCCACTTGTGATTGTCATAGTTGGCGCTGTTCGTTCCTAAATCAAGTATTCTCAGATGGACAGGAGAAGTTATTTTAGCCTATACATGGCTAAATGTTAGTTTTTTGCGTCTACAAATGCGTAAGTAGCAACTCTAGTGCCTGTTGAAGGCGGCTAGAACCGCGTTATGTAGTGCCTAAGCAACCGGTGTCTAGTTATGGCAAAGTGCTTTATAATTCCTTGAGTTTATTGAAAAGAGAAAAAGTTAGCGCTTTCCAGAGGGGAACGCCAAGTGGCGCCGAGCAGTGCGGACGCTCTCTCAACGGCTCCTTTGACGATTGTATCCTGTTGCGGCCAAACTCAACGGACAACTCCCGAAATTGGACCAGATATACCGGAAGGCGTAAGGATGTTGCCAATACCAAGTTTTTGGTGATGCGAATTCCGGTTCTTCCGAAATCGAAGATCATCGCCTGCACGTCGACTCGCCACGCTAACCCTAACAACTGGTGCGGAGAACGCGGCTCCAGGAGCCCGTACGCGGTGTAACCGCTACGTGGCGAGCAGCACTCCACCCGATATGGACGCGGACCAACCAAAGACCCCAATGCACACGGACCAGGACTCCGAACGTCACATGGAGGCAGTCACGAGTGTTGATGACGACTTTCTCTCACCTGACGAGGTGAATTACGAGGAGTCCACCACCGACGCCGAGAACGCCGAGGACATCAGCACGCAAGTTCAGTGGCAAATTGCATTGTCACTACGAACGCGCAAGAAAATCAGAAAGGAAGCGCGGACCGCCGAGTCGAATGGCGGGGTCAACCACCCCAACCACGAAGCAGGGGCGGAGCGACGGGCCGGAGACGCTCGGCGCGTCGCGCTTGCACAAGGACAACGGGGGCGCCCTAGCTTCGGAGGAGCAAGCGACGGGACCCGTGACGCAATACTACCTGCAGGAGAGCGAGGTATGAGGCGACGCATGGCGGAAAGGGGCCACCCACGCCGAAAAGCACCCCCTCTACCCAAGAATGACATGAAAATCATTATTAGACCGAAGCCAGGATTGGCGATTCGGGAATTGCGGACGCATGAGGTATCCAGAGCCATAGTCCAGGCGTGTGGCGGATCTGCAAACATCACAGGAGACGATTTCTTGCTGCGGATACGGCCGGGCTCTAACATCGTCATAGCAAGCGCACCCGAAGAACGAACAGGGGAACGGATCCTGAGGATCAAGGAGCTGGAGCTGCGAGGCAACCGACATTCTGTGAACACATACATCTCCATTCCCGACAACCTCCTTAAGGGAGTCATACATGGACTGGAGCCTGGCACTACAGAAGACGAACTCATACACAACTGTCAGGAGTGACAAGCGTAAACGAAGAAAGAGGACGAGGAAGAAGGAGTGGAGCGGGCGCGTGGAGCCGCCATCTTGGAGAAGGGGCGCGCGCAGGGAAGGACGTGGTGGCCAGGGCGCAGCGTTCCAGGAGAAGACGGCCGGAGATCGCCTCTCTGGGTCCTGCCCCAGTTCCTAGGCGACACATCGACGTCCCGCCCGAGTACCAGGCTCGGCGAGCAGATGTCCGACGTCCCCGGAACTACCGCTGGCCCGGACCTACCTGCCAGGTCACGTCAGCGTTTGCGCCGCTGAACGTAGACGCGCGGAGGCTGGCTACAGCCAGTCACCGTCCCGTCCGGAGAACTATGCTGGGCCGGCGCGCACCGGGAGCGCCAGCCGGCATGAGCCGCGCTCTGCCGGAGCGTGACAGCCCCTCAGCGACCGTGCCTTCGTCACGTCGGCCGGGGCATCGGTGACGCCGGACACTAACAACGACTGACGACGACCAGATCGCATCGACGGACCACAGACCGGGGGACGCCGATACCCGCGTCGAACAGAACCGGTACTGTAAGCGCCACTACTACAGCGAATAGACGATCGCCGCACAGACGTTTGTAAACGCGGTAGTGTGAGCGGAAAGCTTAGCAAGGGAGGACGCATTCCGTGTGTAATAAGTGTTGAATCTTACCGTGTGTTCCTGTTACTAAAATAGCCTATTGAATGAATGTTACGTGTGTGCTGCATCTTGCGTTCGTGTGTTCCTTTCGCCCGCTGAAACAAGCGTACCAGGCGTTAACTTATGCGCGACAACAACCTAAGAGTGCGGACGCAAGGGGTACGAATACTCTACGCCCGTATGCTTGGCAAATTGAGGACGGCAGTGCTGACGTTCGATGGCCCCATCGTGCCACGCTACGTATATTACTACGGTGGCGAGACGCCATGTATACCCTACCAACCCACTCGACAATACTGCAAGATATGCCAAAATCAAGGACATAGGACTGATGTCTGTCCAACACCAACTGTCAAGGCTTGTGCGAAATGTGGCCTCCGCGACCCACCAGCGGACCATGAGTGTCAGCCCAAGTGTGCCCTGTGCGGGGGAGCTCATCCTACAGCGGCACAAGAGTGCACCAAAAAACTGAAGCGCGTCCCGCAAAGGGGAAGACAGCGCATGAGACAACGTAACCACGTGACAGGGACCCCCAAGAAGAGGTGGCTCAGTTCGGATCGAGAGAACTCTGGCTCGCGGGAGAGATCCCGCTCGCGTACCACGTCGACCTCCCGAGGCCGATCCAACTCTCAGGGCAGAAAAAAAGAGGAGAAGCAAAGCACCAACCATCAGAAGAGCAAGAAACAATGTCCGAAGAATGAAGGCGACAAAAACAAGGTGAGCTGGTCAGCAATAGCCTCCCAACCCACACCTCAAACAACTGCACAGATAACGCGCCTAGAACGAGAGCTAGAACTCATGAGAGTTCACTTAGGCGACCTAGAGCGTGAGAATGCGATACTAAAGCAAATGCAGTCGCAGCAACAGAACACACAGGCAAAACCGGACCAGTCAGAGCAAGGTTCGGGGCAACTGTACCAGCACCCCAAAAGCGCCCTAGATTACAGTCGGTCGAAACACTCCAGACACGAATCCAAGAGACTTTCCAAAACTGTTACCATCATTCGCAGAACAGATAACCCAACAGGTGTCAGCCCAAATAACACAACAACTAACGCAACAAATGTCTGAGTTTGAAGTGAAGTCCGACAAAAAACTCCAGGCTCTGCAAATTGAAATCATGAAAACGGTGCGTAAGCAAATTACCGGAGCTAACATTAGAGAGAGAGCCGAGAAGCCATACGCCAGGCCAGGGCTAGTAGCCATTGCACAGGAAAGCAACCATGCCTAAACATCAACCAACTATTACGGAAAATTGCGAAATCTGGCAGTGGAACTGTCGTGGATACCGACGGAAAAGGGGACTTTTGACACAGCTGGTAAGCTCACAGAGTGATGCACCAGCTGTCATAGCCCTTCAGGAAGTCGGATCCCCTCCAAACCTTCAGGGATACGAGGTGTACACACACCCGGATTCGGAGAAAGCAATAGCTACTTTGGTAGCGAAATTGATCACCGCAATCAAACATGATCCTTTTACTGACGCGGATATTAAGCATTTATTAATAGAAATCATATATAAAGGCCTGAACAAAAAGAGTGCCTTTATACTAAACATTTACAGTCCACCAAGCCAGAGAAATACAAAGTTTGATAGCCTCCTCCAGGAAACTGCCCGCCTGGTAAAGGGAAGACCACTCGTAATAGTAGGTGATTTCAACGGCAAAGATCCTAGTTGGGGATACCCAAAACAGGACGCTAAGGGCAGAAACATTCTAGAACAAACGGAACAACTCGACATGACAATTATAACGGATCCTGCAGTGCCCACTAGACAGGGCAACAGTGTGCGCATGGACACCAGCCCTGACCTCACGATAGTGCAGAATTGTGAAGATGCGCAATGGATAAACACCCTAAACGATTTAGGCAGCGACCATTACATCATCAGCACCACAATTCGGACTGGGAAAATCAAACGACACATAGGAATAGCCAAAATTACCGACTGGGTGAAATACCGCCGGATGCAAAGCCAACAAAGCACCACAATCGACGATTTAAGTAAATGGTGTGAAAATTTAAGAACACAAAAGGATAAAGTCACAAAAAAACTAGCCTGCACATGTGATATACCTCAGATAGACCCTCACCTACTGCATCTCTGGGAGGCACGCAGAGGACTAACAAAAAGAATGAAGCGACAGTCACAGAACCGGAAGCTAAAAGTACGCATTGCAGAAATCACCCGCAAAGCGGAGGAGTACGCAACGCAACTAGCTACGTCCAATTGGGAACGCTTCTGTGACTCCCTTAATGGCACACTGAGTACCGCAAAAACTTGGCGCATACTAAGAGCAATTATGGAACCAACCAAAACCAAGAACGAGGGCTGTAAAGCGGTGGAACGGCTAATCCATACGTACCCAGGGACGGAACAAGAACTCAAAGAAGAATTATATAACAAGTGCTTCGGAACAGACTCATCTCCCGCACCCTGTGAGAGGAAATACGGGGGAGCGCCTCACCCTGAACTCGATGAACCCATCTCCATCGAAGAAGTTAGAGCTGCCATAGCGAAAATGATCCGAAACACAGCGGCAGGCAAAGTCCGGATAACTAACTCCATGGTTAGAAACCTAAGCGATGAGGCTTTACACGCATATACTACCTTTATTAATGAACATTGGCAACAGGGTACTATTCCAAGGGAGTGGAAGCACGCTCAAATAGTTTTAATTCCCAAGCTTGGCAAGAAATTAGCAATTAGTAACCTTCGACCAATCTCCCTAACTTCCTGTCTGGGGAAACTATTTGAAAGAATTGTGAATTCTAGATTACAAAACTACTTAGAGGACAATGAAATCATTCCAGACACTATGTTTGGATTCAGACCCAAGCTCTCAACTCAAGACATCCTCCTACAGTTGAAGGAAGAAGTCCTAACAAATATACCAAGATCAAGCGAACACGTTGTCATGGCCATCGACATAAAGGGCGCTTTTGATAACGTAAGCCATCAAGGAATACTCGATGGCCTGGCTGAAACAAACTGCGGAGAGCGGATATACAACTATGTTCGCAGGTTTTTAAACCAACGAACCGCTGAGATTAAATTTGGCGCAGTAGAAATGAAGACCTTCAAGGCACCCAACAAGGGCACTCCCCAGGGCGCAGTGATCTCGCCAACGCTATTTAACGTGGCGATGATAGGCCTTGCAAGGAAACTACAAGCCATCCCGGGTATCCAGCACGCCCTATATGCGGATGATATTACAGTCTGGTGTGTCACGGGGTCGATACGTGAAAAGGAAGAACGATTACAAGCATCTGCCTGTGAAATCCAGATATACGTGCGAGCCAGAGGGCTGCAATGCGCATCAGGAAAATCTGAGATTATACGAGTCTGGAGAGGGAAAGGGAATCGTAACGTCCCGACGGACCCTGCCCTTAAACTGGAAATCAGACTTGGCAATGATGCAATACCTGAGAAGACCACAATCCGGGCACTGGGCATGTGGCTACGATCAAATCAACACTGCCAACACGGGCTTAACCTCATCAAGACGGCAACACAAGTCTCAAGAATGATAAAGCGGGTAACCACTAAAAGGAGGGGGATGAAGGAATCGGACACCCTTCACCTAATCTGAAGTCTGGTGGTTAGCCGCTTCATTTACAGCTTGCCGTATTACGAGCTAACGAAAACAGAGAGGGATGCGATCAATTCGTGCTTACGGAAAGCATACAAGATCGCCCTACAAATTCCGCAATGCGCCTCAACCGAAAAACTCATGTCTCTTGGAATTCATAGTACATTCGAAAAACTGGCAGAAGCTCAACTGATAACTCAAAGAAACAGACTCGCACAAACGACCACGGGTAGGAAACTCCTTGGCAGACTCGGGTATCACGAGTTCCTAGAAAAACACAACCAAGCTAAACCCATCCCCACAATAATCAGAAACAGCATCAAAGTGGCGCCAATACCCAGAAATATGAACCCAACTCTACATGCAGGCAGAAGAGAAGCCAGAGCTGCATACATTGAGAAAACGCATGGCGATAAACCAAACTCCCGCTTCGTGGACGCGACAGGATACCCAGGCAGGCAGAAAAGAACGGTAGCTGCTGTCACTGACTATTTGGGCAGAGAAATCATTAGCGCCTCCACTCGCAACACCACTATCGTGGAAGCAGAAGAAATCGCAATAGCCCTTGCTATCAAAGCGACGGAACCAAACCAACAACAAATAACCATCCTATCAGACTCTCAAGCGGCATGCAGAAGATACCTCAGAGTATGCACCGCAGCCTATAGGATTCTACGAGATATAAAACCCCGAGCCAGATTTCACCTTACATGGGTACCCAGTCATGAGGGAATCAAGGGAAACGAAGAGGCTGACAGAGTAGCTCGTGCGCATGCTACACACCACGGTTGCTCACAGGACACCTCTTAAGACCTGATCCCGATTGACCAGAACTACTCTGCAATTTTAAACTACCACAGAGGAAATAGAATGAAACTACCACCCCCAGATAAAAACCTTAGTAAGGAAGAACAGGTTATATGGAGAAAGCTGCAAACGTATACATATAACAACCTGCACATTCTCCATAAAATTCACCCTGAAAGATATGCGGACACATGCCCATGGTGCGGAGCCACGCCAACCTTAGACCACATCTCATGGGCATGCACGGCATATACACAAAAGACAAACACAGAAATTACGGATCATACACAATGGGAGGCGGCGCTGTCCAGCTCACAGGAAGAGGTCCAAAGGGCCATCATCCGATAAGCGAAACGGCGTGCGGAAGCCAGTGGGGCCCTTGTCTAGGGGCTCCAACCATTGAGCGTTTTATTCTTCAATAAAGTTGTTCTATCTATCTTCTATCTAGCGCTTTCCAACTCCTTTAGTGCGATACCCGACGAAATACAAGCAGGCCGACTTGTTGATGTCTGCTAGCTTTTTTTATTGAAGAAGTTACACATCAACCATTAATTGATAATAAATTAGTACACTCACTGTGCACACCGCCATCATAGCTTTACCGATGTGGTGGGGTTCACTGGATATAATTATGACCACCTGGTGACGTGTTGCTGTAAATTTTCCTGAAGAGCGTTGGGCTTAGAGGCAGTAACGTGCTCCCTCGTCCGCGGTCTGGTTTCATCTCTGACTCTATGCCCACGTGTACACGCGGAAGGAATACAAAAGCCCTCGTACATGGAAATTTGGTACACTAAGAAAAAAATTGGTCTATAATCCTCGCTGTTAAGGTGGTTCGACAGCGAAGCTGTGAACAACTAGAACAATTATCCATTGAGACGTAGTTTCAAATGATTCACATGGGGACATTCACATGTACGTTACCTAATTATTAGGCTATACCGGTTCAACGGCTTGCGACTTGTCTTCCGCCGCTACTTTGTGCACCTACAAAGAGTGGACTAGACTGATTGACTTAACCACACTTACGCCGCACCTCGTATGCCCGCTTGACTTCAGAAGTCCTCACTATACGAGGCCTTCCCATAGCACTGTCACACCACAAATCGGTTCCTAGGCGGGTTCTTTTAAGCACGAAGGTGTAGTTACATCGCTCCGCTCTTCGTATGCTACAGTTGCCGCTTCCCGGCGGCTGCAACGTATGCAGCCGTAATCTTTGCAAGAAACGCTATGCAAGAAGGCCAGATTTCTTGTTATTTTATATTTACCCCGAAGGGCTGGCGCCGACGCTGCCGCGGAGGCGAGCGCCATATGCTGGTGCTGCAAGAACCCCAGCGGCACAAGCCTCCCGAGTGTCTTCCCTGCGGACACGACAGACCCATTGTGAGGTGGCCAATACAGCTTCGCGGTAAAGAATTTCTCGCACAAAATGTCGAGAATATTCCGGAGCCCTCAACTGAGGCGCACACTTTGGCTTTGGGAAATCAAACGCAAGAATTTATTTTATGGTTGTCACCTTGAATAACAGCACATATCGCAGGGATAAAAGAGCGTGCTTGAGAAGTATTTCTGTGTATCTTTATTCTTCCGCTTGCAGAGATTTATAAACTGCACTCGCTTCAGGGCTACCCTATCCACTAAGCAACTGCGTCACATTTGTTGGCGCACACGCACACACATACATACACACATACACGCACACATACAGACGCACGCACGCAAGTTACCTCGTTTGGGAAGAGCGTATTGACGACTCTGAGCCACTTGAGTGCGCTTGTCTCCGAAACTGCCGTCATGAAAGCATCCAGCGAAGCACACGCTTCCTTGGAAAGATTGGTCAGTCGCACGTGGTCCAGAGATAGTGCGGCGAGTCGCGACCGCAACAGACGAGTGACAGCTGAGAAGACCGCAACCGTGATCGATGTATTATTTAAATCTGAATCACTCAGGTAAAAGCAGCTGAGTGAAGTGATCCGCTTCATGGTGTTGCACATCAGTGAATCGAGGTTACGCTGTTCCCGTGGCTGGAGTCTTAACTGCGAAAAAAAAATACATGGTTATGTAAACCCCCGGCTTCAGTAGTGGTATCTGCATTATACAACAGTTGAAACCTCTGCGTTTTAGTAGCGGCAACAACGACAAATACCGAACTGAATGCAAGCGTTGTCCTTTCCTAACGAAACGATGACATATTTGACCTCAATATAGAAGAGAGCACAATTGACATATTTTAGGATAGAAAGTTTCTTGGTAGTACTTCAGTAAGGATACAGCTTCTTCGTCCGTCTCAAAAGTAGAGATATTCTTTTTCTAGTTGGGCGTCCGATACACACCGACAGGGAGGACATCCGCAAGTGAACAATACTGCCGGGGCGATAAGTTCGCAGGAAGCTTAAGGTGGATGGAAGCAGACACATTTGAAACTGATATTTACAATTTCTTACAAGAGAGAGAGAGAGAGAAAGGCAAAGTAAAGACAGGGAGGTTAACCAGAGATTATCTCCGTTTGTTCTACTTAAATTGAGGACGACGCAACGAGCTATGTAAAGAAAGACGATGGGTTTAAGGTTAAAGGATAAGAAAAGAGCAGATTTGGTGAGGGAACAAACGCGAGTTAATGACATCTTAGTTGAAATAAAGAACAAAGAAATGGGCATGGACAGGACATGTAACGAGGAGGGAAGGTAACCGATGGTCATTAAGGGTTACGGACTGGATTCCAAGGGAAGGGAAGCGTAGCAGGGGGCGGCAGAAAGTTAGGTTGGCGGATGAGATTAAGAACTTTGCATCGACGACATGGCCACAATTAGTACATGACCGGGGTTGGAGAAGTATGGGAGAGGCCTTTGCCCTGGAGGGGGCGTAACCAGTCTGCTGCTGCTGCTGCTGATGATGATGATGATCTCCGTTTGGCTACCCTGTACTTAGGGAGGGGCAAGGGGATGCGATAGGTGAGAGAGAGAAGGATTAAAAAAAGGAAAAAAAGGAAGCTACACACACAGGCACGTACACACAAACTGTTTCTGTGGGCACTGTCACGCAGTCCACACAGCCGTTCCTAGTGTTATGCAGTGTCACCGTACAATCCTGCGTCACACAGTGAAGTCACAATTTGTCAGAAAGTCCAGTGTCTTAAATACCGCAGCAGCGCCTTCATAGACGATTGCGCTGATGTTCGCGTAGGCCTATTACACATAGAAATGCAAGGTAGAACAGCAACACACAGTGTGACCCTATGTTGGCAGAGCCGCCATATGTTTGAAGCACCGCGAGTCCAGAACGCTTAGTCGGGGGAACAGGGCGATGTTTTCTATTGTTCGGTCAGCCCGAACACCGACGAGTATTGTTCACTATGGTCCACCGGTACACCGATCGCCAATCTTGTACAAGCATCGTCGCGGGAGTGGCTCGCCGACTATTCAAGCTGGATGGATGCTATGAGCGTTCCTTTTAAAATGGTGTTGGTAGGTTGCGCCACCAATCTCTTGCTATTATATTGCTAAGATCTTACCGATCTTAAAAAGAAAAACATGAAAATAATCCCGAGGAACTCCCATCACACATCTTTATGAACCCATTTTGGCAATTTTATTTCTGTACGCCTCCCATGTTTGTCCTTTCCCTACTTTTCTCCTACCAATCTTCCAATCGCCTCTCACTAATCTATTGCGGACATATTTGTTTTCGCCATGCCTTCGCTGAACCCAAGGGCTTGAAGGAGGCCAGTGGGGCCTAAATACACCCCTGGGCAGATCACATTCTAATAAAACATGCTCCATCGTTTCCCTAGCTTTACCATAGCAAGCACATGCTTCTTCCTTGTTGTATCTCGGTTTATAAGGGCGTGTTCTAAGACACCCTGATCTCGATTTGACAAGTAATGAGCTTCTCTTTGAGTTATCATAAATTGCTTCTTTCCTGATTTCATTTCTTGCTCTTATGTAGTTACTCGTAGCAAGTTTCTGTTCCATTGCCGCCACCCCATAATATTGTCGTAGCCTCTGTGAGTTGCCGCTTGACGTTCTTTGTTGCTCACCATACTCGTCATATAATTGCTGGAAAGCTTCCTAGTTCTTTTCCTCTACTGTGAATCAATGTTGCCCCTGTAAAATTATCTGAACACTCTCCCAGTCCATTTACGTACTTCCATATCCCTCAGTCGTTCTTCACAATCAATTTTACTTAGACCTTCCCTCACTTCAAAATTGTCTAGCCCATATCACAGGGGACAGCTTCATTTGTAGTCATCCCGTGAGCGCCCGATGCGAGGCGTACCACTGTCCTTTGGTTGTCATCGAGTCCACATTGTACCCCTGACTTCAAGCAAACAATCGCGTTTCCAAATGTAAGTCCTTGAACCATTACACCTTGCCACATACTCCGGAGCACCTCGTACCTATTTTATGACTATAGCGCTGTTTCATTATGGTCGCATTTCTCTTCCCCTTTACTGTTAGTTTTGCCTGTGTTTCCATATATCTTTTGCCTTCTTTATACCCATATACCAATGTATTTATATTCTTTTACACAAAGTATTTCCTGGCCCTGTATTGTCATTATCTGTTCGTTGTTTTCATTGAATACCACACCACCTGATTTCTGAACACAATATTCAAGACCTAACTTATCACCTAACGCTATTAACGATACTATCCAAGCGCTGCATATCACATTGCTTGTTAGCTATGAACACAATGTGGTCCGCATAAAGCAAACCTGGAAGCTGCTGCTCTACTACTGTACCCACTTGTTTGTATAAGAGATGGAACGTGGTATTACTTGCTTCTAGCGCCCTAAAAGAAAGAAGAAAGAGATAAGAGGCAAATTGAAAGAGGCGAATGATAAGAGGAGGAAGAGTAAGCTTTCGCCATTTATTTCTTAAGGGAAATTTTAAGGGACCCAGTAATTTTCCCTCAAATTCGACCTTGTCATATCCTGGGAAAGATTCGGCTGCTGTTTTTGCGGATGTAATTTAATGACCCTTTCTCTTCAAATTTGTTTCCAACTTCGTCTACGTAGGATACGTTTTTTCTATTTTTGTAGACTTCCTACCTAATATGTTTATGTCGTTCCAAAATATTCTAGATGCGGTCTTTTTTTGCTCACGTATTTCTAACAGCCGACTTTCACTTTCACCTTTTATGTTTGCATGAACCAGTATTTGAACCATAAATTGTTTCTGCCCGTATATTTCTTATTTTCTGGCTACTTCACCCCGTGGAAACTGGGCTTTCTGCCTACCTGTGCTCTCGGGATGCTTTCTGTCGTTCGGCGATCACTGCTCGTATCACCCTGTTCCACCAGCTTTCGGTTTCTTTTTGCCTTTCCAATGAGCATGTTCCTTCTTTTCCTGTATTTCTGTCGTTACTACACTTACAAGCTCACTATATTCATACTCTTTGCTTGGGCATTTTCCAAGTTCTTCCTCGACTTTCGTGGCCATCTTTTATGTTTTCGGCGCTCGAACTTGGACTGGCCATTATTAGCTCCTTGCTCGCTTCCCCAAGTGCATATCCTATTTTCAAAACGATGCGTTGGGCTTCGTCTACGCTCGCTTACGTTTACTTAAGTTTCAGGTGTTTGCCCCAATCTCCCTGAAACAACGTACAAAAGTGCGCCAGAAGGGAGAGAGTTACAAACACAGTCCCGCGCAAAGTCTCAGAGCATAAGACAATGGGTACAATCAAATACTAACAGGCAGCACCTGGAAGCTAAGGCGGCAGGGTGATTCACCTATGCCGTGTCGCCCCGTACAGAGCTCGTAACTGTGTACCCCCTTTAGAAAAACCGATAACCTAGCAGCGTGGCAATTGTGGTCCATACGACTATAAAAGCTATCGATGCGGCACTTTTGGCTCGCGGGAACTTGTCAAGTAAATGGTCGTCCAGAAGAAGATCCCTGCAGCCGTCAATTGGCCACGCTCTTAGAGGTTGTCACAATGGGCATGATGCGCGCAGTGCCTGATGAATAGGCCATTTACGCGTTCTGTGCGGTCGCCGTGGTAGTCACCCGCCTCTGACAGCCAATTATCCCATTGTGCTTTGCTCGTTAAGCAAGCGTCATCGGCCACATACCGCTAGCCGTCTCTTCACCCTTCCTTAGCAGGCGTATCCTTCGATTGGACCAAATGGGGGGTAAATGCCGATTTCATGCTTCCCGAGGTAATATTAAAGAAATAACTTGTGATTTTCCACCAGCAGGTTTACAACTTCGTACCAGGGCTGCGAGCACGTGTGCTTTCTCGCGTCGCGAGTAAATTTCGAACACCTGCAGGTGGTTGTAAAAACTTATATTCGTACGAAAATTTGATTCATATATGAAAGCAAAGTATTTAGAATCCATAGACCTAAAAAAGATTTACTTTCGCGCACACTTGAACTTTCCTATTGAAACATGCAAAACGCTGAAATGCTTTTATGGGACAACCACTGAAACGACATCTATGAAATTTGAGGTAAGAGCGAAATTTTACTGGCTGTAGAAAGGAGAATCTTGATTGAGGGCCTGGACGTTCTGAAAGTATTGTAAAACTCGGAACGTTTCAACAATTTGCAATGCGCTGTTCAGAAATCCGTAACACAGCACCAATAACAAATATTGGCGTTCTGTGATTTGCCTATGTTGTAGCACCAGATGCGAACAAATCTGATACATAAATTTACAGCTTGTGCAAGTTTGTTACAACTTTTTCAAATTTTTTGAAGTCCTACTCAAAATTAGTGGTATATTTCTGAGGTGTGCAGCAGTATTGTTACGCTTAAGAGTAGGCTTTCTTAATTGCTAACTTAGACTTGTAACCACAAATTCTGCTTTAAATTCTAGAATTTCGAATTTATCAAGGCATTGACGGCCTTAACGTGAGTCATAACGCAATATAACAGGATGTGAGAAAGGGACAAACAGCGCTGCTTCTTATGTATCCAGTAGATTGTAACTTTCTCGTTCGAATTTAAATGGTTTCATCAAATTCAGTGAAGTGGTTGTCAGCAAAAACAATTTCTCCATTTTTATGAGCTTAGATAAGAAACACAGGCTAAAGCTTCCACTTCAGAGGAAGCTGTAACTCAATGCTAACTCCAATTTTCCTATTCGAACGAATACATGTGTAACGCCAAATTTTTTTAATGCCGGAAGCGCTACTACAATCGGAATACTATTTTGGGTTGGGAACAGGTAAATTTTAGTGTTTGTACATGCAGAACTTAATATAGGGTCGGGAGCTTTATAAAAGGTTTGTTGAGAATCACTAGAAGCGTTGAAGAAGAGATTTGCCAGTGGTGAGTCGTAGCTGTAGTTTCTAAGGGAACACGAGAAATTAAAAATGAAGTATCCTGAAGAACTGCCATATCTAATGACACGTTCAATATTTGCAGGAATTTTTCAGAAAAACAAAGATGAGCTGGGTTGGGAGAGTGAAAATGACTAATAAATGCAATCTCAATATTAGATGTGCCGTTAAGAATACATACGCCTAAAATGAACGAAATCATTTTAGCACACATAGATGTCTTCTCGAACGTAAATATGACCCATTCAGAAAGAGTTCATAAAGTTGGAGCGTAGCATGTAAATTAATGAGAAATGGAAGAAATTCATAAAGTTAGAAATTCAATTCTGGCGTTTTACATGCCAAAACCCCGATATGACTAGGAGACACGCCGTATTGGAGGATTCCGGATTAATTTTGTCCGCCTGGGGTTCTTTACCGTGCAACCAATGCCCGCCACAAGGGCACTGTTGGATTTAGCACATATTGAAAAATGGCCGCCGGCGCCAGCATTTGAACCCGCGACTTCTTCCTTAGCAGCGCAACGCCAAAGCCACCACTCAACCACGGTGGGTGTAAAACGCTTCTAAGGAAAAAAAAAGCTTGAGAGGTAAGAAAGATATAAAGAGCTATGGCTTCATTTTACGAAACGTGCATCAGTTGAACGCCACTGTTTAGCTGATCTTGTCAATAGTATAAAGAATAGGCTACCAGATCATCCTTTGAAACAATAATATCTCTTGGCTGCGCCTAAATAAAATTAATTATATCACGGGGTTTTACGTGCCAGAACCACGATCTGATTTGGCGGCACTCGAGGCCAATCGAGAATCTGCTTCGTGCTAGCGTGGCGCGTGTTTGCGCCGTGCGTTAATCGTCCAGTGCTCGAGGACGATAGCGTGCTTAACGAACTTTGTTGCAAGACTTTCGGGGAGTCATTTTTAATTCCGTGCAGTTCGACTTGTTCCAAAGTTGTAATATATCTGTAACATTCATTCTGATCCTGCGACGCATCCTGCTAGTGCCTGTCCTTGGTAAGGACTACTCGCGAACGCCACCAAGAAACCAAGTCGCTTCGAGTGGCGGCACACGAAGTTTGCCTTTCCTCGTCTTCGCGCACATGTATGTCTGCACGCTGCGGGCATAAAAACGGCACCGTACTTAAAATGTATCACGTGCCTTTAGGCGCTGCTGAAGAGTTCGTACGCTGATATGGTTGCCTTGGGGCAATGTTTTCGAGCCTACGGAATATTCATAAAAGTATGTGTGGAATTTTCTGGCGAAGATGGCTTTTCATAGCGATTATGACTTCCTTTTTCATACATCCTCATACACGACATAGTTTGGTCTTCGTGGTCATATTTAAAATGAAATCCCCATCGCTCGATGGTTCTGCAGCCAAACGTGATTAACTCATACAAGCCTAAATTTGACAAGGTCAGAATTTTAAAATAATGTTTGGTAAAAAGCCCTTCAGAGGCTCCAGTATGCAGCATCAGCGATTTATTGATAGAAAATTTATGTGTGGTCGTTGGTTTTGTGCCATCTCACGACACTATGGGAATGCACTCCTTATTAGAGCGATAGAATTAAAGCTATTGATTCCGAACTCTGGGGTCACATTTCTGCCAACGCACTGTAGTTCTCCTGTGACACTGGAAACATAGTTTGCCTGTCGTGTAAAATCACAATTTTGTCCAATCTGGCCAATCAATATAGAGTTTGCACGAAATACTGTTGGCTGTTTGAATGCAGTGACTTATATATAAGCTTTCTTGTAGGTGGCGGCTTTGGGCTTTTCAAATGTGAGCAGGTCAGCGTCATCACTTCCTGCGCTGTACTGCTAGAACGCATTCATATGCATAAAGAAGGTATGCAAGTATAGAAAACTACCAATTCTTGCTCGTGTAACAGTGCAGTATGTTGCAATGGTTTGTTTAAACCTCTAGACTCCATCCTTGTTAGATTATATTGGGTGGTTATAAAAGGTGCCGACTCCTGACCACGGCATTTGAGTAACTTTCTAACCAATCTCTTATTATCACATGCTGGGGCTCCACACAATAAACGTTAGACGTGACTGTAGCCGTACTCTAGCATTTGCAGTGAGAGACGATTGCATCAGAATCACAATCAACTCGGTAATCAAAACCTTGCGCCCATAATTAAAAAAAAATACTTCAACAAAGTTCACTAAAACTGCATCAGTTTAGGAAAGACGCTCGTAAAAGAGCTCTATCCTATATCATGAATATTCCAAATGGGTATTAGACTAGGCATAGCAGTTGGTCTTATGTGCATGAAAAGTGAACACTTCGTCTAGGAAAAATTTCATGTATATGTTCCAGACAGGGTTGCATCTCGATAAATTAGCGTGTTGCAAGACTAGGTGCTATACAAACAAGTTAAGGTCATGCTTGCGCTTACTTTCTGCATGCTTTGACATTTTAGTGGTGGTTCAGTGATAAATAAATGATCATATCAGCATTACAAAGCTTTGCCTAGTGCTTCACCCATAATAGGGCTGCCCGATGAATAGTTCATGCAAGTGGCCTATTCATTATTGCTTTTTTCCTCTGTTACTAACGCACCGTACTATCAGGTGGAATAAGGGAGATTGTTGAGTGCACCTCATTATAAATGTCAATGTGGTTGAAAATTTTTTTCAGACTTTGGAGGCGGGGGGAGGGGGGCAGCTTTGGTTTGCAATAGCCTGATATAAAAATATCTGCCCTCCTAATAGGACCAAAACAAATCACGGCTACATTAGTTTATCTGCGTTAGGATGTTCGATACCCCATTTACTATAGGTTCTCGAAACCTCACCCAATCTGCCTAGTGTCCTACATATAGGTCGCTGCAGTTTCAAGTGCTGTAAGTCGCGAAATTTTAGCTACACAGAATAGGTATACTGCCGTATATACATTTCGTCCCTTATGGACATGCAGTCACATTCTCGGCAACAATCAATTATATTTCACTTCTTATTGGTAACTTTTTCCATTAGGTGGTGCCCTTCACCAAGTCACAAAATTTAATGTTGCAGCGGTCATTACACAGAAACGAATACACACACACACACTTACCAAAGTTGGCACAGAGAAGAGATATGACCTTCTAGATACCGGTTGCCAAAGTGGAAGCTTTTACATAAGAAATGTGAGGGGGTACTGCCAACGGAACTGTACTACATGTAGGACACTAGGCATATATTGGTTAAGCGCAAAGAGCCCTTCTATCATTCTTTTCAGTGTGACAAATATCGAATCCCGATTATAACCTACCATCTTGCTCAAATTAGTGTGCTCATTTGCGAATCATTTGCCGCACGTAAGCGACGCCTGACGAGTAGGTAACGAGCATGCATGTTTTACGCTTGCGTTGTTCTTCACATGCTCACCCATCCCTTCCATTTTACGATATTTATACTCCCTACAATTTCTTCTCCTGTTCTTCGCTCGCTATTCTTTTTCTATATACCTTTCGTCTTCTAGAGCCGACACGCGTAGTGTCTCTCCTGGTTTATGTCTCTCCTCTTAGGTTTATGGGTGCAGACCAAAGAAGTAACTAAAAATATGCTGCAGTAAGTGACCGACAACGGTGGACAGGGGCAGGCAACCGTAACAGACACAGTTCACATACGATGAATATATACGGCGTTCGGCATGTGAACTTAACTACGACATGGTACAGCTACGTATTGAATGAAATGAACGAGATAAGCGTGTGGAGAAATCTGATATAAATAATTCCTAGCCTCATCCTAGCCATATTTCTGTATGTATGTAGGTAGGTTTATGTCTCGCCTCGTTTTAATACAAAAATGATTATGGTGTGACCAATAGTGGAATTGAAGCTCATCCAGAGCAACTGCCCACGACTAACCACTAGGCCAAAATTGGACGCACACTTCTCTGCCACAAGCCTGCCAACTCTTTGAAACATTTGGCTAGCGAGTCCCTATGCCCTGTCTCTTGTTTCTTCGTGACATACGACCCTTTAGGGCGCTCATTAATTCAGCACTACCTCCGCGATCGGCCACATACCCCAGCACTCTCTTAGCAGTAGATAATGCTATGTAAAAGCTGTGCAACGTCGTGCCGGCTTGATCAGGCCAAGTTAATTAGGTTTCAACATTTCTTCCCGGCAGTAGAAGCACCATCGTTGTGCTAACATACACCGCATGACATACACATGGGCATGCACGAGTGCAGAACACTCAGTTGCAAATCATGTCACAGTCTCTCCCCAACTCCCGTTGTGTTCCTGTGTCCAACCCAACTATTCGCAAGTGTAAATTTGAGTTTAAAGTCCACAGCAGAAATCGTGCCATACGATCGTCTTCAACGTGATCGTCGTCGTGCTGTAGATGTCATATACTCGCTCTTCCGCGACACACACACACACAACTACTGGATTTACACCCACACGCTGGTCCGCCTGGTAACTCTTTGCAGACGCAGTAGCACATTGCTTCGCATAAAACCGATCGCCAGAGCGCGCGGGACCTGTCCATTTGTTTCTTTTTTTGCATTTCGTCTTCAGTTAGCATTTCAGAAAGCAAAATTGGCCGGATTTGGGTCGAAGTTCAGATTTAAAGAGTTAAAAAGTCGGGAATTGAAATCGTGACGTCGGGCTCAGCAGCAGAATGGCATGGCCACTGGTTCACCACTACACTGGCTAGCCACGCTCGAATGCGATTGCTTGAAATCTTCGTCGCAGTGCCATATATGCTGCAAACCCTGATCTACGATCGCAAAGTTACTATTCAATCATGCAAAATATCGTGAAAAGTCAATGACCGAGGGTTGCTTCTTCCCCGGCGGCTGCTACGTTGCCTCGTTGTCCTCCTCGTCCGTCGCTCCGTACAGAGTGGAGACAACCGCGGCGTCTACTGCCGCGTTGCCCACGAGAATTGCGGATGCCGCAGTAGACGCTTTGGCGACGCCGTAGGGACGCATTGCCAGCGCTCGTGTCTTGAAAGCAATCTGCGACGTGGCTAATGTGCACGCCAGCACGGGCGTCATCTTCAAGGTGATCTGCGAGGTTTGCAGAGTGCGCGTAGTGCCGGCAGCTTCGTATGCGCTTTGCTTTCGACAGTTCGTACGCGCTGAAGCGAGACATGAATGAATTTCAATTCGCTTGCTGCTGCCGCGATTCCTAGCTCCAGCATTTTCACAGACAGTTTCCGCTGTCATCGAGCTATGTGCGCTCATGTCTACATGTGCGGCGTGACACCGTGCTGCTTAATTTAGTTAAAAAACGCTGATGGGCCAGTTGGCTTCAGTTCATGATAAAATATATAAGTGCGACTGAACAAGGACGTAGAAAGAAGCAGACACACAAAGACAGCGCTGTCTCTTCATTCTTCCTACGTCCTCGTTGAGTCACGCTTACATATTCTATTATTGTTAATTTTGTTAGCAAGCAAATATTTACAAGTTTATACTGCCGATCAATCTACTATCCGTACTTCATACAGCTATCTAATTATTTGCTATCGCAATGGGCGCTTCGCCTTTCCGACGGAATTGCGAACTTTTGTTTAGCATACTTCGATAAAAAGCGTTTCTTACGCCATTGAATACAAAAAAAATTCTTTTGTAATTTTTTTTTTGCTGTAACTGCCGGTCTTCTGCCGTTCTAGATACAGGACACCAGGAAAATTTTGTCGTTACCAGGCGTGTAAAATATAGAACAATTCTTACGAATTCTCCGGTCAAATTTTTTACTACGCATGCTAGTTTCCTTAAGGCAGTGAAAATACATAGTTTGGCCTGTGAAGTCAAGCGCTTGCTAATGGGCTAAATCATTTTTTTCTTTTCAACAAATACTGTTGCCACTTTTCATGCAACGATTTATTACGATAAGCCTTCTGGTGTGAGACTGCTAGTCGCCGTTGAAATTCAAGCAAGTCACATTTATCACTCATCTTGTACAGCTAAAACGGATTGTTGACACACACATGGTAAAATAAGCAGCCAAGAATGCCAGCTCTTTCTTGTATACAGTGCAGTATACTGCAATGATTTAGTAAAGTGTGTCAAATTTACGTTGTTAGGGATGTATCCGGGGATTATAAAATGTTCTCTCTTTTACCACGACTTTCGAAAAGTTTTCTTTGTCCCATTATCACTTGTTTGTTTTCCACACCGTGAGCAGTAGGCGCTACTGAATCAGGTAATCCTGCATCACTGTAACCGCTACCAAGCAGATTCATAATGAACTCGGTAATGGAAAGCTGGCAGCCATACTTTGAAAATTACTTGAATTAATAAGGTTTCAGCGGTACTGTATCAGTCTAGGAAAGGCACGCCAACAAGAGACTATCTCAAAGCACTTCATCGTATCCCATAAATCGCGTAAGCATTGATTTTGTTGCAGTGCATCGCACTTTGCCCTATCTAGAAAAGAGGTGGACATTTCATCGGCGAAAATATTTTCCAACATATCAGTTACAGTCTGGGCTGCTTCATAATTTGGCGTGCCTCAGAACTGGGTGCTAGAAAAACGCGTTCTGATCACGCTTGTGGTCTGTTTCTACAAAATTTTGGACATTGCGCTGGTGGATCAATGATAACCTAGTTACCCTCACTGCATACAACGTTTTGCCTACTGCTTCATCAAAAAACGTTCTCTCCGGCAAATCGTTTATGTTTCTGTTGTGCTGGTGTCTGATTTCTTCATCAGTTATTGCCGCAGCGTGACTTTAGAACCGAATAATCTAGAAAGATAAGGGTAGCTGATCAACAATGCCAGTTTAGCCCAAGATTCTCTTCATGCCATTGTGGAGCCTTGTTTGCAACAGCCTGAGCAAGGAATTTGTTCTCTCCCTAGAAAAGCGAACGAAGTAGTTTACGCGACATTACGTTAGTCTATTTGCATAGCATGTCTGGCAAACCCATTACCATATGCTCTCCAAATCTCACCCAGTCTGCCTAGTGCTCTGTGTATAGGACGTCGCTTTTTGAAGCGCCGCAGGTGGCGAATATTTTATTACACAGCGCAGGTACCCCGTTGTATAAGCATCTCATCAGTTAAGAACAGGTAATCACGGTTTCGGCAACAACCAATTTTGTTTGAATTACTTTTGTTATCTTTTTCTGAAGTGGGATAGCGCCCTTCTCGATTTTGGCGCGGCCACGATGTTGCACCTTTCGTCACGAAGAAACGGCCGAATACATACTTACCACAGCTTGTGCAGACAATAATTATCATCTCATAAATGCAGGCTAGGAGCCTCAAAATTTTCTATAACAATGTGGGGGTGTTGAGTAACAAAATCATATACTACGGCTGGGACACGTGTGTATGGGCCAAGAGGAAAAGGGTGCATATGAAGTACAGGAGATTAGCATGAAGTTCTCGTTGACTACTCCGCAGATGGGGCAAGAAGATCAAGAAAGGGGGAAGAGCGGTATATGCAGGAAGAAGTGTGCACAATATCGAGCAGTACCAGACGGCGTTCATAACCTCTTAAAGCCCAACGTGTCTTTTCGGAAAGCTGATTTTGGCATCCCAAAATTCTGATTTCAGGAAGGGAGAGAGAGAGAGAGAGAGATGGGAGCAAGAAAACGCAGGGAAGGTGACCAGACTGAGCCCAGGTTGCCACCTTACGCGTAGAGAGGAGGTTGGAGGAGTGACGGAGAGAGAGGAAATCAGCAACCACACTTCCACATGCACTAAGTTAGGTGCAGCATGTCTGCAGTCCGACACTCGTCCGTTGCCTTCGGGTACTGAAGAGGCACTCGAGTGGCTTCCTGGGCTAATGAAGTGTGAGGCCAGGTTCCCAAGCCCTTTGCTTCTGCAAATCCTCTATCGTCTCCTCTGTTCAAGGTACACAGGAGAGTCTGACGTTGGTCATGGATGCGAGGACAGTGGCACAGAAGACGACTTATCTCTTCACACTTGCACTTAGTGCACATCGGCAAGTCCGCCATTCCAATTGGAAAGTTGTAGGAGTCAGCGAATGCTACTCATACACACCGCCGACACAGCAGGGTTACGTCACTTCGTGAAAGGGTTGCCGGTAATGTAAGTTTCAGTGATTGGTCGAGGCTGTTTCAGCGATGGCCAGTAAACAAACGCGATGGAAAGAGCGAGATTGCGAATCACTTTTGCAGCGTTTACTCTCGATAAATGTATAAGGAGTGTCGGTGCTCCAGCCTGGGCACCTAGAACAGCGTCATTGGCGAGGACATGATATAATCTTTCAATGGCCGCCGTGAGATAATTGCATCGTTAGTCATCATCGTAGGGAAAAGAAATTTAACCTAGAGCCGATATTGAAACTGTTAATGAGCTGTAGCGGCATTTGTTGCGGAGAGCTTGGAAAACAAAATTCTAAATGTGTATTTACTATGTTGCGCGGTTACCCAAGTAACTTCTTTTTTGTAGAGACGAACTCTCAGTGGAGAGAAATATTGCTGAACTATTTGCTTTGAACATTACATGGTGTGGATCACTGTGTTGGCATTACCGGGTCAAAGTTCTTTATGTTAGGTGCGGTAACCTGAACGTAACGATAATCTGGTAAGCATACCTCAAGTATGTCGACGCAGCGGTGCCTAGTGACGATGCAGTGGAGGAATATGATCGCTGTCACCATGTGGTGGTCTCTCTTGATTTGTTCATAATTGTTGAAGCTTGTGTAGCAACGGACAGCAATTTTTCCCGGCGCGACTTCAGTCAATTCAGCCCCTATGTAGTAGAGCAGTTCATTCAGTCCTGGAAGCTGCTTGAGAAGGAGGCAGGCGCTCGCCTGGCTGTCGGTGCAGTGTACAGGCAGCGGCAGGCTCGACACGCTGGCCTCTGTTCCGAAGGCCGCTAGTCTTCTGGCTTGTGCAGAGACGTCCTCTACTTCCGAGTTCAGGAGCTCCATGCTGAAATCGTCGTCCAGAAAAGCGTTCCAAACCTGTGGTCGTTCCATCACTTCCTGCAGAAATATCGAACACCGAAACATAGAAGCATCGAATTAAGTCTAAAATATACTGGTTCTGGAAGTTATGAGGCTACAGTTTCCTACATGACAAGGGCGAAATATCTCGTTGAAATTGTTTAGGAATCGTGGCAATGATAGGTGGGCAAATATTTTTCTTAATTACAACGGCCTCTTTGAGTGACCGCCTGAAAAATTTTTGTACCTCATTTAGTTCAGTTTGGTCGCGGGCGGAACTCCCAACATTTTTTTTTTCTTAGGAAATGCCATGTTTCAAAGACGATTAATTTATTTTTCTCTGAATATTCCGTACGAATGAACAATTGAACACATAACTGCACTATCAGTGTCTTAGAAGGGAATGGGTATAGCCCTGGAAAACGTGAATAGAAAAATTTAGAGTACTCCTATGCGCTTTTTATCAGTTGTGAATGCGAAAACACAAATGTATGTGAACGCCACTGACCTGTCCTATTTATGAACTCCTCGAAGGCAAGCGAGCGCGTTGAGAAGTTTGAATAGCACCTCCTAGATAGCACAATTCCGTGCACCTCAATCCATGACGTCATGCTATCGTATAATCTAATGGGGACGTTCCCCTATAAGTCTAAGTAAGCCACGTTAATTTTGACAGAGTCGCTTTCGTCACGCGGGGCTTGGCAATGAGCCTTTCGATTTTCGTTGTCCGGGTAGCCAGACTGCAGCTCTGACAGGAAATTACGTCATATGGGCATTGTGGCCACGTGGGACAAAATTTTCCGGCAAGTCTCGGGCAGGCCAAGGCGCCCGGGTCATACGAGCTTCGCGAAATCGAACAGCCGGCAGTTGGCGCTAGCGTGCCGAGGCTGGCGTTCACTCAGTGTCGTCTGCTCCGCCGTGTGTTTGAACAAGATGGTGGCTTCGGCGGACGAGATTGTTGTGCTGCTTCGAGCAGTAACCGAACTGTCGCACGCATACGAGGCTACTGAAGAGGAACGCGACGAAGTGGACGAGCATGTCGTGAACCTTCTGCTCGCCCGTAATTCATAATATATTACCTGTGTATGCCATGCCTGTCTGCATACTTGTAAACATAGCACACAGCAAGCGCGAAACACAGATGATTTTTTTTACTAGGTAACTAGTGGAAAAAGCAACATACCTACCTGCTTGTTAATTCGAACAGTCGGTGCTCAAACGGGAAATTTGAAATGAATTTCATAAGAAAATATGCCTCTATATTCAAATATATGGAAGTTATTTCCACCTATCCTTATACAGACACAAAGAAAAATTGGAAGCAATATCTTTTGTAACTAGTTTTGGCAGTAACTCGCGTATGTAGTGCTGCCCTGTACAGAGGACTGGGGACCAGGGAAGGCGTTTTCTGAAGTTTAGACTGGTTGCCCCGTTCATGTAGTTTTGTTCTCGCAACGTGCCCGGACCTTCTCGTTTGAGTGCTCGGATAACAGCTCTGACTTCTGGCTCAAGTTCACTTGTAGGTCGCCGACAACGGCAGCTAAAACCATTTCCCGCTTAAAAAATTGCTGGCTCTCTCGTAACCGAGAACAGACGTAAGCATAGAATGGCAACCGGCAAAGAAGATTGGTTGGAGATGCCACGAGGCACAATCTTAAGATGGGTGTAGTGCATGTTCGCAGCGGCACACCCCACCACACCGCACCGCGAGATATTGTGCCCTGGTTCATATGGTCGCTGTCACGGAGCAAGGATTCTTGAGGAGGCGATACCAGGCCCCGCACACACTCAGGTTCCAGCGATCGCCACAGAGGGCGAAAAATCAACCGCGGCGCGTTCCAGCATAGGCTCGCAAGTGGAGCTACTGTAATTTGGTCGCATACTTTAATTTGTATACTTTTTGCTAGGGGCACTCAACGAGGCTAAATATTGAATTTATGAATGTACATATTATAACTGTCAAATATAGTTAACGTGCATTTTTTTGCAAAATAAACAGACAGTTGTTTTTATTAGACCTATGTTATCAAGACCTGTGCTTTATTACTTGAATAAAGGTTTTAAGACCTCACTGACGCGTGGTAAGCGGCAGCCCACTGGTATCGATTGCAGTCCGTGCCGTTTATCGATTAAATTGTACGGCAGCTATATTTGCGAACGGGGTATAGTCGTTTCTTTTGTGCAGCATCACGCAGGTTCCCATTAATTAGACAACAATAATATCTCAGCCAGTTCGTGCGTCCGACATTCGATAGCCGCTACCAGGCGCACGTGTTTAAAGACGGTCAATTTTATCAGCTGTGGAGTTTCACTGGCGTAATGGCTACATACACGGCTTCCATAGTCAGTGATCCGCCGCCTCTGGCGCATAATGACAGGTTGCTGACGTAAAGCCATGGTGTAAGGCCGTGGTATATTGAATACCTTTGAAATGTGGAAAACAGTATATAGGCCAAACTTCAAGATGCACAAACGAAAGACTAAAGGAATCTAAACTTGGCGTCGAGCAGGCTAACAGGAATCTAGTTATCCATGTCAGCGATTGCCCCTGTAAAGCTCGCGGTGCAGAATTCAGACGCTGCGAAGTGCTGAAGAAACACAATGACTAGCTGGTCCGGGAGATAATTGAGGCAGCCGAGATTACCAGACTTCATGACCAATGCGTTAGCACGCCGTCCTTTTTACTGACAAAAAAAGAACTTGAGTTTTTCACGTACAACCAATATCTTGAGTGCAAAACAAAGTGCGTGTTTCACATGATGAGCGATCACGCACACTGCGACACTTGTAGGCAATGTTATAAGAAGCCGTGTTTCTTTCAAATAAACGTTGTTGAAAGTCAGCGCTTGTGGTGTCGTCTTCTCGTCTCGTGTCTCGTCTACGTTTTGCGCTGTTAACACCAGGGTTGAAAAAAAAATGTACTAGCTAGCGTGAAAACTCGTCGCGGCAACCGAGCACAGTCTGTCTGGAAACAACCCAAGAAAGTGGATTAACCTTGCAGCCTCTGGGTGTGTACACCGGTGAGTAAAAAAACACTGCTTCGCATTTTCAACTTTCAATCTCTTCGGGTGCGAGGCGGATAAAACAGAGTCCTGTAGTCAATTTCTTTTTTCACAGTGGAAAATCATAATAAAGTAATTGCTCTTCGAAGGCAATTCAAATAAGGCTCTCGTTATTTTAACACGTTGCTAAAATTCCTAACACGGAGTACAGTATAAAAAATAAATAGTTTTGGCTGTGTGTGCATGAATGATACACTGCGATAAATTCACAGCGCATTAGTGTATCATTCATGTACACACAGTCAAAACTATTTATTTTTTCACAGCACATTAGTGCAAGTGGAAGAAGAAGCGAACCGACAATGCTTTGTCCGCATCGGCTCCTGTTTTTTTGGTAGTTTCTGACCGGATTTCTTGCTTGTGGTCGCCCAATTCATGGTCGACGGATCCGTGAAGTTGAGAGCTCCAACTGGATACCAGACTGTTGCTAGTGAGTGGACTTCTTCAAATTTTAGGGATCTTTTCACTTCAACCGCGTCGCCGGTGGACCATAAGAGTTCGTGGCAGGAAACCGCTCCCGGCCTTTTGGCCGCTCGGCGAGACCTCTTCTTATGGAATATACAGTGCAAGGGGAGGAGCTACGCCCCGGCTATTTTCTCGAGGATTCCGGCTGGCAGTTAGCTGGCCGAAAACACCATTTGACGAAATCCTCGAAAGACAGGCCCGGCAATGGAGCCAGGCGTAACGCGGTGCCCAAACACAACGGTCGTGGCAGGACCGGAGCTGGTGTCAAGAGCCGCATTCTTCATCGTGGTAGAATGCCGCCGCTTCCCAGGGAGAGAGAGAGAACTAAATTTTTATTTAAGAAACGGTAAACCGAGTCAGAACCCGGTTCACCCTAGGTGCGAGGATTCCTCATTCCAAGAACCTTCTTGCTTGGGCTGCCTCCTTGGACCGGGCGACGAGACTGCGTTGGTCGTCCAGGTCATCGGAGGAAAGCTTGGCCTCCCACGTTTCAGTTATCGTATGGTTCTGCGGTGAGTTGGG
Source organism: Dermacentor variabilis (assembly GCF_050947875.1). Lineage (NCBI taxonomy): Eukaryota > Metazoa > Arthropoda > Arachnida > Ixodida > Ixodidae > Dermacentor > Dermacentor variabilis. The sequence continues at coordinate 175,910,353 of NC_134571.1, forward strand.
GCGCTCTTTTCGTGCTTCTATGGGGCGGCTTTCTTTGGAGTCGTCTTGTGGAGCTTGTGAGGTAGGGTCTGCGGATGTGTCACGCAGTGGGCAATCCTTGACCATTTGTTGCCGGGTGTCTGGAACGTCGCAATGGGGGCATGTGTACGAGTACTGCGTAGGATACAGTCTGTGAATGATTATTTCGTGCACGTAGGTGTTGGTCTATAGGCGGCGCAGGATGACTTCTTCCTCGTTGCTCAAATTCTTGCGTTGTAAAGCGTATGTTCTTCTGCTGAGTCGGTGGTGTTGCAGAAGCTCAGAGTACTTTTGGGCGATGTCATCAACATTAGTGACCGGCCTAGTGTGGGATGGCAGGAAAGCCCGGCTGGTATGCTCGCGGGCAGCGGCGTGTGCCGCCTCATTTCCTGTCATGCCCTGATGGCCTGGAATCAAGTCGATGTGGGTGTCGGAAAGCGGGGCGCATGCGATATGATTTCTTAGTATTTTGAGCGCTGTTACTGATACGCGTCCTTTTTGATAGTTGCGAGCTGCTGCTTGGGTGTTTTAGTATTACTGCTACTTTCGGGCACGTTGTTATTGCCAGAGCGATTGCCGCTTCCTCTGCAGTCTCGGGGGCTCTTGCTCGGATGGTGACAGCTGCAAGTTCTTTGCCTTGGTGATCAGTGACGCTTAGGGCAAAGGCGTTTCGTTTAATATACCGGGCAGCATCGGTGTACCTCGTATCAAAATCTCTCCCGTATTTCTCGCTGAGTGCGCGGATTCTGCTTTGCGGACGCTCCTTATGATAAGTTGGATGCATATTGCGCGGTATACTTGCAACGCTGATGCAGTCTCGGACTGCAGGTGGGATTCTTACTTTCTGGTCTGTGTCTGCAATGAAGATTTCACTGTAGTTGAGGTAGCGCAAAACTGCACGTCCGGTCGATGTGAGGTTGAGCCTCTTTTCGAGGTTCCGGAGAATGGCTTCGTGGCTCACGTTGTCGAGTGCGCCCTTTACGTCGATTGCCAGGATTCAAAATTTGCGTCTGTGATCGAGGTAGTCAAGCAAGTCTTCTTTGAGGAGCAGGAGTACTTCCTGCGTGGACAGATGCTGTTGGAATCCGAACATGGTATGCGGCAAGTGTCCGTTGTCCTCGAGGTATCTCGCTAACCGGTCGTGCACCATGTGCTCGAGGAGTTTGCTTACGCAAGATGTGATGGAAATGGGACGGAGGTTTTCGATACGAAGGGGTTTGTTGGGTTTGGGGATCATGGTCACCTCCGAATACTTCCAGGCTGTTGGTAGGTCCCCCTTTTCCCAGCAGTCGTAGTAGTATTGTAGCAGTGCTGTAGTGGCAGATTGCGGGAGGTTCCGTAGGAGCTTATTAGTTATTCTGTCCTGGCCGGGACTGGTGTTTCTAGTGAATTTGGCAGCGTGCAGCTCTGCCTGGGTGAATGGTCGATTGAGATCTGGGTTTGGTACACCGCCGTACATCTTTCCGCTCGCTGATGAAGTGGGCTTGTCGCTGCTAAGTTTTTGCTGAAGCTCACGAAGGAGATCATGCTCCGATCCAGCATGATTGCGGATCAGTCTGCGCATATCTTGCCTCTGTTGCGTTTTGGTGTGATAGGTAGCTAAGAGAGCGCGTAGGAGATACCAGGTTTTCTTGGTGCTGAGTGTCCCTTGTATGCTGTCCCAAAAGGCGTGCCAATTTTGCCTGCTAAGTTGATCCGCGTAATCTTGGGCCTGTATGGTGAGAAGGGCAATTCGTTGCTTAAGTTTTCTATTCAGCTTTTGTCTCTTCCACCTCTTCAGGAGGCTTCTTTCGGCCTCCCAGAGATGAAGGAGATACGGGTCGACTGCGGGGGTGTTGGTGCTTAGCTGGATGCTCTTGGTGTGATTTTCTGCGGTGATGAGAAGGCCCTTGAGCCAATGGTCAATGTCGTCGATTCTTGTGTTGCCGCTGAAGTTGTCTCTGAAGGACTTCCAGTCTGACCGATACACTGCGATAAATTCACAGCACATTAGTGTATCATTCATGCACAAACAGTCAAAACTATTTATTTTTTCACAGCACCTTATTCCAAGTGGAAGAAGAAGCGAACCCACAATGCTTTGTCCGCATCGGCTCCCGTTTTTTGGGTAGTTTCTGACCGGATTTCTTGCTCGTGGGCGCCCAGTTTCATCGTCGACGGATCCGTGAAGTTGTGAGCTGCAACTGGATAACAGACTGTTCCTAGTGAGTGGACTTTTTGAAATTTTAGGGATCTTTTCACTTCGACCACGTCGCCGATGGACCACAAGAGTTCGTGGCAGGAAACCGCTCCCGGCCTTTTGGCCGCTCGGCGAGACCTCTTCTTATGGAATATACAGTGCAAGGGGAGGAGCTACGCCCCTACGATTTTCTCGAGGATTCCGGCTGGCAATTAGCTGGCCGAAAACACCATTTGACGAAATCGTCGAAAGACAGGCCCGGCAATGGAGCCAGGCGTAACGCGGTGCCCAGGCAGAACGATCGTGGCAGGACCGGAGCTTGTGTCAAGAGCCGCATTATTCGTCGTGGTAAAATGCCGCTGCTTCCCAGGGAGGACATAAAATTGTGATCAGAGGGACGGGTGGCCTGAATAGATCCAGGATATCCAGGATATATCCAGACTGGTGGTGGCTGATGCAATCAACACCGCTGCTTGCATCGAAAATTCGAAGCATGAAGCGGACACGATCTGTCCTATCAACAGAATATCGTCGTGGTCAGTACCCCCGAGGAGGAGAACGCAACCAAATATGGTAGAATCAAGAATATTTTGGTGGCGGGTTGTCTGCACGAGGTAGTGGCATACCGGACGACACCACATGCTACGTGCAAAGGTGTAATACGAGACGTAGCCCGTTGTGACGGGCCAGAGGTGTTGCAGCGCAAGATTGTTAATGCAGGAAACCCCCTGGCGCTGGCACCCAAGAGGATCAAGGACACCGGCACCGTCATAGTTGCCTTTGAAGGATACCGGGTACCCAACTACGTCAGGTATGACAACGCACTGGTCAGATGTGCTTTATATCGTAAGCAGATCGACATCCGCTACATTTGCAGAAGGTTTCACCATCGTGCCGACGTATGTCCGACGCCCAGCGAAGCTGTATGCAGAGGATGTGGAGCCTCGAACCAAGACAAGGAGCATCAGTGCATGCCTAAATGTAAGTTGTGCGGCGAGAGCCATCTCATGGAAGGAAAGGAATGCAGACAACGCTTTGAAATCCCATACGTCGTTCGACGTCGTCAAAGACAACAAGCCAGAGCCGAAAGGAGGCATATGAGAAGCCCTACCCCGGATTACCGCGGTGCCGAGCTCCAGTTCCCGGAGCTCCAACAGCATCGGTGCCAGCAAACAGCCCCCGAGGAAGGTCACCGTCGCTGCAGGTGATGGTCTAAGGGTTGCCACCGTCCCAGGAGTTTATCCCGGAGCCATTCCCGTGGTGGCTCCCGGGGATGGTCTGCTTCCATGGTTTGCTTCAAGCCCAGAAGCCGATCCAGGTCAAGATCCAGAGCCCGGGAACATCATCGTAATCAGGTGATCCACAAGGAGGGCCGCCCTACTTGGGCAGATCAGGTCCGTGGAGGACCATCAGAGGTAATGTCGAGGTCGCTGCCAGAGCATGATGATAGTTAGGAAAAAATCAGGGGATTAGAGCGCGAGAACGCGGCCATAAGAGAGAACATTAACAGGCTAATGGCTGAGATAGCAAAGATTAAGGGCGCTAGGAACTCGCAACCCACAGCTACCGTCAACGCGGAAATTCCGGAAGTCCTTATGGCTGAGGGTAGCGACGGATCACGACCACCGAAGAAGAGGGCAATAGCTTGTGATCAGGAGAACGTGTCACGTAAAGCTAAATCAGAGGTGCACGAGATGTTAACCGCTCTCAGCGAAAGTATGAAACAGGTGATAGGATCACTGAGATGCAAAGCAAGACTACGAACTTAGAAGCAAACACCAGCCAGCGGTTGGCCAAAATTGAATCCTTTTTCGAGTTTGTTGTGGGGCCGGTAACGCCACCGAACCCCCGGATACGTCTTTCTGACCCAACAGCTAGCAACGTAGACCCGATTCTAGTCCCATCTAGGGTCGGTGTCCAGCTCGTAAGAGATAGCTCCGCCCCTTGAGACATTCCGAATTTGGCAATGGAACTGTAGATGCTTCTCTGGGAAGAAGGCTCCCCTACAGGAATATCTACGCAGTTGTGAAAAGATACCCCAGGCTATCTTACTACAGGAAACCTTCTCTCCTGGCATTTCTATGACGAGGTTTTGCTCGGTCTCCGTGCAGTCGTAGAGGAGGGGGGTATGCACTCTCGTTAGTAAGGAACTCACTCATGTGACACTTGATCTCAATTTGGCTGGTAGTAATATTGAGTATGTTATGGTAGAGATCATACCTGGTCGGGTCAACCGAGGCCGCATATATGTTCTTAACATATATAGTAGTCCCAACGAAAAAAAGACAGATTTAACTCTGCTCTGCAAGGGCGTAGACATGGCACGCTCAAGCCCTCTTATTGTCGCAGGGGACTAATGCCCCGCTTCATGTCTGGGGTTATAAATATAATACCAGTAAGGATGAGCATCTCTGGCAGAATGTCGTGGATCTGGACCTGACGCTTATCACTGACCCTAACTTTCCAACTCGAATCAGGACATCCACGTGTAGATACTCTACCCCTGATCTCATCTTCGTCAAGAACGTGACTGAGGACAAATGGAATAACTTGGCTGAGAACTTTGGTAGTGACCACTGTATTTGAGAGGCCCAGCTTCCTATTGTGGGTAAAAAACAGCGGGAATTCTCGTACATGGACTGGGATAAATTCCACAAGCTTCGGGAGGAGAGGCCTCCCTCAGATTCCCGACCTACCGTAGAGCAAAGGTGGTTCAGGTCCAAGAGGACGTTCGGCGTGCAACCTCTAAGGTCTGCACCGTCCTTCCTGTTGAGAAAATGGATAGCAAGTTAGCCCATCTGTTAGAGGCCAAACAGTCCATTCTCAACAGATGGAAGTGTCAACGACTTAATCGTAGGCTACGCAAAAAGATATCCGAGATTAACAAACACATTGACGAGCATTGTGTAACCCTCTCTAAACAGCAGTGGGAAGAGTTTTGCTATTCGATAGACGGCCAAATGCGCAACGGTAAAACTTGGAGCTTGCTTAAGCATCTGCTTAACGAGACCAATGCTAAGTTGAATTAGAGGCATGTCATTGGTAGAACCATACATGAGGCCACACGAATGACCTCTGAGGTCGAATTAATCCGCCGGCTTGCTAACAAATATCTCCCAGTAAAATCAGGCGGTCTCCTGTACATCTGGATTACCAGGGCCAGGCCAGTTCCTACCTGGATGCAGAGTTTGGCGTTGAGGAGATTCGTAGGGTTATACATGGACTCAACGGTAGATCCGCACCAGGGCCGGATGGCATCTCCAACAAGGCGTTGCGAAATCTACATGAAAAATCGATCGCATACCTTACAGGGGTCATTAATGAAATTTGGAGGAATGGAACCGTCCCATTAGCTTGGAAGACTGCTCTCGCAGTACCCATCCCCAAACCTGGCAAAACACCTAGCATTGACAACTTGAGGCCCATCTCGCTTAGATCCTGTGCGGGTAAGGTAGTGGAGCGCGCGGTGCCGAATCGGATCTCTCGACTCCTGGAGAATAACGACATTTACCCCCATAGTATGATGGCATTCAGACCAGGCCTATCCACACAGGATACCATGAAACTGATTAAGAATAAAGTCATAGACAACGACTCTAGCGACACTCGGGCCGTTTTGAGTCTTGATCTTGAGAAGGCCTTCGACAGCGTTCTATATTCTCATATCCTAGCCTCGATATCTCGACTCAATCTGGGTGAGAGATTTCACAACTATGTTAGGCTGTTCCTCTCGGATAGGAAGGCTACCGTCCGTGTGGCCGATCTCGAATCCCAACTGCTGGAACTTGGCGAGAGGGGCACCCCACAGGAGTCTGTCATTTCCCCCTGTTTATTCAATATAGCCATGGTCGACCTAAGCAGAAAGCTTCTAGAGATTGAAGGCATCAAACATATGGTGCACAGGAGGAAATGACGGTCAGGTTGAGGGAGCCTTACAGGAGGCCATAGACACTATCGAAACCTATCTTGAACACACCGGTCTCAGATGCTCCCCCTTGAAGTCGGAACTTTTGCTGTATAGTCCCAAGAAACGCGGTCCAAGGCCCAAGGGGTGAACATCGTTAGAAGACAGAGACATTAACCTATATACAAGAAACGGTTGCCGTATACCCAGAGTCGATTCAATCAAGGCCTTGGGCATGATTGTTGAGTCAGGGGGTACAAATGGCAAGACTATACGCAAGCTAATTGCTAAAACTGAAAGTGCTGTTCGTTTAGTTCGGAGGGTTTCAAATCGGCATCATGGACTCAAGGAGGATAACCTCATTTGACTAATGCATGCCTTCGTTCTGTGCCACTTTACATACGTAGCAGCCATGCATCGATGGAAACGGGCAGAGCGGGATAAATTGAATGCACAGTTTGGGAAGATTACTAAGCGGGTTCTCGGGTTACCCGTATACACTTGTACAGAGCACTTAATGCAGCTTGGCATTCATAACACTGTTGAAGAGATTGCAGAGGCCCAGAAGCGCGCACGGCTAACTAGCCTCACAACAACGAAGGCAGGGAGATCCATCTTCCAGGAACTCGGATATCTCCCCGATAGAGTAGCGGAAGAGTTCTCTGACGTTCCTCCGTCGATTCGTGAGGACACTACGGTCACGGCACTACCTAGGAATATGCACCACGATCATAATCGCGGTAGAAGGAGGCCAAGGGCGGCCAACCTCCTTAGGCAAATACACACTGATCAGCGACAGGTCAGCATTGTGGATGCCGCTTCTTGTAAGGGACGTCGGTCGTTCACCATCGTCACTGTCGATGGTCGGCAAGGAATCACCAATGCTGCCTCGGTTCGGACGAGGGACTCCGAAATAGCTGAACAAATGGCTATTGCACTAGCCCTGCTGGATAGCTCACAGGATGTCATCTATAGTGATTCAAGATCTGCAGTGAGAGCATTTGAAAAAGACACCGTTTTCAAACAGGCCCTCAGACTTCTTGGGGGCAAGGCAATCCCGCACCACTTCATTTATTGGTTTCCCGCACATCAGGGTCAGATAAAGGGTGCTCCTCCCAACCTCAATAAGTCGGCTCACGGGGATGCGCGTGAACTTGCCCACCGCGCTACCCTCGACCAATCAGAAGCCGACTCCGCAGAGAACAGGGACACGCCCTCCACCTACAACGAGATTACTAAACACTACTATCTAAGCCGTAGAACCTACTTTGTTCCTCATCCGCGCCTCAATAGAGATAAAGCATTAACGCTCCGTCTACTACAAACGAATACCTATCCCAATCCGTCGCTCTTACATAAAATCTATCCAGATACTTACACCAATGCTACCTGCCACAATTGTAGAGAAATTGCCACGTTAGACCACATGCTCTGGCGGTGTGCCCGGTCAAGCTCTATTATCGCTAACAGCTCGGACAGATGGGAGGCGGTTCTCCGTAGCCCTTTCCTGGCTGACCAACTCTGGGCTGTCCAGCAGGCCCACGATGCGGCCGAGAGGCTCGGCCTTCCGGTTCCCACGTGGGAGCAGCCCGCTTCGTGAAGACGTCATTAAACTTTTACCATACCATACCATTAGTGCAAGTGTACTTCCAGTGATACAGTTTGACTAATATTTGATACATAATAAGATTACTGTGTGAATTACCTAGTAGCTCGCAATAATTTAATGGACGCTTCACTAAGCACATCCCGCAAACGGACACTATTGAAAGAAATACACACTCAAAACAGTGGTGTGTGTGTGTGTGCTTATCTGCCACGCAGCGTTTTGTGCACTGTTCTTAGCCGTACATGAATCACAAGCTCACCCATGCTTCCACCATTGGAATTGGAGCTTTCTTCTTTTGCCTCCAGCCTCCAAGAGGCTGCTCATATTTGATCACCCCTTTGCACTCTATTGTCTCTGAACGTACAAGTCAACAGTGGATGTAACACCACAGAGCCAGAATCCCCACAAGGTAAGTTTCTGAACACTTCAGCGAGAACTGTGATTTGTTTATTAATTGGACAAACTTTGGTTCAACATTATTTGCTTCCATGTTTGTCATGGCTTCATGATTTCCCTTTTCAGGAAGGACAAAGATTATTGCTTCTCAAGCTGCCCACGCCAAGCCATAAGAAGCTCAACGGTCACCATAATGACAACAGGTCCTGTTGAACTACGTGCCTCACCATGAAATGTTTGCAAATTTACCAGATAACGGGCTGTGAGCGCTATCATGAAAGCAGCAGTCTACAGTTTTGTATCGTACTGAGTGGGAATTATAAAATTTGACATACAAGCTTACTTGATTTTAAGGGCGGTTTATAACAATCGGAGAAGTAACGAGTTGAGACCCGGCTTGTTTCTTTTCTCGTCATGTAGCAAGCTTCTACTTGGTAATGCACACATCATCTCCTATTTTCATATCAGATTGACGGGCGTTACCACCAAGTCTCACGTGCTCCCTCATAGCGTTAATTTGTTACATGGAACTACAAAGAATATTAAAGGCTTCAAAACCGCTAAGTGCAATTTTGAGGAAATGACGCTTCATGTTCACTGAAACTCTGGCAGTCAGTCCACTTTATTATTATATTTTTCATTTAAAGCACCCTCAGAGCCATATGCCAATAAAGAGGGAAGTGGATATAATGCAGTAGAGTAAACAAACCAACAAGAGCAGTGAGTTCTGGTAATACGATGATTCTCCTGATTCTACAATGTTAGCTAATGTTTTGCAAGAAATGCTTGTTATCGGTGATGGCTACGATACTTGAGGGAACGTGGTTCCATTCCTGAGATGCGCGGGACATGACATATTGAAAGAAAGACTGTGTAGCAAGAATCAATACCTGCATTACTGAGATGATCGATGCAGTTTTAAATGTACATGAGGCCGCGGTATGAAGTAGTCGTGAAGTGTGTTATGACGGAAAATTTTATGAAATAGTGAAACAGGGCAACTGCGGCGATTAGCTAGCGGAATAGTTGCTGGTCAGTTTCATTAGGGAATTGAATTGAATTGAATATTTGATGTTTATTGGCGCAAGGGCCAGGTGCGGCCGAAGAGCGCCATGCTAGTGATAATGAGTTCGCAGCGGACTGATGGGTTCTGTGATCTTAATGTACCGTGGCTGTAAAGGGGCCTAAAAGAGTTGGTGTAAATTCCATAAAATCTACGTGTAATAAAATTATGGGAATGACTATTGGCGTGTACAATAACGTTAGAATGCATTGAGAAAGAATGATGCAATATATAAAATACGTGAGATACTGAAATTGTCTAGAGCACTACTGCCTCACTAGAGCCCTTGAAACCCAAGGGCCCAGGGGCATGTGCTATACAAAGCGAATTCCTAGCGATATCCTCTAGAAAAAGTATGCGCTACGAAATGTATGGGCTTGTAACATGTAGCACAACATCTTTCAAGAAAGCCAGGACTGCTTTAGTCTTAAAAAGCGGTTCTCCACCAAGAAACATAACCGGATACAGGGGAATGCAATGACGGTATACAAAAAAATATTTCCTCCTGTCTCTTTCGGCTTCCCGGTATTCCAGGAAGACATGCAGGACAGTCAGCCTATCGCCACATCTACCACAGGTTGGAGGCTCGTTAGGGTAAGGTGAAAGTTATGTGTGTCGAATGTGTGTCCTATTCTTAGTCTAGTGAATAGGACGTCTGTTCTTTGTCTTTTCGTAGTTGGGTGCCAGAACCTAACTTGGGCTTAATTAGGTGAAGCTTATTACTCGTTTCTGCGTCCCACAGGCGTTGCCAGTGGCTTCGCAGTTTGCTTCTTAGGAAAGGCTTCATGTCTGTGGCAGGGGCTGCAGCAGAACTAATACCCTGCGATGCTATTGATTTGGCCATTTCGTCGGCAATCACATTTCCCTCGATTACTCTATGGCTAGTAACGCAGCTTTGTAATCGTAGATATCGTAGTAATCGTAATTAGTAGATGTTACATAAGAGTGAGCAGAGTTCATTGAAGACAGGATTTGTATGTTTTGTAAAGGAATGAGTGTTTTTACAAGACTTAATGGGTCTGTGACTATGATTGCTCTTTCAAGTTTCAGTTTCTTGACATGTTTTACTGCAGACAGTACTGCATAGGCTTCTGCAGTGAAGATACTTGTTAGGGGACACTACACGTCAGATTCAGAAAGAGAGGGACCAACAGCAGTGTAGCATACGCCAGCATGGGATTTTGACGCGTCTGTGTAGAATTCGGAGCAGGAGTACTTCGATTGAAGCTCACGGAAATGCATAGCAATTTCAAGCTCAGGAGCGTGCTTTATGACCTTTACAAAGGATACGTCACATTTTATCACCTGCCACTACCAGTGCGGTAATAGTTTTGCTGCAGGCATTAGGCTATGTTCGAGTATGGGGACATCCATTTCTTCACTAAGTTCTCTCATACGCAGTGACAAAGGAAGTCTCATAGAGGGTCTGTTACGGAAAAGTGTTTCACATGTCAAGTCGTTAACTGTCGTGTAACACGGATGTTCCTTATTAGAGCGCACTTTGAGAAAAAACGTGAAGCTGATGTATGTTCTCTGAAAATGAAGTGACCACTCATCTGACTCTACGTATAGACTTTCGACAGGGTTTGTACTAAAGGCGCCAGTGGCCAGGCGGATACCCAGGTGGTGGACTGGGTCTAACATCTTTAGCGCGCTCGGGGCGGCAGAGTGATAAATCAGCGCACCAGAGTCCAGTCGTGATCCAACTAGGCTCCTGTAAAGATTCGGTAGACACTTCCTGTCGCTACCCCATGTTGTGTGAGGTAAAATTTTAAGTAGATTCATTGTTTTAAGACATTTCGCTTTAAGATATCTTATGTGCGGAATGAAGGTAAGCTTGGAGTCAAGTATGACACCTAGGAATTCGTGTTCCTTGTTGACAGGTATTTGTTGTCCATATATTTCGACAGTGGGATCTGTAGCAAGCTCTTTCTTCCTAGTGAAAAGAACGCAAGAAATTTTCTTGTGGTTCACTTTGAACCCGTTTTCGTCTGCCCACTTGGAAACTTTGTTCAAGCACTGTTGTACTTGTCTCTCATAGACTGTTAGGTTGTAGGATTTGAAACCTACTTGTATGTCGTCTATGTAGACGGAATAAAAAATAGATGGTGGTAATACTTTGCGAAGCGTGTTCATTTTACCGACAAAGAGCGTACATCTCAGTACGCCTCCCTGGGCTACCCCAGTTTCCTGTATGAATGCACGCAACAGCGTATTACCTGTTTTCACCCGGAATGTACGGTCGTGCAGGTAGCTTTCTATAACGTCCAACATAGTGCCGCGGATGCCCAGCGTCGATAGGTCAAGCAGGATTCCGTAGCGCCACGTTGTATCGTAGACTTTTCAATGTCGAGAAACATGGATAAGAAGGATTGTTTATGCACGAAGGCTTCACGAATGTTTGCTTCGATGCGCACTAGATGGTCCGGCTGTAGATAGTCGTACTCTAAAGCTACACTGATATGGATCCAGAAATTTATATAGTTCAAGGAAGTGTAAAAGTCGACAGTTTATCATTTTTTCAAAAAGTTTGCATATACAACTTCTGAGGGAAATTGGGCAATAACTTGTTACTAATGTGGGGGTCTTTGCCCTGTTTCAGAATCGGAATGACAAGGGCTTCTTTCCATGCGGTGGGAAGGTACCCCGCAGCCCATATACCGGTAAAAAGCTCTAGCAGGGTAGTTTGAGTACCACTGGGGAGATGTTTTATCATGTCGTACATGATTCTATCGGGTCCAGGTGCAGAGCTATCACACGCAGTCAGGGAGGCTCTCAACTCGGCAGTGTTAAAAAGGCGCATTAAAGGGTTCGTTCTCTCTGCATTTGCGGTGAAGCCTTGCGTTTTGCTACTTGTTGGTGTTTTAGGAAAGCCTTTGGATAATGATCAGAACTGGAAACGCGCTGGAAGTGTTCGCCAAGGGCGCCAGCTTGGTCTTCCAAGCGGTTCGCTTAACCGTTCACTAGGGGTGACGGATGGATTTCTTTTCCATGTAGCCTTTTCAGCCCATCCCATACTTTTGTTTCTGTGTATACGAATTGATACTTGAGAGAAACATCTGCCAAGTTGTCCTCTTTGCCTGCTGTCGCGTTCTTCTTCCTTGTAATTTAACCTGTTTAAATTCTATTAGATTTTCGGCTGTAGGACTTTCACGTAGTTTGTTCCAAGCTTTATGTTGTCTCTTCCAAACCTCTCTGCAATCATCATTCCACAAGGGGACCCGTTTTTTGGATGAGGTGCCTCTTGTTTGAGGAATGAACTTTTCAGCGGCGTCAATGATAAAAGCGGTGAAGTATGAAACAGCATGATCTAAAGTAAAGTAAAATTATCTACAAGATTCCGTGATATGTGGGTCGATTCCCTAAAACGCTCCCAGTCAGCTGAGGCCAATTTCCAGCGAGGGAAGTGTGGAGGAAAATCAAGTTTGTTTACGAAGTTCAGCGTTACTGCGAAGTAGTTACTTCCGAAGGGGTTAATTACATACCATTCTAGAGTGGGAAAGATGGAAGCGGAGCCGATCGCCAGGTCTATTGATGAGTACGAGTTATGATGGGGGTTATAATATGTTGGTTCTTTCTTATTAAAGAGGCACGCACCGGAGGTTAAAAGGAAATTTTCCATGAGTAGAACTCTCGCGTCGCATCGTGAGTGTCCCCAAATTGTGTTATGAGCGTTAAAATCTCCCACGAGTATATAAGGCTCGGGACGCTGGTCAATGAGATTATAAAAGACTGTCTTTTCGAGATGATGGCTCGGGGGTATATAAATGGTAAATACAGTGACCAACTTATTAAACAAAATGGCCCGAACTGACACTGCCTCAAGGCGTGTCTGATGGGCGACGTGTCGGCAGGCTACCGCCTTGCCGGCTGCTATTGCTACACCACCGGAGGCATGTGCCTCGTCACTGTCTTTTCGGAAGATGGTGTAGTTCCGAAGAAAATTTGTGTTGGTAGGTTTGAGATGTGTCTCTTGAACGCACAGCAACTTGGCATTGTGTTTTTGTATTAGTTCTCTAATGTCGGCAAGGTTATACAGAAGACCTCTAACATTCCATTGTAGCATTTGTGTCTCCGTTATGGTAAATGTGTTGGGCGTTGTGTGTTTGAGAGATAGGGATTTGCTCACGGGCCCTTTCGACGCCCCGTGACGGGAGTTTTGTCTTTCTTGGAGCGGTCGAAAGGTGCTCGCCGCTCCTTAGGCGCTGGTGGCGCCGTCTGGCTTGTCGTTGTGTCCATCGCCTCTTGCGAGGCGCTGGGCACGCGCTCTTCCGAGCACTTTGTTTTGACGTGAAGGCCTCGGCACGTTGGACTAGACCTTTGAGGCCACCTGCCCGGCGGTAGATGGCTCCGTCTGCTGGGTTGGCGTAGCAGCGCTAGCTGCAGCCGCCGGGGAGTTGGTGGGGGCGGCGGATGGCGTAACTGCCGCCTCACTGGGTGTGGGTCGGACAGCTGCCGGATGCCGTTGTGGCACTGCCCTGCCGCGCCCCTTCGATAAAGCTGGTCTTAGGCAGGTATGACACCAGCCTACGTGCCTCCTTGTCGATATCTTTTCTTTCACTTTGATCGTGACAATTTCTTTTTCTTTCTTCGAAGACGGGCACGACCACGAGTACGCGGCGTGCTCTCCATCACAGTTTATACAGTGAAAAGAGTTCTCGCAGGCTTCAGACGTGTGTTCATGGACACTGCACTTCGTACATGTTTGGCGGCCTCGGCATCTCTGCGAGCTGCGGCCAAAACGTTGGCATTTAAAACATCTGAGGGGATTTGGCACATGTGGTCTAACACGGACCTTGGTGTAACCTCGGGCAGTATACTTGAGCCGAATGTAAGAATTGTGTGTTTGGTCGCGATTTCCTTACTATCCCGCCTCAGCTAAATTCTCTTGACATTGACAACATTCTACTCACTGAAGCCCCCCAGGAGCTCCGCCTCTGTCAGCTGGAGCAAATCATCATCCGAGACAACGCCGCGGGTAGTGTTCAGATTACGGTGTGGAGTTACTGTCACGGGAATATCCGCAAATGAAACTAGACTGGGCAGTTTTTCATATTGTTTCTGATCATGCAGTTTTAAAAGATCACCACTTGCCATTCTTGATGCCTTGTAGCCTGGACCAAGGACATCAGTTAAAGACTGAAACTAGAAATGGAGAAATATTGCGTACTTGTTTACCTGATTTTTCCGAGTGAATGATGTGAAATTTTGAGAAGTTGGGTCTTTTGACGTCCAAAGAACTGAAATACATCTTCGGTGCACTCTCTTTTCTGAGGGCGATCTGGGAGGGGAGGGAAGGAGCTTACCATAGAAGAATGTAATTTTCGGCAATAACGCCAGCCACCCACCGTGGAGCCCTACAAGGGGACGCTACCGGGACTGTAAAACATGTCCTGCAAACGCCAGCCGTACGTTATCACTATGACCAAATATTAGATAACCTAGGTTGGCTATTCACACAAGGTTAACCCTTGCTTCCTGAAAAAATTGGAAGTAAGCGGATGCTAGGAGAAGACGGGAAAGATGAAAAGTGAGAGAAAGACGAAGGCTGGAGGGAGAGAGAGACAGGAAAAGGCAAGCACCGATTTCCCCGGGGTGGTTCAGTCCGGGGGTGCCGTCTGTGTGAAGCAGAGGACAAAGAGGTGTGTTGCCTCCGACGGGGGGCCTTAAAGATCCAAACAGCCAGCATTGGCTCAACCTCCAGGATCCCCCTTTCTCCAGACACGGCTAAGCCGCGCACGGCTACACGCGGGAGGGGCCGACCCTCGTGTGCTCGGGTAGGTGGTGTCGCAACACACCAAACGCCTGCTGACGCGGACGCCCCTGCGGGGTTCATTAAGGTTTTACTTGCTGTACGGTTATAATTAGAAAGAATGTTACGCGAATGAGATCCCATATTGTGGATGCATATTCAAGTTTTGAGCGTATTGTAAAGGTGCAGTTTTAAAGTAGAAAGTGCTTTGGAAAAGGTGCACTGTAAGTGCCTGAGCAGGTGAATAGCATTGGTAATGACATACTCCATATTGGTCCGATTTAAATTATTTGTAATGTGTACACCAATATATTTATAGGTCACGACAAAATCTTTGGGAACGTTGTTAAGATGGTAAGTGATAGGATTAGTATTAGATCTGGATATTGCAATTTTCATTTGTTAACTACAAAACGCTCATGTACAGCTTGCATTAAATCAGTAACTAGGCTAGCCCCGCACCGTAATTGATGGCTAGAACAGACAACTTGACACAGCTGGCCTACTCCACACTTCTCAAACATGACAAACCAATAACATCAATTTTTCTTTCTCTTCAAACAGCAGATCACATGCCTTAGGACAGTGTGTTCGCAAAAAAGTTTGAAATATACTCGAAGTTTGGCATAACATTTCAGCCAATCAACAGTGGACGAGCAAGGGAAGCCTCAGCATGTGAACTTATCTTCGTCACGGCCCTCACAAAATGTTTGATTGCTGAAACGTAGGCTACAGGCTGAGGTTTCCCTTGCTCACCTCTGTTACTCAACTGAAGTGTTCAATTCCTTGTAACCTTTTTGCACTGTTTGAACACGCAAACTGAGATGTTTTTTTTCAACATCAAACCGTAAATTGAATTTTACAAGGTTCTGTGAGCATTAGTTGGGCGTACTTATATGCTTATTTAGTGTCCTTGTTTATACACAATATTTTCAGAGGCCCTTGTAAGCACTGTCGTCTCAATAACATTCCCCCGCCTTCCTGCGAGTACTCCACTTGTGTCATAGCCTTTACTGGTGCACCTGAACAATGAATGTGCAGCAGAAATTACAAGAACGCACAATATGTTATCTAAAATTTAGCATAAAGCTTTTTTTTTCTCTAGACTTCGTGCCTATAGCAAATGTGTTATGAAGACAATGCGACATTGCAGCGCCAGCTTACCTTACTGAAAGTACATCATTGCCAAGTACTTCTTATGTTCCTTTTTTTAGTGCAGCTGAAACCATCGAAGGCAGACGACGTACGTATAGTATAAAACACGTCAAACAGCACTGTACGCAACGGAAGTACGAGCGTAGCCAAGCACAATATCGTTGTCCTTGCTTCAGCGGCATGCCACACACAATGAAACAACTTCGCTCGATTTCAGCTTTTCATTCCGTTAAATAGATTACTATCTGTGTTTCTGTACGTTGTAAACTCAGGGATTGACGGCATTAGGTCCACCTGACCTGTGCGAAAATTGTAGGCATGTACTGATTCATACACGATTGACAACAAACAATGTAAGCGTACTTGTCGGACGTGCTTTTTTTTTGTCAGTTGAGGCCTCTCGGTCACCTGGCGATATAATAAAGGTATCGGTAGTCATTTTAGAGTATCGAACACAGGAACACCTCTCCGAAAGCGGTAGCAAAACGCCCAAAAGTAGCGAGCAAGCAGCGCGACGAACCCTACCAGCCGCTACCGTAACGGCCATATTGCTCACTACAAAATGATGATGATAGTTTTGATTTTGCCTGCGCCATCTCTCGGTCGCATACTTTAGTTCACAACGCCATCGCTACTCTTATTTCAGTTGCACTGTGGAAGGTACAGTTGCCCTTCTCTAACTTTGTATAGGTGTTCTGTGGCGAAACAGCACTCGCTTGGGTGTCCCAATGAAATCACGGCGTGGGGCACGGCGCTGGATGACCCTGTCGCGAGTTGGCTCGCCGAAGGGGCGCGCTGGTTCAAAGCGGTTCGAGGGCGATTCACCACTAGAGCTTTACGCACGAATGAGTTTGTTTTTTGCTCCAGTTCGCCGGCTCCGAATGCCTTGAAACAATTAACAAAAGAAATGTGTCACTTACAGAGCGATTACCTGCGTGATGTAGTTTTCAGAACCCGAAATCTATAATGTGCGATTTTCAAAACGCGAGATGGATAAGTTAGGTATGATTTGTTCCACCGAATGACGGTACTTACCCTCTATGCCGTTAGTTCATATTTAGATACAATACCGAGAAACGATATATTTTTGCGATACACACAAGGGAGATACTTTTTCGCTCTGCTTCTATTGCAGTGCATCGAATAAGAATATGGAGGACTGTGAGGTAATTGCCGAACTTACTACATGTAGGAGGATCCCCACTGTCAAGAGGTGAGAGCGAGTACCGTAAGTGTGTCCTATTCTTAAGCAGGCAAACAAGTACTACCTGGCACCGTGCTGTTTTCTCACTTATCCAGTTCCCTAGTTTTGGTTTTATCATGTGTAGCTTATGCAATGTTTGGGTATTCCACTCTCCTTGTCAATGCTTCCTCAGTTTACGGCGTAGAAAAGACTTTAGGTCCATGGCAGAGATGTGTCTGTGTCTCTAAAATCTGTGTCTCTAAAATTTACTGAAGTAGCGTTTTTTGTCAGCAGCTCCGTTATCTTTTATACCTTTGCGGCCAGGCACCTAGCATAAGACAGTCACTTGGTTGCATAGATATGCGGAGAACAACAAGCTGTACAGTTCATTCAAAACATAGTTTTTGTTTTCGTAGGCTAATTAGAGTCCATTTAATTTAATTAGCCTTAATTAGCCTTAACGACATCTGTGGGCCTCATGTGTTGAACAGCCCAGAGCATAACGTGTGCTTCCGCTGTGAAGATACTGGTGTGCAGATTTCGTGCCCCAGGGGTCGGAAATGAGGGTCCGAAAGATGGTTAAGCAACACCAGCAGGAGACTTCGAAGCATCTGTGTAAAATTGAGCACAGGAACACTTTTCCAGAAGTTCAACAAAATGTGAATATATATTTGCCTCAGGTGCTCCCTTCGATATTTCTATGCAAAAGATGTCCCACTGAATAGTCTGCAACTCCCAAGTCGGTGGAAGCCTAATAGGAGCCACTTGGACATTCCATAAACGAGGGACTCTTGTTGTTTCTAAGAGTGCATCCAACTCGAGGGACACAGGAGGCCGGATGGCTGGATGGTTACGGAACAGCCTGAAAATGGACGTCTCGAATAGTAAACTGACATGGATGCTGAATATCTGATTTGATTTTCAGGACGCAGGAGAAAGTTAAATATGTCCTTTGTAGATGTAGATACAATTCCTTGCATTCAACGCATAAGCTGTCTAAGTGCTAGTCCATAAAGCACCTGTAGCAAAAACGAATACCAAAGTGATGAATCAAATCCAGCTTCTTCGAGGCACTAGGCGTGGTAGCGTTATACGCTATGGCTCCGTAGTCAAGGAGTGGTCTTGTCAGACCATTATAAAAGCTCAACAGGCACCTTCCGTCCCTTCCCCAGGATGTGCGGGACAAGAGCTTCAGTAGATTCACTATCTTCATACACTTAGATTTCAGATATTTGAAGTGGAGGATAAATATTAATTTATAGCCTAAAATGAGGCCCAAAAATTTATGCTCATGGCTCACAGGTAGCTCTTGTCGATTAAGATAAACAGCGAGGTCAGGGAATATGCCCCTTTTGTTCCAGAAAAGAACAGACGTGCTTTTTTACTGGTTTAGTTTAAGCCCATTCTCGTCAGCCCACTTACACAATTTGTAAGACCAAGCTGTACATGTCGCTCACTGATCAAAATGCTACGCCATTTAAAACCTAGTTGTACGTCATCCACATACAGAAAATAACGCATTGTACGTGGTTCGATATTATGGAGCGAGTTCATTTTGCAACAAATAGAGTGCAACTAAGCACAGCAACTTGTGGTACACCTGTTACCTGTGTAATTAGACGAGATAGCACATCACCGACCATAACATGGAACGTGCCGTTAGACCGGTAACTTTGTATAAGATTCAGCAACTCGCCTGGTATTCCCGTTTCAGCCAGGTCAAGGAGAATTCCTAACGCTACGTTCTGTCATATGCCTTCTCCATGTGAATAAATACTGACAGAAAGAACTGCTTATCCACAAAAGCATCGCGAATATTCATCTCGATGCGGACAAGGTGATTAGTTGTGGATCTACGTTCCCTTAAACCACACTGTAGTGAGTCTAATAGTTTACTTCCAAGAAAATGAAGGAGGCACCGGTTAACCATTTTGTCAAACAGTTTACATAGACAGCCTGTCAAGGCTATAGGCCTATAACTGTTGACCAAAGTTTATTATTGCGTCTTTCCGGGCGGACGGAATGCAGCCGGCACAGAACACGGAGTAGGAGAGTGACAATAGTTTTTTGTGGATTTCAGGGTGTAGGTGCGATGATTTCGTACACTATTCTATAGCTTTCTGGCGCGGACTTGTTACAACCGTTTAGTTCAACCTGAAATTTCGCCATGTTGAACGGACAGTTGTCAAGCTTATTTGTATTTCCTTTCGGATCCAGAGGCAGTTGCTCCGCTTGTTGCCGGTATCTCATAAATGTATCTGAGTAGTGGGATAAGATGGAAATATTTTCAAGATGTGCCCTTATAGATTCAGCTTGGTCAATAGGTGTGTCACCTTATGTGTTTATTAATGGCAGAGGATGAGTTTAGCGGCCTGTTGTTAAGTTCACCCTGTTCCAGGCTTTTATTTCGTCTGTATGTGAATTATAGCTAGATATGTACTATTGCCAGAGAGAGAAACGAAGAGGGAAAGGCAGGGAGGTTAACAAAGGACCTGCCCGGTTGTCTAGCCTACACTTCGGGAGGGGGAAAAGGAAAGTACAGATAAGGAGAGAAAAGAACAATAACAGTCATTCACAGTCAGTGGCAGTGGAATCTCCACGGTCATTTTTTTCCCAGCTTTCTCTTAACACGGCGGTGCGTTTTTCCACCTTCAGACTTTATTTTCTTGAAGCTTATCAAGTTATAGGCAGTTGTATTCGTGAAGGTAACTCCAAGCCTTATTTTGATTTTTGAGGGCTTTCTTCCACTCCTCCTTCCACCAGAGAATACGTCGTTTAGAGGGCAATTTATTCCTTTCAAGGATGCATGTTGACGCAGCATCAGTCATAAACGCTGTCAAATATGACACTATATGATCGATAGGAAGCGTACAGATGTCATACCAGGTCACTTTCTGTACCATTTTCAGTCAGCACAGTGGACTTTCTAATGGTACAGATGTTGATAACACTCATAGCTTTTTATTATTTTCAATACAATTGGGAAACCGCCACTCCCGTATGAATTCTGATCACGTTCCACTCCAAGTATGGCACAAGGGTACTTGATGCAGTGCTCAAATCTATAGATGAACACATTTTCTTTGCCAAGCTGCAGAATGTGGGCTCTTCCCTATTTAGCAAGCAAACACTTGTGGAGAAGAAGAAGTTCTCTAATAATCCCCCTCTCGCATCATATCGAGAATCTCCCCAGAGTATGTTATGTACATTAATATAACCTGCTATAATATAAGGTTCGGTAAGTTGTGATAAAGCTCTGTAATTTTGTTTTGGAAACTTGATAACTGAGAAAAATGCATAAAAACTAACCGTGACTAGCTTATCAAACAGCACGGCTGTGATTGCCACTGCCTCAAAGGTAGTTTGCAGATTCAAATTCTGGCAGGCGACACCATTATCCACCATTATTGCCACTCCGCCCGACTAGGCAAGGCCATCGTTGAGCTCTTTGCGATAGATGGCCTATTGTCGGAGAAAGTAAGTGCGTGAAGGATTGAGGTGGGCCTCTTGAACACAGAGCGCCCTTGGATTTAGCTTATGTAGTATTTTGTTAATGGGATCAAGTTTGTGCATTAGACCTCAAACATTCCAATGTAGTATTTGTGTAGCTTTACTGGAAGTGTTTTGTGCTGTGTGTCAAGATAAATAAATTTACGCCACGAGACCTTTCCAGGTTTCCCGTGATACGTGATTTTTCCCTTTTCCCGGAGCGCTCCACGGAGCTACGCCGTTCTTTAGGCGCCGGACTAGTGTTGCTTGCATCCATCGCCTCTTTAGAGATGCTGGATGACGGCCGCTCGGCGGGCACGGTCGGGGTTTTTCCGGGCCTCTCTGCACGCGTAGGGACCCTGGGACCGGCAAGCTCCGTCATCTGCTGTCCCTTCATTCCAGAGCACAGAACAGCACTGGCTGCTCCTGCCGGAAGGGCTGATGGCGGAACCACCGTCTCACCCCATATGACTCGGGCAGCCGACAGAGGATGTGGCACTGCCCCTCGGCGAGTCACATGACTGCAGGTCGGATTCGATTGATTGTGAAGAGAAAAATGCTTACGCGCTGCTGGGTAGGAGATGTTTAGCTTGACCTTGAGTTGAATTATTTCTTTTTCTTTCTTCCATGAGGCGCACGATAACGAATAACCAGAGTGGTCTCGATCATACTTAGCACAGTGGTTTGTGAAAGCACAGATGTCTGAGGCGTGTGATATATATGCATACTTTGTGCAAGTAGCATGACCTCAGCAGCTCTGAGACCCCCGCCCGAAACGCTGACACGTGAAGCATCGGCACGGATTGGTAATGTACGGTCGTACGCGAAGTTTACAATATCGGGTGTCTAGTGAGTCATGGAGTTCACTTGTTTCAAATGTAATTATTACATGCTTGGTTAGAATTCCCTTGTCGTGCCGCCTTAATTCGTTGCACCTTTACTACATTCTGCTCTTGCCATGTATCCAATAGCTCGCTCTCACTGAGTGCTATGAGGCCATCTTCGGAAATTACACTGGGCACTGTGTTCATTGGCCTGTGGGGACCCACAGAGACAGGAATTCTACCAAACTCAACAGTCTTTCTCTCTTTGTTGTATTGAAGCTTATCACGCCCTTCCAGAAGGTCGCCGCTTCCGATCTTACTTACTTTTTAACCAGAAACGATTGCTTCAGTCAGACATATTGCGACAGCATATGAAGATAATGCACGCACTGTCTTGGTTTTATGTTGGCTATGTAATGAATGGCACATGGGAAATGTTTCTTTGGTATCATGAAAATGTTAAGGGTTTAATCACCGAGCTATCAGGGAGTGGGGGAAACTAGAAGCCATATACACCATTAATGCCCGCTTCCCACCTCGGAACGCAACCTGGGAGTGTCACAGAATTAGAACATTCGATTTTGCGTACGCTAGCGGACCATTCCCGCTATAACCATATTATATATATATATATATATATATATATATATATATATATATATATATATATATATATATATATATATATATATACCCAAGACTGGATATGAGCGAAATGAGCACAAGGCAAAAGCGGGAGCCAACGTTTCGGCAAGTGGACTTTTTCATCGCCTGGCTATATTACACAAGGTTATCCCTTGCCACCCACAAAATAGACAGTTAAAAGAAGTGAATAGAAGACAGGAATGATGGAAAAGTGAGAGTGAAAGCAAAAACACTCAAGAGGCGAACAGGAAAAGGCGACTGCAAATTTCTTCCAGGTAAGTCACTCTGGAGGTGCCGTCTTTGTGAAGAAGAGGCCGAAGAGGTGTGTTGCCTCCTCCGGGGGCGCCTTAAAGGTCCGATCACCCGGCATCAGTTCAACCTCTAAGGATCCCCCTTTCCCTGGACACGGCTAAGCCATGCACGGCCTACATGCGGGAGAGTCAAACACTCCTGTGCTCGGTGCGTGGTGTAGCAACACACCTAACGCCTGCTGACGCAGACACCCTTGCGGGTGCTGAGGTCACGCAGGCATTAGGCCGTCCCCATACTTGGGCCATTCCCGAAGATAATACAATACCGGGCCGATTCGCGGCGCACGTGAAGCAGGCGTTAAACCCTCCCCATACGTGAGCCGATCCCAAAGATATAGCTATGCCGGTCCGACTCGCGCCGGAGGTGATGGAAGTGTTAAACACATGGGCCGATCCCGAAGATAGTGAAATACCAGGCCAACCTGCCGCGGAAGTGCACTCCGCCAATAAGGTGCCCACATGCACAGCCTCGCCGGTCATCCTTCACAGAATGGAAGGGCACTGGGTTTTTTTTTCTTGGAAGAAACGCTTTATCACGATATGCACATGAAAATTCCAGAGGATATTACGTGAATAGATATCCACGATCGTTATTTCACTACCCCTGTGACGGAGACATATGGTGGATATAGTATTCATGAGAGGAGCTTGTTCGTATTGCAATGTAACCAGCTTGTGCTGTGAACATTTACCAAACGTGATGGTCTTCAGCGATCTTAGTGCGTAAGTGCCTGAAGCGGTGCAGTGGCAAGCTACAAACCTTTATACACACTGATTTGCGGAAAATGATGAAGTGTGAGCGTCAGAATCGGGTATTGGAGCAGATGAGATACGGGAGAGATGCGGGTGGGAGTTAAATGCGACTACACTCAACAAATGTACACCCTCTCGGTCGTCTCTTGCCACGCATCAATAATCGTCATCCGTGTTGCTTGTGTTTCCTTTCTTTAAAACGCTGCGCTCGCTACTTTCCTGTCGAGAATTCTCTGTCGGGCTGATAACACGCATGCTGCTCGTGATTTGGATGTACCTGGCTCGCAGCGTTAAAGAAAGGAAATACGGACAAGAGAGATGGTTATTGTGCTGCAAGATACGATCCAAAGGGTGCAATTTTGCTTAAGAGTGTACTGCACTCGAATTAAACACCCGCCTGCATCCTTCCCGTCTGTTATCTTCTGCACTAGCAAGATAAAAGTAGCAAATCTAGTGTCTTCGGCTAAGTAGCTAGGAATGCCACCACCTGCGCAAAAAGTGGCGAACCTGCGCGACGTGGCCTAAATCAGATCAGTCGGCTTTCCTATATGTTTTTCTTCATGAGTAGCCCGCTGGACGAGCAGGGGCACAGTAGACGACCGAAGCTGCCAGAGCGAATATCAGAGCGCCAAAACGTTCTGCTTCCACGTTACTATGTAGGTTATGAGAGATACGTCCCCTGGGAAAGGAAACCTAAACTCAATCGTAGCAGAGACTATTTTAATAATTGCAAAAGCACATTCGGAGGCGTGGTAGTATTTTTTCTAGGGCTGCGCGAGTTCGAGGACCTTACCTAAGAAAAAGGAAAAGCGAAAAACGTGACGTCGATGCCCTTCGGAAGTTCAATATCAAAACAAGAAAAATGTCCCACATACTACACGGAATCATTGTCTATGCCAGATATCCGACATAATTCCCCACATTTGAAAACAGTCTCGATATGTCCGTCGGAAGGCACAATAAATATCCTTCTTTAAGCATTCATTTGACGCCTGTGGGACTTTTCTCTGAACACCAGTTTGCTTGCACAACACGGCCCTACACATATCCCAATCATAATCAGGATTTTTGCAGATGTCTTCGGAAGTACAAATGTCCAGCGCCAGACACCAGCAACAAATTGCTGAGACGTTTCAAGTGGAACTGCAGAAGAGACAGGGCTTCTTTAGGCGAAGCTTGTACTCCCTCACCCTTGTCGCAGTCGGCGTTGCCGTACAAGAAAACTCAAGCCGCGAGAAAATAAGAATTGCTTGTCCAGCTGCGGATTCGAACCACCGACCTCTGGGTTGCGAGACCACCATGCTAACCAATTCAGCCACTGTCTTGTTTTCTTCATTGCCGACTTTGGGATTACACACAAAAAATACACCAAAGATAAAACATGCCAGCAAGGATATTGCTGGCGCGACATATTAACATTTTTTTCAATACTGCCAATTTATATAGCATATGAATCCATGTTGGCTGTTCAGGGAGTGTCAGATGAACATCACTGAGCCGTACTACACCTTCAATAAAGTGATCGTGCGCAGGTCGCACTTTGACATCAGCATTGTTGAACTGCGTTAGAGCTTTCTACAAACTGTGGAGGCCCAAGAGCATTATAGCGTCGTACAAAAAACCTTCTGCTGCTTCCGTTAAGAGTCTTATTGCATGTGGATATAAAGGTAGCT
This sequence comes from Dermacentor variabilis, assembly GCF_050947875.1. Classification (NCBI taxonomy): domain Eukaryota; kingdom Metazoa; phylum Arthropoda; class Arachnida; order Ixodida; family Ixodidae; genus Dermacentor; species Dermacentor variabilis. The sequence goes on from NC_134571.1 coordinate 175,935,307, forward strand.
CTTTCTTTAACGACCTTTGTAGCACGTCCTAGAAAAATATGGGATCCAAGCAATTTTAAAAATGCATGCTCTATCATTTCAGTTTTCTTGCATAAGAAGCAGTTAATTTCCACGCGACAAAAATGCCTTTGTTACGCGTCCATGTTTTAACTGATAATGCATTAGTCTGTAGTTTAAAGAAAGAAAGTTGTAACTGAAGGGTGTACTGGCATTCTTTTAACCCTTTTGATAACATCCCCTGGGCCTCCACGGTTTCACATATGGTAAATCAGTAGAGGCAGCATAGTGCCCATTAGGTCCTTATAAAGTTTTTTCCTAGTAATATTTGCGAGATACTGCATTGAAAACCGCACATCCAACATTCTGTACGCAAGCACGACTTGTCGTAGATAACCTTTGACGGTACGATGCATTGCTTCACACATGCATACCAATCCTGGAAGGTGACGACATAAAAACACTTGCAGGAAGGTACCAAGGAACAAATCATTCGGATCGCGAAGGTACATAAAGCGCAACCCAACATTGTCGCACAAATAAATGTGCCAAGACCCCCTTTCTTTACAGGCAAGAACATGTTTGTGTCACTGGTTCTTTCCTCAAGTTGACGCCCATATGAAAACTGAAGACATGGTGGATTTTGTGGTTGTTGATCGGCGAAGCACACAGCACATTCATGACATACCATACCTTGGACGTAACAGATTGTGGCACGCGAGACCATTGACAGTTGCCGCACTTGCCACGATTAAGCCTTTTCCTGTGCTCTCGCCGCTTTTTCATTCCAGTACGGCTCCGGGTGGCGATAAGGGTCGAGAGGCATGTCTAGATACGTTGTTGCAGGGTTGACCACCGAAGTCGACAGAAGAAGTCTGGTTTTTCATTCCATTCACCATGCCAGAGCACATAACTGTTCTCCCAAGTTATTTGCGCCCTGGTGTACTTGCAGAAGGTTTCAACTACCCCCACGGCCTCATAAATACTATCTCTATTTGAATAAAATATGGTGATGTCATCAGCACATGCCAAAACTCACATTTGTGGACTGTAACTTGAAGCCAGTTATCCGTTAATTATTCTATATGACCTTGCACAAAGGCTCAGGGTGGGCCGCGAACAGCAGGTGAGACAGCGGACATCCTTGGGCCTAACAGAACACTACAATTGCAAACTGTCAGTCAGGTCCCCGTTTACAATGACCCGTGTTGAGCAGTTAGCATAAACCATCCTGGCACCTTCTGTTATCACGCTTCCTACGTTGGAATTCTCTAATGAAAGAACATCGTCGGAAACACGGTCGAAGGCTTTAGAGAGATCTAGTTGCATCGTAGCCACTCGGGCATCAAATACATAACAACATTCTAGCACACTTCGAGCTTCGTGCAAGTTTGTGGCGATGCTTCGACCCTTTATACCACAAGTCTGATGCATGCCAACCAGCCTCGTTATCACACCCGGCAATCGTATGTCCAACACTTTTATAAATATCTTACAATCGACGTTGGTAAGGTTCATCGGGCGACAAGACCCCACTAATGGATGTTTTTCAAGCGCCCCAGTTTTTGGGATGAGAACGATGTGCGAAATTGTGAAGGACAGTGGCGTATGTTTTTGCCGATAGGATTCGGCAATAACTGAGCAGAATCTGGGCTATTATTGTTTTAAATGTTTTAAAAGACGCTACTCATAGGCCGTCAGGGCCAGGTGCCTTGCCAACAGGTAGTGCATCTATTGCGTCCTCCATTTCTTTCACGGAAACCGGCTGTTTCAGATGCGTTCTTCTTCATCCAGCTTTGGCACTAACAACAGAAATTCTGCTTTAAAGCCCCCTATAACGGTACGCTGTTTGCCGAGAAATTTTTTGAAATAATTCGTGACGACGAGCTCGATAACAATGCCGTCCGTCAAACCATCATTCCCGCTCCTTATTTGTCGTATTTCCTTATTATAAACGTATCGCTCTTTGGCGCGATAACGCACGTTTTGTAGGCGTTTACCTGACCCACAGCTTCTCGGCCCGTGCCCGAATAACCACCGCTCTGTAATTTTCTGCATCTCTTTTTTAAACTGAATTCTTATGCTTGTTTATTCATTGGTGTAAGTACCTGGTAGGGAGCATTCTATACCTGTAAGAAACTCAAGTTGCTCTCGAAGCAGCGTTTCGTTTCGTTTGTCTTCATACCGCAATGTGTTACTTGTTTCATTGGCTTTCATTTTTACTACTTGCTTAAAATCCTCCCCCTCTACACCACCGCTTAAAGATTTCACCAAAAGTATCTTCTTTAGTTTCCCATCTACATCCTTAACGAAACCCTCATCCTCCAACGATTTCGTATAAAGTTTCCAAAGTTCCGACCTAAAGTACTTTTTTTCTTTGTTACCAAATGTGGCAATAACTATGAATGTTTGATGTTTTATGGCGCAAGGGCCAACTATGGCCAAAGCGCGCCATGTCCGTGGTAATGACTTCGCAGTGCAATCATGAGTTCGATGAAGTTGGTGTGACGTGGCTGTAGAGAGGCCTTAAAAATGGTCGCGCTAAAGTGCATAAAATCTGTATAATAAGATTATGGCGATGTCTTATGACGTGTAGTATGAACATTTAAAAAGAATGATACGATGTGTAAAAATATATAAGGTTATAAGATATGATAGAGCACTACTGCCTCCTTAGAGCCCTTGAAGAACAAGGGCCTGGAGGCATGTGCTATGCAAAACTGTTATCGCAGTGGCATACTCTGGAGCGAGGATGCTCTACGAATTTTATGGGCATATAACGTGTAGTACGACATCATTTAAATAGTTGAGGACTGCCTTGGTGTCAAAAAGCGGCTCCTTACCAAGAAACATAGCCGGGTGTAGAGGGATGTAATAATAGTATGCAAGCGGAAAATCTTTCTCTCCGTTTCGGCTTCCCGACACTCCAGGAGCACGTGGAGGACAGTAAGCCTCTCACCGCATCTACCACAGGTTGGAGGTTCACTTCCAGTGAGCATATAATTATGGGTGCCAAATGTGTGTCCTATTCTGAGGCGACAAAATAGGACATCTGTTCGCCGAGATCTCGTTGGGGAGGGCCTAAAACCTAACTGTGGCTTTATAACGTGCAGTTCATTATTTTTTTCTGCGTCCCACATGCGTTGCCAGTGGTTTCGCAGTTTCTTTCCTATGTAAGGTTTAAGATCTGTGAGAGGCACCAAAGCAGTATTATTAACAGCAGGGGGTGCAATTGACGTAGCCATCTGGTCTGCCAGAACGTTACCTTCGATTGCCCTGCGGCCAAGTACCCAGCATATGATGATATGCTGGTTAGATAGATAAGCTTTGCACAGGTCGGAGTAGACCTCAGTAAGTACAGGATTTTTATGTATGTAGGGTGACATTAAGGTCTTCACCACACTTAGGGAGTCTGTATATATTACGGCTTTTTGGAGTTTTGATTTCCGTATATGTTTACAGCCGACCCATATAGCATAGGCCTCTGCCATAAAGATACTTGTTTCTGGATGTACTACATCGGATTCCGAAAAAGATGGACCGACGGCTGCATAGGATACTCCGGCATGCGACTGGGAAGCGTCTGTGTAGAACTCTGTGCATGAGTGCTTGTACTGAAGTTCTAGGAAATGCATTCGTATTTCGAGTTCTGGTGCGTGTTTTGTAACTCTTACAAAGGATATATCACATTCTATCACTTGCCAGTGCCAAGGCGGTAGCTGCTTCGCTGGAGGCATCAAGCGGTATTCGAAGATTGGAACATCCATTTCTACGCTAAGCTCCCTCAAATGGAGTGAGAAAGGCTGTCTCACAGAGGGTCGATTACGGAAAAGTGCAGTACATGTAGAATCGTTAATAGTTTCACAACACGGATGTTCAGAATCAAAGTGCACTTTAAGGAAATATGTGAAGCTCATGTAAGATCTCTGCAGATTGAGTGGCCACTCATTCGATTCCACATACAAGCTTTGAATGGGGCTAGTTCTGAATGCGCCTGTGGCCAGACGGATACCCAGGTGGTGGATGGGATCCAGCATCTTTAGTGCACTCAGGGCGGCAGAGTTGCACACTATGGCGCCATAGTGATTGATAGTGATAGTAACCGTGATTGAATGAGGCTCTTATAAATATTCATTATACATTTCCTGTCGCTACCCCATGCTGTGTGTGATAGCATCTTTAGTAAGTTCATAGTTTTTAGACCTTTAGTTTTGAGATATCTTATGTGCGAGATGAAAGTAAGCTTAGAGTCAAGTATTACACCTAGAAATTTCTGTTCTTTGTTGACAGGTATTTGTTGTCCACCCAGTTCCATGCACGGGTTTGGAACCAGGGCTCTCTTTCTTGTAAATAGAACACATGAATTTTGGGGGGGGGTCGACTTTAAATCCATTTTCGTCTGCCGACTTAGATATCTTGTTCAAACTCTGCTGTACTTGTCTTTCGCACACTGCAAGGTTACATGATTTAAAACCTATTTGTATGTCATCTACGCACACGGAATAAAATATAGCTGGTGGTAATGAAGCGCGGAGTGTGTTCATTTTAACTATAAAGGGCGTGCAGCTGAGCACACCTCCGTGGGGTACAACAGTCTCCTGCATAAATGGACGTGATAGTACATTCCCGACTTTCACGCGGAAGGTAAGGTTGGACAGGTAACTTTCTATCAGTTTTAGCATATTGCCACGGATGCCCATTCTCGACAAGTCTCGCAAGATTCCGTACCGCCACGTTGTGTCGTACGCCTTCTCTATATCGAGAAATATCGATAGGAAAAACTGTTTGTGTACGAAAGCGTCGCGAATATATCCTTCAATACGTACAAGATGATCGGTTGTGGACCGCCCTTCTCTAAAGCCACACTGATAGGGATCTAGCATTTTGCTCAGTTCAAGGAAGCGAATTAGTCGCCGATTATTCATTTTTTCAAATGCCTTACAAGGGCAGCTTGTGAGGGCTATCGCGCGGTAACTTGCCACTGAGGAAGGGTCTTTGCCTTGTTTCAAAACAGGGATCACAATGGCTTGTTTCCATGTGGTTGGAAGGTACCCCTAGGCCCAAATAGTGTTAAAAAGTGCGAGTAGTGTAACTTGCGTGTGATTGTGTAGGTTTTTGATCATTCCATATATTATTCTGTCCGATCCTGGTGCAGAGCTCTTGCATGCGCTCAAGGCAGCTCTCAACTCTGCAATACTAAAAGGACTGTTGTATAGTTCATTCTGACAACATTTTCTGATGAAAGGCTTACATTCTTCTATTTGTTTGTGTTTGAGAAAGGATTGCGAATAATTTGTTGAACTTGACACGTTCTCAACATACTCCCCAAGTGAGTCTGCCTGGTCCTGCAGTGTATCGCCCTGTGTGTTTACCAGAGGGAGTGAATATGTTTGCCGCCCTCTAATCCTATTAACACTGTTCCAGGCTTTGGCCTCATCTCTGAACGAGTTAATACTCGATAGAAACTTGTGCCAACTTTCTCTTTTGGCCTGTCGAAGGGTTCGCCTGCCTTGGGACTTTACTTCTTTAAAGTTGATAAGATTCTCTGCAGTGGGAGAAGCGCGTAGCAACCCCCACGCCTTGTTCTGATTCTTACGGGTGATCCTACATTCGCTGTTGCATCACAGTACACGTGGTTTGCCTGCCTGACCACTTACTCCGGATATGCATTTTGATGCGGCACCTATTATGAATGCTGTAAGATAATCCACAGCAACATCAATTTCTAAAGAAGACATGTCAGCCCATGAGATGCTGGTGAGAGTTCGAAATCTCTCCCAGTCGGCTGTGTCTATCTTCCACCTAGGAGCTTGTGGAGGATATTCATATTCTTTACATTATCTTATCTGCATTGGGAAGTGGTCACTCCCATAAGGATTGTTTGTAACTTCCCATTCGAGTTCGGGCAGTATGGACGGGAAAACTATGCTGAGATCAATTGAAGAGAAGGTTTTGTTTTCAAGACAGTAATATGTGGCTTTCTTCTCATTCAGAAGGCACGCACCCGAAGAGAAAAGGAACTGTTCAACAAGACGACCTCGCGCATCTATACGAGTGTCGCCCTACAGGCAACTGTGCGCATTAAAGTCGCCAAGAATAACGTAAGGTTCAGGCAATTCGTCTATAAAGGACTGAAATTCATGTTTGTTTAAATTGTAATGTGGGGGCATGTAAAGGGAACAAATGGTAATGAGTTTGTTTAGGAGAACAACTCGAACCGCCAATGCTTCAAGGGGCGTTCGTAGCTGTAAGCGCTGACAGGAAATGCTTTTATGGATAAAAATGGCAACACCGCCTGATGTTACAACAGCATCATCGCGGTCTTTGCGAAACGTGACATACGGTCGGAGAAAGTTTGTGTGTTGTGGTTTTAGGTGTGTTTCCTGTAGACACAGCACTTTTGGATTGTGTTTTTGGATAAGCTCTTGCACATCATCAAGGTTCCGAAGAAGACCTCTGACGTTCCATTGAATTATTTGTGTATCCATATTGGAAGTCAATAGGTGCTGTGTGTACAGAAACAGAAGTAGCGATTATGGAAATTACAGAGATTAAATTATAGAGCCCTTTCGAGGCCCTGTAACGGGAGTTTCCCCCTTTCTGGAGCGTTCGAGGGAGCCTCGGCGCTCCTTAGGCGCTTGGTGCGCCTTGAGGATAGGCGTGTCCATTGCCTCTAGTGAGGCGCCGGACACGTGCTCTTGCGAGCAAGAAGTTACCCGAGAGAGTCCCGCCTTGGAGGGCAAGACCCCTGCGCCCACCAGCCCGGAGGTCGAAGGGGCTCCTTGAGGGATTTGGCTGCGCCGGCTGTTGCCAGCACAGGAAGGGGCCGGGGCAGCCTCGGCTGCGCCAACCTTCGGGGTCGATGATCCCTCATTCTGGGTTGACGGAGCAGCGCTTGCTGCAACCGTCGCGGGGGCAGATGGCGTAGCTGCCGACTCACTGCTTGTGGGTCGGACAGCCGCCGGATGCCGTTTTGACGCTGCACCATGACGCGCCACTTCGGCAAAGTTTTTCTTTGGTAGGTATGCTACCCGCCTGCATGCCTCCTTGAACGAGATATTTTCTTTCACTTTGATCGTTACGATTTCTTTTGCTTTCTTCCAGGATGGACACGACCGCGAGTACGCGGCGTGCTCCCCATCATAGTTTACATAGTGGAGAGCGTTCTCACAAGTTTCAGTGGTGTGTTCTTTGGCACTGCATTTAGCACAAGTTTGGCGGCCTCGGCAGCTCTGCGAGCTGTGGCCGAAGCGCTGGCATTTAAAACAACGGAGTGGGTTTGGCACGTACGGCCTAACACGGAGCGGGATGTACCCGGCCTCGATTGACTCGGGCAGGACACTTGAGCCATAGGTGATTATTAAGTGCTTGGTTTGGGTCTCTTTGCCATCTCGCCTCATTTTAGTTCTTCTAACATTGATAACATTTTGCTCACTGAAACCCTCCAGGAGTTCCGCTTCAGTAGGCTCAAGCAAATCATCATGCGACCCAACACCACGGGTGGTGTTCATTGTACGGTGCGGGGTTACCTTTATGTGGGTCTCCCCAAATGATACTAGCTTCGGTAGTCTGTCATATTGCTTCTGGTCGCGGAGCTCCAAGAGGAGGTCACCGCTTGCCATCCTCGACACCTTGTAACCTGGACCAAAAACATCAGTCAGGGACTTTGAGACAAGGAATGGTGAAATGTTTCGCACTGCTTTGTTTGGCTTTTCAGAATAAATAACGTGGAAGCGGGGAAAATTCTGGGTTCGGTGTCCAAAAATCTTGAAGACATCTTCCGTGCGCCCTCGTTTCTGAGGGCGATCAACAAGGGAGGGGAAAGAAGCTTCCATGAAAAAAGGTATACATTCAGCAACAGCGCCGACCGCCCACCAGGGAGCCCAACTAGGGGACACGGCAGAGCTTGCATACAAGTCTGCACGACGCCAGTCGTGCGCCGTCACTATAACCGAATATGGTGTACCCAAGGTTGGATAGCCACACAGGTTAACCCTTGCCGCCAGGAGAAAGGAAGTAAAAAGAAGAGAGAAGGAGACAGGAAAGGTCAAAAAGTGAGAGATAAAGACGAAGATTCGAGGAGGGAGAGACAGGAAAAGGCGACTGCCGATGTCCTCCAGGTGGGTCAGTCTGGAGGTGCCGTCTATGTGAAGCCGAGGCCGAAGAGGTGTGTTGCCTCCGCCGGGGGGCCTTAAAGGTCCAAACACCCAGCATCGGCTCAACCCCCGGGATCCCCTTTTCCCCAGACACAGCTAAGCCGCGCACGGCTACACGCGGGAGGGTCCAACCCTCGTGTGCTCGGGTACGTGGTGTTGCCACACAGCAAACGCCTGCTGACGCAGATGCCCCTGCGGGGGGCAATAACTAGATAGTGGTCACTGAAAGACACTGGTTGAACCTCGCACGATGTGCATATTGGAGCAAGTTCAGGCAACACGTAGAGCCTGTCCAGTCGTGCATGGCTATCGCATTGCAGATGTGTGAATTGCGGACGCGTTTTATCTATTGCAACACTTCCGATATGTAATGCCTCTGGGCTTTTAAGGCTTCAATAAATGAAATAAAATGAAATATGTTCACATTTGAGGTTGCGAACTGCTTTATTCAAGACCTCCGCACTTTTATCTCGCACTGGCATACATTTTACACCGTCTACCGCACGACAAACACAATTGAAGTCTCCCAAGAAAACTACTATTTTAGAGCGCAGCTCTTTGGCGTCCGTTCCTGGGTTTCGCGTCGTCGTCGGCCTCGTAACCAGCTCCGCCCCCCTTTCATCCCCCCAGCGCTAGCAGCGACCGACTGATACCGCTGGATGCCGCTGACGCCGCTAGAGAGTCAAGATAACGTGACTGCATAGAACACCGTCGCCGCCATGCAGAAAGAGGAGGAAAGGGTCCCCCCCCTGTATCGGCGTCAGCGGCATCAGTCAGTCGCTGCTATCTCTTCCCTCCTCCCTTTATCATGTTGTCCGCTTGCTGCGCGCGCTTCTGCCCCCATCGTTTGCCGCTGGGTGTACACGCCGCCCCGCTCCCCCCCTCTTCCTGCGAGTCTCCGGTTGTCAAAGCGCCGGCTCGAACTTAATTCCTTTCTTCGCTCCTCCTCCAATGCAACCCCTGTGCGGTGGCAATCAGAGAGCCAGATCGGTGGCGGCAGATCTGTATATGTGCACCGCCCGAGCCGAAATTGCCGCTGCCGTTCGCCCTGTGCGGTGGCAATCAGAGAGCCAGATCGGTGGCGGCGGATCTGTATATGTGCACCGCCCGAGCCGAAATTGCCGCTGCCGTTCGCCACTGCGAAATTATCTGCCAGTTCTTTCTGAGCCATGAGCGAGACGACCGATGGAAGTCCTCCGTCTGCTGCTGCTGCTGCTAAACGAGCTGCCAGAGCAGAGGCCCAGCGCCGTCGCCGTCAGAATCCAGAGGTGCGTGCCGCCGAAGCAGAAGCTTACCGTCGCCGCCGTCGAGATGATCCAGGAGTACGGGAAATATAAAAAAAAATTCTGTGATAGCGCATACATGTGTTGCTCGATTTCTTTGCCTCAATCTATCGAAAAGGTGAAACAGCTTATTTGCTGCGCTCAAATTTCGCATTAGGAAGTAACGTAATCGTCGGTAATTTTTTTCGATACTCGAAATACATCTGAAAACGCTCAAAAAACTGTTTTCTCTCCGCCTCTACATTTGGAGCATACACTCAGCCACTGTCAGTCTGCATCGTACGCACATGACATTCTGCATTCTCAGCCACTGTCGGTTCATCATACGGGCCCTATAAGGCGGGGTTTTATATGCCTGAAGAAGTAGACACATCGCGATGCGTGGGCCACTCAAAGGCGTCCCCTCCAGCCGGAGGAGGACGAGGGAAAGGGTGTGATCGCGTGTTCGCTCGCCTTGCGCCCGCTGTTTCCCTCCAGTTCCGGCCCAGCAATCAGATGGGAAGGCCCCGTTTTATTCGTTATGCCGAAGAGCAGGCTGCGTAGAAGGATCATCAGCGGCCCATGCATAGTGCCTTCGGGTGAAGAACAGGCGGCGTTTGATGAACGCCGCCGGGAAGTCGCGCGAGTAAGGGCTCGTCGTCGACGTGCCGACCTCATCGTTAGGTAGCGCTAAGTCGAGGCGTTCCGACAAGGAAGAGCCGCGGATACTGAGCTTCGATTGCACCCTTCTTCACAGCAGTCAAATGGCGGTCACTATTTTTTCTTAACCTTTTGATACATGGGCCATAAGGTACGCACCATTTTGACACAATGTCATAGAAGCTTTAGACATATTCTAATAATGTGCCGTACTTCTTTGCGGCCCTGTACACCCAGCATTAGTACTCTTTCTTCCACGAGTATTGTACATCGTCTTCGAAGTCTTGAGAAAACTGTGTCGACGTCCCAGAGTTTACATTCCCCAGAACACACACATCTTGCGAACAGTGTACTTCACGACCGTAAACATTACACAATATTAATGTCATGACCTACGCGCTACATAAGCGTAAATATTGCATCAGATTACAGAACGTGTATACCTTGAAAATAAACAGAAATGTGCGCATTTGAATTAATTCTATATTATTTAATTAACTATCGTAAAAATCAAACTATCGTAAAATAAATTCACATCTGCTACGTCAATTTTATTATGCGCTAGAAGATACAAACTGGAACCTGGTTTACGCAGAAAGTGACCCTGACAAGTCATACCGCCTCTTCTTTCACACGCTTAAGGCTATCTATGATAGATGCTTCTCGCTTGTTCAATGCTCCCCGAGGCAAAAAAGAATTCGTAAACCCTGGATTAGTCAATGCTTGTACAAAAAGATCAAAACCAAAAATAAGATGTATCACGCCTTTGTACAGGCACGTGACGCTGCTCTGCTCAACGAATACAAAAAGTACCGAAATAAATTAAATGCATATTTGAAAAAAGCTAAGACTTGCTATTATCAAAGCCTTTTCGCTAGGATATTTAATGATCCTAGAAAGCTTTGGAACGAGGTCAACAATCTGTCCCAAAATTCGAAACTGAAGCGTCCCATAAACATTGCAGCTTTTGCTCATGGTAAAACGGATGTTGAAGCACTCACAGATATGAATGAATACTTCACTAACGTCGGTAATTTTCAGATTCCCAGCAAAACGGCCCTTAGTACCGAAACTCGTCTTGATTCCGTGCAGAAACGCGCCAGCTTGATACACTCAATATCATTCCAGGACACCGTCATAGCACGCGTTAAATGTCAGAAATTTCTAGGTGTGTGGTTTGAAGAAGGTATGTCATGGAATACACACCTAAACAAACTAACCTCAGAACTAAGCAGAAGAGTTGGTTTATTATTCAAATTATCAGATCTCATTCCTCTGCAGCTAAAGAAAGCCATATATTATGCCCACTTCTACTCCCGTTTATCCTCCTGCACACTAGTTTGGGGCACTACAACGACTACAAATTATAACAAACTGGAGGTATTACAGAAGAAAGTGCTGAGGATTCTTGAGAATTATCATGGTGAACCTAAAGATCTACCAACTAATCTTTTGTTTATTAAACACAATTTGCTCAAAGCGAGTAAAATATATGACTACAAACTCCTGCTACATATACATAAACATAACCTGTTACATTCAGCACACACAACGTCAGCTCGTTATGCACTGCGTAACGAACGGATAGCAACACCACGAACACGTACAAATTTCGGAAGGGCTGTGCTCGCTTATCAAATACCTGCATTAATAAAGCGTGTGAATTCCCAAATAAATTTCAGCATGAAACTCTACAAATTCAAGTCTCAAATAAGACGTTTTTTGTTGTATGAGTGAAGAACCCTTTAACACAAGTGCATATTTATTTTTCATGTTTTTATGTTTTCATTGTATGTTCGTAGTAGACATATCTGTATTTGATTTTTTTCTTGATTGTATATTATTTTCACTATTTGAAAATACCCTGTGATGTAAAGTCTTTCAAACTGTTCTTTTGTAAATATATCACTTTGCCTGCTGTCTGTATGGTCCCCAGGCGCCCTCAAGTTGTCTATGACAACTTTTTGCCTGGAGGACCCCAACATTTTGTTGGAAATAAATTGAACTGAACTGAACTAATAAGTGTGCTAAACTTCGTTGGACATGGAATATAGTAAGTGCGTTAGATCTGCATATTTTTGATGGATGGCAAACCCGGTCGTCATCAGCCTTACGTGCGGCTGTTTTGTTGGCGGCGATGGTGGAGAATAGAGGCAAGTTGAGATACTCAGAGGATACGAGGGTTGAGAGTTACAGTAGTTGGTATTGCATAATTAATGTTTCCCTAGCACATTAAACATGGACAGCATAAGGCACACATACAGTGCAATGTGTGCATCTTGTCCGTATGTAATGCTCTGAGAAAAGAGTAGGTTACACGACTCAAAGAAGTCCGACTTCAATTATGGATACGTCAACAAAAAAACTGGTACATGTAACCTGTAGGTGTTTGTCTTTTTATTAATTTTTTGCTGTTTTCTTATTAATTTAAATTAGCTGCCTCTTAAATTGGATATGGCAAATTTGGTTGGGGGAAATCACTTCGTTAAGTGCATTCCTGACATGGATATTGCGCAAGAGTGAGCCCTATCCTGAAGAACGACGCTGCTTGAAAAAAATATTTCTTCAACGATTACGGTACTGCGTAACTGGAAATTTAAGTGAAGCTCTACGGTGGTATTTCGCGATATATTGAGGCAGAGTTTCAGAGAGATATGTTGTAAAATCGGCGATTGTAGGAAATCATGTGCGGGTCAGGCGCGCCTGATCTTATACACGACTCGTCGAAGGTTTCATTGTAATCTCTGGTGCAACGTGGCCTCCAGAAATTACTACAAAGTTCGCGTCGCGCATACAGTCAACTTACAAATCAGTCGCGAACCATGATAAACGAAACAAGCGGCAACGAGACCTAACCAAGCAAACCAAACAAGCTCGAGCAACGTCTAGCGCGAGCAGACCATAGTAGGATAGTAGTACACTGGTCGAGCTGAGACAAGTTACGAGGACGCATCGAGCGGTTGAGTGTTGGTGCGCATCACAGCAGCTCAAATCTTTCATATCACACTAAGGGTTCACTTTTTCACCTTTCGCTGCGGTGCTCACTGCAGGAACGTACGCCTAAAAGCTGTGCTGTAAAGCAAGAGCACATACATTGCCTCCGAAATTAGTCGGCGTAGGATATGAAAAAAATGCAGCGGTAGGTAATAATATAATAATATTTGGGGTTTTACGTGCCAAAACCACTTTCTGATTATGAGGCACGCCGTAGTGGAGGACTCCGGAAATTTTGACCACCTGGGGTTCTTTAACGTGCACCTAAATCTAAGCACACGGGTGTTTTCGCATTTCGCCCCCATCGAAATGCGGCCGCCGTGGCCGGGATTCGATCCCGCGACCTCGTGCTCAGCAGCCCAACACCATAGCCACTGAGCAACCACGGCGGGTCAGCGGTAGGTAAAGGAAGCATGAAAGTCTGCTGCACCGTTCGTTCTAGAGCGCTAAAATCATCTGCAAGTCTCCACAATATGCACTGAGGAAATGGAACTAGATAAAACAGAGGCTTATTGCTTAACGGGAAAGGAGAAAGAAATGTCATCGTTTCGCCCGAAAGGCCAATAATTGATTTCGATCGCAAATTAGTAGTTTTATCGGCCCTATAAGCTTATAGACACATGCAGGCATACTAACTACATTAACAAGCATGGTGTCACGCGCTCAAGTAAACGCATCTCACTCGATCACCGCGGAAACTGGCTGTCGAAACGCTGGCGTGAGGTAACGCGGCAGCAGCAGCGAGCGAAGTGACATTCGTGCTCTATCGCTTCAACGCAAAGTAAGCGCAGAGAACATCCAGCACGCCAAAAGCTAACAGCCACCGACACAGATCGCGCTCAAGATATGGCCCGCGGTGGAAAACTCCCCGGCTTTGGTGGCAGAGGTAATCGTCGCGCGCACGCGCGCCGATCCAGATGGCCGAGACTCCCCCCCTCCATCTCCTCTCCCCTCGCCCTCCCTCGCAACTCCAGCACCTTCGAGTGACTCCGCCGGCCCGGCGTCAGCTTCTCCACTGCATGATGTTTCATGCTTCGTTATCTGCTGTTATCGGGAAGCGTGCGCTGCTGTGCCATTCTTTCTCTATGGCTGTGCGTTGGCCGGCCTGGGTAGTTTCGTCAGTTTCGTGGTTCTCGGCAGTTGTGCGCTTGTGCTCCGCGAGGTTTCACCCGTTTCACGACTCGTACCGCTCGTGTATCGTGCAGTGGTGCACGAATACCTCAAAAACAAGCCCTGCAAGGTTGTTCCGGGTACCTAAAGACAACAGGTGAGCGCGCAGATACAAGGACATCAGAAGGCGCATGTACACGAAAACAGCCCTGTCCATGTGTGTGCCCCATGAGCCTCCGGACGTCGCTGCGCCTTGATTGTGCTACACTCCCCTCTTGCCGGTAGAGAAAGCTGGCAAATAGATGTTTCTTCTCATTGTCACCTGGTCTATGACTTGTATTTTTCTGTGCCAAGTCTCATTCTGCAACTTGGGTAACTTTCCAAGCTTTCCATTCCGCCGTCAGTGCTTTTTCTTTGGGTCACGTTCTACAAACGTACTAACAGCTGAAAAATTACTGTTCGTGTTTGTGTATTATCTCAGTAATCGCCGACGGGAAAACCGCTTGAACAACCTTCATGTGTAGGCATGATACGCTTTTTTTGCTTCCGGAAAGCATGAGCATTGCAAGTGTCCTATATGCAGATTTTTGCAGTTTGTGTTTATTATACAAAGGAGTGCCCAGTAGGTACGACTTGATGCCTTAAGTGACGTAATTTTACTGCTGAGCATTGCATTCGGGGCGAAAGAAAAGTCGTGTTGTTGGCTTATTTCACCTGGTATTTGATTGAGGCATAGGCCTTTCTGCGATTGTTTTCTATGTGCTGTTGCCAAAGCCGACTACCATCTGTTCCCCCTTGTCACCGTTACTCAAGTTGTGGCGAAGTGCAAGATATTGTGATAATGTGTATTTCACTTTTTAGTACAATGTTATTTTTATCCTTCCATGTCTTTTTCATTTTGTTCAGTAGTAATGAACATGTCACGCATTTCATATACTATCGTGCAGGTTTATAAGTAAGCTCTTTTTTGGTATGGCTGTCAATCAAACAAGGTTAGCATTTCATTCTATTTTTAGGTGTTTTGCGTGTAAGTGTTGTTGCCATTACCAGTGAGTTTTCACTTTCTATAGTTGTCATGACTATGTCATACACGTCGTCCAGTTTTGTGAAATATCTTATTGCATATATCAGAAGCTCGCCTACATTTCCGTCTCGAGTGCGTTATATAAAATTCTTGTTTTTTATCTGTGTGTACATGAAACGGCCTTCGCGTTTTCTAGCGATTTCTTTGTTATTTCACCGTCGGTGAACTTTTGTGTTTAGTACTCTTGTATATGTCATGCACCTTTCACTTTTGCTCATATTTTGAGCGTGTATCGCACCAGGGTATGTTTTCGGAAACAAAGTCAAAGCGAGACCAAAGATCTGCTGTGTTGGAAGCGAAATTTTTTATGTCCCGGCACATGCTGATATAATATAAGAAAGGGCAAGACTGCGTGCGTACCAATGCATAGCCCACGGCGCACCACGCGCCAGCTCGCAAGCAATGCCAATGCGCGGCGCAGCGCGCGCATTGCTTGCGAGCTGGCGCGTGTTGCACCGTAGCGCGTGCGCGCGCGATAAAAAAAACATCGGGCTCAAGGACTCATCCTGCTTTGGAGTGCTTTTTTTGGACTTTTTCAGGGACAAGGAAGGGCCTGGCCGCCTCTTTGCAGAGCCGACCTCGAGACCACTCTACTTCGAGGAAGAAAAGAGCACCGGCCCCTTCGCCATAGAGCACCCGTTTCCTGCCGCAAGGCTCGGCCTATTAAACGCAGAAATAAAGACGTATATAAAAAAACGACGCGCTAAGCACAGGTAAAAAGGACACAAAGTAAGCAGCGCGCGGCATGGGGGAAAGGGAGCGGAGTGGGTCGGCATAGTGGGTGCCGGAGTGGGTGCCATGACAACGTAAACAATCGTTAGCGCGGCCATTTTGCTTCTCTGTCGCCCTGCTGTTAGGGCCGTAACTGAAGAAAACCTTGGCGCTAGCGTCGAAAGAGTGTCTGCTCGAAAACAGCCAATGGCAGCCATGCGGAGATTCACCCCTGTGAAATTGCCGCGCGCAGCCGCCACATGGGTAGTTGCAGCGGGAATGGAATGCCGCTTGCTCTCTCTTCTTTCCCCCCGATGCCTCGCATGGTTGGGTGCCTCGCGCCCGGCGGAAGCCTGCACGCTTCTTCCTGATTTTCCTTTCTTGCTCGCGGGCGAGATTGAAAAGCGATCGTCGGCTATCCTTACATGCTTTCACTCGCACATACGCGTAGGGCGCGCGTCGACGGTTATCGCCCTGGGACGCCTCATGGTGACGCCGACTGCGACGGCAGAAATGCTTGCAATTTGGCTGGTGACACTGCATTATAAGTGGTACAATAGCGCGCTGCAACGTTTACTGTGATCCGGCATCCCGACTTTACAGGACACCGCGATGACTTCCGCGGCGGTGGGTGCGATGCCGAACGCTTTTTGCGAGTGCCCGTTCTACAGCACCTTGGCAAGGTTATCTGTCACTGTGAAAGCGTTCAATTCGGGGAATAATTTTTAAATGTAGTGAAACTAGATCAGTGGCCCTTGCCGAAGCGCAATGGGGAACAGACGAGAATACGTGTGGTGCGCATATATTACCAGGGAAGAAGTTTGGGGGTGTAGGTAGTCCAATCGTAAACGGGGATACAGAGCGCAAGAACGAAGCAGGAACACTGGACGAGCGCTAACTCTGAACAATTGATTTATTGTGGAAGCAGCTGAGATAGCTAGAGCAGGTGACGATTGTGTTAGCACGCAGTCTATTCTTTTATTTAAGAAAGAGCTTGAATTTTTTGGCATAGTAGTCACATGACTGCTTTTCCTTTCTTCTTTCCCTTCAGTGCGTTTGTTGCAGTCGCTTTCCTGTGAGTGTATATATGCTTACCGGCTGCGATAAATCAATTGTTCAAAGTTAGCGCTCGTCCCGTGTTCCTGCTTCGTCCTTGGGCTATGTATCCCAGTTTACGAGTGCATATATTACGTGAAGGATTCTATTGCGTCTACGGCTCTTTTGTAAACGATGCCAGAGTACTATCAGCTTTGAGTCATGCCAAATTCAAAGTTTTATTGATCAGTATTATCTGGGGCAAATCAAAGCAATATTAACTACCGATATGTTTTGCATTTGGCACATTGTCTAGGCGGATAGAAGTCAGACATAACGTGACAAGTACATTTGATTTCAGAATGTGGGCTGATGTCGACGGAATTGCCGAAAGAAAAAAAGGCCCGAGTAGATCTGGATGCTTGGTTCACGATAGAGCTTCGTAAAATGCGGCTGTCTTCTCTCTATTTGACGGTTTGCTGTCGCCATAGATGGCCAGCACGGACTTACGCTGTGCGAACGAATAATATAACAAGAACATCACGTCGGGATTATCAAGGCATCCCGCAAGGGGAGACAAAAGCGTTTCGATAAAAAAGCACGCTGCGATGCTTTTTTTTTTCAGTGGTTTGTACAGCCGATAGCAAATTTCTACGGACCAGGCCAGACCATACCAAACAAGGGCGACTGTATTGTTTCCTCCTCGCCACTGCCCAGTGAAGGTGGGGACATATATTGAAGAGGCCCTTGCCGCCTCTATTTGATTGGTTCGTCCGTCCCCGCCATTACCACACTCTCTCCGTACCACGATTATGTCAGAGCTTGTATATCTCACTGTGTTTATATAATGGTTAGTTATAGATTTATTGTCAGAGTAATATATTACTATATAGTAACAACTGGCATTACTGAGGAATATAATCATTTTCCAACACTTCATCTCTCTCCTGTTAGATCTTGCGAGGAGCCCTTAGGGGTTTAATATCTTCTGATAAGTGATACAAGCCCAGCAGCACGTGTGTAGTACCAACAATATTAGTTACATTGACACTGCTTTCATGGGAGAAACGCGTAGCCACAGTTGTCAAAGAATTCGTCGCGCAAGAAAGAGCGAACTATGACAACAACAAAAGACATTTGCAGTCTAGCTTCTCTCGACAACTGCTGGTGAACCAGAATTTTCGCGGAAAGGCCGCTTCGCGCGTACGCTCGCATGGTCCCTAAACTTTTGCGGTAGACTGCACATACACTTAGTCGAAAAACTAAGGCACGTAAAAACTGTCATATAAACCCCGTATTGAGAGGGCTCTGTTTCGACTCGTACAGTCTGAACTCTGTTACTGGCTGCTGGCCCCGATGGTGGCATTGGACCATACGGAGCAGCCGTAACGCTAACAGACAATTCGCTACGGCTTTCATTACGGGTGCGATGCATGTAGCAGACGCGCAAAATTGATTTCGGGCGTTTTGTGCAGCCGCCATAGGCAACATTCTAAGCTTAAGAAAGCCCAAAGATTCGCTTGCTGGGCGTCGATAGGTTCTCTCGGGGCAAGTTGCTGTGCCGTACTTTACCCAGACGTGCTATTCATTCTACTTATGGCTCACGTATTCATTTGTACAGAATTTAAATTAATGGGTCTTTCTAAGGATGTAAACAATAACTTCGGCTACCTTTCGGCTAAAACAGTCACTCTCTTTTTCATTACAGAGAAAGAAGACCGCTTTTGCTGCGCCTGTCACGCTTCAAACCAAGTAACATAACAGAACATACACTATAGCACAATTGCAACGAAGTAAGCGCCGGCAGTATACCGAATATTCTGTCTACTTCTCAGAAATGCGAGACATTCGGCTTACCTCTTGAGGATGATAAGAGCGGGAATTCCTTGACACGTCGTGCCGAGAATCTGCGCCAGAGCCTGCGTAGCTATCCGATGCGGCCGGACGACGAAGCACCACGCTACAATCGCAGCAATATTCAAGATAGAAATAACCGTAAACCCCCCCTCAGCCTAAGGGAATGCCGCTAGTCTTGGATTGCACTGGCTTTCCAAGTTCCAGTGCCTGCTAACGAATACATTTGCGTGACATTTCTGTTCGCGCCTTTCTTGTGAAAATCACAAGCATAATTGATATTGCTGCTGTAAGCTTGTTACCGTGTACGTAATACGATTAATACTTTTCTATGCTGAAGTAACCACACGCTTGATGTATAGTCCCTGCTAAACCAGAACGAATCGGTGAGACCACCAGAGGCTCTGTTCTCGATACGCGTTGCAAAACTTTTTTTGGGGGGGTTTTCATCAAAATGACGAAACATGACGTGAGCTATAGGCTTTTACTAGTAAAACATTTTTTTCTGGTCCTTGGCAGCTATATTGCGGTGTTAGCACTTAAAAAACAGTCAGCGGTAACGTGCAGAACCCCGTTTAACGCACCTGCAATTTTCCCTATATGTGGTGGCGGTCTGAGATAGCCGCCACGTCAGCTTGTTGATTTGCTGAAAGGAATATTACGTCAGGAACTTCACCGGAATGGCCGCTTCGTAAATGTTAATTTGACGTGGTGTTACGTTGCACTCGGCCGCCATTGCAGACATTTTCCGGCACAATTCCTGGTGGGATGATGTGCGCCATATATGCTAATGAGCTACTTTATGCAATGGCGGCTGAGAGGCATGGTATCCCCGCATTTTACCTGTCCTTTGGGACCATGAAAATATTTTGCTCGTAATGCGCGCCTACCGTCGTTGCATCGCTCTCGGTGCGGACTTTTTTGTTTTAAGCGATCATTTTAAAACGAAGCTTTCTTTGCCTCTTCTCTCGTCTTTTCTACTGCTGCTGCTGCGATCCATGTCTTGCGCGAGTGTACAAGGTCGTACCACTATTAGTAAGAACATGAAGCATTGTGGCCGCGCATTGAAGCTAAGCGGCGCAGGCTCGCAGGGGCTTCGTGTCGTCTGCTCATAGTGTTCCTGTATATGCTCCCTGCGGGAGCGTATACAGGAACGTTATCTGCTCAAGCACCGGAGCGCGCCGTGCTTTAGCAGATGACACACGACACGAAGACCCACCTCCAAGCCCCTATGCGCTTGCGCCGCTTACTCGATGCGCGGCCACCCCATGTGCGCTGGCGCTCCTCGGAGCGCGGCCGCACGGCGCCGTGTTCTTACTGAGAGCGCACGACCCTATCCATGGTAGGGGCGCGGGAGAAGCATCTGTAAACCCTTTCCAATGAACACGTCGTGGGCGTTGCCACAACGCCCTCTCTGAAACTCCCTGGCCATAGAAAACGCCCTGTGGACGGCTTTAACTACGTGTCCCAACCCGCCTTGGTTGCTTATTGACTATGGTGTTAGGCTGTTAAGGACGTGGTCGCGTGATCGAGTCCCGGCCAGGGTGGCCGCATTTTGAGGGGGCTTCAACGCGAAAACACCCGTGTGCTTAGATTTCGGTTTTTCGACTCCGTACTACGGCGTACCTTAAATTCAGATTGTGGTTTTGGCACGTGAAACCCCTTGATTTTTCACTACGCGTTACACTCAGCGCTCGCTACTTTCCTATAGAGAACGCTCTGTCACGCTTATAGTGCACAAGCCGTTCGTGGCTGCGATGTATCGGGCTGGCAGCGTTAAAGAAAGGTAATTCGGGCAAGACAGTTGACGATTATTCTTTTGGGACAAGATAATAGCCAAAGGGTGTAATTTTTTTTAAGAATGGACCTGCACAACGTAGAATGAAGCCCATTTCTTCCCGTTCTTGAAAACACATTTTAGCGGACATCAGGAACATCTAATGAACTGCTAAACCCTCCCCAATTTTTTTTTTCCAGTGTGTCCTTCCGGAATTTCAGTCACGCCTACCGAACCTTAAAGAACGTGCTTGATTCAGAATGTCTGTGTTTATTATTCCTTCCTTGCCACGTTTTTTTCCTTTTTGAAAAAAAACCCGTTTTCCCGATTCCTTCCGAACTGGACGGTATGCAGGATGCACTGAAAGATCCAGCTTTCCCAGGCATCGGCTTTTACTTCACGTGGGTACCACGTGCCGCGCGACGTTTTATATTACGTCACGGAAAAATATGCGACAAAAGCGAAAAGGACGTAGGAAGTAAAGCACCGGTTTTTTTTTTTTTTCGTAAGTGCGCCCCCAAAATACGAGTGAGGGCCTACTACAGCGAAGCTGTATATGGTTAGCCGATTCGTCCGCCCGGCCGTCTCTTGCCTGGGCTCTGCAAACACCTCCTGCGCAACCCAATGAGCATTCGCAAGGGAAAATATAGAAAGAGAGAAAAACAGCGCGCGATTGGCTGCGCCAGTAGTGAGGTCAGCGGGGGGAAACTCCCCAGTTTCGGTGACAGAGGTAATTGGCGCCATCTATGGAGAGGGCGAACCCGGAAATCCGTTTCCCTTGCATGACCTCGTAGATCGCCGCACGCATGTGCGCCGATCCATATGGCTGAGCCCTTCTCCCACAACTCTCCCCCTTCCTCCTGACCCCCTCGCAATTCCCTCACTTTTGACTGTCCCCGCGCGTGCGCCGTGCGGCCCCGCCGGCCCGGCGCCCCCTTAGCCCGCTGCATGACGTTCCATGTTTCGTTATCGGCTGTTATCGCGAAGCGTGCGCTCCTGTGCATTGACCGGCGTGGGTAGTTTCGTCAGTTTCGTGGTCCTCGGTAGCTGTGTGCTTGTGCTCCGCGACGTTTCACCCGTTTCACGACTCGTACCGCTCGTGTATCGTGCGGTGGTGCACAAATACCTCAAAAACAAGCCCTGCAAGGTTGTTCCGGGCGCCTAAAGACAGCAGGTGGGCGCACAGACCCAAGGACTTCAGAAGGCGCACGTACACGAACACAGCCCTGTCCATGTGTGTGCTCCATGAGCCTCCGGACGTAGTTGCGCCTTGATTGTGCTACGCTTTCCTCTTGTCAGTAGAGAAAACTGACAAATAGATGTTCCTCCTCATTGTCACCTCGTCTATGACTTGTGTTTTCCTGTGCCAAGTCTCATTCTGCAACTTCAGTAACTTGTCGAGCTTTCCATAGCGCCCTCAGTGCTTTCTCTGTGTGTCACGTTCTACACACATACTAACAGTTGAAAAGTTACTGTTCGTGTTTGTGTACTATCTCAGTAACCGACGATGGGAAAACCGCGTGAACAACCTTCATGTGTAGGCATGACGCGTTTTTTTTTTATTCTGGAAAGCATGAGCATTGCAAGTGTCCTACATGCAGATTTTCGCAGTTCGTGTTTATTATACAAAGGAGTGCACAGTAGGTAGGACTTAGTGCCTTAAGTGACGTAATTTTATTGCTAAGCACTGCATTCGGGTCGAAAGAAAAGTGTTGTTGGCTTATTTAACCTGGTCTTTGATTGAGGCATAGGCCTTTCTGCAATTGTTTTCTATGCGCTGCTGCAAAAGTCGACTACCTTCTGTTCCCCTTGCCGATCGTTACTCAAGTTGTGGCCAAGTGCGAAATAACGGGATAATACGTATTTCAGTTTTTATTACAATGTTATTTTTGTTCTGCCATGTTTCTCAATTTGTTCAGTAGTAATGAACATGTCACTCATTTCATAAACTTTCGTGCAGGTTTATAAGTAATGTCTTGTTTTTGGTATGGCTGTCAATCAAACAATGTTAGCATTTTCTATTCTTTAGGTACTTTGCGTGTCATTGTTTTTGCGATTACCTGTGTGTTTTCTCCTTCTATAGTCATGACTATGTCATTCATGTAGAACAGTTTGGTGCAATATCTTACTGCATAGATCAGAAGCTCGTCTACATTTCGGTCTTGAGGACATTATATAAAAATCTTGTTTTGTTTATGTGTGTGTACATGAAACGGCCTTCGCGTTTTATAGCGTTTTTTTTTGTTATTTTACCGTCTGTGAGCCTTTGCGTTTAGTACTCTTGTATATGTCATGCACCTTTCATCTTTGCTCATTTTTTGAGCGTGTATCATACCACGTTATAAGAAAAATCTGTTTTCGGAAACGAAGTCAATAAAGCGAGACCAAAGATCTGTTGTGTTGGAAGTGGAATTTTTTTATGTCCCGGCACATGCTGGTATCAGATAAGTATGGGCAAGACCGCGTGCGCGCGAACGCTTAGCCCACAGCGCACCACGCGCCAGCTCGCAAGCAATGCAAATGCGCGGCGTAGCGCGCGCATTGCTTGCGAGCAGGCACGTGGTGCACCGTAGCACGCGCGCGATAAAAAAAGAACGCGCTGCGTACAGGTAAAAACAAAAAAAGAAGTAAGCGGCGTGCGCGGCATGGGGGAAAGGGGGAAGGGAGCGGAACGGGTCGGCGTGATAAAAACAAAAGAAAAACGTTTGGAAGAGGCGCCGCGCGGCTGCTGTTCCTGTTGCCATGACAACGTGAACAATCGCTTGCGCCGCCATTTTGCTTCTGCGTCGCTCTGCGGTTAGGGCCGTAACTGAAGGGGACCTTAGCGCTAGCGTCGAAAGAGCGTCTGCTCAAAACAGCCAATGGCGCCCTTAGCGCAGATTCACCCCCCTGGTGAGGTCGTTGTTCGCCGTCTCAGCTGAGCGCGCGCTGATCAGTTTCTCTTTAGTCCCGAAATGGGTAGACCATGCGATATGCGTATTCCTAGGAAGCCGACAGCTCTCGATGAGCAACTCTGAGAGCAGAACCGGGAGCGAGCTCGTCTATGCCGTGTCGATGCTGCAGCTCGGACACAAGAACACGCTCGTGCAGCTGAGCGCAAGCAGCAACTACGTGTTCAGGGATCCGGCAGTCAGCTTCGCTGGTTAACCATCTGTGCGGAGTGCTAGGGCAGTAAGATATATATGTATATGTGTATGCGTGTCTGTGTGACGCGAGCAAGAGGTTGTGGGCGTAGACAAACATTGTCGTTGTTGTTGTTGTCCTGAGTGGCCGTGGCACATACCCACAGTGGGGATTGGCCAAGAGTCGGGTTGTTCAATTAGGTGCATAAAAATAATAGTAATAACAAGGGAGTCAGCAGTTTGAGCGTTGGAGTTTAAAAGTAAATGTTTTGTGTTTGGAGAAAAAAGGAAAAAATCAGATGAAAACCGGGTATAAACAATAATAATAATTAATAATACTAGATAAGAAATAAAAGAAAGCTATTCTTTGGAGGGAGAACGATCAGTCTAAGATGGAGAGAGAGAAAACATTTATTCGTCATGAGATTGGGCGACTTCCTCGAAGGGTGGAGCCCTTAGTTCAGGGCCCCATTGGCTCGCGCCACTCCGCGTGCCCGCCGGATCAGCGAGCTGGCCCGCTGCGGGCCTGCAGCGGGCCCGCTCATACCCGCTGCTCTTGCGGGTCTGAGCTGGTCAGCGCAGTCTCCCAAAAGTAAGGTGGAGGAATAGGGGAGTAGCCCGGAGGGTGTCGGCACTTCCAGGTGCAATGATATACTGTGGGCTTTGCTCCACAATAGGGACAGTATGAGGGATATTGTGTAGGATGGAAGAGGTGAAGATAAAAGAGGCAGGGAAATGAATTAGTCTGAAGCTGTCGCCAGGCGACGGCATCTTCTCGATTAAGAGAATTATGTGGTAGAGGGAAGTGTCTCCTGGTATCTCTGTAATATTGTAGAGTTTCAGTGTAGTTCAGTGGTTCTGTCGGTGCGTCGTCTGGGTTGGACAGCTCTTCCAATGGCGCCCGGTTAGCGTGCTCTCGGGATACCGCATAAGCGCGTTCATTACCATGGAGAGAGGCGTGTCCAGGTTTCCAGATGATACGCACCCTGTGTAACGCTGTGGGGTGTGATGATGTAAGGATGCGGTGTGTGTAGGGTGTCACCCTCCCTTGTGCCAAAGTCCTTCCTGCAGGCGGTCTGAGAATCAGTGACCACTGTGATAGGTCCATCCGGCGCCGGCATGGTTGAAACGTGTACGATAGCTAGGGTGATGGCTGCCTCTTCCGCCATGCCACTGTCCACATTGTTGAGTGTCGCCGAAGCCCTCGGAATGTCTGCACTATCTAGTAGGATTAGACATAGGGCACGTTTCTGTGGTTAGTGGGCCATGTCGGTGTATAGAACTGGTGTGTTTGATGTGTCATCGCCAAAGAGTCGAGCCAGGGCTTGTGCTCCTGCCTTTCTTCGACCTTTATGACTGTCAGGGTGCATATTCCGGGGAATAGGGGCCACGTGAACTTTGTTGCGAATGCTAAGCGGAAGAAGTATGCGGTTTTCCTGTTGTGGTTTGTGAAACACCAACCAGAACGGACAACAGCGTAAGCAGGGATATCTGCCCTGACCTAAGAATGGTCAAGGGGTCGACTCAGTGCGCCTGGAACAACCTACTGGAGAATCTGGGCAGTGACCACAGCATTCTAGCCACAGAAGTCCAACTGGTGGCCATACGCACACAAGAACATCCAATTAAAATAACGAACTGGGACATGGAAATTGATTTGTTTCAATGAGGTAATATTGGATTGCCAAGCAAACATTTCTGTGGCTGAACCCAATAATGGAGGTTCAAAAGGTAGGATCACAGGCTCTGATAAAGTTAGACCGATAGAGCGTAGCGGGATTTCGAGTAGTCGTTTTCTTATAATAGAAAAACGTCTGCAAGACAACAAGAAATGGTCTGTTGTCTCCGCTTCGCCACCGAATGAGCATAATGGTGAGGGGACCAGACCAGCCCTGTGGAGGTAGAAGTTCAATGCAGGTATACGGCAGCGCAGCCTTGTGATGGACACTTCAATTTTCCGTGTTCTGCAAAAATTTATGTGCCAAGGGTGTAGGAGATGTCCGTAATTCACAGAGTTGGTAATTGTGGAGCCTGATACTGCCTGTATAATGACACTCTTGCGAAATCTAGCAGCGGTAACATAAGCAGTCAAATGGCAGCAAGGGAGAATCGGGCCACTTATCGGTGTCTTGGCTAGAGAGTCTGCTATTTCATTTATGATTAGTCCTTTATGACCAGGCGCCCAAACCAAACGCACGCTTCTCAAGTACCCAGGTGCCAATGAATGAAATGTCCGCATCACGCGAGAATCACTAGAGGCAGTAAGGGATGAGCACAATGACAACGAATCAGTTACTGTCACGGCTGACGTAATTGATCGTCCTAATTTGCGTAATGCCAGCACCACGTCCCTGAATTCGCCTAAAAATAGCGGTATGAAATTTGGCAGCCGAAGAAGAAATGTCCAATCGAGAATCGGGGAAAATATTGCTATACCAGACTTTTCTTCACATTGTGAAGCATCTGTCGCAATTACAACTTTTGTTTGAAGGTTTTTGAGATGGTCTTGTAATATACCGTCTAGAATACGGTGTGGAAGTAATTTTGCATTATTAGGAAAAATGTTCTCGAATTGAATATTCGTTGCAACAGCTCTGTCGGGAATAGGAAGTACATCGCATATGCGCACGCCCAAAGAGTCAACAGTTTTTGCACGAATATAATTTGCGCAGTATGTAGTCGCGGCCAGGTGACACCGAAAAACAATGCAGGTTCGGAAATAGAAATTGTTTGGGTATGACGCAGTGGTGACTCATAAATCTTTCAGAACGTCTGCACTGTCAAAGCCGGAACCTGCACGAAAGAGGAGGAACACGGGATTCTAGATAAAGAATAGAATTTGCAACAAATTTAGGAAGACCTGAACACAGACTTAATGCTTCTCTTAGAGGATTAGAGGACGGGACATATAGGCTGGAGCTCCAGAGAAGAGCACGCAACCAAATTCTAATACAAGGCGAACGTACATACGATATATCATTAGGAGTGTATCTCTTCTCAATCCTATTCGACGACTGCTCAGCCTACGCAATATGCCAATTGCACGGGTACCTTTTGCAGTAACATGATCTATGTGTGAGCGCCAATTGAGAGAGGCATTATAAATTATTCCGAGGTATTTAACAGATTGCACCTGTGGTATGTCCTGAAGGTGGTAAGACAAAGAAATGTGCACTATGTCACGTATCGGAAAAGCGAGAACAGCACATCTGTTAGCATTGAGTGTTAAGTGCCTAACATATTACCACCTCTCCAGAGCCTAAAGGTAAGATTGCAGCCATTGGTACAGGGTGTGGTTGTCGTTTGCAGATGCAAAAAACGCAATATTGTCTGCATAAACATAAGCAGTTACTTCTTGATGACAAGGCAGTGTGCTCATGGGAGTATTAAAAAGCACCGGGGAAAGGACTGAGCCATGCGGTACGCATCTCGTTTGTTTTTGCTTAGAAGAAGAAACGCCGCTTTCGTAGCAATAGAATTCTCTTTCACCTAAGAATGACTGAATCCACGCTATTATATACCCAGGGACACCACAGGAAGTTAAACGATTGATCAATACAGTGTGCTTCACAGTGTCGTATGCTTTAGCGATATCGAGCGTCACTAAGGCAGCGTATTGCTTGTGACGTCGAGCGAGTTGTATTCGGCTTTCTAAGTCGACGAGGGCATGCCAGATGGAGCAGCCGGCCCTGAAACCAATCTGATAGGGACTAAGAATGGAATTATTATTAATGAATTTCTTGATACGAGGTTGAAGAAGCTTCTCAATGAATTTTACTATGTTTGATGTAAGCGCAATGGGCCTATTGTTCTGCAATACATACCTTCCTTCTTGTTTCTTAAGCATCAATATTAATTTGGCGAGCTTCCATTGCAACGGAATCCAAGCATATTTAATTGAATAATTCATCAGGTCTAAAAGAACGTTAGGCGAATCCTGTAACAATAATTTTAACATTGCATTTGTGACACCATCAGGGCCAGGGGCTGAATTCGCTAAACATAGTGCAGGCTCATTTAGTTCAGCTAAGGAAATTAGAGTAAAGCCATCCCAAGGATCTAATGTAGAATGAATAGCCGGGAGCCTGGCCGTTCTCTAAGCCTTCGGCAATCTCTTTTAGGGAGGCGCTCAGTTCCTGCGGGGTCAAAACAATTGATTCTAATGTTAAGGGTGTTGGTAGCACCTTCCTAAGACGAAGGAATGCAACTAAAGCACGTTTATTTTTTAAATCACAGAGATAATCGTAATGCCTAATATCTTATTCCTCTTTGGCTCGATTAATAGTACGCTTAAATACACCAGCGTGAAACTGATAATTTTTCCAATTTGTCGGGCACTGATTATGCAGAAGCATTTTCCAAGCGGCCTTTTTTTCTATAGTCCCGCGTACACTCATTATTCCACCAAGGACAAGCGGTGCCTTGAGCCGAAGGGATGACAAATTCAGCTTGCTTCCGGGAATGCTCTAGAATTGATCAAATGGTTGAAGCGATTTCCTTATCATTGGCAATGGCAAGTTTCGAAACGGCAGAACGCAAGAAAGTCTTAAATTTCGTACGGTACACAAATGTGCATGCATATTATTCTAAAGATGTTATTGGACAATTGAAAATGACACAGGAAGATGATCACTGTTGGTTGCTGAGTCAAACGCTACCCACGACAACACCTTGATGCCAGCGCTACAAACTGTTAAATCTAACACTGAACGAAAGGGACCTCTAGCAAACGTTACTTGTCCTGTGTTCTGACATGAAAGGCGACTATCAACAGTCCGCTTCCATAGTCGCTTACCACACAAATCTGTTTTTAGCCCCCACAACACGTGATGCGACTTAATATCCTCTACAAAAAAAATTTCTTTTCTACAGGCAGCCACAGCTCTATCAAGTTGGCGTGTACTTTGCACACCGGTGGGGAAATAAGCATGTATAATTGAAAAGGGATGGTATGCTGGGAGACATAAATCTATGGCCAAAATTTCGCAGTCGCAGTCCATGATTTGAAAAGAAATTTTTGCCTTGTGACAAATTTTACTGGAAACAAGTATCATTAATCCTCCACCGCGCGAGTCTCAATCTAATCGGGAAGACGGAAAACCTTTTAAATGAAAAATTTTCTCTGGTGAAAGCCACGTTTCTTGAAGAAGTAAGATATCTGGATTGAATTGAATAGATAGACAAGATAAATCTGTTAAAGCTGAAAATATAGAACGACAGTTCCACTGCAGCACTTTCAACTGTCCAATGGTGTTGAACGCACAGCAGCGGAAACTGCTGCCTTTAGAATACTTTCTGTAAGCTCAGGAGATGGTTGACTCTTTTTTTATTTTTGGTTTATAGTTTTTGAAATTAGAGACCCCATACGTTTAAAAGCTCGAGTGTCAAGTTCCATATCTGTGACACTAACAGTGTCTAAATAAGAGGGCTCATCCTCGTCTGGTTGGACTAGCGAAGTTGTGTCTGTGAAATGTTCTGCAACTGTGGAAGGCGTCTCTACCTGGTTGCTAGGCATTCGAGGTGTGGCGTTAGATACTGGGGAGTGCATTGTTGTCTTAGTGGTCTGCATTATGCGCATCATGTGACTCGAAAGGATTTACGCTAAGCAATCAGAGAGAATGGATATCAATTTATCCACAGCTTTAGCCATTGCTTTTCCACAGCAGAGTCAATTGTTTCTCAGAGAAAAAAATTCATGCTTGGAGTGTTGCGCGCTGTAACACCAGAGTATCCGAAGGCCCTGTCTTTGATAACTGAAATTGCATCTCTTCGGGAGCAGCGACGGTGGTCGATTATTTCAAGAATTTGTATTTCTTGAGCGCGCGCTGAGCAGTTCGAATAGTCTTCTGGGTGTTGTACCCAACAGAGGCAGCACTTTTGAGATTTAGCAGAGCGTTCACTTGCAGAATGACCATCCCCACAGGTGCGGAAACGCAAGCTAGACTTACATCCTCCTGCGCTGTACCCGAATCTCCAACAATTCTGATACTGGACTGGACGTGATGCAAGCGTCTCTACACGGAACACAAGAGGCCACACCTTTATTTCAGATGGACATGATGTGACCACAAAAGTTGCAAGTACAGATTCTGTCGGAACCCTCTCGTTATATGCCAGTCGTTTGCAACGGTAGATAGCAATGACGCCTGCTGCGGATACCTTGTCCAGGGTTTCAGTAGGACTTAATCGGGAGTCTACGCCCCGTACAAGACCCTTAGTGCACGCAAGGTGAGGCGGAACAAAAGCACTCACTGGGGTGGAAGCGAATGAAGTGCATTTCAAGAGGTCTTCAACACAGGTCTGGTCGGATGAACGACAGACTATACCTCCCCGTTCGAACGCTCGCACATCGGTGATGGTCTGGAAGTGGTTGGACGTTGTCTTAAGTGCCTTCTGGACAGCCTGTGGATTCATGATCCTGATGGAACCGCCATTGGTAGGCAAGAGCGTCACAGGAATTGTGCTGACGCCACTGCGAAAAAATAAATCTATTGGCAATTCAATAGGTGGCAGGGATGCTGACGAGGCGGATCGCGCCTAGCCAGGAGAACTGGCCGACATCTGCTCAAGATGGCTGACGCAAGGAATGCCAATCATCATCATCATCATCATCATCAGCCTGGTTACGCCCACTGCAGGGCAAAGGCCTCTCCCATACTTCTTCAACTACCCCGGTCATGTACTAATTGTGGCCATGTTGTCCCTGCAAACTTCTTAATCTCATCCGCCCAAATAACTTTCTGCCGCCCTCTGCTACGCTTCCCTTCCCTTGGAATCCATTCCGTAACTATTAATGACCATCGGTTATCTTCCCTCCTCATTACGTGTCCTGCCCATGCCCATTTCCTTTTCTTGATTTCGATTAAGATATCATTAACTCGCGTTTGTTCCCTCACCCAATCAGCTCTTTTCTTACGCCTTAACGTTACACCTATCATTCTTCTTTCCATAACTCGTTGCGTCGTCCTCAATTTAAGTAGAACCCTTTTCGTAAGCCCCCAGGTTTCTGCCCCGTACGTGAGTACTGGTAAGACACAGCTGTTATACACTTTTCTTTTAAGGGATAATGGCAACCTGCTGTTCATGATCTGAGAATGCCTGCCAAACGCGCCCCAGCTCATTCTAATTCTTCTGATTATTTCAGTCTCATGATCCGGATCCGCAGTCAGTACCTGTCCTAAGTAGACGTATTCCCTTACCACTTTTAGCGCCTCCCTACCTATCGTAAACAGCTGTTCTCTTCCGAGACTGTTAAGCATTACTTTAGTTTTCTGGAAATTAATTTTTAGACCCACCCTTCGGCTTTGCCTCTCCAGGTCAGCGAGCATGCATTGCAGTTGGTCCCCTGAGTTACTATGCAAGGCAATATAATCAGCGAATCGCAAGTTACTATACCTATATATACCTAAACCTCCTATATGAACACAACAATCAATGCCAATCATCCAGGAACTAAAACAAGGTTAGTCAGACACCCAAAATCACCCGATACTTAGCCAAAACACCACTGCAGGTCAAAGAAACGGTTGCTCTGTCGAATTCAACAGGAACCAGGGAACCAGGAACGTCGACGCTCTGTCGAGACTTCTCGACATAATCTTTGTCTCCCTCTTCTTTCAGACACAGTCTTGTCTGTACGATGTTTCCTATTTCCCCATCTCCCGCAAGAGAGTGGGCGCACCAAACAACATTGCACAGTGCATGAAGGAGAGATTTATAAATGAAAAGTATGAAACCGACAGCTAGTCCAATGACCCAAGATAGTTCTGGAATTAACTTAGAAGTTAATGCCTCTCGAACTAGCAGAGTCCTATAAATACCTAGGTGTCACTGTATGCAATGATCTGTCTTGGCATAAACATATTTCTAACATCATATCATCTGCTAATAAAACACTAGGTTTTTTAAAACGTAATCTCCGCCAGGCACCTCAAAACGTAAAACTGCTTGCCTACAAGTCCCTTGTCCGGGCAAAACTTGAATATGCATCTGCCATCTGGAGCCCGCACCAAACATATCTTATCACCTCACTTGAATCTTTTCAGAACCGCGCTACTAGGTTCATTCACTCACAATATTCATATGATGTCAGTATTTCCGCACTTAAAACACAATCCGGACTAACATTACTGTCTAATCGCCGACGCGTTGCTGGTCTTATTACAAGTTCTTTTTCAGTACCCTTCATCATGCGCCATACATCGTTCCTGCGGCACGCATCTCTCACCACACCAGTCATCCGCAGCAAGTCGCACGCCCGCGTGCCCGAACCACTCATTTTTCCGCCTCATTCATTCCTCGAGCAGCTAAAGACTGGAACGGCCTTCCTGCTGACATTGTTAGCGTCACTTGCCTGTCTTCATTCCTACAGCGTGTGATTGATCACTTTGAATATAACTTATGAAGTGTACCAAATGTAGAACTTATGTTAAACCCACCCCTTATGTAATACCCCCTCCGGGGGTCTTTAAGGACAATAAACTGAACTGAACTGAGAAGTTCATTGAAAGCGCATGCAGTCCGGTGACGTCCAGCATAGCTCAGGTGGACGAGCCTGGCCATTGCGCTTCGGACATACACCGCAAGGCGTACCACAGACGGTGGTACGCATTTACATCTTGACGCAACTGAAGCTGATGCACCTTATGTAGCAGGAGCAGTTGTTTCTCTTGAAGCTAATGCGGGCTGAAGAAACTACGTCGCGAGTTTCGTTTGGGGGGGATAGTGCGCTCACGTGTTATGTACTGTTCGAGAATGAATCGTCTCGTTCCTGATGGTTGGAGATGCGCCGTTCCCGAAATGACTGCTCGTTCGTCGAGGTTTCTGAGGCCATAAAATGGTACCATTTCGTTTCACCGTCGCATGCGGTGTCATCGCAGTTGTCCGCGCAATAGGCGCAGTCTTGATTGGTGCTGTTAGAAAGATATTTGGTGGCATTCTTCTCTTAAAAGATGACGTACTTGTGTTTGCCTTGCGTCGTCTGTGTCGAAGTCGTCTTCGTGGTTACTGAAGTTGTTGATGAAGTTGATGCTGATGTTTCTGATGTCGCGATGGGTGTTGCTGAGGCAGTGTTTGCATCAGAATTGGCGTTTGATTTGTTTTGCAAATGAACGCGGTAATCTATAGGTATCTGGTGCATCGTTCACTTTTCGGATACTTTTCTGGTAGCAAGGTAATTGTTCGATGCTTTACAGAAAGCTCTTTAGAGGCTGTTGCATCGACACAATGAATAGACGCCAGTGTCACATGGCAAGGCGCGGTGCTTCGTGCCTGCGACGCTTTGTCGAAGCAGCGGCTCGTTAGGGTGCTATAGGCGGAAGAAAGTTGTGAAGAAAGCTGCTCCCTCGTTTGGGCATAACCCTTCTTTTAGCTTCATTAATTCATTCAGTCATTCCCCACGGATGCTACTCAGACGCCAATAACATATAGATGACAAACATTGAGGTCTTTCTACTGCAAAAAGAAAGAAGCTGCGTTAAAGACTAAGCCCTTGTAAACGATGAATAGCCTAATGTAATCCATCGTATACTAATCGCTGAAATCATCAGAGGCCTAAATGCACAAAAGAATTTTCTATCCATTGGCGGAATATTTTTTATGCGAACATTGTTCGAAAATTTATTTTCTTTGGCAAGGCAGCTAATGCTATAATTTCTGCTTTGCCTTGCAAATGACGCGCAACGAAAGAACGAAATTGATGGCGCGCAATATGTATTATGAATTTATGGGAAACAACGAAAGCACAACGTTTTCACTTCTCGTGATCGCCTGCCTCGTAACCGCCTAATTAGCCTAAAGCATTTGCATATTTTTAGGACATTTGTATTTTTCAAGTTCCCGAAATACGATATGTCTTTCTCCAAAAGATGATAATTTTATGACTAAGTCCATTGTATCATTCTGACCAATTGATGTCATTGTGAACGTCGCCGAAGAAGAAGACGTGAAGTGAGCGTGAACAGAGCGTCTTTCGTCGTTTGACTAAGGAACAAGGACAGGAACAGCGGACATCTGCTTGCCAGATTTCTCGAATAGAGGTTCGAAGGTGAACGCTTGGCTGCTAGCAAGACGCTGCTACGCCACAAAATGAGTGGTCCCAGGTCGACGCCGCAGAGAGGAGCTGCACCGCCAGAGCCACCAGGCCAGCGCGTCAAAGCTTCTGCTGCCAAGAGCAACCCGTCATCACTGCGTCCTGCGTCAAAGACGAGGACAGCTCCCGGAACAACGGGAATTCAGCCTGCATCAACACAACCCCGCGACTCAGCGCAGATTTCAGTGCAGCCAGATGGTCGTAATCCTTCGGCAAAAGTGAGGAGTGTTCTTCGACGACCACAACGGCACCAGACTCCAGATGAATGCGCCCGGAAGTCTTTGCCGCCACTGATCACGCCAGACAAGACCTCCACGCATCGACCTGAAATTCCGCAGAACGTGAGTCGTAAGTACACAAGGTGCGCGCAAGAAAAGGATGATTACGCTGTACCTGATGCTAATATGGAATACGTTTCGAAGCAGAAGGGACGAGAAAGTCGGGGAGGGAATTCTCAGGCGGCGGAACAACGTGTTGTGCCTGCCGGCTTTCCGTCGTGCAATCCGCACAAAAGCAGTGTTGCTCCACCGCGACCCTATCCTCAGGCCGCGGTTGAAACGAAGAAATGCATCGTCAAGCAACACGATACAGCGACCCGTCCGTCGCGAAGCCGCGTGACAGCAGCGAAAAAGGCGGATTTCGTCGTTGTCACGGAACGCGGCAGTTGTGGTGGCGGTCCACCGAAAAATCCCATTCCTTGGCCACTGAGGGAGACGAGGTGGAACGCGCTCAAAGCCGCAGTGTCGCCTCCAAAATCTGCAAAGTACGCGTCGCCCAGGGCAGTGTCGTTTTCCCCAATACCTGCCGATCCTGTTAAGAAGAAGTCGCAGTCGGCCTACTTACTGCGCGACATTGAACGACCGGTTCTAC
The DNA here is from genome assembly GCF_050947875.1 of Dermacentor variabilis. Classification (NCBI taxonomy): domain Eukaryota; kingdom Metazoa; phylum Arthropoda; class Arachnida; order Ixodida; family Ixodidae; genus Dermacentor; species Dermacentor variabilis. The sequence goes on from NC_134571.1 coordinate 175,970,029, forward strand.
AACCTCGTTCGGGATCACGAAGTCACAAGCGGGCCTCAATGGCAGGCACGCGTGATAAGCGGCATGCCCTCCGAGGGCCGAGAAACGTGCATCGTGGAGCAAAGTTCGATCCGTTCAAGCCGCCTTCCAAGTTGGAGGAGCTCATCGGCACGACTGGCGCCAGCTTCGCGACACCCATCATTGCGTCTCCTCCTAGAAACAAGCTTCCAGTGAAGCGCCTGTCTTCATTTCCCGGACATCCCATTCCCGAGGCAGACGTGAAACCGCAGAAGCCTGCGGCCCTGAGCTTCTCAAAGCGGGATGAGATTGTGGCGATGCAAAGGCTGGCTACTGTTTGTGTTTTTGTGTGCATTATAGCCGCGGCGCTGTTTGTCGGATACTATGTATCGTGGAGCATTCAAGACCGCGAACCAACCACATACAATCCGCCATTAACCAGCAGCGGCAGGAGGGAAAATAATCGGTCACTGCCCTTCTTCCCGCTGGTCGTCGCGAACGAAAGCTGGATAGAGTCGGAAACATGGAAATAATGTTGGCGGGCCGGACGTTTGCGATACAGGAAGTGTCTCCATGCAAGCAGCGTGTTTGAAGATAACGGATCTACAAGTGTCGCAGTCTGCACAAGGACGTCCTCGTCGCCGTAAAATGGAATCAGACTTTTCTCCTAGATGTTTCAAGCTGTACGTTTAGTATATAACCAATTTATCGTAAAATGACATTTAATAATATATAACTTTTAAATGGGCTCGTTTCTGTGTTATTCCTCACGGCGAAGTTGTTATTGCGGTGGAAGAGATGTTGTCCAGTCTCGCATCTATTGAAGATATCGACGAGAATTCATGAAACAAACTATTGCAGACGGGTAAGAGTTACGTTAGCATTCTAGGAACCACGTGCTGGTCAATACATAGCTCTGACTGATAGACAAGCGTGTTCTGAGCAATCCACAAATGGCTGTCAATTACGTTTTGGACCTAGAGATATTATTCAGCAGTGCGTCGTCTCTTAGCTTTAGGAAATTCGAAGTGGTAACTCAGGGAGAAAGGTGTCTCTAGGAAGACTTTTCTATAGAAATCTTTAAGTTCCGGATATTTTGGGTTGCCACAAGAAAATAACGTGTGCTAACGTTTTGTACGCTTGTCTGGGGACCTAAACTTTTGGCGTATTCCAAATGCGTGGCGTATAAAGATAGAGCGTATCGTGTTAATGCGCGCACTGGTAGAAATATGCAGATTTCAAAGCTTTCGAGGCGCCGTAATAAAATGTAAAACCCTTGGTAGCTCTTGAACGGTTTTTTGAGCAGTGAGTGAGCTTGAGTGGTGTTGTTCTATACGAACGGCTTAACATTTATGCTTAATCATTGTATATGTGTCAAGGCTATTATATATGTTTAGAATCAACCACACATTCCAGCTTCATTGGTAAGCGCTAATTGTAAGCTATCGCTGGGAGTAGCTATGTCGGCGTATTATTTAACTTGCGTAAAGGTAGTTTTAGCGCTGAGAAGACACAAGGATAAGTGACAGCACATGTAATGGACACATGCGGCGCTGCGTGTGTGTATTCCATGTGCATTCACTTATCATTGCGCCGTCTTTGCTCTCCAACTCGATGTTCTTAAGCCCCAATCGGTCTCGCCTTCTAAGCTTCGCCCCAGCTTCTACCTAATCTATTATCATTGCTTCTTGTATGACCGAATAAAAAAGCTTTCTGTCAATCCACAGTAACGATCATGGGAAGTACGATTGTGTGTCTGCGGGCCCGCTTGTTTTTGAACTAATCTGGTCAGAAGATAGAAGCTCTGGAGTGTGCAGATCTTAAAACTGTGCTCACTGAGTGAACTGAATAAGGAAGCCTCCTCTAAATAATGGTTTAGTCAATTGACACAGATCCACCCGAGGAGCTTGAATATGGTCGGTGCAAGTGGCGCCAAACGGAAGCAGGAAAACTTAATAGTACACTTGCTTCTCTTGGCTGTCCGCTGCGCAAAACTATTTCTTGAATTTCGTTTTTTTTTTAATTCAGCGTAAGCTGGTGTGGGCTCATTCCCATGGCTGTTTCGGTTGGCGATGGTGTTCGTGGTTGCCTCCAGGGCCCGTGTCTGGTGTCTGTAGCAGCCTTCGCCGGAAATGAGAAAAAAAAAAGATACCCATTAACCACCGATATGAAACCCAGACCCTCTGCGTGTGAGTCAGTTACTCTACCAGTGAGCCATACCCACGCTTCTTCTTTTTCTTTAATACAAGGGATGATAATATTTGGCAAAACAAGAAAAACAAAAGCGCTATAGTGCACAGAAACTTGAGGTGACTGAAAACGCATTGAAAAGTAAGGCAACTACGTGCAAGCGTCCAATAAAGGCATCCATTACGGTGCTGTTTCTTGCGAAGCGTACACACTACGAACGTAGGCAGCAGATTCCCGAAAAAACGACCGAGTGCTTTGCGGTGGTTCTGCCTGCCTGTCATACATTCCACTGCGCCAAAAGCTATGTAAGCCAAGTATCATGAACATGTCATGTGGTGGGTCGCAGGCATCCTGAAAAAGCAGGAAGCGGATTGCGTGTAGTGTGATGTCTACATCTTTTTTAAGTGTTCTTTGGAGAATGTCCCAGAAAAACAAGGCATTCCTACAATCAGGCATTCCTGATCAATCGTTTCAGCATGTGGAACACAAACAGTAGTTTGTCGACCATAGCACAAAACAGCCTCCCTTTTCTAACCAGATTTTTTCTAAATGGTCTAACCCTGACCATTGGTAGGAGTCGAACCTACGATTTTTGTTGTTCAATAATGGGAAGATAATTCAGGCACAGTTAACTGAGGTATAGTTAATTAAGGCACTCGAACCGACGAAGTTAGGTTGGAGTCGAACCCAAAGCCATCGGTGGATGGGAGACACAGCCATGATATTTGGGGTTAAGACATAGGTAATTAGGATATATTTAATTAGGGCACTAGAGGCCACGACTTATGGTGGGAGTCGAACCCACGACCTTTAGTGCTAATTAAAGCGAAGTTAATTAATTCAGTCGAACCGACGAGCTTTGGTGGTAGTCGATTCAAACGTGCGTGAGTGTCAAACGCACGCACATGCACACACATACGAGTTTCGAGAATGGCTCAGCGAGGTGCCGATTCAATGCACCTTTCTTGCCCATGCGGAAAATAACGGTGGTAACAGCGACACCACCTCCAAATGGCGTAGAAAAGCTCGTTACATGTGCTCACCTAAAATAAGCATACAACGCAACCCACGAATCAATGGAACATACTATCTATGAGAGTATCAAACTAATGTGGAAGCATCACAAGATCAAAGACAACGATGAGTACAGGGAGATCGTACATTTTGGGATTTCAAGACCTGTGATTATGCTGAAAAGAAATACCACATAGACTAAAGTGATTTTCTTCAATCCGTTGATTGCTTCAGTCTAGGGTTCTAGCCCAAGACTGAAGCATCCAAGTCGTCCTCGATGCCCACGTCTGTGCTGCGTGCGTTGTCGACTACGTGAACAAGGCCAATTAGAGAATGCCAAATCCTAACAAGGAGATACAAAAGGTTATTGAAGAAAGGCAAGAGCCTTAAATTAACTGCATTCAATCGTTGCGGCAGATTAATCTACAGCTACTCAATTTAGTGGAAGCGTCAGCTCAAGAAGCCGCATGGTTTTTCCTCAAATTGGCAATGTCATCCCAGTTTCAAGACATGGTCAGTCTGAATACATCAAAGCCAGAACACAGGAATCGACTCAAAAACACAAATGAAGAAATGGAAGAAGGAGGACCGGACGAATTCAGTACTAACGTCTGCAAAAATTTGGCTCTGGAGCGATATAAAAACAGACGTGAAAATTTGAAATCAATGTGCTTTGTCTCTTATATAACCAAATGTCGCCCACCAAGCGATACTTTAAGACAACAACAAGCCATTCTATGGTAACATGCCTACCCGAAATTCGATGATGTAAATTTTAAAGAGGAACATGTACTGCTAATTTTCCCATTTAACAAAGAGGTGGATATTCTGGATTCCATCAAATTTCTGGGGATCTTTGTAGAAAACCTTGGATGGTATAAGTAAGGAGAAAAGAAATAATAGGAATAACAACGCACGCAAATGAGAATGTCAATGTAATTTGATGAATTTTCTCATCAGTTCACTGGCTTTCGCCTTCATCCATTTTAGCGGAAGTTAGATTGACTGTCAACTTTTCTTGTGTGTTTTCTTAATGCATAAAAAATTTTGATTTTGTTTCAGGTTTTTCTTTTTTGATGTGTCCTGACAGCTCATGTCTAATTTCTACATACGTTCTATTATTCATACTGTGTCCTTTATCTCTAACTTTTAAAATTGTGATACTGTTTTATTCAGTTTGTCATATTGGGTCAACCGGGCCTTTGCTTTCTATGCCTTGTTTTCTCCCACTGCTCAATTCAGTCTTCTTTCTCCTGCAGTGGATACGTAGCATATGTAAGAAACGTAATCACCATCAACAATAAAGAAGAACATGACAAGAGGAAGCCATGATCGCAACGAGGAAGGAAGCCATCTTTTTGATCGGAATTCACCTCGTGAGTCTCGCTGTATTTCGTTGAGGCCGTATGTTTTTCTACGTTAAACGTACAACGGATTTGACAGGTGTTTAATGCAGGTGGTAATTTTCACTGCTGGTCTTTTTTTACGCGCTGTGCAGGTTCCGAACATTATCGGCGTCGCCCGCTTTTCATACGGCTTTCACCCAACGGCATCAGATAAGGTACTTTCATATTTGTAGCGAACTTGCTAAACCTATATTGCTCAACCTGGTCCGGCTCAGCATTAAAGAAGCGGAGGTGGTGGAAGTTAGTCCGAAGCACTCGAATACAACGTCTTTGTGCACGTTACCCTTGTGTGTCTTTCAAACGCGTCGAAACCCGTAAACAAATTTTGAGACTGATGCTGCGACGCACGCGAGGATGGTGTGTTCGGCTTCCGCCTGTGGCCAGCTCCTATGGCTCCTGAGCACGGGCTGAAACTTGAGGTAGCACGTTCCATCACGGCACTTGAGTCCGCAGATCTATAAGCACGACGTGAGCATTCAGCGGCACGTGAATACCCGCGCCTCAACTCGCTCGACCTATAGTTTTGCAAGCACACGCTTTCGTGGCATTGAGCCGGCTGACGGCTCGTTCATAGCGCCCAGGGTTTGTGGTACGACAACGCGAGAAGCTTCAAAAAGGAGACTTCGGCTGGTATTGAACGAGCTTTATGGCACAAGGGTTGCGTATATTAGGAATGTGCTGCGTGACGTTATGCCTCGTCTACGCAATTAGCGACTGCAACGCACGAGGACACGGTAGTTATAGCTCATTTACAAATATGGCAGACGTGGCTAATTTGAAAATAGAGGCAGAGGGTGTGGCTTCTTTTGTCAGCGACAGGTGGCGTGAAAGAACTTCTAATAACAATCTAGAGCCTTCTATGTAACAAATTTTTGCTAACATCCCATTCTCAGTGGCCATAGCCTTCTTGAATTGTACAAAGCTTCTGCATCGCAATAACAAAAACCGGAGGGAGGAAAAGAATACGAAAACAGCAAGTTCATGTCGCTTCTGTGTTCCTTTCTTAACTACGATTTTTTATTCAGCTGCACAAGCTTTGTGCAATCGCAGAAGACGTACCGGCTAGCCCGTGAGCCGATTCATCTGGTGAGCGGAAACTACGTTGGCCCTTCAGAGGAACATATCCGACGAAAATATGTAGTTGCTTGTGGCTGTTGATTACACAAAGAAATTGCTCAGGGCAGAAACTACCCCAGGCGTTTCCGCCCAGTACAGCTTGGTATACAGTGCTCTTTGCGGTGCATATGACAAAGTAAAAGGCTCAACTATTGAACTCACTGTGCTTGTTACTGTGCGGGAGCTATTAGTTTCCCTGGACTGGTGATTTACTGGCAGATTCGTCAGATGTAGTCACCCACCGTAACCTTGGCGTCAAAGCAGAGCTGTTCGACGCCCCGTGCCCAGTTTCAAGAAGCCAACGCAAGCGATTCGCACTTTGTTTTGTAGAATGGCGACATCCTGCTAGTTGGGTTAGTTGTGTGGACATCTGAATAGGTTTCGAAATTTTCGCAGCGTTTCCTTGGTCCTTACTTTGCCATACGCATGTTACGACCCGCGACCTACCACTTGGAGCAATTTCACATAAAAATTCATTCACTTATAAGACATTTACTAAGGGACTTACATAGTGTTGACCAATGTCTCTCGTCAGTTGGTGCGACAACGTGCTGAGTACTACATCTTTAAGCGGGAAGAAACATACCGTCTAAAACGCGAGATTTCTATCATTTCGCCCTCGTCGAGTCGCGACCGCCGCAACAGGCATTTGATCCCGCGACCGCGTCCTTAGCAGCGCAATGCCAAAGCAATTAAAGAACACGGCAAGTCGCCTCACATTAAGAGCACTACAGAGTCGGCAGACAGAAAAAGAAAGAAGCATTCACTGCTCTATCAGACTACACACGGCATATTAAAGGTGCTCTACAATTGTGCTATTTGTACCATTACTCCAGCACAGAAAAAAATGATAAGGAGCTGAGTTACGGCATGGCTTGTGGGGTCAACGGGTGCTAATGGGCGAATTAACCTGCCCATTAATTCAGTGATAGCGTCACATCTGTCGGTAGGTGCATTCGGATCACTTGAATGCGATGTTCTCTCTTTCTTTTTAGAGCACAACTCTTAGGCGCCCGCTGCTGCGGCGAGCGTCGGCGGTGGCGTCACCAAGCGAAGGAACGGAGCGAAAGAATAAGGCGAACGCTGAGCGCAGCAGGGAATTAATACAATACAATGCATACGAGATGGCGCCAGTGCTGCGCGCGTAGTCTGGGATCGTCTGTCGGCGGCGGCTGCTGTGAATCGAGCCCATTCGTCACCCACGCGCTGGCTGTCGCCATCTGCAGATTAGCGAGTCAGTGGCGCCGCACTTCGCCCCATTTGCAACGTGTTGCACGAGACAGATTGTCCGCGCCAGCCAATAGATCGCCAAATGAAAACCCGTATGGAGCGGCGCTCAAATTTGTCATTAGCGAGTATCGTAATTGTCGGTTTACTTCTTTCGCTTCAAAAATCGAGGGCCGCTGTACAAGCTGTGGCCTGACAGGTCTATTGGACTGCACTTCGGTTGCTTGATCCGGGCACTGAGGAAGTGCAGTTTGAAGTACAATTTTAATTGTGCTTCCTGTCTTGAACGAGCGTGACCGCGCGTTACGTATTTACCATCTCAGTGTCAGACGCGGCTAATACTGTGACGGGGCTTTCTCTCTGTGAAGGAGAAGGTGGCCTCGTATTGGATATCTGGCTTGGAGCCGAGTCTGTCACAAACATTTGCACCGACGTGGTGATGATGCTACTTTTTCGGAGGGAAGTAGAAATTGCTTTTACTTTATTTATCCACCCCCAGTTTAAAACTTTACCCTCTACAAAGATTGCAATATTCTGCGCATTGTAACATGGCGAAGGGTGCAATAAGTGCATCAGTATAGTTGGCAGTTCCCTTCGATAACGCATTTGAGTTACATGAGGATTATAGTAATCAAACAGGTGCTCAGAATTATTTACATTCATATGAACTACGCATTTGGGCATCTCATGGTACCCATACCTTTTTACGTGAGAAATTTGCGGAACGTTTTCCTTATGCCGGTTCGCACAAGTACTACATGGCGGTGATCGGGTCCTTTGCCTAAAGGAACAAATCGTTGCTTTCGGCTAGGTGGTTTATGCTTTAGTCCCCAGCCAGCCAGCCAGCCAGCCAGCCAGTCAGCCAGGCCAGCCCAGCCCAGCCCAGCCCAGCCCAGCCCAGCCCAGCCGAGCCGAGCCCAGCCCAGCCGAGCCGAGCCCAGCCCAGCCCAGCCCAGCCCAGCCCAGCCAGCCAGCCAGCCAGCCAGCCAGCCTTCCTTCCTTCCTTCCTTCCTTCCTTCCTTCCTTCCTTCCTTCCTTCCTTCCTTCCTTTACGTGAGAAATTTGCGGAACGTTCTCGTTATGCAGGTTCGCACAAGTACTACAGGACGGCGATCGGGTTCGTTGCCTAAAGAAACAAAACATTGCTTTGCTGACATTGCTGAACAAACATTGCTGAACAAAACAAGCCAGGCAGCCAGCCAGCCTTTATTTTCACGAAACATAAACATCTGTGAAAAAGGGGAGACGGCGAAAAAGCTGCGGGGACTGCAGCTTGACTAAGCACCGTCCACCCTGTAGGAGCAATGAGAGGGTAAATATACAAACAAAAAGTATAGATAGGGCAGCGGGAAGAAGCGTATAGAAAGAAGACACCTGAAGAGGACTCTGCGGCCCTCTTGCTTACGTGTGTTTTCTTCATCGTGTTTCTTCGCGCTGCCCTGTCCATACTTGGGACATTTAAACCAGGCAAGCAAAATACATCCAGCCGACTTTACTAACAAAAAAATACTAAAAATAGGTGGTATGTCACCCGGCGACGTCTACTACACGCCTGATTTTCGAAATCTGGATTTTAGCGTTCAGAAACTGCGATCGCATACGTTTCCACTGAAAAAAGTATGCATAAAAATTGTAAATTCGTGGTCTTACACTGGTGCCAAAGAGTGTGTTCTTACCGCGAGTGCCGTGAAGCCTCAGCTTCCAGTCTGTCTGATCGCAAGAGGAGATGGACACAAAATTGCGATTACAGCTTAATTATGGTGAAGGGGCTTTGTGAACGCAGTAAAGAAAGCGTTGCCGATCTACAGGAGAAGCTGTTGTGGACACGTGAGACAAATATCAGTTGACAGCATGCAGCACAGAATCAACAATATCATGTGAAAAATTATAAAAAATTATTTGCCGTCGCCTTCGCAATGTCGTCGTCACACGCAGTGAAGGCCACGAACAGCTATCAGCTGACTTTTGTGATCACTAGAATATTCTCAATTATATTGTTATTACTAATTTGGAAGTCACTGAAATGTCGAAGTTTCGTCAGAAAGTGGAAGCATCGATTGCGATAGCAAATTAGCAGACAGCCATATGATCTAAGGATAGCAAATTCATCGGCCGCATCAACTTGTATAAACATTGGCTTGCTAACTAGATTAGCAAGCATGGTGTCAGCCCCTACAGCAAACTTGAACACATCCCACTGGATGACCGCGGACACTCTCTGTCAAAACGCTGGCGTGAGAAAGCCTGGTACAGCAGCGAGCGCAGTGACATTCGCGCTGCTTATCGCTTCAACGCAAAGCGAGCGCCGAGAACGCACAGCACGAACAAAGCTGCGAGCCGTCGACGCAGCTGGACTCTGCCGTCAACGCAGATCGCTTTCAACATAAGGCAGCGCTAGCATGCGCAGGCGCCACATACGCATTTGTAGCCGGAGCCCCCAGTGCCCGCAACGCTGGGTGCCTTGCGCGCGACGAAAGACGGGGCGTTTCCTCCCCGCTCTCCTCACTTTCGTGCGGACGAGATTAGCCGTGATCGTCGGCTCCCCTCGCACGCTTTCATTCGCCATACAGCGTATGGCTTGCGGGCGACGGTATTTACCGCCCTTGGACTTCACGCGGGACGTCATGGCGACGGCGACGGTAGAAATGCGCCTGGGGTGTCCATATGATTGCTATCCCAATAAAAGGAAAATGTATTTGCTTTATGCCGAGATCTAAAAAAAAAAAAACGAAAGAAGAAGTTCGTCTTTGCGCTGCCGGCTTACAGACAACAGTAACACGTAGCTGCTTGGTCTCCAAGATTGCAGTGGTGTGCCGCGCGGACTCCGCGGCCAACATGGGGTGGCGCGACGAGCCCTCTCGCCCTAAAGCCCCTTAAACTTCGTAAAGTAGTGCCACGCTTTGAAGAATGCCGCCTCCTCTTCGCGCGCTCTGGCCGAGGCCGACGCCGCGTCGCTATTGGCCTAAAAGCATCACGTGGGCCCTCACCCCGTGCATCAGCACCATTTTTGCTCCAGAAGCGTCTACGGAGTGGCGAGGAGCGCATGTTGGCGCCGTTGCTACGCTCGAGCAGTGTAGGCGGCGCCACGGTCGGTGAAGGAACTTGAAAGAGAGAACCGAGGAGGAGTGAAAGCGGAGGAGGAGAATGTCGCTACTTTACGAAGTTAAGGGGCTTTATCTCGCCCGAAAGCCTAAATACCCGGTGCGACGCTCAACTTATGGGCGCAGCCTTGTCCCCTAGCCACCTCTTCTGTGTAGCTTCCAGCGCGCTAGTGGCGACGAAAGGAAACAGGATCATCGGTGTGATGGCTACATCTAGCTGAACATTTTGAAACAATTTTGGGGCAGCAGGTACGTAAGACGACCTTTTTTTTATTTGGTGAGGCCGTTCTACGTTTAGCTAAAAAAGTGTTTTAGGGGCCTTACGGGCGGCTTAATTTTTTAACGCTCCGAGTTTCGTGTTTTCGAGAAAGCGCTACTTAAATTTCCGCCATGTAGGAAAGCGCCACTTAGTTTTATAATATCGACAAAAGGAGTCTACAGAGTTTAACTCCGGACAGTATTTTGCACCTTATGCAGAAAAATTTATTTTAGCACCGAAGTTTTTATTACATGATGCAAAGAGTGAAACTGAATGACTCTAAAGAGGTGGGAAATACGCTATTTTGTTTCACAGCGCCATGTCGCAGTTAGTGTAGCTAGTGTAGCGCACTATGACATATGTGCTTGTTATATTTAGTAATTGAGATAACGGGATTTACTATCACGTCTAGCAAGTTACGCTGCCCTCGCGCCTTTCAGTCTAGTATTTGGGACGCAGATTACCACTATGCGATGCCCCTCAGGTGACAAGTGAGAGTGAATATATATTACATAGCAGAGTTTTTATTGGCAAGTGCAAAACGTATGTGTTTTGAAGAAGGTGATGATAGTATCCTAGTCTATCAGCGTACATATTTGGACAAAATCTCCCTTTTTGCTAGCAAGTGTTTCTACAAGGTAAAAAATATGGGGTAATTTAAGCCACTTCCATATTTATCTTAGAGGAGCGAAAAATTTTAATACCTATTATACTGTACCAATATAATCCATTGACCATGTCTTCCTCAACCCCGTCCTCCGCTTTTTTTTTCAAAGATATCATACCAATTATTCTAATTTATTAACATTATGTCCGCACTTGTGATCCCCGGTTATGTTGGTAGAAATCAAGTAGGCACTTTGGGACTAAATAGTGAGATATTGGAAGCGAGAGAGAGAGAAAATGTCTTACGTGAAATGTTGATGGGTCAGTCTTGGCTTGGCGCTATACGAAAGAAGCTTATTGCCAAGGGACCTAACCAAATCCCTTGATTTAGTTTCTGTCATTCACAATTGTATTATGAATATAATTTGAAATTGCGCCGATGGCCGGCGCTTGAAGGGCCCACCAGTTCCACATTCTAGCCAGAGGAAGGACCTTGAAAGACTGCCGTATCTATTTTGGCTGTCCCTCAAGAGTGCGTCACATATCTTGTGGCAGCTTTTAGTTCTTAGGGGCACCATCATTTGAAGTCTCTCGTAATGCACAGTTTGTATATACGAGTCCATTTGTAGCGCTGGACAGTTCACTACAGGCTGCAGAGCCGCGATGTACGCGTTTTATTGATATCGAAGCAGTGATAAAACGAGGATGAAGTTAAAAGCAGGAACAGTGCACACATAGAAAATGTTGCACTTCCCGCTTGGACCTTCAGCCATGTCCTCATTGTGTTTTGGGGCTGCAGGTTAACGTACTTATACGAACACCAACCAATTTAGTCATGTAATGCAACCAAATCTTTCGAAGTCCTTCCGGTTCCTGTATAGAGGAGGTGACTTCGGGAAGCCGTAGCATATGTTTACGGAATGTGTGTGTGGAGTTCCAGGAAGGTGGCCTTGCGGATGCCCTACATGGGGAGAAATGGCCAAGGTTCCAATGGACAGTTGGTTTGGTTGTTTGGTCTGTACGTGGCAGGAACGTGTTCAATTTGGTGCTTGTTATGTGACTCAGTTCAATGGTTTCCCAATGAGAGTGATTTTAGCCGAAAATCAGCCTTGAATTACGTTGACAAACACGTAAACCTACGAACCTGGGTCCATATGCTCTGAGCCGTGAGTCAAGTTGTCCGTGACGTCTAAACGTTTGCGAGTCGCTGGTGCGGAATGCGAATAACTCTTCTGGTTTTTGGCATTCGCAGTGCTACATAAATTTGGGTGATTTCGTTTCTATGACTAAAATTACGATATAATGTTTGTAAACATCTGCCAGCCCCTTTTTTAAAATTAAGATGTGGCATATTGAAGCTTTACCGTGGAAATAGCTTCATGACAGGGCGATATTGCTTTCCAATTTGCAGGAGTCGACTGCAGCGCCACCTCATTTACGACACCCCGTGAGTATCCTTTCGAATTCTCGCAGGTATAGAGTTATTGCTTTCACACAGGACGTGTTTTCTGTACGGGTAACTGTGAACGCTGTTGCCAAGTATCATGGGCTGTCCGGTAAGATATATTTATAATATACGTCGCATTATAATTAACCCCAACAATAGATAGTCACAAGTATCATTTATTGCTACATGTTCATAGAGAGAAACCGCCAGGACACGCCTAATGTTTGTTAACTCCACGACACACACGAATACTCTGTTTAATATAGCATTTGTTGGAATTTTATGCAATGGAAGACGTCAGTAAACATTACGCAAATTACACTTCTTTCTTAAGAGGAAGCTTTAGCTCTGGCCCAACTCCGACGCGGCCTATTCAAATACATGTAAAACGCGAAAACGTTTTTATGAGATAACCGCTGGACCGATTTTGATCAAATTTGTTGCATATGAAAGAGAAAGTTAAATTCTAGTGACTGTTGGAAGCGGAATTTCGATTTAGGGCTTGAATTTTCTTAAAACGATTTTCAAATATTCGACCGTTTGAAAAAAATAGAAGCACGAAGTTTACAAATTCATAGCTCTGCATCAAGAACTGATATCGCGGTTCTGTAAACGGCACCCATTAGATCATTCAAAGCGGACAAATTAAATATGTCATTTTTCATCTTACGTGAATTTTTTACGTTGATTACAACGGTTTTGCAAAAGTTGTATTTCCCTATGATTAATATTTTTATATTCATGTGTAACATATCAATTTTGTCCGCTTTAAATGTACTATTGGGTGCAATTCACAGAATTGTATTATCATTTTTATTGGTTGAGTGACAGAGTTGTAAACTTGATAGTTTCGTTTTTTGAAAATTTTCGATTTTTGCCAATTTTTAATAAAAAATTGACAACCTAACTCAAAAATGCGAAACCAACAGTCACTAGATTTTAAGTTTGTCTTTTAAATGCAAGAAATCTCGTCAAATTTGGTGCAGTGGTTGCCGAGAAAACCGAATTCTCCTTTTACATGTATTTAGATAGGAGCACTCGAGCTAAAGCTTCCTCTTTAGCTAGCCGTCCTGCTTCTCCTTCTGGTCTACTAGGAAAGTTCTTCTAAGCAGACGAGAATAGATGAATGCGGTCCACCGTCGTCAGGAACAGTGTACACATTAAACATCATACTTAAGGGGCAGTGTGCAGACTAATGTTTACATTCCAGTGCATGACTAACATTTTTTGGGCACTCCACCAGCGCAGTGAATGGATGAATTAAATTTACTATCTTTCTACATAGCAAAAAGAAGCAGCAGTGGAAGGGATTATAGCCAGACCAGAGCTTCTGCTTCTATAAGCGTCAAATCCTAGTCGCCTGCGACAAACACCGAATTTTTAAAGCACAGAAATTAGCATTGTCATTGAGCTCACGTGTTCCATTTAAGAGTAGACAACAGCGCGTCTCTCGTGCCTTGTATTTTTATTTTATCATTTTTTAGTGAATATAATAATACGAAGAGAGCTTCACACAATGACATATTTCAGTGTCCCTCCCTATAGTTCATAAGGAAACACAATCTAACTCACAGGATTCCGATGGCCTTCGCGCTTGGTGTATGCGTCAGTACTCCTTCTATAGCGTTGAGTGACCATACGATAACTTTGCTTAATCTACACGAAACCGGGAAGCAGCGCTATTTGTGAATGAACACACGCGTTTCACATTATTTGTTTTTGTTCGCAGTCTGATTACTTTTCTTAGGCATGTGCCTGCCTTCTGTCTTCGAATGAGACAGTCGTTAGCTTGCGCACCATGCATCTTGTGTGTGATATGTGTTTGTTGATTATTACAACAAAGCAATGCGGGTTCACATCCACTTGCACGAACACGCAATTAAACTTCCTACACACTTTTAATATTTTGGTTGAGCGGATATGTTTTTTTGGGAGTTCAAGAGGACTCGAGCCTGCATGCTTCACCAAGGTTCTCGAAATCCCCCCCTCCGCCCCGCCATAGGGTTGAGACAACGGTTGTCCCATGCTTATAATTATGATTCTCTGCTACTGAAACAGGCATTCGATAAAGAAGCGACAGTTTAAGCATATTTTATAGCTACCATTGATCTTAACCATAAACCGTTACGCTCAAGTGACCGATGCCATTGCAGGATACAGAGGATGCAGACAGAGCTTACAAAGGTTCGTCATTTCTTGAGGCAGAAGCATTGATCTGTGGGGATTTCTTTTGATAAATTGAATAAAAACGTGTACTCGAGGTTAATGCGGTACTAAAATTAGGTGCAAATGAATTGAAACTTTATTTGCAATTTATGAATTCTTATATGCGTGCCCGAAATTTCAACATATGCCACTTGTACACAACGATCGCGTGAAGGTTTACGCCGCTTTCTACAGGAATACAAAGTAGGCATAAATTCATACCCTTATGATATTGATTAAGCAAATATAATTGAACAGGACCACATTAATCAAAGAAGGGTACACGAAGTACAAAAATACACACGTCAAACAACACAAACAGGTGTTTTGTCTATCGAAAAATTAGTAATGTAATTGTTGCGTTACAAGATAGAGTCTTCTTCTTGTAATGCTCGTGTTGAGCAAGTATAACAAACCAGTTTTTAGGTTGCGTTAAATAGTTTGATACTGTGGTATAAGAAATTGTTCATTCTGAAACTAGACAGCGAGCGAATCATTTGTGCATTTACTGAGATAGCTGACTGAACTGCGCGTTGTTTAAAGTCGTACAGCGTAATAATTTGGCAGACATGGAGGTTCACAATCGTAGCAAAGGAGAGTCATGCCCACTTAGACATATTTCGAAATATCGAATCTCCTAAAGAGCAGTTCTTCCTCGCACTGGGTATTTCGGCAGCTTAAATTTCAGCACAAAAGCAAAAAGAGCTTCAAATAGCGCAAAGTGGCATTTCTTCTAACGTGCTGTGTTTTCCACGAGAATATTTGACCTTTGACACAGCGCAAATCCCAAACGCAGGTGCTAATGACGGGCGCGTTGGGCGCGTTTGTGGTGTGGAACACCCTGGCGGTGATGTGCTGCTGCTGCGGCAACCTGGCCGTCCTACTTTACCCGCCTAAATGGGTGAGAGGGCGATTGCGTCAGCCGGCTTACACTCACTTTGCAAGGCTGACAACTGGCGGTGAGTTGGGGACGCTTCTCTGACGCATTGTTTGAAACATTCACATAGCCAAGTATACACAGCAATTTTGAAAAAGTTGTCGCTTGGCCTTCACGTACGTTATAATAGTGATCCTACTCTGAGTGCCCTTTTTTATAATTTGCAGGCAGGCTGTGACTGGGCGATACAGACGACACAGACGTCTGTCTCAAAGCTTGCTATGTAAAATGCGTGTTAAAATTGTAAATCAGGATAGTCTTCAGGACTCCTTAGCACTTGGGTTTGATATGGTTCACGCACCGTCCCTTTTCCCCCTTGACATCGCGTACCTATGTGAGTCAATGCTTGCGGTGCCTGCTGTACTGCTTGTTTACTTTTCGCGCTGCATCCTTTTCCACGAATGCACTATCAGTCAATGGCGGCACCATGCAGTCGTTGGCGTATGTCGAAAGCATGCTCCTCTTCTAGCAGCATGGTGTATAAGAGTTGAAGTAATATTGACCAGGAGGCAATGAGGACACGCTTAGAACTGGCAAATGAGCGGCGATGATGTTCTGGCGATTAAATACTAGCTCGTCCTGAGGACCAGTTCTTACTGAGCGCTCGCCCTGCAACAAGATATAGCATAGCCTGCACCGTCTTGCTACACCGCATGGCAAGCAATCTCCAAATGATGGAAATGGCATAGCCGCTTGCACCCTAATCACATGCCAGAAAAATAACGCGCTGAACACGTTTCGGTGTTTGGGCTTGAGCAGGTAGTTCTTTGTTTTCATCAGTTTGAAATTTAGCGCAAAAATCTTTCTCTCTAGGCGCTTGATCACGGCATTTAAATTAAGCTTGTCATTACGTACTTTCTCAAGTATCTTACAGCAACATATTCTCGGATTGATTTGGCTCAATGATTTGCTGTTCGCAGTACACACACCGAGACGTGGAAGAGCTCAATATGCACGAGAAGGTAATTGGAAAGGAATTACTCGACAAATGTTCATTTGCTAGTCAGGCGTTCTAGCTTATGTCTAGCTTTTAGATTTCATCATCATCATGATCACCATCAGCCTGGTTACGCCCACTACAGGGAAAAGGCCTCTCCTATACTTCAACAACCCCGGTCATGTACTAATTGTGGCCATGTCGTCCCTGCAAACTTCTTAATCTCATCCGCCCACCTAACTTTCTGCCGTCCCCTGCTACGCTTCCCTTCCCTTGGAATCCAGTCCGTAACCCTTAATGACCATCGGTTATCTTCCCTCCTCATTACATGTCCTGCCCGTGCCCCCCCCCCCCCATTTCCTTTTCTTGATTTCAGCTAAGATGTCATTAACTCGCGTTTGTTCCCTCACCCAATCTGCTCTTTTCTTATCCCTTAACGTTACACCTATCATTCTTGTTTCCATAGCTCGTTGCGCCGTCCTCAATTTGAGTAGAACCCTTTTCGTAAGCCTCCAGGTTTCTGCCCCGTAGGTGAGTACTGGTAAGACGCAGCTATTATACGCTTTTCTCTTAAGGGATAACGGCAACCTACTGTTCATGATATGAGAATGCCTGCCAAATACTTTTAGATTTGAGCGTTGTTCAATCTTCAACGAGCGTCAGCTCAAATCATTTTCCTTGACCTTCAATTTTGTTCTTCTTTTTCTCGCAGATGAAGATTGTGATCTTCTGGGCAACCTTGATCATAGGTCTTGCATTCGGAAAGGTAAGCTGGAACGATGATTTTCCGTTTTGACCTAAAATAGTGCTTTTATATATATATATATATATATATATATATATATATATATATATATATATATATATGTATATATATTGTCATGAAAAGACAATTGAAAATCTACCCGGCGTCGGCGAGACAGACAGTTGTACAAAATGGCGTACACAAAACTCAAGCCGGCGTCCTGAGGCTCCGCTTCTTCAGCGCCCACCTCTTGCCGAGCGCGCGTTTCAGTTCCAGCGCTGGCGCGTGACACCTAGCGGCGTTATCCCCCCGCCAAAAGCAAAGCATTGACCCGATGCTTACTAAACTACGATGCTTACTAAAAGAAAGAGCAAGTCTGCAAATCTTATGAGATCGGGTTGGCGCCGCCTTAACGCGCGAAATACGGTTTGAGGCGAATAACGTGCACTATCCAAACGGTGCCGCGGCGCCTCGGCGCCGCGGCACCGTTTGGAATGACCTCATAGTTCACTTCACTAACGCGGCGTATCACTTTGTAGGGTCCCAAGTATCTACTAAGCAGCTTCTCAGACAACCCCTTGCGACGGATTGGAGTCTAAACTCAGACTTGTCACCTGGCTGGTACTCCACTTGCCGATGTCGAAGGTTGTACCGTCGTGCGTCTGTACTTTGCCGCGTCGTGATGTGTATGCGCGCGAGTTGACGAGCTGCCTCTGCGCGTTGAGTAACTTGCTCCGCGTCGGAAGTAAGTGATGCCTCGGTGTCTTGCGGGAGCATTGCGTCTAGCGTGGTCTGGACCTCACGCCCGTAGCCAAGACGGAACGGTGTGAATCGTGTTGTTTCCTGAATGGCGTTGTACGCGAATGTAACGTACGGCAGGACTTGATCCCATGTTCTATGCTGGACCTCTACATACATAGACAGCATGTCAGCAATAGTTTTGTTTAGCCGTTCCGTCAGTCCGTTGGTCTGCGGATGATAGGCAGTGGCCTTGCGGTGCTGCGTGCAGCTCAGCTCGAATATGTCCTCTATCAGTTGGGCCGTAAAGGCGGGCCTATCTGATCGATAAAGAACTGGGCAACCTCGTAGGCCGTGGCACATTGTACAGCTTTCGTCTCGGCGTAGCGTGTTAGATAGTCTGTGGCGATTATAATCCACTTGTTTCCGCTGGCTGTCAAGGGAAAGGGTCCCAGAAGATCCATGCCGATTTGATCAAGCGGCGCGCTAGGTGGTGCGATGGGTTGGAGTAACCCCCCGGGCTTCAGAGACGGTGATTTCCTGCGTTGACACTCACGGCAGCTTTGCACGTAACGCTTCACCGGGGTAGAAAGTCTGGGAAAATCGTACTGTTGCAAGAGTACGTGAAAATCCCAAATGTCCAGACGTGGGCTCATCATGGCAGGCTAGGAGAATGTCATCATGGAGGGTGGCAGGTACGACCAATAGATACTCTTTGTCGCTGGCACTCGAGTTTTTCCTGTAGAGGACACCCTTTTGGAGGCAGAATGTCGAGAGACTGCGAGAAATGTGTCGTGGGATTGTAACATTCTTGCCTTCTATAGGTGATCGATGAGAGGGCGTATTTCGGTGTCCTCGCGCTGCCGTGTGATCAGGTCAGATGCGGTGAGGGCCCCAAGGAATGCGACTTCTTCGTCGATGTCCTTATCGCAAGTTTTTACGGGAGCGCGACAACGTGTCCGCATCTTCGTGTTTGCGGCCCGATTTGTAGACGATGGTAACATCGAACTCCTGCAGACGAAGACTCCATCGAGCAAGTCACCCGGACGGGTCTCGTAAGTTGGCTAACCAACACAAGGAATGGTGGTCTGTCACCACGTTGAAAGGGCGATCATAGTGATAAGGCCGAAATTTCATGATGGCCCACACAACCACTAGACACTCTTTCTCGGAAGTGGAGTAGTTGATTTCGGCGCGTGATAGGGTGCGACTGGTGTAAGCGATCACTCGCTCGACGCCTTCCTGTTGTTGAACAAAAACAGCGCTAAGACCGATGTTGCTTGCGTCGGTATGCACCTTGGTGTCAGCGTCCTTATCAAAGTGCGCAAGAATGGGTGATTCCTGCAGGCTCTGCCGTAACTCGGTGAAAGCTGCGTCCTAGTCATCCGTCGAAACGAAAGGTGTATCTTCTCGCGTGAGGCGTATGAGTAGTTCGGCGCTCGGGAGAAATTAGCGATGAAGCGACGATAGTAGGCACGCAGACCGAGAAAGCGGCGTTCTGCGTTCTTGTCACGAGGAGGTGGAAAAGCAGCAACAGCAGATGCTATGTCTGGGTCAGGCTGGACACCGTCAGCGTTCAAGACATGCCCAAGAAACTTCAACTCTTCGTAACTGAAGTGACACTTTTCTGGCTTTAGAGTGAAATTAGCGGAGCGGAGCGCCTCAAGTACCGCCTCTTAACGCTTCAGATGTTCTTCGAAAGTCGCCGCAAACACAACAACGTCATCTAAGTATACTAAACAGCTGTGCGACTTCAGACCCGCCAGAATAGTGTCCATCATTCTCTGGAATATGGCCGGTGCAGAACACAGGCCAAATGGAAGTACTTTAAATTCGTACAGTCCACCCGGGGTAACAAAGGCCGTTTTTTCGCGATCTCGTTTGTCGACTTCGATTTGCCAATATCAAGTTTTCAAATCTATGGATGAAAAATACCTGGTTCGCCGCAGTCGATCCAACGAATCATCGATCCGCGGAAACGGATAAACGTCTTTTTTTTGTGACGTTATTCAACTTTCTATAGTCAACACAGACCGGCACGTAAACGGGCACGTGTAGCCGACTGACATATGGTGTTACCATTCCTGAGCATGCGCAAATGAGTTTTGTGTCTTCTTTCTTTTTTCGCCTCAGTGCTCCCTTCAGTTGATAGTCGGCGTTCGTGTTGTCCACTTCTCTACTCTTGTGTCCTGTCTGCACGCCTCACTCCTTTTTTGCATAATGAATCCTTACCAACTAGCTCAGCTTTCTGTCGTTCTAAACAGAACCGAAGCGTTCCGTCTTTCTTTTTGACAAGGGCCACCGGCGACGAACAAGGGCTTTGGGATGGTTGTATGACGTCATAGTCAAGCATTTCTTTCACTTGTGCATTAATCACGTTTGCCCTCTTTCGCCGACACGTGATAAGGCAGCTGTCGTATTGGACGAGAATCGTCATACGTGATTATTCGGTGTCTCGTGATGGGTGTCTGGCGTACCTTAGAAGTAGATGCGAAGCACTCCTTCAACCAAAGTAGCAACTAGCGCAGCGCTTTTTGCTTTTCCTCCGAAAGGTCTGAATTGATGTCGATATTGCTGAGTGCCTGAGCTTGGTTGTCCTTTGTCAGAGACGCAAGGCATTCAGCAACGTCTGCTATGGGCTCAGCAAAAGCGATAGTAGTACGACGAAACAGGTGCCGATGTTCCTGGCTGAAGTTCGTCACGAGGAGAGCAAACTGTCCACCTCGAAGAATAATGAGTGTGGGCTGCACAAACACCATGAGTCAGCATAGAGGAGGAATTGCCCTCTGCAACAGCTTCGCCGTCACGCCGATCGTCGCATATGACCGCTACCAGGACACTAGCGCGTGGTGGTAAAGTTACATTGTGGGCGTAAACCCGAAGCGCGTTACGTCGGTAGTTGTCGCGACTGTTCGCTGATCTCTCTGGCGAAAAAGTCACTGTGCGCTCCCGGAGGTCTATAATGGACCATACTCTCGCAGAAAGTCGACGCCCAAGATGAGGTCCCGAGAACAATCACGGAGCATAAGGCAGCTAAAAGGCCCAATAAAGACAGGCGTCAGGCAGGGAGATACGATCTCTCCAATTCTATTCACAGCGTATTTACAGGAGGTATTCAGAGACCTGGATTGGGAAGAATTGGGGATAAGAGTTAATGGAGAATACCTTAGTAACTTGCGATTCGCTCATGATATTGCCTTGCTTAGTAACTTAGCGGACCAACTGCAATGCACGCTCACTGGCCTGGAGAGGCAAAGCCGAAGGGTGGGTCTAAAAATTAATCTGCAGAAAACTAAAGTAATGTTTAACAGTCTCGGAAGAGAACAGCAGTTTACGATAGGTAGTGAGGCACTGGAAGTGGTAAGGGAATACATCTACTTAGGACAGGCAGTGACTGCGGATCCGAATCACGAGACTGAAATAATCATAAGAATAAGAATGGGCTGGGGTGCGTTTGGCAGGCATTCTCAGATCATGAACAGCAGGTTGCCATTATCCCTCAAGAGAAAAGTATATAACAGCTGTGTCTGACCAGTACTCACGTACGGGGCAGAAACCTGGAGGCTTAGGAAAAGGGTTCTACTTAAGTTGAGGACGACGCAACGAGCTATGGAAAGAAGAATGATAGGTGTAATGTTAAGGGATAAGAAAAGAGCAGATGGGGTGAGGGAACAAACGCGAGTTACTGATATCTTAGTTGAAATCAAGAAAAAGAAATGGGCATGGGCTGGACATGTAATGAGGAGGGAAGATAACCGGTGGTCATTAAGGGTTACAGACTACATTCCAAGAGAAGGGAAGCGTAGCAGAGGGCAGCAAAAAGTTAGGTGGGCGGATGAGATTAAGAAGTTTGCAGGGACAACATGACAACAATTAGTAAATGACCGGGGTAGTTGGAGAAGTATGGGAGAGGCCTTTGCCCTGCAGTGGGCGTTATCAGGCTGATGATGAAGAAGATGATGATGATTATTGTTATTATAAGGCAGCTGGCTGGAAACGTACAACCACGAATTTGTACTCTGACCGTGCACATGCCGAACGCTGTTACGATATGCCCACCAGCAGTACCAATTTGCATTCCAGACCAAGGCGTGATAACTTTTCTAAGTTCAGTCGCTAGTTTTCCGCACAAGATCGAGTAGTCGGCACCCGTGTCCAATAAGGCACTAACGTGGCGGCCGTCGAGCACAACAGCTATATCTAGGGAGAGTCTGTCGCAGAGTTCGGCTGCTGTCGTCGTTGAATTCTGCTCAATAGACCGTGCTTGCGTAGATGGGAGGTCTTCGGAAGGGCGATTATCAGCGGCCTCAGCCCCGTAGGTCGCTGTTCTTAGTTGTCCCGGCGAGGACTTGGCGATCATCCCTGCGCTGCCATTGGAGGGCTTCTAGGATCTGGAGAAGATCGCCTGGGGGACGGCGAGCGCGACTGCCGCCGCCGGAACAGTGGCATAGCCTGCTGGTTCAGGTACTCTTCAATCGCCCTAGGCTTTTTGCCATATCCAGGCCTTGGTGAATCCGCGGCAAAACCTTGCAGTCCGAGGCGGCGGTATGGGCACTCGCGGTATTCGTGACCGACTTCTCCACAGTGATAGCACACGGGCCTTCTGTCAGGGGTACGCAAGACGTCATATTTCCTTTCGAGCGAACGCCGATACTCCACACGTTGGATCCATTTCACTGATGGGAGCGGCGGGATGTATGACGCGGCGTAAGACGTGGCGGGGATGGAATGGGTCGGAGCGCGGATAGGGACTCGTCCCAAAACTTTCGCATACGACGGCCGCTGAAACTGTGCTGTCACAGGCGGCGCATTGCTGCTTGGGACGGGACCTTGGATCGCTTGCTGCACTTCACTTCTCACGAGGGCAGAAATGGAACCCAGCGTGGGCTGAGGCGGGAAGCTGAGCCGTGGAAGCTCATTACGAACCACAGAGCGGATAAGGTCTCGGAGAACGTCTAGGTTTCCAAAGGCAACGGTGACCGTCAGTGAAGCAGCATTCGCGTGCCTGTCATACATAGCTGAGCGCTGGTCCGAAGGTGAAGTAGCGTTCAGTTGCCTTTCATAGAATGCTGAGCGATGGTGCAGCATCTTTTCCATCGTTGTGTCGTCGATTAAGAATTCACCCACGGTCTTCGGCGGGCTTCGAACCAGGCCAGCAAATAGCTGTTCTTCCATACTGGTCCGTGGGGGCGTCGATGTTGTTGCGGAGAGGTCAAAAAGCTTTGGAGGTAATCCTCGGTTTCTCCTCCTGGCCGGGTGAATAGGGGTGTCCACTAGTATAAGGCTGGTACTCCTGCTACCAGGAGGGGTTTGTGGCATCGGATGAATCGTACCCAGCACCTACGCCAGTTTTGTCACGAAAAGACAATTCAAGATCTACCCGGCCTCGACGAGACAGACAATTGTACAAGATGGCGTACACAAAACTCAAGCCGGCGTCCTCAGCCTCCGCTTCTTCGTCTTCAGCGCCCACGTCTTGCCGAGCGCGCGTTCCAGTCACTTTTTTCTCAGCGCTGGCGAGTGACACTTAGCGGCAATACATATACATATATATATATATATATATATATATATATATATATATATATATATATATATATATATATATATATATATATATATATATATATATATGTGAATCAGTGCTTTAACCTAAGGCACAAAGGCGTGACAAAAATAACTAGCGGGGATCCGGGTGCACCATTGTTTCCAATCCATCCATGAATTTAGTTCCTTTGTCTGTGTAGCGTTCCCATGTCTGTGTACTGCCTCATCTACCGCGAGCTCTGTTTACTAAAATAAATTCTTACGATTTGCGTACCTAAAATCACCGTCTGACACTGAGGAACGTCATAGTGTTCGAGTTAATATACATCACCTGCGCTTCTCTTAACGAGCTCACACTGCGCGTTAAGAGAGCGTGCTTGCATTTCGTCGCCATCGTGCTGCGGCCGCCACGGCCGGGATTGAACCTCAGACCTCCAGCTCAGCTGCGCTACGCCGTAACCTCTGGGCTGTCACGGCTGCTTTTTGTTGCATAATGCATGTAAAGCGCCCTCTATATATGCTACTCAGGAGGCCCGTCCTACAATCCCCTCACAAACATCCTTTATGCTATAGTATACGTTTTTCAAGGCATGCATGCATGATTATCTGCCTTAAACCCCCCAGCATCATGCAGACTAAAAAAAAACCTGCTACGTGTCGGTGACGCAGTTGTCGGTTTAAAATAAAGGAAGTGCTGCGTCCTGCCGGAATAGTATCTGTTAGACGATTCGGAATCATGAGGTTTAGTGTCCCGAAACTGGTAACCAGTTGTAAGCGACGCCGTAGCCTTGGGCTTCGTTATTAACTTTGAACCTCTCGTGGTTGTTTAAATTGTACCCAATGCACAGCACACGAGGATTTGCAGTGATTGTGCGCTCACAATCACTTAAGATGCTCGTATGAAAACAAATCCGAAATAAATTTCTTGAACGTAAGTTATTGCGGCTCTTGACTTGCTGAGTAAAGTATGCGCTCTTAAAGTAGTGTGAACAATCCAATAAAAGAGTAGTTTGCGAAAGATTGGCAAGCTTCCTGAAAATTAACTAGCCTCCAGCGTGAGAATGAAGGTTCTGTACAAGTTGCCGATTCAAAAGCTCTCGTTGTTGAGCTCAACCTACAATTTAGATTTATCGAGCTTCTGTTGATAAGAGCTCGTAAACTAGGAGGCTTATCGTTCGCAAATATCAATGCGCTTTTTCTATAATGCATTATAAAATGCACTTACTATAATTTTGAATAACGTTTGTGACGTTTCATTTGGTGCGCCTTTTTTTGCAACTTTTTTTTAATCGCCAATCGCAGATCGCACAATTCTTGTCCATGACCTGTATCATTCAAAGAAGCGGACATTACTAGTCCGAGAAATCGAAACACATGCTTATTTATTCACACAAATTCTCTAATTAGCTTAATTATTCACTTTACGGCACATATTGCAATTTAGAAATTGCAGCTGCTGAATATCCAAGTTGTGTCTGCCTAAAATTAATTTCCAGTAAGACACCAGTTTCGAGATATTTCCTCAAGTGTGGGACGAAATGCATGGGCGTTCCAGTATAGTTTTGTGCTTCAATGCATAACAGAGCAGTATGTTAAAAAAGTAAGTTGAATAGCGGTGAATTTTTATGAACAGTTTCGTGGTGCATATCTCCAAACTGGTGCCATTCTGGAAATTCATTCCAAGTGGATACGCCTTGCAAACACGCTGGCTGCAATTCGTTAATTGCAATACGTGCATAAAATAAATATGAAATTACTTGGTGAATGTTTGTTAATAAGTTAAAAATGCATTTCGATTTCTCTAAGGAGATAACATCTCCGGCAGAAGAAAGAATTACGTGACGCCATATCCATTCAAAAGAGAAGTGACGTCATTTTTGTTGTCAAAGGCGCGAAACATGGTTTGGTTAAATTTCATTAGGCCTTCATATTCAATTTCCCCGCTACTCGGCATGATTGGCTTGCCAAGCTTTGAGCGCAGAAAGCGATGCAGTAAAAGATCAGCCGTACAAGTGTGGAAATCGCACCCCTGCGCAGAACATGCTTTCTTTCGAGGTCGACGAAAGCTTTGGGTGTAGAGTGCTGGTCCCATCGTCGGACGTCAAGCCCATCGGCCAGCTCAGTCACACGAAGACGGCTAAAGCAAACAATTATATAACTACTTTTGACGTCAAAGGTTAAAAAACGATGACGCTACCCACCCCGCCAAGTTCACACAAGCGTCGACAAGCAACGGAAGACAATTCGTAAGGGGGGCGTGTTGTAACTTGTGAACATAACGAATGCGCCTTTTTGTACGCTTCAAGAGCTACATTGCATTGGAAGTGATAGCGGTGTCATGGTGCTCACCGAAATAGTTATTTATTGATAATGATAAAGTAAGGTAGCGTTGTCTTTTCCCTTTATGTCGCGCGTATATAAAATCGATTACGAATTTTATTTGCCTTGAATGATTTGAACGCCGTCTCATTTTAATTAAAAACGCAGTTTTTTTTCGCAATCCTGCTACCGTCCTGGAATAGTCCCGCTTCAATCGCTGCTCCCATAACCACCCTTGCTGATCTCGGTGACAATTAGTCCTGAACCGCGTTTCGCCTGAAGCTTCTGGAACTATCTGCATCGACCTCGTATGTTGTCCGTGAAATAGTTGATTATATCGTGCTTGACGTCCCCGCGGAGAGTTCTCGCAGGCAATTCAAGTTTTGTATACTTGACAGAACTCATTGAAAAATTAGGAATCCGTAATTCGTTCAGAAGCGCGTAGCTTCTGAACGAATTACGGATTCCTAATTTTTCCTAATGATTATGATGGTGCGGGAGATGTCATGAAAATAAACCTTTATTAGACAGAATGAATTGGCGCCTCAAGGGAATATACGAAAGAACGACTAGCTATAAAAGAAAAAAAGGGATTACCGGAGATGCCAGTGGTCATCACCACGCTTAACGACAGCGAAAAATTAAGTACAACCACAGCCCAAACTACGAGTTACAAATCTTACTTTCTATTGGGTTAACTTGCATCTAAAAAGACAGGCAACACTGAAGTAAGAAGGACCGTGGCGAGCCCAGTGGTTAATCTTGAAACCTACTCTCGCGGATGGAGTGCGTCCACAATTTATTGACAAGCTCCATGTTTGTAAACATGAAACATGTGACATCGGGGGGGGGGGGGACACGCGTAGGCAATATATAAAAAAAGTGTTTTATGTTTATTTCTCATCAAGCCACTTCAATTCGTGGCCACAATTAAATATGATCACCCCGTACAAGCACTGAACTTAAAGAGGCCACTACCAAGGAGGTTCAAAGATCCACTACCATATGAGATATTACGTCTTTTTTAACTGCGAACAGGGGTCGACATGAAAAATCCGTTGTCGGCGTTGGCATCTGCGTGAGCGAAAGTTCCCGTAAAAAATTATGTAGATGTATAAGCCGCCTTGCTATATGACATGCCATAAGTGGGGGTCATATTGCAACACTATTCTATCGCTAATGTTGCTCATACCACGTCATACATTCTTGACAACGTTCTTCCTCGGAATTTTGAGGATGATAGCCCACAAACAAATGTAATGAAAAGAAACACCGACAGTGCATGCCTTTTATGCTAAATCTTCTCAGACTGAAATATTAAAAGTGCGAAACATTAACAGAAATATCAAAATTATGTAATTTTTTTTACGCGACTGGTGCACAACCTCCTGGATCAGCCTACACAAGGGGCCGCATTTTCACCAGCAAGCTCGCCTCCGTGAATGGTGTTCGCCGCCAGCGCTTCCCGGTAAACATAGCGGTTACATAAGCTGAAGTTGCCGGTAAGCGTTAGCGGCACTCGGGGCTCTTCGAATGCTCTCACATTCTACTCTTAAAGGCGAAGCTTAAGCGTCCTCCAATTTTTTAATGCTTAAGCACTCTTTGCTGATTACCCCAGCCCTGTCACGCCAAAATATGTATTGCATTGCGTCAGCACAAAAAATGGGTTATTTGCAAGGTTAGGATATTTACTTGTTGAATACTGTAAAGCTAGATGATTGGTTGCTTTAAGCGTCAATGAACAATTTAAACGAATAAATAAACAAATAAAAAAATTTGGACGACCCTTAAGCTTCGCCTTTAATAGGAAGCTTTAGCTCGCGCCCAACTGCGACACGGCCCATTTAAATACATGTAAAACACAAAAAATGCTTTTCTGAGATAACCGCTGGACCGAAAGCGTTATTTCGATTTAGAGAGTGAGCTCTGTTGAACTAATTTCCAAAAATTCAAAAGTTCGAAAAAGAATGGAAGCACGAAGTTTATAAATTAATAGCTCCATCAAGAACAGAGATCGCGGTTCTGTAAACGGCATCCGCTAGATCATTCAATGCGGACCAATTTGATATGTCCATTTATATATTGCGTGAATTTGTTACGTTGGATACAAGGGTTTTGCAAAAGTTGCATTTACACATTGCAAATTTTTTTAGCTTCATGTGTCACATATCAATTTGTCCACTTTAGATGTACTATCAGTTGCAATTCACAGAATTGTGATATCATTTTTTTTAATGCTGAGTTATGGATTTGTAAATTTGATAGTCTCCTTTTCTGAAAATTGGTGACTTCTGGCAATTTTTTGCAAAAAAAATGTACAACTTAAATAAAAAATAGAAACCAAAAGTCACTAGATTTCGAGTTTTTCTTTTAAATGCAACAAACCTCGTCAAGTTTGGTGCAGTGGTCGCTGAGAAAAACGAATTCTCCTTTTACATGCATTTAGATAGAAACACCCGAGCTAGAGCTTCCTCTTAAAGGTGGAACGCGATAGCATTCAAATATCCTTGACTGCTTGAGACACTTCGCGGCGACCGCAGCTTTCTTGCGGATGCACCGAGGCGAGCGCCAAATTAATGGCGTTGTTGCAAGGAACCGGGCGGGCCGCGCAACTCTATGAATGGTATAAAGGCACGAAAAGTGGTTTGTGTTTGAGTTATCGCGTGAGATAATTACGTTTTCTGGAATATTGAAATTACAAGCTGACGCTATTGAGTCTGTAGGTTGCGTTTACGTCGTATTTTACAATTTTTCTCACGCACTTTGAAGGATTCAATTACTTCAGTAAGGCCTCTGCGCCACCCGAAAGGCCTGCATGATTGTGGTTCGGAATGATTTTTCGCGTAACGACGCCTGACGCTGACATCGTATTTTTTGCGACGCTGGGCAGTTAATGCTATCGCGTTAAGAGAGAATACGTATGCGATACATAGGGTTCATTAGCAAATGCATGGGGATGCTCATAGTAGAGGTGGGCGAACCGAAATTTGAGGGCAGGTTACATTGAAATTGGCCCAACTTGAAATTTGAACGTGGGCCAACTGAAATTAGGTAGTGGGCCAACTTAATTTGGCGCTGTGCAATCTTAAATTTAGAAATGGTTCAAGGTAAAGACTTGGGGTGGGCCAAGTTATATTTGGGGGTGGACCAAATTGAAATTTAGGGGTAGGCATACCTAAATTTGAGGTGGGCCAACTTGAAGTTTTGGTGTGGGCGAACTTAAAAATTTGGACATGGGCGAACTGAAATTTGGCGGTAGGCAAACCTAAATTTGATGCTGGGCCAGCTGAAGTCTGGAGGTGGGCCAACTTGAAAATTGGACGTGGTCTAACAAATGTGGGCGTGGGCCAGCTAGTACTTTGGGCGTAGGCCAACTTCAAATTTCTGGCCTGGCCAACTTAAACATGGGGATGGGCATACGCAAACTTCTGCATTTTTATTGCATGTGGGACACAGATGACCTGCATTAAAGAAGCGCAAACAGACGCACGTCGCTATCCGAAGCATTCTTCTTGGTTTCCGCGCCGTGTTTGGGAGGAAGCTAACAATAAATTTCAACAATGTAAAAACTAGTTTGGTAGGTTTATAGGTACAAGGCTTCTGTGTGGCAAAACTGGTCTTGGATGATTTGTCATTTGTATAGCGTTTAGTAAATCACGCAGTGCACTTTTCTCAATTGGAGCCACATATAGCACCGTTTGAAAGAGCCTGTCGTCCCGATCAGAAATTGATCGTACTTACGTAGTGCCAGGACTCCCGTGATCAGAGCGTTACACTTCCCAACCGCTACGAGATTCTTCAAGCATCGAGGCAGACCCCTGGATACCTCCCAGCGGATTGGTCCAGGAATTCGCACAACCGACGTCGTCCGCCCGGGCACCACAGCGTTTCGCCGTGGGAACCAGGGCTCTGTCCTGCCATCTGATCGCATTATCTGCACCTCCACTCAAGGTGCACTGTTTCGTTCTCAGTGCACTAGAGGGCAGCACCGTTGATGATCTATTTGATGCGCTAGAAGCAGGGACCGGTCCTTTCGGTAAAATTCCCTCAGCACATGAAAGGCGTAAAGTTTGGAGCCGTTGCCGCAAGTGAAAGTGCTGCTTGAAAGCTCAAGAAACGGGGCGCTATTTTGTTGACTGGCGGGTTGGTGCCTCTAGTAAACATCAGTTCGAAATCGTCCAAACCGAGTGCCACTGTGGGTCGGCTATGCAGCCCTGGCGGCAGCTCTCTTGGCCTACGGCAATGTACAGCAAGCTCATGAACCAGTCTTCAAGGGTGGCCAAGGAGTCTGCGCTAGCATCCGAGTGCCTCGAAGCGAGATGAAACCTATCCCGAACTTTGTGTGTGTTCAAGGTTACACCATATTGTGTGGCTATCGAGGCGTCCAGAAGGTGTGCTCGAGGTGTCGCCTCACAGGCCATATAGGGAAGGATTGCGCCCCCTACGATGCATGCGTTGCAACATATTTGACCAGGCTACGCATGGGTGCAGAGAGCCATGTCGCAAATGCTGAGAAAACCGCACAACAGCCGACTGTATACGACAGAGATCATCTGAGGCAGCAACAGCAGCAGCAGGTGTGCAGGGTGAACCACAAGCACTGGTTTCATTTGAAGTCCAAGCACCAACGGGAGAGACAGACACCGAAACCGTAAGATCGGATGCTGGCTCCCAAGCAGATTCACAAGAGGAGACAGGAAATTTTCTTCCTCTTCACGAGGGGAAGTTCCATACTATCCCCACCCACACGAAACTTGTGTCTCTTCCGAAAACTCTGAGGACCACAGCTCGTCGACACCCGCAGCAGCAGTAAGTATCACTTTCGAGAAAGCAGGGGGCTCCATAGATAACTCTGATGCTCCATGGACCTCGGTTGGCAGTGGCACACGACCTACGGGAAGATCAAGGTGCCTAATCGTCAGTCCAGACAAGCCCGCACAACAGACTCCAACGAGCTCCCTTGCGAGCAATTTCACAACCCACTCCCTCCTGATGAACTTGCAGAACACACTCTACACAGGCCCACTCATCGGTGCGATCACTGGACGCAGTGCTATGGACATTGATCGTAAAGTTGCAAAGCGCGCTCACCCCACGTCCACGGACTCTGAAGGTTCTTCAGATAGTAGTAAGCCTCATAAACTCCCTAATGCTCTGGCGCGGTCAGAGCACTACTCGTAGCGATAATGACTTCCCGATTCGATCTCCTACTTTTCCTAGTTTCTAGAATAACTGCGGGTGGTCTCCTCATAATTGCGATGGTACACTTTATTTCTCTAACTGTTCGAGGGTTTAGAGACCTGGACATGCAGAGGGAGATTATGAACTTTGCTAGAGCATACAGCGCCGATATTGTTTTTCTTCAAGAAAATAAATCCAGTTCCCCGTATGATCTTCAAACCTTTTGTTCATGTTTTGGTGTTGAGGCATTTTTCTCATTAACAGATTCCTTTATGTGTGGAATCTGAATTTTGTATTTTACGCCAGCATTTCGTTGGGGCGCCCATTATTTTGATTTTGACAGACGCACGCTAGCTGAAGACGTCAAACTTCATGGCCGGCGTGTAAGAGCACTTGTAATTTATGCTCCAGTTCAGCGTTCCTTCACGACTGAGTCTCTTGATTACCTTGATTGTTTTGTGTTGGACAATTATTCCAATATATTTGGTTGGGGATTTCAACTGCCTCGATGATCCTTAAAGAGATGTAAGTGGGCGTAGACAGGGCAGGCCATACAGCGTAGCGCGCGCACTGAAACAGCTAATTTGCAATGTCAAGCTTAAAGACGCATGGGTGGGCACACATGCAGATGAGTTTATTGCTACCTGGCAACGAGGCTCAGCATTGGCCGAATAGATCGATTGTATTTCCCCCAAGGTACTAGCCATCCACGTCATCATTTGTGTAGTGTTGAAGTTCCCTCCAGATGTACCGCGCATCTACCATCACTGTCCACTGTCAGTAAGGCTGCCGTTTCACCAATCCCCGTTCAGTAACCAATTAAAAATGGACACAACACTAGTACATGATCCAGCGTGCGTAGCTGCCTTGCTTGTTTGACTTGAAAATGCGTGCAGCTGCTCACCCGTACCGTGCGGCTAATTGGGACGCTTCGAAGAACAGCTGCCGTGCGGAGCTAAATAAAGCAGGGCGAGAAAGAAAGTTAGGTTTGACAGAAATAAACGACAGGCTCCGCAAAGCGCGTATCGTGCCGCGAGGTGAACCACATACGTTCACTGTGCAAGATTAACTAAATAGGCTGATGGCACGCAATGATCTTCTGCTCCAACTTAGCTTCTGAAATGCCACGACGTTGTGCGTAAATAGTAGGCCTGTAGCAGATCCTGTGGTTCTCCGTAGCTTCCTCAATGGTTCTTTAGAAGAACGGGTATCAAATCGGTTCGTTGAGTTGCCCAGCGGTACACATTCTGACCGAGCTGAGGACATAGCGCCCGTCTTTACAGCGCATTTCGCAATCCTGCTCACAGCAGAGGGCACAAATACAGAGCACCTGAGCGTAGCTGTACACGATTTTTGCTCAGCCTTACCCGAAAACACCGTGAGAGCCTTTGTAGACTGTTGACCCTTGAAGAGCTTCGCTTTGTACTTCAGGGAATGAACGCCTCAGCTGCGGCTGGTCCTCGCGGCTACCGCTCATCTTTTACAACTCTTTCTTTGTTGAAATACATGCTCGACTCTTGTCGATGCTCAACAGGCTTCTTGCTGACGGGATCCGATTAGAAACGTTCCGAGGAATCCGAGTACGGTGCACCGTCCAACCCAATAACATCGAGACCAATTTTTTTACTAAACTGCGATTGTAAAATACTAGGCGCTATCCCAGCATACCGCATCCAGCACCACTCTTCAAGAAATAATAAATAACGTTCGAACACGCTGTGTTCCTGGTTTTACGATTTTTGCTTCACTTGGTTTGGCCCGTAATCTCTTCACGTTTGCTTCGCGAACAAGAGTTTCTTGCGTCTTTGTTTCGTTAGATCAAGAAAGAGGATTTGATAGCATTTAGTGAAAATATTTTTTACAGTATTAGAATGCTTCAGCTTTCCTGCACGCTTGGTTGAACTTCTTGGTCTGCATATACAAACCTAGAAGAAAAATTATGCGGTTTTATGTCAAAAACACGATCTGATTATGAGGCACGCCGTAGTGGCGGACTCCGGAACTATGGACAACCTGAGGTTCTTTAACGGTCACATAAATCTAACCGCATAGGTGTTTTCGCATTTCGCCCCTATCGAAATGCGGTCGCCGTAGCCGGGATTCGATCCCGGGAGCTCATGCTGAGACCCCCAACACCATAGCTACTTAACAACCTACATCGTAATTAATGGCTACTTAACCAACCCCACCGCCATGAGCCGTCGTAGATGCCAGGGTGGACCATTCTCTGCACTTCTCGTACTCTGCATAGAGCCTTTGCTGCAACAGGTGTAAAGTTGAAATCGATACGAGGGTTTCCTCTCCCTGGCCAGTGCGAGGTAAAAATAGCAGCATATGCTGATGTTTCTCTTTTTATTCGAAATATTGATAGCGACAGGGCATTCCGGCGGCTGTTTTACACTTACAGGTGCATGTCTGTTGCGCGCCTACATCCAGCGAAAAGTCACGCATTGCGATGTGGAACATTTTATGAATTTAAAGATAGCGTCCACTGGGTCGATGGAGTAAAAGTCCTAGGTGTGACCTTCCTTGCATCCGGCGAAGTAGCCCGTATCTCCTGGATAGAAATTAGGCACAAGGCAGATAAGCGTACTGAAGTCGCCAGAACTTTTCATTTGCCCTTTTCTGAACGCTCATACCTCATCAAGACGAGCATTGTAGCGTCCCCGTTCTACTTGGCTAAAATCGCACGCACGCCTCGTCGAGTTCTGCAATCGTTAGCCACTGCGTGTGGATCGTTCTTTTGGGATGAACACGCAGAAAGTTCCGCAAAAGCTTTTGTCCGCGTGTCGACGAATATGGGTAATTTTAGCATTCCAGACTTTCAAGTGATGTGTTGTGTGTTGGCGTTAAGAAGCACGTGGGAACTCATTTCGGATATGAACAACCGCAGCAGAGAGCTCACAACGTTGAGACGGGACCGATGGCAGAGCGGCAACCTGTGTTTTACGCATACCTATCGAGATCGTTGCATCTTTTGCAAGACACTTTGCGAGACTGTGAGTTGATTGAAATGTCCCCCGCGGAAGTCTGTGAGTGCATTGCCTTGAACAGCTTGAGTGATGGCCAGCGTAGGAAATGCCGCACAAGAAGGCGCAGGCCCTTGGTTATCGCCTCCCTTCCTGCCGATGTCCGTGACTTCCCCTGGTTAAGAGAATGGCAAGCGCTGCCAATGGCTTACAACCTTGCTGCGTGGTGTGTGGCGCCCCCCGACTCGTGTCCGCAATGCGGTCGGACGGAAACTTAGGATCATGTCCTCCGTGAATGTTCTGTGGCGCCCACCTTTTGGCAACTAGTGACGCGCATGTTTCATGTTCGCATTCAATGGCAGAGTCGCCACAGGGACATCCTTGTTGAACTGATAATGGGCATTGGTGCCTTTGTATTGTGGAAGCGGGGGGACTGGCTTGATTGTGGGAACGCGAGCAGAATGACATGTTTCTTCTGCTGAATCGTTTGAGAACAATGATTATAATTCATTCAAACGAGGAACTGATCGTACTTTGGTAAGAAGCATTCCTACTGCGCTGGTCAACGCGATTGATTCGTCTTAGAAACACTAAAGTGATCACGCCTATGCTTCCCTAATAGGAACGTAGCCAACTGTTTGTCCTATGTCTGATACATGCGATGTCAGGGGCCACTTTTTGAACTTTTGTATGTGCACCATTTGCACTTATCTTCATTGTACATCCATTCGCATGAACAGCAGATGCCTATGTTTTCATGAGTGTGCCCTAGTAGCACATGAATACGAGTGTTTCTGTTTTGGAAAACAAACACTCTCCAAAAGACGGTCGGGGTCCCGTGCTGAGGCTTACCATCGCACTGTGGTTGGCTGAAGAACACCACTAGTCCCAATGAGAGCGGGTGCGGAATGTAAATTATGGTAGTGAGGATCGGCGTGCGCGCCTAAATATAGCGACAAAATTGTTTACATGGCAACACCAGCAATAATACCATGGCTACATGCACCATCAGAAACTAGAACGACGCATGACAACATGTTATGGTAGGCAGAACACTTGAACACGTTTAAAACACTTAAATTCACAATATTGTATTATCGCTACCATCTTCTAACATACGTTCCCTGCGTATGCATCCTTTCTTTGTTTTTCCTCAGCAAGATCTTCCTCCTACCCCTCGCAGCTGCAGTGTCGTCAATAATGTCTTTCAAGCATTACGAAAAATTCGTGAACGGAGCAATTTTATTACATTTTATTACTTTTTTGGTGACGTCACGGCGTGTTCAAGCTGCAATCCGCCTCGCAGTGTTGTTTGTGATTGACGTTTCTCCTCGCTGCTCATTTAGGACGAAATTGATGCCCTCCTAATGACTAAGAATTTTTCCCGAACCTAAGTTTATAATGAAAACCGCATGCCAAATATTTCATCCGTATCCACATGGCATGCAGCGCAAACGCAAAAATTTAACGAGCCTACTTGTTACTGAAGGGTGTTTACCATTTTCTGCGCATGCGCACTTGCATCACCCGAGAAGTTTACGTACCCAGACAAGATGTGCGCGTGAAAAATAAAGCTATATTGTCCTTAGCACATTGATTTGTAACGCCTAACCGCTTTAAGAAACCTTTAAAACACGAAGTGCTCTTCCTCCACTCCTTCGAGCTGTACACAGCGTTGCACTTCGACGGAAGAAGACGCTACGCTTTCCCGTAATTGCCATGAAGTGTCAGTGAAGTGCACTGACGACTGTAGTCGATAGGCAGCCAGTTAAGTCGAGTTCAGTGGAGGGGCCTTCTATAATATGAGAGTAATATACTCATAAATATACATTCCCTTCCGCAGCGGCGTATTGTGAAGCAGTTGAATAATTCATATCCTTAACGCTCGCCCGCAGGTGTATTACACGAGCCTGCTGTACCAGTTCTGCAGAATCTACAAAATGACCAGCGGCAAGGCGTACGACGGAGAGGGCCTCGCGGAAATGGCATGCAGCGGACGAGCGTCCAGGGCGCGACCACCCGCTGTGCCCACAGCCGCCGAAGGCAGGACACCCGCCGGCCTGTCGCCACTGCACCCGCACGGCGTAGCGCTGCCAGCCGCAGTCGCGGAAACCCCACTCACGGCAGTCCACGCACCGAGCGGCCATTCCCAGTCCTCCCTTACACCGCAAGACGTCGGGACGGCCGTAACCTCCTCGATGACGAGCTCCTCGGCCATGCCTCGGCTGCAGACGGCGGATTGTTCCGCAGCGGTGATTCCTCGGCCAATCGTTCAAACACCGACCGAGCCACGGGTGGCAGCTGAACGAGATGTCGCCGTGGCGGTCGACTCCAAAGTCACGACTTCCAGCCGTCGGTCGGTCGAAAAAAATTGGCTGAAGGCTTAGCTTGGTTAAGCCTGGAAGATTGCGAAAGCAATACACTTGGTTGCGACTTGGTTCGGCTGATGGTGTGGACATGATTGCCCTCTGTTAAACTTATGGCTATACATAATCCGATATAGCGCAAGGCAGCGCGCCGACTACTGCGAGGAGTCGAGCTGTAGCCCCATTTATCCTCCTAGCGTGACGTCAGACCAGCGAGCGCCCTCTCTCGGTAGCGCCGCAGCAGCGACGCGCAAGGCTTCGCCTCCACCATCGATGCCGCGAGCTGGGGCCCCATATCTCGGTCTGGCGTGACGTCACACCAGCGAGCGCCCTCTCTCGGTAGCGCCGCAGCAGCAGCGCGCAAGGCTTCGCCTCCACCATCGATGCCGCGAGCTGGGGCCCCGTCTCTCGGTCTGGCGAGACGTCACACGGTCACGTGACGCGCAGCTGTGTAAGGAGGCGCCATGACCACCGATGGGCCGAAAGTGCGAGCAGTATTGCTTTCGAAATAAAAGCAGCCCTGCACTGGCGACGGTCGGCATGCGGGCTGCAAAGCTACGGAGACAAAGAGCGCCGACAAACGCACGCAACCGTTCTAGCCAACCCGCTAGAACCTGCCCGGGCATCGATGCCGCTGCAGCGTCTGCGGCAACCAGCGAGAGGCCGCAGACAGCACCGAAAGCGTTCGCAGACGTCACAGACGCCTCGGCGACGCAGAAGCTTCATATAGGCACTATTAACTGATTCCGGTGCAAATATCGCTTTCATTACATCATTGAAAAAGAAATAAGAATGTTGGCTTCTGCGTCGCTTGGTGTCGAAGCAACTGCAAATATCTTAGTGTCCAATAATTGCGCCACGTTAGTTCCGCTTAGTTTAGTCCGAAAGAATTAATTCTTCTAATAACAAAAATTTCACACCATAGCCAATATGTGATAGCGGTGTGTCGCCGCTGCTTGTATATAGTTTTATTCCGATAGCTCTGTAGATTTTTAATTCATGTAGGCCCTTCAATCAATGTTGTTCTGTTCGTACGGCGTCTGAGCACAGTTCCCAACGCAGTTAATATATTAGGCCGTTTACACCAACATAGCAACACAGGCCCAGCATTGAAGTTACGTGGCTAGAGGCGTATATATGAAAAGCCTGTAAAGCTACAGCTGTCCAATTAATATGCCAGTACGCGTAGTTTTTTGGGAAAACATAGAATAGAGAATTTTTGCCTTAGAAACGGTTTTTCGCGAAATCGCCCGCATACCTTTGTGGCATAATTGTAAAGGATATGTTATCGCTTAACGTGTCGGAACGTGAGCGGCTTGAAGACAGAGAGTAGCCGTTTGTCACGCGTTTGCCTCCTTTACGGCAAGTGAATGGTGTTCTCGAATTTGGCTTCGCTTTATTTCACCTCGGCAGCAAAGTCTGGGTACGTTGTCTCTCGTGAAATTGTTTCTCGATGTGGAGTGGGGAAGGCCTAACCTGGCCAATAGCCTGCAGGCAGCTCACGATGTCACTGAAACAAAATAGTGGCACCATCTGTCGCCGCTACCTCATCATCAGCAGCCAAGCAGGGGCAGATGACGCCACCGCTTTGTTGCAGAGATATGAACGAAGTTAAATTTTTTTGCGTAAAGATCTGGCGACTTCTATATCTTGCGTCATTACGCAACAAGCGAGTGAGATGCCACTGAAGCAAGTACACTGTAAACGGAAATAACTCCGAGGTGGGAGTATACTGCTTGTCCTATAGCGACCCCCCGGTTCGGAGTTTTTTTTTGCTCCGTATGATCGGAGTAGAATTTTTACTCCGTACGAGCGGAATTTTCGCGTGGTATTATGGGAGTTTTTTTTCTGTCTTTTCTTTATTTTTTGCTTTGCTATTGACGGAGTTCTTTCGAGGTGCAATGGGAGTATAAAAAGAGCCATCGCGTGAGTTTGCGCGAACATGTTTACATGCAGAGGCTGCTGGTCAAATTTCGAAATATGCACACGAGACCGCGTCGAATTCGACGGAACAAGTCAATGAAAGCACATATATCATGACATACATAAACATTTCAGAAACACCCAATGCAGAAATTTGAAAGACATCACACGTACACGCGATACTCAAGAAGCAACGGTGCCAGTATATATAGCCACGATATTGTGTGCCTCGAAACCGCCTAGGGAGCAGCTGTGCTGTTTTCAGAATTACGACTCACATGCTCGTTCATACGAGATCTCTCTCTCTGAAATTAACACAATACCTTAAGCAACACAAAACTGTTAATTCAAAATAGTGAGAGAGAAAAAGTTAATGGCGTAATTTTTCAAAATTATCATGCCATTCTGTGAGTGCTGAAGCGACTTCGCACACTGCCGGCGTTCGCGGCCAAAAAGTAGTGCGTTAGTTACAGTAAGCAAGAAAAATTTAAGTGCATGTGTTGCATAGCAAAATTAAATTTTTGCGATATAGTGGTAGCGTAGCAAGAAATTATTACGTTTGAGCATGACCCGCAGCAGCCGACATAATTAACACCGAGAAATGCGCAGTCATACATTTTATACACCGCACTACTTGCTCTGCGTCCGAGCAATCTGTCTCGGTTCCGAAAAGGAGCTACATCGCTGATCTGTCGAGTGAATCCCTAAACTCGGAGCCAGCAGGCATGCGTCTAAATCAATGTCTCGGATAGAGCGTAATGTTAATGCAATATAGGAAGCAACGACGTGACCAAAACATATATGCGCGATAACAATTCGATTCACATCGCTCAATAAGAAGCTTTATTTTCAGTACGCATACTTATGTCCTACCGTTTTTCTTCGGGCGAGGATATCCGTTCACAGATACATAAAAACAGTTGCTTGCACTCCGGTCTTTCTCACTGGCAACACAGCACCGCAACGAACTTGGGTTACGCCATTCATGCGCGACTAGCACGGATGTCGTCGCTCGAACAGTGGCTACTGTTGCCATTGCTACGCGGTCCTTTCAAACACTACACTGGACGTTGTCAGCATGTACTAAAAGGTCATAGAAGTCGCATTTCACGTACTGAAGAACACAAGACAGGGTGACGCAGCACGAAAACACAGCCAGAACGTGAGCCGACATCACGAGCCAGTGAGCAGCTTCGAGGTATACCTAAGCCTTTTTCCGCACTTGAAAACGTGGTTCTTGCAATCATCGTTGTCAGCAAAGCGATCACAGCTAATGTACTTGATGCTGAGATACAGTGAGCTTCAGGCATGTCAATAACACTTTCTGGAAGGAAATACGGGAAACAAATTGACGAAACGCTATCGCGGAACGACACTTCACAGACGTAAACAAACCGTCAGCCATGAGCACTGCCCGCTCCGCCGAACGCGCCCGGTCGCTGGCGAGGCGCACAGCCTCATGGGAAGCGCCACGTGACCAACCTGTATCGGCGGAGGGGAGTTTTTTTAAAACTCCCTGTCGGAGTTTCACGGGAGAACAAGATTTTTAAGCGGAGTAAAATCGCGTCATGTCGCCTTAATACCCCCGCAGCTAGCCAGCGGAGTGAAACGAGGGGATGGCGCTGTTTTGCTCCCATACATCGGAGTAAATATTTGAGAGGGGAGGTTTTAGGGCACATCACCTCTTAAAAACTCCCAGGTGGGTTTATTTTCGTTTACAGTGTATGAGACTGCGTAGCAGATGTGCGCGTTCGGCGTCCGATCTTTTTGTCTTTATTTATTTATTTCTGGCTGTAGATTCAGTTTGTAGATGGGATGGTAGCTTTTCTTTCTTTTTTTTTGAGGCAGATGAACCACTACGAACAGTTCAATCTTTCTCTAAAAAAACTCAGTAAGCCCATCGGGAAAAGAGATTGCCCTTGCTTCTGTGCCTGTGCGGCTTGTCACTCAATTCCCATTAGACTATATGCATCTAGTTTGCATTGGCGTTACGAAAAAGTGCTGCTTTTGCACATGAAGGGCACTAAATCATACCGCTGGCCTTCTTCACCTGCTAAATAAATCTCAAAGCGATTATCTGACCAAGGGTTTCCGCTACGCGGAGGTTGTAGGCCTGCTGCGGCTTTTGACAAATCTGGGGTATTGTATTGTATTGTGTTCATCCACTTGTACTTGAGAAATTTTCTAGATCAGAAGAGATGTGAGCACTTCCTTTGTCGTCACGTTGCAGTTAAGAGTTCTCGCCAGTCCAAATATGCGTGTGACCTACAATGACCATGTCAAGCGCCCCTTGTGTTTTAGTTTCTTCATTAAAATGTTTATACGGAAGAACAAAGCTGTCATGCAATGTTCATTGTTTAGTTCATTTAGCGGATGATTTGATCAAACATGGGCCACTCGACAGCCTTAGTGCCTTCGCTGCTGAAACTTTCATGTTCCAGTTGAAACGCCTTTTTCGTAGTGCTGCGCACCCTGTAAAGCAACTGCCCAACACAGTGTGTGAGCTGAAGGCCAGCGGCGAACTATACGTTTTTCAGTAGCCATGAAAACAGCCGATTTTATACAGAAAAATGCGCATTGCGGGAAGGTACCAACGTCATGTGAAGGCCCACAGTGTCACACAGCCATTTTCCCTAAAATTGCTTTAAAATCAGTGGTTGGAAATAACTGCTGTATTCTTTCCACCGGTGAGGTAGTTCTTGTTAACGACTTTTGCTTTGACAAGCATGGGTGGAAAGTGATTCCGGAAAGGAGTTCATGACATTCCAAGGCTTCTACACTTCACCTTGCATGTCCAGTGATTTGGGGATCGTCATTGCTTGGGACCTGACCTCTCCCATAGTGAGACCAGTGTATAGCGTAATATTCAAGTGCATTTTTCTGCCTCACGAGTTATCACGCCAAAAATATTTGGTTTTCCCTTTACTTTGTTTAGTCCACCACTTCTCACATTTAATAATCCTGTACTACTAGTTTAACGGGACAAGGGCGTTACGAAGCAATTTTTTCTAAAGGCACAGTTTAAATATTTACGATATATTATTGCGTAAGGGCAGAAGTCAGTCAGTCAACAAACTTTATTAAGGTCCTAAGGAACTACTAAGTCGTAGTTGCTGGCCGCTCCCACGTTGGGGCCAGAAGGCCATGGTCCTCCGCGCGTTCATGGGCCCTTTGGACAGCCCTTAGTTGGTCCTGGGGATCGCCGGTTTTAAGGGCCTCTTACCAGTAATGTTTATTAAAAGATTTGTTTTGTAACGCAGAGCATTGCCAGAGCATGCGTGGTAACGAGCAATACTCT
Source organism: Dermacentor variabilis (assembly GCF_050947875.1). Taxonomy (NCBI): domain Eukaryota; kingdom Metazoa; phylum Arthropoda; class Arachnida; order Ixodida; family Ixodidae; genus Dermacentor; species Dermacentor variabilis. The sequence goes on from NC_134571.1 coordinate 176,011,557, forward strand.
TCAATGCACTCGGGGCAGTGTGGGTCGATGTCTGGAACAAAGGGACTAAACTTTCCTCTCGAAGGGAAAGATCCCGTTTGTAACATTCTCAATGTGGAAGATTGAGGTCTAGTTAGCTGTGGGTGTGAGAGCGGGAAGCACCTGTGCCGAAGCTGATAGTGTTTAACTATTTCATTAAAATAGAGTAGAGGGTCAGAGTTATGCTCACAATCCCTACTGCTTGGAGTGTCAGGACCATTACGGAATCATAGGCCTCGCGCTTGGTCATGACCTAGCTCATTCGGGTTGGGTTTGCTTGGGTATACAGGGTCGTCCACTCTTACGGTGAACACGGCTCACCGTGGCCGCGCTCCGCGGGGCGTCAGTGCGTCCGGCGCGGCGGTGCATCGAAGCGACGCGGCGCAGGCGCACACGGACCTCGGGGAGGCGCTTGGCGTCGTTTGCTACAGCGGTGGGGCACACCGCTCTTTCTCTGCTGTCAAGTGCACTTCGCTAGACCCACAGGTGAATGAGTGGCCGAGGCGGCATTGCGCGAAGGCGCACTTCACTAACTCGAGCATTTTTCAGCTGGTTCTGTCTACAGCTTGTGTACAGCCTGCTTAATCAATATATTTAAACAGAAACAAGCTCCTCATCACATCAATCACTTAGCATGTTTATATAAGTGATGAGGGTAAAAATACAGTCCTTTTTTCGCCCTCTTTATTAGGCTGGGACCATCTTATTTTACTCTCACAGCACTTGGTGTAGTGCATACCGAGACAGCTATTAGGCGCGCTCTTCTTGGTTGGAGTCATCCTGTGATGAGCCTAGCGCGCCGTTTCGCGCATCTCTTGATGCTAGAACGAATTTGATTAATTTACCTAAGATAACGACCGAAACCCGCAATAAATTTCGCAGAAAGTTAGAGAGTGATCGCTTCACGCGTCATCATGTTTGCCATGGATTTTACCATTAAGGAGGGCAATGATATTACTTCTACAGAAACTAAGAAGTGATATCCGCTGCTACGTGACTTTCTTATTGACGCGTTAATGTCGCTTGTAGGGCTGCATGGAGCGCATTACGCGATGTAGGAAAGTGCTCTCCCCGGCATAGCAACTGATTTGGCGGCAGTTTCACTGCCCCTTTTCACCTTTCTACATCCAATAAAAAAAATTCCTTTTTTTGTCACAACTTGGGTAATATCCCCGAAGCGGTGGCGGTCCTTTGACGGCTACCTGACGCGAGAAGTCGCGTTCTCGTTCAGAGGAATCGTCGGTAAATTGTTTGATTACATTGATTAGGTGAAGTAAAATATGTGGCGCCGACATTTTTTTGGATTTTTTTTTTCTCCTTTGCGTCAATGCACGCCCCATGCGAATCCTGTTTCTGTCTGTTTTGAATAGGTAATTGGAATGGATGGATGGATGCAAAACTTTAATAAGGTCCTGAGGTACGCGACTAAGCGCGCTGCGGGCCGCTCCCACGTTGGGACAGTCAGGCCTTGCCCTACCGCCGCATCGTGGGCCCTCTGGACAGCCCATAGTTGCGCCCCGGCATCGGGGCTCTTGATAGCGGAGAGCCACTTGTCCACATTGATTTGTTCCGTGCCTTGTAACGAGGGGCAACGCCAGAGCATATGGTCTAGGCTAGCGATGTCATTGCAGTGCCTGCAAGAACTAGTGGCATAGGTGTCGGGATAAATTTTGTGGAATAAAGCCGGTTTGGGATATGAACCTGTTTGCAATAATCTGAGGGTCAATGCCTGCGCTCTATTTAACTTTTTGTGGGGAAGGGGAAAGTCTCTCCTGCCGAGATAAAAGTGCTGCGCAATTTCGTTGTATGTGGTCGGTTGATCTCTGTTCTCCACCACTGCGGGCCGGCGTTGGAGTTCTCCATGGTCGCGGAAAGCGAGACCTCGCGCCTTGGAGTGGGCCAGCTCGTTGAGGTTTGTGGGGCCTCCCATGATGGATCCCATGTGAGCGGGGAACCACGTGAGAGTGTGGGTGGCGATGCTTTTGCCTTCGAGGATGCGACAGGCTTCCTTACACACGGCGCCAACGCTGAAGGCGCGGATGGCTGCCCTGGAGTCGCTAAAGATATTGGCATGTCCGTCGTCCAGGAGGGCCAAGGCAATGGCCACTTGCTCGGCCGCATGCGACGACGTGCTTCGTACCGAAGCGGCGTTAACGGTCGAACCTCTGTGGTTGATTGAAACTACCGTGAAATTGTTGCTGTTTGCATACTGGGCCGCGTCAACGAAGCAGCTGCCGCCAGGGAGTTCGGTTGCGCGGCGTAGGAGCGCTACCGCTCTGGCCTTCCTTCTTTCCACGTTGCGCTGGGGATGCATATTGCGCGGGGCGGGCGATATGATGATGTTATCTTTCTGCTCTTTCGGAAGGCCCTGGTAGGCATCTTCGACAGTGGCCGGGGGGACGCCCATCTCAGTTAGGAGTCATCTGCCCGCCCTGGTGCCCGAGAGCCTAAGAATCTGTGCCCTTTCTTGTGCTTCTGCAATCTCTTCCAGGGTATTATGAATACCCAACTGCAGGAGTCGGTCGGTGCGTGTGTAGTTGGGTAGTCCGAGCGCGCTCTTGATCCCCCTCCTTATCATGGCATTTAGCTTGTCTCGCTCGGCCCTCTTCCAGACGTGCATGGCCGCTACGTACGTAAAATGGCACAACAAGAAAGCGTGGACCAGCCTTAACAGATTCTCTTCGCTGAGGCCTCTCCTTCTGTTAGCTACCCGCCTGATTAGACCGATGACGCTGTCCGTCTTTTTTGCTAGTTTTTGAATGGTGATGTTATTCGAGCCCGCCCCTTCGAGTGTCATTCCCAAGATTCGAATGTGCGCGACTTTGGGAATGGGATCTCCGCAATTGGTGTAGAGATTAATGTCAATTTCAGAGGGGGGTTTCCAGTTCTGTGGCTTGCGGCCCTTTCTACTTGGGCTGTAGAGAAGGAGCTCCGATTACTTCGGGGAGCACCGGAGTCCCGTGTCGGTTAGAAAACGCTCTGTAGTGTCGACAGCTTCTTGGAGAGCGGCTTCGACTTGACCGTCACTGCCACCCGCGCACCAGACAGTGATGTCGTCCGCGTAGATCGTGTGACCGATGCCCTGGACCTTGCCTAGATACCTTGAGAGGTCGACCATTGCGATGTTGAAGAGGAGTGGTGAGATGACTGACCCCTGGGGGGTGCCTCTTCTGCTCAGCTCCATTTTCTCCGATTCCAAATCTCCAGCCTTGAGGATGGCGCATCGTTTGTTCAAGAAAGACCTGACGAAGGCATGGAAGGACGAGCCCAGGTTGAGTTTGGAGATGGCGTCGAGAACGAACTCGTGACGGATGTTATCAAAGGCCTTCTCCAGGTCCAAACCAAGGATGGCTCTCGTGTCCCGAGTGCAGCGTTCCAAGATTTGGATCTTGATAAGCTTCATGGCGTCCTGGGTGGAGAGGCCAGGCCTGAAACCTATCATGTTGTGAGGGAAAAGGTCGTTGGTCTCGATATACTCGGCAATTCTGTTATAGATTGCGTGCTCGGCCACCTTCCCTACACATGACGTCAGTGAGATTGGCCGGAGGTTGTCCAGGCTCGGCGGTTTACCGGGCTTTGGGATTAGTATGACCTTCGCCAACTTCCATTCTTCCGGTACAATTCCCTGCTCCCAAATCCGATTTATCTCATCTGTAAGAAACTCGATCGATGCGTCCTCCAGGTTTCTGAGAGCCTTGTTGTTAATGTAATCCGGGCCGGGTGCTGACCTACCGTTGAGGTCGTGTAGGGCGCGGCGGATTTCACTGATTTTGAAAGGTTCGTCCAGCGCGGAGTTCGGCTTCCCTTTGTATACTGGGTACGCCGCCTCATCGGCCACAGTTTTGAGCGGCAGGTACTTTTTAGCCAGCATCTCCAGCATGTCCTTTTCCGAAGACGACTTCTTGGCTTCGTGGAGCGCTTTAGCGAGGACACTTCTCTGGTTTGACTTGGTGCCGGAGTCGTCGAGCAAGTGTTTGAGAAGATTCCACTTCCCTCCCGTGCGCATCTGCCCATCAATTGAATTGCAAATGTCGTCCCATTGCTGCCTAGACAGGGCTTGGCAGTGCTCGTCGATCTGCTTGTTGATCTCGGCTATCTTTTTTCTGAGCTTGCGATTCAAGCGTTGGCTTTTCCACCTCTCGAGAAGTGATTGCTTAGCCTCGAGAAGGTGCGCTAGCCTGCTATCCATTTTGTCTGTCTGTAGATCCGTCTCTATGGTTTTGGTTGTGGAGCAGACATCTTGCACAATTAGTGTGCACCACTGGACGAGACTCTCCGGCTTTTCTCCACGGGCGGCGCGGGCTTTGCGAATCTCACGGAATTTGTCCCAGTCGGGCACCGAGAACGCCTTCTTTCGTTTCTGCTCCACTTGTAAGCTGGTGACCGTGAAGTAGTGATCACTACCGAGGTCTATGAGCAGATTCGACCACATGGCTGAGCCAGCGTTTTTAACAAAGGCGAGATCCGGGACAGAGTCCCTGGTCGAGGAGGTGCCCCGTCTGGTGGGAAAGGCTGGGTCCGTCAATAGAGAGAGTCCCGCATCTCCCGCCTCCTGCCACAGGCTTCTGCCCTTGACCGTGTCGTGCGTGTAGTTCCACGCGTGAAAGGGGGCGTTGAAATCGCCGGCCACAACCAGTGGAGAGTTTCGGGCGAGTTTCGTCGCCCTAGTGATGATGGTTTTGAAACGTTGTCTGTGATCGCTCGGGCTGCTATATACGTTAAGTATAAAAATGCTAGAGATGTTGGATTGGCTTGGGATGACTTCTACTAGGGAGGTCTCCGTCTTGCTAGGCCGGACCCCTAGATCGTGTGCGACGAAGGTGAACTTGCTGCTGATTAATGTGCAGATTCCTCTGCCGTCCCCACGGCGAGCAAGAGCTTTGTATCCCTGGAGTGAAACCTGATCAGTCATCGTTTCTTGTAATAATATAACATGTGGCTTTTCTGTGTGAGTGCGAACAAACTGCTGCAGGGTGCATCTTTTATGGCTGAGTCCCCTGCAGTTCCACTGCCAAATCCTAAATTGGGTGTGTGGCGCCATCCTTGCTGTATAGAGTGCCTTCCGGCGTTGCTACTAGGGTAATTGGAATGGAAAATCTATAATCGACATGTCTGTTTTCTAGCCTAAATTACGTCTTGCCGGGTAATTCAGTCATTATTCGCTTCTATTTCACTTCAGTACTTCCTCGGAATAGGCCATATGCATATTCTCACTAGCGTATAATAATTTGTTAACTGTGCGTTATACGTCCCGAAGCGACCCACGGCCTCTGCGTTACGCCCTCGAGATGGGCATCGGATAAATTTGGAGAGCAGGAGGAATTGATTTCTTTTTTTCCTTTTTTAGGGGGTAGGGGGTGGGCTAGGGCTGAGTGGGCAAAACCCAAATATGCATACGGCACAGGGACGCTTGCCACGGACAAGCGATCCTGTTGCCGTCGTGAGGAGGTGGCCGGCCCGTGTGTCGGACGAACGAGGTCACGATAAGTAAACCGGCGGACATGACGCCGACCCGGTGTCGTCTGCCGACAGCATGCCAGTGGTTGGCAAACGGGCTCGCCATTTGTAAAAGACAAGCCCGGCCCAAGCCAGATTACTGTGGTCGGGCCAGTCTACTGTTTAACTAACCATGGGCGTCAGCCCGATCTACCGCCGAGCCCCCCCCCCCTTTTTTTTTGCTTAGGTCATGCTACCTCATCTTAGCCTAATATGATGATGCGGTGCAGCCAACGTCTGCTCAACTCAGTGACTGGCCGGTCACGAGTTAAAGATGCTGGGATGACTCATTAAACGAGCGACACCAGAGGTATTTCCATTAAACGCATTCCTGTTGACTTGCATGATGAATTGCATTTTGTTCGGTTGCTGGTTGCCATGACACTTTGGCGATAAAAACGCTGCAACAGTGCAGGATAATTTTATTTCCCCGGTGCACTTTCGGAAACTAGCCATGCCGCGGGTACCGGGAAAATAAAGACGAAGCATTGTAGATATGTGCCTACAAAACTATTCTCAACGCGTTATATCGGAGATGACAAAAAGGCCACTGAAAACTGTGAATAGAATGGTCCAGGCTTACAACAAGCATGGAAGAATTGCGGATGCTCCCCGTGAAGCCCAGCAAAGAGTGACCACTGAAGCTGAAGACATGACCATCGTTGCGGCGGCTGCTGCAAACCCGACCTCCACCATTCGAGAAATTAAGGACAGCCTCAGGCTGGGTGACGTCTCTGACACGGCTATCAAGAGTCGCCTCTACGCCCCAGCCTAATAAAGAGCGCAAAAAAATGACTGTACTTTTTACGCTCTGCCCCTATAAAAAACATGCTAAGTGATTTAAGTGGTGAGAAGCTTGTTTCTGTTGATGTATGATAATTAAGCAGGCTGTTCACACGCTGTAGACAGAACCAGCTGGAAAATGCTCCAGTTAGTGAAGTGCGCCTTCCCGCAATGCCACCTCGGGCTCTCAGTCACCTGTGGGTCTAGCGAAGTCCACTTGACAGCATAAGAGCGGTGCGCTCCAGCGCTGTTGCAGACGACCCGAAGCACCTCCCCGAGGTCCGTGTGCGCCTGCGCCGCTTCGCTTCGATGCGCCACCGCGCCAGACGCAAAGGCGCCCCGCAGAGCGCGTCCACGGTGAGCCGTGTTCACCCTAAGAGTGGACTACCCTGTACATTGGTTGCCATATGCGCCGGTAGCCATGCGATACACTCTAAAATAAAATTACACCCTTTGGGTGGTATCTTGTTACACAACAATAAACGTCATCTGTCTTGCCAGCGTTTCCTTTCTTTAACGCTTCGAGCCCGGTACTTGCTAGTAACGAAAGGTATGCGCGTTATCAGCATGACATAGCATTCCCGACAGGAAAGTAGCGGGCGCGGCGTTTTCAAGAAAGGAAACGCAACCGAGGCAGATAACGATTACTGTCGCGTGCCAGATATACACCCGAAAGGGTGTACCTTTGTCTAAGAGTGTAGTGTGAACAGCATCAGGCGGTCATTGCTTGATTATAGCCACCACCTCTTTCGAGATTATGCTAGATAGAAAGGCTGGTATGGCTTATCTCGAGTCCTCGAGTCACTGTAGATGTAAGGCCGCGAGGAGTCATTTATAGCTAGCGCAATCGCAGCCAGTTCAGCCGCCGCTACCGTGGTGTGTCTTACCGAAGCTACATTAAGGATTTTCCCGTGAGGATCAGCTACAACAGCTACAAATTAATACGTGCGCCCATACTGGGCAGCATCTACATAGGTAATTAATTGCACGTTTTTGTGCGCAAAGTCAATGAGAGAGCGGGCTCGTGCGTTGCGTCTAGCTTCATTATATTGGGGGTGTACCTTCCGAGGGAAAGGGCTAACTTGAAAAGTGCGCTAACGGAGTAAGAGAGCATGATGGCATTCTCGTCGATGGCCAAGCGGGCCAGACCTGCGGACATTAATATGCTTCTGCCTGCGTTCCCTTAGAAAAATGTTTAATGTGTTTCTTTAGAAACTCTTTTGAATTTTTTTCTATGCAACCCTATTGTGTTTATTTTGATTGCCTATAGAATTTTCCTATAGAGTTCCAAAGTTATTTGGCCACCGCATTCTTATAGGAACTCTAAAACACATTTCTATATAACATTTCTATCGAGCTGCTTTAGATATGCTAAGACAAATTTCTATAGAATATTCCTATCTAGTTGCTTCAGAGGTGCTAAACACATATTTCTATAGAATATTTCTATGGATTTGTTTTGAGGGTGCTAAAGACATTTCTCTATAAAACATTTCTATCGAGTTGCTTTAGAGATGCGGAAGACAAATTTCTATAGAATATTTCTATGGGGTTGCTTTCAAGTCCCTATAAGCAAATGCCAATAGATGCTAGGCCGATGTGCAATTTACCAAAGTTCTAGAGAACTGTACTGTAGGCAATAAGGATTACAGTAAATGCAGTGGCAAAAAATTGGTGCTACAACCACAAAGTATTCAGTTTGAAATGTTTATTGTACTTCAGACTATATACATGATTCGTATATCTTACATACATGTTTCAGATTAGAACTTGCAACACACAAACTGTAGCTGCCAACATGCTTCTCGGGTCAAGCTAATGGTGCAAACACACGAAACATGAGGTAAAAAATCAGTGGCAGACTTGACTGCAGTTGACACTTGGCAATAACAGGCTTGACTAGGACAAGAAACCTTAGCTTTAAAACTGCAAAACGACTGCCTGTTCCAGCAGTGCACATTAAATGGTAGGATACTAAAGCCCGAAAATAGACTGATATGAATGTGCAATGCAATGTTGTGTCAGCCTGACGAAACCACACAGCATTTTAGTCTATATGTATGTGTACAATTAACTCTGGCAGTCCCTGCAAAAATGTGGCAAACAGTGGTCTTCAAAGAGAAGTACACCATATATCGTGCAAAGCTTAAAAGCTTGAATTTCGTTGTAAGGGAAACAAGTTTGAGATAAGAGCCAATATTCTAAAATTAGGGTGAAAAATACAAACCAGACCGACACACGCAATGCCAAAAAAATGATTTAGCTCGAAAGCTCCTATGTAATGCACATTAATTGTACAATCGTTTTTTTCGGCAACCATAGGACCAAATTTGACAAGGTTTGACTCATTTAAAAATTTTTAAATCGTAGTTTTTACATTAACGCCATCAAATTTTATTAAAATTGTTGAAAATAGCAAAACTTGAAAATTAGCACAAGTCCGTTAATTCTGTAGATTTTCCTACTCAAATATATTTAAAATACACAAATACTTTTGAAACAACAACAGGAATTATTTGAATTAGGTTTGTGGCATTTGAGAATTCTACTCGTTGCAGGAAGAACTATTTGGCAGGTTTAAGAAAAATAACACCACGAAGATTAATAACTCGCGTCTCTGTGCCAGAAACAGATATCGCAGTTCTGCAGACTGCATCTGTAATGTCTAAGGTCAACAAATTTGGTATATGAATTTACAGCTTACATGAAATCGTTTCAATGTTTGAGAGTTTCGCGCATCTTCTCACAAATTAGTGATTGTATATTAGAGGAGCACATGGTATCTCACATTTGCCAGCTTATATTATGGTATTAAGTCCAATAGAATTGTATCTCATTGTTTACTTATAAGTAAGATTTGTTAACTTTACAGCTTTGTTTCTTCAAAATTTGCAGTTTTCATAAATTTGTACGAAAAGCAGACTAGTTCTCTTAAAACATTTCGTCATAGTACTGTTCTACGTGAATTAAGCTTTTTCGAATAACATGTTTACTTTGATGCAACAATATGTCTTTATTTTACCTGATTCCTGGCTGGAAAACTGTACAGTATTCATGAGAACAAATAAATATGGTGGTTTGTCTTAGCATTCCACCACCAGCATGACCTGTATGGAGCTTTGGCTGCTGCTCACATGTTGCAAGTTCATTCTTACATGATCACCTGCTATTTCACTTCTCACGAAAGGAGCGAGGAACGGCTGGTTTTTGGCCTTATTTGGTCCGTCTAGTAATCGGCGATGGCGGAGCCTGGAAAATACAATTTAAAATAATTTTCAAAGGGTGTAATGAACATTCAGCCATAATGTATTAGCAGTCATAAACATGCTACAAATATCTATATAGTTGTGGCACTATGCTAAGTTTCATTTCATTATTTCAGAAAAAATTATAACAGAAAAGTGGCAGAACACTCCACCTCCCTCACCACTCAGCCAAACAGCGGCAGTTCTTATGAGAATCACTTTTAAAAATATTTTTACTTTCCGAAGATTCTGTGACATTAGCACTGGGCCAATGTGCCTGGCACTAGAATGTCATTGCTAATGACAAAAAGTATCTCCGAACGACAACAGCCCAGTCCCACATAATTCTCGTTTTGCAATGAGAACATATTCCCATTTATAACATAAGGAAGCAGGTACACTCACGAGCTAAGAGTCATATACAGATGAAACACTATGGGTAGCAAGTACATTTTTTTTAAAAGTATGGAATGACTTATTGGCTTCTTTTGTTTAGCGGTAGACAAAATTAATATTCCATCCGCTGTTAGCCATAGTTGGCATGTACTATGCTTAACATGCGAAAAATAAATTTGTCACATGGAGCTTGAGATTGAGAAATCATGATGATGAATGTAAGTATTCATTGCATGGGGACCAATAATGTTTGAAGTTGTTTTCGCAAATTATGTTCGATAACTGCCAATTTGTGGTGTTTGGAACACAGTCGCAGTGTCACTGTCAGATATAATGGGCACAGTATATTTGCGCGTTTTGAGTTATCGAAACAATTAGTTTCTAATCTAGCACGGGTATGTACATTGTTGTGTATCCTAAACGCAGTGACAAGACTTCCTAATTGTAATTGAAAAGTTAATTAGGTTTTAATTAAAGAGCGTCCTCCTTGCAACATAGCATGTGAAAAACAGAAAAAGAAATTATACTCAGGAATTACATAACTTTGAAAATTGATAGCATAACTGCTCTATAGGTCAAAAAGATAATTTGACAAAGAAATAAGGTGCCTGAAACTAGTTGCAACAAGCAAATTTGTTATTACGGAGGTTGCGTACAATTCAGCAAATAGATTGTGACCCAGTCTTTTTATGTAGCATTTCTCATCGAATTTGTTGGTCAACTGATTGCCGTGTGTGAACCAAAGAGATCAACAGTCTGAACCTGGCGCGTAGTCCCAGTGCCGTCGGTGCATGGTCAAATTAGACAAACATACTGGCCCGGTGAATGAATTATGGTGCTCTCTCTGGCACGTGTCGAGACACCGACTAATCTGCTGCATGTACATTTGATCAAATATACATATGATAACAGGAATAGACTACACTACCCCTGGCAGACACGCGACAAATTTATTGGCATAGAGTTAGTAGAACAACTCTAGAGGAAAAGCTGGGCCGGAAAAGTGGGAACCTCTAGGGCGCCGCCCTGTTGGTACTGGGCAATGTGGCCAGCGCAATTACTATTGAAAGAGCTAAAAACAAGTACAGGTCACCTTATGCTTTGTCATCTAAAAACGCATACCTGATGGCTTTATGAAGATGGTGCGCTAATATTAAGTTTACAGAAAGCGATCACTGAGTCCGTGACTTATGTAAATCACGATGTACGCATTCATGCAATAAAGGATGACGCGAATTTCGGTTTCGAATCTTTTTTGGATGCGTAGTAGTTTCGTACAGTTTAGGTTTGACATGCGATCGCGCGTCGACATCGGACGCTATGGCACACTCGTGCCTTATGTGCCACCGAAGCCCCGAAGTGCTCTGGCATATACCTTCATATGTAAGTAAACGAATGTATCTCCTTGTTAAGAATATCATGCGAGTAGGCAGCTCTTGTGGTGCATCACAATCGTTGGAGAAGCGTCACAGTAGAGCCTTCTTCTACATGCGGAGCGGTGTTTTTATTCGCAGGTTTTGATTCAGTAGGAAATTGCTGGACAGGCGGACCAGCGCACCGGAATTGTACTGGCAAAGCCAGAAGCAACTCAAAGAATCTGTTTAATTGTTGCACTTTGAACAATCATGTTCTACAAAGGCCACAGCAGAAAAACAGCCTGATGCCGAGTATTTCTGTGCCACGAAGTAATCAAGAGGCGAGTGCCTAATGCGGACGAAATCGAGTGCATCGAAGCTTAGAACGACAGAAAGCTGAGCTAGTTGGTAAGGATTCATTATGCAAAACAGAGGTGAGGCGTGCAGACAGGACACAAGAGTAGAGAAGTGGGCAGCGCTCGTGTTGTTTGCTTGTAAATACTCTACTCTTGTGTCCTGTCTGCACGCTTGACCTACGTTTTGCATAACGAGTGCATCAACCCACATATTAATAGCCTAGGCGTTTTATTAATTGTGCAATATTTTCAACACTTCCTTGCATGCTATTTCATGTGGAATATCTTTTCTGGTCACAAATTTGTGCAGCGAATCTATTTGCATGATCGACTCCGGGCCTGTGGGACCGTTCACTTGCGCTTGATGCTGAGTCTTTTACATGTATCCATAAACTGCAGATAGGCACATCAAATCCTTGCGAGCATTTTCAAAATTCAATTATTTTAGACAACAGGCACCATATGCAATACTGACATAATCTCAAATACCACTAAGCAGCTGGGACACATTTTTGTTGACCATAGTCGCAGGTAAAATAAGTAGATCATGTGGACAGCTCCAGCTCATTTTCCTTAAATCAGTGTGTACAAGGGGTATGCAAAAATAATTTTTTATCGCGCACAGCTTATTTTGCTGTATAAGCAAGAGAACCCACCACGTGAGTGTAACGTATCTTGTGCATCACACTAATATGTGCTTTAATTTACCAAGTTAGATGAGTTACTTTTATGGCTCATTCATCATATCACACATCAAGCTGCATTCATCAATCTTCAATTGTATTTTGCAAATGTTTAATGAAACATGTCTTCCTTTTATGCAGATATGCAATGGCAAGCCCTTCCGTGTGTTCCAAAGGTAAAATTTAAGCTCTAAATTAAAGAAGACATTTTTAGTCAGAAACAAACAAAAATGGTGAATGCAGAGTATTAGAAGCCCAAGGTACAGAAATTATAAGAAGTGTCGAATGATTTTAATGAAAGAGTCGTATTTGAAAATGCAAGAGTCTTTAGTGGAGGTCAAGCAAGTCAATATAGGTAGAATAGTCTGCAAAATTATGCGAGTGAGGGGATGTCAAACAATGGGTCAGGAAATGCGTTGTTTTTTTGCAAAACAAAAGCTGATTGCCATTACATAAGTCACTTTAGCATCATGAGACTGCTGCTTGATAAATTCAGAAATAAACCAAACAACGACACGCAAAAAAAACAATTTAATGATGCTCTCTCAACACTGGGGTAAATAAAAACAAACACATCACATCTAATGTGGACATATCAGACGCGTTGTGAAACACTAAAGGAAAAATTCAGTTTCGAGCTATTGCACTTGCCGCATAGATGTGGGGGGCCTTGCACTAATAGTGATAGTTACCACTACATTTAGAAATTGAAAGCATTCATGCAGACAAGAATGATTCTTTATATTTTTGGCTAACACTTCAAATGCCTCCACCAAGTGTTACAATGCTGTACGCAGCCATACCAAGGATCTCGAAGCGACACCTGCAGGTAAAAAGCAGAAGCACTCAAAGTTAGTTAGTTAGTTAGTAAAATGGGGTTTAATGGCGCAAAAGCAGCTAAGGCTATGCTGCGCCAAACACGAGGTGTTTTAAAATCCAGTTTGTGAAGGAAAAGGCTGGGTTAGTAATCTATATTTTATGTAAAAATCCAGTGTCGTGTAGAAATTTACGGACATCACATAATGGGACTAGCGGATCATCACCTAAAATCAGAGCAGGGTGTAAAGGTATGTGTAGTTCATATAATTTGTGCAAAAGTGTTGGTATGTGTGTTTCAGTCTGCGTACATGTGAGTAATATGTGCATAACTGTTAGTGGCTGTTGACATTTCTCGCATGTTGGTGTGTCTTCTTTCGTAAGTAAGTAATTGTGTGTGAGGTGTGTGTGCCCAATGCGTAGCCGGCATAAAACTACTTCGATGAACCGCTCTTGATGATAACACGACTTCCACTCGCCAACTATGGGTTTCGTGAGATGTAGCTTGTTGTCAGCACAACGGTCCCATTCGAATTGCCATTTTACCGTGAAGGCTTTTCTAATTGCACGGATGCTATCATTATATGGGAGTGTCGTGTTTGTAATATCTTTGTGCGCTGCCATCAATGCACATCGATCAGCTGCTTCGTTACCTGGTATCCCAACATGGCTTGGGACCCAGCAGAAACGAATGGACCTCCCGTATTCGTTAAGCACCAACATGTTTAAAATGTCTCCTATCACGGGTTCACACTCAGATTTCAGATGTAGGGCCTTCAGTGCTGGTACTCAAAGTGCTGGTGTGTACTGGACACTATGTTTGAAAACATTTACGCAAGAAGAGTGCAAGAAGCAGACATAACTGCATTTATTTCCATAATTCCCCATTTGAATGACCTTTTCTTTTTGCTTAACACTGCCTACGCCTAGCCACAGCAGCTCCCTCATACAGACTCCGCAAGCCAAGAGGCCGTGGAGGCAAATGCAGGTATGAGGCAAGAAGCAATAGCACTGGTATCAACATTCATCTAATTTCTTTCTTTTTCTTTCATTTAGGCAGCCAGCACACCCCAAACAGCCACCTTGAATGCGGGTGTGTCACCCTAGTCACCAAGGAAACATTTGAGGGAAAGCGACAGGCAATGTGAACAGCCACTTCTCCATGTAAACGATACTCTTTCTCTCGGATGTCTCCTACGCCTCGCCATGCCAGCACACTTGTGCACAAAGATGCCGCGGAGGCACGTGCAGGTCAGAGGCAAGAAGCAGTTGGCACTGGTGTCGACATTCACCCAATTTCTTTTTCTTACACCCAGGCAGCCAGCACACCTCGAACAGCCACCTTGACTGCAGGTGTGTCAGTAGATTCTTGTTGTACATATGCTCATAATAAACTTCAGTAAACTTGAACTTGATAATAAACTTGAAGGCAAATGGGACATTGATGCATTGCTTTTTGGAACATTTATTGTACACATACAGTATATGTTACACTTTGCAGTGCTACAGAGCGCATTTTGAAGCTTCCCCTTATATTTTGCACCTTTAATTACGCATGTGTTGTGTGGCCCTCAATGCAGTTCATGTAGTAGCAGCTGCTTTGTTTGTGTATCGCGCATTGGCTTAAGCTCGTGATATCTACATATTTCTCTCACATATAAAGAAATAAAGTTCTATGTAGTCCTCAGTGTTACAACAAAAAATTAAGCAATCCGATCGTGGAATTGTGTTTATTACAGTGATTCCTATGACAGTTACTGACAAGTTGACAACTTGAACTGGTCAATCAGTCCATAGCCTTCTCTATTTTTCAAAAATAATGGAGGCTATGATCCGTCATGGCAAGGAATTGTATGTATACATAAAGAAAGGGGGGATATGTGTGTGTTTGTAATGGGGGTATAGGATTAAGGCGGTACGAAAAAATGCGCCAACACCGTCCTCTAGACCCATTCCGTTAAGGCACCGTAACAAAGCGTATTATGCATAAAGTTCATACAACCAACTCTGATACTACTACACACGCCAGGCGACGCGAGCTACATTTGTCATGACGCATTCGCGACTGCACGGGATGCCTTCCATATTATTCTCGTTAATCGTGTTCACTGCACCGAGGCAAAAGAAAGATCATGGGCGCAGGTGCCTTTAAAGTATCTCTACCATGCGAGGCACTGCTGCGCGTGCCAGGGGAGCTGTCCGTGCGAACACTCCTTGGCACACACCTGCCTCGGCAGCCCCAACCTACGTACCGTTCTGCTTCGAGCTTTGATCCCCCCACTGTCCCTTGAGTGCCCTGGAGTTCCTGTGCCGCCTGCTTTATCATAATCTCAGGTGCTCTCCTGAGACTTCCGTTTGTCGGTACATGTTGTCGGTACCCTAAAGCTGGATCAGTACTTATAATAATAAAAAAACCCGATCTATCGTCGCGACGACAGATCGTGAAAGCGGCTTTTGCAACATACCGCGTCCGTGCGAAGAGAATTACGGAACGCCAAGGAGGAATCTGACCACAGCTTCAAGCTCGTAACCTCGTCGAGTGGCACTCCTGCTACAAGCGGGACCGCTGAAAACCGCATACCGCCGGAAACTTCAACAGGATCATCCCTCGGTTGCATAACTGCCACCTGTACGGCCAACATGGACCACACCCACACCGTCCCGCAACATAGAATAAAGAACCAACTTATAAAGCCCAAACACACGGCTGCAGGCACACATCACGACACTACAAGAGAGACGCCATGCTGCTACGCTGCTACGGTTGCCGGATTAAAGCTGACTACTGTCACCAAGTCTAGCAAGCGTCTCAGGAGCTGGCAACTTCGGCGCGTAGCAACATGGCGGCGTTCTTGCGGTTCCCGGTTTCAATGCATGGGCCCTATGGGTAGCTTGTCCTCGAGAGTCAGTATAGTAACTCTATGTATATTGGTATCTTTAAGCAAGTCTTTCTTGTCAGGGTGCCTATATATTCAGCGAAAAAGAAAGTATGCAGCATATGCACAGCAGTGTGCAAGTGAATTGAGAAAAGCAAGCAGGCAAGGGAGGCTTGCTCAGTGAAAGGTACCACCAAATTTGTCGTAAAAAATGAAATTATAGGGCTTTACGTGCCAAAACCACTTTCTGATTATGAGGCAAGCCGTAGTGGGGGACTCCGGAAATTTAGACCATCTGGGGTTCTTTAACGTGCACCTAAACCTAAGTACACGGGTGTTTTTGCATTTCACCTCCATCGAAATGTGGCTGCCGTGGCCGGGATGCGATCCCGCGACCTAGTGCTCAGCAGCTCAACACCATGGCCACTGAGCAACCACGGCGGGTCAAATTTGTCGTGTGTGTCACAATTTGCCGTACTGTATCCCTTTCATATGTGGTCAAGCGTACATAGGGCAAAGTGGCCGGTATATTATAATGTGTATAAGAGATCACCATATTTCTATTCAAAATACCAGTATGGTCGTCCAATTTGGCCGTACATTTCCACAACGGGGTTTCATGTTAGATTAGAATCGTTCATCTGTTTTCACGCGCCGTAAAAATTGGCAAGTGAAATCAATGAGGCATACCACATACCTAGCAAGACATGTGGGCGAGCCCCCATTTTTAATGTAACAAAAAAAAGGCATCCTGTGTAGGTCACAAGGAATCGAAATCAGTCTGTGCCTATGTACTACTGAAGTAAATGAAGTAAAAAAAACTGACCTTCATATTAATTTTCAAGAAATTCAAGCTCATCAACTGTGTATTTGCCAGTGGCTGTTACTGTGGGAACAATGACGTAACTGTAAATATATCAATGATAAACAATGGTGTGGACACTACGTGCTTAGACCTGTGACATATTTAGCCCACTACACTTCGAATTCCTACATGCAGAGAAAACTGCACGAGATTGAAGCACAAACAGAAAAAAATTATGCAATTAAGAGATACAGCATAGGAAGTAGCTTTCAAAGAATAAAACCACAATAAAAAGTGATAAATGTACTACGTACGAAGCAAAAATAAAATTTAACTTGCAGTTAAACAACTTATGCAAAAGAAATACTAAATATCAGGAAAGGTTAGGTATAGTTTTAAACAGAACACAATTATGTTCGCATAATGGCTATGCACACAAATAGGCAGCAAGTTCAATAATGTTTCAAATATTTAGCCCCTTAAGTAAACTGCGTTAAGTAATGTGTCGATAAACTTCACCATGAATAATACCAAGCCCACTTTTTTGGAACACGTACATTTCATACACACGACACCTGACATGACCATCCAGATCACACGCCATGCTGCTGCAGCCATATATCCACGGGGTCTGTATTTCTGGGGGCTCATCGATCTTGTGGTTTATGGTGTGGGTCACGGCCTCCCCACTACAAAATGAGTTCTATGTGAGCTTATAACAGTGGCACAATAAAGCTGTGATATCGTGAAAACATGCAATCAGCACCTAAAGGAGTCATGAAAACAATGTCTGCACTAATGTGGATAGACAACAAATGCATGAAATGATCGAATGTCATGATAATAAGGACCTCCTCATTAAATAAAATTTTGGACAAGCCGCAGCAGCAGATTACAATGTAATCTCATTGTTTTTTTCATTAATGAGTTTAAGCAACTTCCCCTGTCATGTTTAGTTAAGTCAAGGTTATGTCAACACATCTTGTCTTGAAAATAATGCTGTAATATTAGCAAGCTGTGATTGGCTTACATTTTTTTCCTAGAACTGTTCGTCAACCAAGAACCACGTAAGCAGAGATTGCGCACAACGTTCAAGCATTTATAAGCGAGGAAACGTCATTGAAGAAAGAATCGGTGAAGAGGTAGACGGGTCGCTACTATGCAACTTTAGCATAGTAGGGCCGTAAGAGATATAGGGCCGTGTGAGTGGGTGCATTGTCCTGGTGCAACAGCCATTCACACTCCACAAGTGTGACCTTTTTCTCCTAATTTTTTCACGTAATCTTTATAGTACTTCAATGTAGTAGTGTTGATTACCAGTCTGACCACTGGGAACCCACTCAATCATTACAATTCCATTAATGTCGAAGAAGACAATTACCATTGCCTTGAATTTTGATTTTGACATGCGTGCTTTTTTGGGTCTCGGGGATCCTGGAGACTTGCACTGCATTGACTGGCGCTTACTTTCTGGGTCATATGTAAAAATACATGTCTCATCACATGCTACAACATATTCCAATGAATTTGGTTGGTTTGCAATGTGTTCTAACATGTCAGCACACACACGTCCTTACGGCACTGTTTTTGGTCAACGGACAGAACTTTTGGAACAACCTTCGCACAAATCTTCCTCATGTGTAATTCGTCCGTTAAAATGCGTTGAACTGCTTCCCTATCCAAGTGAAACAACTCCGCCACTGCACGAACACTTAATCTTCAGTCACCACTGATCACATCACGAACTTTGGCAATGCTTTGGTCTGTAATCGCTGACATTGGGCGCGCAGCATGTTCATCACCTTCCACACTGTCCCTTCCCCATGAAAACCGCTTATACCATTCAAACACACGTGCACAAGACAAAGTTACATCTCCATAAGCCTCGGTTATTATTTGAAATGTTTCCGTGGCTGATTTCTTAAGTTTCACAAGAAACTTGGATGTTGATTCGTTGTTTGGTTTTTCCATCAGACATAGTTCCGGCAGAATGCAGTTGCACGTGTTCACTCAATGACGCAGCACTCCCAACTGGCGTGATCGGTTCGGTCGAAACTGCGCGCATGAATAGAGGAGGCGTGTGGGATTACGTCAGCAAAACAGTTGTTGCGAACTCCACTCTTTTTTCAAGCTACACAGTTAGTCTCGCTTCTTTTGTGTCACACCTCGTAACCTCGGAAGTACACGTGTGCAGTGTGTGATGTTTCCGTGTGCTTTCTAAGCGTGTCCGTCGCACAGCAACAAATATACGATTATTTTAACTTTACCCATGAGGCACAGGTTGCGCTTCTGTGTTCCGTATCTTGCTTTCGTGGCGGTGTGCCCATCGTGTGCAGATCAAGCTCATGTCGTCCGTGCCTTCAATGTGCATTGTCTGACCCACAAAGATTCCTCGAAAAAAAAAAGAACTGCACGTTTATGCAGCGTCCATTTGTCGCACTTGAGGGGTGTGTGCCAGAAATTTGCGGCGGCGTTCGATGTGCTCCCGCCCCAAGTGCTGCAGTCACTGCATTCCAGCAAATAGATATGGCGTGGCTGCTAACGCGCAGTTTTGCTTAGTGTTTCTTGGTTATCTTTGCGATATACCTGCATATGAAATAGAAATCACAATGCGCGCTTCCATTATCTTACTTTGGTTTTTATAATTTCGATTAGTGTGATGTTCGCCTTCGTCAATGAGTGTCTCTTTAACGATGCTCTCTTGCTTGATAGCAAAAAATCCCTGAAATGCCTATTGCAAAAACCAGCGTCGTCCAGTGCCTTCCAGTGTGAAACCAGCGCGTTTTTTTTGGCACTGGATCGCAGTGCGTATGCTGGCGCTCACTGGGACGCACTGTGAGACCAGTGAGAACGCTGGATAAGAGCTGGGTCACACTGGAAGCGACGCTGGTTCCACTCCCATGATGCTTGGGTACAGTGGTTTGTGCTGTACAAACGCTGGATCGCACTGGAAACTGCGCTGGTAGTGTTTGTGCCGCGCTGGTTCGAGTACGCAAGGACGAGCGCTGCTGAATATTAAATTTTTTATCCAATTTCATCGCTTGATACTAGTTTCTTGTATTAAATAACGCTATATCTTGGTGTCATAAAACTCTATTTTGTGTCGCAGCTTGGAATAAAGGTGCGTGAGCTGCCTTGTTTATTCGCGCACATTTGACACTGAAGATAACTTTCGTTTTTTGCATTTTCCCTTTTGACAGGGCGGATAGCTAATTTCTTGAACGAAACCACGCAAATGCAGAGGATGCCGCGTTTTTTGGTAGTTCGCACGTAACATATGACTGGGAGTTCTCGCCGTTGTCAGAGTGTTGTGGAGTGCAAATAAAATCGAGAAGTCTTTCAGACGCGCTTGAACGGACCCCGAGTTCGAAGCCTACCGCTGATTGATATTATCGCACCGATAACAAAGCTGAGCTGATTCGTGCGCTTCCACTTTCCCTATTGTACTAAAGAGAACTTTCTCAGGCTCAAATACAGACGTTTTAGCCTGCGCCAGCTACCCGCGCCGAGATCGGTCCCCACCAATATTTAGGTCTAGCGTATCCGCCGAGCCTGTCTGCACGCTATCGGCGCGTCTAGGCTCAAGAATCAAGAAGTCTAACAAGGGTAAATCACTCTACATTTCAGATTCCACATCATTGCTTTTAAATAAAGAATTTTTTCATGTCTACAGTGCCAGCACAAGAAGCGATGAGTGTCCATGTGACGCGTCATAAACGCAGGTATATGTTCTGTCGCTGAAGGCTCCCAGCACTAGCCTGCGCTTCTCTGACGAAGGTTTAGGACTATACAGACGTGTAGACTGAAAAGCATCACTGAACTAAGAAAACGTAGCATCTCCCTCGCGTGAAGAACAAGAAATGGCTATCGAAATCGGTAGTAACAGCCCATACAGCGTACCGGGGTCGGCGGTTGATTTAGGACTTTCTTCAATGTGAACATACCAATCGCAAGTGAAAATCAATGTTATGGCACTTCCGAGCACGCTTTTTAATACGGACAGCAAAATTTTCTTTCTGGTACCGGCGTGAGCTGTAGTTGCTGGGCGATAGCGCATCTACCCTGCCTGTGCGACACGTCTCTCTGATAAACTAAAACTGCTTCTCGATTTTGACATGGCAAATTATCCATTCATGCTCTTCCCCTTGCGCGGCGTAGCGTATGGATGGAAAACGCGTATGGATGTCAGGAATGCCCGCGTAGATGAAATGTCTGGGAGGGAACACCTAAGTGAAAGTCTTAGGTACACGCGTAATGCCCTCAATCACATGATTGAGCCGCCAGAGTGGTTTGAGGAGCTTGACACTTTGGTGTCTGCGATATCCTCTTTGAGGGCCTTTTAAATATTTACAGTCTCTCGAAGTGATGTAATATTATTTTTCTGCACCAAGTGACCTACTTTGTACGCGTTTGAGTGGTGTTGTAATGAAGGTAATAAAAAAAAAGCTTGCGTGGCGTAGCGGCATTGTGCCGGGCATGGGATCTGAAGGTGCGACGACCGAATTCCTGGTCGGAGCATTTTTGCGTTTTTTGTTCTTTTTTCATTCCACGATAACGCTCTCTGTTGCTTACTGTATTAAAAATATATACACGGTGTCGAGGCACCGCGTATTGAACGGACTAGAGCTGTTTCTCGCACCAGTAGGCAGCGCCTCCCAGTACGGCGCGCCTGCCCAGCGCCCCATGCATCGAGCGCGCGGCACTGGGCCCATAATCCGGCGCTGCACTGAATACTGGATTTAGCAATAAGGAGGAGGTTTAAATAATCAGTCTTTTTCTTCCTCGAAAAGTGCGTCAGCAGTAATTTTACAAGAACTTAATGATACAGCTCTGTACACCAGACTAAAAAACAAAATATCTAAACGTCTTACAGTGTGTGAATCTTATTAAGATGTGCCAATATGTCAGTACGCTCTCAGTGCTGTGTGCCCAAAACGCTGAGACACAGCACATGTTTGCCACTAACGTTGTGTGAGGCCGGCCTCGCATCATGTTAACGGCAAACGCAATTGTCCAATCCGCTCTGAAGTAATGTACGTCACTTTTTCATATCATTTGTTCCAAGTACAAAATTTTCCATGGGTGCACTGTTGCCTTCCCTAGTTAGACACTTCGAGATATTATTGAACGGTATTCAATACCTTCTGTTGAATGTTTATAGAGTGCAAATATAGAACCGTTCGTAGACAGGCCGCACATTAGCTTCTTTAATGTCCTCTAAACGTTCCTTTATAGAACTCAGTGCATATGTCATATAGCGGCACATTTCAGAACGGGAATGGAGAGCCAGTCCAGAGACCGGTCGCATTAGAAGTTCTGGAAATGTCCGATAAAGATTTTTCTATAGAACTTCCTTCATAAGGTGTCAGTACGACCTCGATATAACGTTTATGATGATGGATGTAGAGCCATTCTATAGACAGGCCGCATTAGAAGTTCTGAGAACTTTCTATAAACATTTTCTATAGAACTTGGTCGATAAGATGTCAATACAACCTCTACAGAACGTTCTGAAAACGTTCTATAAACATTTTTCTATAGAATTTGGTACATAAGATGTCAATACGACCTCTATAGAACATTTATGGAGGGTGGATGTCGATCCATTTTATAGACAGGCCACATTAGAAGTTCTGAAAACGTTCTATAAACATTCGTCTATAGAATGTTGTACATATCATAACAATAAACGATCTATAGACCGCTTATAGAGGGTGAATGGAGAGTCAGTCTATAGACAAGCTGCATTAGAAGTGTTAAAAGCTTTTTACAGACATAATTTTATAGAAATATTTCTCTCAGAACGTTCCTTTCTCAGAACAGGACATCTATAGAGGGCGAAAGGAGCGCCATTCTATAGACAGGTCGCGTTAGAAGTTTTAAAGACATTCTATGAAAGTTACTATATAGCGCCATTCTATACATAGGTCGCGTTATAAGTTCTAAAGACATTCTACAAAAGTTGCTTTATAGAATCCAGTAAATATGACGTCAATACATCCTGTACTGCACATCTATTGTGTGTGAAATGACTTCTTTCTATACGCAGGTTTCTATAGACTTCTTATAGAGATTCAATGCAGACGAAATTTTAGACCACGAGATCCTATAGAGTCCCTTTTGACTTCATAGGAGCTCCTTAGGAGTTTTAAGGAACTCTAAATCCATTTTCTTAAGGGTTCGAAGACGAGAGGCAGACGGTTTGTGCCGTTCTTTGTACTTCGTCAGGGTATTGTCAACCCCTAATTGTAGGAGCTTCTCCATGATGGTGCTAGTCGGAATTCCCAGTATGCGGTTGATGCTTTTCCTCATCACTGCATCAATTGTGGCCTCCTCGCCCGCCGTGGTTGCTCAGTGGCTATGGTGTTGGGCTGCTGAGCATGAGGTCGCGGGATCGAATCCCGGCCACGGCGGCCGCATTTCGATGGCGGCGAAATGCGAAAACACCCGTGTACTTAGATTTAGGAGCACGTTAAAGAACCCCAGGCTGTCGAAATTTGCGGAGTCCTCCACTACGGCGTGCCTCATAATCATAAAGTGGTTTTCGGAAGTAAAACCCCATAAATAAATTCTAATTTTGGCCTTCTCCGAGCGGGACCAGTTGAGCGCAGATGCTACGTAGTTTATGTGACTCATGAGGAACGCATGATACAGCCTAAGGAGATTGCTCTCACTGAGGCCGCCTCTTCGGTTCGAGACTCTTGTGATTAATCGGAGCGTGTTTTCCGTTAATACCTTGACGCGGAAAACAGTCTGATTGTTGCTTCCCTTTGCATTTAGGATCAGACCTAGAATCCTGACTGATTCGACTGTAGGGATCATCTGACGAGATTCTGCGTATAGGTTAGTAGGAATCTGGTCAAGAGGGATAGAATGTCTCTTGACCCTGCGATCCGGTCTTTATGGCAATAGCTCTGACTTTGATGGTGATAGACAGAGTCCCATCCCTTTTAAGTACTCTTCCGTAATATCCGAGGCGTCCTGTAGGGCACGCTCCACGGCCCCCTCGGACCCCCCACCGCTTCAAATGGTGATGTCGTCCACACAGAATGCACGATTCGCACTCTCGACTCTAGCCAGCCTTTCCAAAAAGCCTTTCATCGCACTGTTGTAAACGAGGGGTGAGATTATTGCACCATGCAGAGGGCCCTTAGCCCCTGACTTGAACTAGTCGGATCTTAGTTGACCAATAGTTGCTGACGGCCCCTAAGATTGTGGTGACGTAAGCGTGAAAGCGTTTCCCTAAGTTTACGTGTGAGATGGATTCCAGAATGAATCTGTGTGTGATGGTGTGAAAGGCTTTGGTGACATCTAACGCTAAAATGCCTCTGACATCCCTGGCGTTCACGTCGATTATCTGCCTTTTGATGAGAAGCATGACATCTAGCGCGGATAGAGAGGTCCTGAAGCGTACCATGTTCGGGAACAGTTCTCGTTCCTCGATGTATCTCGTTACTCTGTCATGGAAGACGCGCTTAGCCACCTTGCCACGCAGGACGTGAGCGAGATTTGCCTAAGGTTCTCGGGTGTGAGTGGTTTATCTGATTTCGGGATAAGGAGCCCAGAGGCTGTTTTCCAGTCCTCTGGGGCCCAGCCAGTTTCCCACGGTCGGTTGATCTGCTTCTTAAGCTTCTCAATTAATTTCTCATCGAGGTTATGTAGGAGTCTGCTGGAGATGCCATCCGGCCCGGGCGCTGAGCGTCCGTTTAGCTCGTTTAGCACCTTCTGTCTTCCGCTTTAGTAACCGGGGCATAAAGTTCCTCTACGGGTTCAGCTGTGTACTCTGGGTAGTCCTCGTGCACCGCGGGACCTACGGGGAGAAGATACCTGTCTGCTAGGCTCTGAAGTATGTCTACATCTGTTAGCCCCTTTCATTTATATTGTGAATTACAGCTGGGCACTGACTGCTTTTGGATTGCGATTCATCAGACAGTTGCTTGAGGAGGTTCCATTTGACTCCCGTGCGCTTCTGTCCGTCAACTGCCCAGTAAACCTCGTTCCATTGCTGCTTGCTCAACTCTTGGCAATACGCTTCGATTTCAAGGTTTAACATGGCTATTTTCTTACGCAGCCTCCGATTGAGCCTCTGCGTTTGCCATCTGGTGAGTAAGCAGTTCTTGGCTGCTACCAGGTGCGTCAAGTGCGCATCCATCCTGGTAACCTTTAAGTCAGTTTCGACTGTTTTAGTAAGAGCCTTGGCGTCCTCTTTGAGTCTACTTAAGAGGACTTCAAAGGGACTCGTACTCCTCCAAGTCCTCTCCCCGGCGTTTACGGAAGGCGTCCCAGTCTACTACGGTGAACTCCCTAAGGGGGCTACGGCAACTTTCAGAAAAATTTCCACAATAATACGGTCACTTCCCAGCTTTTCTTCCTTATTGTGCCAACTAACAGAGGTGGCATTCTTAATGAAGGCCAGATCCGGCGGGGTGTTCCGCGAGAATGAACTACCGATGCGCATGGGAAATTGTAGGTCCGTAACTAACACTAATGAACAGTTTGTAACCGCTTGAAGTAGATTTATTCCTTTATGGTAGTGTCTCACATAACCCCACGCCTGATGCGCCGCGTTCAAGCCTCCAGCTACCACAAGTGGCGCTTCCGTTGCTTTTGCCGCCGCCTTGGCTATAATCGACAAGAATTCCTGGTGACGGTCTCTCGGGGAATCGTAAATGTTTAAAATGAAAACGTTGTTTTTAAGCTTGCTGCTGGGAATGATTTCGATAAGCATTACCTCCGCCCTCATCTTGCCCAACTGCAGTTTGTGCTCTTGAAAGCAGCACTTCTTCGCAACTAGGACCGCCAGGCCGAGTCTGCCCTCTCCGGTTGACGAGATAACTGGGTAACCTGGAAATGAGGAAAGTTTAGTTCTTGCCTATTGTAGTAATTTAACATGTTGTTTGTTCGTCTGTGTCGCGATAAATTGATGCAGTAGGTCCTTTCGCTTCTGAAAACTGGCGCAGTTCCACTGCGATATGATAAATTGTTTACTGTGGCCCGCCATTGTTAAGGCTTGTGAGGGCCTCTAGGACGCTACCTGTAGCTGCTATAGCTGCCGCTGGAGCGACTTCCATACTCACTAGTTCAGCGCGCATAGTTTGCACGTTTTCTAGAACTTGGTATCGAAAGAGCAGCATTTGCTTGCCCTTGATCAATTCATTCACGGATTTTTGCAAACGGTCCAGCGAGCGTTGCATCGCTGCCTCCGTCGTGGTAGTTTCTTTGGCTGCCTCCTGCGAGGACGTGGCCCTACGTTTAGCAGTACGCGCCTGCGCTTCTCCGTTTGCCGCAGAGGATCCTTGCCTTTGTTGAAGGTT
This sequence comes from Dermacentor variabilis, assembly GCF_050947875.1. Taxonomy (NCBI): domain Eukaryota; kingdom Metazoa; phylum Arthropoda; class Arachnida; order Ixodida; family Ixodidae; genus Dermacentor; species Dermacentor variabilis. Next base: position 176,037,700 of record NC_134571.1, read on the forward strand.
TGCTTGCCCAAAGGCCTCGAAATCAGCCTTCATCTTGGATTTCTTCCTTGAGGCTAGCGTTTTCTTGCAAGAGCTGTGTTACTCGGGGTTCTTCCCTATGCTCGGGCAATGTTACCTGCGTTAACTTTTCTGGCGCCTTGTCCGTCTTGGGCTTGACTTGGTCCGCCCATGAGGGTCCTTCGTGGATGCGCGCCCGGGATTGGGAACGCCCCTTGGAGCGGGAAGATCCTCTGGAGTGGCAGTGGCCCCTGAAGCGAGACCGGGGCCGCCCTCTGGAGAGGCTGCGTTGACGAGCCGCTGGCGTCAGCGAACGCGTACGCCCAGGCTCGCTGTCAGGCTGGAGTCACGTGAACGAACTTCGTGGGCCGCCTGTGACTTCTTGGCGCACCTGCGCCGGCGTCGTCTTTGTCATCTTATGTAGGGCAGCTGGATCGCTTCTTGTACTTGCGGTCCGCAGTGAGGTGAGGACCTTCGCAGATGGAACACTATGGCGTGCTCTGATGATCTTCGGCAGGGGAGGCTACACCACATCCCCTGCATTTCTTCCTGCTTGGGTTCGGGCACACATCAGCTCGATGTCCCAAATCGCCACAGTTGTAACACACTTCCACTTGTCCTCTGTATAGCCTGCAAGGCAGCATGCCCGCGCTACACATGACGTAGTTCGGCACTTTCATACCTTCGAAGAGCACCACCACCGTCATAGTAGTCTTGATGCGTCTCACCTCGAGCGCTTTCGGGTTCCATTGGTTGACAACCACTATCCGCAGCTGAGCATCGCTGAAGTCAGCGTCGACACCGCGAATGGATCCATTGGATGTATTGTCCGAGGCGGCTAAATAAGCTGCCACGTCGTAGTTGTCTTCCCTGAGGTGTATCTGCTGAACGGACGCGTAGGCACACGCGTTCTTCCTCGCCGGCGTAGAAACGCCGAGAATGTTCTGAGCAGCGTTGGGGCAGAAGATGTCTTCACCCACTTCGTCAGGAGTTAAGGCCGCCGACATGGCCAAAACTTGGGCTAGTCGAGTCGTACTGACTTTCTTAACGCCGATGCCTCCTCTTGGTCTAAGGATGATGCGTATATGGCCCCGAGGCATTTTCGGGATTCTCGAGGCGTTCACGAACTGCCTCATCGCGCTCTGTCGGGTGGCCGTGCGGCGGCCACCTTGCCCGCCATTGTGCGTCCCCGTGCTGGCCTTCGACTTCGGAGTCTCCGGTCGAGCCCTCTTGTTTCTGCCCACTGCCGTGGTCCAGCCTGGGCAATTCGCTTCGTCGGGGTCAATCTCCACCCCTTCCACCATCTCAACTTCAGGCATTTCGCCCCACAAATCCGAGTAGGCCGTGGCTTACCACGGACGCCGCGTCGACGCTAGGCTGCGTCTGGTAGGGTGAGCTGACGAACACCGTGGTCGGTAGATCAAAGTCTTTCAAATTGTCGAAAAGCTCACCCATCGACAAAAGTCTGGTATGGGCTGGTTCTTTGCTACATACTGAGTCGAATGATGCACGACTTTCCAGGATTTGGCAAAAAAATTCACCAAAAGCAGTCGAAGAACCAGGAGCCGATGTTTGCGCGTCCGCACTACTCGGCGCACCCTAGCGCTCTCGTAAGGGCAGCAGCTTCGCTTTTAACTTTTTGAGAAACTATCCGTGGCACAAGCCGCGCTCTCGGCGAGATAGCGCGCATCAACGCTATCTCGGCGCGGCATCGCATTGAAGCGCTATCGCGCGCTGTATCCGGCTCCTGTTCGGTGGGCTATCTGCTTTTACAATCGATATATTGCGAAGCGTTTGTCGAAAAATTGCCTGTGGTTTAGCTCTGGTTTACTCTAGTTGAATTGCGAAAGCAGGAGCTGCATGGCTACGCTTCTTCTGGAGTCTCTTGAGCGCGTTGTCTTCCTCGCTTCGTTCAGTCGTTGTTGCGTCTCTTTCGCGCTCTCCAAAATGACTAAATCAAATAAATTAAGGCGAAGCGCATATATAAATATAGGCAGTAACTGGTGACACACGCGTGGTAGAAGCGAAATACCATACTAGAACGCTGCTGCCACGCACGGAAGTGACGGCCCAGTTATGATGACGTCGTTTAAACAAGTATGGCGTGTTCCGGTTTTTAGTTCTGCGCGCGCAGCTGGAGCTGCTTCAGCTTTCCAGCTTGGCTAAAACACAATTGTACGGTTTTTACTGTATTGTGCGCTAGAATGTCGTTCTAGTTAGTTGCGCTGGAAGAGCTGGATGGTGTTCGAGCTTGCGATCTCGAGCGACACTTGGGCGCAACGCTGGAGCAGCTCATTTTCTTATGCCTTGGAGCGCGTTTATGGTTGGTAGTGTGGTCTTGTGCAGCTTCTGTTAACGTTTTTCAGTGCTGTTTCTCTCGTTTGTTGAATTTGCTGTTGTGAATGGGGCATATGTGGGCCCTCAGTTTGGCAGCACTTTCTTCTCTTATGGTAAAAACGTTTAAACTCGTTCTAAGTGCTTGTTGCTGCAGTTGCCGCTTAGTGTTGTGCATCGATCGCGAAAAAAAATTGTTTCATCATTCGTAGGATTGCTGTTGCAGATATTGCCTGAGTAAGTAAGCTGTTGCAATTTTTATATGGCACTAGATGTCGCATTTACCTCTAATGTTTCTTGTCTTGCATGTTCCTACTGTTTCCTTGCTTATCTCGGATTTTGGCGGCTAGCGAATCGCAACTTGCTTAAGCACCTGCTCGCCACAGTTCAAAAGGCACATGTTGAGCAACCTCAATGTAAACTATAAAGAGAAATATTGCAGAACGTGGCCCAGCCGCTCATAGTTCTACTCTGGCTCAATTTTGTTGTAAAGCTTGATTGTCTTGAAGACCAAGAAATTTTCTTCAATTTCTTCCAGCTAGATTGCTAAGTTGATATTTAGTATTGCTTCTTTTCATGGCGCTATGCGAGGTACCAGGTTTGCGCAAATGTTCCTCGCAACTTGTTTGCAAGCACGATGTTGGTTTATTGCAGGAACCTGCTTTAGGCTATAGATGTGAGATGCACGCTAATATGACCTGTGTGGGTTTGAAGGTCCCTGCATGCCACTTTCAAGCAAATGCCAGGTTTCCATTGTATGAATCCTCCTTGACTTCGCAGGGCTTGTTTGGTTAATCCCTTCATCTTTGCAAAAGAATGCTCATGGGTCTTGAGCCTTACCCTGATCCTCTTGTCCAACGAAAAAAAAAAATCTTTTAGGCATTGCATTAGGGAATATATCTGGGTAATAATGTGAAAATTGTCTCCTCTATGAGCTTTCTTTTCTCCGATCTTATCAGTGAAGACTTTGTTTGAACAGAGTGCCGTGCAGTGACAGAAATTCTCATCACAATAAGAAAATTCCTGAAGGAGATTTTTGAGTCTGACTAGGACTTCGTCTTGGGCAAGTTGGTGAAGTCTGCTGCACATTGTTTTTGTGCATAAAAAGATATTTACAGAGGAAGGACACATGAAAGTGCGAACTACCAACTGGTTTAACGATTCAAAGGATGGAACATAGGGTACAAATTTTGTGCACACACAAGAGGCGAATGGTGTGACAGTGCTAGTTTGTCTAGTAATTCTACAAAGCAGCATTAAACAAGTGCACCTCTGGGCAATTAAGGCAATTGAAGTGCTATTAACATGTACAAAATATTTGTAATAAAATATACCTTCATGAGCTCATGTGCTGTTTTGTTGCTAGTCCTGCCCACGATCATAATGTGCCAAGGCACGACTCACATGAGCAGACCTTGCAATGTGTGCTGCACCATCCGGTTTATTTAAATTTTTTGAATGCTCCCTCAAATAGTCATTCAGACATCGGGCCGTTTGGTCCACATAGAACTTGCCACAGCTGAGAGGTATCTTATAGACCAATCCACAGCCCAATGTACAAAATGGTTGGCGCGATTTTTCATACACCATTGTCTTGTGGTAAAAGAACACAATTGGGCTATTTGGACAGGTGCGTAAAGGAACAAGTGGGACATTGTATTTAGCAGGCATGTTCTTGAAGCTGTAGGTAAACCTCTGCACATATTTGTACATTGCATATATTTGTACATGAGGTGTACCTCAGCTCTAGTGGCGTCTGTTCCGCTTACGTCTGAGTAGTAAGTCCTTGTTGAGCTGCTCTTCAGCTTTGAGGGAATGGGTTCGGCCATGGCACGCATAACCTATAGGATAAACCTGGTTTTAAAAGCCTGTCGATCGCATGTGCCTCATTTTACCATCAGTGATAAATAATTCACTGCTGTTACTGTAGCACTCAGTTAAATATAGTCCAAGCTGATCCCTTTTTGGTCGCAAAACATGGACACCATCATCCTAACTGCAAAAACTTGGATTTTAAATTCCTTAGGTTAAGGGGAACAAATGTCGTCATTTTTCTTTGTTGTGACATTGTACAAAAATAACCGTGTGCCAGTTCATTAAGTGTAACCTACAAAAAAGAGGTGCCTCTCTTCACAATAGCGTACAAGCTTCTGGCACTGCACAGGCGACGCGTTGGACCAAGAACTATCAGCGGTTCACACAGCAAGTTGAGTCAACGCTGGCACGGTGGGACCAATCTGCCAGTGTTGTGCTAATATCGAAACTGCATGCACAATCTTGCTTAGAACAACAGAAATGGCATGAATTTTGCTTTGTTACTTGAAACCAATAGTAAAATTATTTGCTTTCACGTACGGCAAATGTTGTACGCTGCTGCGGCCATTTTCGGTGTGAAAGAAGGGTCTTTTTTGCTGGAGTGCCAACATCCATAGCAATGGAAACACACAAAAATTTATTTATTTATTTATTTTACTTTGCCACACCGTATATGAATTTATGCTTTGAGATAGCAATTCAAAAGTGTCTGCGAGCACGACTCGGCTTGATATTCGAGTAGCTTGCTCTTTCGTGGCACTGCTTCGATGCTCTAGTGAGCCCTCAATTTTTGCTTACTTTAGCGTGCTCAATGTGATTAGCCGCTTCTCAAGCTAATGCAGGGCAGTAATGATGAAGTGTGACCATTATGTTCTGCCAGTGAAATATATGTGCATTTCGCTGGATCTGGTACTGCAGCCACACTTTGAAGAAAGTGAAATGGAAAATTGATTTAAGGGCGTCTTAAGGTAGATATAAGTCCGGATTTTTTAATAAGCCTGCCTCACGGTCCACTTCTGCCGCATTATTAGTATGCATTGCAGTGCTATCAGAAGTCGGTGTCAAGCCTCACGCTATTTTAAATGTAAAGCTTATCTCTAGCTGCAAATCAGATTAAAGGGTCCGGTTAGGCAGACACTGCTGGACCATGTTAACAGCACCCCCCAGGTGCATACCTTCACTGGACGCTGAAGTAACTGGAGCCTGGTCGGCCGCCAGCATGAAACAAAAGAGGCGATGAAGCCTATGAAGCATTGGGGGGGGGGATCAAGTGAGGCACTAGATCACCCGAAGCAATGATCTAAAGAAAACAAATATTTTACGTTAATCTTGATTTCTTAAACAATTTTCTCGCCCTAATGTGGCAAAGAGGACATCTTAACCAAGCCTCTACACGGATAGGCACAAGAATAACACAATTGTCCGGCAATGCCATTAGAAATGTCAACATACGAGCCCGGAAAGCGCAGTTGCCGGTGATGTGAGAACTGAAGACTTAACAAGTACCACAACGTGGAATGGAACGCGTATGCGTCATCTCCCGCCTTTTAAAAAAGATTCATGCTTTTACTGAACATGCCAATACCATGCTGTGCCCCAACCACCTTCAAAGCCGCAAACTGCACTGTTTTGCAGGGTGCCTATTCCTCATCTGACCCCTTGTTGCGCTTCTGGTGTGACAAATGTTGCAGTGCTCGCTAACAAGCTGCACTGTCAGGAGCGCACACTAGATTGAGAAGTTACCTTATTTCTGTATTTTTTGTCAGCAATTGGGGCACATTTAGCTAAAGCTTTCTTGTTTAGTGCACGAGTATTTACTCTAAGCGCCTTTAAGACAAATCGACTGTCTACTATGCACTTAGCTCAAAACATTCTATTTTTTTTAAACTGGTTCTGCTTCTGCTTTAAAACAGTTTGCGTCTCGCGCATGCGCAGTGGCTTCGACGCCATTTCTTTGGGGCCTCAACATGTTTGGGGCCCGTATTCGAAAACTTTCTTGGCTTTGCGCCGCCGATCTGTTCTTGAGGCCTGCCGCGTAGAGGAGACGCTTGATCTTCCTGTCAGAGACGTCACCCAGCCTGAGCTGGTGGAGGTGCGGCTAGCAGCCGCCACCGCAACAATAGTCATGTCTTCAGCTTCAGTGGTCGCTCACCCGCCGCGGTTGCTCAGTGGCTATGGTGTTGGGCTGCTGAGCACGAGGTCGCGGGATCGAATCCCGGCCACGGCGGCCGCATTTCGATGGCGGCGAAATGCGAAAACACCCGTGTGCTTAGATTTAGGTGCACGTTAAAGAACCCCAGGTGGTCAAATTTTCCGGAGTCCTCCACTACGGCGTGCCTCATAATCAGAAAGTGGTTTTGGCACGTAAAACCCCAAATATTATTATTATCAGTGGTCGCTCTTTACGGGGCTTTACGGGGAGCATCCGCAATTATTCCATCCTTCTCGTAAGCCTGGACTATACTATTCACAGTTTTCAGTGGCCTTTTTGTAATCTCCGATATAACCCGTTGAGAATAGTTTTGCAGGCACAGATCTCCAATGCGAAGTCTTTCTTTTTCCGGTACCCGCGACGTGGCTAGTTTCCGAAAGTGCATCGGGGAAATTAAATTATTCTGCACTGTTACAACGTTTTTATCACCGAAGTAATGGCAACCAGCAACCGAACAAAATGCAATTCATCATGCAAGTCGACAGAAATACGTTTAATGGTGTCTTTAGATTTGACGAGTCATCCCAGGCTCTTTAACTCGTGACCGGCCAGTCACTTAGTTGAGCAGCCGCTGGCTGCACCGCATCGACTTACTAAGCTAAGATGGGGTAAAATGACTGAAGCAAGAAAAAAGGGGGCTCGGCGGTAGATCGGGCTGAAGCCGACGGTCAGTAAAAAAGTAGACTGGCCCGACCACAGCAATCTGGCTTGTGCCGGGCTTGACTTTTGCAAATGGCCAGCCCGTTTGCCAACCACCGGCATGCTGTCGGCAGACGACGTCGGACCGGCCTCATGACTGCCGGTTTAATTATCGGGCCTGCGTTCGTCCAACACACGGACCGGTGACTTCCCCACGACGGCAACTGCATCGCTTGCCCACGAGTTCGTGTGCCGTATTCATATTTGGGTTTTACGCACTCAGCCCAGCCTCCCCCACCCCCTAAAGAAAAAGAAATCAATTCCTCCTACTCCCCAAATTTATCGCATGCCCACCTTTATGGCGTAACGTAGAGGCCATGTGTTGCTGCGGGACGTATACCGCTCAATTTACAAATTATTCTATGCTAGTTACCTATATATGGCCTATTCCGAGGAAGTATTGAAAGGAAATAGAAGCGAATAACGACTTAATTACCCGGCAAGATGTAATTTAAGTTAGGAAACAGACATGTAAATTTTAGATTTTCCACTCCAATTACCTATTCAAAACGGGCAGAAACAGCATTCGCATGCGGCGTGCATCGACTCCACGGAGAAACAAACAAACAACCAAAAAACGTCGGCACCCCATGTTGTACTCCACCTAATAAATATAATAAAATAATTGACCGACGATTCCTCTAAATGAGAATGCGACTTATAGCGGCAGGTAGCCGTCATAGGACCGGCACCGCTTCGGTGATGTTACCCAAACTGTGACAACAAAAGTGATTTTTATTTTTTATAAGATATAGAAGTATGAAAAGGGGGAGTAAAATTGCCACCAAATCAGTTGCTATGCAGGGGAGAGCACTTTCCTATATCGCATAAAGCGCTCCATGCACTCCTAATAGCGACATTAACGCGTCAATAAGAGAGTTGCGAAGCAGCGGATGTCACTTCTTAGTTGCTGTCGAAGTAATGTTACTGCCGTCCTTAATGTTAAAATCGAATGCAAACATGATGATGCATGATTGAACAATCGCTCTCTAATTTTCTGTGAAATTTGGAAAATTTTCTGGAATGGAAACGGCGGTACTTTTCCGAAGGTACAGGGGTTTTATGGTCGCGCTCCGCGGACTGCAAGTATTGTGGTTAGAGGGAATAGCGCCAGTGAGTCCGGCGTGGCGGCGCATCGAAGAGAAGGGGCGCAGGAGCACACGGACCCAGGGGAGGTGCTTCGCGTCGTCTGCTACAGAACTGGAGCGCGCCGCTCTTTGCTGTAAAGTACACTTTACAGCAGGGGGCGGCAGAAAGTTAGGTGGGAGGACGAGATTGATAAGTTTGCTGGGACAACATGGCCACAACATGACCGGGGTAGTTGGAGAAGTATGGGAGAGGCCTTTGCCCTGCAGTGGGCGTAACCAGGCTGATGATGATGATGTTGAAGATGATGATGATGACACTTCGCTAGACCCACAGGTGACTGAGCGCCAGAGGCAGCGTTGCGGGAAAGAGCAATTCGCCAACTGGAGCATTTTTCAGCTGGTTCTGTCTACAGCTTGTGTACAGCCTGCTTAGTCACTATACATAAACAGAAACAAGCTTCTCACCACATCAATCACTTAGAATTTTTTTATAAGTGATGAGGGTAAAAATACAGTCATTTTTCGCACCCTTTGTTAGGCTGGGGCCATTTTATTTTACTCTCACAGCACTTGGTGTAGTGCATAACGAGAAACCTTTTAGGCGCGCTCTTCTTGGTTGGAATCATCACGTGAGGAGCCTAGCGGGCCGTTTCGCACATACCTTCATGCTAGAACGAATTTGCTTAATCGACTTAAGAAAACGACGGAAAGCCGCAAAAATTTCACAAAAAGTGAGAGAGCGATTGTTCAGTCATAAATCATCATGTTTGCATTCGATTTTACTATTAGGGAGGGCAATTACATTACTTCGACAGCAACTAAGAAGTGACATGCGCTGCTTCGCAAATCTCTTATTAGTAGCACCGAGCCACAGGTGTTCGTCCACTGCGCCGCGCCGCGCCTATCCGCAGCCGCCTTTTGGAATGACGTTAAACTGCGTTCCTCGTCGTTGCGCTCGCCTCCGCTCACTTCGCCAGCTGCTTCGCATGCCTGATAACATGTCGGAGGATGGAAAAGGAGAGCTTGTGTGCGCCGCAACGACAGCAGAGGCGGCAGTATGGACAGCGAGAATTCTGATAAGCAGGAGGATACCTGGAATCGACATCGGAACGAGATGAAGAGTGAACGAATCACCCAGGAAACAGATGAACAGCGCGACGAACGACTGGTTAAAGGCTGCAACAAAGCTAGACAAGCAGACTAACCAGGACTTGCAATCAAGATTAACCAAGGCTAACCATGCTATGCCTTAGCTTTCGCTACGTATATCCTGGCATAGGCGAGCTAAACCACTGCGAATTTTTTCCTCGGGGCGCGCTGAACCATCTAGCGGCGCTGCCGAGGATTCCGCGCGTGGTTTCCGAGTTTCCCGGATGTTCAGTCCCCGCACGGAGACTGAACATGTTTTATCCAGAGACGTATACAGAGCCTTATTGCCAAGATTGTGGTGCTTTAGCCACGCTCGAACACATGCTCTCGTCTTGCGAAAGAATTGAAGACTCGGTGATCAAGGATGCGTCCAGGTAGGAGGCTGCACTTCGCAGCCCGGACCTGGATGAACAATTCTGGGCTGTCCAGCAGGCTCACGACGTGGTCGTGAGGCTCGGCCTTCCGGTCCCGACGTGGGAGCGGCTCGCTTAGTGATTAATTATAACTACTTCCAGGGCCAAATAAAGTTTAGCTTCCTTCCTTCTCCGAGATGCGTGGTGGGCTGGTGCATATGAAAGCTGAGAATGGTTACCTCTGCGGCCGCTCATCTAATAACACATAGCAATGTGACCGAAGTTGGTGCGTCGAGTCATCGTAGCGCAGTGGCCGTGGAGTTGTACGGCCGAGTTTGAGGTCGCGCGATCGCTCCCGGCTACCTCGGCTGCATTTAGATGTGGGGCCAACTTCCAAAAAATAGTGTACTTAGACAGATGCACGTTAAAGAACCCCAGGTGTTCAAGATATTCCTGAATCGTCTCCTCCCCTCTACGACATCCGTCATAACCGAATGATGTCAGCGCCACTTGTGGTCCATCGTCGGTGAGCGTGATAATTGGCGATATATGCGCCAACAAACTGGTAATAACAAAGCCACGGCGTGTCCTTGCTCTGTGCTCAGCAAATTAAATCTGGCCGAATCAGACTGGGTTGCCATTAAGAACTAGCAAAAAATAGTGCAGTGGCTGGTCGATGCGCTTTTGACAGGAACTTCTTATAACGCTAATAGTTGCTAATTTAGAATACCCGAAGTAACAGCAATTTAAACAACTCGGCACGTGGCACTGTGCTTACAATGCTGTTGGAGTAATCGATGGAATGTATTTCTCACACAAACGCACAAGGTGTATTCAAGCTACGCTTTCTTTGCGAGCTCTCCCGCACTTTTCTGAGCGTTGCTGATGCTCCTGCCTAGCCGAGTGGCACATGCATAAAGGAAACTGTTCACATGCCCACGGTGGAAGTAAACCTCGCTATCCAGCCCAGAAATCCGAGCTCTAACTGTTAGACCACAATCACGCATTCACTTCTATCGTACCAAGGCCAACTAGTTCTTTGAGATGACTCCTACAAGGGTTACCATGTGCTCGCAGACTTATATTGATTTGTTTATAATAAATTATTCTAAATCCTTGGTTGCAACAGGAGTGATTTCGAACCCCATCAGCGACTATAGGGCGATATACTGTTGTATTAAGACCGACAGTCCTAGAGTGGACACTGACATTGCTTCTAATTTCCAGTGTGTATCGCGAACGGCTCTGGATGCTTTCTATTTGGAGATCAGTTACGCGTGTTGGGACAATATTTTTCATTCTGCTGATACCAATGCGGCTTATGATACTTTCTTGAGTTGTTTTTAGGCAGTGTACAAAAAACACTTCATCTACAAACGACGAGAGAGGGTGAAAGGCAGTGGAACGCCATAGATGACCCGTGAGCCTTTGCACAAGATTGACAAAAAAGATCGTCTATTTGAGAAGTTTTTCCGCATGCGTGAAGTAATAGACCTAGTTGCATTTAAGCGGTTTCAAAATGCCTGAGATAAGGAACTTAAAAAAATTCATTCGTTCATTCATTTATTTATACTGTCAGCCCTCATCGGCTATTACAGGATTGGAGAATAAAAACAGCAAAAAGAACCATAGAATGCGACCGAGCTACAAGCTTTAACTCACAAAGCTTGTTTTAGAATGGAAAAGTATGAACTACAACATAGAAGGGAGAGTAATAACGAAACCATTCACAATTTGGCACCGCATCGTAATAGACACAATAAGAGTTACACATATAAAAGTAAATGCATAAATATTGGGTAATTCACTATGTGTTATTACAAAAAATTGTGCTTTTAAGACTTTCCAAAAAGGTAGTTAAGGACATCGAGGTTACAAGAGAGTCGGGTATCAAATTACAGTCTCTTATCGCCCTAGGAAAGAAACTGAACTTGAAGCAATCATTACGGGCGAGTGGAGGAGGAATGTACATACTATGACGATGCCTCGTTGACGCGTTCATTGGAAGCACAAAATAATCAGCTGGTTTAATACCTACTTGATTGTGAATAACTTCGAAGAGCAATTTTAATCTGTCGTATTTAGTTGTGAGCTCAAGTGGTGCTAGATCAGCTTGACTCTGTTGGAGAATGGATGCGACAATATTTATTAAATATAAACCTGGCAGCTAGCCTCTGTATTCGGTCAAGTTTAGAAGAGTTAGTTATGGTGTGTGGGTCCCAAACAATTTTAGCATATTCAATAATTGGTCTAACTAGAGCTTTGTAAGCAAGACATTTAATTTCAGGGGTTGCCTGATTGAGGTTCCGCCTCATGGACCACAGGGCTCTGAGCGATTTGATGCACGCATTTTGTGTTTTTGTACTCTAGCATAAAGCGGATGTAAAATTTAAACCCAAGCATTTGTGTTTTTCAACGTTCTCGAGTTTGTTGTCATCAATGTAGTGCGAGTAACTAAGGGTACGTTTTTTACGTGAAATAGACATAGAAACTGATTTTTGAGGGTTTATGGCCATTGCCAATTGCCAATCGTCGCACCATTTCTTTAAATTTTTTGTAGCTTTGAGTTAAGATCGTCTTGATCTTGTCTCGATTGAATTTTGTTATAAATGATGCACTCATCGGCAAACAAGCGCAACGGCACAGTGATGTCGATTAGGCATATCATTAATAAATACGTGAAATAAGAGTGGTCCTAGTAGCGTGCCATCAGCTACATCAGACTCTACAAGTGAGGGTACAGACTGGCAGTTTCCCATTTGAAGATACTGTTCTCTGCAATGAAGGCAAGACGTGAACCATTTCGTGATTGCGGGATTTTTAAATATGGCGTCTATTTTGCGTAATACCTTAGGATGAGAAACGTTATCAAAAACCTTTGCAAACTCTAGGTACACTATATCGGTTTGGCCACGGGAAATGATGGTTTGGGAGAGGTCATGTGCAATTTCTATAAGTTGAGCTGCCGTGGAGATTTTTCTTCTGAACCCATTTTGACGGCTGTGTAATACCTTATGGTAATGCAGATATTTGATAGTATTTTTTATACAATATGCCAGAGTAATTTTGAACACGCGCTGGTAAGGGAAATTGGTAGGCAGTTGACGTCTGCAGTTGCGCCGCCTTTGTGCATGGATACAATTTTGGCCCGCTTCCAAGGACTGGTGAAACAGCCGGTAGTAATAGATGGGTTAAATATAATGGCAAGGTATTTTGAAACCCACTCTGCATGCCTGCATAAAAATTCGTTGGGTATTTCATCTTGTACAGGCGATTTCTTTGTATTATTGTTGAGGAGCAAATTAAGAATTTCTTCTGCATTAATTACTATATCCTCTATTGGGACCTTATCGGAGGTATCTACAAAGTGCGGAACCGTACCGTTATCTCGCGTAAGAACAGACGAGAAAAAATCACTCAAGCTGTCAACCTGTTTATCGTTATTTTAACTCACATCCACGTGTGGTCGCTTATCCTTAAGGTTAACGTAGCGCCAAAATTTTCCGGGGTCTCCTGCAAGAACGTTTTTAAGTGTGATGCTATAAAACCTGTCCTTGCTCTCCCGAACAAGTTGTTTTAACTCTTTACTTTGTCGTCGAATGCGTTCTTTATGTTGTGAGGTGGGGTTTTGCGAACGGGATCTTCATTTCCTTTTCAGTTTCCTTTTCTTATGTATAATTTCCCTCGTCATTCAGCGAGTTTTCTTCCCAACAATTATGCGGCGTTTGGGGACAAAACGTTCGATGCACTGTCGTACAATGTTTGAAAAAGTGTTCCACAGCAGGTCTGTACTGGCTCCGGAACGATAATGCATTAAAAACTGGTCGAGGGATTGTTTTAAGAAGTCAAGTGCGCCGACGTCATCAGCAGCTTGAAAATCTAGAATGAACTTCTTTGAATGAGTAGTAGGCATGCCTGCAGTAACGTTTAAACATAACAAAACCATATTATGGTCGGATAGACGCTCTGCAACTTCACAGCGAACAAGAGAAGACATCAAGCCTGGTGATACAAAAACCAAATCAAGAATCGAGGACGTCGTTCCGCATACTCGTGTGTAATCCGTTACAACCTGGGTTAGCTCGTAACAAAGCGCAAGCTCTAGTAGTAGTTGTTCACAACTGGCGACTCCTACCGGTCCAAGCGATTGGGACAGCCAATCAATCCCTGGTAAGTTAAAGTCACCTAGAATTAGAACGTTATCACCTTGGTGATAACATTCTACAAGTTCAACAAGTTGAATGTGTTGAAAGAACAACTGTTGTTTCAACAAGTTCCTAAGTTGAAAGAACTCATCTATGGGGCAATCGGGGGGACGGTACACACCACCTATGAAAACTGTACGACTGCCTAAGTTAGTTTTAATCCATACGGCTTCACTATCACTCTCAACTTGCAGAATCGTGAATGAAATGTTCCTTTTAAAACTAATGGCAATACCACCACCCCTTCTCCCTCGATTTTTTCTTATTACTATGTACCCGGAAGGTGTTATTTCCGAATTGCATATGTCCGTGTGTAACCATGTTTCTGTGATGACCAGGATGTCTGGGTGATGTTCCAAAACAGCACATTCCAAAGCATCAGCCTTGTTCACCAGGCTTCCGGCATTTAAATTTATTAATTTGAAACAGAGGGTTGCGGTTGATGAGTTCATGCCGTAGTTTTATCGGGAGAGGCGTGCCAATTCCTCCGCTCGTTTATTATGTCATTCCAAGTGTACATAGTTTTATCTATTCGCAGCTTGTCAAAAAATAATTTAACCGTGGCACTCTTAATTCTTCCTTCTTCCGATGATTTCCAATGCTAAATTGTGTACCTCTGAGTTTCCTGCAGCTGCACAAAATTCTAACTTTATCTCTGAAGTCCGTAACTCCAGGAATAATTGGACAGCTTTGACGCGGGATTTTCTTTCCTCACCTATTTATTCGTTCGATCGAGTTTACGTTCTGTTTTAGTATACCTCCAAAGATTTCCTCGTTCACTTTCTTCATCAAAAGTTCATCTGTTTCGGATTCTTCCTCCTCTACTCCTCTTATGATAAGATTATTTCGACTAAAGCGGTTATCCAAGTCCTCAGTTTGTCTTCTCAAGGCAGCCACTAGCACATCTAGTGTCTCAACACAACTTCCCACTTTGGCAAGCCTCGTCTCAATTTGGTCCGTGCTCTGTAACTTCTTTTCGATTCAACAAGTTTACATTGAATTTGCGTTATGTTCAATTCCGATGATACCTGTTTTTGTTGAATTTCGGTAGTTTTTGACAAATGTTTTTTGTTTCTGAAGCATTTCTTTAACCATATCCTCCAGCGGAGGCCCAGGATTTTCTTCTATATCTCCGAATACCATAGGTAACAGGCTTGCCATTGAAAACACAACATTAAAAAATCAACAGCATCATCAGCCTGGTTACGCCCACTGCAAGGCAAAGGCCTCTCCCATACTTCTCCAACAACCCCGGTTATGCACTAATTGTGGCGATGTTGTCCCTGCAAACTTCTTAATTTCATCCGCCAACCTTACTTTCTGTCAATCCCTGCTACGCTTCCCTTCCCTCGAAATCCATTCCGTAACCTTTAATGACCATCAGTTATCTTCCCTGCTCATTACATGTGCTGCCCATGCCCCATTTCTTTTTCTTGATTTCAAATAAGATGTCATTACCTCGGGTTTGCTCCCTCACCCAATCTGTTCTTTTCTTATCCCTCAACGTTACATCCATCATTCTTCTTTCCATAGCTCGTTGTGTCGTCCTCAATTTAAGTAGAACCCTTTTTGTAAGCCTCCAGGTGTCTGCCCCATACGTGAGTACTGGTAAGACACAGCTGTTATACACTTTTCTCTTGAGGGATAATGGCAACCTGCTGTTCATGATCCGAGACTGCCTGCCAAGCGCACCCCAACCCATTCTTATTCTTCTGATTATTTCAGTCTCATGATCCGGATCCGCAGCCACTACTTGTCCTAAGTCGATGTATTTATTCCCTTACCACTTCCAGTGCCTCACTACCTATCGTAAACTGCTGTTCTCTTCCGAGACTGTTAAACATTACGTTAGTTTTCTGAAGATTAATCTTCAGACCCATCCTTCTGCTTTGCCTCTCCAGGTCAGTTAGCATGCATTGCGGTTGGTCCCCTGAGTTACTAAGCAAGGCAATATAATAAACAAATCGAAAGTTACTAAGGTATTCTCCATTAACTCTTACTCCCGATTCTTCCCAATCCAGGTCTCTGAATACCTCCTGTAAACATCCTGTGAATAGCATTGGAGAGATCGTATCTCCCTGCCTGACGCCTTTCTTTATTGGGATTTTGTTGCTTTCTTTATGGTGGATTACGGTGGTTGTGCAGCCGCTATAGATATCTTTCCGTATTTTTACATACGACTCGTCTACACCCTGATTCCGTAATGCCTGCATGACTGCTGAGGTTTCGACTGAATAAAACGCTTTCTCGTAATCAATAAAGCTATATATAAGGGTTGGTCATATTCCGCACATTTCTCTGCAACTGATTGATAGCCTGAGTATGGTCTATTGTTGAGCAGCCTTTACGGAATCCTGCCTGGTCCTTTGGATGACGGAAGTCTAAGGTGTTCCTGATTCTATTTGCAATTACCTTAGTAAATACTTTGTAGGCAAGGCACAGTAAGCTGATCGGTTACAAGTCTGGCGTCCCCTTTCTTATGCATTAGGATTATATTAGCGTTCTTCCAAGATTCCGGTACGCTCGAAGTCATGACGCGTTGCGTATACAGGGTGGCCAGTTTTTCTAGAACAATCTGCCCACCATCCTTCAACAAATCTGCTGTTACGTGATCCTCCCCAGCTGCCTTCCCTCTTTGCATAGCTCCCAAGGCTTTCTTTACTTCTTCCGGCGTTACTTGTGGAATATTAAATTCCTCTAGACTATTCTCTCTTCCATTATCGCTGTGCGTGCCACTGGTTCTGTATGAATCTCTACAGAACTCCTCAGCCACTTGAACGATCCCATCCATATTTGTAATGACATTGCCGGCTTTCTGTCTTAAGGCATAAATCTGTTTCTTTCCTATTCCTAGTTTCTTCTTCACTGCTTTTAGGCTTCCTCCCTTTCTGAGAGCATGTTCAATTCTATCCACATTATACTTCCTTATGTCAGCTGTATTACGCTTGTTAATTAACTTAGGAAGTTCTGCCAGTTCTATTCTAGCTGTAGGGATAGAGACGTTCATGCATTGGCGTTTCTTGATCAGATTTTCCGCCTGCTGTGATAAGATTATTGGCATCCTGTCTAACGGAGTTACCACCGACTTCTATTGCACATTCCTTAATGATGCCCATAAGATTGTCGTTCATATCTTCAACACTAAAGTCGTCTTCCTGAGTTAAGGCCGAATGCCTGTTCTCTAGCTTGGTCAGAAATTCCTCTATTTTCCCTGTTACCGCTAACTCATTGATCTGCTTCTTCTGTACCAGTTCCTTCCGTTCCCTTGCTTTTTTTTCTCTCTCTCTCTCTTCAAGTCAAGGCTAATTCGAGTTCTTACCATTCTATGGTCACTGCAGCGCACCTTGCCGAGCACGTCTACATCTTGTATGACGCCAGGGTTAGCGCAGCGTATAAGGTCTATTTCATGTCTAGTCTCGCCATTCGGGCTCCTCCACGTCCACTTTCGGCTATCCCGCTTGCGGAAGAAGGTATTCATTATCCGCAGAATATTCTGTTCTGCAAAGTCTACTAATAACTCTCCCCTGCTATTCCTAGTGCCTATGCCAATTCCCCCACTGACTTGTCTCCAGCCTGCTTCTTGCCTACCCTGGCATTGAAGTATGCCCATCAGTATAGTGTATTTCGTCTTGACTTGACCCATCGCCGTATCCACGTCTTCATAGAAATTTTCAACTTCCTGGTCATCATGACTGGATGTAGGGGCGTAGACCTGTATTACCTTCAATTTGTACTTTTTATTAGGTTTCACAACAAGACCTGCCAACCTCTCGTTAATGCTATAGAATTCCTGTATGTTACCAGCTATATTGTTATTGATGAGGAATTCAACTCCTCGTTCTCGTCTCTCCGCTAAACCCCGGTAGCACAGGACGTGCCCGCTTTTAAGCACTGTATATGCTTCTTTCGTCCTCCTAACTTCACTGAGCCCTATTATATCCCATTTACTGTCCTCTAATTCTTCCAATAGCACTGCTAGACTCGCCTCACTAGATAACGTTCTAGCGTTAAACGTTGCTAGGTTCAGATTCCAATGGTGGCCTGTCCGAAACCAGGGATTCTTAGCACCCTCTGCGGCATCGCAGATCTGACCACGCAGCGGTGGTGCAGCGTTGCAGGGTGCAGCGGTGACGTAGAGGTAGGACATCCGCCTCGCGTGCAAGCGGACCATGGTTCGAATCCCGGTGGCGCGCAATTTTCCACCGGATTAAAAAAATACGCGTCTTGATAAAATTGCATAAGCAGGCCTGGAGTGTGGCCTTATCCGGTAACGCACTCCCTCCCGAGAGTAGGATCGGCCACCCTGGTGCAGTACTTGGCCACAACCTCCTATACGAACACAACAATCAGTCCCCAGCAGCTGCCAAGCAACTGATCACCATTCAAACAATCCACCACTCTTTGTGGACACGGTAACACAATAAGACATAAGGAATTGCTAGAAAACCCTGTTTTTCGACCACCAACATGCACGAAGAGCGCCACATTAGGTGTCATCGTCATGACAGGGTTGCCGTGTCCACCTTAGAAAGTAGGTGCTGGTAGCCCTTTAAAACACAACGGCAAGGCGATCCACTTGTCTGTGAGTGACGTCATCGTAGCTTTGCGCGGTCCTCCGTAGGCATCATGCGCATACGCAGCAGCTGAGATTTTCGGGGGCGTAGAAAAGGTACCGAAATGTACCGAAATCAAACGAAATGTATTACTTTCATCTTTTTTCTTCCTGTTCTAAACGAATAGGTGTATTATTGAACTAGTTGAATTCACTTATGGGACGGAGCGACAGGAAGAAACCGCTGACGGAAGTCTTGCAAGGTGCGGGAGCAGTGAGTGGTGACTACATGGTCAAAATGTTTAACAACTATTTCGTGCGCCGAGATTGTGACGCTGGGACACAACTCTTGATCCTCATAATGCAAACACTTTTCTTTTTGAAGCAACAGTAGAACGTAAAATTTGAGGAAAAGTGCAAAAATACATCACGAAAACAAGTGAAGGAAACGAAGACACAGCGCTCTTGTGTGTGTTTATTGTTTTTTGCAATTTGCCTCAAGTTATGCAGTACCAACTAGCGCACCAGTCTGTTCTCAAGAACACGAAGTTTGCGCAGTTTGCGCTAGAACATGTAGTTGCGATGCTAATGGGCTGCAAGTAAGGCCAGTAAAATACGTAATAAATAAAATAGCTCCTGTGCTGACATACACATATAACTTATGTATTTCAACAGGTGTTTTTGCAACCAAATGCAAGTAGCTTGTGTAGGGTCTTTACATAAGAAAGGAGTTAAAATAGGACGTCTTGAATTATAGACCAGTGTCGATACTTCCTGTATTTTCTACAGGTTTTGAGAGAATAATCTATAATCCGCTACAGTTTCCTGTAACAAACACTTGATAACAAAATGCCGATGCGGATTGATAAAAAATATCTATCAACGAGCTCTTCTCGACCAGTAAGAATACACATTGGAGAAATTTGAACAAAAACAAGTTGTTCTTGGGATTTTTGTCGATTTATTGCAAGCCTCTGATTGCATAAATCACAAAATTTTATTTGACAAATAAGGTCGTTATGACATTCGTACGCTTCCCCTGATGGTACTCAAAAGTTACCTTTTGAAAAGACGTCAGGTTGTGTCGATGAATGAAACAATATCCGACAGAAAGCAAATAACTTCAGGAGTACCGCAGGGTAGCATTCTCGGGCCTTTGGTCTTTAACTTAATATCTTTAGGTTAGGCGTGGTAACGGGAATTCTGAACCGAAACGGCTACTTAATTCCAAAATTAATAAAGTTGTTGATCTATAATGCCTTCCTCGCTTCTATCTGAACTACTGTCACTTGCTCTGGGAGACTACACAATCGAACTCCAAGAGCCGCCAAGACAAAATTTAGCGAAAATTGGTCGTCCCCCAATGGAAACTTACTGTGCGAAGTGGTTGAATCAAATACAGCCTTTGTAAAATTTTCTTATTCAAGCATTAGAGCGTGTGATATGGCCGCTATCAACTATGCTTCCCACTGTCTCGACATTGCTGTAGTTTACAACAAGTTTATATTTTGTGGTAAGTGGAAGGGGACCATTGTAACTGCAATGTGTGACAAAATTTTTACGTTCCTGGTCCCGTTAAACGCGTAAATAATTATGAGCCGTCGTTTTTCTTTCCTTCTTTTCATGCGTCATAACACCTTCCATCTTTGTTTCAGCGGTGTCTATCATGAACTAAACAATACATTTTGTTTATATTTGGCGAAAATAACGAGCGCATTATCACCAATGTGTAGGCAAACTTCAAAGATAGAGCACTAATTACGATATCTTTCGTATATTACGCACGTAAGCTATTCGCAGCTTTATGAATGTGTTTCTCGAACAAAGAATTTATCCAACTGCCCTTGAATAATTATGAACTCAACAGATATCAAATCCAGTGGAAATTGAGTGTGTGGGAAGGGTAGTGTGGGGGGGGGTCTTATAAAGCACTAAAGCATTGCATACCTTGCTCAGCAGTTGTAGTGATGGTTTTTAACAGCTTCGCTCGACGTCCACTGTCGCAGGGCCGGGATGGCGACTCCTTTGTGTGTGTGTGTGTGTGTGCGTGTGTGTGTGGGAACATTACGAGCAATTTATGTTGATTGCACGTCGTTGCGTATAACCTCGACAGTACTATTACCTAAACTAGCGATACACTTATGTTGTATACTTAAACAGCAAGTACAGTTCTTTGTTGAATTATTTAAATTCTTTGTAGCAAATGTGCCTTTTTATGTATGCTGTACTGCTACTACTGTGTGCGATCCGAAACCACTCTGGGTGCACTCATTGCCTTTTGCCCCTGTATGATCAAAAGATGTTATGTAGTTGCAAGCGATAAATGCAAATTTAGCTCATGTTTCGGGCCCCCGTGGTTCACCGTGTGTGATTGATAAATAGGTCCCTGTCGGTTAACTGTACTTATAACAGACGCATTTCCAGGCTATTTCGCCTATTGTTATAGAACTTGGCAATATATATATATATATATATATATATATATATATATATATATATATATATATATATATATATATATATATATAAACGTGCGAAGGGGCAATTGTCCCGGGAAACCATGTATTCCTTAATTAAACACGCGTGCACCCGCTACCTCCTGTCGCAGGATGAGCACCGATATGCCTAATAAGTGTGCTGACAGGCCTTCAGAGCCTCTTCTGATGTGCCACGTGGCAGTAAAAGACATGCAGTGGCGTACCAACAATTTTTAGAGTGTGTGTGTGGGGAGGGGCATACCGCAGACGGGTCAAACCTTGCGCTCGCTCGTTCTCTGCATATATATATATATATATATATATATATATATATATATATATATATATATATATATATATATATATATATATATATATATATATATATATGTGTGTGTGTGTGTGTGTGTGTGTGTGTGTGTGTGTGTGTGTGTGCAGAGAACGAGCGAGCGAATGGTTTGACCCATCTGCGGTATGCCCCCCATCCCCCCCACACACACACTCTAGAAATAGTTGGTACGCCACTGCATGTCTTTCACTGCCACGCGGCACATCAGAAGAGGCTCTGAAGGCCTGTCAGCACACTTATTAGGCATATCGGTGCTCATCCTGCGACAGGAGGTAGCGGGTGCACGCGTGTTTAATTAAGGAATACATAATCTGTCCAGGGACCATTGCCCCTTCGCACGCTTGTTGAGCTACACCGCAATAATATGAGCACGCTTCACCCCGAAATACTTCTGTTGTGAGGCGAAGCTGACTTTCGGCAACCGGCATTATGCAACGCGTCGTGCTTCCTAGCTTCGAAGCCAATCGCGAGGACCACAAAGGCGGAGTCGGTGCCATTGCTTACAGCGGAGAATTCGTTCAATGAAAAACCCGGCACAGAACGGCAAGAAGCTTAATAGCGAACGCAGAAGCAGCTAGGCCTAGTGTTGCTGCGGTGGTGGCTGCGGTGGTGGCTATGACTGCTGCGTGCGAGAGCGCCGGTTCGAGGAGCGACGAGGTAATCAAAACGACGGCGGTGATGGTGGTTTTATTAATGCCGTTTGCGACCAGCCATGACGGCAAGAAGTCCGGAAAATCGGATGGCGAAGGGTTCTTGCATCCGAAATTTCAGACGTTGATATACATAGGCTTTAGGGGTACGTGGTGGTGCCGCGAAGCTGTCCGGAAAGTCGGTCGTTGACTAAACACTGGCAACTCCTACTCAGGCCAGCTTTACCGTGAGTTTCTTTCCCTTTTATTAAAATTACGGCTAATTTTCCCTGATAGAAGCGCAAATTCCCTGAGTTTTCCCTGAGTTTTTCCAGACTATTGAAAATCCCTGAGAATTCCCGGTTTTCCCGGTTGGTAGACACCCTGGGTGTCACGTGTCACAATGTGCGCTACGGTTACCAACTGCCGCGATCCTGGCATACTCTCCGGCTAAGATAATGCCGGCGTTGAGGGCTTGCTCAACTTGCATGAGCGTGTTAGCTAAAACCGCCGCTGGGACCCTACCCTTATGCTAGATCACAAAGTGTCACGGGGTGATGACGGTAAAAATGCACAGTATCGATACTGTGATAGACAAAACGTGCGTTTATTGGGCAGACCTGTGCCCTCAAAAACATGCAAGCGTGTCTTGCGCTTTGGGATAATGTTTGTTAGGAGGTGTTAGTCACGCGATAAACAACTACACGTGTCAATAAGAAGCCAACAAACACTGACACCAAGGACAACATAGGGGAAATTACTTGTGCTTAATAAATGAAATAAGGAAACGATACATTAATGGAAATTAAAGTGGATGAAAAAAACAACTTGCCGCTGGTGGGAACCGAACCCACAACCTTCGCATTTCGCGTGCGATGCTCTACCAATTAAGCTACCGCGGCGCCGTTTTCCCATCCACTTTCTTGGGTATTTATGTGTCCTAGTAGAACCCTGGGAGTGTTAGCCAGCGCCACCACTTACAGACCTTGGCGGCGGACGTGGAACGTCTTTTTTGCCGCAGGCGTCACGAGAACGTGATCTTTTAGGGAGAAGGCAACTAAACCCACATATGCTGCCTGAAGGCATCAATGTTGCCGGATTCGAGACCCTCGTTAATGATGATGTATGGGGTTTCATGGCGCAAGGGCCAGGAATGGCCAAAGAGCGCCATGTCTGTGGTAGTGGGTGTGCAGTGTAACTATGATTACTATGAATTGGTGTGTCGTGGCTGTAAAGGGGCCTTAAAATATACGCTCTAAAATGCGTAAAATCTGTGTAATAAAATTATGGCGATGACGTATGACTTGTACTATGAACATTTAGATGCATATAAAAAAAATGATATGATAGCTAAAATATATCAGATTATGAGAAATGCCAAAGCACTACTGCCTCCTTAGAGCCCTTGAAACACAAGGGTCTGGAGGCATGTGCTATACCGTACAACTATCCCAGCGGCATCCTCTAAAAAGAGAGGAAGCGCTAGGAATGCATGGGGCTAATAACATGTAGGACCACATCTCTCAGAAAACCTAGGACTGTGTCTGTGTTAAAAAGCGGTTCTGGGCCGAGGAACATTACTGGATGAAGAGGGATGTGCTGTCTGTAAGCGAAGGAAAAATGTTTCATTCTTTCATATTCGGCTTCCCGACACTCCAGGAGGACGTGGAGTACGGTCAGCCTCTCCCCGCATCTACCACAAGTAGGAGGCTCACTTCCGGTGAGTAGAAAATTATGGGTGCCAAACGTGTGTCCTATTCTGAGACGACAGAATAGGACATCTCTTCGGCGCGATTTTATAGTAGAGGGCCAGAATCCTAACTGCGGTTTTATCAGGTGCAGCTTATTATTTGTTTCCGCGTCCCATATGTGTTGCCAGTGGGCTCGCAGCTTCCTTCGCAAGAAAGGCCTCAGATCTGTGACAGGCACCTCAGCGGTAGGATTAGCGGCTCGCGATGCGATGGACGTGGCCATCTCGTCCGCCAGAACGTTACCCTCAATGCTCCTGTGGCCAGGCACCCAGCATATAATGATACGCTGGTTAGATATGTACGCTTTACACAAGACGGTGTAGAGTTCACTAAGTACAGGATTTTTGTGTGTATAGACTGACATCAAGGCCTTCACGACGCTTAGAGAGTCTGTATAGATAGCTGCTTTTGGAAGTTTTGATTTTCTTATATGCTTCACAGCAGAAAGTAATGCGTAGGCCTCAGCCGTAAATATGCTTGTTTCCGGATGCAGTACGTCGGATTCCGAAAACGATGGGCCGACGGCTGCATAGGATACCCCGGCATTTGACTTGGAAGCGTCTGTGTAGAACTCTGCGCAGGAGTGCTTGTGCTGGAGTTCTAGGAAATGCATTCGGATTTCAGCCTCAGGAGCGTGCTTTGTAACTTTTATAAAGGATATGTCACATTGTATCACCTGCCATTCCCAAGGAGGTAAGAGCTTGGTTAGGTGCATTAAGCGATGCTCGAGCAGCGGGACATGCATTTCATCGCTAAGCTGCTTCACACGCAGCGAGAAAGGCTGTCTTATGGAGGGACGATTGCTGAAAAGTGTAGCGCACGTCATATCGGTAACGTTATGAAAACATGGATGTTCAGGATTGGAGCGTGCTTTAAGGAAATATGTAAAGCTAATGTATGATCTCTGTAGGTGGAGAGACCATTCATTTGATTCCACATATAGACTTTGTATGGGACTCGTTCTGAAAGCGCCAGTGGCCAGTCGGATTCCCTGATGGTGGACTGGGTCTAGCATCTTTAGCGCGCTCAGGGCGGCAGAGTTATACACAACGGCACCATAATCCAATCGAGACCGAATTAGGCTCTTGTATATGTTCATTAAACACTTCCTATCACTACCCCATGTAGTCTGGGATAGAAGTTTCAATAAGTTCATTGTTTTCAGACACTTTTCTTTAAGATGTTTAATGTGTGGGACGAAAGTAAGTTTATTGTCGAGTATAACGCCTAGAAATTTGTGCTCTTTGTTTACAGGTATCTGATGTCCACACATTTCCAAGCAAGGATCCGGGACCAGGCCTCTCTTCCTTGTGAACAGCACACAAGAACTCTTTTGAGGATTGATTTTAAAACCATTTTTCTCTGCCCACCCTGACACCTTGTTCAAACCATGCTGTACCTGTCTCTCGCATACTGCGAGGTTACAGGATTTGAAGCCTATTTGAATGTCATCCACATAGACGGAATACAAAATGGCCGGGGGTAAGGAAGCACGAAGCGTTGTCATCTTAACAATAAAAAGTGTGCAACTGAGCACGCCTCCCTGGGGTACACCAGTTTCTTGTGTAAAAGGACGTGACAGCACATTGCCAACTTTCACCCGGAAGGTACGATTGGACAAGTAGCTTTTTATTACGTTGAGCATATTATCATGAATGCCCATTTCCGATAAGTCTCGCAAGATGCCGTATCGCCACGTTGTGTCATACGCCTTTTCCATATCGAGAAATATCGAGAGGAAGAACTGTTTATGTATAAATGCGTCCCGGATATTTGTTTCAATACGTACAAGATGGTCGGTTGTGGAGCGCCCTTCTCGGAAGCCACACTGATAGGGATCAAGCATTTTGTTCTGTTCAAGCAAATGGATCAGTCGCCGATTTATCATTTTTTCAAACACCTTACACATGCAACTTGTGAGGGCTATCGGGCGGTAGCTTGCCACTGATGAAGGATCTTTGCCTTGTTTTAGAACAGGGATCACAATGGCTTCTTTCCATGCAGTCGGAAGGTACCCTGCGTCCCAGATAGTGTTGAAAAGTGTAAGTAGTGTCACTTGCGTGTCATTGTGTAAGTTTTTCAGCATTTCGTACATGATTCTATCAGATCCTGGTGCGGAGCTGTTGCATGCACTCAAGGCAGCTCTCAATTCGGCAATACTGAAAGGACGGTTGTAAGGCTCATTCTCTCGGCTTTTTCTTGTTAAAGGCTTACGTTCTTCTATTTCTTTATATTTGAGAAAAGATTGCGAATAATTGTTTGAACTTGACACGCTCTGAAAGTGCTCCGCAAGTGAGTCTGCCTGATCTTGCAGTGTATCGCCTTGTGTATTTACAAGGGGGAGTGAATATGTTTGTCGCCCTCTAATTCTATTTACCCTGTTCCAGACTTTGCCTCGTCTGTAAACGAGTTAATGCTCGATAAATACTTCTGCCAGCTTTCTCTTCTGGCCAGTCGGCGGGTTCTCCTGCCTTGGGATTTTACTTGCTTAAAGTTGACTAGATTCTCTGCAGTCGGAGAAGCGCGCAGCAACCCCCACGCTTTGTTTTGTTTCTTACGAGCGATCCTGCAGTCTTCGTTCCACCACGGGACCCGCCGTTTACATGCCAAGCCATGTGCTTCTGATATGCATTTAGATGCCATGTCTATAATGAAGCCTGTGAGATACTGCACAGCAGCATCAATTCCTAAACAAGACATGTCATTCCATGAGATATTAGTTAAGTTTCGGAACTTCTCCCAGTCGGCTGTATCGATCCTCCACCTAGGAGCCTGTGGTAGACATTCTTTTTCTTTATGTGTTTTTAGCAGTATGGGGAAGTGGTCGCTTCCGTAAGGATTCTTGGTGACCTCCCATTCGAGTTCAGACAGCATACAAGGGGAAACTAGGCTGAGGTCAATTGAAGAAAATGTTCTGTTTGCGACAGAATAATATGTGGGTGTCTTCTTATTCAGCAGACACGCACCGGACGAAAAAAGGAACTGTTCAACGAGGCGACCTCGCGCATCGATACGAGAGTCTCCCCACAGGCTGCTGTGCGCATTGAAATCCCCAAGCACAACGTAAGGTTCAGGCAATTCGTCTATGAAGGACAGAAATTCATGTTTAGTTAATTTGTAATGGGGGGGTATGTAGAGCGAGCAGACAGTGATAAGTTTGTTTAGGAGAACAGCACGAACCGCCACTGCCTCAAGGGGCGTTTGTAGCTGCAAACGTTTACACGCTATGCCTTTCTGAATAACAATGGCAACACCGCCCGATGATGCGAGAGCATCATCGCGATCTCTGCGAAACGTAACATACTGTCGCAGGAAATTTGTGTGTTTAGATTTTAAGTGTGTTTCCTGTAGACACAGCACTTTTGGATTGTGTTTGTGGATGAGTTCCTGCACGTCATCAAGGTTTCTAAGAAGGCCTCTGACGTTCCATTGAATTATTTGTGTATCCATATTGGAGGTCAATAAGTGCTGTGTGTACAGAAACAGAAGTAGAGATTATGGAAAATACAGAGATTAAATTACAGAGCCCTTTCGAGGCCCTGTAACGGGAGTTCTGCCCTTTCTGGAGCGTTCGAGGGAACCTCGCCGCTCCTTAGGCGCTTGATGCGCCTTGAGGATAGGTGTAGTGTCCATTGCCTCTTGTGAGGCGCCGGACACGTGCTCTTGCGAGCGAGAAGTCACCAGGGAGAGTCCCGCCTTGGAGGGCAAGACCCCTGCGCCCACCAGCCCGGAGGTCGATGGGGCTCCCTGGGGGATTTGGCTGCGCCGGCTGTTGCCAGCGCTGGATGGGACCTGGGAGGTTGAGGCAGCCTCGGCTGCACCCACCTTCGGGGTCGATGGTCCCTTCTCCTCGGTTGGCGGAGCAGCGCTAGCTGCAACCGCCGCGGGGGCAGACGGCGTAACTGGCGACTCACTGACTGTGGGTCGGACAGCCGCCGGAAGCCTTTGTGTCGCTGCCCCCTGACGCGTCACATCGGCAAAGCTTTTCTTGGGCAGGTATGAAACCCGCCTGCGTGCCTCTTTGAAAGATATGTTTTCTTTAACCTTGATTGTAACTATTTCTTTTTCTTTTTTCCATGATGGACAGGACCGCGAGTACGCGGCATGTTCCCCATCACAGTTCACGCAGTGGAGAGAGTTCTCACAAGCTTCAGAGGTGTGTTCGTGGGCACTACATTTCGCACAGGTTTGGCGGCCTCGGCAGCTCTGCGAGCTGTGGCCGAAACGTTGGCATTTGAAGCATCTCAGGGGGTTTGGCACATATGGCCTAACACGAAGCTTGATGTACCCGGCCTCTACAGACTCGGGCAGATTACTTGAGCCGAAAGTCAATATAAGGTGTTTTGTGTTGATTTCTTTGCTGTCACGCCTGATCTTAATTCTTTTAACATTGATAACATTCTGATCACTGAAGCCCTCCAAGAGTTCATCCTCAGTGAGCTCCAGCAAGTCATCGTCCGAGACAACACCGCGGCTTGTGTTCATGGTACGGTGCGGGGTTACTGTTACTTGGGTCTCTCCAAATGACACAAGTTTCGGCAGCTTCTCATACTGCTTCTGGTTTTGGAGCTCCAAAAGGAGATCACCACTTGACATTCTCGACACCTTATATCCTGTACCAAAAACTTCGGTCAAAGACTTGGAAACAAGGAACGGTGAAATGGATCGAACTAGTTTGTCTGGCTTTTCTGAGTGAATCACGTGGAATCGCGGAAAGTTGTGGACTTGTCGTCCGAAAAATTGGAAGAGATCTTCGGTGCGCCCTCGTTTCTGAGGGCGATCAGGAAGTTTGGGAAAAGAAGTTTCCATGAAATATATAAAAATTCGGCAACAGCGCCGACCACCCACCACGGAGCCCAACAAGGGGACGCGGCAGAGCTTGCATGCAAGTCTGCACGACGCCAGTCGTACGCCGTCACTATAACCGAATATGGTGTACCCAAGGTTGGATAGCCACACAGGGTTAACCCTTGCCGCCAGGAGAAAAGAAGTAATAAGAAGAGAGAAGGAGACAGGAAAGGTCAAAAAGTGGGAGATAAAGACGAAGATTCGAAGAGGGAGAGACAGGAAAAGGCGACTGCCGATGTCCTCCAGGTGGGTCAGTCTGGAGGCGCCGTCTATGTGAAGCCGAGGCCGAAGAGGTGTGTTGCCTCCGCCGGGGGGCCTTAAAGGTCCGAACACCCAGCATCGGCTCAACCCCCAGGATCCCCTTTTCCCCAGACACGGCTAAGCCGCGCACGGCTACACGCGGGAGGGTCCAACCCTCGCGTGCTCGGGTACGTGGTGTCGCAACACACCAAACGCCTGCTGACGCAGACGCCCCTGCGGGGGACCCTCGTTAAGTAATGAACGAGAAGAAAGGGGGTTAATCGAGGGGCCCGATTTTTATTAGTCATATCATAAGAAGCCAACAAACACTGACACCAAGGACAACATAGGGGAAATTATTTGTGCTTAATAAATGAAATAAAGAAACGATACATTAATGGAAATTAAAGTGGATGAAAAAACAACTTGCCGCAGGTGGGAACTGAACCCACAACCTTCGCATTTCGCTTCTTATGATATGACTAATAAAAATCGGGCCCCTCGGTTAACCCCCTTTTTTCTCGTTCATTACACGTGTAAATATAACACAAGAAGTATACAACGTTCCGTATTGTCACACTGGCTTTCGTCGGCAAATGCTTCACAACAGACTTCCGCGTCTACTAAATGAATAGAATGAAAAACAAATCGATGTTTGCGAAGTAAAATTATCTGAGTTGTACGCATTCTTTCTAGGCTAACATTGACCTCTACAGCTGTATATGATTTGTATTTATTTATATTCTTTTAATGTCATAATTATTACGCGCACGTTATGAAATGTGCTGGCGTTCGATGCTGATGCATTCACGTATGTTAGCGCATTCTGCCTTTTGTAGGGCAGTGAATGGTGATGTGTTTAATTTAAAAATTTTCTCAAAGTGTATGACACTGTTTTGTTTAATATGATGGTTTTGTGAAAGTGTACGACGATGTGAACAAAATCTGTGCGCCTCTGCTGCTGTCTTTGCCAGTATGGGGGCGAAGGACTCCCTCAAGCCATCCGTGATTGGTTTTTCCCTTCGCCCCCCATCCCATTTATATGTGATAAACCAATAGGGAATCAATCAATCAAACAATTATACATCATGTGCACCACATCGCGTAGCAAGGATGCTCAAGAGCGCATGCGCACGCACCATTTTTCTTTACGCTGAAGACGCTTGAACGAAAAGGGCGAATTTAAAGCAGTTCATTACATGCCTCAAGAAAGTTTCGCTTCGCATATATTGTAAGGTGTGCGTTGGATCAGCATAATATTTTTGTTCATTTCTTCTGTGTCGTTAATTGTTGCGCGCTGATTGCAGCATTGGTACATGTCAAAATATGTTGTGTTTCGTTTAATTTTCTTTGGAAGTTTTCGTCAGCCATCGCATACTTTATGCGAATGGATGTCCTACAACCAAGTCCTAATTTGTTTGAATTAATACATTTCAGGTTTTCCTATTTGCGCATTACATTGCTTACACACAAGCCTGCTTTCAGAATCCGAGGTTAACAAAGTGCGCAGCCATTTTTCTTTGCATATTCTACGTTCGGTATAGTATTCTTAGTTTCACAATCATCTCAACTACTGTGCATTATGTTTTAGTAATACATATAATACTAATTTTACTAGAATTGGTTAATTAGAAGGCGAAACATTGCGCCTCATTTTATTTAGTCACTGTGGGATTCATATCGCGACTGTTTACCGCAGTCTTGATAAACTTCCCGTTACTCAGCTAACCCGTTTTCATGAGGAGCTGTTTATTTTTGGAGTACGCAGTAGTGATACTACCACCAACTCCGTACCGTAGTGAAACCTAATTATAGCAAAACAGGATTTGTATGTGACTATAACCTAATACTACAAAGAGCTTTCTGCAGTTATGGAAAGCAAAGCTTTTTCTCAGGTGTATCTCTTTGGAGCTCATTACTTGTTTACTTTAGAATCACCCCATATACTTCCTTCTTTTCGTAATAATGTAAATAATTTTTGATGATAGTCGCTACGCTAATGATTTTCACTTCTACTACTGATATATAAAATAATGTAATGACATTTCAGTAATTATCCAGACCCTTATTTTTTACTCCTGCTTTTCCCAGTTCTTTTATTCATCCTTCCTTCAGTTATACCCTTCAGGTACATTATCGCAGTTTTAATGTTTGTTTCACGCTATTGTATGTGTTAATTATATATTTCCTCTTGCCCGCTAATTATGCATTGTAATTGAGCATTTTATAATGTAAGGCCCTATAATGATTTCTTCCTGATGACGTTGTTCTGTAAAACTTAAGATCATGTATACTGTACTGCATTGCTTACTTCAGGTAAATCCTTCAAATTCGGCAAACGAATCATTCTGTTATTCTTATATGTTTCGAGCAGCACGTCGGCTTTGTTAGGAAGTTCCCTTAAATTTTGATGTGTGTACTACAGCACCGAATTCTGGTGCGACAATTCAACAGCAGATATGGATTTGAAAGCATCGTAACGGACAGAAGGAATTCGGTAAATATTATTATTATTTCACAGGGCACACTAATTACTATGCGACAACCACGGCCGCGTCCTAGGGCTTCCAAGTGCAGCGTGTCCGAAATAGCTCGAGGTGAGAGTGAAGCGAGAAGAGTGCCGCGAGCGTTTACAAATAGCGACAGGGGAAGTGGACGACACGCGATAAGGGGCGCGCACGGTCATTGTAAATGATCGCGTACATCGCCGCACTGACGGCCATACTGGAGCCCTCGAGTGAGTCAGGCGAAGCTTTTTTCCTCACTCCCCCTTTTTTTCCCCACCTTCTGCTCCCACCCTCAATTTCTTCCCGTTCGTTTCTTCGCCAATAATCTCCATGGACAATACGATGCAGCACCTGGAAGCCCCGAGGAAGCGCCACCGGCGGTCGCATTTCACGAACGGCTTTCCCCGTCCGTAGACGAGGACGTATCTGTCGTAGCTTCCGATTTCTTGCCGCGCCCCTTTCTTTTTCGGTTCGCCTCCGATGATGACGTAGATTCTTCCGAGGGGGGAGACCGCTTCTGCTTCCGGCCTTTCTTGCGGCTTGCGCGGCTGCTCTCGCTGCTTCTTCCCCCTTTGCTTCCCTTGCTGCTTTTTCGCAAAGGCGCCGAGCCCTTGGGCTTTGCCTTATTCTTGGCCGAGGAAGAAATGGCGCGACGAGACCTGTGCAAGAAGGAAAATTTGCGTCAACGCACCCTGCAGTGCGTTGCTGCTTTTGCCGACAGTTCGTCGTTAGGAAGAGAAAAAGACGAATGCAAATGGATACATATTGTGAATACATGACGACGCTATGTTAGGAGTAATTTTTGCCTTTGCCTTGGACTGTCTTTGGGCTTCAGAATGATGGCGTTCTCGATGTGCGAGATTGCGTACACCTGCGCCAGCGCATTTACCTCACTGTTGACCCAGCAGCACATCCTCCGCTGAAGAACCGCCTACTCTCTCCACCACAAGACTCCCCGAACGCTGCATCGGCGACACGCAAGCCGCTTTCTGGCGCCGGCAGTGGACGCCCCGAGTCCGGTGTATACAAGTTACTATTTCGGAAGTTTTAGGAGGCATAACCATGATGTATTCAATGTCCAGTTCGTTACGAGTGAGTTAATATACATTACCATGGGTCCAATGTATATCTAGTGTTCAATATAGAGAACAAGTCACAGTATCCGACTTCAATCTATTAGCGTCAACTGTACACCAACTCCAGAGCCAAATATTTAGGCATAGGCGCTTTTACAATGCGCGGGAGTGTTAGGGGGTGGGGGGCACTTGCCCTTGCATTGTAAAAAGTGGAAGGGGGCGAATTATGCCATTTGTGACCCCCCCCTCTCTGTTCTGAAACTCGGCGCTTTCGGTGGCGCGCTGGAAAATCTAGCAAAATCTCAGCTCCGGCAAAATTTTGTTTCTGAAAGCATCAGCCACTTAAGTAACGTTTTTCTCTATTACGTATCCCCTGAATGGGCAGCGAGGATTGTCTTTCGTGCCTCACCGCGAAGAGCTGTAGCATACGACGAATGGGGCAGCGCGTATGGCTTGCGCATACAAGCTGGCATTGCGCAGAAGGCTGGCACTGGGCAATACCGGCAATAACAAATTTCACGTTGCGCTTCTAGCATCATGCACCGTTGTTTGTGTGCGTGGGGGGGGGGGGGGTGAGGGGAGCCACCTAATGATATCTGAAACACGAGTTAGCTTGTTGCACTTAATCTAACGATCAGGGGACGGGTTCGGATAAATTATTATAATCAGCCGCAACCGACGACGGCGTGCCTTAAAGCTTTATGTGTCGATATACCTATATAAGGAGTTAACCGAGTAGCCCGATATTTATTAGTAATATCAAAAGAAGCCAACAAACAAAGTCACGAAGGGCAACATGGGAGAAATTGCTTGTGCTTACTATTCGAATTAAAGAAATGATAAATAAACGGAAATGAAAGTCGTTAAAGAAACAATCAGCCAGAGGTGGGGAACGATCCCATGTCTTCGCATTACGCGTGCAATGATGTTAGCAATGAAGCTACCACGGCACCATTTTCCCATAAAATTTCTTGGAATGTTCTACTACTAGAGCTAACTTTGGAAGTGTTAGCCAACGCCACCACTCACGAACCTTCGCATCAGCAAAAAACCGCTTTTACAGTATATAGTGTTGCTCTGCGAATCTGTTACAACCAACCGGTGGCTAATTCTCTCGACATGCACTGTTGATTCGTCACGAGTGCAAGTTCCTTACAGCAACAATATGTCTTGGCAGCAGATGAGCGCATAGAGGTGACCCCTATGCCATGTATGCATTTAAGCATGACGACTCACCGTTCCTTTTATCCTTTCGAAAGCCGGACCCCGGTCGATAAGTAGCAAATAAATCATTCTTCTTTTTGTACCTGCACTGAACCTACAAGTGCCTGTTTGGCTACCGGATCCCGGCAGACGGCGCTCGACACATTTGACCACAGTCCATTCTACCATTTGGCCTACTTTCCGTTCAGGTACTACTGCCTATCAGTGCCCTCACTTCTGCTGCGGCACCAGCCTCAGGTTCCCCAGTTGTTTTCTTGCATACCGTTGATGACGCACTTACGTCCGCTCAACGCGGTGAAGTTGTTCCTGGGAATACCATTCTGGAAACATGCATGCGGGGGGAACAGCGGGCACTCGAAGCGAATGAGTGACTGTGAGATGTTTGGCGCCACTGATGTTGGGTGCTGAACGAGCGAGCGAGTTGGAGACATTCTTCAGCATTAGCAGCCGCTTCTGAAACAAGTGTCACAGCAAAAGCGGTGCGACGGTAGATGATAATGGTATCCACGATGCAGAAATGTGTATATATATATATATATATATATATATATATATATATATATATATATATATAGTGTTAAGGGCAGGAAGAAGCGTGCGTCTATTAACAGATGGCTTTTGATGGCTCAGCCAACAAGCGTGGAGCACCGATAATACTACTCTTCTTCGCCGTCTCCAAGGCCACCATCATCGTTCTCTTCTTCCGACATTACCGACTGTGACATCACCCCCATCAGAAAAAGCACCTTATCGGTGCGGCTCATCGGTCTGAGAAACGTAAGGTTTGAGACGGCTGCTGTGGATCATGTCAAAGAGAGGCGAAGGCACCATGGCATCCAGCGGAGACACTTCATATGTGACAGGGGTCACCTGGCGAAGCATGCGGTAAGGGCCATAGTATCGCGAGAGGAATTTCTCCGAAAGACGAACACGCCGAGTTGTACACCAAACTAGCACAAGAGCACCTGGTTCGTAATGCACGTCGTGATGGCGCTGATCGTAACGGCACTTCTGGCGCGTCTGTGAAGGAGAAAGACGAATACGGGCAATCTGACGTGCTTGGGTCGCTGTGGCTATGACATCCCGAGTGTACTCTGTCGGCGAGTCGAGTGTAATCGAAAGGAGAGTCTCGAAAGGTAAAGTCGGCTTACGGCCGAAGATGAGATAGAAGGGTGAATAGCCAGCTGTGTCGTGGCTCGAGGAATTGTAGGCGATCGTGAGAAATGGTAGAGCAATGTCCCAGTCGCGATGATCGGAGGAAACATACATTGCTTACATGTCAGTTAACGTGCGGTTCAGGCGTTCGGTAAGACCATTAGTTTGAGGATTGTAAGCGGTAGTAAGTTTGTGTTTAGTAGCACATCATCGAAGTAGGTCGTCTATGTCTTTGGAAAGAAAGTATCTGCCGCGATCGGTGAGAAGTTGACGAGGTACAACGAGGTGCAAGATAACGTTGTGAAGCAAGAAATCAGCGACGTCTGTAACGCAGGTGGTCGCTAGGGCTCTAGTAATGGCATAGCGAGTTGTATTGTCAGTAGCGAAAGCAATACACCTATTTCCGTCATTTGATATATGGAATGGTCCGAGAAGATGAACGCCAACGCGAAAATAAGGGTCGGCCGGAATACCCAAAGGCTGCAGCAGTCCAGCAGGAGGCACTGCTGGTCTTTTGCGGCGTTGACACGACTCACACACGGCAACATAGCGCCGGACGGAGCGGTTGAGACGGGGCCACAAAAACCGCCGTCGAATTCGGTCATAGGTCCGCGCGATGCCAACGTGTCCAGCGGTGGGAACGTCGTGCAGTTGCTGCAGTACAATCTGTCGCAGATGCGACGGAATGACGGTTCGGAGCTCGGGCCCGTTAGGGTACATGTTGCGGCGATATAGGATGCCATTTTGTTGTACGAACATGTAAAGGGGTGGGTCAGACGGATCAGAGAGCAGGCGTTCGATAATGGGGCGTAACGACTCATCGCGTCGTTGTTCAGCGCCATTGTCTTGCAAGGCAGAGAGCGAAAGAACGCAGATCGGTACGACATCCACTAAACCGTCCGGTACATTGAGGGGATGACGAGACAGGCAGTCGGCGTCCTCATGTAGACGACCCGACTTGTATACCACAGTGTATGTGTATTCCTGCAGCCGTAGGGCCCAGCGTCCGAGGCGTCCGGTGGTATCCTTCAGAGAGGAAAGCCAACAGAGGGCGTGGTGGTCGGTTGTAACTGTAATTGGTCGACCACGTATGTAGGATCGGAAGTTGCCCACCGCCCAAATAAGGGCGAGACACTAGCGCTCAGTAATCGAGTAATTGCGCTCTGCGGGAGACAGGAGGCGGCTGGCGTAGGCGATGATGCGGTCGTGCCTACATTGGCGTTGAGCTAAAGCTGCGCCGATGCCGTAGCCACTGGCGTCAGTGCGGATTTCTGTCGGAGCGGAGGCATCTAAATGGGCGAGAACATTAGGTATGGTGAGTAGCGTGATGAGCTGAGAGAAAGCAGACGCTTGTTCAGAGCCCCAACAGAAAGGAACGTCTTTCTTCAGGAGGTCAGTCAGGGGACGGGTAACATGGGCGAAATTTTCCACAAACCTGCGGAAGTACGAGCAAAGGCCAATAAAGCTGCGAAAACTTTTGGCACAAGTTGGTACGAGGAAATTCTGCACAGCATGAACTTTAGCGGGGTCGGGGCGAATGTCTGACAAATCGACGAGGTGTCCGAGCATCGTTATCTGGCGGTGACCGAAGTGGCACTTGGATGAGTTGAGCTGTAAGCCAGCGGTGCGAAAAACAGGAAGAACAGATGAAAGTCTTTCAAGATGAGTCGCAAAAGTTGAAGAGAATATGATGATGTCATCCAAGTAGCACAAACAGATGGACCATTTCAAACCACGTAAGAGCATGTCCATCATCCGTTCAAAGGTCGCCGGGGCATTGCACAAGCCAAAAGGCATTACCCGGAACACATATACGCCGTCTGGTGTGACGAATGCGGTCTTTTCACGGTTCATTTTATCCACGACAATTTGCCAATATCCAAAGCGAAAGTCTATAGATGAAAAATAAGTGGCGCCGTGGAGTCAATCCAGAGCATCGTCAATGCGGGGAAGTGCATATACATCTTTCTTGGTGATCGTGTTTAGATGACCATAGTCAACGCAGAATCGCCAGCTGTTATCCTTCTTTTTGACGAGAACAACAGGGGACTCTTCCAGCCCACGGGCTGGAAGAGTGTTCAATAATCTTTTTGGCAAGCATCTTGTCAACCTCGCTCTGGATGACTTGTCGCTCAGACGGCGACACCCGGTATGGGCGTCGGCGAACAGGTGCTGCATCGCCGGTATTTATACGGTGCTTCACGACCGTATTTTGACACAAAGGGCGATCGTTCAGACCTAAATTTTGGAGTAGGACTCGAGGAGGCCACGGAGCTCTGCGGCTTGTTGGGTTGAAAGGTCCGGTGCAATCATCTTTGTAAAGTCGTCGGTCGGGACTGGTGCAGAAGGCGCACAATGAGCATTAGTCGGAGACGGCGCAACACAAAGAACGGGAATGTGGCACTCGTGCGTCGGAGACAATGTGTCAAGAGACATGTCTCGAGGAAGTACTTGTGGGCACTGTCCGAAATTTAGGATGGGGAGACATGTCTGATTGTCCGCAACAGAAACGATGGTGTGCGGGAAGGAGACATTGTGAGAAAGCAGGACAGAAGTCGCGGGAGTAAGGACATAGTCTCCGTGAGGTACAGGGGGGCAGGCTAAGACAGGGATGGAGGTTGCTGCAAGAGATGGCAGGCGTATAAAATCCTCGGAACACAGCTGAGTTGGAGCTTGAGCAGGTAGGTCAACGGGAACAGTAGTGGTAGGTCAAGGTATACAACGCCGTAGAACAGTCAATCAGAGCAGGATGGGTGGCGAAAAAGTCGAGTCCGAGGATCACATTGTGAGGGCAACATTCGAGCACACTAAACAAAACGGACGTGCGGCGACCGGCGGCACTGACACAAGCAGTACACATTCCAAGCACAGCCGGTGTTCCACCGACGGCGACCTGGAGCAGTCGAGTCGGAGCAGGAGTCAGTAATTTCTTTAAGCGCCTTCGAAGTTCCGCGCGCATGATGGAGATTTGGGCTACAGTGACGATGTGTGCTGTAACGGGCAAACAAGCCACGTCGACGTCTAGAAGGTTCCGATTAGTAGGCAGGGCCAGCAGTGGAATTTCAGGCTGGGTTTCCAGAGCAGCGTCACCTCCAGGAGCTGCCCGAGTTAGTTTTCCGTGGGAGAGCGGCGACGGTAAGCTGGGGATGGAGAGCGACGCAGCCGCGGCGAAGGGGAGCGGCGACTATGTGGTGATGGCGAGCGCCAGGCCGCCGTGGCTCGAGCGTTGTCAGGAGCGTCTTCAACCTCGTTCGAGAGTGATGGCGGGCGAGGATTCAGTGGGGAGCGGCGGTAGCTTGGTCTAGAGTGGGCTGGCCACGAACTTCGACAGTGGCGAGAGATGTGGCCCACACGCCCACAGTAAAATCAGATGGGTCTATCGTCATCTGTGCGCCATTCAGCCGGGTAGCAATAGTTCGGATATGGACCGTATTGAATCCGGTGAACAGGGGCAGAGGCAGCAGACGAAGCAATGTCAGGACGGCAGATGGACGGAAGACCCACATTGGCAAGTTCTTGGCGAATTAGCGACTGAATGAGAGACACAAGCGGCCGGGAATCGTCAGAGCACTGTGTCACTGGCGTCGCAGCAGACGTTGCTTCGATTTCTCACCGAACGAAACATACGACGTTCTCGCAGGAAGTGGGCTCACGCGGTGGGCGAATGTCTTCACACGTCGGTGAGGCTGCGGTATTAGGTAGACGCGTAAACTGTTGAAATTTGCGGCGACTCTTCGCGTCTTCAAAGCGGCGACATTCGTTAACGATCTCATTGACGGTTGTTATGTTCTTGTAAACAAGCACGTTAAACGGGTCGTCCGCGATGCCTTTTAGAACATGGCTGACTTTGTCTGCCTCTGCCGTATTGTTATCCGCTTTGCGGCAAAGGGCGAGGACGTCCTGGATACACGCAACATGAGATTGAGTGAACGTCTGTACACGGGTCCCAAGGTCCTTGTTCGCAGCACGTTGGCGGCCGACGGGCTGGACGAACAAATCTCTACGCTTCTGTTTGCACTGGTCCCAACTCGTAATTTCTTCTTCGTGTGTTTCGAACCAGACCCGTGCTGTTTTCTTGAGGTAGAATATTATATTGGCCAGCATAAGCGTGCTATCCCACCTGTTGTGTGCGCTGACCCGTTCGTAATTCTGCAACCAGTCATCGACATCAATGTTGTCGATCCCTAAAAACATGCCAGGGTCGCGAGGCTGGACCAGGATGACCGTCGGTGGCTACGACGGGGCCGTGGCTAAATGCTCTTCTTCGGATGAAATGGCGGCAAGATTACGTCCGCTGCAGAGCACCGTCTTGCGCAAGTGATGACCGTGCACCTCCACCAATGATGTTACGGGAAATAAGAAGCGTACGTTTATTTCCAGATGGCTTTTAATGGCTCAGCCAACAGGCGTAGAGCAGCGATAATACCACGCTCTTATATATATATATATATATATATATATATATATATATATATATCTTTGCCACGCAGGAGCCATGGCGGTTTTGCGAAGCCCCATCTTTATTGGAAACCTCGTCTGCGTCTTCCACCATTATCGCACCGCACAGCCGTTGTGCTGCTCCTCACATGCTTCTCCCTCCCTCCGAGAGAGTCGTAGGTGTAGGGGAGGACCATATCGTCTTAATCTCCCCAAATTAGCGAAGTTAATCTGGCGACCGAGTGGGGCCACACTGTGGTCGATTTCGAAGTTTAAAGCATTGGGTCTGGTCGTATACGGTCCTTCCATTATTGTACTGAGTTTAGTGTGGTTGGAATGCCGATGTGTCTCGTATGGAATGAGAGTCCCTCACTTAAAGCTCAGAGGGAAGCAATTTCTTGTCATATATGAGCTTGTTTTTCTCGTGATACGCCAGAGACTTGCGGACCGCATTTGCACGAGCTTCTTGCAGGTTCTCGACAACGTCGCAGAGGAGATGGGGGTAAGATGGTGTACCATACATAAGGAAACGGGTAGGATAGCCCGTTACCTCGTGGGGTGTTATGTTGCACTCTTCGACGACGTCAAGGAGGAGACGCGTCCATGGTTTTTGGGGTCCGTCGTTGATCGCGCAGTGGAGAGGAGTGACTATGGACTGATTAGTGCGCTCATTTAAGCCATTACACTGTGGGTGTTGTGAAATTGTATAAACCCGATAAATGTTATTGTGTTTGAGGAATTACATGAATTCACCGGTGGTGAATCTTGCGCCCCGGTCGGAAAGGAACTTCCGAGGCTTTTCGACACTGAAGATACTCTTCAGGCAGGAAATGTAGGCTTTGCAGGTCTCATTTCTGTGTGCAAATGCCCACACATAACAGGTGACATGGCCAGCGGCCAAGTGAACGAATCTTCTGGAACAACCATAGTTGGCAAACCCTCCGATAATGTCCATGGCAAGTAGATCAAATGCTTGTTCCGCTTGTGGTACCGACTCCAAGGAACCAAACGTTTAGTATTCATTTTCTTGCAGTGTTGGGAGGTGTCGCTGTGACGAACGTATTCGCAAACGTCGGTGACGATATCAGGCCAATAATATTGTCTAGAGAGAAGTCGCAATGTCCTTTTCTTTAACTCCGACATGACCGAAAGCGTCATGAGTCTTCTGAAGAAGAGACAAACGGAGAGCGAAAGGAATGTAGACTTTTCGTAACCCTCTGGCCATCACAATGGTCATTCTATTGTCAATGGTAGGCTTCCAAGGCGGTTTGTCGTGGGTTTGCTCTCGCAGTTCTTCAGCAGATAAGACTGGAATAATAGGGCTTCTAGATAGTGCATCGGCTTTGATGATGTTATTACTTTATTTGTGTTAGATGCTTACGTCCTACATGCAGAGTTTCAAGGTACATTGAAACAGATAGCCTCGAGGATTATTGATGTGTTTAAGCCACTACAAAGCCGGGTGATCGGTGATCAGGGTGAAACGTTGACCGTGTAGATAACATTGTCATTTATTGATGGCATCAATATTTGCTAAACATTCAAGTTATGTGATGGCGTAATTCATGTCAAGTTTGAGCTGCTTGCTTGAATGGTATTCAAATGGATGCTCCCGACCGTCAAAGATGGTGCCGATGCCTTTGTTGGACGCACCACAGTAGAGCACACAAGATTTGGCGCTATCGTAGATGCCAAGGATAGACAGTTCCATTACAGATTTCATAAGCTGAGTGAAAGCCAGTTCACAGTAAGGGTCCCAGTTCCAATAATATTTGGGGTTTTACGTGCCAAAACCACTTTCTGATTATGAGGCACGCCGTAGTGGAGGACTCCGGAAATTTCGACCACCTGGGGTTCTTTATCGTGCACCTAAATCTAAGCACACGGGTGTTTTCGCATTTCGCCCCCATGTCCCAGTTCCAGGTGGTGTCTTTGCATAGTAGGCGTGTCAGTGGGTGGGCAATTTCACT
Source organism: Dermacentor variabilis (assembly GCF_050947875.1). Classification (NCBI taxonomy): domain Eukaryota; kingdom Metazoa; phylum Arthropoda; class Arachnida; order Ixodida; family Ixodidae; genus Dermacentor; species Dermacentor variabilis. Next base: position 176,078,767 of record NC_134571.1, read on the forward strand.
GAAGCAGGCGATGTACCGACGGTAAACATTGACGGTGCCGAGAAAACGCGGTATATCTTTAGGTGTGAAAGCGAGGGAAAGCCTCCACGTTGATTCCTTTTGGAGTGATGGTGCCGTCTGAAACCTTGAGTCTTTGCATAGTAGGCGTGTCAGTGGGTGGGCAATTTCACTAAAACAGGCGATGTACCGACGGTAAACATTGACGGTGCCGAGAAAACGCGGTATATCTTTAGGTGTGAAAGCGAGGGAAAGCCTCCACGTTGATTCCTTTTGGAGTGATGGTGCCGTCTGCAACCTTGTGTCTCAAATACTCAATGGAGACTTTTGCGAACAGACATTTCTTCAATTTCAGCTTATGTCATTCGCTTCTAAAGGCGTTTAGAACGGCATCTAGATGCTTCAGATGGTCCAGGAAAGCTTCAGAATAGACAACAATGTCATCACAGTAGTTTGTGACGTGCGTCAAGCGGTGTTTGGTCAAGATGGAGTTGACATTCTGTTCGAAAGTGGCTAGAACGTTCCGGAGACAAAAAGGCATGACAAGCCATTCGTAGTGACCGATACGTGTGACAAAGGCCGTTTTCAGAATGTCGTTTGGATGCAACGTCACGTCTCTAACGTGACGTTATGTCAAATGTCGTGAAGCACGTCGATTTTCCGTTAGATACAAGAACGTCATTGATGTGAGGAAAGTATTGGCAGTGGGGCAATGTAACTGCGTTTGGCTTGCCGTAATCTATGCAGAAACGCCTGCGTCCTTCCTTTTTTCCTCCAGAAGCGCCGGTGCACCTTAAGGTGACGTAGGTAGTCGTATCAGGCCTTGTATGTGAAGGACGTGGATTTGCTTGTAAATTTCGACGCTATCGTCAGTGGGTGGAAACTCCCCGGTTTCGGTGGCAGAGGTAATTGTCGCCATCTCTGTATTGGGCCAACCCGAAAATCCGTTTCCCTAGCATGGCTTCGTGGATCGTCTCGCGCACGCGCCAGGTGACCGAGCCCTTCCCCACAACTCCTCTCCAATCGCCCTCCCTCGTTACTCCCTCTCAACTCCCTCACCTTCGACTGTCTCCGCGCGCTCGCCTTGCGGCCCCACCGGCCCGGTGCCAGCTCAGCCCGCTGCATGACGTTTCATCTTTCGTTATCTGCTCCTATTGTGAAGCGTGCGCTGCTGTGCGTTCACCCGCGTGGGTAGTTCCATTAATTTCCTGGTCCTCGGTAGCTGTGTGCTTGTGCTCCCCAATGTTTCGCCCGTTTCACGACTCGTACCGCTCGTGCATCGTGTAGTGGTGCACAAATACCTCAAAAACAAGCCCCGCAAGGTTGTTCCGGGTGCCTAAAGACAACAGGTGAGCGCACAGACCCAAGGACATCAGGAGACGCATGTACACGAACACAGCCCTGTCCATGTGTGTGCTCCATGAGCCTCCGGACGTCGTTGCGCCTTGATTGTGCTACACTCCCCTCTTGCCGGCAGAGAAAGCTGACAAATAGATGTTCCTCCTCATTGTCACCTGGTCTATGACTTGTGTGTTTCCGTGCCAAGTCTCATTCTGCGATTTCAGTAACTTGCCCAGCTTTCCATACCGCTCTCAGTGCTTTTTCTGTGTGCCACGTGCACAAACGTACTAACAACTGAAAAATTACTGTTCCTGTTTGCGTACTATCTCAGCAAGCGCCGATGGGAAAACCGCGCGAACAACCTTCATGTGTAGGCATGATACACTTTCCTTTTCTTCTGGAAAGCATGAGCATTGCAAGTGTCCTACATGCAGATTTTTTGCAGTTCGTGTTTATTATACAAACGAGTGCCCAGTAGATACGACTTAGTGCCTTAAGTGATGTAATTTTATGGCTAAGCATTGCATTCCGGTCGAAAGAAAAGTCATGTTGTTGACTTATTTTACCTGGTGTTTGATTGAGGAATAAGCCTTTCTGCGAGTGCTTTCTATGTGCTGCTGCTAAAGCCGACTACCTTCTGTTCCCCTTGCCACTGTTACTCAAGTTGTGGCCAAGTGCAAAATAATGTGATAATGTGTATTTCAGTTCTTAGTACAATGTTATTTTTGTTATGCCATGTCTTTTTCAATTTGTTCAGCAGTGATGAACATGTCACGCATTTCATATATTTTCGGGCAGATTTATAAGTAAGCTTTTTTTTGTATGGCTCTCAATCAAACAAGGTTAGCATTTTATAGCCTTTTTGTGTTTTGCATGCCATTGGTTGTCCGATTACCACTGAATTTTTTCTTTCTATTGTTGTCATGAGTATGTCATACACGTCGTCCAGTTTTGTGCAATATCTTAGTGCATATATCAGAAGCTCGTCTACATCTCGGTCTTGAGGGCCTTATATAAAAATCTAGTTTTTTTATGTGTGTGTACATGAAACGGCCTTCGCGTTTTGTAGCACTTTCTTTTGTTATTTCACCGTCTGTAAAGTTTTGTGTTTAGTACTCTTGTATATGTCATGCACCTTTCACTTTTGCTCATATTTGAGCATGTATGACACCACGTTATAAGAAAATTTTGTTTTCGGAAACGAAGTCAATAAAGCGACACCAAAGATCTGTTGTGTTGGAAGGGGAATTTTTTTATGTCCCGGCACATGCTGGTATAATATAAGTATGGGCAAGACTGCGTGCGTGCCAACGCGTAGCCCACGGCGCACCACGGGCCAGCTCGCAAGCAATGCCAATGCGCTGCGTAGCGCGCGCATTGGTTGCGAGATGGCGCGTGGTGCACCGTAGCACGCGCGCGATAAAAAAGAAGAAACGCGCCTCGTACGGGTAAAAACAAAAAGTAAGCGGCTCGTCATAAAAAAAACAAAAAGAAAAGAAAAATGTTTGGGAGAGGAGGCGCAGCGCGGCTGCTCTTCCTGTTGCCATGACAACGTAAACAATCGTGTGCGCCGCCATTTTGCTTCTGCGTAGCCCATTGGTTAGGGCCGTAACTGAAGGGGACCTTGGCGCTAGGGTCGAATGAGCGTCTGCTCGAAAACAACGAATGGCAGCCCCCATGCCGAGATTCACCCTCCTGCTATCGCTTCTAGAAGCGATAGGGAGGCTTGCGGGTAGGAACATTGTTGGTGATAGGAATTCGATGCAGTTGGCTAATAATGCATCCAACGTCAATCTGTAATTTGCAAAAAAATGTCTTCGTACTTATGCGCAACCTGCTCCAAAGCCAATCTCTGAGTTTCGTTTAGATGCACTAAATCGAAAACTTGAACTTCCTGCAAACAAGTGTGTACGTTAGCGGTGGAATGGTTTTGTGGGTTAGGGTGGAGAATGTCATGCCCTCGGCGTAGAGTCAGGGTGTCAATATCCGGTGACAAGTTAGAGACAAGCACTGTCCAATACAAAGTAGGTTGCTCTTCATGCCTTGCAGAACATGTGCCTGAATTCCCTTTGTGATTTTTCCGATCTGTATCTTTAGATTGATTCGAGCCAAAATTTCCGTTGATGAGGTAATTTGTTGAACATTGATTCATAAATCTCATTATATGTAGGTGAATGGCCGCCAGCACTGCTTGGCTGATAAAGGCAGTTGTGGCTCCCGTATCACGAGGAACGCTGACTGGGTACCAGTTAATTAGTGCATCAAATTGAATTACCAGCGCTTTGGGCCACCTTCCTCGTTTCTCTCGTTGGTAGCGATGGCGGAAATGCCTGTGCGTCGTGGATATTTATTGTGCCACTTCATTTGTTCGGGCGAGCCATCCATTACGCAGTCCCTGTATTCGGACGCGGGTGTTCGTATCGGCTTATCAGGTGGACGATGATTGATACTGCCGCTTGCTGCTTTGATGAGCTTCTTTCAACCTGGTAGAACATGCTGTGATTGGGCTCGTTGTGTAGTTTAGTCTACTCACAGCGCAGCTAAAAGCCAAGTGGCTGGCGCAGACCGCTTAAGCCCAGCAAGAGCCATCTCCGTATTGACAGGAAGGCCGTAGATGAGCCCTGATATAAGGTGTGCGTCCTTTAGGTCGGCATTGCACACATTATTTTATTGTAGTAGTCCATCAGGCTCTGGCTCGGTTTTATCCAAAAGTGGATGAACTGACGGAAAGGATCCGCAATGGCGCTTCTAAAAGGTTGCGCCATACATGTATTGAAGGTCTCCTAAGATGCACCAGTGTCAAATAGATCAGTCAGGTAGCATCCCAAGCCCCAGCCGTCAAGGTAATTGGAGAAATGACAGATTCTCTCATTCCATCTATGCAGCGGCTGCAGCTTTCACCTCGAAGAACCGGAGCCACTTAAAAGGGGACGTCCTCAGTAGCTACCGAGTACTTCTGGATGTTGATTGTTTTCTTGGAAGTTGTGATGCAGGGCATGGTAGGTCGCGTCAACTAGTGTAAACCAGCAAACGTAGTGGTTGTGCAACGCTCCATATATATATATATATATATATATATATATATATATATATATATATATATATGGAGCGTTGCACAACCACTACGTTTGCTGGTTTACACTAGCATATATATATATATATATATATATATATATATATATATATATATATATATATATATATATATATATATATATATATATATATATATATATATATATATAACTTGAATTCGCTGAGCTGGCGTACGCGCGTCATCAGTGGTACACAAGAAAACTCCTTGGGAACCTGAGGCTGGGGCGGCAACAAAAGTGACGGCACCGATAGGCAGTAGTGCCTTATCAGAAGTTAGGTGAAATGGCAGAATGACATCAAAGGTGCTGAGACGCGCGAAACATTCCCCCTGTAATAAAGTTGAAGTACAGCGAAATCAATTACACATACATAGTTGCGGAACTATCGGCGAGTGTGACGACGGAAAACGGGAGTAGAAGGTTCTGCCGTTGTGTACAATCTTCAGAAGGTGTAAAAACAGTAGTCGAGGCACAAGAAACTGACATCAAGGCGGCAGAGAAAGGCGAGATAATGGCTTCAGTGGCGACGACCACTTTAAGAGAATGGCTAGGGAGATCGACGCTGGCGTCGCTGAACGGAGACAAAGGCAGTTTGCACCAGCACCATCGAGAACAGCATGATGCGCAGCAATCCCCAATCTAGAGTAATGTCATGCAAAGCACAGCATAGAACGATGAATTCTACAAAATATAGTGTGCATTGGATGATAACACGGGCTGTAAAGCGGTCGAAGGCTCGACTTGCTGCGAGCTTGCCGGGAGTAGTGAAAAATTGGAAATAGGAATGGTCACTTTCTTCAGTTTGCGGCTGAGGTCTTTACTTTTGACAGATACGGCAGTCCCTCTATCGACATGAACAGTTATCGCGACGCTTTCGACAAATACTGTGACGTCGTTAGGACAGGAAAGCTGAGATCTTAAAAACTTCGAGGACGGTGCAGTTGTTGCTCAAGAAACTGCGACTGGCAGTTTTGCTCCTGGCCAGAGCGGGAACGGCTAAGCATTGGTGAAAGAAAACGGCGGTGAGGAGGAGACCGACGTGAACCGAAGGCGGGGCGGCGTGAATACCGAGTCCGTGCGATCAGAGATAGAATGATTTGAAGGTGGTTGGGGAAGATGGCTAAGCTTCGGCGCCTCCTGACTAAAATAAAATCCATGGCGGCGACACAAGCGCGTAATGTGGCCCGGAATGCCGCATGAGAAACAGGTAGACGGGATGGTAAAGTGGAGTACGCCAGAGGTTAATATAAGGTCCGGCATGCGACAACGGAACGTGAACCTGGCGTAACGGACGTCAAGACGAGTAGAAGTGCGTGGCTGGGCTGGCGGTAGCAGGCATCGATAGAGCGGTCGGTCGGTTGAGAGTGGCTGCGTAAGTCAGAGGTGCAGTCACATGCGGCGGTTGAGAGGGAGGTGGGAGCTCCTAAGCAACATGCACTTGGATCACATGACCGAGCGACAGGTCTAGTGTGGAAGCAGGCTTAGCAACACAGGCCACAAGAGATAACTGGAGAGTCACATCTCAAATTTACTGCTGAATCTGCGGCAGCAAACAGAAATGATCAGCACCGACACATCTAGGCTCTAAGGCCGAGAGGTCTACGGTTTGCTAATGGCACAAAGAGTCGAAATGCGCTGTTTGCGCAGCTCATCGAAACTTTCACAAAGCTCATTACTTGAGCTACCGTCTTAGTGTTCTTCGCCGTGAGCATATGGAAGGTATGGTCATGTACGCGCTTCATATGCATTATCTTATCGGCTTCGGTCATGAACGCATTCACGCGCTTACAGAAGTGCATGTCGTGTATAATATAGCTCGGGAATGACTCACCGCTTTGTTGAGCTAGACCACACAAACGGTGTTCAGCGCTGAGTATGCGGACAGAGAAATGACCGAAAAAAGATGTGAGGGTCTCGGTGAAAGCTGGCCAGGCGGTAAAATCGGCTTTGTGGTCACTGAACCAGCGAGTGATTACATTGGTCAGATAAAATATGACGTTGGTGAGCTTCACGCGGTTGTGCGACTTGTCGTACGCACTAACGCGGTCATACTCTGCAAGCCAGTCATCTATGTCGTGATCGTCGGTGCCACTGAAGATTGTATGGTCGCGCTGACGTACCACACCAGAGCGCAGGACACCAGTGGGTGCGGGAGTGGTTTGCGACGGGCCGACATCGTTGGTCATTGAGGAGTCAGATGGTAACTTACGGTTTCGGAGCTCCAAAGTGGTAAACACGAACACCCAGAGCTCCACCAAATGCCACAGGATGTTCTGGTGGTTACAATTCTGCAGGACGCCTGACAGAAGACCACAAAAACGGGGCAATCTCAGCTGGACACCGAACAAGCGCGCACTTCTAGTTTGTCGCCTTATTCCATACTTCACCGTGTTGACGCCGATAATATATATATAGGTCATTTTGTCAGCAGCACCGGTGTGCGCCCTGACTATGACAAAGCCATGGCAGTTGCTGTGTTCGCGATACCGAAGACAAAGCACAATGTCCGCCAATTTTTACGGCTTTGTGAGTATTACCTCTGCTTTGTGCCCAATTTTTGTGAGATCGTCGAACCTTTGCAACGACTCATCAAGAACGACGTCACGTTTGTTTGGGGCCCGGCACAATCTGATGCCGTCCAGGACCTTCAGCGACGTCTACAGACACCACCGATCCGTGGTCACCTTTAACACCCAGGCGGACACAGAAGTCCATACTGATGCTAGTAACGTTGGTCTCGGAGCGACACTCGTACAGTTTTAGGCTGGTGTTGAACGCGTTGCTGCGTATGCCAGGCGAACGTTGTCTGCTGCTGAAAAAACTACTCAACAACTGAAAAGGAATGTCTGCCAGATGTATGGGCTATCCAGATGTTCAGCCCATACTTGTACGGACGCCCCTTCCGCGTCGTCAGCGACCATAATCTATCGGATGGCTGGCGTATCTCAAGTATCCTGCAGGCCATCTCGCAAAATGGAGCCTTCGGTTGCAGGAATTTAATGTGAAAATCGCATATAAGTCTGGCTAGAAACACACGGATGCCGACTGTCTTTCCCGCGCCCCCGTCGAACCTCACCACTACATACTGACGACGCCTCTGGTTTTCTTTGCACTCTTCCGTCTTTAAACCTAGCTCAACAGCAACGCCAAGATTCCGAGCTCCAGCCCTTGATTGACTACTTTGAAGGAAGCCACCCACAACCCCCGCAGCAGTTCTCACGTCACTTGCCCTCTTTCTGCCCGCGCGGCGACATTCTTTACAAGCGGAACTTTCGCCCTACGGCAATCGTTTTCCTGCTCGTTGTTTCCATTTCCTCTCCTCGACGACGTTCTACGTGCATTCGACGACAAACCAACGTCCGGGCATCTTGGTTTCACGCGTACTCTGGCAAGGATCAAGCAGAAGAACTACTGGAGAAAACTCACAAAAACCGTGATGCAGTACGTCAGAAGTTGTCGAGATTGTCAGCGTTGCAAAGTTCCACTACTCAAACCAACCGATCTGCTTGAGCCTATACGACATCCTTGCTCAGCTTTTGAACAAGTAGAATGGATTTACTCGGCCCATTTCCCAAGCCTTCCGCTGGTAACCGCTGGATAGTTGTCGTCACCGATTACCTCAGTCGATACTGTGAGGCACAAGCCATTCAGCGAGCTACTGCTTCAGATGCAGCCAAATTCTTAGTCAAAATATTGTCCGGCGACATGGTGCTCCCGCTGTCGTCATCACAGACCATGGTACGGCCTCCACCGCCCAGTTGGTCCTAGATATTCTGCAACTGAGTGGAACAACGCACCATACGGCAACTGCGTACCACACGCAGACTAACGGTTAACAGAACGTCTCAACAAAACGATTACGGATATGCTTTCTATATATGTCGCCACGGATAATAAAAATTGGAATGAACTGCTCCATTATGTGACATTCGCATATAACCCTGCGCTTCAAGAAGCCACCGGGTTTAATCCTTTTCGTTTCGTCTACGGACGCGACGTCACCACTATTCTCGACATGATGCTCCCACCCACTTCGTCTCAACCTACCACACCAGATACAAACGCCTTTGTTCAGCGTGCAGAAGCAGCGCGGCACATTGTACGGCAATGAATTCTATCTGACAAAGTCAAGATGCTCGTCGATACAACATACGCCAGCGAGACGTCACATACAACCCGGGAGATCTTGTATGGGTTTGGCCCCCTATACGTCTACGAGGCCGCTAAAAAAATTATTGAGCCGATACTTCGGACCCTACATAGTCTTGCATCATCTAAGTCCTGTCAACTGTGAAGTTATTCCAGCAGAAACTTCGCACCACTCCCGTGAGACCACGTTTCTCTGACATTGTTTACGTTGCCAGGTTGAAGTCCTACCACTGGCGCTGACTCCCATCCCCAAGCTTTGTGGTGCACTCCCTGTCGTCACGTCCGTTGTCTTTCTCGTTTCTTTTATTTTTCTCCTTGTGGCATTAAACATCTCCCCAACATTTTTTTTTTGGGGGGGGGGGGGGGAGAAGATGCTTACTTTCGTCTAGTCGCATGGAGAAGTAGTCTCTCTTCTTTTTGTTCTTTCTTTTGGGGGGGAGGGATAATGGCACGCGCTAGTTACGCTAGAAGCCGAGGAAAAAGAAGTGTGCGGGGTAGCTGCTGCAGAAACTAAAAGAAAACAGCCGTTCGCTTAGAACTGACTGCTTGCCTATTGCTCTTGCAGCAATATTAACTGACAGACGCATTGGCATGCTGTCTGTCGTAATGCAATAGTAATTCGAAAATTTCTATATATAAATATAAAGACAGAAACAGAAGGTCAGATGGTTCGCAGGTTTGCCCTCGATAAATACTTGATACGCCACTGGATTTAGAATAAAATCTTTGGGAGTTTCGCGAGGCGTTGGCAGGGATAGCATAACTCGGCGTTTCTCTTGAGTTCTCGGACAGCGTTCCATATATGCAGGTGCGATGCGTTGACGCGGCGAAACACCCAAGGCAACTGCCGCTCGGCAGAAGGAACAGCGGCCTGACTAGGCGTGTCACGAAGCTGGGGTTGCTGGAGAGCGCCGTCAGTGCAAGCGTCGATGGTGTACGAGATGAGACCGACGGGGAACGCTAGTCAGCAATGCCAAATAACCTTATAGTTCACGTTCACTGTTCCCACAGCAGTGCAAGCAGCAGACAGAACGCATCGCTTGCTTTGTCAACGAGGCGAGTGAGCATAGCTTTGACGGTGCGTCCACTTCGTCGTTTTTTGCTGCCAAATGCCCGACGGGCGCCACAAAAGCACGAAGGTAGGAAAAAGTTAGAAGAGAGCATTACGTCACGTAGCCAGCCATGGCATGCGAACGCTCCGTGAAGCCAGTTCTTTTTCTCGCTGGCGGCCCAACACGCTACCTCTTGCGTCGAGTTCACGGAGCGAAAATTGAGTTTGGTGAGATGTTCGGTTCCAAGTAGCTATGTAAGTAGTTTTTATTGGGTGCGCGCTCATTCGGCTGCCCTGCCGTGGCTCTGCCGGCAGAACGGACACACTAAAACCAACCGCGCACTTTGACGGGTGGTCACGTGTTGGGCCGAGAGGCTTCGCTTCAATCGCGTTGTGTGATGCTCCCTCCTAACTTTTTGCTTGATCAATACTCAAGAGCCTCTAACCCAACGCCCGCGAACCGTGCATGGGCCGTCAGCAGGACAACACGACAACGGCGGCGTCGATGGTGCGAATGGGCATGTAGCCTCCGTACAATTACCAGCGCAGCAACTTCACTGAATACTTTGACTACAAAAACATGCATGCAAACTAGATCTTAGCAAGGAGCTATTCGCGCAAGGTACTTCTCTCCAACGGAGCATTTCTGAACCTTTCACCAGTTTTTCGTTATGCAAGAGCATGCAGTATATAGAGCGTATTCCGTCATCTAGTACTTTTGTGTATATCATTTTCAGTGAGTGTTACTTGGCTAAGCAGCAGGGCAGAATGTCCGCTGCTCCATCAATGCGTCACGTCACACGCCGCGTCACGCAGAGCTTCAAGTGTCCCAGAAAATTACCGATCGAGAGTATGCAGTTCTAGTTTTGCACGACAGGGTTGAAACCCCAGGTGTGACGTACCCGTCGGATGAAAGCGCAGAAGCCATCTTGCCCTCGCTAGTGGAGTCAGTCTTAGTGAACTGGCCGCCAGAGCTGATCGGCTGCTCTCCAGAAGAGAGAGCACGCCTGCCAGAGCCCGATAGAGAGCCCGTGTGCATGCCACGCCGTTCACCAGGCAGCTTCACTTCCTCGCCAGTGAAGCACCTACGCGTAGAGTAGTGGAAGTTGCAGAATTTTTCACGGTCTGTGCCTCAATAGGTAAATTTAGCACTACTGCAGCACTCAATGTGGCAGAGATGGTGAAGAGTTCTGCGCTGGAGACTGCGTACATTGCGTGGCGATATGAAAGGCAGGGCCAAAATTACGGTCAAAGCAGGTTGGCCTTCTTGCTCTGCACGCTTGTTGCAGCGCACTACAATTTTCACAGGCTGCAGTTTTGGAAACACGACACCCAAATAGCAAACAGCAGTGACACCACCCCCATGTTCTCACATCTCTATAATAGCTTTGTCAACTCAGATTAAGCGTTCCCTTTTGTTTACTCTGAAAAGCATTGACAACTGGTCAGAATGTGTTGTGTGTCAGCTTCTGTGGCTGTTGTTGATCATTTGACTAAGCCCATTCTACGTTGGTTAGGCGAATCATCAGTAAGCTTTGTCTTAATATTGCCCTCACGTAATCCTGTCATCATGCCATGTAGCACTGTCTCGCAGGTCAAGTTGATCGACTTTTGTTGGCCTGACACGCGGCTACACTACTGTCAGCTATAGCTGTAAACGTATTAAGACAGATAATGACGTGCCGTAACACAGAAGCACAATAAACAAATAATTAACGAAAAAGGCCGGTAGTCATACCATCTTTGCATACCGTCTCTCACAGCCTAAAAATAATTGACCGCAGGGGTAGCATGGAAGTAGTGTTTTCCGCGCTGGACAACCTACGCAGGATCTGTACGGCCGTAACTCCGCAATATAAGCGTTCCACAGTCTGTTCGATCATGTAGAAGAAGTGTTTCGGACCTTACGTTTGGGGCTGTTTATTCAATTTCACTATCATGTGGGAAGAGATGTGTAGGCCAAACTGGTCGCTACATGATTACAATGTGCACCTAACTATACAGGGACAATAAGAAATTCACTAGAATATTTTCGATTAGGGGACGCAAGCGGATTGCGTACGCAAGAACTAGGGGCCACGGCACTGCGCATGCGCAGAGCCCTACGTCTGGGTCTGCGTATGCGCAGTACCGTCGCCCCTAGTTCTTGCGCGCGGAAGCCGCTTGCGTCCCCTAACCTAAAACTCTCCACTGTCGCGACTGTGGGTGTTACTGAAGCAGGGTGTGAGATGGACTAGTTGGTATTCCATGGCAACTGGCTTGTCTTTGTCGCGTTTTTAGTGTCTTGTGTCCATTCTTGCGCTAGTCACTTCAGTTTGGATGTAAGCCGAATTTTTATCGGTGTGAAGTCTTAGAACAGCACCGATCAAAACTTACGCGGGAGATTATTGCAGCTGATCTCATAGCAAGGGCTGACAGCATCTGTGTTAGCGCGCCATCTTTGTGTCTATGGTCACACAAAGATTTCTTGATCAGTTTAATCATCCATGACAGAATTGCGCATTCTGTGACTCATGATGGGGTAGTCTTCTCTCGGTGTGACGTTTTGTGAAGTGTCCCCACGACATTGCGTGATGCTTTCTTGTAGCTATATATTTCGGGCAACCTACCAATAAACGAGTTGGCAGTCAGCCCTCTGTTCTTTCTCTGGGCCAGCTCGGCTTGTTGTTTTCTATGTTGCGGTGTGCCAGTTTTAGAAAGTGGTGATTAGCCTTAATTGCTCCTCTAATTCAGCCATAAATTGAATTCTCCCCAAATTGGGCTACTGTATGTAACCATCGCAGTCAGCACGTGGTTATAAATCAAACGTGTTCTCAATGCGATCCTTGAGGTCGAAAACAAACCTGTGTGCCGCTGTGCTCGGAGCGGTGTGACCGCTTTACCTCACGTAGAAGACGCTGACGACGATAGTTTAGCCAGGCTATGAATTTACGGCCGGTAAAGTCGTAGGCAACGTGCTTCGCCACTGATGAAGCACAGATTACTTGCTGATAATGGGTGAGATGTAGCGGCAGCAAATAATTTGAGGAGTCCTATTAATAAATATATTGTTACGGGGATATTGGGCGTACAAGGATATATTTACAATGTATGTAAAAGAAGAGCCAATGGAGTTAAAAATGGCTGACTAGGAACAACACGCAGCAGCCAGCGCCTCGCGATCTTCTTCCTCTCTCTCTTCGTTCATCCTTCCGTAACAGTACCCCCCGTGTGGTGAAGCGTCGTGTAGGCACATGGCAGGCGAAGAACGGCGAGCGAAGTGTGGTTTCAGCCGCTAAACGTGCACGACGTCAATAGGCGGCGGACCTGAGGATAGATGAAACTGTAGAGGCGCTATTTCATAATTGACGTCGTCAACTTGACGTAAGACTTCATATGGCCCTGTGTACACAGAGAGAAGCTTCTGGTAAAGACCGACATGACGACATGGTGAACAAAGCAGCACCCAGGTGCCTGGGATGAACTGAACACCACGATGGCCCCGGTCGTAACGCTCTTTTTGCAGATGCTGCGAGGCTAATAAGCGAGATCGGGCGACTTAACGCGCCATGTGAGCGCGATCGATGACTTCCCGACCGTACTCAGTGGCAACCCGGGACACAGAACGTAGGATGGTGCCAAAGGGCAAAGTGGGGTCGCGACCATACAAAAGATAAAAGGGTGAATATCCTGCGGCGTCATGCCGCGACGAGTTATTCGCGAATGCCACGTAGTCCAGTGTGGCGTCCCAATCGCGGTGATCGTTGGAAACGCACATCGATAGCATCTCTGTGAGTGTTCGGTTGAGACGTACCCTAAGACCGTTCGTTTGTGGGCGGTAGGCGGTGGACAGCTTGTGCTCAGTCACACAAGAGCGGAGGAGGACGTCCACAACTCGAGACAAGAACGAGCGGCCGCTGACTGTAAATAGCTGTTGAGGAGCACTCTGTGGAGAATGACGTCGTGAACGAGAAAATCGGCGACGTCAGTTGCGCAAGAAAAAGCCTTTCTTATCGCGTAGCTTGTCGCGTAATCAGTAGCAACAGTGATCCACTTATTTCCTCTAGTAGTCGTCGGAAAAGGGCCAAGCAGGTCAAGGCGTACGCGAAAGAATGGTTCAGAGAGAACTTCAATTGGATGGAGTCGGCCGACAGGTGGCAGGGGAGGTTTCTTCCGGCGCTGACACAACTCGAAAGTAACGACAGAACGACTCACAGAGCGCTAGAGACCCGGCCAGAAGAACTGGCGTCGTAGGCGGTCGTATGTACGCAAAACTCCCAGGTGTTCCACCGTCGGTGCATCGTGAAGTTCGAGAACGACGCATCGCAGATGATGAGGAAGGATAAGGAGCAACTCAGGGCCATCAGGGTTGATATTGCGGCGGTAGAGGATGCCGTCATGCCGCACGAACATGCCACACGTGCCGTCGGTGCTGCCAGATTGCACTCCGGCGATGATGGACATTAAGGATGCGTCGTGTTGTTGTTCAGGGTGCATGACGGTCATGTCAGTCAAAGCTATCACGCAGCTCACCGGATCGTGCCCAACAGGATCGCGAGCATCCACTGGGTGACGCGAGAGGCAGTCAGCGTCCTTGTGCAGACGTCCAGACTTATAGTTGCCTACAAATAAAAATTCCTGTAGCCGCAATCTGCGGCTACAGCTGCGGATTCGGATCATGAGACTGAAATAATCAGAAGAATAAGAATGGGCTGGGGTGCGTTTGGCAGACATTCTCAGATCATGAACAGCAGGTTGCCATTATCCCTCAAGAGAAAAGTTTATAACAGCTGTGTCTTACCAGTACTCACGTATGGGGCACAAACCTGGAGGCTTACGAAAAGGGTTCTACTTAAATTGAGGACGACGCAACGAGATATGGAAAGAAGAATGATAAGTGTAACGTTAAGGGATAAGAAAAGAGCAGATTGGGTGAGGGAACAAACGCGAGGTAATGATATCTTAGTTGAAATCAAGAAAAAGAAATGGGCATGGGCAAGACACGTAATGAGGAGGGAAGATAACCGATGGTCATTAAGAGTTACGGAGTGGATTCCAAGGGAAGGGAAGCGTAGCAGAGGGTGGAAGAAAGTTAGGTGGGTGGATGAGATTAAGAAGTTTGCAGGGACAACATGGCCACAATTACTACATGACCGGGGTAGTTGGAGAAGTATGGGAGAGGCCTTTGCCCCGCAGTGGGCATAACCAGGCCGATGATGATGATGATGATGTAGCCGCAAAGCGCAGCGACCAAGCCGTCCTGTGGGGTCCCGGAGGGAAGACAACCAGTAGAGGGCGTTGTGGGCTGTAACGACCGAAGGCGTGCGGCCGTACAAGTATGGCCGGCACTTGGCGACAGCCGAAATTAAAGCCAAGCACTCCCGCTCGGTGAGGGAGTAATTTCTCTCAGCAGGTAACAGCAGGCGGCTGGCGTAAGCTATCATGCACTCGGTACCATTCCCCTGTTGGGCAAGAACAGCGCCGATGCCGTGGCCGCTTGCGTCAGTGTAGACTTCGGTCGGTGCCGATGGATCAAAGTAGGCAAGTATGGGAGGGGTGGTCAGAAACCCGATGAGAGTGGTGAACATGTAAGCTTGCTCTGGGCCCCATGAGAACGGCGTGTTCTTTAGAAGATCTGTCAAAGGCCGAGAAACGTCGGCGAAGTGTTTGACAAAACGGCGAAAGTAAGAACACAGGCCGACAAAGCAGCGCACGTCAGAAGCAGAACATGGTACAGGGAAACTGCGTACGGCGCGAACCTTTTCGGGATCTGGTTGGGCGCCGGATGCATCAACGCGGTGCCTAACACTGTAATCTGCCGGCGCCCGAATTGATACTTCGTGGAGTTAATTTGGAGGCCGGCTTTTCGGAAGACCGCAAGAATGGCAGCAAGTCGCGTAAGGTGGCTGCTGAACGTGGGAGAAAAAGCAATAATGTCGTTAAGGTATCATAGACAGGGGGACTCGCTAAAGAAAGTACATCATACGTTAAAATGTCGCAGGAGCATTGCCTAGGCCAAAGGCCATGACTTTGAACTGATATAAGCCGTCCGGCGTTCCGAAGGCCATCTTGTCGGGGTCCATTTCAACCGAAATCTGCCAGTAGCCGGATCGAAGATCGATGGATCGATGGACGACAAGTACTTAGCTCTGTGCAAGCATTCGAAGGTGTCATCCATGCGTGGTAGTGGATAGACGTCTCTTTGCGTGATATTGTTTAGGTGGCGATAATCGAAGCAAAAACGCCAGGTACGGTCTTTCTTTTTCACAAGGACGACAGGCGAAGCCCAAGAGCTAGCTTATGGCTTGATGACCCCTTTTCGGAGCATTTTGTCCACTTCCGATTGAATGACTCAACGTCCAACATGCGATGCATGATAGGGACGCCGACGAATAGGATTCGTGTCTCCATTGTTGATACGGTGTTGAACAACAGATGCTTGTGCTAAAGGCTTGTCGTCGAAATCAAAGATGTCAAGGTACGATTCGAGGTAGAGACATATGTCCGTGGCCTGTGCAGAGGTGGGGTCAGGTGCAGTAATCTTCGCCAAGTCATCAGTAAAGGAATCAGAGCTGTGAGCTACAATTGGTGCTAAGAAACCGCTATCGGTATTCAGACTTTCAATGTCTAATTCGGAGGTATTAGAAACGCTGGCCCAGAACATGCCGGTTGGAAGCATTTGAGGGCACAGGCTGAAATTAAGAAGCAGAAGAACGACGTTGTTATCAGTAATCGTCACCAGCGCAAGGCGGAAGAGCAACGTTCCGGTTGAAAAGCACGTCGATGATGGGGCGAAGGACATATTCATCGTCGGGAATCAACGGCTGTGCGGTCACAGCGACGTAAGTGGCTGCCTCAGGTGACAGACGTACATCTTGAAGCGAACACAAAAACGGTGGAGTGGTGGTTGTAGCTTCGGCAACTTGAGGCAGTCCCAACTGAAGAACGCCCGTTGCGCAGTCGATGAGAGCGGAATTATGGAATATAAAGTCCAATTCAAGGATAATGTCGTGAGGGCAGTTGGCGATCACAGCAAAGAGAATATAGGTAGGGCGGCCGGCTATACTAATGCGCGCAGTACACATTCCAAGTACAACCAGCACGCCGCTGTTGGCCACACGAAGCACTCGGGCAACTGCTGGGGTTAGGACCTTCTTTAAACGTCTACGTAGGCTAGCACTCATCACAGATACGTGGGCTCCAGTTTCGACGAGTGCTTGGACATGTAAGCCGTCTATTTGAACGTCAATTACACTTCTTTTGGTGGGCACAGACAGAGAATTTGCTTCAGCAGTGGGAAAAGTAGCACCACCTTCGAGGGTTGCATTGCTTAGCTTTCCGAAAGTGCGTGGCCAAAAGACACAGAGGACGAAAGGCGACGTGGCTGCGGCGAACGGGAAGATGGGCGACGTGTTTTCAGTGAGTGAGGCTGGCGTCCGCGCGGCAATTGTGAGCGACTGTACCATGTTCTCCTGGCAGAGTTGTCGGCGCTGTTAGACTCGGCGGCAGGCGAAACATTGCGAGCATTTCCATTAAGCCGCTCAGGTTGGTCGGCGTGCGAGGTGTTGAGAGCCACGAGTTGCGACAGTATCTCGCGACATGACCGTTGCGGCGACAGGTGAAACATATCGGCTGGTGGTTTGTGGTGCTCCACTCAGTCGGGTTGCGATAACGCGGAGAGAAGCGTCGGGGAGGACTGAAAATAGTAGAAGGGCGTTCGTTGGCTCTAGGGTTGGTGACAGCAGAGCCAGAATGTAGGCCAAAGTTTTCAAGTTCCTTTCGAATGATGGCTTGCACGAGGGAAACTGAAAAAGGGCTAGCGTCAGGGCTACGCGAACTGAAAGCTGCGGGTGCCATCACGTCCAGTTCACGTCGAAGGATTCGCACCACGTCCTCTGATGGGGGCGCATGCTGCTGCGCGGGCTGATCTTCACACGTGGACGTTGCGGCAGTATTGGGAAGCCTGGTGAATGGGTGCAAGACTCGTCGGCTTTTGGCCTGCTCGAATGTTTGGCACTCTTTGATGATAGCATCAGCTGTAAAGCAGCTTTTACATGGGGATGTTGGGATTACAAGACTATATTTGCAATGTATATACAATAGGAGCCAATGGGGTTAAAATTGCTGACTAGGAACAACGGGCCGCAGCCAGCGTCTCGCGATCTTGTTCTTCCTCTCTCTCTTCTTTCATCATTGTGTAACAATATTACATCGTATAAGCACGTGTGCCAGCGCATTGACATGATGTTTTTCAGAATATGTCGTTTTTTCTTAGGCACGACCTGCGCTATAGTTCCGGTGAACCGAGCAGATTTCATATGTTTACCTTGGTTCAGATTATGAGACGCTGATACTCTTGCGCACTGTATGGTTTCATTTCAAAAGCAAATGACAGGCGACCGGCCCGGATCACATCTCGAACAGAGCGCCCAAGAACCTCAGCGATGTGGCCATCGAAAACCTCAGCGGTTATTACAAGGGCTGGAGGGCTGGGTCACTGCCCCAGCAGTGGAAGACTGCCAAGAGCATCCTCATCCCCAAGCCAGGCAAGCCGCCGAACACGGACAACGTCCGGCCCATCTAGCTCACCTCCTGCGTGGGCAAGCTGTTGGAGCCCGTCCTCATGTGTAGGTGGCAGGATTACCTGGAGGAGTCGGGACTATACCCCAGCACGCACATCGCGTTTCGGCGGTCCCTCGAAACCGAAGACGCGATGATTCTGTTGAAGAAAGATATCATTGACGATGACACCCTAACGAAAAACAACAAGGCCATTCTGGGGCTGGACCTGCAGAGCGCCTTCGACAAGGTGAAGCACTCTGCGATCCTAGCCCAGGTGTGCAGACTGAACATGGGTGCAAGAGCGTACAATTACATCAAGGCCTTTCTGACGGGGCAGACTACCGAGCTCTGCGCCGGTGATCTACGGCTGCAAGAGAAGAGGCTTGGCAATGTCGGGACCCCCGAGGGCTCGGTCATCTCGCCGTTGTTATTCAACCTCGTTATGATCGCGGTGGCCAAGCGACTCTCTCGCGTCGAGGGCGTTCGGCACACCATCTACGCCGATGACATCACGCTGTGGATTCCGGGAGGCAGCGATGACCACATTGAGAGCACGCTGTAAGAAGCCGTCGACGCGATCGAAGACCAGCTGAACGGGTCCGGTTTGATCTGATCACCGAGCAAGTCAGAACTGCTAGTGTTAGCACCGAAGTACGTCAGACGTAACAAGAGCGAACCGAGGGATTACGAGTCCATCAAGATCATGACGAGGAACGGCCAAGTGATCCCGGAGGTCGACAAAATCCAGGTGCTCGCCATGATTATAGACAAGCGACGGGGCAACCGCGAGACCATTTCCCGCCTTACAGCCAAAATTATCAACGCAATACGTCTCATGAGATGGGTCGCCAACCGCAAGGCCGAGATGAAGGAGGAAAGCTTGATTCGGCTTGTGCACTCCTTCGTAATCAGCCACGTCACCTACGTTGCAGCCTTCCACAACTGGATGCAGTGCGAAAAGCATAAGATCAACGCCCTGATACGCCGAGCTTACAAGGTGGCACTCGTACTATTCGAGTGTACGAACACCAACAAGCTCCTGAGCCTGGGGGTACACAATACCCTCGAGAAAATTGCGCAAGCGCTACGGACCGCCCAGCTGGAGCGGCTCTCTATGACCGAAGCCGGCAAGCGCATACTTCGATACTTCGGCTTCACGCCCGGGACGAAAAAGGCGAGTAGCGACATTTCTGTCCCGAACGGGATCCGCCGCCGGATTCGGGTAGACTTCATCCCGAGAAACATGAACCCGCAGTTTAACAAAGAGAGAAGAGCGGCGAGGGCCAAGGCCCTCTTCGACTTTCACGCCAAGGACAAGCACGCAAGGATCGTGGATGCGGCAGAATGCCAGGAAGACAGCGTGGCGTTCCTAGCTACCGTCCCCGTGGCGTCGTCTGGCGCGACGAGGGCAGCGGACAGCTTACGGGTCCGCGAGGCTTGTCAGGTGAAGGAGGTGGCCATTGTCCTGGCCATTGCCGACCCCTGGTGCCAGACGGTGTTGTGTGATTCGCGAAGTGCAGTGCGGAATCATGCTAAGCGCAAAGTGTGTGGTGAGGCTGTCCGCGTTCTGTGCTCGGCTGACCTGCAACGAGAGAATAGGTATGTTAAAATCAAGTGGTTCCTGGCGCCCGCGGGCAACGATGCGTCGAAGCACGATAACCACAACGAGACGGCACACGCAGTGGCGCGAGCGCTAACCAACCGCGCCACTGCAACCGACCGTCCAACGTGGTGTAGTGCCAGGGACCGCATGACGACGTTCAACGAACTTACACAGTTCCACCGCCTGGCTCGAAGGACTGTTCCACCCCCGCACCCGGGGCTGAGCGGAGCGGAGGCGGTGCTGTTGAGGCAATTGCAAACTGGTTCCTTACCCACCCCAGTGTTAACGAATCATCTGTACCCGAAATTATGTGAGTGATTTGTGCCACGTATGCCAGCGGGAGGGGGCCACCCTGACGCACATCCTATGGGATTGCACCAAGTTCCACCACGAAGCTTCGTCAAGTACAACAATTCCGCCGCGACTCGCGGCTGCGGCGGAATGCCACGACCACGAAAGCCAAACCTGGGCAGTTCAGCAGGTCTCGGCGGCTCTTGAAAGACAAAGGCCGAGCGAAAGCGACGGAACGTTGCCCCTCAGGGCGACGGACGGCGGGAGTAACACGCGCTGGAGTTTAATAGAGACCACCCGCTGAGAAGACGTCAGAGCCCACGTTACGGCGCCATTTAGTCATGGTGTGGTTCTGCAGGCGACTAAATGAAGTTGTTTCTGTCTCTCTGTCTTATAAAGTTTGTAAACAGGGATGAAGTGCCTCAGACAGGCTGGCCAACGTTTCGATAGGAGGACCTATCTTCGTCAAAGGCGGCCTCGTCATCCTCGGCGTGTCACTGACACGCCGAGGATGACGAGGCCGCCTTTGACGAAGATAGGTCCTCCTATCGAAACGTTGGCCAGCCTGTCTGAGGCACTTCATCCCTGTTTACAAACTTACTGACACGCCGAGGATGACGAGGCCGCCTTTGACGAAGATAGGTCCTCCTATCGAAACGTTGGCCAGCCTGTCTGAGGCACTTCATCCCTGTTTACAAACTTTATACCACAGTGTGCTCTTCCATCTGTCAGCCCCTTTCTTGTTTTTGTCTCTCTGTCTTGTAATTTTAGATGTTATTGTTTTGTATACGTTTATCGTTATTCAAAATTTTGTTTTTGGTCGGCTTCCGGAGTGTACCCTAGTACGCTTCGAGTTTTCTTTTTGTGTTCCGCCAGCTGGTGCTCTTGCACGTGACTGACCCCAAGAGCAACCATACGTCGAACACGCCTACGAACAAGAGCGCGTTGCTATGACGAGAACATTTTGCGCAGTTGGAACCATGATAGTTGCCGTGAGTGGCACTTTTTCGGCTTGTTGGAATAGCGAAATTCCATAATCGGAACAAATACATATTTTATTGTTGTTTCAACACATCTTCACAACGAGACATCTTTCATTACGATCTGTACAAAAGCGTGGTATTTGCTATTTGCTAGGCGACATCGCGCAACACAATCTTCAGGCTCCAGAAAGCGTGCGACAACACACATCGGCCGGCCAAGGAGAAGTCAATCCCTGCTTAGGAGTAATGTGACACGTCGCCTGTGATAGCCAGAATCCCAAACCAGTACGACGAACATGCGGCAACTGGGTAGTGCGTCTTCTCATACAGCTTAGCGACGTCGGTCGCAGGACGTTGTTTGGGCATTTTGGAATTCACATGTTCTTTAATGACACTGTCTGTCCGTCCGTCTGTCCAACTATCCGTCCATCCATCCGCCCGTCCATCCATCTATCTGTCTGTCCGTCTGTCCGTCCGTCTGTCCATCTGTCTGTCTATCCGTCTGTGAGGTTTTGCAAGCTTTTGCAAGTTTTGCAGCTCAAAGATGCTGCTTGGTCACACGTACTCAATATCACTAATCGTTATTTCGAATTTGCAAGCGCCAGCTAACTTCATGGCATACTGTGCTGTTGATGTCGAGGCCAACCTTGGTCCTAGGACTGAGGACCCTTTTTTATTACTCGGAGAGTTCGTGGGCAATAATGAGACGACAATCAAGAATGCCGTGGCTAGCCTTATGGAAATAGAAAAAAAGATGTTACAGACTACGAGTACAACTCAGCAGCATTGAACAGAACAGTAGCGGAATCTGCCAAATTAGGGATGATGCCTGTTCTGTTTATGGCACAAGGCAGTCCATATCAAAAGCAAACGAGGAGCTCAACGACATGGTAGATGAGCTTAATACCAGATCGACACGTAACAACTGGTTCATAAAGACATGCTCAGAGGCCGAAAAATGTGCTTTGCAATGACTGAAAGTAAAATCCGAGCTTGCATTTCAACTTTCTTGTCTGCCGCCTAAGCACAAATGTACATCATTATTCAAGTTCAAGTTTTAATAATCTAAACTTTGCACTTACACGAAAAGAACATTGAAGGAGTCCACACAATTATCGCATTACCGTAAATTCTTAACCTTCAAGCTGACGGAAGAAGTATTGCCCAATGCCGGGGAACTAAAGAATGTAATGCGTAAGGCATGGCTGGCTCGAAGACGACTCCTCGCTGAAAAAACAGTTAATTCGAAAAACAGTCGAGCGATTTTGCTAAAACGCAATGCAAGGAAGAATGAAAAATCAGGTTTAACAAACTTGAGGTGCATGGTAAGGCATTAAAGTACGTCGCAGTCTAAGGTAGGGTTATCGAGACAGCCGTACAGGTGATGCGTCTTCCTAAACGACGAGGGCTACTGCGTAGTCAAATCCACACACAAGTCAGCCCTACATGTGCCGCTCACCAATTTCTTCATAGTTCTTCGTAAACTTCACGTTGTGAAAAGTATGGTTCGCACATTTACTGCGGATAATAGTTTCTGCACTAAACACGGCTTACCGCTGATGTTCCCAATGGCGTACTATGGGCCTTATAACGTAAAACTATTGCAATCTCCTGACGTCAATTTTACGTAACTGCCGACGCAAGTACCCGGCGGGCACCCACAGCATTGTTTCAACAGTCCACTCAAACGCAGTCCTCGTCTATAGGACGGCATTTTTTTTTTTGCTTTTTGGCGAATAGCATTGCCCACCTTGACTTGATTTTCTTGTCTAACTGGCTGACTAGAGGCGAGTAGCATGCACATGGGGATAGGCTTCCGGTGGAGCCGACCTAACGCAGTGAAAGTATATAGCCGAGTGAAGAGGGCAGCGCCGGCACCGGCGATTGGTTCCCCTTGCTTAGCCTTCGGTGTCCCGTAGAAAATTGCGGCGGTGTGCGACGGAACAGTAAATAAATGCCGCTAAAACAGATCCTCAACGAAGAAAAGTTGGCATAGGGAAGTCGTGTACGTGCCAAACAGGCTCGGCAATGTTATCTGCCACACAAACATTTTTTGTTGTCGACAAATAAATCCATTGTCCCTGGCATCTACGATCAGCCAGTGCAACAGCGTACAGCGGGCAGCCATCATGTATTCATTTAAGAACGGGGCAGTCTCCAGCTATTAGAATATTGGAATAGGTGTACCGTGGTTCACAAAGGATGTTCAAAATGTATTCTTAGGAAAAACAGAGCATAACAGAGAGTGCACAAAAGAAAAGCTAATAGTAATTGGCAAGAATACAAAGAGGCCCACGATACTGCAGAGGTAGACAAGTTCTTTACTTATACATTCCTAACTTGTTAAAAAGAAACCATACAAAATTTTGGCGCGTGAATTATCCTAAATAGGTCTCTACATTTCATGTAATACACGACGAAAACGGTCATGTAGTCCCTGTGGAATCCACGGCAACTGTAAATAATAAATGTTTTTCAGAAAAATTTACTAGTGATTCACTTTTCCAGGCTATTTCTGAGTGCAATAATTCAGCTCTTCGTTGCCCATGTGGACTGACAACCATAGGCGTGCACCAAGCATAGCCCACGCTGTTGAGTGACTGCCGCTTAACTCAATGTCTGGTACTGATGACACCAACACTAAACTTCTGACAATTGCAGTGCGTCTTTCATCCTTCTGACCATCGCTCATCGTTCAGCAATGCTTACACACCGGGTGTCTTCCCGATGATGGAAAATGGCGCATGTCAGTCGCATAAATAAATAAATATTCAGTTCCGGCCATAGCAGGAGCCCTAACAATTACCGACCGATATCCCTGACCTTTATCTTGACCAAACTGTTGGAAGAGATTTTTTCTTGCTGATTAGGACTTATTTAAATACAAATAAGATACCTTTAAACAGTCAACATTGCTTCAGGCGCAAGAATACTGTCAAACACAATTGCTTGAACCAGTTACTGACGTCCACGACTACATATATGAGAAAAATACACGCACGCAATATTGACTGATTTTAGAGAAGCTTTTGATCATGTTGCACATAACTGACTAGTTAAGTAAGTCGATAACCTAGAATTACATTCTAGCGCAACCCATTCGACACCCGAATTCTTAACTATCCAACATCTGCAGATTGTCATAAAGGAACGTACATGTGGAAGCATGCATTTCATGTCAGAGCTACCACAGGAGTTTACTCTAGGACCATTGCCTTTTCTCATTTATTTTAATGTTATAACAAATAAGATAAATTGACACGTTTTGCCGTAAAAGCATCAATATTTCACAGGTAGATATTTACTACCGAGGACGTAACTGGCTTACAACGTGACTTAGTGGAACGCAATGAGCGGTGTAAGGTCTGGCAGATGGAGATTAACGTATGAAAAGCAAAGCCCATGACAGTTTCTACGCTGACTAATAATTCACTATCCTAATTTGACATACACAGATAAAATACGAAACAAATGAGGCATTTAGGAAAGTAGGACCAATCAATCGCAGCTTGAAACGAAGCTTCACGCTAACACATCTCCCATCACGTTCTTTTAGAAAATGCATCGATAATGTGGCAGCGAAATTCTGTTGCTTTAGGGAGCCGCATTTAGTCAGTAGAGAATATTGCACTAAGGCTCATACTTTATCCATATTAACCCTATATCTGAGCGTATCATTGTTAAAACGCACCATAAGTGTTTCCAAATTAGCTCTCGATGCTCCCACCCCGCTCTCGAAATATTCGTGTTTGGCATTCTTCGTTCTTTTTTTATTACACCGAGCCAACATTTGCCCCAAATACACGCAGCCCGTGCATGGCATTTATGCAGTCGCAAAGAGGAACATAAACTGCTGCCTATATACGCTCGAACATTAAAAACCTATGCTTATCCTTAGTGAAATCCATAGACGAGCGGAACGCGTCGCCAGCAAACATTGCCGCTCACACTGAAGCGGCTATTCTTCGAAGGAAACTTCTCAAACATACTTTCCGTAATTACCAGCTCCATTTTCATTGTTGTTATGCATTTGTTAGGATTGTAGAATCTTTATTGTCTTTGCTGCTGTTTTATACGGGAGCAGTTGAAGGCGTCGTTAGACCTGCATTACTGTCTTTACCATTTCCAGGATACATGCCAGCGCTTTTCACTTTCTGTTGCTGGTAATTATGCGCCTTTAGAATTGTATAATATTCACTCTTGCAGGCCCTTCTTGAATTATGAAGAAGATTTGAAATGTGTCGTTATGCTTCCTTCATACCATTATATTTACCTTTTCCGCAATCCAAATCTGTTTTTTTCTCAATATTTCCTTTTGTTCAGGTGTTCATGTGAATTCAGAAAGGTTTTGAATCTGCGCGAAAATGACGGGACATGAATAGAAACACAGACGCACACACAAAGCGCAGTGTGCATCTATGTGTCGGTTCATGTCCCGTCTTCTTCGCGCAGTTTTAAATTTTGATCAATCTGTGAACCGATTAGCCCAACAATATGCCTTAGTTCATATGAAGACAATTATTTTTATTGCTCCTTCTCTTCCTATGTAATGTCCTCCAGGGTCTTCTAGGGTACGTAACTAAAGAAATAAATGGATAATGCTTAAGAGTACACATTAATTCGTCAACATTCAACAATATTTTCCTGATAGGTCTGATGAGCGAAAAAAGGTTGTGAAAATGCTTCTCGAGAGTAATTAACATGGCATGTTTATTGGCTTCGGATAAACATGGCACATATTACGGCTTGTACAAATAATTCTAAATGCTACTGCCGTCGTCGCTTCATTCCTCTTCGAAGACAAGTTTCATTTTCAGAGATCTCCAATTACTCTCGCCCTGCTCAAGCCCTTTCTCATCCAGCTAAAAATATTGTTTTATATCATCACTCTAGGCAGGCCTCCGATGCCATTAAGTGTGGTTCCTTTCCATATTGTAGTACACATTCTATTGCTTTTAGAGATGCAGACGGGCCTTTCCGGCATCGCTTTTCTTTATTTTTATTTTGAACACTTAAGCTTGAATGAAAACAATACACCTTGAGGGGGAGCTTTAGCTCCGTTGGTCGTATCGAAATAAATGGGAACGGAGAAATATTTCTTATCAGGAACCACTGCACCAATTTTGATTAGGTTTGTTGCAGTTAAAAGAAAAGGTAAACTCTAGGGATGGCAGAAAGCGAATTCTTTAAGTTATAATATTTTTATAACATTCTTCGTAATTGGAAAGGTATTAAAACTTAAGTATTAAGTTTCCAACTCTGTAACTCAGAAATTAAAACATTATCGCAATTCTTTATAGTGCGTCCAATAATACACGTTTACCGAGAAATATTGATATGACGTACTGTGCTTGCCAACATACCAGCAGTTTATGAGCAGGACTTTTGCGAAACATCTTTAAAGATTGCAACCATTTCACGTAAGCTCCAATTTCATACAGATATAGTGGCGGACGGTCAGGCAGCCATATGGCAGTAATGGCTATGGTAGTCGACGCACACGAGTGTTAGCCAGCGCCGCCACTCCATAGGTTAGCTTTAGCAGATAAACATAAATACCCCCGAAAGTGGGTGGGGAAATGGCGCCGCAACATCTGATTTGTTAAGAGCATGGCATGCATATGTGACGACGTGGGTTTCTATCCCACCTGCGGCCATTTCTCATTTCATAAATTTTCATTACCATTTCTTTGTCATATCTCTAATTCCGTTGAGAACTAAATATATTATCTACTATGCACTCCTTGGTATCATTGTTTGTAGGATGCCTATCACATTCTAGCGGCGTGACTATCGCCTGCAAAGGCAGCGAAGAAGAGGGCTCACGTGCCGGCATCGCGACAATAGAAAACATAAGCACTCTCGACCTGAGCGGCCGCGGTGTCTGCCGCTGCCGAGATCCCGCTGCACCATGGCTGGCCGGCTTAAAGAAACCGTGGCTGCGGCGGCTACCTCTTCGCGCCGCCTCCCACAAATTGATGACCCGGACGACCGAGCATAGCCATGCCGAGCGCACCGACTCTACTTAGGCGTTAGTGACGTGGCCTCACGCGGTCCGGCAGACGTCCCGCGTTTTAGGGTGTCCGGAAATTCTAAATCGTCATGCCGGACATCTGGTTCATCCAGCTGGATAACCACTTCCTTCTCAAGAAGGTTCCAAGCACCGGCGGCGTTCCAGGCTCCGGCTGCGTTCCAGGCTCCGGCTGCGTTCCAGGCGCCTGTTGCCACCGCCGGCCCCGAGTTCTACGAGGACTTGCGGGCAGCCGTCCTTTTTCTCAACGTCACCTCGAGTGCTCGCTCTCCTCCAGCTGGCACTCGATCACAACAGCTCTCGCTATTTGAGCCGTCGCGTCATACTACGTCTTGTCATCCCACATCGCCTGCGTCCACCCGTGCCGATCGTCAGCGCGCGCCGACCCCAGCATCAAACCTCAACTCTGTCAGGAAGCCTCCTCCCCATCTCAAAGGCGACTGCGCGACACCTCTTTTCAAGGTATTCACTGGGCCATAGGCGAGCGTTTTCAGCTATTCTACGGCCCGCCGCTTGGACGTTCCCGGAAGATGTCCGCTTTCGGTTCGGGGACCTCCCTCATCACCGATTCAGAGTCTGTCCCACCAGCACGAGGCACAAACTTCCCTCTCGCAGGCATGGCGACGCTACAAGCACAACCTTCGCGATGCCTGCAGGGACCACCGCAGCCCTGACATTATCGGAATTGGAGATGTCCACGCAAACAGCAGCAATTGAGCCTTCCTATGTTCTGTGTTCACACCTTCCGCGGATGCATGGCCTGCCGAAGTTTCGCAGGAACAGCTCTACCATGTGGTTTATTCAGCTCGAGAATCACTGTATGTTGTTGACGTGAGCGACCAACACTTGTGCTATCTCTACGCAAATCGCGAGCCGCCAGACGGTCTTCTTTCGGAGCTCCTACTTCTACCAGACCCAAGCATATACAAGAACATGTGGCAGGTCGTGATTTCGCACTACGGCATCACTGCGACAGGCCGCCGCTGACAGCCTACGCTGCCGGTGGTGCCTCTTACATCACTTCCGCCACTACCAACGAGGACACCATCTGCACGCTTTATCTGCACTCCTTTACATGTACTTTAACATCGCACTTTATTTCAATCGCGCTTTTCGGGGTGCCCTGCAGCAGCGCCACTATCGCCTCGAAAGGCCGCGAAGGAGAAGAGGGCTTCGCTTGCTGGCAGCGCGCGAATAGAGCACGCTAGCGCTGTCGACCTGAGTGGCCGCGGTGTTTGCCGCTCCCGAGATCACGCTGCACCATGACTAGTGGCCCTAAATAAACCGTGGCTACAGCGGCTACCTCCTCCCGCCGCATCCAACAATATACATTTCCCTTTAGATATTCTAGTGGATGCAGTTACGGATTTCCACTTTTAGTGCTCGAAAATTCTTATAGAAGGTTCCAAACCATGCATCAAAGTACTGCTTGTCGCAGCTTTTACGGCCGTTTGCTTTTTCTCTCAACTGCATAAAATTTCATTCAAAACTGTCCACGAGTTGTCTCATTAAAACATGTCTGCATTTTAAGTACATTAGAATTACGAAATCAAAGTTGAGACCGAGCTGAATGCTTTACTTAAGCACGTGGCACACATCAGCGGTGCAGATGTATTACTCGGTTAATATTTTGCTTAACTAAAGCCTGATAGCTTAGGACTTGCAAACGCTTTAAGAGAAACAATGGTGCTTGCCCTGAAATTTATTTCATCCATGGATGATCATTTCCGAATGCTCTAGAGCGCGCCCAAAGGATCGATCCTGTTGGGATTACCGAAAATAGGTGCTCCGGCTGCATTGGGATGACCTTGTCTGATTGTCTAAGCTTACTTCAGAGCGTTCCTGATATCGACAGGTGCTGTCAGTATCGCCTTCACCGCAGCCGGGAAATCGCGCCAGTTTCCGGTCACATGACCTCACGCAAAACTGTTGTTACGTGGGCGAAGGCTGACTCTGGTTCCTTTCAGGCCCACGAAAACTATCGTCCAGGTGCGCGACATCGCTGCTATGCTTCCAGTCTAAACGCAGCCGGTGGCGGCGCTGGCCTCGTTCCCAGGAGTTCCCCTCACCTTTCGCTTCCTTCCTTCTCACTACCGACTCTCACTGGCTGTTCGGATGGTCGAAGATATGTCCTACTCAGACCCAGAGTGGAAGCGACTCCCCCGAATTTGCAAGGTCGCAACGATCATCCAAAGATGCTACCAGAAGTTCAATATTTAAGTTGTTAGTGTGACACTTGTACATTAACTGCAGCATTAGGCGAGCGTTTTGTATGAACGCCGGCAGCGAGAAAGGAGAGACTCACCGGAAGATGTCCGCGGAGGGCGGCAGGACGTTATTGAAGAGGCAGCTGGCCAACAGCGAGACGGAGATCAGTGTGATGAAGCACATGCACATTGAGAAGGTTTTGAAGGGGAAGCGCTGCACGTTGTTCTCGTCGTCGTAGTACGGGTAATGGATCAAGGCCGGTATTCCCAGCAGGTCCTCGCCTCCAGCGGCGCGAAAGAAGGCGCCCACCATGTAGGCAGTCAGCGAGCCGTACGTGTTCACGTAGTCCTGTCACGCGAAGGATGCAGCAAAAATCGCTGAACACTTTTACTACACCGTAAAGGAGAATAAAATTTGGAAGAACCGTTCATTATTCCCATACAAGAACAGGTGTAGCATGCTTTGGCAGTTGGTTATTTGTGGCAAGGTGTGTTACGGGTGGCGCTATCCCTTACTACCGTGTCTTATGAGACAAAGAGACAAAGAGAGTTTATTCAGACAACGTGGTACAGTTGCCTAGGGCGCAGATCAAAAGGCAAGTGGTTGCCTGACAAGGAGTCTGTGCCCTTGCTCCCATTCGAGAGCACAAGACATTCAGCGCATAAAATAAACACTAAACAAGATCGAAATACAGAGTGGTTGGTAACATTGAGACGAGAGTTATTTCATATTGAATATGTATGTACAATTGGGAAAATTGCTGTAAGAGACAACAGAAAAAAACAAAACAAAAGGAGTGGTTATGCCTGCAGTGACAATAGATACATAGGGATGTTATTTTTTAAAGCTTTGAATGATTTACTTTCTTGGATAATGTTTACAGCAGGATGGTGATCGTTTAAAAAACTGGAAATTCTGTAGTTAAGTTTCTGGGTGCCGTAGTTTGTACGTATTTTTTCCTTATTGTAACATATGTGCCGGGTGTTGTAGGTGTGTGCTTTCGTTAGATATTGTTGAAAAAAAGCCGTAGGATCGGAATGCATTTGTAGGTAACTAGCTAACGCTATCTTTTTGTTTATAACATTCCACAGTGTAAGCATTGATGTTTTCTATGCGGGACCTAACCGGTATTTCGAGTGCTACTTCCCTAAGGACGAATTGGGAATCCCGTGCAGCGCCAGTCACCGCCAATACCGTACAATACCGCACTCTACCAACGGTACTGTCGGTGCCACAGTAGCGGTACCGGTACTGGCGGCGCGGTGAAGAGGTGAGCAGCGTTGTCTAGAGTGCGCCGCCGGGGCTCGATGGATGGATGAATAGATGAATAAGGCTGAATACTTTAAACCAAATGGCCGTTCACGCTTTCTAGCCGTGACTAGTACAAGAGTTGGAGTCAGGCATGTCAAAATGTGTAACTGGCCTATGCTGTCGTCCGACTCATCCACACTGAGAACCTTCTTGAAGGGAGGAAAGCGTTCTCATCGAGAACGAGGGGTACTGGTTTACTTACAGTACCTGCATGAAGTCTGGAGAGCGTTACATCACATCATTTTAGCATGACTCAAAATGAAAGACACCGAGAAGCCGAAAACGGCTGTTTAAAGCTCCTTCTGTCGTCCCTAGATCCCTAGGCAAGGTTAACTGCCGTCCACTCATTCCCTCACCTTTTTTTAACTGAACACACAGAAAGCTTCGTAGACAGGGATTGTCACGCTTTACTGAAGCACGCGCGTCTTGATTCCTGGGATGTCCCCGCATTTAACTGCGCGGTTGTCAAACGACCGTGGCGGCTACCGGGACCCGTGAAAAAACGCCGTAGAACAACCTTTTCGAGGAATTTGCTTGGTCCCATTGGTCCCTGAAGGCGAATGTGAGCCAGCTATGAATATACGGTCCGCCAAACGTTTTTAGCCTTGCGGGCGCCGGTAGTCTGTACGTGGGAGACGCATTGTCAGCTTCACGAAACGATTCGTAGCAGTGGAATGGGAGAGGCAGGAATGTCACTAGTCCCGCAGGCTGATCGCAACAGCTCCTCCATGGCCCGGAAGATTTCGACTGGCCAATGCTTATAACCGCTGGGCAGGAAGAGAATGGCTGGTGGCAAAGCCGATGACTTGGCTTGTAGCAACCAGCTGCGAAATGCTGACATACACCTAAAGACAGCTCACAATGAGAGAGACACTGCGCTGAGATGAAGTATCTTGGATGTCGATTTAGAGCTGCCAGGCTTCAAAGAAAACATGAGTGGAAAAACAACAAACACTGCATTTTCCTATGCAAATTTCGAAAGAATTTCGTGCCGACAAAGTTAGCAATCATGGATGGAGTCCTCCTAAATAAAAGGTGATCGTCCTGGCTTATTAAAATAAGCAAAAGCTACAACAAAATTAATCGGGATCCAAAACGCAGAACGACTTTCAAATCAGCCTGCTCAGGCCATCCGCAATGCTTCGCAACTTTTGCTTCTTTATCTAACGGAGAATTTGTGCTGCTGAAGAGTGAGGCTCTATTGGAGCAAGCGGTAATTTATGGTGACATTTCATTCAATCTATCAATTCATTTTCAATCTCATTTTCAATTATCATTCGTTATTCATTTCAATCTCAATCAATCATTTTTCATGAATCTCAATCAATCAATCAATCATTATTCATCAATCTCAATCTCAATTCAATTATCAATCTATCAATCTATCAATTCATTTCAATCTATCTCCGTACAAATAACGCGACAATTTCTGGGCTGCCCAAATCAAACAAGCGCCTTCCTGCTGTGAAGTGCTATAACCTTCCTCTCTTACAGTTTGTTTACTGCTGCCATACAGAATAGGATGTTCCTGATCATCATAGCCGACCTGGCTGAGTACCACCGCGTATTCCCCTATCGCCTGCATAGCGCTGAACTATGAACTCCTTTGTATAGTCTGGTGCGCGGAGCACAGGAGGAAGAACTAGTAACGTTTTCAAACCTTGCAAAGAGTTCTCTGTTTCCTTATCTCAGCGCATGTTACTCGGTGCTCCCTTTCTGAGTGCATCCGTTAAAGGAGATTATATTTCTGAATAATTCGGAATGCGCCGTTAATAGTACCCAACAAGTCGCAAAATGAACGAATGTCAGTTTTCGTGCGCGGCTGCGAAAAATATCTAATCATAGCTGTAGTGAGCACTGCCGGCCGTCTCGTGCCCTGGCCGACAACATGGCCGAGATAAGTAACCTGCGAACAGGAGAACTACACTTTTCCGCCTCCATTGGTGAGCCTGCTTCCCTCAACTGCAAGAACACCTACTTGAGGTGCAGTACGAGCTGTTTCTAGCTGTTAAAAAAAATGCGACATCCCCAAAATATGGCACTGGGAACTCCTCCAGGTCTTTTAAGACAATGTCCAACAGCTTAGGGAAGCTAAACGGTGCATTGATCAGCCCGAAGCCGAGAACTAGAGGGCGAAGAGTGCCTACAGGTGAGAGAAATGTGGCATAACGGCTGAAACTATCTGAAATGAAACTTGCCATTATCCCAGCCCGAGATCTAGAGCCGAAATGCATTTAGCAGCGCTGACTTTTCAATTCGTTCCTCAATGTTGGGCATCAGATTCAACTGATCCGTAGTGAGCACATTTAGCTTCCTGTAGTCAACACATGAATGATAGTGCTTATTAGGCGTTTCCACAGGTATTACCGGTGACGTGTAGTCACTCTCAGAGGTCTCAATAGCTCCCAACTCTAGCATGCGTTGTATCTATGCCTCCATAATTTCTCTAGCTTCCCCTTGAAGCTTTGATCTTACAGGTTCGGTTGATGTTAGCTCTATTTCATGCGCTATTAGTTCAGTGCAACCTAGACAATTGCTGAATCTATCGAGATATTCTCGTAGCAGCCCATTTAGCTCATTCAGTAGCTCGGGTTTACGAGCTTGCGTGCTTAGCGAGTGTTCTACAAATTCGAGGCTGATATCAGACTTCGAGGGCGCCTTACACTCATTAACTCGGTGTTGTCATCCTGCTCTTTGATGGTAAACTTAACGGCTCCAGCTCCAGTCGCCATACGGCTTCGTCAAATCGCAGTAGTATATTCTCGCCTTCTTCTTGCGACCGGGCACTTCAAGAGCATAGTTAGCATATGGAAGTTTATGCAACACTTTAGCGTGTGGGTCCCAGACGACTTCAAGCTTGTTATTCATTGAAGGCTTGAGGATCATTACTTGGTCCACAGCGTTAAACAATCGAATCCTCGCATTCCTATTGTAATAGAGCTTGACGTGCTTTTGTGCTAGCCCATGTTCTTTTCGACTAGTTCTTGTGTTGCACTTAGCCGTTTCAGCAGTTTTAGCACGTACTTTAACACTGTTTGACTCTCTCCTCTTTCCTCCCACATCTCTCTCAACATTCTCAGTGGGGAACGGAGTGTCCTCCCGTACACTGGTTCTTGTGGCGAGAATCCTCTTACCTCATGAGGAACCATTCCCATAGAACAAAGTAGCCGGAAGACAATTCTCCCAGTCCTCCTTGGGCTCATAACAGAGCGCCCACAAAACTCACTTAATCACTGAATGCCAGCTCTCTACACTAATTGAGTGAGGGTGATAGACGGAACTGTGCATTAAGTTTTTCCCGCACTTTTGTAAGAGTGTGGAAGTCAGTGAGCTGGTTAATACTCACCCTTGATCCGCCTGAATTTCAGCTGACAACCCGACTCGAGCGAATGCTGTCAAAAGCGCGCCAACTACTTCGGCGGAACGGAATTCTTTCAGAGGGATTGCCTCCAGAAACGTTGTAACCAGACACCGCATGGTAAAGAGGTACCTGTAAACCGACATTCTCTTTGGTAGAGGCCCTACTATGTCTATCACAACTCGTCTGAAAGGTTATGATATTAAGGTCACAACCTTTTAGTGCAGCTTTCAATGCTTCCCCTGGTTTACCCAAGCACTGGCAGGCGTCGCATGATCTCACAAAGTGTTTTGCGTTTTTGAAATAGCTAGGACAGTAATATTCCATAAGCAATCTTTTCTTTTGACTTGAATATACCTAGGAGGCCAGACCACCCATTTCTATGACATAGACCCAAAAAGTCCTCATGTACTTAGTAGGTACGACTAACTTATCCAGAATCTTGCTTTTTGGTCTCTGTAGTGCCGATATAACAAGCTTCCTTTCTCGTGCAGCGGGACGTAGCACCTAGAAAAGTTTTCTTTAGCTGTTCCATGTAATTTAGCTAGGCTGACATTCTTTTTCATGGCTACCAATGACTCTCTGTCAACACGTAAGAGACAATCAAAGTTCTTTAAAGTCGGTGACTGCAACGACCCTGCTCACTTGCGAGTGCGTGAGCTGGCTCTCCCAGCAGGTGTGAACTTAGACATATGCCTTGTGATACGCTCTCGTCGAGCTGGTCTGCTGGCAGGATTTACTCAAGCGCTTTTTCATCCGTCGAGATTGCATGGTTCCTGTTGCCAAGGCTATCACTTTTCTTAATTCTGATGGAGCGGCTTTTGCATTCTTAGACGATAGCTACGTGATATGAGCTTGGGATCGCGTCAACGCCTGTACTACGCCCTCTCCAAGTTTCAGCCCGTTTTGAGGCAGTAACTGATCCTACCGACTTAAAAAAAAGTACGCGTACTGCAGCGACAAGAATTAGGAGACTGCAGCACCGTTCACGAGCTCACCGAACGGCCCACTGATTTTGACTTTCATCATCGGCAGTCACACGCTGTGTTCCTGCACAACCTATTTAATCCATACTACTTCTCCGGTGAAGTCATTGAACGTCACGTAAGACGGATGGACAATGTCCATGGTGGCGGCACTGCGTCGTAGCACCCGGCATGGTTTTTCATTAAATGAAGGTCGCGAAGATATGGACGTGAAAGTTCAATGTCCTCGCATATTTTGTCCACGTATGAAAAAACTGGGCTAGGCTTCCAGCATTTCACAGCGATATGTTCGCGTTTGTGGCACTTATAGCAGCGGGTCGGTCTAAAAGATTTGAATGTCTTTTTCTCCTCTTTTTGGACAGTTTCGCCATTTGACTGATCTTCGGTCTTTTCTGACGCCCTTTTCTTTGCGTTTACATGCTCCAGTCATTTCCTCTGGGATCTCTTTCTGAACGGAAATTCTTTCCACAGAACATTTCCATCGCCTCAATTTCCGTTCTTGGCGTCCAGCTTTCTACGCTTTGCGTACTCTTCGGCTAAATCCGTCGCCCTTTCCACAGTGTTTACGTTTCTTCTGTCTTACGCACACATCTTCACAGTTTGTGGGATGCATATGTGAAACAGCTCAACATACATGCGTACAATAATTACGTCTGCGCTTCGTATGAGTAAACTGCTCTAGAGACGTGCATTTAATAATCTCATCTCAGCTCTCGTATGCTTCCGCGCTTCTCAACCACTCGACTAGATTTCCCTTTCAGCCTTATGCAAATACCGAATGTCCCTCACTATCCTTCTTGCCCGTACTTCGAAACTTTTGTCGAAAAGCTTCGGCTTACAGGCGGTACATCTTCAAAAGGTTAACCTTAATCTTCACAAAATCAAATGCATCTGGGGCACTTAGTCTGGCGATTACTTCAGCAGCTTCACACGGCAACAAAGACCGCAACCGCTGTGGTCATGTACTCGGATCGAAGTTCATCTTCTCGCAAGTCCTTTCAAGTGTTACTAGGAACAACCCTATGTCATACCCGACTTGAAATGGCTTTAACAGGCTGTCCGTGAGGTATGATTCTGCCTCCCTTGATTGTTCCAGAGCCGCCTTCACTCGCTCGAGACAATTCCAAACGTTTGCCTTCGAGGTGAAGTTGCATTTTTGTTAACTCGCGATAGTTCTCGCGTTTCTCTCTGTCCTATTCTTTCCTTCACCGTATTGACCTTTCTGCTCGCTCTGTGTACCGTTTCTTTAATTTCTTCAACAGTTCTAACCCAATTCCAATGTCTTCCTCACTGACCTGTTCGGAAATCAGGTTTATTACTTCCAATTTCATCATTTCCTTGTGTATCTCTAGTCTCAATTCCTCACCGACAACCAACAATTCCAATCCAGTCCTCCAATCGATGATTGCTGCCTTGGTCCTGCTCGCTAACCACAACTAGGTAAACACAACTTAGCTAACAATCAACAATCCAGCTTCTTTACTGTTCTAAACTGAAAAACCACAAAATGAGGACTATAAGTCAAAGGAAAAACGAAGCACTCACGGCGGACACAGCATCACGGCGGACACAGCATCACGCCGCAAAGTCCGTCTCACCGCTGCAAGCCAGTTCTAAGAGTTGGGCATGTTAAAAGAGGTAGCTGGCCCGTGCCGTCGCCCGACTCATCCACACTAACGACGTTGTTGAACGGAGGAATGCGTTCTTATCGAGAAGAACGAGTACTGGGTTTGTTTACAATTTCTATATGAAGAGTGTAGAACGCTACATCACATCAATCTGCCAAGACTAAAATGAAAGACACCGGAGAGCCGCAAACGGCTGCTCAAAAGCCCCTCTGTCTTCCCTAGATCCCTAGGCCAGGTTAACTGCCATCCAAGCTTCGTTCAATGGGAGTCCAAAGCTGTCGAAAGACTCGCTTTGCGGGCGAGCGTTCACATACTTACTCCCGCACCTTTGTTCACTGAATACAGAAAAGGAAGGAGGGAGAGGGAGAATAATAATAATAATAATATTTGGGGTTTTACGTGCCAAAACCACTTTCTGATTATGAGGCACGCCGTAGTGGAGGACTCCGTAAATTTTGACCACCTGGGGTTCTTTAACGTGCACCTAAATCTAAGCATACGGGTGTTTTCGCATTTCGCGCCCATCGAAATGCGGCTGCCGTGGCCGGGATTCGATCCGGCGACCTCGTGCTCAGCAGCCCAACACCATAGCCACTGAGCAACCACGGCGGGTGGAGAGAGAGAAGGAGGGAGACTTCGTAGAGAGGGGTTGTCTGGCTTGAGTCAAGCTGGCGCGTCTTGATTCCTGGAATGACCCCACAACTAGCTGGGGCGTTTGTCAAACGACCGTGTCGGTAACCGGGGTCTTTGATGAAACACCACTGAATACCCTTTTCCAGGAGTTTTCTTGCTGTCATTGGTCCGTGAAGGTGACAGGAAACCAGCTAAGAATACTCGGTCCGCGAAACGTGTCTCGCTTTGCGGGCGCCTGCAGTCTGCCCGTTGGAGACGCATTGTCAACTTCACGAAACGATTCGTAGCAGTGGGCTAGGAGAGGCTAGAAGGGCACTACCATCGCTGGCCGATCGTAGCACTAGTAATATTTCTTCTACTTAGTGGAAGGTGAACTTTCAATCCTCCCTTGATTTTAGCCCCCAATCAGCAATATCGATTTGATTATTTGTGTCCCTGTGATTTGTGTCCCTAAACCCCAATATTTTGAACTGCAGGACGAAGCCCTTCACAGAGAAGTACCAGGTGCTCAGCCGTTTCCTCGTCCTTTCCATAAGCACTGCATGATGTGTCGCTGCCTTCCTCTGCGGAGCAAGGCAACACCATGTAACGTCAGCCACTCGGCTCGAATTAGGTATCCATGGCGCACGCGCGGCAAGAGCCGTGTGCCTGCTCATCGCTTCCTTGTCCAAGGGGTGTACGATATCGCGATTAAAAGACGGGACAAAAGAAGACATACAGGCACAGACACAGCGCTGTGCCTGTCCCTGTGTGTCTTTTAATCGCGCTACCGTACACCCCTTGAAGATGCATTACCAACAAGCCCACATTGCAAACCTTGGTTCCTTGTCCAGCTCCAAACTTACGTGTTCACTTCCCGCCGCCATCGCCGCGCTGCACGTCTATGTGGTTTAAAGGGACCCTGAAAAACTTTTTATCGAAGTGGAGAAAGGCATTTGAAGTGAAAATACGCCATTTCGAAAATACTTTGCCACAAAATGTACTTCAGTGCGTTGAGCAGAAGCGTAGTTATTGGCAATCAAACACGGCCTCTGCAGTGCTTTACTTCATTCTTCAATGCCTTGCACTGCGAAAGCCACGGCGCAGTGGGGCGTGCCCACCGTGGCGCGCAGCTGAAATTTCGTTTTGGTTGTTAACGGAGACCCAGTAGCACCCGCCTTTGGTGCGTGCGACACGTTAAGCATAAGCCAAACGCGATCGTCCTCAGCAGTCGTCTAAGGGAATGACGAAATAGTGTGTCCGATGACGAAATAGTGCGTCCATAATAGATTGAGGACAGGGCCTTTTGATAAAAAGAGCGTTTGATCGAAAGGTGACTTCGCGACGCGCTTGCGAGCTCCACGTACATCGTCCGACATGAAAACTTGGCTGTGATGTTCACCGCAGCGCATGCTACCCACAGACTATTTCACCAAGCCCGAGGCGTGGTCCACGGCCCCCTTAAATATGACGTTGCCAAGGCAGCCAGAGCAGCGCCGTGCCGCTTGTGTTTTACGCGTCTGACGTGGTGGCCAGGCAGCCAAGCGCGAGTGATGGCGGATGACCGCGTGTTTGTCACACGCACCATGCTCACCGTCCATGCTGTGTGTTCGTCAGTCTAGCAGAACTGGTCAAATTGGCCGTTCTGTACGGGTACAAAATGCGTCATTTGTCGTTAATGAACCGGCAGCCCAAAGACAGGCGAACAAAGAACGCAGCCGGTTACCGTGGTGCGTACACAAAGATATTGCATGCAGAACCTCCTGTGGGAGTTATCGAAACGATGCATAAACATTTGCTACTAATCATGTGCTGTTTCGTCATCGTATGCTGCTGTGTTTGGCATCACTGAGAAACACCGCGAAAGAATCGCGAAAAGGAGAAGAGCGGTTGCAACGCCGACATGTTGAATGAGACCAACCAGCATGAGACAACGAAGAAGAGGCGAGTAGTAGCAATGTTCACTCATGATATATGATGGTGCATATGGATGATCCCGCTGCTTCGTGGAAGATGAGCAGTGGATTATGTGTGCTGTAGTACGGCGCGTAATTGTACAGTGTCACGTTTGGTGCACGTCCTACGTAGACGTGGTCGATGACGCTGCCTCTTCTCGATGCGAACCATTGTCAACCGTACTCCGGCGGCGGCTGCACATGGCGGGCCGCGCAGGCCCTGCTTGAAGCGATCTTCGATTGCAAGAGAGTGCGCAGAGGGTTGATAGCGTCGTGGGCGCTGTGTTCCCGCCCCTAAGTTCGCGCTGGAGCGAGAGGCAGCAAGAAGATCAATTCACTTGCTGCTGCGGGCCCTATCTTGAAAGCGATCTTCTTACGTGATGAACGGACGGACCACGGACGCGTTTCGTCTTCGGGTAGGCAGAGAAATGCTCACGTAGTTAAAACACGTGGTCAGCCGCCAACACTCGCACTTGCTTGCCTGGCCACCACGTTACACGCGTAAAACACGGCGGTCAACGTCATATTAAAGCCACACACACACTAAAAACTAGGGAGGCTATCACAGGAGTGAAGCGGCCGATTTACTCTTCAAAGCGTTGTTTTATTCTTTCAAAACGTTGAGTGGAGTGAAATGCATTGTTCACTCCGTCAGCAAGGAGAGAGTGGAATGAGAGAGAGAGTGCTTTAGTAATTTAAATTGATGTATTTGACTGTAAAAAGCAGCATAAAATAATTCTGAAGGTCTTGCAGTAGGTTCTTATTCTTGCATGTAAAAACATTCAATCCTTTGCTCGTTCCCCGCTACAATCGGCATTATTTGAGCGATGTACATGCAGTTCCGGCTTTGTGCTATTGGCTAGTCGCTCATGGCACTTCCAGGCGACGAGCGACGAATTCTAGATTTCCAGAAACGAGCGATCTGTTCAAGCGATGGCCCGTTTTGTCGCTCGAAGCCGTCGCTCGTGTCCGTCCCGCAATAAATTCCTCTCATGGTGTTTAGCCAGAAGACTGAACTGTTTTTACGCATGTGTTGCAATGGTGTGATTATGCGTCTGATTTTGTGTCTCCTGTGGCGGTTTTCGCGCATGGTGCGATCCGGGAAGGGTTCTTATGTGCACGAACTCGGTGAATTGTCAAGCAGCGAGTTATGCATCGGCATCGAATATAGCAGTTGCTGCGTGGAACTACAATTGCGGGCGCGCTTTGCACCCGCGCATTGTTTTGTAGATGTCTGTGCATTTGCTAATATGAGTTGGGGTTGCAGATTTATGTCATATGAACAGCTAAATCACCCTTCCTCTGGGGGTTGCAAGCGTAATGTGTGCATCTTGCTACTGCATGGCAGATTATAATGTGTTTATCGCTGTTGTATTTTTATTTTTAGTGAAGAAATAAAGTATGAAAATAAAACGTTGCTTTATTTCCGTGCTACCAGTCGTCTGCCGTACGCCAAACAAAGCGTTAACTAATAACTACGGTTTAACTGCAATTTTTACATGTATTCTAGAATGTAAAATGCTAGATTTCAAGCTGCAGCAGTTGTCAAGTCTGACAAAAATTAACTTCATTGCACACTTCATAAACGAAAATAAGTTCACGCCTTTTAGTAAGCTTAGATGCAGGCCGCAGTGAACTATCTTGTTAGTATTGAAATGTGGGCAAGCTTGCATAACAAGCCTTCTTGCCCTTTCTTATAGGCACATCCATTCATATCCATAGAACTTGAGGACCATATGTTCATCCCTACTGAGCATCATATTTGCGGATATTTTCCTCAAATTACGGCTTCAGCAGTGGCACAACAAGAGATGGTGTGGGGGCACACTCGGCACGTGCTTAGGGTGTGTCAACTGGTGTTTTCGACACACCAGACAAAGGACAGACTTATGACATCTGATAATGACCAATATTCTACTTATTAGTAGGAGTACTTTAACGGTGATGCTGAACGAGGTTTAACTGTCAGTTATTTTTTAATGTAAAAATTTAGGTTAGTTTAGCAGTTGACTGTTGCATTCACTTAATTGTTTCGCACGCATTTGAGTAGGAAGAATAAGAGCTAAGGAGTTTCTTTTAGTGCCATGACCTTGACTGTCTTGATCTTGCTTTGCATCATGTCCTCGTGTTCACTTTTGTACACAATATTTTTTAAGGCACCCGCTTTATATAATGCAAAAACGCAGCTGCAACGGCAGAAGGATGTCAAAGAGCCAGCCGTGGGAGACCCCATGTAGTGCAGAGGAGCGCACGCCAAAAATCAAAATACGTTGCCATGCAATTTGGGCGAGAAAACTAGAATGTGGGTATGTTGGGTGTACCATTTGACTAAATGTCAACAAGACTTTCAAAATACAGTATGTCCCTCCAAGATGAAAATTCTCACATGCTCTATGCAGTCATGTTAAGCAGGGTGTGAGACCGGGCTAGTTGGCATTCCATGCTTAAGGGAAAAGCGTCACTTCAGCAGGAGCGGACACGGGACACAAGCGTCACTTCAGCTAGAGTGGACACGGGACAGAAAAGGCGACAAGGACAAGCGCTTGTCCTTGTCGCCTTTTGTGTCCCGTGTCCGCTCTTGCGCTAGTCACTTCAGTCATCTTAACATGGTATATTTATATAATGCCTCTGATGGGAAAGTCACAATGAAGTATGCTATCTGGAGACAAACACTAGGAGGAAGTGTCATTGAAAAGTTAGAAATGTGTTTAAGAAATGCTGACTAGTTTTTTGAGAAGTGACTGCTTTTTGTCTTGCCTTACAACATATATATCCATGTGATAAAGTATAGTGGTACAATGAAATTGCATATTTGCTTAGTGACATAATAGATACTTGCAATGAGCACGGTGCTTGTTTTCACTATAAAAAGCAACAGCTCATGCTTGGTTAGGTGCTTACATACATTTAACGGCTTTAATAGCTTGCATATAACAGCACGCGAATGCACTCGTGCAAATACAAGCCTCGGTCATTCTGTATTTTAAATGCTGGCATGAAGCAGACAGATTTTCATGTCTCGCCTTTTATCTATTTCTTACACATAATTTTAGAAGCATGGCCTCCTTTTGGTTCCAGAAACAGGAAGCACTGAGGAAGCATTGGCATTGTGGAACATTGTTGAAGCATGTTTAAGAAGTCATTATCGCTTACGTGCATGCTAACGAAACCAGTTTATTTGAACCGATCGTGCCTCCCGAAGCGAAAGCAAGAAGCAATTAAAGCCTCTAACTGTGTGCACGATTGTGCGCACCTTACGTCTTAGAATTCGGAGAGTCACTTGAAATTGGAAATATTTTAAATGCAAAATAGTGGTTTCTCCTGTCAAATAGTCTATAATAGCTTCTGTCAGGTATTTGATATTTTGATTAGGGTGACTCAATCTACTTGCCAACCAAGTATGCTAGTCGAGGTAGAAATGGGTTCAATGCAAAGAACTGACAGCATCTGAGTCGAACACTGGTTCATCAATTGCCGGATGCGAACACACAGTGCTAAGCAAAAGCCACTTAGTTTCATGGCATCTGTAGACAGAATTTTTATGAGGCAAAATAATGTTAAAGCATCTTTGCACATGGTAAATTTCTGAACTTATGATAGAGTGTACAGTGAGGCAATGTATTAATCTTCCCAGTCACATACGTACTTGTTTTGAGACGAAGATTCTGTGAAGTGTCATATTTCTTACTTTAGCGCATCTTGAACACTTCAGTAGGAAAAAAGCTTTGGTTTCAGGTATTTTGTTCATTGTGCAAGTATATGCAGTCGCATGCAAAATCCACGTGCGTAGAACGGATAAGTGCAACAGGATGGTGCCTTTCTCAATTCATTATTGGCTTCTTTGTTTGTCTTTTCCGTGCACGTCCCTGCCTGTACTCATGCTTTTATCGCCCCTGGTGCATCATATTCATCACATCTTATTTTTGGTTCCCATCTGAAGCCATGCTATGCTTAGTTAGATTGCATTTTCAACAAGTCACAATAATTGATCAGGTAATTATGCAAGCAGCTCCTCCGAAGCATAGCCTTCTTGCCTTAATGAGATTGAAAAGCTATCATAAATGACAAGGAATTTGATGCGCAAGATTTTAATGCCAGTGCTCTTTGGAGTTTTATACTCATTTGCTGCACACTAGTT
Organism: Dermacentor variabilis; assembly: GCF_050947875.1. Classification (NCBI taxonomy): domain Eukaryota; kingdom Metazoa; phylum Arthropoda; class Arachnida; order Ixodida; family Ixodidae; genus Dermacentor; species Dermacentor variabilis. The sequence continues at coordinate 176,122,045 of NC_134571.1, forward strand.
AATATTGTAAATTTATTTTTATTTATTTGTGAGAAAGTGTAGCGGATTGATTCCAACAGCACCAGGAAACTACTTTCGTGAGGAGGCCAACCGAATAGGAAATGTGATACGCCTCTGTTCCACTTTGACACAGGGCAGGCTATTGCTGCAGAACCACAAGACACACTTACAAACAATGGGGTGCAATCCATACATGAATAACTATGCGAAATGTAAGCAAAGCTAGCTAGACCTGCGGTCTCACATGAGAATATGCAACACATTTCTAAATGCACTGCGCTTTCAGTCACGAACATTCATACGCTGTACAGGACGTTATCAAATGAGCTGCTGTCTTAGAATATGGCACACATAAAAAGTTTCTTGCACAACTTATCTACATTACCAGCCCCATGCCAAGCAGCTCATCTGGTAACCTCTTCCACATAAGTGCATGCGTTTTGTGCCAGGAATGCGTTTGCTGACTAGTAATGTGGTGCATATTTCTCTTCGATCCTAGTGTCAATATTTTGTGAGTTTGCACACGTTTGTTGTATGTTTAACTTTCCGTTGTATCGTTTATTTTTAAGAAGGTGGAGCCAGACCATAATGAAGGATATGTCAACACTACAATACTGGTGAAAATTTAGAAAATGTACTTATGATTTATTACAAGATGTGTTCTAAAGTTCATGGGCATCATTGTAATGTGATTTTATGTGTTTTTCAGATGTTTCTGAAATTATTATTCCGTTTTCTTGTGACTGATTAATAAAGGTTTTGACACATTAAGAGAGAAAATGTTTCATTTAATTAACTCGGTGACTACAGATTACATCCCATTGACCAAGCATAAGTGCAGGAGCTGCTTATGAAAGAATAAAATGTTCCCCTCGTGTAAGTATTGAGAATCCCTTCTAACGTGAGCATGGATCTACATCGTGCTTTCACATTATTGGGAAGTGTACTAGCACTCTGTTAGGGGAAGTAGAAACACTCGGCTCGGAGAAGTAGAAGCACTCAATCTGGGGGAGTACTATTATCTCTGTGAGGAGAGTATTAGCACTCTACGGAAGAGTACTACCACTCCCTTGCGGTGGAGTAACAAAACTCTGTCAGGAGGAGTTATCCTACTCTGTCTCAAAAAAGGTCGATCTGTTCTCGAAAAGAGAGTGCAACATGGGACAAACAGATACTCCCTCAAAGAAATCTTTGTTTTTAGAATGTAGGCACGTAGCGCGTCCCTGTCAGCGGCAAGCGAACGTACAAGTTGGGAACTGGACAAGGAAGCGATGAGCAGGCACTCAGCTGTCTTTTTTTTTTCTTGCCGCGCGTGCGCAGTGCACACTCAATATTAGCGACTATCGTTAGAAGTGCTGCCCCCTCCGCAGAGACCTGGCCTCGCGCCCTAGACAAGACTGCTCACCTCTGTACAACCGAGTTGTTTTTCCGCTGTGTCAGACTGCGCGATCTTCGATATGGGCACCCGAAAGCAGTCAGAAAAGAAAAATTTTGGTTAGTTCACAAGCATACCTAAGCGCCTTAAAATTTGCAGCTCCGATCAATTCAGTGCTCCAAACCGTTACAGCGAAAGCTAGCAAAATGATACGCGCATCAGTACCCCGCGAGATGAGCAGGCTGACTGACCGCCGCAATAACAAGTACGCTCTACCTTAACTGCACGAAATACCGTGCCATAAGTAGATAGAATATAGATAGACCTCCGGAAATGTTCTACACATCAGAACCCTAGAAGTCAATGGTTTTTCAAATTTAATAAAAGCACATTTCAAATTTCAATACACCCACGCGCATTTCAAATGCCTCTTCAGCACTAATAGACCTGTTTCCCTTAGAACGACAGACAGCTGAGCTAGTTTGTAAGGATTCATTATGCAAAAAAGAGGTGAGGCGTGCAGACAGGACACAAGAGCAGAGAAGTCGACAACATGAACGCCGTATTCGTGTTGTCCACTTCTCTACCCTTTAGCAGGGAAGAAGTTTGGGTGTGTTGGTGGGATACATTCAGACTAGGATACATAGCGCAAAAATTTTGACACAGGGACAAGCAGAACACAGTACGAGCGCTATGCACGCCTCACCTCTTTTTTGCACAATGGACGTGTTTAATTATTACTAAGATTGACTATTCATGTCTCTTGTCAGGGTTAGTAACCGCCTAGATCAGTGACCACCTCCCTATATTTTTACTAAGCTCAAGAACTGTACACCAGACACATCACTTGAACTGACAGTTACCGTAAGAGATATTACCATGAGAAGCTTGGGCAATTTTCGCAATCAGCTATAAATGGCTGACCGCTTAAATGTTTATCGTATCAATGAACCTGAACTTCCCTACGATTATTTTTAGACACATTTAGTGGTATTTGTGATCAATGCTTCCCACTCAGCACTTTGAAGCGTTCACTTAAGAGCAAAAAACCAGGGATAATGATGAAATGTCTAAAAGAAATACGCAAGCGAAAAAATTATGGAAAATTTTCAGAAACGGCAAGTGTAAGCTTGCCTTGAAAACCTGCAAATTTCAACGAAACAAGGTCACCCGCCTTTTACGACATGAGAAAAAGTGCTATTTGCAGAATTCATTCAACTCTGAGGTAATTAAAGAAAGTCATCTGGCTTGGAAGCGAATAAATGAGTTCCTAAGCCGTCAAGTGAATTACGAAAACAATCTGAAGGAACGTTGCATTGATCGTAGAATAATTTCAAACGAGGATGTCGCAAATTCTGTCGATGACCATTTTTGTCTATAACAAGTAACAAGAATGACCCAAATAGTTTACAGTACATGGGCGACAGGCAGAAAGAAAGTGCCTTTCTCGCCCCTACAACCACGGATGAAAGTTGGAATTTTTTAATCTATAAAGAACAGTGGTTGCTCTGAAGCTCATGGATTACAAGTCAGACCTGTCAGATACGTTTTAGAGATAGTCGCCCCTGTCTTGCAATACGTTTTTAACCTTATATTCACCAATGGCGTCTTTCCTAAAAAACTGCAGACCGCGAAAGTAATTGCATTGAATAAAGGTGGAGACAGGAATGTTTTCTCCAACTACAGGCCTATATTGGTACTCCCTGTCTCCTCTAAAGGCCCAGAAAAATTTATTCATGTCCGAATCGTCTTATTCCTTAGTAAACACAGCACAATAACAACAGGTCAGTACATCTTCATGAAAGGTCTTTTGACCGAACACGTTCTCTTAGCGCAAAGAGAAATGATACTAGAAGAATTTGAGGAACAAATGTGTGCATTAGGCGCTTGTATCGATTATTGCAAGGTTTTTGACCGGATAACACCGGACTTTACTACAGGAAAACGAATCATTATGGTTTCCGCGGCGTAATTCTGGATTTAATCAAATCTTACCTAAAGTACAGAAAGCAGGACGTAATCATTAATAACCATGCCTCAAATTTAAGATCTATAGCATCTGGAGTGCCACAGGGAAGCATCCTTGGATCATTGTTATTCTGTATATACAGTAATGATGTCGTTACTGTTTACAGGTCTGCTATTTTCATTGTCTATGCTGAAGATACGCCCACATTAATCACTGCACGAGATCACAACGATGCTGTTATGAAAGCATATATCACGCTAATGAAGCTGCCAACTTTTTACACTGCAAATTCCCTTATTGTGAATGCAACTAAAACAACAGCTGCTCTTTTCCGACCAAAAAACTACAAAAATTATTTCCAATGTGAATTGCAACTTGAAAATTTGTCATAGAAATAGTGTCTGCTATTAAATGTTTGGGAATATTCGTTGAACAGCACATGTCTTGGGATCTCCAAGCAGATACAATAGGTGGTAAAATACCCAGAGTATCAGGAGTGCTTTCTAAACTGAGACATTGCCTCCCTAAACGCAAAAAATGCTTGTTTATAGCTCCCTCGTTATGTCAATAGCCAGTCATTAGTATTTAGTCTGGCTTTATCAAATGTTAGTCAATTACACATAATACATAACAAGGCTGTTCGAGCGATAATTAATGTCCCATGTCTGACTCATTTCGAACCACTGTTCAGGGAAGTGAAATCATTGCCACTGCGTGAATTTTATCAGTGAACTCTAAGAAATTCAGCACTATGCGTTGGCAGGCCGGTTGGTACGAATCCATAATTACTTTGTTTAGTGCAAAACAACGGACACAAGAAAGGCGACCAGGACAAGGCGTTAGTCTCAACTCACATCATTTTAGCGCTTTGTCCTGTGGTCTTTCTTGTGTCCGTTGTTTTGCGCTAACCAAAGTAATTATGAACTCTAAGAAAGCGCTATCAGATACAGATTTGGAAAAAGAATGACTTTCTTGAGAGCATATCGTGTCTCACACCAAGCTGAAATCTTCGAGACACTCGCTTTCATGAGATTTGGGTCATTCCACGCAATCGCCCAAAATATTGTAATCAGATGCTGCGTTTCCAACCCCCGAACTTGCTTAATAAATGAATGCGCATATATATTTGTCGTCCTGCATTTCATACGTATTTTCTATTTCTACACACGTTAATATTTATATATTTATTGGCTGTTTGTTTAGGTGTTCCCTCTTGTAATAATGATATTGCTTTTTATCAGATTATTCTAAGTGTGTATCTTTATTATCTCTTGTGTTCTTCGATTTCACACTCTTGTATGCAATCTTTATTTGCACTGCTGTCAAGTAGACGGTCAGTGGACGTAGTCAAGCTTGAGAATTTTTGTCCGCAGCATCATTGTCTGTAGATGTTGATGTTGAAATAAACCGAACTTGAATTTTAAGACCACTTGCTGATCATGACAAACACCGTAGTGGGGGACTCCGGAAATTTGGACCACCTGGGTTTCCTTAACGTGCACCTAGTGTTATCGCATAATTCCCCATGTTTAAATAACACAATAGAAATTTCGTCATCAGCAAAGATACTGGGTGTTGTGTTTAACAAGTGCATGTCCTGGAAACACCACACATATTACATAAGAAATATACTTAACGAAACCGTAGGTAGCATGCGAAACTATCGGCGCATACTGCCAGAGTGGCGAATCCTAATTTTACATAACGCTCACTCCTCTCCTCATCTGCGTTATGGTCGTCTAGTATAGGCTACTGGCACCAAAAAATATTTGCAAAACTTAATCATATTGCAAAAAAAATGGCTTGCGTTGCAGTGCACGTTTGTCGTACAATGCGCACACGTCCGAATTTTATTTGCCAAATTTAACCCCATACAATCTTATACGAATATTGTCTTTTGACAGCTTTTAGGTCCGAATTAATTCGAAAAGGCCGCCACATTTGCAATTCAGCAAATTTAACCCTTAAAGTCTCCTCGGTCTTAACAAGACATACGAATCATTGGTATATCTCCATGCCGTGAACCAATTATGGACTGTTACTATTACAGCATTGCTTTCCGACCACACTAAATGAGTTTGCGCAAGCAGATGAAAGCTTACGCAAGTTAACGAAAAATGCTGCTTTAGCTATGATATCAAGAATGATTTCCTACTTCGAAACGCGCAAACTGTTTTGAATTATTCGGTGTGAGCCCGTTTCCTTCGCTGCCTTTGTAACCAGGGGATGGCGGGGCTATTCAGGCTGATAAAATGCAGTTTTTCCCGCTCTCCTAACCATTTAAGTACATTATGTACTGACTTGCCCATCTGGTAAATAAAGCAGTCTCAAAAAATATTCGAGGCGAAATACTATGCGCAATAAACGCAGCTACCGATGCATGTAAAGCCGCATGCCTGCGTCGGGGACTTTCACGGCGAACTTTCGCATACTTTCGCAGGCTGGTTGCGTTGTGAATTATCGCACATCCTTCGTTTCCTGTGCCGTAGGCGTAGTATATTGATTTCGTCTCCCTTGCGGAAAAGCCTACATTGGCCGACGGGCAAATGCATCAATGAACACCTTCGTGAGCACAATAATACTTTAAAAGGAACGCCCACCTCTCATCTTTCAGCGCCTTGTGGATCTTGGGCGTGCAAACCTGTTTTCCAAAATCTGACAAAACCATCAGGCACAAAGAAAGAAGGGCTCGTGAACTTCCTGAAACCTTCCGTGCAGAAAGGTCGAGTGGCGATTGTGTCTCGGCCAGCATCCGTCATTTCGCTAGATAGCGAAACGCACTTGCTCAGTGTCTTTTTCCAGGTCACCTAGATTTCCTGCGCACCCGGGTAGTTGTTTTCTTCGTGTTTTATTTTTCGAGCATCTTGTTCAATAAATTTAATTTGTTAGACAGCACTCGTCCTGCGTTCTAACTCTGTGTCTTCCGTTGTTTTAGCGCCGATTCATAAGTATGCTTTCTTAAGTTTTACGCATGTGCAATGCAAGGCGTTCGGGATCACTGTGCCCGTTATTACTTTCCAGCATAAGGAGAGCATCGAGCAACGTAGTCTTGTCTTGGCCGCATACATCCCAGTTAACGATAACTTGCTGGTTTTTGTATTTTTAGCAAAGCTGGCACTCGAAGAGAGCCAAAAAACATAACGCGGTGAACTGTGCAGCTGGTCTTAATTCTGTTTCGGACTATGAAATGCTATTTTATCTCCTTTTTTGTATTTCAGCCAAGGCTGTTTTTAGTTTATGTTCTATCCGCTTTGCTTTACTGCAGTCCCTCGCCGGGACAGCGTGGCCTACATGATCAAACTGTACAACATGGAATGATGTGCAACAGACTAAAAATTACTACAGCGTTGCAGATGGGATCAATAAATGAGCAGAAAAGAACACGCGAATGACAGCACACACAAATATGAAAAGAAAATCGCCCCAGAGCAAGAAACGTATGCGATCACCAGATACAAGGAAAGAGACACCGTTTGCTATAAGGAACGGTTAATATACGATTGTCTTAAAAATATTAGATCCATAAAAAAGACGGCTTCAAATTTATGTTTATTCGCGTTACTGGTGAACAACATGCCAAACTTTTTTTTTTGTCGCTATGTAAAACGCGGTTCACCAGCAACTGTATCGCAGCCGCGTATTCCTTTAAAGCTGGCATTCCTTTACAGCAAGTTAACCAACTTTACTAACTTCGACAACACGTTGTGGTTTGAGTGGTGCAGATTGTGTTGGGAGCAAGCAAATTCATGAGAATTCCTGCCTTCAAGTAGATGACGGACAGCAGCTGCGGGAAGAGGATGACGTAGACGAGATCCGAGGACAGGTACCACAGCGCGTACACCGAGTTCGCCGTGAGCGCAATGTAGGTGGCTAGTGCGCCCACCGCCACGATGGCTAAGCGCATCACCCAAATCACCTCGCTGTCCGAAGCCTGCAAGGGAACACCCAATTAGGTATGCCACACGTACAGCCTTCACCCGTAACGTCATCGACAAATCTGTTGACAGGTAGCGCGACCGATTGTGTGACGAAAAAAGGAAGCCACACCGGCGAAACTAAGCCATAGTTGAGTAATGTGGTTTACTGTCACAAAGCAAAACAGAAGGTATTAGAGACGACATATCCTATTTTGTTAGCTCCTTGAATAAAATGAGCTGTCTTCACGGACGTCTGCATCCTTCGCTTTACAGGGGGATAAGTACGTTCTGAGGTAGCCGATCAGAGTTCATAAAGGTAAAACCATAGATATCGCAGGTAATAACTAAGGTTGCGTGGTTTCGGTATATACCAGTAGACACCGAAAAAAAAACCCCAGAGGTGGTTTTCTCTGAAACCGCAAAACCTGAAAAACCAGAAAATTAAGCTGTTCTTCAAATAGAAAAGGTGGGCAGACATCGCTCAATTGCACTATCTATGTTGACACCACGATTCATTCAGACACGTGTTTCGTTCACTACTCTTGCGTAACTTGGATTCACTTCTTTCCAGTTCTCTTTCGTTCCTTTTGGAAAAGCTACAACAAGCGTGTATATATTTATATATATATATATATATATATATATATATATATATATATATAGATATATATATATATATATATATATATATATATATATATATTTTTTTTTTTTTTTTCAGGAACTTTTTAGACTAATGTCTGTATCAAGTACCATCTGCTGTGGTTTGCCTTGCCAGGTTAAGGAGAGCACGTCGCAAAGAATGGCCAGTCTTTTCCAAAGCTTCCTTTGATTTTCTTGGCTTCTCGGTGTCAAACGCAAAAGCATGAAGTGCGATTTCTGGACAGTGTTTTCTTAGTCATAAGGAGCGTGCTGCGATGGATGACAAATCTGTCGCTATGTACATGGACCTTTTTTTCAGTAACATTAATAATAACCTCATTAGTATAACGTCGCTTTCTTATTTTCACTCGTTGATGCAGTAGTTATGTGTGTAGGGTGCTTGGTATGCATTCAATAAAGTTGTGTAATGTCAGGCGAGAAATATTTTCTCGAGTAATTAAACATTCGCTTTACAAGGCAAGCCCCGATAAACGCCGTTTCTCTCCGGCATTCAAATTAGACAGCGAAAAACACTGGTTCAAAGGAACAAATATAAACACCGATAAAAAAAAACACGAATTCGAAGAAACATAGGGCCGATAACATGGAAGCCTAGTAATAACCTACGTGATTTATCCAACTTTCGCATGCGGACTAATCCTGCCTAGGCGCACAAACCTGCAGCGACACTCCTGAGCAAATTCATTGGGCTCACCTCCTACACTGAGTTACTGTCCGCTCGCGGTCTATCCACCGTGCCGGCCCCGGGTTTATGGGTTGCCTACCCTGGCAGCTTCAAGATAGGCGGAGAATGCTTGTCTACTGAGCGTTTTAGACGAGCGGAGGCTTAAAAAATTAATCGGAAGCTCTCCGTACGTTTCCACTTATAGACCGTGTGTTTGTTTCGGGACAGTAGACTATTTAATGAATGCCGCAGTCTCCACTGGCACATGTCGTCTTACCTGAAAAAAGGAAGTGCACTTGTGGAATGTCAGTATAAGTCCATAATAACGATGGCGCTGACCTTGTCCTTGGGGAGAATCTCTATGTGGTCGTGCCTAGCTTCAGGCCTACTTTCCAGGATGCCACACCTAAATACCGCCTTCGATAGCGTTGTAAGCGTGTATGCTTTACTTTCACCATACCACCGCGTATTCATAACGGATGAATACAGAGCAACGAGAAGGCACAAAGCGATGACACTCAAAAAGCCTGCGTTTAGTTTTACGCATATATAACCGTAAGATCAGGGCACCGAGCGCGCGCCAAGATACACGTGCTTGGTGCACGTGTACGTGTTTCAACAAAACGCTAATAAATACCTCAAAACAACACGGCGCCAAAGGTTAAAAAAAACATTCTGAATAGTCACAAATTTCGCCCTCCTGCATGCAGTGTTTCAATGGTTCGGTCAAGCGAGCTCCTTCTTCAGTCGATGGCGTATTATTGCACGTATCAGCCAGCCTATGACTAAATCCGCCGTTTGCAAAGTTGGCATTAAACTTGAGTTCCGGTGAATTTTATGCACTGTTGAATTCTGCTATGAAAACAAAGACAGCGATTGAAGACACCGCACAAATTTTTCCTATGTTGCTGGAGCTTCCTAATTAAAGTTCCGCCCGGATACTGTGCATTCTGTCTCAAGATAATGAAAGGAAATTCGCAACACCCTTACAGGCCTCGGACCACTATATTAGGTTGGATTTTCATCATATTGGCTCTGTAGTGTACTTTGTACAAGCTGGAGACTCCTGTTGTTGCCATGAAGTCGACACATATAAGATACTTCTACCATTTATTTAAGCTGTGTCAAAACTAATGTGGCTACCACATCATAGCAAGACAACTGTTCGCTTACTCTTTTCATCAGCTTAGCAGAGTAGAAATTACGGTGGGCGTGTTTCAAGAAACTAATAAAATTTCGGTCCCTACCCTTCACGGGAACAAGGTGTTAAGGGAGCGGTCAGTTTGTGCAAGCAAGTTTATCGAATCGCGTACGGTAACACGACTTATTTAGAGCAACCACCTGTTTGCAGTCTATATTCTTAAGACAATCAACAAAAGTTGACAGGAAGGAATAGTCACACGTAACATTGCGAGCAGAACCTGCAGCTGCTTAATTAGGGGCAATGGCCAGGGGGTGGCACACTTGACACGTGCCTCCCCTCCCCCCCCTCCGTCAGTTTACGGCTTTAGTATGCGGCCTTTCGCAGCCCCTCCACATCTTCTCCTTCTCCCAGTCCCTGGTCAAGCGGGTGCTCGCCATTCCTCGGAAAAAAAATTCTGCCTACTCCTCTTATCAAGTAATTAGTCAATTCCACTACACTAATTAGGGGGGGGGCAAATCGAGAAATATAATAGGGGCAACATTAGGCCGTGAACGACGGGGTACAAGCTTGCTAACGCCATATTTTATTCCTTTCTGCGTTCATATTATTTTTTTGCATCGCCATTATTTTTCGCTACAGTTGTTACTCACACTAATTGTCAAGTGTCAGTGTTTCCCGTCATCATGTAAAAAAGGATGGGGGTGCCCCCTTCTTTATAGCGGCGACAACCTTTCTCCTACCGGAACAGAGCATCATCATCATCACCATCATCATCAGCCTCGTTACGCCCACTGCAGGGCAAAGGCATCTCTCATACTTCTTCAACTACCCCGGTCATGTACTAATTGTGGCCACGTTGTCTTTGCAAACTTCTTAACCTCATCCGCCCACATTACTCTCTGCCGTCCCCTGCTATGCTTCCCTTCCCTTGGAATCCAATCCGTAACGCTTCATGACCATCGGTTATCTTCGCTCCTCATTACATGTACTGCCCATGCCCCCCCCCCCCCCCCATTTCTTTTTCTTGCTTTCAGCTAAGATGTCATTAATTCGCGTTTGTTCCCTCACCCAATCTGCTCTTTTCTTATCCCTTAACGTTACACCGATCATTCTTCTTTCCAAAGCTCGTTGCGTCGTCCTCAATTTAAATAGGACCTTTTCGTAAGCCTCCAGGTTTCTGCCCCGTTCGTGAGTACTCGTAAGACACAGCTGTTATGCACTTTTCTATTGAGGGATAATAGCAACCTGCTGTTCATGATCTGAGAATGCCTGCCAAATGCACCCCAGCTCAGAGTATATAGTAATAACAGAGTATGTAGTAATGTAAACTACCATGGCGATCGTACAACAATCCCAATTATATTTGAAGTCACAATGCTGCTACGCTTGGCGACCCGTGCGTCAGTCAACCGTCACAGCTATTAGTGTGAAAGATGCATCCCAGCATTCGAGAAATTCTGGAGCGTTCGTAGGGCGGCATGACAGAATGAGCACGGGAATGCGTTTTGGTATCTTTAATGTGTGAAAGTTCGCAGATTTTTTTTTTTCAGCTCGTCTTGATGGCTTATGAGAAAGCGTCAAAGAAAGAAACACTACTAAAACAAGTGCAGTTTAATATATCTTGTGTTTATCTTAAGACCCCGCTGCTTTTAGCATCTGCTGTAAAATTAACATGTGCAAGTGTTCCAGTTGAAACATTGAAAACGCCTACATCTAGCCGTCTTTTCACGGTGCCATTGGGTTACCCTATGGCAGATTATCGCCTTTCGCTTTTAAAGATGGTAATATCTGCATAGGCAAATTTATCAAAAGGTAAGTATTTTTTTAATGCACTTCACGTGAAATAACTGAGTAAGTTCCGTGCCTGCCGTATTTTAAGAGGAATGACTAGAAATACATATTTTTGTGTCATATAGCTCAGTCAAAAAAAAAAAGAAAATCGAAACCTTTATCTACTATATTACCACATGTGCTATAAAAAGTCGCAGATAAAAAAGAAACGTTGTCATAAATTTTGAATCAACAGAATTATTTAACGTTTCACGTAAGGCGCATAACTTTAAGCTTCGATCGTTTCCTCTTTACCATATATGGAAATGCAATAGCCCAATGCGCTGAGTGCTGCGCAGTTTAGTTGTCAGGCTGGCTTCTGGCATGTTATCAGGCATTTAATTGCTATTTCCCCATCCCCGTTCATGCAAACACTATTTATAGATCGTATGTCTGTCTGAACAAATAAAAGTCGTTCTCGTTCATGGATATTTAAAAACTGACATTGCCATCCCGTTAACAGAAAGCTTTCGCTGCCGTACTACAATGCAGGCAACTAACCCGTTGCAGTTCACCATGCGTGCTGGTAACAAGTATTCGCTTTTCGCAAAGAAATCTAGCAATTATCTTCTGGTGCAGCTGCCGAGCCCCCGGTGCTGTGTCGGTATTGCTGTCGAGTGTGTTTTTGCCGTTCGCTCTTTGCTTCCCTTCTCAGGCTAGATCAAGTCCACCCCGAGTCCCGAGAGAGCGGACCTTCTACTAATAGAACTGCAAAAAGTAACAGCCGACCAAAAGGAAACAATTACAGCAATAAAAGGCATTAGGAGCCATCTGGTAGCGACGAATAAATTGGTGCCGGATTCGAAGTAACAAATGACAGTAGTCGAACATATTTACCCTAGCATTATTCCGTTACGAAATGAAATCCACCCCGAAAAATGGAAGCTACTAAAATTACTGACATGGCCACTTGCTTGGAACGGCGTATTGATGGCGCTGAAACCGAACCCGTAGGAAACGATATATTCTTTTACGGCCGTCCCAATACTAATCGCTCGGAGACATTTGCCCAACCTGACGAAGACGTAACTTCACTTTATTGAAATTTAGACAATATACAGTTGTCCGGGTGAAGAGCGCTAAAGGTGACACACGTGGTCACCTGACTAGGCCCTAGACACCCTGAATTCACGCAGGCACAGTTTCGACATGGTAAGTTGCGAAGTACAATTTTTTACAGGAATTTTTTTTCCAGGCAGATTATAACAATTCACATACAGCAATATACATACACTGTACATTCAAATCAATCTAATTAATTATGTATAATACCTACAAGCATGTTCACTTGACCAAGAAAAGAAAAAAACGAAGCAAGAAATCCTAACTGGATCTCCTATACGGCAATAAAAAAAAAATGTTCACATGACAAATGTGTTCACTTGACAAAAAAGAACAAAGGAAACAAATTTCTAACTGATTTATACACGATTTAAGAAAAATTTCTTTGCCTGGTTTCGGAAAGCAGGCAAAGAGGAACAGTTTTTCATGAAGTCTATCAGAGCAGGATAAAGGTTTAACAGATTAGGAATTTGTTAATTTAACAATTGCGTCCCGTAATTCGTCCTGCATTTAAACTTGATGAAGTTGGTTCTAAACTCGTAGTGGGATTCATGTTTGGTATACCTCAAAAAGAAGAGTTTTGAATGGATTTTGAAATCTGAATATGCAAGCTCTGATAGTCGCAGTTTGTATAGTGATTCAATGTCCAGGATGCGATTCTGCGAAAAATATACAGATGCTGATTCACGTTGTGGTAAATTTTCAATAAAGCGCACACTTTTTTTCGGTAATCGATAGAGGCTTTCCATGTTAGACCTAGTAGTGGTGCCCCAGACAAGCAGGCAGTAATGCAGTCGCGAATGAACGGTATTAAAATACAGTTGACGTCGTATATAACGAGGCAACAATAAGCGAAACTTATTAAGCATACCAATACAGTGTGCAATATTACGCTTAATATAGTGAATATGGCAAGACCAACGAAGGCTTTCATGAAACTGAACACCTAAAAATTTATTTGTGCTACCTTCTTTAGCGGTTGCGACTCGAATGCCACATCATTATTAATATAAACAGGTCTGTTAACAGGGTTAAAAACAATGTACTTAGTTTTGTCTACATTTAATGAGAGTTGATTTGTAACAAGCCAGTCAGATAGATTCTTAAGCCATAAGTTTACACGCGGAATTAAGGAACCTAGATTTTCACCAGAAAAAAATACACTTGTGTCGGCAGCGTAAAGGATAATAGAAGGGGTTTGTGGGATAGATACCATGTCATTGATGTATAAAAGAAACAGAGTAGGTCCTAGGATTGACCCCTGAGGAACCCCAAATTTTATTAGCTCAGAATTAGACGTAGCATTATTACTAACAACATACTGGGAACGACCGGAAAGGTAGTTTTGCAATAACTTAAGTAAAGTGCCTCGTATTCCATAATACGGTAGTTTGCTAAGAAGTATATTATGTTATTATATTTAATATTATATTTATATATGTTATTATATATTATATTATATTATGTTATTATATGTTATTATATGTTAATATATATTATATTATTATAGCTGTGCTTTCAGCACCTTGGTATTGGCACACACACACACACACAAATTGAACCAGTACACCATCCAGAAAGGGACACCGCTGGGAACCGCCGCCCTATAATGATCATACTTACACACTTGAAGACAAAAGGGACCGTCTTATCTAATGGCCGTATGTTTAAAGGTACGGATCGCAGTGTCGGCGAAGATCTTTTTCTGAGGCTGTGCAGCATCTCCGCAGGCAATTTGTCGCTTTTGCAGAAGCACGATCTGCTTCCTTTTCATTGCATTAGAAAACGCTGTACACACGTACTTGGCGCAGCAACCACAGACCTTAAAGAATGGCATAGCAATCACATTATCATAGGAATCCAATAAAAACAACTCGCCTTTCTACTCCGCGTAATAATCTGTCCTTGTCAAAAATTTTCACAACATACGTAGCTTTCTCATTTTCACTACCATAGGTAGCGTTCTACCATCTACCAGAACGTGTCAAACTTTAACTCATCATCTGCCAGTAACTAATGTGGTTTACAAACTAAATAATCGACGCGGACGTTCTCAGCGATCGGCCCAATTTTGATGTTTATCGATGCGATCAGAGAGGCGCACGTGGCGGGGGGTTTTTGGTTGCCGTGAACCAACAAATGTACACGCGACTTAATATTGACAGCAACCTGGAAACACTGTGGTGAAAATGTCCGTGTGCTCCGCGAACAGTACTGCTGGGTGTCACCATGAACCGGACTTTTGTAATCTCTCAAACAACATAATAAATGAAATTACTTCAGTCAACACCAATGCTATTACCCTCCTTTTTGGGAAATTTTTTTCACCAAGACCTGGCAGACATTTCTGCTTCTAATCCCAGAAAATTATGTCAGGAGATAGACCCTAATAAAGTGCGCATCATTACTCTTATTAATGATCTGGTTGAATCGGTGAATGGTTTAAGCTACGCTAACCTGTTCACCAACGCGCATTCATCATCAGTGTTCACTAGTGAAATGGGGATGCTTCCTTTACCGCTAACCACAAATATACAGTGCAACATGTCAGCTATCGCATTCACAACAGGTGGCATTTTATCTGTAAGAGGAACTATTATCTTCATTAGCTGGCATCGATGACACTACCTATAAACTACTAAAAATCACGAAACATATTTTTACAGCGTATCTGCATTAATTATTTGCAGAGTCGCTTTACACAGGCCCCGTGCCTGAGGAGTGGAAGATAGGGATGGTTATTTCAATCAACAAATCAGGTAACGGAAATTCTCCCCTAAATTAGCACATCATCTCATAGAGAAATATTCTCTGCAAGATCACGGAGCACGTAGTGTACTCTCATAATAGTAACTTTCCAGGCGCTAAAAACTTTTTCATCCTTTGCAGCACGGGTTCTGCAGGGGCCGGATTTTATTGGTTCACATCATTACCCGTATTTAAATTATTAAGAATAAAAATAAGCGAAAAAGGTCTATACAAGCTATTTGCATGGATATTACACATAAGCATGTTTATGCCTGTTCAGGGTACAGACATAAACTTGACGTAAGTTCAGCCAAACTTTTAAAAAATATGCATATGCCACATAGCTGAATCGAACCAAGGTTGTGTTGTTTGCCGTCGCTTGGATATACTTAGATTATTTTTCGCATTGCACCAAACTGAATAATTACTACTAATAAATAAATAATCTCTTAAAATATTATAATGAGATGAAAGGCGTCAAGTAGAAAATTATAGAGCAACACCAAAAACTCCTGATACAGCTTTCTGTTGCTCAAAATGTGCTGCATAAAAGTGTTTTTCCGAGCGTGAAAGAAAGACCGCTAATGCAGGTAATGTGCCTCGAGGGCCCGGTCGTGTGCAATTTTGCATATGTTCGCGGGCTTTCTTTCACGCTCAGAAAAACTTTTATGCAGCACGTATTGAGCAACATAAAGTTGTTTCTGGAGCTTTTGGTGTTGCTCTACAATGTTCTGCTTCACGTTTTTCATCTGATTATAATAATTGAGCAGGCAATGTATATATTAAGACTAATAATCTAAGTATCTCCAAGCGACGGCAAACAACTTACTTTGGTTCGATTCAGCTACGTGGCATATGCATATTTTTTAAAGTTTGGCGCAAGTTACTTGAAGTTGATGTCTGTACCCTGAAGGGGGAGGCATAAACATGCTTATGTGTATTATCCACGCAAAGAACTTGTATAGACGTTTCTCGCGGAGCCGTTTCCTCTAGAGTAACGAGATGGCCCTTGCGGCGACGCACTGCACGTTGCTTCAGCGAATATTACGAACACGAAACCATAATCGGTTCTGGCCTGCTACAGTGTGATTAGCTGTCAGCAGTGCAACTGAGTGTTTGTTGGCACACTGTACTCCCGTCATACTGTAAAATATGAGGGGTTGAGGCGTATGCAGTAGTTTGCTGCAAACATGGTGACTTGCGTATTAAAGGACGGAATGAAGCTGTGTGGCCCAGTTCACGTAAGCTCACATATGCCTGTGTGCCCGGCCCCTCTCAATGCACGGCTTTTCTCCAGAAAAAGAAAAGGATTCATTCGTCAGTGTTGTATGGCTAACTGCCAAAGAAAGGACTTCAACCCCGGAACATCACCAGCAGCCAATACTTACACAGGGAAAATTGAGTACAGCGCCGCTTCCTGACAGTCTCGCACGTTATCTTCACACAACCACCTCGACTGACACCCAAAACTTACGCCACTCCATCGCCAACGTATCAAGATTAAGTGAACGGACCCGCTGTTGAACAAATGTGCCGAAGCAACGGTGACGGCCACTACAGCGACCGCACACGAATGAACGAAGCTGAACGTTTTGTGTTGGTCAACCGAGTAAGCGAGTGACTAGCGATAATACGCCTTTTCTACAAGTTATTAAAAATTACGGAACATCTACTTTGCAATCGTTGTGTGCCACAAACTCAAACCTATGGCATCTAAGCACGGCCGCGAGCGATTAGGCAGAAAATAAACAATCCGATAGCGACAGCACCGAGGGACCTTACTGAGTCAGAAACATGAGAAGCTGTTGGTTCATTATGTTTGTCAAATAAAGATCAAAGAGCAACAGACACTGGCCGCCCTTTTAGTACAAGCACCGCATACGCTACTTGCGTCGTTTCAACCAGGCGAAATAGGCTTCGAGATTGCTTACATGCCCCCTGCAAATGCGCCCAAACTTGGTGTCGTCAAACTAGTGACCGTCTATAATATCCAACGAAACATAGCTTTTCTGAGCCGCAAGGGCGTAATGAACATTTGTAAACACGGAGGCAACCGAAGCAAGGAATTGACTCGTTACCACGGATCAAAAATGGCGGCGCCCAGAGGATTGGCGCGAAAAGGGTCTATAACCAAAACATCCGATAAACAGTAACTCAAATAAAAAATATTAAGCAAAATTGAGTATAAGCATGAATGAGTGCATGTTGCAATGGTTATGTAGTAAGCCGCTGATTGTCGGTAAAGAGCGCGCGCAGCCTGCAGCATCTGACCTGCTGTCTCAAGGTGAGCCTGTAGATGTTCCAGGCAAACATGGATGCCGCACTGAGGATGGACGAGTCCGACGAGGACATGACCGCCGCCGAGACGGCGCCCAGCCCCATGGCAGACACGAAGCCCGGCGTGAGATACTGCAGCACCAGCGGCAGCGTCAGCGAGGCTGCGTCTCCCACGAGCGGCACAGGCTTTGTGTAGCCCGCCGCTGTGAAATCTGCATGCAGCATTTTTTTAATGCGTGAGTTTCCCATGTATGACTAATATGACTTCGCTGGTGCAGAGCTGGAATGACGCACGAGAAAAATGCGCGCATACAACGTCGATGAACTTGGCGTTCCGCTTCTTTGGTCTAGTTCCGAAAATTGAGCCTCGAGAAAACTGTTTCCTCACGTTCTGACGTTTCCTGAATGAGTTTTCATACATTTCAATAAACACTTGATTGAGCAGCGAATAAAACTTACATTGAAAAATTTTCAGTTCCCAATTACCAGTGCGCCCCTAGAAAGAACTCGCTTACTTCGATACAAAGTCCTCCATGGTAAAATGTATTAAATATGCCAAGTAGACTCGGCACGTTATAGTGGTGAAGGTTTATTGCATGATTCTCGCTGTAATATTGTTAATAGTAAGCCTTATAGAAGAAACAAGCGTGTTCATTATTAACTGTTCTCATTTGTGTCTGTTTTTCGAGGCGCAATAAAGATAAACATCCAAAGAACAATACAATTTGAGATTTGATTTTTTAGAGGGAGCCGGGCATCATTGTAATGAGCGCACGGTGGTGCTTGCACCTGTGGAAGTCCCTCAGAGTAAAGTTTGTGAAGCATTACACACATGACAGCGCTTGCCGAGTGTCTGCAACATTGTCCACGTACGAACATTATTAGAATTGCCTAAAGAAACGTCGGACGCACACGCAGATGTTTATTAAAGATATCGTCGACGTATCCAGTTGATCTTAAACATACGGTGGGTCTATCAGGCGGAAGCGCTTCCGCAAAGTTATATCTCATGAAATTTCGCAACACTTTCAGACTACAGTGGTTAGAATACGTACGGATCTGTTCGTCTTACACGTATACCTTACCGCCGTCATAAGCGCTAATTGGTATTCTACGCAAACAAGAGGGGAATATAAGGGCCGCAGCTCATTTCAATGGAAATCAGTGCAAGCGCGGCTGAGGGCTCGCTATTTCATTTACTGCACCTTAGGGGTTCGAAGGCGTCAAGTAAGAGGTGCGTATATGAAATTTCCAAATTCAATTCAATAAAACGCAACTGGTAAAAAAGAAAGAGCAAACAAAAGTAGCTTACGGTAGTACGAATGCAAGTAAATTACACGCTATGGTGGCTGTATTTCCTAAAAGGGGGAGCGCAGAAACGTTGAGGAAGAAAGGAGACCTGGAGAGGATAGATGCAGTGAGCGTCTATCCTGTCCAGGTCTCCGTTTTTCTTGAACACTTCTGGTCTCCCCTTTGCGAAAATTATCTCAAACGAACATGCCGAACAGCTTACTATGCTATGGCTGTATTTCGTCTGAGAGCAAGTGCCGGATTAGTTGTTCGTGAAATTTTCCTTTATATGAGCATGAATCTATCCTGCTAAAAACTGACTTCCACAAGGGTATTGTGCGCGAGAATAAGGAGTTATTCATTGTCGATGCTCGGCTTCTTATGTGTGCGATGGGGCGTGTGTGGGCTAATCTCGAGGATAATTCGAGTGGTGGGTTTAGCAGTGCATATTATGTGTACGACTGATAAAAGAAGGAATAAACCAGCCAAAGACTTGCGATTACGTGGCGTGATTCAAATACTGAAAGGGATAGGGTCTATTTTATAGCAGTTATATTGATGTACGGAAAATATTGAGATGGTATAAAACGTTCTGAAAAAGAGGCGAAAGAAGTGCAAAAGAAATTCGAATGAAAGAGGCGTTCATGGAAGGGGCGCTAAGCGGTAAATACGTTATAGAGCAAATGGTAAAGCAGAATCCACGTAAAGTAAACAAGAATTGTCCATTGCAACGAGGAAATCAACAAAACACATCTGGCAAAAACCCTAATAGATAGCAGGCATGGGTGCAGCGGTGGCGTAGAGGTAGAACACCCGCCTCACGTGCAAGAGGTCCGTGGTTCGAATCCCGGTGCCGGCAATTTTCCACCGGATTGAAAAAAAATCCGCGTGTTGATAAAATTGCACGAACAGGCCTGGAGTGTGGCCTGATCCCGGTGACCAGAACCGGTAACGCACTCCCTCACCAGAGCAGGATTGGCCACCCTGGTGCAGTACTTGGCCACAACCTCCTATGAACACAACAATCAAACCCCGGCCCTCAGTCCCCAGCAGCTGCAAAGCAACTGACCACGGCGGCGGTCAGACCTGCGACGCAGCAGAGGGTGCTAAGAATCACTGGCTCCGGACAGGCCGCCATTGGAATATGACCCTGGCAACGTTTAACGCTAGAACGTTATCTAGTGAGACGAGTCTAGCAGTGCTATTGGAGGAATTAGAGGGCAGTAAATGGGATATAATAGGGCTCAGTGAAGTTAGGAGGCGAAAAGAAGCATATACAGTGCTAAATAGCGGGCACGTCCTGTGCTACCGGGCTTAGCGGAGAGAAGAGAGCTAGGAGTCGGATTCCTGGTTAATAAGAATATAGCTGGTAACATACAGGAATTCTATAGCATTAACGAGAGGGTGGCAGGTCTTGTGAAACTTAATAAGAGGTACAAAATGAAGATTGTACAGGTCTACGCCCCTACATCCAATCATGATGACCAGGAATTCGAAAACTTCTATGAAGACTTGGAATCGGCGATGGGTAGAGTGAAAAATAAATACACTATACTTATGGGCGACCTTAATGCCAAGGTAGGCAAGAAGCAGGCTGGAGACAAGGCAGTGGGAGAATATGCCATAGGCACTAGGAATAGCAGAGGAGAGTTATTAGTAGAGTTTGCGGAACAGAATAATATAAGGATAATGAATACCTTCTTCAGCAAGCGGGATAGCCGAAAGTGGACGTGCAGGAGCCCGAACGGCGAGACTAGAAATGAAATAGACTTCATACTCTGCGCTAACCCTGGCATCATACAAGATGTGGACGTGCTCGGCAAGGTGCGCTGCAGTGACCACAGGATGGTAAGAACTCGAATTAGCCTAGACCTGAGGAGGGAACGGAAGAAACTGGTACATACGAAGCCGATCAATCAGTTAGCGGTAAGAGGGAAAATAGAGGAATTCCAAATCAAGCTACAGAACAGGTACTCAGCTTTAACTCCGGAAGAGGACCTTAGTGTTGAAGCAATGAATGACAATCTTGTGGGCATCATTAAGGAGTGTGCAATGGAAGTCGGTGGTAACTCCGTTAGGCAGGATACCAGCAAACTATCGCAGGAGACGAAAGATCTCATCAAGAAACGCCAATGTATGAAAGCATCTAACCCTACAGCTAGAATAGAACTGGCAGAACTTTCGAAGTTAATCAACAAGCGTAAGACAGCTGACATAAGGAAGTATAATATGGATAGAATTGAACATGCTCTCAGGAACGGAGGAAGCCTAAAAACAGTGAAGACGAAACTAGGAATTGGCAAGAATAAGATGTATGCGTTAAGAGACAAAGCCGGCAATATCATTACTAATATGGATGAGATAGTTCAAGTGGCTGAGGAGTTCTATAGAGATTTATACAGTACCAGTGGCACCCACGACGATAATGGAAGAGAAAATAGTCTAGAGGAATTCGAAATCCCGAAGGTAACGCCGGAAGAAGTAAAGAAAGCCTTAGGAGATATGCAAAGGGGGAAGGCAGCTGGGGAGGATCAGGTAACAGCAGATTTGTTGAAGGATGGTGGACAGATTGTTCTAGAGAAACTGGCCACCCTGTATACGCAATGCCTCATGACCTCGAGAGTACCGGAATCTTGGAAGAACGCTAACATAACCCTAATCCATAAGAAAGGGGACGCCAAAGACTTGAAAAATTATAGACCGATCAGCTTACTGTCCGTTGCCTACAAAGTATTTACTAAGGTAAATAGAATCAGGAACACCTTAGACTTCTGTCAACCAAAGGACCAGGCAGGATTCCGTAAAGGCTACTCAACAATAGACCATATTCACACTATCAATCAAGTGATAGAGAAATGTGCAGAATATAACCAACCCTTATATATAGCTTTCATTGATTACGAGAAAGCGTTTGATTCAGTCGAAACCTTAGCAGTCATGGAGGCATTACGGAATCAGGGTGTAGATGAGCTATATGTAAAAATACTGGAAGATATGTATAGCGGCTCCACAGCCACCGTAGTCCTCCATAAAGCAAGCAACAAAATCCCAATAAAGAAAGGCGTCAGGCAGGGAGATACGATATCTCCAATGCTTTTCACAGCGTGTTTACAGGAGGTATTCAGAGACCTGGATTGGGAAGAATTAGGGATAAAAGTTAATGGAGAATACCTTAGTAACTTTCGATTCGCTGATGATATTGCCTTGCTTAGTAACTCAGGGGACCAACTGCAATGCATGCTCACTGACCTGGAGAGACAAAGCAGAAGAGTGGGTCTAAAAATTAATCTGCAGAAAACTAAAGTAATGCTTAACAGTCTCGGTAGAGAACAGCAATTTACAATAGGCAGCGAGGCACTGGAAGTCGTAACGGAATACATCTACTTAGGGCAGGTAGTGACGGCGGATCCGTATCATGAGACGGAAATAATCAGAAGAATAAGAATGGGCTGGGGTGCGTTTGGCAGGCATTCCCAAATCATGAACAGCAGGTTGCCATTATCCCTCAAGAGAAAAGTATATAATAGCTGTGTCTTACCAGTACTCACCTACGGGGCAGAAACCTGGAGGCTTACGAAAAGGGTTCTACTCAAATTGAGGACGACACAACGAGCTATGGAAAGAAGAATGATAGGTGTAACGTTAAGGGATAAGAAAAGAGCAGATTGGGTGAGGGAACAAACGCGAGTTAATGACATCTTAGTTGAAATCAAGAAAAAGAAATGGGCATGGGCAGGACATGTAATGAGGAGGGAAGGTAACCGACGGTCATTAAGGGTTACGGACTGGATCCCAAGGGAAGAGAAGCGTAGCAGGGGGCGGCAGAAAGTTAGGTGGGCGGATGAGATTAAGAAGTTTGCAGGGACGGCATGGCCACAATTAGTACATGACCGGGGTTGTTGGAGAAGCATGGGAGAGGCCTTTGCCCTGCAGTGGGCGCAACCAGGCTGATGATGATGATGATGATGATGATGATGATGATGATGATGATGATGGGTATTATATGACAAGTGGAACAGCCACTATGCGAGCGCCAGTGCTGGCGACGTGGTAGAACCTGATTGATACGCTGCTCTCACAGGTTTAGCGCAGCGCCTTCTGACTATTATTTTTTCCCTCATTGATGCGAAAGCGTCAAAACGCCAGATGAGTGTACAAGGCCGCGGGTGCAGTCTGTATCAGCGAAGCGGCACCTATAATGCCATTGGCTGCCACGCCACGTCACGTGCGCACCTCGACTAATTCTCTTCGGCTGCTACGCACGCTACCGCGCGAACGCACCTCGACGGAGCAAAGCGGGTGAAAGGGAACACCTTCTGCTGCCATAGCGCGCCAGGTGTAGCATGAGGGGAGAGGGCATCGATGCGCCTCCACGTGGCCCTCGCTCTCAGAAGCCGGCAGGTGGCGCCCGAGCCAGCACCGCAGGCTGCTGCTATTGCTGACTAGGGCACCATGTACGACTATCGAGTCCGCGGCATCCACTACGGCAGCGGTCGCAACCTCGGCAGTGGCGAAATGCGGCCGTTCAAGCCCGTGCATCACAGCTGAAGTATGGGAGGGGAAGAACGCAGCAAAATAAGCGAAAAAGCAGGTTGCGAAATCCACCATCGTCGTCAACTCTCCCAATATACGGCGGGCGGAACGAGCAGTGGCGAAACGCGCTATGAGACAGCACGAAGCCATTCGAAAGCGTGAGACCGAAGCGCATCGCTATGCAAAGCGTTTTAAGCGTCAAGAGTACGAAGCCCTTCGACAATGCGAAGTCGAAGCAAAGCGTCGGTCTAGACAGCAGAAAGTACGAATGCTTTCGCATTAAAAAATCATATGAAGTGCTTAGGCGTCCTCGGACGTTTTAAATGCGAAGCATTTCTTGGCGAACATTTACCACTTCGTTAGTATCCGTCCGTCTGTCCGTCCGTCCGTCCATCCATCCATCCATCCATCCATCTATCCATCCATCCATCCGTCCGTCCATCCGTCCGTCCGTCCGTCCGTCCGTCCGTCCGTCCATCCATCGATCCGTCCATCCATCCATCCATCCATCCATCCATTCATCCATCCATCCATTCATCCATCCATCCATCCATTCATCTATCCATCCATTCATCCGTCCGTCCGTCCGTCCGTCCGTCCGTCCAAAGGCCTATGTCTTTGTGCCTGCATATTCGTTTTGAAAATTTCGTAGGCACCAACATTGGCATAGTACCATAAGAGCGCATCACGAACATCAATGTCAAGTCATGACATGAATGTCATGACATGTGTGTGATGTAGGCCATGAAACCGCAGCCTATTTCTTGGTGCTCTCATGAACGTTTCATAAGTTTGGTAGGTACCAAAACTGGCAAAGTATGAAAAGAGTGTATGACTAAGATAAATGAGAGGTCCTGACATGAATGTCATGACATGCTTGTCATGTAGGTCATGAAACAGCTGCGTACGCTTCGGTATGTACCAAAATTGGCATAGTACAAGAGTGTATGACGAACATGAATGATAGGTCGTGACATGAATGTTATGACATGCGTCTCGTTTAGGTCATGAAACAGCCGTATACGTCTTGGTGTTGTATGATGCATTCGTTAACTTGGTAGGCACCAAAACTGTAATAGTATGAGAGGAGTGTATGAAGAGCGTAAATGATAGGTCATGACATGCATGTCCTGCGTGACATGCAACTGCCGCATGCGTCTTGGTATTCTGACGGGCGTTTTCTTAACTTGGTAGGCTTTCCGCACACTGCTTTGCATATAACCGATTCTAATAGGGCGTCGGATCTGCCAAGTTTGTTTTAAGGAAAGGTAGCGTTTCACCACACGCCGCCCCCTTTACCGTATCGGGTATTCCTAGGCACACCCCAAGCCTCAGTGCTGAGAATGCTGCAGACGGGCTCCTTTCCGTCTCGATCCAGGCTGAGCCACTACACTCCGGCTGTGGATCCCCGCTGCTCCGACTGCGGCGAGGAACGGTCCACCCTAAACCACATGCTGTGGCAATGTTCTTGATTGCACCACTCGCCTTTCAACAGGCAAGAAGACTGGGAAGAAGCCGTCAAAAGTGACGAACTTCAAGTCCAGCTTCGGGCTGTCCAAAGGGCCTGCGACAGAGCTGAAGGTCACGGTCTTCCGGCCCCGGCGCGGATGCGGCCCGCGACTACTACAACGTAGTCCCTTAGGACTAAATAATGTTTCTTGTCTGTCGGTCTGTTTGGTCGCCTCTTGTCGTGGGCAAATCCCGGAGATACTGAAGCCTAGCAATGTGGGTCGACATGTGCTGAAAGGTGCGTGCCCCTGGGAGCACTGGTCGCCTTTATGTTTATATGTATTATTACGATATCAAGAGACGAGCCACCGCGAGAACGACGAAGTGGGCCTGTGCCCTTGCCGCGAGCGAGTGTCAGCCTGGCTCTCTGGCTCCAGTGTAAACAGCCTCTTTCGTCTGTGTGTTTCCACACGTAACATTCTGGTGGAGGTTAGCGGTCCCCGTCCTCGCCACGGAACTCCGAAGTGGTTGGTACATCGAGCTTGTCACCTAGCCTCCCGGTGACGAGACCGCCCCCGCAACCGCTTCAGCTTGTCCGACTGCTCCAGTCGTCACGGTCGCCCTTTTTCCGTAGTCACTGACCATCATGCTCTCTGCTGGCTCTCCTCTCTAAAAGATCCTACAGGCCGGCTTGGTCGATGGCCTTTGAGGCCACAAGAATTTTCATATTGTGTGGTGTACAAGTCTGGCCGCCTGCCCCAAGACGCTGACAGCTTGTCGCGTTAGCCTGTTGACTCTGACTCCACCAATATTACCAGTGCTTCTTGCGTATTCTCTGTATCACAGCTGCTTCATTTCGCCGACGAGCAACGCCGTGACGCCTACAGCAGAGCACTCATCGATCGTTTTGAACACTCTCCGGCCGATGCTGCTCTGCGTCTCTTCGTCCTCCACGATGGTACTCTGCATCATCGTAACCTTCATCCGGACGGCTCTGAGTCCCTACTTGTCATACCTAAACACCTCCGGTCCACCGTTCTAGAAGAGCTTCACGACGCAGCAACGGCAGGCCACCTCGGCATATCTCGAACCTATGAGTGTGTACGTCGCGGTTTTTTCTGGCCGGGCCTTGCGTGTTCCGTACGACGTTACGTCGCCTCTTGTGAACTTTGTCAACGACGCAAGAAGCCTTCCAAGCTCCCCGCTGGTTACCTGCAGCCACTGGACATCCCTGCCGACCCCTTCCATCGTGTCGGCTTGGACCTTTTCGGCCCATTTCCTAAATCTACATCAGGGAACAAGGGGGTTGCAGTCGCGGCGGACTACGCGGATCGCTACGCCGTAAACCGTGCTCTTCCTACTAGCTGCGCAACTGATGTTGCAGACTTCCTGCTACATGATGTCATTTTGATGCATGTTGCTCCGCGTTAATTGCTAACAGACCGTGGCCGTACGTTTTTGGCCACTCACTGAAGACATCATGCGTGCCTGCTCAGTAAAGCCTACATTTACCACCTCCTACCACCCTCCAACGAATGGTCTCGCTGAGCGTTTGAACCGCACCCTTACATGCATGCTATCTAAATACGTTTTAAATGACCACCGTGACTGGGACCTGGCTCTACCTTACATTACCTTTGCGTACAACTCTTCCCGTCTCGAAACTGCTGGCTTTTCCCCGTTTTACCTCTTGTATGGCCGAGAACCAATGCTATCACTGGACACTAGTGCTTCCGTCCACCACATCTTCAACTAGCAGTTATGCACGTGATGCAATCGCCCATGGTGACCATGCTCGTCAATTTGCGTGCGCTCGTCTACAAGTGTCTCAAGACGAACAGAAGCAACGCTACGACCACCGTCACCGTGAAGTCTATTTTGTGCCTGGCATCCTCGTGTTGTTTTGGTCACAATCGCGTACAATCGGCCTTTGTGAAAAACTGTTTTCCTGTGACACAGACCCGTATCGCGTGCTCCGCCAAGTGAGCGATGTCATCTATGAATTCGTTCTAGCCACGCCCACTAGGTCCTCCGCTGTGACAACCAGTGGCATTGTCCACGTCACCCGACTCACGCCCTACTCCTCTCCGCGCGCCTAAGGTCTTTAACAACACCGTCACGGTGCTTTTGCCGCCGAGGGGGGGGGGGGTAGTATTACGATATTAACCGTCAGATGCTCAAGAGGCGAGCCGGCCCGAGAACGACGAAGTGGGTCTGTGCCCTTGGCGCGAGAGAGTGTCAGCCTGGCTCTCTGGCTCCAGTGTAAATAGCCTGTAAATAGCTGCTTTCGTATGTGTCTTTCCACACGTAACAACATATATATATATATATATATATATATATATATATATATATGTGTGTGTGTGTGTGTGTGTGTGTGTGTGTGTGTGTGTGTGTGTGTGTGTGTGTGTTAGGCATAAATGCAATTGTGCAACGAGACTCGAACACAGGACCCCAGACAGGTTACCGCGGGGCGCGCCCCAGAGGAAGTATTAACATATGTGTATTTTGTGCGTGCAAGCCAGCGCTTTGAGGCGCTTGGCGAGTTTTATTGCAATATACATTATATGTACACTAACGAACTTTCGATGCGATCGATAATTACACATAAAAATACTGATTTCTTAAGGTTTATTACGTTTTCCGAAGAAATCTGACATTAGCTGTACTTTGCGTGAGAGTTTGAACTCCGGGTGGGGAAATATCCCTATGCATGTTCGTGTTCCAAGCGCATAGACTGGTGCATAGAAAGAGCCGTATTCCTGGACCTCAGAGGAGACAGATTTGATTGCTTGAACAAATCGTAACACGGATGTGCGGACCCTACCAGTTATTGCCATCGACTTCCCACATTTAGTAGCCATGGTAGTACATGTCAGTACAAGGTTTCTGCAACGAATCACCGCGTACTTGACATCGTGCAAACTTGTCGCCGCTTGTTGATCGTCAGACGGCCAGCCAAAAAATAGCTCCCGTGAAACGTGATCGCAGTGAAGCAAGGAAGTCTTGCGTACGCGCCGAGACCCCTGTGTGGTCCAGCCCCAGGAATAACGTGCTGCGGCGTGTGCGGCGCACGCCGCAGCTCAACACCGGAGGCGCGCAGGCGTGGAGTTACGGGGACGGGAGGCCGCACAGCACGTGTATTCGCTCACGGTTCTTCCCTTTATGGAGCAGTTTTCACAGCTCGGGGCATGCCTCACTGAGTAATTGTATTTATCGTTCATGTAAGGCAGGCGAGCATCGTGAGAACTTGCTAGTTTCGGGCACACGCACTAAGGTCAATCAAATGGGTCGCGAAACTTCGGGCAAAAAGTGGCTCAGAGCCAATTGTTACTGACATAAGCAAGGGCGGCTATGAGAGCAGCGATTGAAGCGGAACTAGATGAGAAAGAATAAACATTGATGATGAAAAAACCCTGCAGAGCCCACACCCTGTGGGAATCGATATTATGTGAAGCAGTTTGCGGGGAGCCTACCAAGTTAACGAAACAACCATGAGAGCACCAAGACGTAACGGGTGTTTCATGACCTACATGACACGCATGTCATGACCTAGGATTTATGTTCGTTATACACTCTTCTCATACTATAGGAATTTTTGTACATACCAAGACGTAGGGGGCTGTGTCATGACTTATACGACACGTATGTCATGACATTCATATCATGCCCTATTATTTATGTTCGTCATTCGCTCTTGTCATACTATGCAAATTTTGGTACATACCGAGGTAACTAAATGACCATGAGTACACCAAGACGTAGGCGACTGTTTCATGAACTACATGACACGCATGTCGTGGCCTACGATTTAGCTTCGTTATACACTCTTGTCATGCTATGTGAATTTTGGTACATACCGAGACATAGGAGGCTGTATCATGACCTATTTATTTTATTTATATTTATTTAGTGATGCTGCAATCCCAGGAAGGGATTTTCGCGGGGTGGGCGTACCGATACAAGCACAGATCAAATATTTACAAAAAAGCCGGAACAAAACAAAGGCCGCAAACGATAACAAATAAAACGGCTCAGCAGTGGAGAGAATGAAGTAAAATGATGGCAGTGAAACATAGGAGTAAACATAGCAGAGTTTTAGGGTTCGCCTAAGGAAAAAAAAAGTTTACGGTTAGCATTGCTTACAACCTGATCAATGTTTTTAGTCCAGTCAAGGTCGTTAGTAATCCATAATCCTAGATAGTTGTATTGTGTAACTTCGGAAAGCTTATTGTCTGCAAAAGAATGTTGAAATATGAGGGGATTTTTCTTGAGACTTATTCTCATGTACACGGTTTTTTGAAAATTTATGTGCATTTACCAGGCATCACACCATTCAGTAATCACTGGAAGGCCTCGTTCAGTGTTGATTGATCTGTTATGGTTTTGCTTTTCAGTAGAGCACGCAATCATCCGCGTATAATTTAATATGAACTGGAATGTCTTTTACGATGTCATTATATAAAGGATGAATAGAAGTGACCGAAGCACCGTACCCTGACGGATGACAGGGTCAACAGAAAGAAACTGAGATGAATGGCCACGAAGAGTGACATATTGTTGACGGTTACACAAGTATGGTGAAATCCAATTAGTAATCTTCTTATTTTTTTATTGTGCTATTAATTGTGGAAAGCAGCTTTTTGAAAGAAACTTTGTCAAATGCTTTTGCGAAATCCACAAATATTGCATCTGTTTGGTTCCAATTATTAATACAGTTAACAAAGTCATGCACAGTTTGGACTAATTCAGTGCAAGTAGAATAACCTTTCCGGAATGCTTGCTGAAAATTTGTAATAAAATCATGTTTTTCAAGAAAATCAGAGATGCGGGTATATATTATGTGCTTCAAAATTTTGCACGCTGTCGATGTTAGTGAGATTCGCATATAATTGACGCACTATTTCTTACCGTTTTTATGTAGTGGTTTAACGCTGTCCGTCCTCCAGTTGTCCCGAACCTGTCCTTCGTTTAGAGATCTTGAAAATAATGGAAACAAGTACTTGCCTACCCGTTCTTCATACCTAGTTAGGAATGCGTTTCGTATGTTATCGGGTCGGGGGACTTCTTGGTATCGAGATTTAAAAGCATTTAAATATTACCTTGCTCGCTGGTGACAAGATCAGGCATCGGAGGTAAACATGTTTCGAAAGCGGGCAGTATTGCGTCATCATTAGTGAAAGCAGATTTGAAGTATTCGTTAAATGCAGATGATATTTCCTTTTCATCATGCGTTAGAGTTCAGTTGATTTCAAACGCATGAGAATCTCTGGATACCGGACACATTGTGCGCCATAATTGAAATGAACTGAATTGAAGTTGAAATGTAGTTAGGCAACAAGTTCCCAAAGTAATTTTCTTTATCGAGTGCTATCTGACTTCTATATTGAATGATAAGAACGGAAATTTTTTTTTGTAGACACCTAGGACGGTTAACTGCTTGCTTTTTCTTTTTAATTGCTTTAATTTTCTGCGCATTTGTATTGAAGTACGACAAATCCAGGGATTATCACGTTTTAACTTTTTAATTATGCTTGGCACAATATGGTCAATACACACCAATACGCGATCATTGAAGGAAAATTCACAAATCATCTACAGTAGCTGTTAACTTTAAAAGGACTATCAAAATGAAAGGATAAGACCTGGATTATTGATGTGTCATCTGCACGTGAGAAGTTAGGAAAATAAGAGTGTTTTCTATTTCTGTCGATAGCAGTGTCGAATAAGGTAAGCAGTACGGCCTGGTGATCGAAGATTCCCGCGACGATTTTGCATTTTGATTTAGTACTAATAGATCCGCTCACGAAGAAAAGGTATACTATAGATCTAGAACTGCCTTGTATCCAGTGTACTTGCCAACAACTTGAGATAAATCAAAAGCGAATGCTATATCCAACACAGCATCACCTGTTTTGTCGTTATGGTTTACGAGGGACATTGTGGACCAGTCAATATTAGGTAGCATGAAATTTCCAGCCAGGATAATCTGATCGCCTGGCTTTATATATGTGTTCATGTAAACTTTTAAATCATCCAAAACTGACAGGGAAGTAGAAGTGGCCCGGCACATCACGCCTATGATGTACCTGATTCGACCACAATAAGTTATACTAAAAATGTACTCAATATGAAACATCATGCATCCTGAAAAGTCGTAATATTTTTTGCAAGTAATACAGGCGCCACTACTACTACCAATTAGGTCTTTCCGGAATGCATTGTACCCAGCAGCCACGCATTCGCTGTCAAAAATTTCATCATGTAACCAAATTTCAGTCAGTACAGCAATGTCAGAATTGTTAGAAAGAAGAAGCCCCTTGCCTTATGAATCACACTTCTGCAGTTAACGTACAGGACTATCGAGGATATAGTATTGTCACGTGGTGGTCACGTTGAAGAACGCAGTAGCAATATTGTGAAAGACGAAACTTTTATTGGGCGAACCTGTGCCAACAAACACAGGCTATACTTATAGTGCAATGATAGCGGCGAATACAGTCGGCGATCGCGGAAAACCTGATCATCGGGTCAAGCCCGTCCTCTTTAACTCATAAGTCGTCGAATGTTCCAGAGTAATTGCCTTCATCAAAGTTCTACATTATTCGTGTCGCGCACACATGCAATCAGATTACACAAGGTTCGGTCACAGACAGCGGATGGGAGCATCGATAACATTCCAGAAACTACCGATACATGCAGGCGCATCCTGCGCTGTGCGAGAACATTTCTTAGGTGGTGAAACGTGTAGCCCGATAAAGGCAAACAAGCACACGTGTATATATCCCTCCTCTTAAAAAGCATCGACCTGATGCTGCAAACAAAATAAAGGAAAACACCCGTAGCAAAGAGAACAACAAAATAAGGAAGTTTGTCAGCGTCCGTATAATGGTTTAAGACGCAACGTGTGGACCTCTTCAGATCGTGCGCGGAGCCGCTGTGAATGCGAAATGCCGTCTGTCACAACCTCATAGTCCAGTGGGCGAATACGTCGCATGATCGTGTTGGATCCGAAATAGCGTCGCAATAGTTTCTCACTTAGTCCTCGTCGGCGTATTGGCTCCAAACCCAAACACGGTCGCCGGGCTGGTAAACGACGAAGCGTCGTCAGTGGTTGTAGTGTAGGCTGTCGGTACACTGCTAGTTCTTGATCCGCAGGTGGGCGAGCTGTCGGGCTTCTTGGGCTCACTGGAGACAGGTAGCGACGTCAACATTCTTTTCGTTAGTGACGTGCGGCAGTATGGCGTCGAACGTCGTCGTCGTGTTCCGGCCGCAATCCAACTTGAACGGCGTAATACATGTTGTTTCTTGCACAGCCGTGTTGTAAGTGAATCCTGCCGTTACATACGGCAGGACCGCGTCCCACTTCTTGTGCTCGACGTCGACGTACATTGCTTGCATGTCGGCGAGGGTTGTTCAGGCGTTCCGTGAGACCATTCGTCGGCGGGTGGTAGGCAATTGGCCTCCTGTGGCTTGTACGGCTGTACTGCGGAATGGCATGAGTGAGTTTTGCTGTAAACGCTGTTCCTCTGTCGGTGATGAGGCTTTCTGGGGCACCATTTCGCAGCACAATGCTCTCGACGAAAAATTTCGCCACTTAGGCTGCGCTGCCTTTCGGTAGAGGTTTAGTTTCAGCGAAGCGGGTGATATAGTCCGTCGCCACGATGATCCACTTATTTCCGGATGTTGACGCCGGAAACGGTCCCAACAAATCCATCCTCATCTGCTGAAATGGTCGACAAGGAGGTTTGATCGGCTATAGTAATCCTGCAGGCCGTATCGGTGGTGTCTTGTGTCGCTGACAGTCTCCACATGTCTTGACGTAACGGGCGACGTCAGCGGTGAGACGCGGCCAGTAATACCTATCCTGTATCCTCTGCAGCGTTTGGGAGAATCCCAGGTGCCCAGCGGTTGGATCGTCATGTAGGGCGCACAGTACTTCTGGACGCAGCGCTGACAGAACTACAAGGTAGCTGGTGCGCACTGCTGAGAAGTTCCTTACGAGCAGGTTGTTTTGTAATGTGAACGAAGACAATCCGCGCTTAAATGCCCTAGGTAGTACGTCGGTGTTCCCTTCCAAATACTCGACGAGGTTTTTCAACTCCGGGTCTTCTCGCTGCTGTTCAGCGTAGTCTTCAGCGCTTAAAATGCCAATGAAGGCTTCGTCATCGTCGTCACCTTGCGGCGGCGAGTCAACCGGGGCGCGCGATAGGCAATCGGCATCAGAGTGTTTTCGTCCGGACTTATAGGTTACAGTGATATCATATTCTTGCAGTCTTAGGCTCCACCGCACCAGCCGTCCTGAAGGATCCTTTAAATTCGCTAGCCAACACAATGCGTGAGGGTCGCTGGCCACTTTGCATGGCCTGCCATATAGGTAAGGGCGAAATTTTGCTGTAGCCCAAACGATGGCGAGGCATTCCCTTTCCGTTGTAGAATAATTGGCTTCCGCTTTTGACAGTGACCGTCTAGCAAAATATATCACCCGTTCATGTCCGTCTTTCTTCTGGACTAGGGCGGCACAGAGGCCTAGGCTACTGGCATCAGTGTGGATTTCGGTACTGGCATCTTCGTCGAAATGTGCAAGTACCGGCGGTGACTGCATGCGTCGTTTTCGTTCTTGAAATCCATCGGCCTGCGGCGTTTGCCACTCCAACTCGACATCAGATTTGGTTAGATGCGTTAGCGGCTCAGCGTTGCCTGAAATGTCCTCGACAAAGCGTCTACAGTAGACACACATGCCAAGGAATCTACGCACTGCCTTCTTGTCGATGGGCTGCGGGAACTTTGCGATGGCAGCTGTTTTCTGCGGGTCGGGGCGTACTCTGGATTTGCTGATGACGTGGCCTAGGAACAGAAGCTCATCGTAAGCGAAGCGGAACGTTTCTTGCTTCAGAGTGAGCCCTGGTGATTTTTATGGCCTTTAGTACTGTCCCAAGCCGCCTAAGGTGATCGTCGAAATTTCCGGCGAAGACGACGACGTCATCCAAGCAAACAAGACAGGTCTGCCACTTCAATCCTGCTAACACCGTGTCCATGACGCGCTGGAATGTTGCAGGCGCCGAACACAGTCGAAATGGCATGACCTTGAACTCGTAGAGGCCGTCTGGCGTGATGAAGGCAGTCTTTTCGTGATCTCTCTCGTCGACTTCTATTTGCCAGTAGCAAGACCTGAGGTCCATTGACGAGAAGTATTTAACGTTACAGAGCCGATCCAATGCGTGTTCTGTCCGGGGAAGGGGGTATGCGTCTTTCTTCGTGATCTTGTTCAGTCGACGATAATCGACGGAGAAGCGTAGGGTTCCGTCCTTTTTCTTCACCAGAACTACAGGAGATGCCCACGGGCTTTTCGACGGCTGGATGATGTCGTCGCGCTGCATTTCGTCGACCTGTTGCCTAATAGCTTCACGTTCTCGCGTCGAAATACGCTAAGCGCTCTGGAGGAGTGGTCGAGCGCAATCTTCGGTTATTATGCGATGCTTTGCAACTGGTGTTTGTCGAATGCTCGATGACGTCGAAAAGCAGTGTTTGTATCGTTGGAGAAGACTTCTGATCTGTTGTTGCTTACTCATAGGAAGACATGGATTTACGTCGAAATCTGGTTCGGGGACTATGCTCATCGGGGTTGATGCGGCAGAATTCGAGAGGACAAAAGCATTGCTGATTTCCACAATTTCCTCGATGTACGCGATTGTCGTGCCCTTGATGATGTGCTTGAAGTCTTCGCTGAAGTTTGCTAGCATAACTTCTGCTTTCCCTCCGTGGAGTCGAGCTATCCCTCTTGCGACGGAAATTTCACGGTCGAGCAGTAGATGTTGGTCGCCCTCGATGACGCCTTCTACGTCAGCGGGTATTTCGGTGCCGACGGAAATAATGCTGGAGCGCGGCGGGATGCTCACTTGATCTTCGATCAAACTGAAGGCGTGGTGACTACGAGAGCTCTCCGGCGGTATCGCTTGAACTTCCAACGACGTTATCGATTTTGACTTCAGGTCTATGTTTGCGCCGTGTTGATCCAGGAAGTCCATGCCGAGAATCACGTCTCGAGAACACTGTTGGAGGATAACGAAGGTGGCAGGGTAAGTCCGGTCATGAACGGCAATTCTTGCCGGGCAGATTCCAGTCGGCATAATGAGGTGTTCTCCAGCGGTCCGAATTTGAGGGCCCTCCCATGTAGTCTTAACCTTCTTCAACTGGGCGGCGATTTGTCCACTCATGACGGAGTAATCGGCCCCTGTGTCGACTAAGGCGGTGACTGTGTGGCCGTCGAGAAGCACGGCGTGGTCGGTGGTTCTTTGTCTTGCGTTACAGTTAGGTCTTGGTATCGTATCAGGGCTGTGTCGTGTTGACCTGTAGCTCGTATGGGACGTCGCGAGGTCGTCTTTTGTCGTCGTATTCTTTGCTTCCATACTTCGTCGGGACGGCGGCGTGTCGTTATGTCGTTGAGGTAGTTACTGCGGCGTCTTCGTCGGCGGCGAAGGATCTTCGTCAGTTCGACGAGCAGCAACCGCACCTCCATCGGTTGCTGCTTTTAGTTTTCCGGATATGGGCTCGCTGCCCGGCCCCAGGGTGGGCCAGTGTATGGACGGTGCTGCGGCGACAGGTAGCGTCCTGGTGACGGCGACGGTCGTCGAGGGTTCCACTGAGTAGCGGCGAGGTAGTCGGCGATATCGCGAGGTCGTTTCCAAGCTCTGGTTTCGGCGCGTTAACGGCGAACCCTGGGAGTCCCATCTCCTGGTATGAGCATCGACGGTAGATGTGCCCGGCTTCTCCACAATAATAGCAAAGCGCACGGTGGTCGGGGGCGCACCAAACGTCAGTCTTCCTTGGAATTCTGCGTGGGGCGATGGATTGGCGTGCTGGCGGCGTGGGTGGTGGCGGACGACGGAACTGTGTCGTCACTGGGCCCTGCAGTGGGCGCGGAGGGGGAATGTGACAGCGGGCTACAGCGGTGTATGTCATCGCTTGCGGCTGAAGCCGCGGTGATTCAGGGGCTACTCCAAGTTGTTGAAGCTCCTCACAGACGGCGTCGGCAATTGAAACCACTTGAAACTTTGATGAAGGGAACAGCTTCTGTAGCTCCTCCCGCACGACCGCTCGGATAGTCTCGCGGAGGTCATTGGTGACCAGTGACTGAACTCCGGCGCAGTTTGTCGAGTTAGTTCAGCGGTTGAATTGCCGGTTCCGCATTTCCAGTGTCTTCTCGATGCTGGTGGTTTCGCGAAGAAACTCGTCGACGGTCTTCGGTGGGCTCCATACCATTCCGGCGAAAAGTTCCTCCTTTACTCCACTCATCAGCAGGCGGACTTTCTTTTCCTCGGATATTTCCGGGTCAGCGTGGCGGAATAGGCGGCTCATTTCTTCTGTAAAAATCGCGGTGGTCTCATTGGGCAGCTTCACTCAGGTTTCTAGTAGTGCTTGGGCACGTTGTCGGCGTACGATGCTTGTGAAGGTCTGCAGGAAGCCGCTTCCGAACAGGTCCCACGTCGTTAAGGCGGCTTCTCGGTTCTCGAACCACGTCCTGGCGGGGTCTTCCAATGCAAAAAAGACATGTTGAAGTTTGTCGTCACTGTTCGAGCTGCTAAATGCAGCGACCCTCTCATACGTCTCAAGCCAAGTTTCCGGGTCCTCGAATGTTGAACCGCGAAATGTGAGAGGCTCCCTTGGCTGCTGCAGCACGATGGGGGACGCTGCTGCTGCCATTGGGGTTCACTGGGCGACGATCTTCCTGGTCGTCTCCGGCAAAAGTTTGTGCTCCGGGGGCATTCCTTGCAGCCTGCGGCTACCTGGCTGGTTCTTGGCGACGTTTGTGTTGTGTTCGGCGTTCGGGCTTGGATCACGGCTTTGTGGGGGCGTCCGCTACATGAACGCAAAGCACCTCCACCAGATATCACGTGGTGGTGATGTTGAAGGAACACAGTAGCAATACTGTGAGAGACAAAACTAACTTTTATTGGGCGAACCTGTGCCCACAAACACAGGCTACACTTATAGCGCAACGATAGCGGCGAATACAGTCGGCGATCATCGAAAGTCTGATCAGCGGGTGAAGCGCGGCGGCTTTTATGCATAAGTCGTCGAACGTTCCTCAGTAATCGCTGGGACCCGCGTGCCTTCCACAAAGTTCTACATTATTCGCGCCGTGCACACATTGAATCAGATTACACAAGGCTCGGTCACAGAGAGCGGATGGAAGCATCGATAACATTCCAGAAACTTGCGATGCATGCAGGTGCGTCCTGCGCTGTGCGATAACATTTGTTGGGTGGTGAAACATGTCGCCCGACAAAGAGAAACACGTACACGTGTCAGTATAATGTTGTTTCTGTAATTTATTTTTCGTTTTGTTCAATCCGATACGCTCTCTTTCTGTATCACAAGCATACAGAACACCATCTACGCTTATTTTTTCGAAGACCAGATTTACTTGAACACCGTTTGCTTTTTCTTCCGTTGCACTATCCCACAAAAGCTTACGCACCTCACGAACGCGCTTTGAAAATTCTTCGGATAAAGACAACGACGAGCGTTTTAGTTTGTGGGATACATGCAAAATGGACGCCTTTCTCCCGATAGTCAAGAAACTTTATAATAAGTGGCCTATATTTTCCATTAGACATACGGCCAAGCCTATGAAGTCTTTCAACACCCCCATGTGCGATATACCTATCTTCGTTGTTATTAGGTCGTCCTTTATCTTCTGAAGTTCTACCAACGTCTCGTTTCCCGATTCTTCTAAACCATAAATGATAAGGTTATTGTGACGGCTTTGGTATTATAATTCATCCACCTTATTTGTGAGAAATGATAATTGACTGTCAAACTCTGTAATTGTTTTTTTATTTCACTTCTTTAGGCAGTGAGCCCACACTGGATAACTGTTTCTCAATGTCATCTA
Organism: Dermacentor variabilis; assembly: GCF_050947875.1. Taxonomy (NCBI): domain Eukaryota; kingdom Metazoa; phylum Arthropoda; class Arachnida; order Ixodida; family Ixodidae; genus Dermacentor; species Dermacentor variabilis. The sequence goes on from NC_134571.1 coordinate 176,159,864, forward strand.
TTCTATTGCTGAGTGTCAAGATTTACTCTTCCATTTCATGCTGTGTGACGACAATTGCTTCAATAGTTCCTTGGACCTTCTTTTGGCCATCTAGTAGTTATGATAGCAGCTCCTTTTCAGAAGGTCCTGGGTTTGTCTCAATGTCGCCTGAAAGAAGTAGGTTAGTAGGCAGTAACGCAATCTTTGTCAAAATACATTTGATACACTGTGGGTAGGGCAGCAGCAACAAAAACCGGTCATCGCTACGGTAACAGTACATAGGAATGTTTTTACTATCCTGTACATCAAAGCAGAGGTGATTGTTGTACATATTGCTGATACTTCTGCTGGCCTGCCCACTGACGAAAGGCGATGTTGCTCGGTCATTTAAAGGAGCTCGGTGAGCCACGTGATGTGACGTCACAGGTGTCGAGAAAGAGAAATACGTTGTTATTTGTGTGCCGCAAGGCACCCTAATCACCGGACGTCTGGCACGTGTCAGAGTTTCTGCAGTCAGCTCATTAAACACATCCAAGCCGATTGTCGTTGATGCGCAGTCGCAGGGCCACCGATGATTCCCGTGATGCATAGGCTCGTAGTGCTGGTTCCCGCACGTTGCTGCAGAGTCGCAGCCACGCAGTGGAAGCGGTCCGCTCAGAAGTGCCGCCAAGGCCTGTAGAGCAAAGCAGAAGTGATTGCTGAACCTATTGCCGATACTGCTGCTCGCCTGCCCACTGACGAAAGGCGATGTTGCTCGGTCTTTCAAAGGAGCTCGGCGAGCCACGCGATGTTACGTCACAGTGGTCGAGAAAGAACAATACGCTGTTACTTGTGAAACGTAAGCCACCTTAATCACCGGACATCTGGCACGTGTCAGACCCATTGAACATATCCACATCGATTGTCGTTGATGCGCAGTCGCAGGTCCACCGATGATTCCCGTGATGCATAGGCTCGTAGGTCCAGTCCGCGCGCATAGCCGCTGAGCCGCAGCCATGCAGTGGAAAATGTCTGCTCAGAAGGGCCGCCAAAGCCTTTAGAGCAAAGCAGAAGTGATTGCTGAACATCTTCGCGATACTGCTGCTGGCCTATATGACACGTATGTCATGACATTTATGTCGTCACCTATTGTTTATCTGCGTTATTCACTATGGTCATACTACGCCACTTTTGGTACACACCAAGTTAACGAAACTACCATGAGAGCACCAAGACGTGTGCGGCTGTTCCATGACCTACATGACACACATGTCATGATATTCATGTCATGCGCAGTCATTTATGTTCGTCATACACTCTTGTCATGTTATGCCAATCTTAGTACATACCAAATTAAAGAAAAGGTCACGAGAGCACCAAGACGTAGGCGCTGTTCCACGATCTACACGACAGACATGTAGTGATAAATTCCATTAAATCATCTATGTTCGTCATAGACTCTTGTCATACTAGGCCAATATCGGTACCTACCGAGTACACGAAACGACCATAAGTTTACTAAGATGCAGGCGGCTAGACAGACAGACAGACAGACAGACACGGACGGACGGACGGACGGACGGACGGACGGACGGACGGACGGACGGACAGACAGACAGACAGACGGACAGACGGACGGACGGACGGACAGACGGACAGACAGACAGACAGACAGACAGACAGACAGACAGACAGACAGACAGACAGATAGACAGATAGATAGATAGATAGATAGATAGATAGATAGACAGACAGATAGACAGACAGACAGACAGACAGACAGACAGACAGACAGACAGACAGACAGACAGACAGACAGACAGACAGATAGATAGATAGATAGATAGATAGATAGATAGATAGATAGATAGATAGATAGATAGATAGATAGATAGATGCCAGAAAGGCAAATTTTCACCAAGAAATCATTCGCATTTGAAAGCATTCTTTAGAATAAGAACAAGACGCAACTTCATTTCATTCAACTAAATTAACATTCCTAACGAGCTTTTGTACTTGTCGAGAGCGAAAGAAATTCAACTTTATATCACTTTATCAGTAAAAATAAATAACATGTTTAATCATCATCGTCGTCGTCGTCGTCGTCATCATCATCATCAGCAGCAGCAGCAGCAGCGTTAAGCCCACTGCAGGGCAAAGGCCTCTCCGATACTTCTCCAACTACCCCGGTCATTTACAAATTATGGCCATGTCGTCCCTACAAACTTCTTAATCTCATCCGCCCACCTAACTTTCTGCCGCCCCCTGCTACGGTTCCCTTCCCTTGGGATCCAGTCCCTAACCCTTAATGACCATGGGTTACCTTCCCTCCTCATTACATGTCCTGCCCATTTCTTTTTCTTGATTTCAATTAAGATGTCATTAACTCGCGTTTGTTCCCTCACCCAATCTGCTCTTTTCTTATCGCTTAACGTTACACTCATCATTATTCTTTCCATAGCTCGTTGCGTCGCCATCAATTTAACTAGAACCCTTTTCGGAAGCCTCCAGGTTTCTGCCCCGTACGTAAGCACTGGTAAGTCACAGCTGTTATACAATTTTCTCTTGAGGGATAATGGCAAACTGCTGTTCCTGATCTGAGAATGCCTGCCAAGCGCACCTCAGCCCATTCTTATTCTTCTGATTATTTCAGTCTCATGATCCGGATCCGGGGTCACTATCTGCCCTATGTAGATGTATTCCCTTACCACTTCCAGTTCCTCGCTACCTATCGTAAACTGCTGTTCTCTTCCGAGACTGTTAAACGTTACCTTAGTTTTCTGCAGATTAATTTTTAGACCCACCCTTCTGCTTTGCCTCTCCAGGTCCGTGAGCATGCCTTGCAATTGGTCCCCTGAGTTACTAAGCAAAGCAATATCATCAGCGAATCTCAAGTTACTAAGGTATTCTCCATTGTCTTATCCCAAATCCTTCCCAATCCAGGTCTCTGAATACTTCATTTAAACACGCAGTGAATAGCATTGGAGAGATCGCATCTCCCAGCCTGACGCCTTTCTTTATTGGGATTTTTTGCTTTCTTTATGGAGGACTACGGTGGCTGTGGAGCCGCTATAGATATATTTCAGTATTTTTACATACGGCTCGTCTACACCTTGATTCCGTAATGCCTCCATGACTGCTGAGGTTTCGACTGAAATAAACGCTTTCGCGTAATCAATGAAAGCTGTATATAAGGGTTGGTTATATTGCCCACATATCTCTATCACCTGATTGATAGTGTGAATATGGTCTATTGTTGAGTAGCCTTTGCGGAATCGTACCTGGTCTTTTGGTTGACAGAAGTGTAAGGCTTTCCTGATTCTATTTGCGATTACCTTAGTGAATACTTTGTAGGCAACGGACAGGAAGCTGATCGGTCTGTAATTTTTCAAGTCTTTGGCGTCCCCTTTCTTATGGATTAGGATAATTTTAGCGTTCTTCCAAGATTGCGGTACATTCGAGGTCATGAGGCATTGCGTGTACAAGGTGGCCAGTTTTTCTAGAACAATCTGCCCACCATCCTTCGAAATATCTGCTGTTACCTGATCCTCCCCAGCTGCCTTTCTCATTTGCATAGCTCCCAAGGCTTTCTTTACTTCTTCCGGCGTTACTTGCGGAATTTCAAATTTTTCTAGACTATTGTCTCTTCCATGATCGTCGTGGGTGCCACTGGTACTGTATAAATCTCTATTGAACTCCTCAGCCACTTGAACTATCTCATCCATATTAGTAATGACATTGCCGGCTTTGGCTCTTAACGCAAACATCTGATTCTTGCCGATTCCTAGTTTCTTCTTCACTGCTTTTAGGCTTCCTCCGTTCCTGAGAGCATGTTTAATTCTATCCATATTATACTTCTATATGTCAGCTGCCTTACGCTTGTTGACTAACTTCGAAACTTCCACCAGTTCTATTCTAGCTGTATGGTTAGAGGCTTTCATGCATTGGCTTTTCTTGATCCGATCTTTCGTCTCCTGCGATAGCTTACTGGTATCCTGTCTAACGGAGTTACCACAGACTTCTATTGCACACTCCTTAATGATACCCATAAGATTGTCGTTCACTGTTTCAACACTAAGGTCCTCTTTCTGAGTTCTGTAGCTTGATCCGGAATTCTTCTATTTTCCCTGTTACCGCTCACTCATTGATCGGCTTCTTATGTACCAGTTTCTTCCGTTCCCTCCTCAAGTCTAGGCTAATTCGATTTCTTACCATCCAATGGTCACTGCAAGGCACCTTGCCGAGCACGTCCACATTTTGTATGATGCCAGGGTTAGCGCAGAGTATAAAGTCTATTTCATTTCTAGTTTCGTCATTCGGGCTCCTCCACGTCCACTTTCGGGTATCCCGCTTGCGGAAGAAGGTATTCATTACCCGCATGTTATTCTTTTCTACAATGTCTACTAATAACTCTCCCCTGCTATTCCAAGTGCCTATGCCCTATTCCCTCACTGCCTTGTCTCCTGCCTGGTTTTTGCCTACCTTGGCAGTGAAGTCGCCCATCAGTACAGTGTATTTTGTTTTGACCCTACCCATCGCCTATTCCAAGTCTTCATAGAAGCGTTCGACTTCCTGGTGAAGAGGTGAAAACACCTTTTCAGCGCCCGCTAAAAAAAAGAGGGCTTAACTCTGCTGTTCGTCGAAATGCAATGCAGCTCATTTAGCGAGCAGAAATGCGCGCTATTAAAGCTGAACTGCTTCTATACGCTCGCTCAGTCGTTGGGCTGTTTGCTTGTTAATGCTTGTCTGAATTATTAGAAAGTTTCAGCTGTGCGTCCGATGCAGCTTTGTAAGTCCAAGAAACATGCGGGGTCGACCGTGCGCATGCGCAGTGCGCCGAGGCAAGCGCGGTCTCTTGCGTGCGCCCGCAGCTTTTCAAAAGCTGCCTGGCGTCCGCTGCGGGCTCTGCGGGCTTTGCAGGACGTTCTTCGCGTGTCCACGAGCGCGCATTTTTCGATATGGCTCCAGCCGAAGATATGACTCCGACTTGTGGTTTGACTTTGTTGCGGCTCATATCAGCTGCACAGTTTCAGAAGCTGGTATATGGCTGCGCTGTGTAGCACACTACCGGCTCCCACGTATGCAAGTCAGCAATCCCTTTTTCAAATTTTGCGTCCGGCCAACCATTGCCGTTTCCTGTGCACATGCGCTTCGCTACGTTGGTCAGCTGGATCGTTACTGGCGACGGGGAAGCGGCAGGGCGTTGTAGGTTGTAGATGTAGGGAGCTCGGCCAGTCGCTGCCATCGGATGACGGCGCAAATTCCTGCTGCTGACCTTGTTCACTGAATGCACGCTTGAGAGCCGCACGATACCATTGCCCAAGCGCTTCGTCATGCTGCTTTTTTTCATTATTCCCCAAGGTTTTTTGCACCTGGAACAACGGACTAGTGAGACGCATCGCACAGGGAACAATTCGATCGGAAATCACCAGCTGGCTAAATAAACTTAATAAATCTGAGAGGTATGGGGACAATAAAAAGAAGTTATCGGGGGAAAAGAATGGGCTGAGGTACTATAGCTTCTTGAGAATGGTATGTATTTTGCTCAATTCGCTTCCGATGCGCGTTTCATATTTAAAGTCTTGAGTAAGTTTACGCGGAGCACCTTGCCAACCTACAGGTTGTCGCAGCTGTCATGCACCAAAGTTTAAAAATGTGCAAATCACACGTAGCTGGACACAGAGGTAATGTTGCTTGACGTCTCTCGGAGATACTCATATTACTTTTTCCATTCCGTGTCATTACATGGTTAGTCTTCATTAATCAACGTCTCAAATAATGTATTTAGATGAAGAGTGTCAATGAGAAAATGCTAGAACAACGTGAAAAAAAACGCACGAGCTTCTCTGATAGTTGTTTAAGTACGCGCAAGCATTGTGCCACTTGCTCATCTTCGTGCAGCCCGGTGTCATTATCAGTGTTATGAAGCTCTATGACAGAGTAGAAACGGCAGCACTGTTGCGACACGAAGTGTTACGGACGGCGCTGCGAGGAGCATTCACAACGCAAGGACAAAACGCAGGTGGGGCACCAGGTGCGCTGGTGACGTTTCGACCATTAAAAATCATTTCGCTCTTTAGCGCCTTATTCATCCCCATAGAACCATTATGAACTGCGACAAAACGGATTCCGGCGGCGGCCCTGTCGCTCGAGTACGTTGAAAGCGATTAGCAATGCCGACAAAGAGTGCCGACTTCAGATAGCTTCGCGCGCTGTGCTCTCACTGCTTATTTAGCTTTGACGAAACGCGGGCCCATATGAAAGCGATCTGGGAAAGTGGTGGAGTGCGGTTTGTCCTGAGGGCCCCATGGGCGGTGTGTTCTCGTCGATTCGTTGGCGTTGAAGCGAGAGGCTGCAGGAAAGTGGATTCACTCGCTCCTGCGGGTGCTGTCTTGAAGGCGGTCGTCTTACGGGTCGGACGGACGGTTTTCCCGTTGGGTAAGCATACAAATGCTCACGCATTGAAAACTCTCGATACAGCTTTCTGCTGCTTAATACGTACTACATAAAAGTAGCAGAAGCTCCATGTGGGCGAGTTGGTTTTACATACTTGAAGAAGAAACGGCACTACACTGTAAAATAATTTAAACCCCTATATGTGAAAAAGGGTGCAAATGTGTCTATAACTCACACCCTTAGGGCACGATTTATATAACTGACACCCTAAGGGTGTGAGTTATAGACACATTTACACGCTTTCTGACTTTTAAGGGCGTAAATTATCTTAGAATGTACCTATGCAGCACCACATGGACAGGTGCTAACTTCCAACTAAATTTTTATGTAAAGAAACAGGGTTTATATCGATAGAAACAGGAATAGTAGCACCGTGACGTCAAGACCTGTCCATCGCATCAGAAAAGCAGTCTTTCTTTCGGCAAGTTCCACTGACGGGCAGCTAACGCACTTGCTGTCGGCCCTAGCGTTCTCTACAACGCGCCAGAAGCTTGGTGTCACGAAAATACGGACGGCATTTGTGATGTTGACAATGTTCAGCCAGATGACCCCCCGCATTGTTATTTATGGCATTGTTCTTTACAATGGAAGGGTGCTCTCGCACCCTTCCATTATAACACCGTTCTGTTTGCCCACTATAAGCCAGGCAGCAACTCAGGTGTATCTCATACGACATTTCCAGTGCATTCCGCGTGCTGCGCTTCAAGTTTCTTCGAGCATGGTTCAGTTGGCGCTTTTTTCCAGCGTAGGGCATATCTCGGCCAATTTACATGGTGCGCTGAAGACAAGGTTAACATTGTGGCTCTACACAACGTTATTGAACTTGGGGGACACCCTGGTGCCAGTACGGATTCACATGCAGCGCAGTACACGGAATGCACTAAAAATGTATATGAGATACAACTGAGTAAAACTGAGTTGCAACAAGGTTTATATTTGGCAAACGGGTCGGCGCTATATATATATATATATATATATATATATCGTTTTACGGCACGGTGCACCGCGATAACTTCTCAACGACGGAGGCCTTTTCTTGTCCGAATTATGAGCTACTCGCCGCGCGTGCCACGCTACTCCCCGTAACACTACGGCGTGTCACCCACAGACTAACGGTATAAGGGAACGATTCAACCGCACTCTTAGTGACACGCTCACAATGCATGTTGCGTCCGATCATTTCAATTTGGACGACGTACGCGTATAATACCGCCACTCAGCCTGGCACAGACTTCTTGCCATTTTTCCTTCTTTGTAGACGTGAACTTTTATCTACCCTCGATACCGCACTACCGTATCCACTAGACGCCTCTGTATTTACCCCTCTCCGAAGCTGCTCGCCATGCTGAAAAGTGTCATAAGTGGCTCGCTCATTCACGTCGGATACCCAAGGCATTAAAAAAATTGGCTGAAGGCTTGGCTTGCTTAAGCTTGGAAGTTTGCGAAAGCAATACCCTTGGCTGCGCCTTGGTTCGGCTGATGGTGAGGACATGGTTGCCCTTTGTTAAACCTACGGCTATACAAAATCCGACATAGCGCAAGGGAGCGCGCCGACCACTGCGTGGAGCCGAGCTGTAGCCCCATTTATCCTCCTAGCGTGATGTCACACCAGCGAGCGCCCTCTCTCGGTAACGCCGCAGCAGCGGCGCGCAAGGCTGCGCCTCCACCATCGATGCCGCGAGCTGGGGCCCCGTCTATCGGTCTGGTGTGACGTCACACGGTCACGTGACGCGCAGCTGTGTAAGGAGGCGCCACGACCACCGATGGCCGAAAGTGCGAGCAGTATTGCTTTCGCAATAAAAATTGCCGCGACAACGACCAGCCCTCACAGTCCTTCGCAGCGGACTCTCACGTCTGGCTTCTGCTGCCCTTCAAGTCTCCAGGCCTTAGCCCAAAGGTTGCTCCAAAATATCAGGGTCCCGTACCGGATCGTCGAGTGTACATCGCCTGTGAACTATGTGATCGAACTGGTGACGCCTTCTTCGGACAAGCGCCACTGAGGCCGCCGTGGCCGCGGGACGGTTCACGTCAGACAACTGAAGCCGTACTATGACCTCATCAATGTGTCATCACCTTAAGCCGCCAGGATGGCTCATCTTCGCCGCGGGGGGAACTGTAGCGAGGAATATGTATGCAGCGCTGTGCACGGTGCCATCACTTCGGGGCGAGACCCGAGCTCGAGCTGCGGCTGCTAAGAGCTAGGACTGGTCATACAGAGCCACGCACGATTCCTCGCAAGTAATTCTGTAGCCCTTTCATTGTGTGTGCGTGTGTGCGTGTGCGTGTGCGTGTGCGTGTGTGTGTGTGTGTGTGTGTGTGTGTGTGTGTGTGTGTGTGTGTGTGTGTGTGTGTGTGCGTGCGTGCGTGTGAGCGTGTGTGCGTGCGTCATATCATAAGGAGCCCGCAGGTGGGTACGAAACGACGCCTTCGCATTACCCGTGCGATGCTCTTACCAATTCAGCAACCCTGGATCTGTTCTCCCATTTACTTTCTGCGGTATTTAGTTTATTTGCTCGAAATAACCCTGCGGTTGCTAACCCGGTGTTACACAGAACAATTAACTCTGCCAAATGCCTTTGTCCTCCTCAATGTCGCCTACCACTGCAATGGCTTCGAGCCTCACGTGGAAAAGACAGCTCGCTGTTCCCGCTGACCAATGCCAATACCTACGCCTCACCCATTTGACATGGCCGCCGAGCCAGGCATTCATCCGAGTTAATTCTTCGTCCTTCCGAGTAACGCCTGGCACTGCTGGCGTCGCAGCGCCAGGGCGCCGTAATCATACCACCGCTATATTCATATTTAGCGCGTTTTCTTTATAACGTGGACGAAATATATAAGCCAGACATAGCACGCTGAAAACAACTGAATCGCGTGTTTTAAAATAGATTTATTGCTTTTGATCAAAATTCGCGCCCTCAATTCAGTACATAAAAAGTTAATGAAATATTGTCATCTTATTATCAACGGTTCAATTATGAAAAAAAAATATATCTTGATGCTGTACGTGACAGCTGACAGAATAGCATTGGTTGCGTACTCGTATATCCTATATTCTAATTTTAAGAGCTTGAATAACGTTAGCCGTACTCTCAACAGGTAACTTAGTAGAGCATTTCACTCACTAGGCCTTTAAAATAAGCGTTGAGGGCTCAGAATCTGCACCAAGAGTTCATCGCTCGATCTATTATCAAATAAAGTGCATAATAAAACAACATACATGGCGAAGAGTAGCGCAGTAGTGATACTCCAGTGGCGGAGTTACCAAATTGACGGCGCGAGCTCCACAGATGCGATGACTTCATACCTATTCTTCTCGTGTATTACTGTTGATTTGCATGGAAAATCAGCTGGTGAGTTAAAGCATGAGTATAATTGCGTTTATCAGCCAAAATCACAGCGCTGGCAAAAGTATAAGCGCCAATGCGTGTACCTTAGCTTGTAGCACTTAAGCTGATGGTACGCTCACTAGGCGTCGCTAATAAAGCTAATATGTCGTTGTTGACTAGCCCGCGTGACGACCCCAACCACTTTGTACCGAACGCATGCAATGCTGACAACTCCGTTGCCAACTGATGTCGCTTAGCTTTAAGTCGACCCTTATCCGTAAAGTTTGCTTCTAAGTATTGGCTATAATCTGCTAACGCTTTTGCATTTCAGCGATTCCGTGAGTGCAGACAGACTGGATATTAACAGCATCCATATTTAACTGAAGCGTAGCTACAAATATGTGCGACGAACACCGCTTCAGCACTTGTGTTCGACTTGTCCACTTACTGGCGGCCTTAGCCACGGCACCGACGACCACTGGTGGAATGGCCATGAAGAGGCAACCCAGCGATGCCATGTACGAAAGAAGCTCAGCCCCTTCGGCGGTGCGGCTGGACAGCACCCGCTGGAAGTACACCTGCCTCGCGAAAGGATGGTAAAAAAAAAGATAGCTGACGTGGCGCCAGTTTTAATGCTCATCAAGGCACTTTGCGGTACGTGTGCAGGAGGGAGGTAGCTTCCTGCCTCGCCTCGTTTCATGAAAAGACAATTTATATGTCCGGTGCTGGGATGCAATCCGGTAGCCAGGCGCCCTTACCGTCAGGCCACGGTCACTTTTTTGTTACGCACACTTCTCTCGTGCTAAAGCTAACTTTTTGAAGCGACTGACACGTGCGGTACGTCACATATTTGGAACTGTAGCTCTTGAGCGTGCGCTAGTTTTCAGTCGGCCACAGACTCGCCGCTCTGTTGCCTTTGTGTCACAGACAAGCTCCTTTCTTCATCACCTTCTTCGTTGTACTACAACCGAGAAAATGATTCAAGCTTGAAGTGTGCCGTGATATCTCATACAGCGTGCAATTTTAACGGATCTCTTGGGAAAGCTCCTCACAAGAGAAAGCGATACGCAATAAAATTTTGAAATGCCTCTGAAACTCATTTCGAACATCTCACAAGTTATCACGAGCCGTGGAGCTGTTTCAGCCTCCTTCTCCATATACGAATAAATATTATATGACCCTGTATTCATGCGTCGTTTAATGCTATTCAGTCAAGTATCTACATGTATATAAATATAAAATACCAATGTGATGCTATATATTGAGCCTTTAAGACGTCACTGTTATTTACGTACACCTAGATAACACTGCTGTATAAATTGAACTGATGATTATTGTCCGCATTCCAACGACTGCACCTCAGTGCTGACACAGGAAGGCACAAGATGACGCCACTTGTGGAGCTGCTGTTCGTGTTCCATTATAGAACACAGGTCCTAACGTGTGCCCTGGCACGTTGCGTCCTTCTAAATTTTGTTAAATTGAAGCGCTATAGGAACTTGTGAAAGTGAACAATGCTGGTAACTCATGCCACTTAGCCCGAGGTAACTTCGGCTCAAACATCGGGCAAGTAGTCAAAAGGGCACGCATCCTGAGAACGAATGCCGGAGACGAATAAGACGGCTCTAACGAAAGTACTGATAAACAAATTTTTGAAAGCTAGACAATCTAGCAGAATTACCTGCATGGTAGGGATAATAAATTAACAATTTAGGTAAGTCTAGAACTAAATAGTACATTTAATAATACAAGACGTTTCGGGTCCAACTCGGCTCCTTCGTTAACGATGTACGGTGGCAGGGTGCCTTGAAATTCTTTCATAATAGGGAGATCAAGAAGTTCTCTTGTCTGCTTGACCTACGTTAAGACGAAGGGAAACGGGAGAAGGAGCACGGAGAAGTGCGTGGACCAAGGTGCGGCGTTGTAGGCGCTGGAGACGTCAGGCTATTGTCGTTCCGGCGCATCTTTGTCCCTTTCTCGTCTTGGTGCGCAGACCATAGATATATTTAGTGTGGACGTTGCCCTTTGAACGGTTTATGTAGTTTGGTTTGTTCTGCATGTACCATGACTCCAGTAATAACTCTTAGCGTTGGCCGGGGGGATATGAATTTTATAGAAAACAATTTTGTGATCGGCATCTTCTGAATGTTTGGTGAAATAAATGCGTATACTCGGCATAAAGTGTTGCCTGATTCTTCCCTTTACGAGTTTTTGTTTCTTCAGTGTAAGTCACTGCGCAGTCAGTACATGTGTTCCTGTAAACAATGCTTCGCGCCTTCTGTTTTGATAAACAGTCTTGCTGTTTCGGAAGGAGGACCCACGGAAATGGCATGGTGGCTTTGGCGATGCGCTGCGAAACGCAATGGCGCGGGCTCGAATGCCGGCCTAGGCGGCCGCATTTCCATGAGGTTGAAATGCAAAAATGCCCGTGTGCCGTGCAGTGTGTGACCATATTTAAAAACCAAAGGTGGTCGAAAATAATCCGGAGCTCCCGATTAGAGAGCACCCTATTAGCGAGGGGAGCTATTCTTTTTTGTGAAGACTGCTGGTACTGAAAGCTTATAATTTGCGTTTTTGATGTTTATTTGATGCTGTCGGATGGTTGTCCGAGTGAAGTAATTTCGGTAGCCATTCGTCCTGACTTCATTGACGACTGTTCCGCCTTCTTTCTTTCTGTCGGTTTCCAACGTTCATTAAGCTTCAACTCTTTTTAGAAAGTATTGACAGATAACGCCTCGTGGCTTGACAGGTGATTTCAAAGGGGTTGGTTAAAGGTAAACAAGAAATGTTACAGTGTCGCCCGTTGCGTGCGGTTCTACGTCTAGCAATGCGAGGAATCCGTCTTTTCGGCGCTCGCATGGGAACTCTATGTCAGGCCATATGGATTTTCAGTGCTTGAGGAGGTTTTCACAAGACGTTTGATTCGGGTTCCGAAATACCAAGAGCACTTTCCTTGATATTTTCTATAGCTATGTTGCAAAATCGAGGCTCGTGTAAAGCTTTCGGACTTAGTCCCGTATCTTTACCTAATTCCATTGCGTTGCTGTCCACCATGTCCATCATAATTCACAACGGCCCATACGCGAAAAAATTATTACTTTGAAGATGAGCCGGAATGCTGGTAGCACTGCAGGACCCGCAGGAAGTGGTGGGCAGGATGACAACACCCGGCTGCAGTATCGTACACAGTGCCCGGCCATTTCGGTACACACGCAGCATGCTTTTCTGGCGGTCTCGGCTTCTAAGCACGGGCCTCAAAAGTAACGCTGCGGCCAGCGTCCCCTCAGCAGGCGCACCTGGAGGACTTCCTCAGCGCAGATTCACTCGTAGGGTCGTTTCTAAGCGGCAGCACTCGGCCAGGGGCTTGTCTTGCCGGTCCTCACAGCTCGAGTGTTACTCACCCAAATTTGCATTGCTCATCTCGACTTCTTTGCACATTGTACTACTTTACTTTCAGTGGACATTACAATAAATGCAGAAACTACGTAAATAGTGCATATTTATCGCTACCAGTTACCGGTTCTTGGCACTCATGGCCATCTAAGCCGCATATTTTTTTCTTAACAGACTATCAGAAAAACAGTTCTGGGTATTTACGTGCCAGAACTACGACCTGACGGTGAGGCACGCCTTAGCTCCAGGGGCGGCTTGCACGAATAGTTAATGACCAAAATAATAGGAAATTAAGAACGCGTTCTGGTGCGGACAAGGAGAGTAAATTAAGAATTCAGAATTCAAGACAGCGCTAATAGATGTTTTTGCAAGGTGCCCCTGATTAGGTTTTACCGACGGAGTTCATTTAATGTGCACATGAATCTAAAAAGCCGAACGCTGTCTGCATTTCTCCCCATCTAAATGAGGCAGCCACGGCCGCAATCAAACCCGCGACCTTGAGCTGAGCATGCAGCGCACCTCCATAGACACTGTACTACCGCAACGGGTATAGACTTTCACAAGCGTCAGCATTTGACACATCGTGTATATTGACACGTGCACTTGCCTATCTTTATCGGGCGACCACGTTTCGCCGCCTAACAAATGTTATCGCGCAGCGCGGGACGCGCCTGCATGTATCCGAAGTTTCTGGAATGTTATCGATGCTTCTATCCGCTGTCTGTTGTCGCCGAACCTTGTGTTATCTGATTTCATCGCGTGACACGAATGGTGTACAACTTTGTGGAAGATATGCTGGTGCCAACGATTAGTCTGTAACATTCGAGACTGCTGTATAAAAGCCGACGCGCTTCACCCACAGATCAGATTTTGACGATCGCCAAATGCATTCGCTGTTGTCGCCGATCATTAAGTGTAGCCTGTTTTTGTAGGCACAGGTTCGCCGAATAAAAGTTAGTTTCGTCTTTCACAGTATTGCTACTGTGTTCTTCATACGTCACTCTACGTGACCAATATTGCTATTTCCATACTTTCCAAGCCCAATATTTCGCTTACTTTAAAGTTCTATTCATAGTCTCCGGCTTTCGTCACCCATATGCAAGCACTTCCTCAATACAATTATTATTCAATTTTTTTATGTTTGAGGACCGGGGGTCGGCTGTACTGTTTTATATTCGACGAAATTTGTCTAAATATTCTGATGCACACTTTGTTTTCCAAATATAATGTATAACACGAGTCCCTCGCGACTACTAGGCCGAGGTCAATATGCCGGCTCACAATATCTAGATAATGTGCAAGTACAAATTACTTATTCCTTCCCTAATAATTTTCATTTAATATTTTATTATATGTTATATTATAATATTAATATTAATACGAACTTTCTCATTATCGAGCCGTTATAAATTGCTATAGTCCTAATGGGGGACGCTTTCGGCATAAACGTTCCTGAACCTCACCTGCCATGGTATGCCCCCCATCATGAGCAGTAGCATGGAATCCCAGTAGATGCCGAAGTCTAGCCACTCAACGGTGCCGATGAAGTCATTCTTGGGGTACGATATCACGCCCACGGCTTCGTGAAACATGGCAAAGGGAAGGCACAGCCACTGGGTATGGGATCAGAACGACTAATATTCATTAAACTAATACACGAAATGTTTGAAAAACTGGTTCTTCCTCTATATTTACGCCAATTTTGACTTATCTTAATCATAAGTTGTTGTGTTGTTTTTTGCGTACTTCTTTATATTGTAGCATTACCAGACACTGTACTGAAATATAACAAAAGGTGTACTAAATGGGCTCCTTGGTATTTTTTTTTTATTCCCGAGCATGGGAACGCAACAATTATTATTAATATAGACTTTGAGCCTGCTTGTTGAGCTTAGAAAACGCAAATCACAGAAAAAAAGGTAACAGATTACAATTATTATTTTTATTCAAGAACGTATTTGATGACAATCACTAAGTACTACTCTATGAAAGTAATTGAGTAATTACTACGATGATATTCATTAGTGTTTGAATTTCCTTGCTCTCCATTTTTGTTAGGAGCGCACAAATACCTTAAGTAAAACAGGCTGACCTGGATGTTTTATTGCATAATCTGGAGCACTTAACACGTTGTTCATTCATAGTTGCAAAGAAAACTCGGCGCTCAGACAAGGGATGCAACAAATGCACGACCGGAGCAATGTCGCACACTTGCTTCATTTTTCCTTGTTTTGTTTGTAACCATGAATTCAATTCCATTACCCAATTTGCAGCCCTAATTGACGTTGTTTGCTTTCGCTAACAACTGCTTTTTAAATTTTTCATTGGTCATCAACGCTCGCTTGCTTGCGAGGACTTCAGCAGCGACACTGAGAACTCTTTCGGTGGGTGCGCTGGAGGGAAGAGCTGTCTGCTAACGTACGAGAACCTTGCGCATAAAATTCTTGTTACTCAATGCCGTCATGCTGGCGTTTGGTTCTTCTGTGGAGCCAAGCGCTTCATTTTTGCAGGAACTCGAAAAAGGAACTCCTGGTAGGGCAACCATAAGCTGAAGAAGTCGTCAACGTCCAAAGTAGCCATCGATATCAAGTCAGAGCAGCGCCGCTTAAAATCATCTGCAGATTCTTGGTGGGGTATTACGGGTAGGAAACATATACTGACGCCCGGGTTTGCCGGTCTGGGTATGTGCATCCTCAAGGATGCTGCATAGCACGACCGCGGGTGTTACAACCCAGTTCCAGCCATTTTCAAGAGCTCTGCGTCGCCTGTTACAGCTTGTCGCGTCGATAAAGTGACTGGTTGCTTGTAATTCGTTTTTGAAAAAGAAAAATTCAATTGCAGTAAGCATTACAGATTAGAGAAAGTAATTTATAATTTACTTAACTATCAAATATGTGATTGAATGCGGTGAAATATTTATATGTAATGTGTTACACTCAAGTCTGGTTAAATCTGCACACTGGGATAGTTGTATAGGTATGTACATGCTTCGCTCTCAATTGTATAAATACATCAAACGGTCACATACGCCTATGCTGTGGTTCACAAGCGACAATGGCAGTACTACAAATAAATAAATAAATAAATACTCAATAAACGTACTTGAAGAAATATTTTAATGACATATTTGTCGTTTTATGATTTTGGTGAGGTAACTCGTTTCAGTTTTCCACACCTACATAAACCAATTAAATATTATCCGTATGTTAGCATCTTGCATACATTACGGCGCTGTATATGAAAAAATGCAGAACCTTTGATACTTTTCATGAACCATTCGTTTCCTAGGAAGCCGTTGTGCACTGCGCAGCGATACTGGTACGAAGAGTAAAGGCAACTAAAACATGCAAAGCCTGCACATGCTATTTGCGTGGTATACTCTGCATGCTGCTTCGCATCGTTTTACAGGCAGACGGAAGCGAGCAACGAGGCCATGTTATGGCCTCCTTGATGAGACCGGTCTAGCTGGAGAGTGGAACACACACTACAGCCCACCTAATAGTACAATGCCTCCTTTACTAGATACCTGCCGCGTTGTCCAGTAGCTCGGTTCCGCGCCCTCTCCCTTTTCTCTCCTCCGCGAAAAGGCAACGAACCCCTCTTATAGCGAACGCCTGCAACTTGCAATCACGTGCTGCGACCTCTGAGATTAACATGGCATCTGTCACCGTCTCGTAGGCTCGCGATAACGCTCGCTAATAGACGCCTGCGCATATAAGGCGCCGGCGGATGCATTCAGCCGCCGCTGCCACATCCGCCGGAAGTTGAAAAGGCAACGAGCGCCACCTCACGGAATTTATGCTGAACTAACTTTAACTAAGGGAACCGCCGCTACAATGGGAAAGCGAGCAACGCGGCGGGCATCTAGTAAAGGAGGAATTGAATAGTGCGATAGGAATTATATGGACACTCCAAGCGAATTTCTGCTGTTTGCGTTGCCTTGAGCTTCCGTATATACTTATGCCTATGCATGTTACAGAATATGTCATACTACTTGACATGCGATATATGCGGGTCATATATGACGTAACATAGTATCACTAACATTTCTCATAGCCGGGCTTACCTTCTTGACAAAATTATTTCTCGGAATTTTGAGAATGGCAGCCCACAGACAAATGCAATGAAACGAAACACCGACCGTGCATGCCTTTTATCCAAAATGTTATCAGACTTAATATTAAAAGCGCGAAATAATAACAGAATTCAAACCTCAAAACGGTGTAATTTTATTGACGCGGCTGTTCACTACCTCCGGGATTAGCCCATGAAAGAGTTTTGAAACGTACATGATACGCAAAAGTGGTGGCAAAATCCTTAAGATAGACGTTGGTTTTAATTAATAACACAAATGAAATTGTGCGATGAAAGGGTTCAAACAGGGGATCCCTAGCGTGGGTTATGACTTTCTTATACCCGCTACGCGTGAAGGAAAAGCGCTTCGCCAACACGCAGTTGTCAAGCTTTTTATTGGAATAAAGGGTAGACCGAGGAGGAAACGCTACTAAAACACCAAGCTTGCTGCGATTCTTCAGTTGTAAAAAAAAAAAAGGAAAGCGGTAATTTATGATGGCTTCAATGCACGACACTTGTGTAATGCGGCGAAACAACAGCTCGTTTTTACTTAGCTTACGTGTACTTCAATTGATACAGCCACTACAGCTAGGAGTCTTACACTTAGTGTAATATTCTAACATGCTGCTGTCGTATTCATTGCTTCGCCGTTATGGTTAATCTGATATTTATTCTACCATACGCAACACTCATCAGCTTTCAGGTTGGAATAAAGAATGCCTGATCACGAGCAAATTTGTAATGCATCAGACCAAAGCGATCCGATGCCTTGTAGCGTCCATCAGTAGGTTGCCGTAACAATTTTCTCGCAGCATGTGCTGTAGTTGCTGGGCGTCAGAGAGGCGCAGACGTTGACCAACAGCCAGTCCCTCACTTGCGAGGCACGGTTTTCACCGAGCTATTCTATTTTCATTTTTATTCTCGACACTTATCCGACAAAAGCGTTGTCGCTGGTTCAGTATTTAAGCTCCTACACTGACGCCTGTTGCGATGAAAATAAGCCACTTGAGCGCAACACCCACCAGTCCAAGAAATATGGCAACCAGCTGGACGACGTCCGTGTAGGCCACGGAGTAGAGGCCCCCAGTGAACGTGTAGAAGAGTGCGATGCAGGCTGAAGCGATCACCGACTCCCTTCGGTCGAATTCCATAATCACCTCCACCGTCGCACCTAGGTACCATTCGTTAACAGGAAATAAATATTTATCTCCCTTTGTCTCTGCACTAGTGTTCGTCATTGAGTGAACGCCATGTTTCCGGCGTTGCCCGATTTTAAATGCCGCGCGCCCCACATTGCTGACATCTCAATTGCCGCATGATAGCATGGGATGTTTTATAAAACCTACAGGATACAACATGACAATTTACGATTCAGCAACATTATCAGTCTATTATACCCCCTGCAGCACGAACGGCTATCTCAGCAATCGCCAATATCCTGCGTAGTGAGGATTTAGGATCGTGCAATAATTTGCATTAGTGAGCACGACATTTACCGCGCATGCGTCCTTAAAATGTATACAGGTGTCACTTATTTGGAAGCTGAAAAGTACACGATATTTTAACGTGAGAGCGTTAAGCGCCCCGCGCCGCAAGAAAATCCAATGTGGGCGTCGGACGTCGCCTGACCAAAAATATTTGCGAACCACAACCACGCAGGCCCTACGCGTGGCGCAGAGGCGCCACTGAACTAACTGAATTCATCAAAGTAACATGCGCCAGAAATAGTGTAAAGTACAATCTAAACACAACCTTCAGACGTGATAGCCTCGGAGTGTAATTTGAATGTACGAGCAAACATAAAAAATTGGAGGACGCTTAAGCTACGCCTTCAAGAGTGGACGCGATAGCGTTTCCGCCCCCCGTTCGCACCGCCTACTCAAACGATCTACGCGAGTCAAACGTCGCGATCTACGCGAGCCAAACAGCCGGGCCGCGACGCTCCATGAAGGCGGACGCGATCATGGGGCGAGTGGCGCGCCACGTGTATAGGGCAGCGCCGTACATTGCGAGGAGGGGGTCTTCTGTGCTTGCCGCAAGATGGCTCTGCATGTGCGCATAGCGCAGAAGAAAAGCAGCGGAAACTTACTTCGCTACTCGTGAAACTGCGACTTCTGTAATTTGCATGGTCATAATTACCAATATACACCGCAGCATAACTTTCTACGGCACGTTTCTAAGGCAACACCGCATTCACCAGAGGCGATTTTGTCCCACTTTGAGCGATCGTACATCAGTGAGGAATGTAGGATGCCTGGCATGTTCATGGACGATATTCGCGCACTGAAACATAAAATAGAACAGTTCGATATCGAAAGATACCGCGGTGCTTTGGTGCGGACAAGGGCTGAAAGGCTGATAATGGGAGAAACACCGTCGAAAGGAGCGTTAGGCTCAGAAAAGTGGCATACGCGCCGCAATCAGATAGCGGAAATCGAGCATCGCGGAAAAGTCAGCGACGCAGCAGAAGATATTGAGCGTGCTTTCTTCGAGCACTACAGTGGTTTGTTCACCGACTGCGCAGTCGACGTTGATCGTTTTAAAAGGGACTTTTTGTCGTCGATGCCAAGGCTAGATGAAAGTACGAAAGAAATATTGGAGGAACCAATTTCGGAAGAGGAAGTGAAAGGTGCTATTGAAAGTCTGCACCCGGGGAAGTCCCTTGGCCCTGATGGTCTAACCTCAGCTTTTTATAAATATTTCAAAGGTGCGATCCCACCAGCCTTAGCGGATGTATACAACGAAGCCTTCCAGCTCAAAGTATTACCCCCGCCCTTCTCATCTTCCCACACTATTCTTATACCCAAGTCAGAAGATCCCGTTGCATTGCGAAGAGTAACTTCTTACCGCCCAATTTGTCTCACTAACGGAGACTATAAGATAATGATGAAAATCTTAGCAAATATATTGCAGACTGTCATTGCGAAGCTTGTGGGGCGCATCAAACGTGTGGCATTAAAGGCCGCACTATCTTCTCAAATATACACGTAGCACGCCGTATCCTCGAATGTTGCTATGTAATGGGTGCACGAGTGGCAATGCTCCAAATTGATCTCGAGAAAGCGTTCGACCGGGTGCCTCATGACATTCTTTTGTGCATTCTAGATTATGTGAATTTGGGTAGAATAATTAGAGAGGGGGTTGCCATGGCGTACCGGGACTGCTCGATGCGGCTTATTGTCAACAAGATGTTGGGAGCGCGAATCCAAGTTAAGCGTTCGGTGCGTCAGGGCTGCCCTCTCTCGCCGCTGTTGTTTTGCTTGTATATAGAGTCGTTTTGTTTGCGTGTCATGGAGAATCACTGTGTCCGCGGGTTTAAACTGCACGAGGTTGAAGTCCGCCTGTTGGCTTATGCAGACGATATTGCTGTGTTTTGCACTGATTTGGACAGTATAACACAGGCTGTCAAATGTGTTAAAAGTTTTTGTGCTGTGAGCGGCAGCGCGGTAAACTGGGGTAAGTGCCTGGGATTCTGGCACGGGGATTGGCGGCCGACCCCAGACACTTTTGCCAACATGAGTTTCGTTACGACTCCGGTGATATACTTGGGTGTTCCCCTTCAGTGCTACAAAGACAGTGAGCCGTACTGGAAGAGTGAAGTGGATAAGCTTCGGGACACAGTAAACAAATGGAATGGCTGGAATTGGTCTATGTTTTCTAGAGCCACAACTTGCAACATATTTTTAGCGAGCAAACTTTGGTACATCCTCCAAGTCTTGCATTGCTCAAGGGTAAACATCCAAAAAATTCACCGGGTATTCGCAGTGTTCGTGTGGGCATCGTCTTGGGAGAGATCAAGTCGCACCAATTTGTTCCTTCGAGTTCGAAGTGGAGGACTTGGATTGTCACATTTGTTTTTGAGACAGGTAGTCAATCGCTTTTCTTTTTCTTCAGGGACGCAAAAAACCCCTTCTTATACACTGTTTGCCAACTTCGCCTGGGCAAACACTTGCCCGATATGGTTGTCTCAGTGGGCAGTTTGCCAAGGGGTGTTTATGGTTTTCTACGTGAAGTTGTGGTTTCATGCAGGCTTCTGTCAGCGCGTTTTTCTCTTCAATATTTGAGTGAAGTCAACCGGAAAAAACTGTACAAGGACCTGTGTGATGTTATTCTTCCTGTGCCTTTATATCGGTCTCTCTACAGAGCAGGCCATGGGCACAATGTTCTAAGGCGCGTTACGGCGATGCTAGTACCGTCACGCGCTAAGACGTTCTTTTTTAAATTGCACACTGGAACGCTGACTGTCAAACCGTGGCTGGCTGAAAGAGGGTTCTTTGTTCCTTGGGGCACTCATTGTACAATTTGCAGGCGGGAGGAGACAATTGAATATGTTTTTCTGTATTGTTGGGATGCTGTTTTCCTCTGGGATTTGCTCCAGCGCACAATCAAAAAGATTTCCCCCTAGATGCGTATGGGATTCGCTACTTGCCAATAGAAAGTGATGATGGTACCCCATTTGATATGATCATGCTTATGGCCCTGCATAGTATTTGGAAATGTAGAATGGCGGTAAGACACACTGATCTCGATGCAAGAGCGGCTCGCCAGTATTTTAAAGAAAGCATACGGAACTTTGTAGAGGAACAAAAGTTGCTGGAGTGCATCCCAGGGTGGTTGCCACGTGTGGAATTATTATTGGCGATAAGGGAGTTTTAGCACAAGCGCGGCCGCACAAGTTCTGCGGTCGTTTTTAACATATTGTGAGTGTGCCTTTTGATTATTTGTGAATGTGTATTTTTTATCCGGGCCAATGACCGGCAGTGAAGAAAAAAAAACTCGTGGCTGAGTGGTAGCGTCTCCGTCTCACACTCCGGAGACCCTGGTTCGATTCTCACCAGCCCATCTTGCAAGATGTTTTTTTTAATTTATGAAGTGCCTTCTGGGATTTATCGCTCACGGCCAACGCCACTGACGCCGACGACACCGGCTTTTCTGCGACACGAGCTCCTTAACGCTGTCACGTTAATACTGTTCGGCGGAAACTCTTAACACAAACTCCTTTTCCCGCTTTTCTACCATTCATAGGGCGGCCATGGCGTCGGAGATTTGCGCGCGCGCGTGCACCGGCGCGCGCACGGTGAGCACCGAGCATCATGCCTGGTTTCTTGCAACACCTCCAGATGGCGCTCGCCTCCACCGCATCGCCAAAAACAAAGAACAGACAGTGGCAATACAGGGCAAGGAAATACCTCGGGTAAGCGAATATAAATGCCTTGGGTATATGGATAAACGGAGGCAACATATATATGGAAAGACAAGAAAAAAGAATAACAGTAAAGGGGAAGAGAAATGCAGCCATAATGGAAGCCCAGAGCGCTGTGGGGATACGACAGGTACGAGGTGCTCCGGGATATATGGAAAGGTGTAATGGTTCCAGGACCTACATTTGGAAATGCGGTGGTTTGCTTTAAATCAGGGGCACAATCTGGACTCAATGGGAACCAATGGTCAGTGGGACGCCTCGCTTTCGTCGCTCATGGGAAGACTACAAATGAAGCTGTGCAGGGTGATATGGGCTGGAATAGTTTCGAAGTGAGGGAAGCTCGCAGTAAAAGTGATTACGAAGAGCGACTGAGGAATATGGAAGAAAGTAAACGGGCTGGGAGAGTATTGAGGTATCTGTGCAGGAAAAAAAATTTATTCACAGTGGCGGAAAAGAACTAGGAAGCTTACCAACAAGTATGCGGCCTGTATGGTGTGTAACACAACAACAAAGAACGTCCAGCGGAAAGCCAGAGAGGCTGAAATAATCTCATGGATGGAGGCAGTGGAAAAGAAACCTGCTATAAGTAACTACTTAAGAGGAAAAACGAAATCAGCAAAAAATAAACAATTAATGATAACTCAAAGAGAAGAACATTACTTTTCGAGCCGAGATCGGGATGTCTTAGAACACGGACCTATAAAGCGAGATATAAGAAAGTAGAAGAAGCACGTGCTTTCTGCGGTAAAGCTAGGGAACCGGTGAAGCATGTCTTATTAGAATGTTAAGACGCCTGCCCAGCGGTCGGTTTAGGCACCGCTGGCCTCCTTGAAGCCCTCGGGTTGAGCGAGAGCAGTGGAAAAGTAAACATGTTCGCAATAGAGATTAGTAAGAGGCGATTGGAAGATTGGTGGAAAAAAAGTTGGAAAACGACAAAAAAAGAACGGAGACGTACAAAAGCAAAGTTTGCAATAGGGGATCATAAAATCAGAAAACTGGCACCAGAAAACACGTCATGCCTAGTGTCAACTGCATCCGTTAGTTGACGCGAGCATCGGAAAAAAATAGTGTGAAATGAACTTGCAGAAGATGTTTTATATTTTTTTCATTCTTTTACACCAAACCTTAAACATTTTGCATGTAAGTGAACTAATACTTCGCGACTTATTTTTCTTGCGTCACCTAGCAACAAGCTCGCGACACGCCAGACGCGCCATATGCATGCGCCATTTGCCAGACATGCCACCAAAGCAAGCGTGGCCGGCTGCACATGTGAAGCTCGCCTGCTCGGCGACTCGTCTCTTTTGGATGTAGCCCGTTTGGTCGGCCTCCCGGCATTTTCTTGTGTTCCGTCTGAATTTCCACACGTCACCGTGGAACTACTGGACTACAGCAAGGTGAGTAATTTTGTTTGACAGTCTGTGACGTACTTCAAGCGCATTTAGGCTTGGGCAAAGAAAAAAAATTAAACATCCACCTGTTTGTAGCAATTGCTACAAAGGAAAGCCATACCGTTTCCTCTAAAGAAAAGCCTCAGAGTTGAAGAAAAATTCGTTCTAGTCTGGGACTCGAACCCGGGTCCACCGCCTTTCCGGTGTAGTCGCTCTACGATCTGAGCTAACCAGGCGGCTAGCAGATGGCAGGGCGAAGTCGAATTTGTCGACAACACGAAGCAAAGGCAAGTGTTTGACGTAGTAGTTCTGCGGAAACCCGCAAGATGGAGAGATGTAATGAGCAAAGGAAATATCAGACATCCACCTGTTCGTAGCACTTGCTACAAAGGAAACCCATACGCGTTCCTCTAAAGAAAAGCCTCAGAGTTAAAGAAAAATTTGTCCTGGTCCGGGACTCGAACCCGGGAGACGCTCTACCATCTGAACTAACCAGGCGGCATTATCTCTTACATGCACGCAGGCACTCAAGCACACACACACGCACGTATATTCTCTCTCACACATACGCGAATGGACCCATATCCTCTCTCTTACGTGCACACACGCACGCACATTCACTTTTGACTCGTACGTCCAGAGAAAATACAGTCCAAAGGGGTGAACAAATATGAGCAGCGCTTTGTAGGCTCGAGGCAAAAGAAGAGCCTTAATTATTATGGTGGAAGCATGCATAAGTTTGTGATTCATGTATGACTAAGAACAGTGCAGAAAACGCTCCATGAAACAAAAGTACATACACACAGTTTTGAGTGCGCATTTCTTTGAATTGTGTCCTTGTGCGATTTCTACTTAGTGAAGCCTCGATTAGATAAATTTTTGCCAGACACTAGGTAATAAATGCAGTAAGTATGTATCAATTGCTATTTATCCAACTGTATCACCGGAAGTACATTTCCGCCAATGTGCAATGAATTTATCGCAGGGTGTCAGTCATGCAGAGAGCCAAAACCATTTATTTTTTATACCGTACTCCGTGTTAAGAATTTTAGCAACGTGGCAAAATAACAAGAGCCTTGTTTGAATCGCCTTCGTGTTGTCGACAAACGAGACTTCGCCCTGCCATCTGCTAGCCGCCTGGTTAGCTCAGATGGTAGAGCGGCTGCCCCGGAAAGGCGGTGGTCCCGGGTTCGAGTCCCGGACCAGGACGAATTTCCCTTCAACTCTGAGGCTTTTCTTTAGAGGAACCTGTATGGGTTTCCTTTGTAGCAATTGCTACGAACAGGTGGATGTCTGATTTTCCTTTGCTCATTACTTCTCTCCACGTTGCGGGTTTCCGCAAAACTACTACGTGAAACATTTGGGCTTACTGCATAGACTCAACCTATGTAGTGAGGCAGTTATCGAAAAAGAGCTCCGCCTCCAGGCCTAGTTAATTTGAGTTAATTACTCGTACTGGAAGATGTTGGCGACGCTTTCTATGGGAGCCCAAGCATTATTATGACTTATTTCAGACGTTTTTGAGCACGCTCGCCGCACCTGGCTTTGTGACGAAAAGCACCTCGGCCGTGTGACGCTGTTGCGCGTGTACCAAATCTTACCGGGACAAGTTTTGGCGCTTTCTCTGACGAAACGCATTATTGTAACTAATTTCGCTACTTGTTCGGGTACACTTAAAGTACAGTGGCCGCGCTCGGCGTAGTGGCGCAGTTGGCGAAAAGCAGCTCGGCTGTGTGCCGCAGTTAGTTTTGCGTGTACTGAATCTTGTTGGGAAGTTCGTGATGCATTCTGTGACCCCCCAAAAATTATTGTAATTCAGTTCGTAACTTTTTGGGATACTTTTGAGGCCTGACCACCGCTCCTGGGGTTGTGAAGCTCTTAGCAAAAAAGCAAGCCGACCGTGGGGAGTTAGTTTAGCGTGCATGGAATTTTAGTGGGACAAATTTGTGACGCTTTTTGTGGCCCTGCAGCAACATATACCTTATTTCGGCACTCGCGCTTGTCGAAAACGCGAGGAGCGATTGCCGAGAGTGGTAACACGGGAGTGTGTTGCTTGCGCCGGCAGGGCACGTAACAGATAACGCCGAGGAGCTCAAGACACCGAAACCATTAAAAGGGATGCCGGTTTCATTCCCGAGATGTGGACACGGCAGCACCGCCGTGGCTGTGTCACGTGAAGTTCCGCATTTTGTGCAGGTGGGTAAAAGCAAATATGGTTTCTGCGGTGATCACATCTGCTTATTACTGTTGCCGTGTGCACGCACTATTGGTTGTTGTATCACTGAATGCCTATCCGTAATAAGCCTACTACTGAAAGGTTCTGGTGGATATCGAAGAAAACCGATGAAGTAACGATAACATGCTTGAGTAGCTCATGCTGTCTCAAAAAGAACAACTTGAGAAAGTGACGGAAATCAGAGATAAGCAGGCAACATCATAGGCTTTCCTCTCGCAGGCTGACAGCAGATTTCAAGCTATTTAGAAAAGAAAAAGAACTGGAATCCTTAGAAGATATTCAGAAGCATCTCTCGGTGCTTGATTGCGCTGTAAATAAATTTGACGTTTACATTGGCAAATTGGCTCAAAGAATTGATGACATAGAAAACAGCTCAACGCGAAATAACCTTATAATTAGGGGTATAGCAGAAGAAGACTGAACAGACGAAAATCTCGTGCGCAATGTAAATTCTGACATTTTTCAGCAAATACTGAAAGTTAAGTTGAACTCGATTGAACGTATCCACAGGCTTGGTAAGAAGATAAACGGAAAAAACAGGCCAGTTGTAATGCGCTTTGCTGGTTTCAGGAAAAAAAAAGAAGGTAGTAATCAATTGTTCGAAGCTTAACGAAACACATTTCAACGTCAGGGAGCATTTTTCTATGAGAGTTAATAGCGCATGCAAAGGCCTGTGGTACTCAGCAGTCGAGGGAAAAAAGAGAGGTGCTAGAGCTAAGCTCACTTTCGATAAGATAAAAAAAACAATAACACCGTATACGCTTGGGATGACGTAAATCATAAACGGTAGGCGCGCTCGGATCCTTCAATGAGCAGGGATGCGTGACTTCAACCAAACGACCTTGCATGTTTCAAGATCACAAACCTTAACGCCCTCAACATACTAAATAAATAAGATGTGTTAGAAAGTATTCTACTCGAGCATGGACCAGATATTGTTGGCATTAGGGAAAAATGACTCCACAATGACATTTCGGATGCTGAGGTTACTCCCTGCTGTTACAATCTTTTGAGAAAGGACTGATGCAGTAGAAGAGAGGGGATTACTTGTAAAAAATTCTACTACGTACACAGTATCACTGGATTTCAGAGATATCTAAGCTCTATAGATAAAAGTAAAACTTCCGAACCATTCACTTTGCGTTGGTGTATTTTACAGACCTCCTGGCTCAACCGACAGCTTAATGGGAAACCTTAAAGCATTTATGGAAGCAAGTTTTTGCCCCGCATATAATACATGCTTGATTGCCGACTTTAATTTAGCTGGAATCAATTGCGTAACAGTGGATCCTGGCTCATCTGAACCTCGATCGTGTGAACAACTGCTCAATTTGACCTTCTGCATTAATTTCTCCCAGGTTGTTTCAGAACATACTAGGGTGTGTGCGGGTACTTCCTCAATCGTACATCTTTTATTTCTTTCTGAGCCGTTACATCCCTATTTTTCTAGCTGATCGGTTGAGGATGGAATGTGTGACCACAAAATGGTTATCACGTGCTTTAGACTTGATGCAAGGATCTCGGAGAACCGCTTGCGAAATTTGATCCGGAATTTTAAACATCCTAACGATGTATTAATGATCGATCCCTTTGCCTTCTCATTTGAAGACTTCATAACTATGTACCGTTCTGGTGAGAGCGCTGACAAACTGTGGGAGCGTTTTTCCGACGTGGTTCAACGTTGCATAAATTGCTATGTTCCGCACCGTCTTAAGAACACGAGAAAAACAAATCCATGGAAAACCAGAGACATTATTCATGAAAAAAGATTAAAGCGAAGGCGTCAGGTGCTCGCACAGTCTGGTAGCCCACATTCTATTATTGTTATCAAGAATATGAGCCAGGAATGGAAGTAACTTATTAAAGATTCAAAAACCAACTTCTTCAACACTATCGTGGCATCATTCCTAAAAAATGCTCCTAGTAAGTTCTGGAGATATGCCAACACCTCGCCTCGCACTGACTGTAAGGATAATATTTTAGATAGAGCTCAATCTCTAAACAGTTTTTTTCTACCGTTTCTACTAAAGATGATTGCTCCACATCTAATTTTGGCGAAGTTCCCAATCAACCCGCTATGAATGACGTTGAAATAAATGAACAGGGTGTATTAAATCTTCTATTGAACATCGATAGCTTTTAAAAAGAGTCCGGAACCCGATAACATTCGAAATGAATTTTTGTATATAATATGCAGAGGGGACCGCTCAATACCTTACAGTTACCTATCAGTACTC
This sequence comes from Dermacentor variabilis, assembly GCF_050947875.1. Classification (NCBI taxonomy): domain Eukaryota; kingdom Metazoa; phylum Arthropoda; class Arachnida; order Ixodida; family Ixodidae; genus Dermacentor; species Dermacentor variabilis. Next base: position 176,188,141 of record NC_134571.1, read on the forward strand.
AGTTTCTACTGACTGCTTCCCCTCTGCTTGGAAGTGTGCAAAAAATGTTCAGGTTCACAAAAGTGGTAATAAGTTGGCTGTTAATACTATAGACTCTTTCATTAATTAGTACATGTGCCAAAATACTAGAGCATATTGTCTCCAAACAATTACCCATATAACTCACTGATTTTAATATACTAGATCGCTGCCCACATGGTTTCCTTAAGCAGCCCTCGACAGTAACTCAGTTGGTTGAATTAACACATGATCTCGCAAACGCCTTGAACGAACGCAACCCGCCGTGGTTGCTCAGTGGCTATGGTGTTGGGCTGCTGAGCACGAGGTCGCGGGATCGAATCCCGGCCACGGCGGCCGCATTTCGATGGGGGCGAAATGCGAAAACACCCGTGTACTTAGATTTAGGTGCACGTTAAAGAACCCCAGGCGGTCGAAATTTCCGGAGTCCTCCACTACGGCGTGCCTCATAATCAGCAAGTGGTTTTGGCACGTAAAACCCCATAATTTAATTTTTTAATTTTTTGAACGAACGCAAACAAGTAGAGATAATATTTCTTGACTTTGCCAAAACCTCTATAAAGTTTCACACCCTAAATCACTCCAAAAGATTGATAAAATTTTCAAAAATCCGATGATCACTAAATGGTTTTCCTCTATCTCTCCAACAGGGAACAGTACGTTGTGCTTGAAAACTGTCGCTTTGGTCCCTCAGGGGTACTATCCGGTGTACCCTAGGGTAGCGTTTAGGGTCCGCTTTCTTTTAAATATTCATTAATGATATTGTCACGTGGTGGTGACGTTGAAGAACACAGTAGAAATACTGTGAAAGACAAAACTAACTTTTATTGGGCGAACCTGTGCCCACAAAAACAGGCTACACTAATAGCACAACGATAGCGGCGAACACGGTCGGCGATCGTCGAAAATCTGATCAGCGAGTCAAGCGCGTCCGCTTTTATACATCAGTCGTCGAATGTTCAAGAAAAATCGCTGGGACCCGGGTGCCTTCTACAAAGTTCTACATTATTCGCGTCGCGCACACATGCGATCACATTACACAAGGTTCGGTCACAGACAGCGGACGGAAGCATTGATAACATTCCAGAAACTTCCGATACATGCTGGCGCGTCGTGCGCTATACGGTAACATTTATTAGGCGGTGAAACGTAATAATAATAATAATAATAATATTGTGTTTAACGTGCCAAAACCACTTTCTGATTATGAGTCACGCCGTAGTGGAGGACTCCGGAAATTTCGACCACCTGGGATTCTTTAACGTGCACCTGAACCTAAGTGCACGGGTGTTTTCGCATTTCGCCCCCATCGAAATGCGACCGCCGTCGCCGGGATTCGATTCCGCGACCTCGTGCTCAGCAGTCTAACGCAATAGCCACTGAGCAACCACGGCGGGTACTCACGGACTTGAACTTGGTCTTGAAACGGAGCGTTTGTCGAGTGGAACCCGATCAGATAGTCGAGGCTGGTGCAGTTGACGAGTTTTCGGCTAAAACGTCGATAGTCGGCGCAGCCCATGTGAAAGAGCGTGTACTACCGCAACTTCTTCGTCTTCTGCGCCCATACTGGGCCGCGTCTACAAATGCCGCCAGGCCCTGGCAATTGGCGGTTGATTTCAGCAGTGCTCGGGCCCTCGCCTTTCGGCGCCCCTCGTTGAATTGCGGGTGGACGTTTCTCGGAAGCGGTTCTACCTTGAAAGTGCCCCTCACCACCGCGCTGAGCGCAATCTTGCGTGCGTTGCACTCTGCCTCGCCATTTATCCCTGCTTCTTCTAGGATGCGCCTGCCAGCCCTGGTGGTCGACAGCCGCACGACCTGTGCCTTGGTCTGCGCTTCGATGATTTCTGATAGTGAATTGTAGACCCCTAACCGATCGAGCTGCTCCGTGCTTGTAGTGACCGGAAGACCTAGCACCCTTTTGATGCTCTTGCGCATCAGTGTCTCTATCTTGGCCGCGTCTCTCTTGGTCCATCTTAGCGCCGAGGCTACGTTACTTACGTGACTCATGAGGAAGGCGTGGTAAAGTCTGATGAGATTGCTCTCGCTGAGCCCTCCTCTGCGGTTCGTCACCCTGAGGATCAGCCGGAGCATGTTCTCCGTTCTGGACGTGAGTTTCATGACAGTTTGTGTGCTACCACCTTTCGCCTCAATTAGCAGCCCCAGGATTCTTATAGTGTCCACTCTGGGAATCGGCTGGCCGGCACTCGTATCTAATTTGATCGGTATTTGATCGACCGGCGTCAAATTCCTCATGCCTTCTTTTGAGGGCCTGTACAACAACAGTTCCGATTTGCTGGGTGACAGACGGAGTCCCGTTTCCTTTAGGTACTTATTTAGATTTTTCCAAAGGGCTATACGATAGCGGCGAACACGGTCGGCGATCGTCGAAAATCTGATCAGCGGGTCCAGCGCGTCGGCTTTTATACAGCAGTCATCGAATGTTCCAGACTAATCGTTGGGACCCGTGTGCCTTCCACAAAGTTCTACACCATTCGCGTCACCCAATGAAATCAGATAACACAAGGTTCGGCGACAACAGACAGCGGGTAGAAGCATCGTTAACTTTCCAGAAACTTCGGATACATGCAGGCGCGTCCCGCGCTGTGCGATAAGATTTGTTAGGCGGCGAAACGTGGTCGCCCGATAAATATAAGTACACGTGTCAATATGCTCAACTATGAAGACAGTAATAGAAGTGCAATGTTCCGATCCGTACCGCATATTACTTTTTCTAAGGTCTGGACATTCTTTGTATGTCTTTCTATGCATCAGATTTGTATGCCACTTTGAGTGCCTTTGTGTACAGCACATTTTACCTATACTATACTATACTATACTATACCTAGTAACTGCTGTTTTCTCTAAGTTTTCATCTGACAGAATATTCTTGCACATAGAAAATCAACATTGATGCATGATGTTCCCCTACCTGCCAAGGCATGTAACACATTGTATGTGCTTTCTGTACTTGATCCACTCCTGCAATGACCCATTGCGGGCTTACAGTAAGAATAAAAAATAAATAATAAGCACTTGACATTTGTCTTCTGAGCGACTGAAAACAGCATTTGCACCCATGAATCTGCCTTGAGTGCGACTAGAAGGCATTCTACGACTGTGTAACATCGTTTGGCGAAGAGCCTGTGTTGTAGCCACCTCTTTGGACTTAGCGTAACATCGCGTCGACTGAGGCCAAGCTGTTTCCGAAAGGCGCAGTCATCCGTGTATTTGTGCTCTTAAAGTGCAGGAAATGTCCGGGAAGGGAGCGATGCTTGAAAATCGGATGCTTTCTTCAGATTTTATGGAATTGTTTGGGAGGAGCCTATTTGCTACTAAATATAAGTAAAAGTGAATTTATCTGTAATGCACTCTTTGAACACTTGCGTACGCTTCGCCCTTACACGGAATATTCCTGTTAGGTGAAAATACAGAAATGATACATGCTTGTAATTTACTTTTTTCAGCTGATTGCATACGGTGGAGCTTCGTACGGCAACAACTGCTGCTTACCTGGCGCCAAAACTATGGTGAATGCACAAGAAGCCCGGAACGAGCATTTATACGGAGCAAAATAAACATTTCATCATTTCAGAAGACGTCTTGCGTTTTCATTTTGAAATTGCACGTGACATAGATTCGGTGGAGGCTTGTAAAAATTGTTCGTAATAATTTTTACTAAATAATAGAACAATTCTGTGCCAAGGCCGCGCGTGATTCAGCAGAAGAAACGATAAAATAAAAATGCCGCGCCGATCAGCGGAGCCGCACGGTGTGTACCAACTATCGTTCAAAACGCGCGCGCCCAAAACCTAAACCAGAAGGTGTTAATACCATCCACTTGGTGCGCGACAGTCAATTCGGCCGCTGTGCTCTATGGGAGTGTCCGCTGTTGTTGAAATTTCTTTCTCTATGCAGTCTCTTTGGAAACTAGCCAAGAAAGCGGACTAACCTTGCAGCCTCAGGGTGTGTGCACCGGTGAGTGAAAAAACACTGTTTCGCATTTTCAACTTTAGATTTCTTTGTGTGCAAGGCGGATAAAACAGACTCCTGTAGTCATTTTTTTTGCAAGTCGAAAGTAATAAGAAAATTATTGCTCTTCAAAGGCGATTCAAACAAGGCTCTTGTTATTTTGCCACGTTGCTAAATTTCCTAACATGGAGTACGGTACAAAAAATAAATGGTTTTGGCTGTCTGCATGAATGACACCCTGCGATAATTTCATTGCACATTAGCGGAAATGACTTACAGTAATACAGTTGGATAAATAGCGTTTGATACATACTTACTGTATTTATTACCTAGTGTCTGGCAAAAAATTTATCTAATCGAGACTTCACTAAGCAGAGATCACACAAGGACACAATTCAACGAAATGCACACTCAAAAGTGTATGTGTGTGTACTTTCCTTTCATGCAGCGTTTTCTGCACTGTTCTTAGTCATACATGAATCACAAGCTTATGCACGCTTCCACCATAATAATTGAGGCTGTTCTTATGCCTCCAGCCTACAAAGCGCTGCTCATATTTGTTCACCCCTTTGGACTGTATTTTCACTGCACGTACGAGTCAAAAGTGAATGTGCGTGCGTGTGTGCACGTAAGAGAGAGGATATGGGTCCGTTCGTGTATGTGTGAGAGAGAATCTACGTGCGTGTGTGCGTGCTTGAGTGCCTGCGTGCATGTAAGAGATAATGCGCGTGGGCGCGTGTGTGTGAAAGAGAATGTACCTGTATATGTGTGAGAAAGAATATGCGTGCGTGCGTGGGAGAGAATGTGCTTGCGTGCGTGTGTGTGCGTGCGTAGGGGAGGGCGTGCAAGCGTGTGAGACAGATTGTGCATGGGTGTGTTTGCTTGAGCGCGTGTGAGAGAAATAACGTATATCCACGCGTGCGGGTTTGTGAAAGAGCGAATGAGAAAGAGCGTGTGTGCATGTGCGCGTGGACGTGAGAGAAATAATGGGTGTACCTGCGTGTGTTTGCGAGAAAGAATCTGCATGCATGTGTATATGCTTGAGGTGCTGCGTGCGTGAGTGCGCGCAAAACTTTCCTGCTTAGAATCGTCACCTGCATTTTGCCAAGAGTTCTGTATAGGTAGCTTCTACACTATTCAAAAACGATGTGGAAAAAGTGGTGGAGCAGAAAGAGTTGGATAGCCGGGTGCATAATCGTACACTAATGATGGCTGAATGTGATAACGTCTAAGAGCCCAAGCAGCAAGAAACAGAGTTGCTACTTATTTTTGGCGTGAACACACGGCTAATTGTCTTAGTAAGATCTTGTCACCAGTGTCACTGCACCCCCATATTTGAAAAAATAAAATTCATAGGGAAAGGAAAAGGTAAGGGGAAAGGGAAATAATAGACGTTTTTCACATTAGAAAGGAAGGAGATAAATGTGTAAGCACTCCCTGCCTTGTCTTGTCGGGAAAAGAAATAAGATTTTTGGAAGAAATATTATAATGTTGCTGATTTGAAGATGTTTTTGCGACTGATGTGCGCATGGCTATTCTGAAAGGGGTATAAATGTCCGGTGAATTTCAAATAAACATCCAGTTGGCAGTCAGCGCTTGTCTGTGATTTTTGCTTCCTTGTGTACGTCTTTTTCGCGCTGTTTAACCTCAGTTCTAAGGCAAATTTCTCTCCCGACTGTAAACCGCCTTACGCTCGCCTTACATTTACATAACGTTAATGTTCGTATATACTGGGCGAAAGGCTCACATTATATTTAACGTTGAACAAATTGCTTGGCTTTCGCCTCTACTGGGCCTTCAATATCGCGAGTGTTGTTATACATGCATGTTGCCTTATTTCCGATATCATATGGTCTATGCAAGTCCTTGTTTGTCATTTTGCAAATGAATTCCGGTGAGGACGAAGGTTTCAGGCAACGAAAGCAGGTACCGAGCCTGCGTGAACCGGCGTCGCATTGTTCTTGACAACGCCGCAAAAACACCACGCAACGCCGGATGACGTCCGTTAAAGATAGGTTGAAAATTTGTTCCTTCCAGTTTAGATCTACAGGAACGGGCGTTGATAAAAACCAAACGCATTGCTAATGAAGTAACTGATTATTCTCGTAACCATTTGCAAAACAGATGTCAAAATTGTGATACCATGGCAGCGCTTCCTACGTGCAACCACATATTCGTCTTTCACGAGAAACCACCCTTCTGCTACCGCAGGCGTTTTATGCTGCTTAGCAGACGCACCAGACACGTCGGTGGCCAGCTCGCCTGCCATGTGTGCATTACATACCGGACTCCATATTGGCAGTCCCTTCGGCTTTCTTCTTGTCGATGTCAGCTTTGCAGGCACATCTTGAAACTATTGTGCGGCATCGGACATCTCTTTAGGCGTAACTCCCGCAATTTCTTCACCAGCATTAAAATGTTTCAGGCCTCTGCGTGTTTCCTCGCATGAGTAATCAATCTCAAATTTTATTTTGAGATTTGGGTTTCATCATTCTCCCAAATTGAATGGCCTACCAGGTCGACCAATGGCTACCTGTGCGATTTTAAGCGGGCAGGCTTCAAGTTGAAGCGCGCAGGCTTGAAGCCCCAGGAATTAGCCTCACGATATAGGTCCTACTCCGTTCCGGAACGGAAATTTCTGCAGATCATCAAGCCACTTCGGCTACACAATTCTAGATCTCTAGGCAATATTTCTGCCTTCTTGGTCTCTGCCATTACTATAGGTGGTCAGAGTTTTACCGATGGTCCGTCGAAATGGGTTAGCGCTTTTTTAAAGAGCGGAGAGAGAAAAGCAAGAGCCGCCTTTTGATAGGTTTATAAAACTGTGCCTAGAGGCCACCTAGACAAAGTGATTTTTCCGACTTCCGCTTTATGAGACAAAACCGGTGCCTTCACCCTTATGAAAATGAACCATGAGTTTCTGTAGAGGACGTGATGTGTTCCTAAGGTGACATCAGACATTCATAAGAAATGCATCGTCTAATGTTTTTTGGCATCACAAGTACATCAGAGACTCAAATGACAATGCACCTTAGGATTTCTGATGAGAGGAGTGTACAGCTTTTTTGTGTTATTGCTAATGTCAAAGTACATCATATATGAATGTGTACGATGCCAAGTCGTGAAAAATTCTTTGTAATGCGATAGCATTAAATGGCTCATGAGCCGCAAAATCCGGCATTGTCGGCGTGAGCACTCGATGTACAAAGAGGTTACAAACTCTCAACCTTTCATGGGAGTCGAACACACTACCTTTGGCGGCAATTAAGGCTACGAACCCACTACCTTTGGTGTTGATTAAGGCACCGTTAATTAAGACAGTTATTGAAGATCTGGTTAATTAATGCACTCGAACGCACGTACGACTCTTAGTGGAAGTCGAAGCCCGTTATTTATATGTTAATTAAGGCGCAGCTAATTATTATGTTGTTAATTAAGACACTCGTACCCACGACCCTTGGTGCTTATGAAGGCGCTGTTAATTAACGCGCAGTCAAGATGCAGTTATTTGAGGCACTCGAACCCACGACCTTTGTTAATGATGACGATGCTAATTAAGGTACAGTTAATTACGATCTAGGAATTAAGTCACTCGAACACATTACCTTGTGTGGGAATCGAACCCACGACCATTGTTGTTAATGAAGGCGATATTAATTGAGGTAATGTTAATTAAGATATAGGCAATTAATAACCTCGAACCCACGATCTTTTGTGTTAATGAAGGCAGTGTTAATTAAGGCACAGTTATGATACAGTTATTTGAGGCACTCGAACCCACGGCCTTTGTTAATGAAGATGGTGCTAATTAAGGCACAGTTAATTGAGATCTAGCAATTAAGTCACTCGCACCCAGTACCTTGGGTGCGAATCCAACCCACGACCTTTGTTGGTAATGAAGGCGATGTTAATTAAGGTACTGTTAATTAATATAGTCAGTTAAGGCACTCGATCCCACGGCGTTTGTTGTTAAAGGTTATGTTAATTAGGCATATTCAATTAATATATAGTTACTGAAAGCACTCGAACCCATGATCTTGTGTAGGAGTTGTGCCCACGAACTTTGTCGTTAATGAAGGCGATGCTAATCAATGTACAGTTAATTAGGATATAGTTGATGAAAGCACTCGGACACATGACTATTGGTGGGAGTCCAATCCGTGACCATTGGTGTTAATGATGACGATGTTAAGTAATGAACCGTGTATTACCATACAGTTAATTAAGACACTCGGACCCTTGGCCTTTGGTTGAAGTGGTTCCGATTCATCGTTAGGGACAGTCTAAGAGACAAAAATGATGAAAACGATATAACACAGCGTGAGCGCCGAGTACTCAGGAAACGCTTCCGATATATCAGGGCTAGGCACAAAACAACGATATCATTTTCTTTCCTTTTTAAAGAGCACTGTAAGATGGTGTTACCCCGTTATCATTTTTGGTAAACAGTGCAATCCTATAGCGTATGCCTTTTTCTGAGCAGTTTGATTTCTCGGATGTGTTACTAGTCTTTAAGTGGCAAACCGACAATTGTGCAGATTGACATGATCATGACATGGAAAACTGCGCGTAAAAAATTATGGGGTTTTACGTGCGAAAACCACTTTCTGATTATGAGGCACGCCGTAGTGGAGGACTCTGGAAATTTCGACCACCTGGGGTTCTTTAACGTGCACCTAAATCTAAGTACACGGGTGTTTTCGCATGTCGCCTTCATTGAAATGCGGCCGCCGAGGCCGGAATTCGATCCCGCGACCTCGTGCTCAGCAGCCAAACACCATAGCCACTGACCAACCACGACGGGTAAAAAGAAAAAAAAAAGAAAAAAGAACTGCGCGTAAGCGTCAGCGTCTATTTGCTGGAACGCACTGTAGTACTTGGTTGAAAGCACATCGTACGCCAGCGCACATTTCTTGCATATACCACATAGGACAAATGCACGCTACCGAGACATGTGGGTTTTTCGAGGAATCTTCGTGGATAGCACGATCAACACAGAAGGCACGAGCGACAGGAGTGCAACCCGCGCACATTAAACGCACTAACACGAAAGCAAGATACGGACGACAGGGGCGTAAGCTGCGCCACACGAGCAGATTTGATGCTTTCCGACTGACACTGTTGCAACTGGCACTAAAACATCTCACACTGCACATGTGTCCCTCGGAGATCACGTCAACGATGTCTGAGGCCATATAGTTGATGTTAACGACAGCAGGAAGTTATTTAAATTGAAGTGATGGCGCAGGTAGCACGGGGAGCAGCGAAATGCGTAATTCACGGGTTTTATGAGAGGTAACCGAAGCGAAAATCGTTCGAATAACGTCACCGCAACGGCTTTCTATAGGGTTAAGATTTTCAGATCTCGAAGGCCATGCTTTTGCTGGCTGCAGATAGCAGAAGCGATTCAAATTGAAAATGCGTTATAGAATTTCTTTCTATCCCAAACGATAGCTTACAATATAGACTTATCTGCGGTTCTGTTTGTCTTGCAACAGCTATGCGCAATTAGGCAGCCGCACAAATCCTCAGATGACGCTAGCCGAGGCATTGGCCGGCCCCAACCGACCTGTTGGTGGCGCCACCCACCATCCCGTTTCCAATCCAATCCAATCCAATCAGCCTGTCGCTCTGTTTACGAGTCGGTCGGGCGTGCGAGCTGCAACGATGTGCTTGTTTGATCGTGTGTTTTTGTGTTTGCTGTAACGAAATATGACTTAGTTCGCGTGCGCATAAGTGCCACAGACAGCTTGTGTCTCGCTACAAACTCGCCGTGTGCGTGGCGCGCCAGCCAAATGTGGACCAACGATGTTCATGCCGTGGAGTGCGTTCCCTTTGTCTCTGGTTGTCGTGGAAAGTTGGGTGGACGTCGCGAAGAAATAATGCGTATTGTTAGCGTGCCACTGCTCCTCCACTATGCACCGGTATGTCTGCTGGGAGTAACATCGAAGCATCGGCAACTTGGAGGGCGCTTTTCGACCGCGTCGTGCCATTCAAAAGGTGAGTAACCGTGCTTGCTAACTACACACGTGTTGTGCGTGCTTCTCGGTGTCGGCATAGGGTGCATTGCGAACGTAGGAAAGAGAACTCCCACGACAACAGTGAAACCTATGCCGATGCTTGCTGGGTGTCAGAGTTTAGTTGCGCGAATTTATTGCCATAATGCGGAATTGAAAATCTTGATAAGCGTTTTCTTCTGATGAGAAAGATTAAGTTCGGAAATAATCGTGTTCATCATGCGCGCTTGTGCGTGAGCTCCCGCATTTCTGCTGAAGTCGCATAATAACGACTCATCTACCTCTTGACCGATTCTCACTGCAATGACGTTTCCTCCCTTATAAATGATTCGACGTTGTAGATAATCTCTGCTTACAAAGTTTTCGATTTAGGAGTAGTATTAGGAGAAAAAAAATGTAAGCAATCACAGCGTGCTACTGGTACAGGTTTGTTTTGAAGCGGTGTTGCCATAACTTTGACGTAACTAAACATTGCAAGGGATAGTTACTTAATGTCATGAAAGAAACTCTAGAATCGTTATGTAAACAAACATTCATGTAATGCGCTGCTGCTGCTGCTGCGTGTGAAATTTTGCCTTGTTGAAGGGGTCCCCGTTATCGTGACATTCATCAGTGACTTCGACTTTGTGCTCTGTTGCCACCCTGCACCAGTGCAGGCATTGTTTTCGTGACTGTTTTTACATGCTCCTTGCATGTGTTCACGATGTGATTGTCTTATTCTGCCACAGCTATAAGTTAACACAGAATTCTCTTTGTAGTGGTGAAGCCGTGACCCACAGCAGTGTCCACATAACCCGTGGCCATGGCTGCAGCAGCACGGCATGTAATCTGGATGGACATATCAGGTATGCTTTAAGTGTACGTGTTCACAAAAGTGGGCTTCGGTATCATTAGTGGATAAGTGTATCGACATATTACCTAATGAATCTTGCTAAATAGGCTAAATATTTATGCAACTTTATTCCACTTGCTGCTTATTTGTGTTTGAAGACAGTATGCACACGTAATCTTGTTCTGTTAAAACTACACCTCGCATGTCCTGACGTTTAGTATTTTTCTCGCATCAATTGCTTGGCTGCAAGTCCATTTTATTTTTGCCTATTACGCAGTATGTTTCTTTTTTATTTTGGTTTTATTTGTTTGGAACTGTTTCTTATGCTGTAGCTTATATTTCCCTGTTTTCCTTTCTGCTTATGATACATGTGCTGTTTTTGTCCATGTAAGAATTCGAAGTGTAGTGTGCCATATATGTCACAGGTCTAAGCACGCAGTGGGCATACCATTGTTTAACATTGATATTTACAATTATGTCTGTTTTGTTCTCAGAATAGCTGTCACTGGCAAATACACATTTGATGAACTCGAATTTCTTGAAATGAAATAGGGAGGCCAGTATTCATTGTGCTGCAGTTACTTAAGTAGTGAGGTCTTTTCTGGTAAGCTTTCTATTTTTTCTCTCACTTTCTTCGTATTCATTTCTTTGCAAGCTGCCCCTATTTATGCTGGTAGGCATTGTAGCAGTTGTGAGTGTGTCTACTGCAGCAATGTCACAGCTAGTTTGCACACACTACAGGATACCAACAGATACCCATCACTGTTTTTGTGCATTTCTGAGAACCAGCTGTGTCCACTCGGCAAAACTTGTAGTGTCTATTTGAATTTGCCAATCAGTTCGTGTAACTTTTCAGGACAAAATTTACGCAGCGAGGGAAGGGAGACCACGCAGCATGACCTTGGCTAACAACTGACTGTTTAAGTTGTTGGAAGGACTAACAAAATTAGCACTCGTTGTGCACTTGTGTTGTGCACCAGTTAATTTGAGGGATGGCAGAAGTTGTAATACAAAGGCATAAAATCATGATAAATGGTGTTTGCATAAGAAGAAGTAAGTGAATAGGCACACACTAATTTCTATCCCTTGTAATCTACAAAGGATGCCTTTCTTCATGCATTGATAATGGGAGCTGGCTCACACTTATTGTTATTTATGTGGTGTGCCTGACTGATTTCTCTTGCCAATTTTCATCCATGGGTGAAAACAGATAAACAATCCTAATCCGGTCTGAAGCCCCATTGCGGATATGTGTGGCCAAGTCGGACGAGCATACTGGTCTTTTGAATGAAATATGGTGATCTCATAGGTACATATTTAGGCACCAGCCAGTCTGCGCTATGTACATTTGACCACATGTGAAAGGAATACAGTACAGTGCCTCTGACACGTACTGGACAAATTTGGTGCCACCTTTAACCAAGCAACCCTCGCTTGCCTCCTTGCCTTTCTAGATTCAATTTTCAATTCAGTCAGTTCATGTAACTTTTCAGGACAAAATTTGCGCAGCGAGGGACGGGAGACCACACAACATGACTGTTGTGCATATGCTGCCTAATTTATTTTTGCTGGAAATATATGTGCATTGCAGTCCACAAGTGAATTGACAAAGGCACCCAGGCATTGGAGGCTTGCTTAGTTAAAGATACCCAAAATTTGTTTCGTATCTCTGAGGGTCAATGTAGGCTATTCTTTTGATCACGTGCATATTTGGTCCAATGTACATTGGGCGCGCTGACTAGCCAGTGCCTCAGCATGCGCCTAGGAGAGCACCATAATTCACTCAAAGGACCAGTGTGCTCGTCCCATTTGACCATGCATTGACACGACAAGCTGTGCACTAGATTTAGATTGTTTATCTGTTTGATACAACAAAACAACAACGATTGATACGACAAAATCAGTGAGGAATACCACATCGAAAAATGGGACGTGTGTCAGTCAACGCTCATTATGATTGCATGACAAAGAGGAATACTCAATAATGACATGGGATAGCAACCACCATGCTTATTTATTAAATTATTTTTATGCAAGCTTGTTTATCATGCTTCTACGCATTTGTTTTTCAACTTGTGCCCTCCCTCTGAAAGCAGCACTCGGGTTTAAATGATAAAAAACACCAGACATGGTGGGGTGTATTTCTTGAATGGGATGTATGCCATCATTCAGGAGGCCAACACATGCATGACATAGTAGGCTTGGAATGTATGAGAACTGTGCCCGTAGCTGATGCAAATATTCTGTAACGACTGGCACTTGGATGTCTCTGGGATGCATTGGGTTGCCTGTGCACAAACACTCCTACGCTTATTTCCAAGCCAAGTAATTAGTGAGATTTTCTCATTCACGCTAGCAATCCACAGACACTGCTGTCCTTTGTCAAGTGGAAACCGATATAGCTGAAGTAGTTCACGAAATGTACACACGCCACAGCTGATCCACGTTGCACGTTTTTACAGCCAAGAGCAATTTCTGCTGACTGTAGTTACTGCTCCACCCAAAGTCCACACAGTGGTTCCTCAACAACTTTGTGTGAACCGACCCCACATAAATTTTTCGCAGAACTAACTATAAGATCTCCAGATCGTTCTGCAGCAAGTGATACAGCGTGTATTTCTGTGGTTGATTGCCAAGTTTTGTTAATTTTCTGTCCTTTCTACCATGCAGGGTACACGTGCACTTACTTCAAGATGACGACACTCCACCTCAAGAACAGCCTCTCCTCAGTGATAAGTAGCGAGATTAAATGAAAGGAAAATATCACATCCGTAACCAGACTGATACTGTGTTTTCCTTCCATTTAACCTCCTTCTGCATTTAAGGAAGCATTGATATGCCCAATAAATGTTTTTGTTAAATATCTTTCTTTGAGTAATGTCTAACATGCAGCATATCTTGGGCCCATGTACATGTTGTCAAAAGTGCTGCATCTTCGCTGGACATACATACATGCATACAGGCTGCATATATCAAGCACCAAAGACAGTCACGCACAGGTAACATATTTAAATAAGGTCTGACTGCCATTGGGACACATGAGAAAATGTTACCACACGTGGTGGCCAATTTTGTTATAGGAGTAATATGAGCACCAGCAGTCTAATGTATAAGCTCATTAGAGATTCATTAGGAAGACGTGAGAAAGTCACAAGAAAACTGCTTTGGAGCGCACATTAGGAACACATTTCATGCTCACAAGAAAAACACTCGTCAAGAATTCTACAGAAAGACGGTGGCCAATATGTTTTAGAATGACATTAGGAATACATCAGAAAATTCCAAAGAAACTCATCAGAAAGTCTAATGGCTGTGATGTCGAAACTCGTCAGACTTTCTTGTGAAACTCATCTCATATTTTCATAAGGGCATTGTGAGCTTCTCCTTACTGTGTTCAATAGCCTTAATAACTGCTCTGAAATTCTGGGACATCAACCCTTCTAGAAGCTAAAAGCTGCTCACAGTGAGCAAACAATGCATCGCTGATTTCACTACTACCAGAGGTTTCACTAGCCACCTAAGTTCTGTAGATATGCTTGAGTCGTGCGCACATTCGTTGTGACTGAATGCACTTTTAGCGGGCCTCTTTCTCTTCAGTGCCACAGTTCTAGAGCGCACGATAGGGGATCTTCAAAATGCGTAATAATCTGCTAACACTGGCCGCGTCTAGCATCTTTCCCAAGGTGTAATTGCGGATCGCCTGTACGTCAGGCGACCTTGTGCGGCTCGACGAGCGTCGCCGGAACGCTATTCCGGGCTCTAAAAATGAAACAGTTACAGTCTATATTAGAGAAATTTAGCTTGTCCGGAAAGCCGCCCCGTTACCGTTGGGGCGTTTTGCCGGGGGCAAACTGCGCATGCGCATGCCTTTGCCGGATACCGGATTGCGTTACCGCATTGCCGGATCCGCCCGGTACAGCCCGCTCCAAACCAAGTGGCCAGATTACCGCGTCTAACCTGACGACCGAATAAGCCGAGTCAAGATATGGAAAAAAGAAACGGAACAACAAAACAACAAAAAGCTGCCCCTCCCGTCGTCCGTTCACGAAGGCGATTCCTGCCAAGTGATGATATTGTTATATTAGAAGAAGTATTGTCGCTCAACCCCTTCGATGATGCCGCGATGTGGGTTAAGGTTGAAGAAAAACTCTGCGACCTCACCCGAGTGGTGCGCTACGTTAGAAGTGTAAGGGAAAGGTTGGACCTCCTCCTGGCGCAGTTCTTGCGGGAGGGCATCAAAAACAGGAGAAAGTGAGTGTTACAGACATTTATCGCTCATCGATATCCTAAGCTGACTTGTTTCGCTCAAATTTTCTACATGTGCCTGTTTCCTTTACTAGACCAGGGACGGAGGAAGACTATGAGGTCTTCGACAGGCTGCTACAACAGGTAGGAGACGTGGCCCACGAATGAGGCTACCGCCAGCCGAGATCAGTGGTTCGGAGCCACCTGGTCACAAAGGGCAGGCCTATCTTCGCTGCAGTGAGCGCCGCATGGCCAAACAGCGGCAGCCCAACACCCGTCAGACAGCCGCCTTGGAGGCCTTCGCCGCTTTATCTACTTATTTTCGCAGGAGACTTGTTACCTCACTTTTTTCTTTCATTCTTCTTTGAAAGGGGGGTGACGCGCATGAGTTGAGATGTTAGCACTCCATTCGATTGCTAATCACAATGATGCGTGCTCTTGTGCCGTACTATATGTATTGCTATATTTATTAATTTCACACCTAAGATATGTCACTGTATGGCATCCTGAAAGCTCGCATTCAAGTATGCATACCATGTTCATTTTATTTAGCCGTGTAGCTGCAGTTTTGAATCATGAGCCAAGTAATTACCGTAATTACCGTAATCTAAATGCCTCAAGCCTGCTTTCTTCTCTAGGGCTGCATTTAAAAATGTGTAAATCATGTAGAACTGTGCTGCTTCTTCTTTGACGTGCATTTTTCTCCCACATTTCTTTAGACAGATATTTCAACAAACGCGCCTCCCTATGATTGAACTGTTGGGAATCAGTACAAGTAACCTGCCCTAAGTGTTAGAAAAGCTACTCGTTTTACCTTTTAAAGTTTTACGAAATTTTATGATCTTTTTCTTTGCAGGGGAGAGCAGCGAAGTGCTGACATCTGCCGCAGAACAGGAGCCACATGATGAGCCCGATGACCCAGGCAGGTGGTCCTCAAGTGGATGGTCTGCGTCGCCTGAGCGATGATATCGTATTTAATAGTACCTTATTCTCAGTGCATATGATAAAAGCTCAGTAAAATAGTACCTCTTGTACTCGGTTCTTCAAGTAAACTGTTTCCTGTTGTTTTGATGAAGACATAGTTAATGTGCTCATGTAATGGTCGCCACTTTGTAGGTTTCCGCAGAACTCATTTACCCTATCAGTATTCTGTTGCTTTAAATGATCAATTAGTTCGTCCTCATCTTGTCCTCTGGTTAGCTGAGTCGGTGGAGAAACTCTCCTGTAAAGCAGAACGAGTAGAACTTGTTTCTGGGCGAGTTGGTTGGGATCCAATAAAGACATTGTTGCGCCAAACTGCATAGCAAACCTGCATCGCCAACCTGCAACCTGCATTGAGCTAGCCTGCATCGCGTGCCCTCACGCGATACAGGTTAGCTTTGATACGAAATTGGCGAGGCTACACACAGCAGGCTACCCGAGCTCGGCCGTTGGGGTGGTGTCAAGAACTGCTCCAGAAGGTGAAGGGAAAAAATTACCGACGATTACGTTACTTCCTAATGCGAAATTTGAGCGCAGCAAATAAGCTGTTTCACCTGTTCGATAGATTGAGGCAAAGAAATCGAGCAACACATGTATGCGCTATCACAGAATTTTTTTTTTATATTTCCCGTACTCCTGGATCATCTCGACGGCGGCGACGGTAAGCTTCTGCTTCGGCGGCACGCACCTCTGCATTCTGACGGCGACGGCGCTGGGCCTCTGCTCTGGCAGCTCGTTTAGCAGCAGCAGCAGCAGCAGCAGCAGACTGAGAACTTCCATCGGTCGTCTCGCTCATGGCTCAGAAAGAACTGGCAGATAATTGCGCAGTGGCGAACGGCAGCGGCAATTTCGGCTCGGGCGGTGCACATATACAGATCCGCCGCCACCGATCTGGCTCTCTGATTGCCACCGCACAGGGCGAACGGCAGCGGCAATTTCGGCTCGGGCGGTGCACATATACAGATCCGCCGCCACCGATCTGGCTCTCTGATTGCCACCGCACAGGGGTTGCATTGGAGGAGGAGCGAAGAAAGGAATTAAGTTCGAGCCGGCGCTTTGACAACCGGAGACTCGCAGGAAGAGGGGGTAGGGGGGCGGCGTGTACACCCAGCGGCAAACGATGGGGGCAGAAGCGCGCGCAGCAAGCGGACAACACGATAAAGGGAGGAGGGAAGAGATAGCAGCGACTGACTGATGCCGCTGACGCCGATACAGGGGGGGGGACCCTTTCCTCCTCTTTCTGCATGGCGGCGACGGTGTTCTATGCAGTCACGTTATCTTGACTCTCTAGCGGCGTCAGCGGCATCCAGCGGTATCAGTCGGTCGCTGCTAGCGCTGGGGGGATAAAAGGGGGGCGGAGCTGGTTACGAGACCGACGACGACGCGAAACCCAGGAACGGACGCCAAAGAGCTGCGCTCTAAAAGACATACCCCTAGGCCCGACCAACAACGATGCAAACCTGCAGTGGTGCCATACGTCCACAAGCTTTCCCACAACTTGAATAAAGTCACTACTAGGTTTGGTGTGCCGGTTCTTTTCTCGGTGCCACGCAAGCTGGCTGGACTGTGTCCGCGCATAAGCCGCGTTGACAAAAAGTGAGGATGCCAGAAAAAGCACACTAGACAGTACGTGAAATGTGCGACGGGCGTTATTTACGAGATACCGCTGAAATGTAGGAAATCTTACGTTAGACAAACGGGGAGATGTGTTAATGACCGGGCCCGGGAGCATGAATTGTCTGTAATCGACAAAGGTAATGCGCATTTACCTGCGCATTGCATTGCTTGCCTGGAAGGCAGATGCCAGCCACTACTGCTTGAGATAAAGATACTTGGCAGGAGTGGTGATACGTAGCAAGATAACTTTTGGAGGCATGTCACATAAAAGAGAGAGACACGAGCTGTATTAGTGATACGTCTGTTTTTATGTTTGAAAATGAGTTGCAACTGTTAAAAACGTCCCTGTAATCGCTCTAGGGAACACTGACGTACGCATTCGCATTTGCTCATTCTCCCTGCACTGCTGCAAGAATAAAATCAGTTGAAGTTCAGCGCTCAATCTGTCGTTTCGTACTCTCCGTCCCAAGTCTTTATTTTTCCTTTTTTGGCGCAACAGTGTATTCATTTGTCCTGGAAAGGCATTAGTCCAATATTCAATCCCGAGGCCAGGATGAATAATATTGGAACTGTGCAGCTTTCTTTATAAAAAATTGGCTTTCCTAGTAGCTCTAGGTTACTTTCAGGTAAATAACACAATTCGGCCTTTCCATGAAACTTTCCCCCCCCCCCATTGCTCATTTCCACAGAACAGTGCATTTGCTCATACTGTGTACTCATCAAACTGTTCAGTAGTGGTAGTTCTCCAGACAGTGCATTGAATGGGCTGGGTGGAAAGTATGTGACCATTGTGAACACATTTGTTTTAGGTGCTTTGTAATATTTCCGGCTGCAAGGTCATTTTGCTAACACACAAACTTCTCAGATGCTTCAGGGCTTACATGCAGAAAGCTGCATTGATTGTTTGAGCTGAATATAAAAATTGGAGGTGCACTATAACATGGCAATCTGGAAACACAATCAGCGTGACTTTTATTATTTCACCTTTTTCACTTCAGCTTGGTGTAGTTGTAAGTTCTTCTCTTTGCTGATGACAACTCTTTACCAAAATGTATTCTGTATACTTAATCCTGCCAGTCAATGCAACAGTGTTCTTGCTCAAACCTTTGCACATGAGTCATGAGTTTGACATCATTTTGTTACAAGCGTTGCTTTTGCAAACGTTATGTCATTATCTGGTGAACATACAACTTTCCCCGAAACAAGTGCTTCTGCCATCATTCTAGCAGTCACTCGGCCGTCGCGGAACGCAAGAGAACGTACAGAACCAATATTTCCATTTCGCATGAGGTGGAGTGGAATCCATATCTTTCCTCGTGCTAGGGTTTTCAAACCCTTCCCCCAAAAATACTCGACTCACTTTAAAACAGTCCTTTCCTTTAGGGCGCCATATATAGGCGCGTGTTGCAACTTTTGATGAATTGTTTCTCCATTCTTGGCCAATTTTGAAAGTAACTTGATATTCGTGCTTTGGTTCCATCTGCTCTTCAAGCTCAATTCCAACAACAAAAAGTGAGTTGGGCAAAGAAGCGCACACGAAAAACTCTTGATTGTCTTACAGCGGTTGAGTTCGTACTATAGGTCCACAGGATGTTTTTGAGTGGAGAGAAAAGGAGCACGGTGCCGCTATATATGAGCATGGTGCCACTATTACTGGACTATCACGTTTTCGTGACTTTGTCGCTGGCTCACTGCATGAAATTTTGTCATGGCAGCGCAAAGCAGAACACAAAACAAGTTAAACACATAAATTTCGTAAAGCCCTAATATTTTCATATTGTTATCAGCCAATTCCAATGTGAACATAACCACGGCATTGCAGCGTGTCAAGACTCACATTATATGAGAAGCAGATCTAAGCAATGCCCAAGCGGCATTAGTAAAATTGCCTTTGTTATGAACAGCTCGCTGGCAAGCTTGTTTTTATAAAGTCTGCCAGAGTGACGGTTTGTTGACCGTTAGTGCAAGCCAAAATGCAGATTGAGTGTACGAAGTGTGTACATAGTCCCTAAAAGTTTGCCAATGTGATGGAGTGTGACCAGGCACAGAAAGAGCTCAAGGAAATCCCTGCTACAAGTACGAAACGTTTTAGCTCTCTAGCATTTCGTTTGCTTGTATACATTGCTACAGGTGGAAGGACATAGTGCTAGAATATGTATGGTTGAAGGCACCATACGAGAAGCATAAAACGTTTGCAGGAATTAGACCATGAAATGTGACAGTCTGAATATTATAGTGTACTTGCAAGCCTGTACATTGTCTTTGTATAACAGTGTTGTATTGTCATATTTCTTAAATGGTAAATTTGTTCCATGTTCTGTTATAGCAATGTGGATTGAGTGAACTTTCATCTAATGATGATTTTGCTTTGAAACTCAGTCTGAATGAGATGTCGCTGTATGCAGGGTTATGGAAACCCACTAATAATATTTAAAATAATAGTAATCTTAAAACACGTTTGCAAAAAGATTGTGCATGTTTTTAGTCCTCAGGTATAATTGCCCACAAACTTTCTTATCCTTTATTGCAGTTCATTGCAAAGCTCATGCAAGTACAGTATTTACTTGTATATGGGTTGACTCCTATACATTGATTTCGCTGTAAAGAAATAATAAATTGACTAAAGCGAACTCATATTTTTTAGGAAAACTCAGAACTGCGAGCATGACACCCCTTTCTTTACCGTAAGTTTGGTTCCTAAATCTTCGTAGTCGATGTCTTAAACTACATCTTTGTTGGGACTGCCAAAGAAGTAATCCTCCTTGCATAG